>NC_090936.1:1166015016-1167407516 GCF_040938575.1 Ambystoma mexicanum
GACCCGATGGAAAGGATTCGTAAGCGGAAAGCCCAGGACTGGAAATGGGATGCCCCAGTGACATGGAGACATATGGTGACCAAAGAGACAGAGCAGGGAGTGGAACCCAGTCAGGCCCCTGTCCATATTTGGAGAAAATGTTTTGAGAGGCATGAAGGGGGCGAACACCATATACTCCTGCCAACACTGCCTGGTACTGAGCTCTCTTTGTCGAGGACAAGTGACAAAATCCAGATGTGCAAGTGCAGTGTTTGTAAAGGTAATGCGCATGACAGAAACAGAATTTCAAAAGTCTCCTATTCACAAAGGATAGTAAGAGTTGGGTGGAGGTCACTAGGGGAAAGGTCAGAGACTACGGAGGGTCTCTTGGTGCTTCAGTAGGTTGGGAAATGGAATGCACTGTATATCACAAAGTCTCCTGCCTAAACTTGGTGACCGGTAATCAGGTGGTCAAAGGGTCGTGGTTACCTCAAGCTAGTAGAAGTTGGACCTAGAGGAGATACACAGGGGATCCCCAGAACACCCCCACTAGGTTACCACACTAAGCCAGGGGGAAGTCACAGAAAAACTCACACAATCACCTGCTCTGAGGACCAGCCCAAGAGGGCCAGAGGTAAAACTACAGTTCCCTGGAGGACATCGTTAACTGTTGGTGAGCTAGTCCATTCCCCTAGTCAAGACACCTGGATCAATTGAGGAAACCCAATGTACCAGAAATGCAACTTCTAGACTTCCCCTCCTTGTCAGAGTGAAAACCTGGACCGAATTAAGGAGCGTTATCTGTGGATTAGACAGGAGGAGAGTTATAGGGAGACCCTAGTTCGGTCCCTGAACATAGGAAGAACACTAAAGAACCCTGCTGACAGATCATACAGGGAAACACGACATTTCCCACAATTCCCCTTGGTTGCAGAAAGAAAACTGGAATTCATCCACAGATATGCAGATGCAAATTAAAGCAAAGGAAGGCTCTAGGAAGTACCCCCAAGACACTTCCTGCATCCGATGCAGACAGTCAATGGGAACATCTGCCTTCCTCCCTCTACAGCCTGAAGTGGAAGAGAGAAGCGTAGCTGTCCCTTCTGCAGTGACCCAACACACACAGGAGACTTTCCTTGCACCTCATACTAAAAGCAAGCAGAAAGGAAGGAGAATTCATTGCTTCCCCACAGCTGGAACCACAGAAGAGGAAGAGGCTTTTACCCCTACACCATATTTCAAAATGTACGTGAAAAACAGAACTGAATATATAAATTAGAAGCAATTGGATTTTAGCCTCCCTACCGACCAGAGGGATTGTACATCATTTACCTTGACCTGCTGGATGGGGAGACTGGCAAAAATGAACTCCTAAGGGCAGGTGCTCTTCAGAATGAAACGAGGAGAAAAACGACCACCCTGCATCTTCACCAAACGTCAACACTCCCTTCAAAATGGCGCAGGCCTTGATTTAATGTCAGGTGTCACCCCTTAAAACAAACATGACCACAGACACATGTTCCAAACACAGGCCCGGCTTGCCCGCACCACACAGGCGAAAGCTTTGTCCTCAATAGCTGCCGAAAGGGGAGGAGAATCCTGGCTATATAAGGCAGTCTGCTTAGTTAGATAGAATCAAGTGTTGAGGAAGGAGTTTGGAGGAGAGTAGCGAGTAAGAGGAGTTTTGAAGTGGACAGAGGTGGATGGAGATTGCTGGGATAGAGAGAGAGAGAGAGAGAGAGAGAGAGAGAGAGAGAGAGAGAACACAGTGAAGAGAGAGAAGAGAGAGAGAGAAATAGAGATCTTGCAGGAGGAGAGTTATAGTTATCATTTGGGGCATATATTGCAGAGAGATAAGTATCTATGGGAGAGAGAGGTGTTGCCAGCAGCGGAGAGAGATGTTGGAGGGAGTGAGGTACCAACAGGAAAGAGAGATATTAGACAGAGAGTTGTCAGTGGTAGAGAGAGATATTGGAGGAAGAGAGTTACTATCCAGAGATTGAGATATTGGATGGGTGACTTGGCATGTGTAGTTGTTGAAGGGAGATAGTTGCCATCAAAAGAGAGAGAGGGATATCAAAGAATGAGGCACAACATCAAGAGAGCTACTATGGAGGGGAGGTACCATCAGGAGGGAAAGGTAGTGGAGAAGGCAGAGAGTTGGCATCTATAAAGAGTTATGATGGAGGAGGAGTGTTGTCAGCTGAAGCGAGGAGTCTTGGAGATGGAAAAGAGAGTGAGAATTTGGGCGGAGAGGACGGGGTTGTATCCACAGAGCCTGAAAGATATGGGGCCTCATTACGACCCAGGCGGTACGTTACCGCCTGGGCCGTGACTTTACCACCATGGCGTAAACTACGTTTACGCCATGGTGGTTGGCGGACTTACCGCCCCATTCCGAGGTCGGCGGGGCGGTAAGTCCCCAATCCCCATTTACCCTTCCCCATTCCCATTTTTGCCCCATAGGGCATAATGGGAGTGGGGAAGGCGTTAATTACGCCACCGTAAATTACGGTGGCGTAATTAACTCCATGGTCCCTTAGCGCCATGGATTTTAACACCTGCTAAAAGCAGGTGTTAAAAGCGCCATGGCGCTAAGGGACCTCGTAGTTGGCGGTAAGGGGTCGGCGCAGCTAACGCTGGCGTTAACCCCTTACCGCCAGGGTCGTAATGAGGCCCATGGTCTTGGCTTGAGGGGGAGATACAACCACCCGGCCGCAGAAGGAAGGGAGGGGACTGAAGGGCCCTACAGTTAGAAAGAGTATGAGGGTTCTAGTGGAGTATGCCACAGACAGTGCCTCCTTACTGGTGGATCAGGAAAAGCTACAGCAGTGCCAGTGAGGAAGGGAGTGGCCCAGGGACCAGGACGCTAGGACAGGGAGGTTGTCAAGTGCCAGTGCTCCACCCCACCCTATCGCTATCTAAGCCCAGTGCGACAGACTGGGCTCTGTGGACATATGCAGCCATTGCCCCACAACCGGAGGAACATAAGAGCTTGCGATACCCTGGCCTGGGAGGGCCCACCTATGGTCCACAGCGACAAGAGGTAGGTCAGGAACCATGAAAATCACAACCTAAAGACAAAGAACAGGGTTCCTTCCTCAGATCTTGGACTGGGGCCAGGACGGGCCCAACGCAAGGACCTTATAAGAGACTTAATTCTATTTTTGTTGGAGTTCTACATGCCACTTCATTTTGGGAGTTTGTGGATTGAAAGTTTTTGTCTTGCTGAAGATTTTGAGTTGTTCAAATATACCTCCCACCCCACTAGATGACGAATAAGGAATGCCCCATGACATTTAAAATGCCATGAATCAAAGCTAACTTTTGGTTACCCTGGTATTTGTACTTATTTTCTCCCTCTACACCGACACGAAGCACATGATTCCTTCTTCTAAATTTAATAAAACCCTTAAATCACACCCTGCATGTCTTGTCTTGTGTAGCACACGTGTTGCACTATGTGACATGCATTATTACTGTTACACACGCAACCCTACTTATACAATCCTATTCTTTGTACCACAGTCCCATATCTTCACGATTGGTTAGTTCTGTGTCCCTATTTTATTACTGTCCAGCTCCCCCACTTTTGCCCTGCTTTCTCCATCGGCGCAGTCTGGTTAGCCCTGACGAAGGCACAATACGCCATTTTCTCAGGCAAGTTACCGAAACCATGAGAACACGAAAGTGGTGGTTAGCACAGTATAAAACTTTACAACATAACATAGTGCTCGTCCAGCCACATGGCTACATTAGATCACTTAGTCGAGGCAGAAGCGACGCCATTTTTCTGCCATCTCTTTATTTTGTTCTTTGCAAATTGCAAACACATCCATTTAACCCATCTGGATTTTCGGGGCCATTATTTGGGATCAACTGCAGGTGTGGGCAAATAGGAATAATTATTGATACATTTCAATCTGGTTTTCGGCCGGGTTTGAACACTGCATACAACTGTTTTGTAATCAATCTTTTGCACACGCAAGTCAAACAAGAAAAAAGGGTGCTTTATTGTGCTTTTTCGTACATCTCACAGGCCTTTGAACGAGTAAATCGGTGACGCCTGTGTGAAAAACGTAAGGAGATGGAATGCCTGATGGCCTTGGTAGACATTCTGATAGCGTTACACACTGATACCAAGGTGAGGGTGCATTTGGAACAAAAAGGAAACTATACAAGGTGGGTGCATAGTTGCTGTGGGCTGCGCCAAGGAAAACCTTTAAACGTATTAGACATGTTCCCTCAAGGCTAGGGAACCAGCCAATAAATTACCTGCATTATGTCGATGATAATAGCTTTATTTGTTCTGACACCTGTTGGCTTTCAAAGGACATTAACAGCGACCAACAAATACTTTGCAGGACTGGACTTGCAACTGAATGTTAAAAATATCAAAAATTGGAATGCTAAATTATGGCAAAAACAATAAACCTAAATTTAAATGCTCTTTAGCAAAGGAACGATTGGAAGTTGTCCAAACCTTTAAATATCTAGTGATTGACATTAGTTCCAAGAGATCGAACCAAAACGATTGTGATCGGAGGATTAAAAAAACTAGATAGAACACCTCCGAAACTTTAATGTTCGATAGGAGGTTTGGCAGGTTCTCATCTATTCCTATGATTAAATATTACCATCAAATAATGGTTCCACGCATGTTATATGAAGTGGAATCAGGTTTACTGCCGATTATCTGGGGCAGCGTGGAGTCACTGGTGTGGAAAAGGCTACTCCCACTTCCAAAGGGGACGTCGATGTCTGTTATCAGACACAAGGTAGGTTTGGTCTCATTGCAAGCACGAGTTGAATGGAAGCCGTTGCAACTGTTAAGATCCTCCGAATTGTATATTAGCGGAGCGGCGCGCAGTGTTATTTTGTAACTCCTCTAGAGTTCTGACAGAATGGTTCCAAATATGTACAAAACTATTGGCCGATTGTGATCCGCACCTTGATAAGCTGGTAGCGGTGTATGTTGATAAAAAGAAAACTATGTTTGGACTTGATTGGATTAGGATTAGATAGTCTGCATTGGAGTTTCATTTATTGTACAATTTAAAATACGAAATAAGAGCATTTAACGACACGCCCTTTTACTTGAAACAACACCCACCTAGGAAGCATTGCTGTGAAATGCTACGTTTTAAATTGAACGAAATTCCTACTAGGGAAGTCGTAGGTTCGAGACAAGGTATTGAGCGACCTTTGAGGGTATGTAGGCCTTGCTCTTTACATATTGAAAGAAGTCGGCATCTTCTGCTAGAAAGACTGGCTTTGGTTGAAACCCGTTTTAAGCTTTGTCAGCGCTTTGTTCCAGATGGAGACCCGCAAAACACTGAGTGGTTTTGGGCCAAGATCCTAAATAACTGTGAGACATCATTGGATGCATTAATTGTACCATTTTTGGAACTTGCATTGTGTGAAATGGGATGAAGGTTTTTTTTTAATATTCTTAAATTCTTTTGATATTTAATGCAATGTAATATTTGGTGATTTGTGTGTTTTAATATTTTTTTTTTAAACTTTGTTTATTAGCAAACAAAGGCAAAGCACATACTTATACATGTTCAAAAGTTACATACAATATGTTGTACACAGTTATTCATGGTCCGAGTCTGGTCTTTCAGTTTCAGCTTTATCTAATAGATACTGTTTCTACCTGGCCCATATATTTCTGGGTCGGGAAGTGGGCAGCACTGAGTCTATATAAAGCTCTTCCGTGTCAGTTGTCCATAACATGTCTTTGTCCCAATCTGCCTTGGTTGGGGGTGTCGCACTTTTCCACTTCATTAATAGGGCTCTTTTGGCTATCAACAAGCTCAGATTCAATCATTTTCGCAAAGTCAGGTTCATTTTCCCCACCGCTCCTAACAGACATAGCCGAGGTGTCCACTCGACAGGTTGATCTGCCATTTCATCAAGTGCTGTACAGACCTCCCCCCAGTAATCTCTCAGTTTTATGCATGCCCAAAGCATATGATATATATTCATATATATTCAGTGTGACATCTCGGGTGGGTTCCCGGTGTGGAGGGGTAAATTTGTTTAAGCCTTACAGGGGTATAATGTGTCCAGTGCACTATTTTATAATGTATTAGCTTATATCTGGTGTTACATGATATTTGTTTGGTCAGTGTGCATATTTGTGTCCATTCGTGGTCCTCTATTTGTTGCCCCAGGTCCTGTTCCCAGTTGCTTTTAGCCGTGTGGTCCCCAGCTGGACGTGTCTGGATTATAATTTTATATAGTGCAGAGGCTGTGATTTTCTGTGTCCACCCTGTGAACATAAAACCCAGCCCTGTGTTTATCTCTGTTTCTTCTGGGAAGGAGGGACAAGCATTTTGTATGGTGGCTTTTATACGGATGTATTGCAGTTTACGTGTATTTGTATCCCCCACTATATCCCTGAGGTCTTCCCATGTCACAAAGAGCCCATCCCGAAATAACTGTCCCCATTGAGCGATACCTCTGGAACTCCAATGCATGGCCACGTCTCCATCAAGGGCAAATGGTGTTTGCGGGTCACCTCATAGCGGCATACTCGGCTGATATAACCTGTCTTGACCAAATATATCTGCAATTTTGGCCCAGGCTGTAGTTGTCACCCGTGTATGGTCTAACGAGTTATGATGTTTGGGGGTTGGTCTTGTCATCTCATGTAGTGCCATTATTGATTCTCTCACTCACTAGTCAGGTGGTGGGACCCCTGGGTTGAGGAAGTTCGTGGCCCAGTGGGCGGCATAGTATGCCTGCGCTGCAATGTAGTAAAGCTACAGGTCCGGTGCCGCTAGCCCTCCCCGTGGGTATGTGTCAGTTAATGTCCTCCAGCTTAGACTGGGGTGCCCTCCCCACACGAACGTTACGCAAGCGCTTTGCATTTTGGTAAACAGTGTACATCCAGGCCAGACCGGGACTGTATGGAACAGATAGAACAGCTTTGGTAGTATGATCATTTTAATTAGGGCTATCCTCCCCATTAGTGAGATGGGAAGGGCGCTCCAGCGTTTCATCTTCGCACACAGGGAGTCAGCCAAAGCATTATAATTCAGAGCTCGGGACAGTTGGGCCGTTCGGGCTATATGTGCTCCAAGGTAAAGTATGTGTGTTGGGCTCCATATGAGACCATGCAAGTCTTGGGGCTCTGTTGTATTTTTTGTGAGTGGGAATATCTCTGAATTGTTGGGATTAAGTCTTAAACTGGAGTATCCGCCAAACTCTTTCACTTCTGCCAGAACCTTGCCCAATGTGCGCTCGGGATTCCGTAGATATAGTAAAATATCATCAGCATATAAAGTTATCATTTGCATCTTGCCCTCTAGCCATATCCCATGTGCGCTGTAGCGTGCCCTGAGAATGTCAGCTAATGGCTCTATTACTAGGGCAAATAGTAATGGCGACAAGGGGCAGCCCTGACGTGTGCCTCTCAGCAGTTCCAGTATGCCTGTTAAGGTGCCATGGACTCTAATCTTGGCGTAGGGGCGAGCATATAATATCTGGATCCATTTGATGATGTTAGGGCCAAATCCGTAATTGCGTATTATACCAAATAGAAAGGGCCAAAAGACTGTGTCAAATGCTTTTTGCATATCAAGAGAGACCGCTGTTCCTTGAGTCTCGGGGGGTATTGCGGCCAGAATTTTATGGCATCGTCTAATGTTTGTCGCCATGGATCTACCCAAAATAAACCCAGCCTGGTCCTCATGGACCATATATGGCATCAATGGTGTCAATCTGGTTACCAGCATTTTAGCAAAGATGTCTGCGTCTGTGTTTATAAGTGACAGTGGTCTATACGATCCACATTCGTCTGGGGGTTTCTCCTGTTTAAGCAATAATGTCATTACCGCCTCTCTCGTGGTCTCGGGTAGTTCCCCTTTGTGCAAAGCCTCCATCCACACTGTGTACAGTTTGGGTACTAGGAGATCGCTGAATTCTTTATAGAATTCTGCCCGAGGCCGTCTGTACCGGGGCTTTCCCGTTGGGAAGTGCTTTTATTGCTTCCGCTATCTCTGCCTCAGTGATCGGACTCTCTAGGGACTCTCTATTGGCATCAGCCAGTAGTGTCGTTGGTATTTGGGAGAGATAATTATCGATCTCTTCCTCTGTGGTGTCACATTGAGGGGAGTACAATTTTTTATAGAATTCATAGAACGTTTCTTTCACCCTCATGTTCTCCATGGTCACTGTACCATCTGGCAGCCTTATGCACGGTATGGTTGTCGTGCCTCTCTCACCCCTTACCATTCTGGCCAATAGTCTCCCCGGTCGTTCACTTTCCCCATATCTACGTGCTGCAGCTGGTTTGTCAAAGTAGCGGATCTCCTGTTCCGCCGTTTCCTTATATTCATCTAGCTTAGTTTAAATTTCGGCGCCTACCTGAGACAGAGGGGAGTGTGCATATTGGGTTTGTAAAGAGGCTATTTGTGCCTCTAAGCGTGCCAGTCTACCCCAGATATCCTTGAGGACTCCACATTCAGCGGATATGGAATTACCTCTAATGCAGACCTTAAATGCCTGACATAATATTGCCTGACTGGTGACGGTGCCCTCGTTGATTTCAAAATACTCCTGTATTTGCTGGGCCATTGCGGTTTTATAGATCAAGTCGTGCAGGGCCGCGGGTTTAAATCTCCACAGTCACCTAATTATCCGTAATGCTAGCTGTATTGGGGAATGATCTGAGTACGTTCTAGGATAGATATGGGTATCTGTAACCCAGCCCAACACCTCATTATCCACCAGCCACAGATCTCTTCTTGAATGCATGTCATGCACTGAGGAGTAATATGTGTATTCCCTTTTGGATAGGTTTAGCGTTCTGCATGCATCTTTTAGGTTAAGGTCGGACATATGGAGGAGTATTTTCTGTGCCACCTTGGTGAGTATTCTTGTTTGTGTTGATGTGCGATCTAATTTTACATTAAGGATGGTATTAAAATCCCCACCACAAATCAAATGGGCCGTCGGGTAGTTCGCCAGCTTTTCGAATTTTGCAGAGTAGAATTCTGGGTCATCAATGTTTGGCCTGTATAAATTAAAAAGGACTATTTCCCTACCGCATAGGGTGCCGTGGAGCAACACATATCTACCTTCAGGGTCACATTCAGAGTTACTGCAGGCAAATGACAGAGACTTATGAACAAGGATCGCCGCCCCCCTTACCCGTCTTGAATATGTTGTATAGTATTGGTGTGACCCCAATTCCGGACCAGTTGTCCCACTTGCAGGGGTCCTATGTGTGTTTCTTGCAGGAACATCATTTTGGGGCCCAGCCTGTTTATGTATGCTATTATCTTTCTTTTCTTAATTTGAGTTCCCAAATTACAGCTCAGTACATTCCAGCTCAGTATTTTTATGTTGTCCATGCCTGGATTAGCCATTATCTATGAGTTGGTTGTATCCGTATATATGAAAGTGTATTTCAGTTGTGTACTCAATAACAGTAGTGCTTAGTGCCTGTGCGCTTTTCATTTTAACCTCTTCCTTTCTATAACTAGACCCCAACAACTTCAGCCTGCTCCCTCCCCTTCTCTCATAGTTCCCCAAAATTCAACTATGCATGTTAGACCCCCCATTCCCCACCCAACAACTTTTCGTGCACCTGCTACAGGGGGGACTGTAGTGACTTCCAGTGCCCATGCCGTTCATAGTCATTTACAATGTGGCCCGTTCTATGTTGTTACTCTAACTCGTGTTGACACATGCGGGGCTGGGCTCAACAGTTTGATCTGCAAATTCAGTCATGATCACCTCGCATGTGGGCCACCCGGAGGGGGCCTTCGCTTATGGAAATCTATTATTTATCATTTTCGTGCTAGCATAGTGTTACTTTGGTATTTTTCAGTTCTGGGCTGCTCAGCCGGAGCGGGGATATGTGTTTCGTCAAAGTTTGCCGCCTCTTCGGGGAACGTGAAAAAATAACTTTTGTTTTGATGTTGTATCTTTAATCTCGCTAAGTAGAGCATGGCGTATTGCACCTGACATTCATGCAGTAATTTCTTGACCCCAGAGAAGATTTTCCTTTCTTGTTATACCGCCAGTGTGAAATCCGGAAAAATGCATATTGTGTTAGCTTCCCATCTCAATTCCTGTTTTTCTCTGTCAGTTTTCAGTATCAGGTCTCTGTTCCTGTAGTTTATCATGCGTGCTATAATAGGTCTGGGGTATGCTCCAGGTTTTGGTTTTGGGGCGAATGACCTGTGTGCCCACTCCACGATAAACATCGCCGACCATCCTGGATCTCCCAGGAGACTTCGCAGAAAATCTTCAACTGCCTTTTCCATTGAACCCTTCAATGCTTCCTCCGGAACTCCGATTATGCGAATGTTATTTCGCCGGGATCTAGATTCTAAGTCTTTGCATTTGGATTTCACCGTCCCCAGTTCAATTGCCATTGTGGGCATTGTGGTCTTCAAGGCCTCTAGTGTGTCCTCTGCACCCGATATTCTCGTCTCTGCCTCCGTAATGCGTGATGTAGTTTTGTCTAACTGTGCTTTAATGGAGGTGACACTAGCTGTTATCCCATCCAGTTTTTCGTTAAGTGTAGAAAAGCCCTGTTGCATGGCCAAGAAAACCACCTGTGGTTCCATCATTGATACTGGGGCAGCCGCCTGCTCTTGTGGGGGTACCTCTTCAGACATCTCGGGTTGCGTTTCTTTGCTTATCGCTGTTGTGAATTTTTCAATAGTTCCTTTTCCTTTCTTCGGGCCAAAGCTCTTGGGCATTGTTTTTACAGAGTTGGTGCACCTGGCGGTAGCCCCGCAATCTTCCTCTGTGTGCCTCCTATGCCTGGTGGGCATTAAGTGATGGTTTATGCTGGACTTATGGATGGTTCTTTTAACTCGTTATCTGGGCTGATTTTACGCGCCCACTGATGATTCTTCCGTTTGAATTTGGTTTCTTTGTTAGTTGCCCCTTCTTTTTGACAGCCTTGTGCTTCTATATAGGTCTTCTGTGGTTACTTTGATTTCTTGGGATGATTCACTATTTGCCAGGTGCGTCCTTAGGTTAGCTATCTTGATTTGTACGCATGTCTGTTATTACCTGGCGTTATGCCCCCTGCACTCCTTCCCCGTTAGAGCCAGCTCATTTGCCTGACTAGTTGCGTTGTGGTCTGCAACTATGGGAAGTGGGGGGGATGCTTCTGTGTCTTCTGAATCCGTGAAGCCTACTGGGCCGCTAACCCCATGTACACGTGCAGCACGATTGCTGATTATGGTTTGTAGAGCACTCTACTGCCTTGATGTGGGTCTCCCTTCCCTGCTGAGGGGGGTCTTGATGTCTCCGCGCTTGTCTAGTGACACTTGGTCTTGGTGGTGCCTAAAGCACTCTGGTCCTAATGCTTCGGAGGGCCGCTTTTTTTTCCCCCTGGGGGGATATTAGTAGACAGTGCCCACTGGATTCCGCGCTGCTGGGCCAGCCTGTGTTGGAATGGTGCCCCGTTGCGGCGTGTTTCGCTGGGGGGAAAATCCACCACTCGGAAATGGTTTGGGAGCGAGGGCCCCAGCTTTATGTAGGTGAGGGACCGTGGACGGGGCGGAGGCGGGCTGCCTCCCAGTCCCGCGCGCCGCAGCGGCGGGTCCCCTAAATGATTACTGGATGGAGGGGGGGAGCGTCCTCCAGCGCCACCCCCCAGCGCGCCAGTGCTTGCCGCTGCTGATGGGGGTCCCCTCCGAGCCTCTTTCAATGTTCGTGGTGGGAAGCTTGGCGACTGTGGGAGGGAGGCCGCAGTGCCAGGGGGAGGGCCGTGTGTGGGCTCTCTCCTACCTTTCGGGCACCGGCTCCCTCTGCACCCGCAGCTCGCTCCTCACAGGATCTTCAGCTGCTTGTCTGGGGAGGTCTGCAGGCGCTCGACGGCCCCCAGAGCGCCCGCGATTCTCACCCCGCACCGCTGGGCCACGTATGTGTCTTCCGCCACTCGCGTTGTTTGGCGCCGGGCTCCTCCTCTCCCTTAGTGGCGCGCCCTCAGCTCGCCTCAGTCTTCAGGCGTAGGATCGTTTACGCGCTGTGGCTCAGGCATCCTTGTGGCATTTATTTCGAAACTTCATATGCCAAGTCTAGGGATATTGCTGCACGTTTAAAGCAACCGGGTATGCAGTGCTGTTATCTCGGCATTATGGCTATGGTCGTCGCAGGAGTTCATACGAGAGCGGCCATTCCTTCTCGTGTGCAACAGCGCCCCCCTCTTAATAATTTAATATGAACTGATATGAATTGATTTGAATTGAATCGTAATGTAACAAAGTTTTTAACAATATTTTTAGGTTTTCATTTTTGCAAAGGTTTGTATTTAACCAAATGCAAATAAATAAATAAATAAAATGTACCCCAGCTGACTACCACCCTTTTTTGCTACACCTAGACTCAATGCCTGCTGTGACTCGCTGCCTTATTTAAATGTCACTATACTTTTTTTCTAATTGCCAAACGGCCCATGTCATGACGGACTGGTCCTTGATTTTTAGGCAACAGCACGTTGAATTCTGCGACTTGTAGGTTTGAGTGTATGCCTCAAGTCCCAGAATGAAGACAACTGTGGCTAAAAAGCAAGGGAGGTGCTAAAGAGGCCACTCCATGACCCTGAGTCAATTGACAGATATGCTTTTCTCTGTGTTTTACAAGGTATCAAAGCGCTGACAAGCAGCTAAGAGGTGCTATGTCAGAGCTAAAAAGCTGCCTCTAGGACAATGGCATGCAAACTTTTCCATACCGAGCACCCCCTGTTAGGCAGAATCCTGTGCAGTGCCCTTAGGGACCACTAAACACAATTAAGACTACAAGTGGTAATAGAAGTTCACCTTTGGCACAAGCCTGTACTACACTGTTAAAGTGGTAGCAGTGGCGGAGCAGCCAGGCTTATCTCAAGATTAAATGAGCAGTAGCAGAGATTACACAAAGGGACACAATTACTGTGACTCAAGCAAACACTGACTCAAGGTTTCAGGTAAAAAATATCAGTACATTTATTTAAAATCATCTGGTCATAAAACACTTCACTTCTATAAATTCAAAACCACACGTAAAATACACCATACACAACCACTTACACGTGTTCCAGCAATTCAAGGTAAGTACGGTAGGATTTGACAGAGCGTTGTTGCGGTACTAACCCGTACCCGCGGATAGAAATGCTCACGAAGTTAAAACACACTTTGTACTTTAGAATTTCAAACAAGGGAAAAGGGGATAAAATCACAGGCAATACTTTTGTCTAGGCAAGGGAATCAGAGGACTTGTTCAAAGATACAGATTAAAGTCAACAGGCCTGCGCCAGTGTCAATGCAGCAGATACTCAGTTGTCGAGAATCACACGTTGAACAGTTCAACATTCGAGATGCTAAGAGTACCTAGCTATTGTCAAATGGAAGGAAAAGTTGCAAGAGGGAGGGAAGAAAGTATAAATCTTCGTGGAGGAAAAGGGTTCACCCTGCTTCCGGATGGTCAGTCGGAGAGAACGACCAAATGTGCACAGTACCTTATTCCGTTGTAGAAAAGCTGGTGCCACGGTAGTTGTTCCTGGTAGTTCCTGCAGACTCACGGTTCCTGCGGCTTCAGTCGTGGGGACAAGAAGGAGGATGTCTGGCGCGATCTGCACTACCCAGGGACGAGGCAAGCAGCAGCGAAAAAGACAACGATGAATAAAAGGTGTGCTCCTTTAAATCAGGAGAGGGCTCTTCTGATGGCTATCCGGACCACTACAGCACAGCAGTGATTTCGACCCAGGAGAGGATGCTCCGACTGAAGAAAGGGTGAGCTGATTGATCCCACCAGGGTCAAGGGAAGAGGATTCCGGACTGGATTTTCTCTTGTCGTTGAAGGGTAGATAGCTCAGGACTGCAGCAGTTCCAGTGGCCACTCTGCCTTCTAGCCCAAGAGTCCTGCCTTTTATGCCAAAATCCCCCATTCACACAGCCTGGCTGTCAATCACTCAGCATGGGGGTTGTCCAACCTGGACAACCACCTCAGCCAATCAACACAAAGTGCAACTGGGGTCTCCAAGGAGACCCTGTGCAGGGGGTGACTTCACCCCTCCCTCACATTCAGCCCACCTAGACACCAAAGGAAGGCTTCTGGTCAGAAGCCCGCCAAAAGGTCAGCGAACAAAGGAGGCAAACCTGGTTTGCCGCGCAAAGAAAGACCCAAGAAGGATGTTAACAAAAAGAAATGGCCATTAAACCCAACCAGAGCCAAAATAAAAAGTATTTGGCAAGCGGGTTTAAAGTTCGAGGCTACTAAAATAGCCTAAAACGTTAACACGTTAAATAATATAACCGCGGTAGGAAAATTACGGTAGGTACCATTGCCACCTTAATGTTAAGGGAGCGAAACAATGCCCCAAGAGGCACAGATAAAAAGGGCTAAGAATTAACCCTTTCCAATACTCCATATAAAATGGAGTGTACTGGATCCGTGGTTAAAAGTGACTATGTAAAGTTAATGGCAACTTTACCCTTTTCTGGGGGACAGTAGTCAGCCCCAGAAAATGGAGGTGGTGGGAAGCCTAAGAGACAACCATGTGTTACTGACTGAAGGTGCTGTGTAACACACGAAAGAGTGTTGCTACTGAAGTGGTGTACTCCAGAGTCCACAATCACAAAAACAGTCAAAATACACATGGCAAAACATAGGTAAGAGTGGGGGGAAAGCTCACACTCTTGCCAGGTGGAAAAAATAAACTAAAAAAATTGAGCAAAGCTGCTGGGGGACTCACTAGGTGAGGGAAATTAGCCATAGAATGAGAATTCTCCCTAACACTCGCCCTCCCCAAACTAAGGGACAGGAGGATTTAATCCACTCCTGGATGGATCTCATACCTCTAGTCGGTTATAGACTTCCTAGAGAGACTATCAGCATTTTGGTGGTGACTTCCTGCTCTGTGCCCAATGGTAAAATCAAATCCTTGCAGGCAGATTTCCCATCTGAGTAGTTTGGGGGTTTACCCTTTCATTTGCATCAGCCATCTCAAGGGTTGGTGGTCAGTCTGAATAGTGAAGGTAGTACCATACAAGTATGGCCTAAACCTCTTCAGTGACCACACAATAGCAAAACATTCACGTTCTATTGTTGCCTACCTTGTCTCAGGATCCTTTAACATCCTGCTGTTTAAACAAATGGGATGTTCCCTACCTTTCTCATCCAGTTGACTAAGGACTGCACCTATACCTACATTAGAAGCATCAGTTTGTACAATGAAGGGTTGGTGGTAGTCAGGAGCTCTTAGGACTGGAGCTTGACAAAGGGCTTTCTTTAGACCTTCAAAGGCTTGATTGCACCCTTCATTCCACCTGCCCTTTTTAGGAAATTTGGGAGAGGAGATGACATTCAAAGGAGAAGCTATGGTCCCACAGTTCTCAATGAAGTTCCTGTAATACCCAGTGAGACCTAGGAAGGCTATGGCCTTATTTCACCTCCTCCTATC
This sequence comes from Ambystoma mexicanum, assembly GCF_040938575.1. Taxonomy (NCBI): domain Eukaryota; kingdom Metazoa; phylum Chordata; class Amphibia; order Caudata; family Ambystomatidae; genus Ambystoma; species Ambystoma mexicanum. Next base: position 1,166,030,414 of record NC_090936.1, read on the forward strand.
TCATGTCCAAGGTAGACCACTGTACTCTGACCAATTTGACGTTTACTTGCCTTTATGGTCGGATGGGCCTGTTCCAGAGCCTGCAATACATATCCTAAGTGATCAATAAAGTTCTTTCCATGTAGGGCTGAACATTGCAATGTCATCCAAGTATGCCATACAGAAGCCCTCCATCCCATTCAGAACTTGATTGACCATCCTCTGAAATGTAGCAGGTGCATTCTTTAATCCAAAATACATTGCCTTAAATTGGTAGAGGCCAGCTGGGGTGGAGAATGCAGTTTTCTCCTTGGCATGATCTGTCAGGGTTATTTGCCAATAGCCTGACGTGAGGTCAAATGTGCTCAGGTACTTGGCTGCACCAAGCTTGTCCACCAGCTCATCTGTCCTTGGTAAAGGATAGGCATCAGTCTTAGTGACTGCATTTAGAGCTCTATAGTCCACGCAGAATCTCAATTCCATAGATCCTGCCTTTGGTACAAGTACAACTGGGCTAGACCACGGGCTAGTAGAGGGCTCTATAACCCCGAGATCAAGCATCTTGTTGACCTCATTCCTTATGTGGGTCCTTACATTGGGCCTCATTACACGGAAGGCGGTAATGGTTAACGGCCACCGTTAATGGTAACGGTGACCGTTAACCATTACCGCCTTACTACGAGGTCCCTTAGCGGGTTGGTGCTTTAACGCCTGCTTTTTGCAGGCGTTAAAAACCAACCCGCTAAGGGACCTCGGAGCTAATTACGGCACCGCAAAATTGCGGTGCCGTAATTAGCGCCTTCCCCATTCCCATAGAGCCCTATGGGGCAGTAATGGGAATGGGAAAGGGCAATGGCGGAAGGGGGATTTACCGCCCCTCCAACCTTGGAATGGGGCGGTAAATCCCCTTTCCGCCAAGGCGGTGCCGGTATTTTACCGGCATGAGCCATGGCGCTAGTAGCGCCATGGCTCACCGCCTTCCGTGTAATGAGGCCCATTGTCTGACATTCTGTACCCCCTGCTTTTGACAGGCAGACAGTCACCAGTGAGGATATCATGCTGGCCCCAAGGGGTCAAGCCTGGTGAAAGTGAGAACGGGGAGGAAAACTGATATAGCAGTAATTTGCACTCATCCTGCTGGTCAGATGTGAGACTGGAAGAGATATTAACTCCTTCCACTTGTTCATATAAAGGTAAACCTCTGTGGAGGTCAGGTAGAGGTTCACTCTCCTCCTCCTCCTGAGCTGAAGCTAGAAGCAATGCTCCTATGCCAGGTCTAGAGACATAAGCCTTTAAACGGTTGGTGTGAAAGACTCTAGGAGCCTCCTTAGGATTGCTTAAGTCCACCAGATAATTTACCTCTCCAAGTTTACCCACAACTTTGAAGGGCCCTATCCATTTGTCCCATAAGGCCCTCTGCCTTGTAGGTACCATAACAAGAATAAGCTGGTCTTGAGTAAACTCAACCATGTTAGCCTTCTGGTCATGCCAATGCTTGACCACAGCTTGACCAGCCTTCAAGTTATCACTTGCCTCTGCCATCATGTGTGACATTCTCCTCCGGAGACCTATCACATAGTCAGTCACTCTGACTGGCTTGGGGGAAGGAGCACTCTCCAACCCCTCCTTGATCAGGGCCAATGGATCTCTGACTGGATGGCCATAGAGAAGTTCAAAGGGACTGTAACCTATTCCCTCCTGAGGGACTTCTCTATATGCAAAGAGAAAGCATGGCAGTAGAAGGTCCCACTTTATTTTAAGGGGTTCTTCTAATCTTCTAAAGCACCTATCATGCTCTTAATAGTTCTGTTAAACATCTCTACCAACCCATTGGTTTGGGGGTGGTAGGCAGTAGAGAACTTGTAGGTGACTCCACAGGTTTTCCACATGGCTTGCATGTAGTGGGACATAAAATTGAATCCCCTGTCAGATATCACCTCCTTAGGAAAACCTACTCTGGTAAAAATACCAAGTGGGCCTTAGCAACAGCTTGAGCCATAACTGTCCTCATAGGTATTGCTTCAGGATACCTAGTGGCATGATCCACTACAACCAGGATAAACATGTTGCCTGAAGATGTGGGAGGGGCAAGAGGACCAACAATGTCAATCCCATCCCTCTCAAAAGGGACTTCCACCACTGGGAGAGGTACCAGTGCTGCCACATTCTTGGCTCCACTCTTGCCAGATGTTTGGCAAGTGTGGGAGCTCCTGCAGAATTTGTCTACTTCTGAACCCATCGTAGGCCAGTAAAAGTAAAGAGAGAGCCTTTCCTTAGTTTTCTTAAAACTTAAGTGACCAGCTAAAGGTATCTTGTGGGCTAACTGCAGAAACTGGAGTCGTTTCACTAGAGGTACTACAAGTCTTTTGCAGTCTCCAGGGGTTGACTCAGTTAGTTCACTATAGAAGAGGCCATCTTCCCAGTGCAACCTATACTTCCCAGGCTCAGTCCCATTGAGCTGAGAAGCTGTGTAGGTGAAGACCTTCAAGAGTAGGACACTCTCTTTGTCCTCTGCTGAAGTCTGCCCTGTTGGGTCCACCTCTGCCAGTAAAGACTGCAGCTCAGGATGTTCAACAGGGTCAAGATCTCCAACCAGAGTAAGATCTTCTTCTAGATCTGATTCCTCAGTATCTAGTTGAACCATACAGGGTTGAACCTCACACTCAGCCTCAGCTGGTGGAGGAGTCACAGAGGTGACTTTGGACAATCTTGGGGATGTCCTTCAGGGCACGGGAGTGCTTGCTGGTTTCTTGCTGGCAGACTTGGGTTTCCCCTTGGTCTCGTTCTGTCTTGCAATAGCAGTAAATAAGTTCTGTGGACTTGGGGTGATAGTTTCTTCTATCAAATCCCCAGGAGAGCCTCTCAAGGTTCTCTCCCTAGCAGACCTTGTGAGCTCCTGCTTCCTTTTGCTGGGTGGCCTGGGGTACTGGACACAACTCCAAGAGTTTTAAGGTCATTACCCAACAGGACCCTCCCAGGCATGTTATTTTGCACACTTACAGGTATTCTGACAGTCGTGTCATTACACTGGATGAGAGCTGGTAATTGGGGAAGCATCTGCACAGGGCCTCCAGCTAACTTGGTTAGGTGTTTGGGTGCCTTAGCAACATCCTCCACCTTGAAAACATTCATCAACCACAGTAATGCTGGCTCCAGTGTCTCTGATGGCAGGTGTCTCCTGACCATTCACAAGAACACTATCTTTGTAATACTCTTTAGAATTATCTGGGATTGAGTTATATACATCTAAGTTCTGTTCTTCCCAAAGACCCAAGGACACTAAAGAAACACTAGCTGAGACTCCAATGGGCTCATCAGCTAGTAACTGAAAGTTTCCACTGGCTATAGGTACTTTATCCACCTGGGAGAAGGCTAAGGAGACAGTGTGGACCCCTGAAGGTTTACCCTTACATCTGGGATCTCCTTTCACATGGTCAGCTGACCCACAAACAAAGATTTTACCAAATGCTTTATGGAATGGGGGATTGTTCTGACCTCCATCTGGTTTGGGACCAGATGGTACACTAGCCTGATTGTTTTTCCTTGTGGCTTACCCTGGTTATGTTTGTGGCCCTCTTTTGGATTGGAATTATTGGAATTCTCTTTGTTGTCTTTCTTTGGCTGCTTTCCCTCATCCTTCTTCTGAGTTGCCCCAGAATCCTTGTGAGTAGCCCTGTTGGCAACCCACAAGTCAGCAGCCTTAGCTAACTTCTTAGGATCTATCTCCTTTGAATCAGCCAAGTGCTGTCTAAGGTCAGGAGAGCAGACATCTAAAATAGACTCCAACATTACAAGATTCCTCCAACCTTCATAAGAATTTACTTTGTAACCCTTAACCCAACCATCTAAGTTTTTCAAACATTCACACACCCAGGTAGCCCAAGAGGTACCATTATGCTTTTTGAGGGTCCTAAACCTCTTAAGGTACTTGGAAGGGGTCTTCGCAAATCTAGCTATTAATGCTAGCTTCACACACTCATAATCCTGCTTATCCTCCTCCCCCAACTCCATTACAGCATCACTTGCAACAGGGGGAAGCCTAGAAAAAAGCCAAGGAATCAACTGATTCCCTGAGATACCCTGAATCCCATGATTGTACTCAAACATTGCTAACCAATCCAAAACATCAAGTTTAGTCTCATACATACCAATCATGTCCTTTGGCATACAGGGTCTCTTAGGGCGGGAAGACCTAGAAGACTCAGGGAGAGAAACATTTTCCAAAGACAATGGGCCTCATTACACGGACGGCGGTAAGGGTTAACGGTCACCGTTAATGGCAACGGTGACCGTTAACCCTTACCGCCGTACTACGAGGTCCCTTTGCGGGTTGGTGATTTAACGCCTGCTTTTTGCAGGCATTAAAAACCAACCCGCTAAGGGACCTCGAAGCTAGTTATGGCACCGCAAAATTGCGGTGCCGTAATTAGCGCCTTCCCCATTCCCATAGAGCCCTATGGGGCTGAAATGGGAATGGGGAAGGGCAATGGCGGAAGGGGGATTTACCGCCCCTCCAACCTTGGAATGGGGCGGTAAATCCCCTTTCCGCCAAGGCGGTGCCGGTATTTTACCGGCATGAGCCATGGCGCTAATAGCGCCATGGCTCACCGCCTTCCGTGTAATGGGGCCCAATTTCTTCATTTCTAGAGCATGAGCCATCTCCATTTCTCTGAGCCTTAATTCTTGGTGTTTCATGGCAGTTTGTGCTTCAATACGTTTCACTTCTAATTCAAGTCTCATTTTCTCTAGTGCAATGAACTCAGGAGTGAGTGTAGGACCTGTGTGGGTCCGTGTGGACAGAAGTTGTGGTTGCTGAGCAGGCAAGGGGTTGGTAGGAACTCCTAACAAAGGGTAATCTACTTCTTCTTCAACACTCCCAGAATCAGAAACATCAGTATCCACATTTGCTGGAGGGGTAAGTCCTTCCGACCCACTCTCCAGACTTTGTTTTCCCAATAACTTAGCAACCAGTTCAGATTTCTTTCCTTTACCAGAGAGACTCCTCTCCCTACACATGGTTCTCAAAACCTCAGCAGTGTAGTTTAAGAGACCCTCTCCAGTGTAGTTTTCCATATTTGACATGATTTCTCAGTTAAATAGAATTAGTGGTGTTAGCCTTGTGGTTAGTTGAACCCAAGCAATAGCAGCACTCTAAGTGTAATCACTCTGCTTCCAAATCCTCACCGCTGCCACCAGTGTTAGGCAGAATCCTGTGCAGTACCCTTAGGGACCACTACTCACAATTAAGACTACAAGTGGTAATACAAGTTCACCTTTGGTACAAGCCTGTACTACACTGTTAAAGTGGTAGCAGGAGCGGAGCAGCCAGACTTATCTCAAGAGTAAATGAGCAGTAGCAGAGATTACACAAAGGGACCACAATTACTGTGACTCAAGCAAACACTGACTCAAGGTTTCAGGTAAAAAATATCAGTACATTTATTTAAAACCATCTGTTCATAAAACACTTCACTTCTATAAATTCAAAACCACATGTAAAATACACCACACACAACCACTTCCACTTGTTCCAGCAATTCAAGGTAAGTACGGTAGGATTTGACAGACCTGTGTTGCGATACTAATGCGTACCCGCGGATAGAAATGCTCACGAAGTTAAAACACACTTTGTACTTTAGAATTTCAAACATGGGAAAAGGGGATAAAATCACTGGCAATATTTTTGTCTAGGCAAGGGAATCAGAGGACTTGTTCAAAGATACAGATTAAAGTCAATAGGCCTGCGCCAGTGTCAATGGAGCAGATACTCAGTTGCCGAGGATCACACGTTGAACAGTTCGAGATTCGAGATGCTAAGAGTACTTAGGCATTGTCAAATGGAAGGAAAAGTTATAAGAGGGAGGGAAGATAGTATAAATCTTCGTGGAGGAAAAGGGTTCACCTCGATTCCGGAAGGTCGGTCGGAGAGAACAAGCAAATGTGCACAGTACCTTATTCCATTGGAGAAAAGCTGGTGCCACGGCAGTTGTTCCTGGTAGTTCCTGCAGACTCACGGTTCCTGCAGCTTCAGTCATGGGGACAAGAAGGAGGACGTCTGGAGCGATCTGCACTACCCAGGGACGTGGCCAGGAGCAGCGAAAAAGACAACGATGAATAAAAGGTGCGCTCCTTTAAATCAGGAGAGGGCTCTTCTGATGGCTATCCGGACCACTACAGCACAGCAGTGATTTCGACCCAGGAGAGGGTGCTCTGACTGAAGAAAGGATGAGCTGGTTGATCCCACCATGCTCAAGGGAAGAAGACTCCCGACTGGATCTTCTCTTGTCGTTGAAGGGTAGATAGCTCAGGACTGCAGCAGGGCTTTACCGGGATCCGGGGTTGCAGCAGCCATCTTCTTCTCCGCTTCTCTTCGGTTCCTTGCAGTTCCAGTGGCGACTCTGCCTTCTAGCCCAAGAGTCCTGCCTTTTATTCCAAAATCCCCCATTCACACAGCCTGGCTGTCAATCACTAAGCAGGGGGGTTGTCCAGCCCGGACAACCACCTCAGCCAATCAACACAAAGTGTGACTTGGGTCTCCAAGGAGACCCTGTGCAGGGGTGACTACACCCCTCTCTCACATTCAGCCCACCTAAACACACAGACGCCAAAGGGTGTCTTCTGGTCAGAAGCCCGCCAAAAGGTCAGCGAACAAAGGAGGCAAACCTGGTTTGCCGCGCAAAGAAAGACCCAAGAAGGATGTTAACAAAAAGAAATGGCAATTAAACCCAACCTGAGCCGAAATAAAAAGTATTTGGGCAAGCGGGTTTAAAGTTCGAGGCTACTAAAATAGCCTAAAACGTTACCACGTTATATAATATAACCACGGTAGAAAACTTAGGGTAGGTACCACTGCCACCAGCCAATTCTTAATGTTAAGGGAGCGAAAGAATGCTCCAAGAGGCACAGATAAAAAGGGCTAAGAATTAACCCTTTCTTATACTCCATATAAGATGGGGTGTACTTGATCCGTGGTTAAAAGTGAATGGCAACTTTACCCTTTTTTGGGGGACAGTAGTCAGCCCCAGAAAATGGAGGTGGTGGGAAGCCTAAGAGACCACCCTGTGTTACTGCACTGAAGGTGCTGTGTAACACACGAAAGAAGGGGGGCTACTGAAGTGGTGTACTCCAGAGTCCACAATCACAAAAACAGTCAAAATACACATGGCAAAACACAGGTAAGAGTGGGGGGAAAGCTCACACTCTTGCCAGGTGGAAAAATAAACTCAAAAAATCCAGCAAAGCTGCTGGGAGACTCAAGGTGAAGGAAATTAGCCATAGAATGAGAATTCTCCCTAACACTCCCTCCCTCTTCAGTAAAGATATTGTTTCTGGGCCCTCCCAGTAGAGGTTGCCCCTCCCCCCCCAGACTCTTAAAAATATAAGCAGATTGTCTACTGCTTACATTTTCTATTAAAAGCAGTCACCAAAATCCCTTTTTTTATATTAAAAATAGTCCCCTTCATACCCTTTCAAAGAGTCTGGCTCCCCGCGACATTCTTCGAGGCCCCCTGGGGGGAAGACCACTGCCCTAGGATGCCATTGAGTTATTGTTTCATCTGTCCCTGAAGATGAAAGGCCGAGCCCCTCTTATATTTAACCTGTGATCTCATACTTAACTCGACAGCCCGCACATTAACCTATGGAGCTATCACACTTGCTTAATCTTGGAAAGCTTTTGCAAGAAACCCTTTTACTAAGCACAATTGAAAAACAGTGCGAAGTGTTCTTTTTAAAAGAAGCGATTGGGCTCGGTGGCAGTGCCTGCCAAGCTCCGCCATACGCCGTGGGCTGTATCCATTCTCATGCTTTTGAACAGGTTGGGAAGCAATAAAAAAAGTCTCCTTTGTAGTCCCCTGCAAATTATTAAAATGCTAAAAGGCTCCTCTTGACTGCTGGTTCTAACAGGCAGGAATTCGAGCCTGGTTTAAATGGTTTGTTGGCCCAGCGCCGCCTTTCATGTGCGCCCTGTGTGGACAGGACTCGGCCCTTTGATCTGATTTAATGAGAGGTGCCATCAGCCATGAACCTTTTCCCCGTGTGAGGCAATAAAGGGTAGCCGGGCAGGTGCACGCGGTTAAATGCCTCCCAGGTGAAGACAAGACACAGAAAGATAACATTCCTTCTTGAAGGGATTAAGGGAGTGATCAGAGCGCGTGTTTACATATTTACCCGACCTGGCCCAGCTGCCAGCACACGCCATCCCTCCAGCATCGTCTCCAGGAATTAGGATTGGGGAAAAGGTAAGGGGCCACCTAACGAAGTACTACTATATCATACATAGTGAAGCACACACCGGTGCCTTTGTGCGTGCACTTATATGTAGTCACATGTCTAACAGGGATGTTACGGATATGCGGTTCTTTAAAAATCATGCAAATTCAGTGAAAACAACTTTAGCATTATTGTTGCAACGCAAACTCTAAATAATATAGACATTCTGTAGTTATAGCAAACTATGCTTGCACAGACACATGCCAACACAGGTGACCCCACACATGGCATCATCAGTGACATTACTGATTGCCCCGGCATCCCCCATTCTCGTTACAGTGGGGGTCATTACAAGGTTGCGGGTCCGGTAACAACGGTGCCAGTAAGCTATCGGCACCGTTGTTACCGGACCGGCAAACTACGAGGTCTGCGAGCAGGTGCCTTCGCGGCCTCCAGGTCTGACCTGGCGGGCAGAATGGCACCCGCTCACAGACCGTGACGGATGCACCGGCACTGTTGGACACGGTGCCGATGTATCCGTCCTCCCCATTCCCATTGAGTCCAATGGACTCAAATGGGAATGGGGATTAATTATTTTCGACGCCCGGCAATGGGCAAGTACAGGGACCGCCGGGGCTGTAATGCCCGGTAAGTCCACATTGCCGTGTGCTGGAAAAAAAAGGACTCAAGCGACAACCGTGCCGTTTTTACCGGCACTGCTTCCGCTGGACTCATAATGAGGCCCAGTGTCTGATTACCTCTGCGTCCCCCCTACGAGTCACAGACCCTTTTTACCATTGCATCCCTCATACCTGTACCTGTCAGTTATCACCTTTACATCCCATCACAGTACCTCATTACTCTGACCCCAGCATCCGCCAGCCTCATTGTCATTTCTTACTATCCTTACCCTGGCATCCTCATCCTCGTCACAGTCCCTCATTATCCTAGAATCCTCAGCACAGTCCCTTATTATCCTTACCCTAGCATCCCTCATCCTTGTCACAGTCCCTCATTACCCCTGCATCACCATAGCCCCTCAATAACATTGTTCATCCCTCATCAGAGTCCCTCATTATCCTAGTATCCACAGCACAGTCCCTTATTACCCCTGCATCCCCTATCCTCATCATAGCCCCTCATTAACATTGCATCCCTCATCCTCGTCACAGTCTCTCATTATCCTAGTATCCTCAGCACAGTCCCTTATTACGCCCGCATCCCCTAGCCTCATCATAGTCGCTCATTACCATTGCATCCCTCATCCTCATCACAGTCTCTCATTACCCCGGCATCCTCGTCAGAGTCCCTCATTATTCTAGTATCCACAGCACAGTCGCTTCTTACCCTTTCCCTTGCATCCCTCATCCTTGTCACAGTCCCTCATTACCCCTGCATCCCCTATCCTCATCATAGTCGCTCATTACCATTGCATCCCTCATCCTCGTCACAGTCTCTCATTACCCCGGCATCCTCATCCTCGTCAAAGTCCCTCATTATCCTAGAATCCACAGCACAGTCCCTTATTATCTTTACCCTTGCCTCTCTCATCATTGTCACAGTCCCGCATTACCTCTGCATCCCCTATCCTCATCATACTCGCTCATTACCATTGCATCCTTCATCCTCGTCACAGTCTCTCATTACCCTGGCATCCCCATCCTCGTCAGAGTCCCTCATTATCCTAGTATCCACAGCACAGTCCCTTCTAATCCTTGCCCCCGCATTCTCACTGTTGTTTTGCTTTGTCCCTGGTCTGTGTCCCACTTAGTTCACACCATCATCAACTAGCTCACTACTTGCTCTTATTCTTATGTCAACGCACAGGCAGCCTTTCGGGGAATGCCATCACCATCTGTAAATATGGTATTTTGAATAGAAATTGACATCCCTCTGTTTCAATTCAATACAAATACAAATGCATCCCCCATCCTTGTCACAGTCCCACATTGCCCTTGTCCTGCCATCTCTCATACTCGTCACAGTCTTTTTTTTGACCCTGGCATGCCTCATCTTCATCACAGTCCCTCATTACCTACGGCATTCCACATCCTCGTTACAGTCCCTCATTATGCTCAGGATACCTCATCCACATCACAGGCCCTCATTACACTTCGACATCCCTCATCCTTGTCACAAACCCTCATTACTCCACAACTATCAACCTCATCACAGTCAGTTCCTCACTACGCCCACATCCCACATCTTCATCACAGTTGCTGTTTAGCCTCACAGCCTTCATCTTCGTCCTTCATTATCTCTACAACCATCATCCTCATTTAAGTCCCTCATGTAGAGGAGCAGGTGGATACGTCATGCCTAGCTCCCGCCCCCCAGACCCACCTCCGTCATACTGGAATAGCAGGAGAAGAGCCCTATGTGGGACACCAGGTATCATTCCAATACCACATCAAGTGTATGAGAGACGATATGCACTCAGACAACAGTATCAAATGTACCCTTGCACTGAGAGCGTGGAAGGATGTCGGCACACACCATTGGACATCATAGAGCTATAAGTGAAAGCTGACGAGGGCAGAGTGACGTCATGAAGGAAAGATACTGAGATGTACTGAAACGAGATGAACATACTTAAGAAAAAAGATTTAACTGAAGTAACAAGAGAAACATGTAATTGAATATGAAGAAATAATATGTGTAAAGAAGATTAAGTAACCTGTTGACGAATAAGTGTATATATGCTGAAACGCAAGGTAGATGAGACATATAGAAGCTTGCTGTAGAGGAACACATAGCGGGGCAGGGGCGCCCATGATGGAAAGATGGATGCCTGACTTGTATTAAAACCAATCAAACTATCTCAGAGACAGACCAGGGCTGTAGAGCCAGGAGACGCTGGAAAAATAGCTTTGTGTGAGGAATAAAGAGGAGTCTACTGGCCTGGGATCAAGGATGTCAAAAGTATAAGCCATGTACGTAAAGCATATCTCTCTTAGATTAAGTAAAGAGGAAAACATATGAAAGAGCCAAATATTAGACAATTAAAGATGCGAAAGGCCTATGCAAGGTGGAGTGAGCAAATCTCTAGAGGCCGCGAAGGGTAATGCCACTAGCACAATTGGATCAAATAGCAGTAAATAGAAGGTTGAAATGGACAAATTCATGGTCTCCTCACACGTGATTCAGAAGTATAAACAAGGGCTATTCATTAAGCTCTAGACAAAGATAATGGTATACCTACACTCCCTTAAAAATCCCAGAATAGAGAACAGGCTGCAAGGTCAACAACAAAGGAGAAGCCTTGGCTTAGGGCCGGACTGATGAAAAATGATGGACTAATTGAGAAAGTGGGGAGTAGTCTGACGTTGCTTGCAGCAACTGAGTTTTGTTTTGCTTACGTGTTGCTAACAAGCCGAAAGTCCAAGGTTGGGAAAGCATGCCAACCAATCAGGGGGTCTATGTAGCAACATGCTATACAATTTTGCAAAGCCCCACCCACTGCCAATTTTTTCCGCCCCTAATCAGTGTTATACATATTTAGAGGTAGTTTGAGGTGTGCCTAACAGATAAGGGGCAGCCAATGATGTTATTAACATTTATACATACTATACATGTGACGAATCAACTTCCGGGGCACTAGTTGTCCAGGGATGAATATCGGTTCCTAAACCATCAATCAGCCCCACACCGCTAGTACACCAGAAGGGATTCAAACAGATTGGAAACACAAGTCAATTATAAACCTCCTTGTCCAATTTTGGATACGTGGACGGCACGGCAGGCTTATCTTGGCAAGGTGGTGGATCGTTGGTTAGTCGCAACAAGGTGAAAATACAATTATTAACCAATGATAAAAGAGACTGTTTGGTCAAGGTTGTATACAAATATCTACTTTATTATTATTCAACAGACAGCTCTAGCACACTACAATATACAACCCACCCTGTAAAGGAATACAGAGGACAGACAGTTTCAAGAAGGAAAAGGGATGCACTCTGGATACCGACAGGAGGGCAGTTGGTAAAGTAATTAATCACAATAGATCAAGGATACTTGGTTTCAGCACAAAGGGAGCAATGGGTTGTAAAATGTCACTAGGGGCCTTGGAGAAGGACCACTGGGACAGAACCACAATATACCTTGCACTTGTTGAAGTTCTTGGTGCATGACAGGGTTGAGTCAGTTTCAGGGTGCTTTGCAGCTCCTGTGACAGAGTTCAAGGTGGGAGACAGCTGCAGGTATTAGGCGGCAGGCAGTTCAGAGAGTTAGAATGGATGGTCGGCTGCAGCATGGCCTACACGGCAGCTCGGGGTCAGTAATCGTTGTCTCACTGCTGGTTGGTGGGTCTGAAGCACTGGTCCAGGCATCTCGGAAGGCGTGAGCGACGGCGGCATAACAACAGTCAGCATTGTAGTTGGATGCACCTAGATGGGCTCGACTGATTCGAAACTGTCCTTTAAGGCGGATGTCAGTGTATGCTTGTCGATGCACTCCTTCGAGCTTCTTCACTGGGCTTGTGTTATCCTTTAAGGTGGACAGCCCAAAGCTGAGGAGAGTGTTGCAGACAATTGCCTTGTCCTTGGTTTGGTTCAGAGACTCTTTGGCACTTCCCACCTAGGAAGCTTGCTGCAGAGCCTAGCAGGGCATGCGGTGTGCTGGCTGGGTACCGGTTCTGGAGCTGCTGGAGGGTCCTCTGGATTCAGGATCTCCCTCTATTCACTGGGAGAAGTTTAGGGGAGGGATCTTGCTTCCCTTTTTGGAAATCCCGGCCTTCCTTCACTGGCAGAAGCTGTGAGGCAGACTGCACCTTCAGCCAGGGTCCAAATGAGTTAATCTTGTTACTCCTTGCAAAGTCTTCAGATGATGAAACAAAAGAGGGGCTCAACCCTCTTTTAAAGTCAAACGGGCCCCAGTGATTTGTGTAGGCAAAGCCTACCTTAATGAACCAATCCTGGGTCCTCACCAACAATCTGCTGTATGCATGAGGTCATAAGCAGAGTGCCTTGCAACAGGAAAGGTAAAGAGTGAAAACATGTAATACTAAGTACCACCCATCTTCCTGTCTGTTGTGGAACAAAGGGTCTCTCTGGTTAATGGATCTCTCTGTGGTTCCAGATTAAAGCAGCAGGTCTCCCTTGATGCTGTGGTGAGAACAGACTTTCTGTCTCCATCAAATCACATATTCCTACTCTCTGAATGAGTTCCCCCTGCAGGGGGTGCCTACTGTAAAGACATTTACCAGACATGACAGCTCACTGTCATTGATACTTTAGGGTGAGAGCTGGCTTCAGGTTGACACAGTGCATATGAAAGGGGCATTGGGGTTTCCTGTCCCCTTTGTTTTAGCCTCTGCAGCCAGGCCCCATTATGCCGGGTTAAATTATACTCTATTAGTATGCTCATTATGTGACTTGCTGCCACCATTTGCAGAGGGTAAACAAACGGAATAGAGTCAGAAACCTTATGTGTATTGGCGCTGGATCTGTGAACACTATTCACATCTGGTTGGTTTCAATAAATGAATGGTAAGGACACTTGGTTGTGTACATAGTCTTGATTTTAATCAAGAATCACATGAGAAAAGCCAGCACGTGTTTCGACCGGCGGTCTTTATCAAGGCTGTGCAAGTTGGTGGTGATGTGCCAGTATGTAGTGGTGACATATTAAGTTTCCATGACAAGTTGCATCACAGCATGTTAAGGAATCCAATGTAGTAATGTAACCAGACATGTTCATGCTATCATGTGTGAGTGGTGTGGTGATTGTGATGTGATTGATGTGACATTTAGTGCACCAAATCATATTATATACATGAGTGCAATTCATGGCACAATAGTTATAGATTGTTGTTAGTTACAAGACAAACAGGGTTGTAATAATTTGGAATGATTGACTAAATCAAGACTATGTACACAACCAAGTGTCCTTACCATTGATTTATTGAAACCAACCAGATGTGAATAGTGTTCACAGATCCCGCACCGATACACATGGGGTTTTTGGCTTTATTCTTACCTCTACAAATGGGACTCTGGGAGCGTGTCCCTTGAAAGCAGGCAAAACTAGACACATACGATAAACAAATTGAGCACAGGAGTCTGCCGTTCCTACAAGCTCTCAACAACCCGTTAACCAAACAGACAGGGCGGATCCTTGGAGCAGTTGATAGTTAATTAGGCTGGCCATGGTGGAAGGTTTTGTCCCTCCCCCTTCTGAGATGCATTGTGTACTCCACTTGGCAGATCCCAACTAAACATGGCAGGGAGGAGGGCACTTGTAGGCTGTGTCCACCCAGAGTTCACAGGTCTGTGTGTATGTTGTGTGGTGAGCATAGGAAAATGTGTGTGGATTGGCCACACACATTTTCCAGAGGTTGATCTACCATCATTCAATTTCATTTAAAATTTCAAAAAAGCCCAGGTGCGCGCACACCCACCATGCGCACGGTGAAATTCCTCACAATAAGTATATACGTTCCCTTAACCAATCCCTCCCTTTAATAGGTTTTACAGTTTGCCTCGTAGGATGACATCATAGCTGACGTACATTGAGGTATAAAACTGAAATAACATGCACTTCTGGAGGCAGCTTATATTTTCTCAGCAAGTTCCTTTATTAGGTTATATCGGGATACAGCAGATCAGGAATATAGTAGGTACTTTCATAGGGTTACAGGGTAGGGGAAAAACAGAAGCCCTCTGGCTTCCACCACCCAGGCTTACATTTCTAACTGTCTGGGAGTCGAACATTGCTTAACAAGAAAACATACTCAGACATTCTCAGCATGCACACAACATTCTCACGGTGACATCACTGAGACAGTATCACAGTGGAGATGAGATATAAGAAACACCTTTGTATAATTAAGTTTGGGTGTGAGTGTGTGGACTGCAGCTTGTTGTTCGCCAGATTGCCCTACTTTATTTTATGCTGATGCAAAAGTAGTACTTTGCCATATTCTTTCAGTTTGTCTGGTTATTTGGGTCTGAGATTGTTATTGGTAAGTCCATCCAGCACACTTATTACACCTGCATCACTCACCTGTGGCACAGTGACTCATTACCCTTGCATCTCACATCCTCATCAAAATCCCTCATTTACATTCATGCACGCATCCTCACGTCGGTTCCTCCTCTCCTTACCACGTGCATTCTTGCATTGGTCCCCTGTTACTATTACTGCGTGCATCCTCGTCCCGCTGCCTCATTAACATTACCTTGCCCGTCCCTCATTACCTCACGCATCCTCATTCCGGACCAAAGAAAGACAGACTCATGTATAGGGTATCGCGTCCTTTTGCTGACACCCGTTTTTCCGACTGGTGTTGTGCTGAAAATTCCCATTGACATTTTTCGGGGGGATGGGAAAGGGTAAATAAAGGGTTGGGGAGGAGGTAAATAAAAAAGATTAAGCGGTGCTGGGGGGAACCAGCCAAAAAGAATTGAAAACACATTTAGAAGAGGTTTTTCTGCAAAACTCCTGCGGCAAAACACCCGTCGGAAAAAAGGGGGTTGGCAAAATGACATGGAACCCACAGATAGATGGCTACACACAAAGGCCCTCATTACAAGTCAGGCGTTAAGGGTTTAACGGCACCGTCGGCACCGTTAACCCTTAACGCCTGATTCACACTTTAACGCCTGCTTTTTGCAGGCGTTAAAGTCCAAGGCGCTAAGCGACCTTGGTGCTAATTACGGCACAGTAATTTACGGTGCCGTAATTAGCGCCTTCCCCATCCCCATTATGCCCTATGGAGCAAAAATGGGAATGGGGAAGGGCAAATGGTGAACGGGGAATTACCGCCCCACTCACCTTGGAATGGGGCGGTAATTCCGCCATCCACCATGGCGGAATCCGGCATGGACCATGGTGCTAATAGCACCATGGTCCACCGCCTGACTTGTAATGAGGGCCAAAGACTCAATTTTGGGAGATTCTTGGTACCTATGTACACTCTCCTATGAAGATGTTTATCCTTCAACATTGTGTAAATCCCACTTTCCAAACTCGAGATATTAAGTTGTAAAAAAGCAGGAGTGAATATTTTTTAGATGCACAGAAAGCTTGTCATGTGTAACATTACAAACACGCACAAGCATGTGAATGAACAGAAGACTTGTAATGGGTAATATAAACAAAGATAAGGGCACAAATAAGCAGAACCCTCATATTGTATAGAATTACTGTAACATCATCTCTCTGAAATGAGTTGCATCTATACTCCAGGCCTTCTAAATCTGTGGGAGAAGAGGGATAGGCCAGCAACGTCACACCGCGAAACCTTGACAGATCATTGCCTTTCCATTGCTTTTCCTAGCCATTTGGGGTTTCTATCATAACATTAAGTTGAACAATTTCGAGCCAATATTATGTTTATGTTGAAGTCATCTGGACTCGCCTACTCTCCTGACAGTCTATCAGAGCACCCACCCACCAGCCAGATCTCCATGGGTCGCCTACTCTCCTGACAGTCTATCACAGCACCCACCCACCAGCCAGATCTCCATGGGTCGCCTACTCTCCTGACAGTCTATCACAGCACCCACCCACATGCCAGATCTTCATGGGTCGCTACCAAGGACTTAGCCGCCCCTACCGACCTTTGTGCTGGCTAGAAATACACACACGCATTCTAGAATCCTCCACCATATCTCACATCTCGGACCCGGTCCTATGAGGGCGTTAACCCCACAGCGCTTTGAGGCCACATCGATGGCAGTAGGCACTATACAAATGCCATATAACATAACATATGCTATGATCAATTCATGCTCGTAATATTCTTGAGGCAGAGGAAGTGGGCTGCTCAGGATGTTTTTGGCAGACAGTGCGCGGGCCGACGCTGGAGAATCTCCTGGGTGCAGAATGCTAACGGTAGGTATGGTTATATTGGACTAGGCTGGTCATTACCAGTCTGTGAAGAACTAGAGCCATTTGAGGATACTGGTGATAAACGGCTGCTATGGATAACGCCCTACACCCATTTGGTGCAAACAAAGATATAGGCACTCATTACAGTTTCACTGGTATCCCGCCGGTAGTACTGGTATTACTGGTAGTACCAGTGATTCTGGTGTTTATTTGCCGGGAGGGGCCTGATCTACCGGCAGGTCAGGAATACCAGCTTTTTTCCCCCCCTGAATGTACGTGGTACCGTCCAGTTTTGCCTCCCTTTTGTAAGGTTTTGTTACTGTTGCATTCAAGTGTATTATTGATTGTACAAGATGGCGTGCTCATACGTCAGTCATGTAGCAGTGCAAAGTGAAGGGCTTACAAAAACGCCTTGAATACCTCAGCAGGTGAGAAGACTGCAGTGCAAGGCGTTCGACCCACCACAGAGAAAAGGTGGGTGAGCCACCACCCCAGACCGCAAAGATACCATCCTGGCAGCGACCTGTGTTTATCATCTTTTATCATCAAAACAAACCTTTCACGCATGATAATATCATTATTCTCATCCAGGCAATGCTGGCTCAGACATAACAGTACATTGTGTTTCTCCAAAAGATGTGCTGTTGTCAGATTTGGGGCTTACAAGACCGCCACATTACGTGCAGGCTGTGAAACGAGCCACTTGCAGCAAATATTGCGGTCAGTGGTTTACGGGGCACGTAAGCGGTTTCAAGCCCCCAGGGGGAATAGACAGAAACTGGCAGAGGTGTTTTACAGCATTAATACCACACATATGGGATCTGCTATGTCATGAAATCAGGGAATCAAGCCCGCCCTCTTACTCAGGGATGTCATTTCACCAAAATGCCAGGGGTAGCGGAAGTGACATCACACGACCCTTGACCCCCCTGGTGACATCACAGGAAGTGATGTCATTTGACCCCACCCCGAAGTGATATTGCGGGATGCGATGGAACGCAACCTTTCACCCGTTGACAAAACAGGAAGTGCTATCACATAGCATTGTACACTACAAAAAATATGTTTTTTTCTAGAGGTCGCAAGGGTGACCACAGAGGTCGCAGTTGCGACCTCTGGCGACCCCTAAATGACGTCCCTGCTCTTACTTCTTCCTTCCACTGAGCACTTGCTGTCTCTGTCCATTGCTACTGGAAATCCTAGCTGACCAGCAGGACAACGAGGCCCGGGTCAGATTATCAAGGCATGTCATTATGGTCCGATAGCACAGCGAGTATAGTGCTCGCTTTGGCATCTGTACAGAGCCTGCTGACACAGTTTCGAATCCCGGGAGGTCCAAACTCAGCCTTTCATCCTTCCGAGGTCGATAAATGAGCACCACATACCATGGGTAATAATAAGGAGCACGCAGATAGATGAAGGTTTGTAGCGCTATATAAATGCTAAATTATTATTATTATTACAACACACAGACAATGCACTGACAATTCAAATAAGTTCTGGTCATCTGGAATAGCAGTATACTGGCCTGCATTCATCAAAAAAAGCCATACCTTGCTGGCCCTCACAATGCACTGCTCCTTATTTATTTATTTATGTTTTACATTTCTAAAGTGCACTAGCAGCCCAAGGGCATCGAGGCTAATGCTACTCCGTGACATCACAGATGGCATCATAGACGACATTGGCAATGACATCATACATGAGAGCACAAATGACATCATCACAGGCTTCACGAAAGGAATGTTGCTAGTATGGCCCAGTGTAGCTTTCAGAGAACATATGCCCAGGCTATAGCCTGGGATAGGGACCAACATGGAGAAGGGACCAGACGCCTGGTTGCAAGCTTCTCCAGTTGGAGTTCTCCAGTTGGGGAATGGGTGGCCATGCCCCTAGCAGATTCAGAGTAGAGCAGTGTGTAAGGGTCAAAGCTGTATCCAACGTTGTGTGGGTAGTACCCCGCAGGGCATGGCCATATGTTATGCACTGTGGATACTCTAGTTAGGGTTCTTGCAACCAATGTGTGCCCACAGGCCATATCCTGTATGCATTACCCAGAGGCCATGGACAAATACAAAGGCCATGTATACCCTTATTGTATACCGAATGCCCATATATGGAAACATATATCTTGAAAACCTTAATATTGAATGCATTGTTTTTGTTGGGGGTGTCCCCCACCCAAACCCACGTTTCCCACCCAGAAAAACCCATCCCATTCCCCCAAAAATGTAACCCTTTACCCCACCCTAAATATATTCGATATAAAGGTTTTCAAGATATAAGTTTAGATATATGTGGGATTCGATATACAATTAATCAATATGACCCAAGCGGCGGGGGCATTACCGACTCAGGTAATGCCCCCGCTGCGAGGGTCATATTGCTATTAGTACCCCGGCCCGCAATATCTGTGTGACCGGGGCACTAAAAGCATTTTTTTCTGTCCCGAAACGCTGCAGCGTTTCGGGACAGGAAAAAAAAAAAAAGAAACGACCAAGAAAATGGCCGCTATGGAAAGGGAAAAAGGATCAAAAAGAAGGTAAGTGGGGCTGGCCCTGTTCCGGGTCTGCACACTGCTGGAGGCTTCCCTCGTCCCCCTCTGGGATTGCAGGAACAATAAGGTAAGTGGGGGGGTGTGGGAGGATGGAAAGGGAAGGGAATAAAAAATGAAATAAAAGACTTACCCGAGTCCCCGGCTGGGGGCGAAGGCAGCCTCTCAGCCGTGGGGAGGCTCGGAGCGGGGATGGCCCCGCTTCGAACCTCCTCATTGGCTGAGGGCTTGCTAATATTCGATATAAACACTGTATACCCTTCAGGAAGAGCCTTCCTGACCGCAGTGACCTCAGGGCACAGGCAGTAGCCACAGTGCTTGGGGAATGATTGAAGGCCATAACCGATGACCAGTACCCCTGGCTGCAGTGCCCGCAGGCCATACCCATGATCTGCAGCCTTACAGTGCCCATACTGGCGGGGCCCCCACAGCACAGTGCTTACAGGATATTACTTCAGCCCATCCCTTGGTGCTGCCCACCTCACCTTGTGCAGCAGCAGCTGGAGCGTTCCAAGTGCCAGGTAGAATTACCAATAAATTATCTCAGACCCAAATAACCAGACAGACTCAAGGAATATGGCCAAATACTACTATATTATCAGCTCAAATAAAGGAGGGAAACCTGGTGAATAAACAGATTGCAACTCACTCTCATCTACATTTCGATTACACAAAAGCTTTACATTGATATTGATATTTTATTTGTATCGTGCTCGTACATACACAAGTGTTTCAGAGCACGACAAGTCAAGGGAGGGGAACAAGGGAGAACAAAACAACGATCTTACTAGGCCCAGTGACATTGGGATAATAGATAAATAAATAATAAAAAGCAACAAACAATGGTAGTGCAGCCAGCAAGTGGCTAGTGCTGGGAATAAAGCTACAAACAGGGAGTGTCTGGTAAGTGCAGGGGGTAGAGGGAGAGGAAACTGTATGGTTACAGATACAGACCCCACTTCAAAGTATTGCCAGGAGGCAGCGCGGGTGGGTGGCAGAGTGAGCAGGTACCTGGGCCCGGAAGTCAGAGGGTAGACCAGGTGCACAGTGCCGAGAGAGAGCAGATCAGCAGGGGAGAGAAGGGGCAAAGGCAGAAGCAAAGAGGAAGGTCTTGGGGTGCTTCCGGAACCAGAAATTGATCTTCTCGAGTTTCAGAGTGGCAGGGAGGATGTGCCAGATGGAGGCCTCAGCCGAAGACAGCGATCTACCCCAGCCCCTTTCTTTGAAAAACGACTGACCCTGAGGGAGGTAGAGGTAGAGGAGTGAAGAGCTCCAGAGGGGAGGTATTTACAGAGGGGCAGCTGAAGGTATTTTGGACCCAGGCCCCAGAAAGCCTTGTGGACAATGCAAAGGGTTTTGAATTTAATCCTTGCATCCACGGGGAGCCAGTGAAGAGATTTCAGAGCTGGAGAGATACGATCCGAGGGCTTGAGGCCAAGGACAAGTCTTGCAGTCCTGTTCTGGATGAGTTGCAAAGGGAGGAGAGTAGAGGTAGGTAGATTTAGAAAGAGGCTGTTACAATGGTCCAACCTAGAGAGAACCAAGGGTTGGGAGACAGTACGTCAGCTGTGATGTCATCCTACGTGGCAAACAGTGAAAAACCTATCGAAAGGAGGGATTGGTTAAGGGAACATATATACCTATATTTTATTTAGGTGTTAGTAACACACAGTATTGGGATAATTGGCTGCCTTTTCTCTTTGGGGCACACTTTGAGCTACCTCTTACTATGTATAATACAGATAATAGCGGAATAAAAGCAACACATTGGCCCCTGCAACATTGTATGGCACACTGCTTCATAGGCCCTCATGAATGGTTGGCATTCTCTTCCAACCTTGCAAAATTAAACTCACATGCAGGGCAGAACATCAGACCACTGCCCCCTTTGCAGTTAGGCCCTAAACCAAGGCTTCGTCTCTGTAGTTGACCTTGCTGACTGTACTCTTCCTTGGGACTTTTAAGGGAGTGTAAGTACATCACTATCTTGAGTTGGAGCTTAATGGATAGGCTTTGTTTTCGAGTCTTGCACCACGTGTGAGGAGACCATGATTTTGGCCATTTTGACCTTTTATTCAGTGGTATTTATTTCAATTAAGCTGGGTACTATTACTCCTCTTGGCCTCTGGAGACTTGGTTGCCTATACTTTCTGCATCTTTAATTGTCCAATAGTTGGCTCCTGCAAATGTTTTCTCCTTCACTTAATCTGAGAGAAATATGTCCTGTGTGTGTAGCTTATCATCTTTGACTCCCCTTGTGCATTGTATTTGCCTCTTGATGAGTCATCCTTGAGCCCAAGCCAAACCAATATTCTTTGTTGCTTACACAAAGCTGTTTTCCAGCACCTGTCGGCTCTGCAGTCATGGTCTCTCATCAGGGTTTCTTGCTTATTATTATTTATACCGAGTCGGCGTCCATCTTTCCATCATGGCCGCTTTACTCACGTTATATTTTCTGCTGCAGCAAGCTTCTATATGTCTCATCTACCTTTCAAATCTACATATATACATTTGCTAATTTTCTTCTTACCTTTCTTCTTAGTGTATATGATTTCTTCGCATTTGCATAAATGTTTCTCTTGTTACTTCAGTTACAGCAGTATTCGCATATCGTTTCAGTGCGTCCCAGTGTCCTCTCTTCATGATGTCACTTAACTCTGGTCTGATTTCACTTATAGTTCTTCTGTGTTCAGTGGTGTATGCAGACATCCTTCCACCACGTCATTGCAAGGCTACATTCGATACGGTTGTCTGAGTGCATAACGTCTCTCACATCTACGAAGCTGTATTGGGACGATACCTGGTGTCACACACAGTGCTCGCTTACTGTTCTTCCAGTAGGACAGAGGTGAGGAGGCGGGCACTAGAGATGATGTGTACATCTGCCTCTCTACAACCTCATTGCCAAAATGACATAGGGTGAGGCAGTGCCCTTTGGGCATTGTATTGCAACACGACCTGCAGGTATGCTCGGGCACAGTGCTCTAGCTGCAGTGCCCATAGGGCATTGCCTTTGGCCATGTCAATAACACTGTGACCTTATCTAAGGTGCCTGCATGGCACATCCCCATACACAATGACCCTCTGCGCAAAGCCTACAGGAAATGGCCTGCAGGCATCACTAGCTGAAGTGTATGCAAGTTATGCCCTGCGGCCATGGCAATGGAGGTTCTACACTCCATGCAAGGTCTGCAGCCATGCACGGGCGCAGGCCGCTACACAGTGTGTCCAAGGCATGACCTGTACTGTTCCCTGGAGGCATAGTGCCCAGAAATTGGGCTCCTGCCATGCACCAGGAGCAGTGCACTGAGGGCATGGCCTTCAGTCATGCCCCAGGCATCGTGGACCACATTAAGGCCTGGCTGTGGCACAGTGCTTCGACATTGGGGCTTACAATGCAGGTTTTGGGGCATCCGCGCCAGAGTTTTGTATGCACATTTTCAATTCCTTTTTAATTGTAGTACAGCCATACATATGGCTTTTTATAAAATGTTCAATAGTTCTTGACTACAGGAGTGAACAAACTTCCTATTTCAAAAATGTAAGCAATTAACATGAAGCTAAAATGTTATAATCTGTGGCAGCCAAAAAGTCCTCCATTCCCAAACACTATTATCCCGTATCGAGGCGCGATTTAATGTGCCCCCATATCTTAGTTAGTTGGTAGGTTAGTATTATGTTGTTGCCTTTCTTGTACTGCAACCATGGGCAGTCACTATACATGCGAGGCACCTAGAGTCTCCTGTTCCACTTATCGCATTAATTCTAAGATCTTGAGTTTTACGCCAAGCACAGAGGAAATGATTGGCCGTCTCTATTTTGCTGGAAAAGCATTACCTACATATCTGTTCCTCTATTGAAATGCTATGTCTAGCCCCCAAAACCCCAAGTGCTTCAACCAAATTCAATTTTATTTTTATATAAGTAGGAATGAGTTGGAAAAGGTAAAAAGGTAGTCCGTGAGACTAGTCTGTGGGTCACATAAGCCCACAGAGTCTCTACTACCTCTCTTCGCTGCCAGATGAATCAAATATTTCTCACAGCCAAATTCCATTATTTTGGATTTGAGAATTATTTTGTAATTGGGCCTTGTAATGTTATTTATATCAATATTCAATATTTGCTTCCACAAAGACCCAACCTCTATGAGGTTGGAGTAAGTAGATGTATTAGGGATCATAGAAATCTTATAGGCTTCATTTGGAACGGCTGACGGGAGAGTGTTGGGACCAGCATTGAGCACTTTATGGTGCAACATAGCGCATTGCATACATTTAAGAGACGATAGCGAGCACAGACAATTTGCTTCTCAGGTATTCTACCAGCATTCTGTTGGGAAGTTGCAACAAAGATTTTAAGCTAAGGGACTACAATCTATTTCACAAACATTTGTTCTTTTCAACCCACACCTCGATACCATACATCAATTTTTGTACAATCATTGTCTTGTATAGTGTGACAAGGGAGGAGAGTGAGAAACCACTATGTTTATTCAAGAACCGATTAATCGGTCCGTATGTTTGACGAATCTCCACTTCTATGGAAGCCACATGGGCTTTTCACTTCACTGCTAGATATTTATACACCCCTACTTGAACAAAATGAGGGCCCTCTAAGAGCCATTTATACTTAATTCTTGAGATTCTGATCCTGCTTGGCATAAAATACATGATTTTGGTTTTTGAAATGTTAATCTTTAAATTATAAGAGTTAGCATAAGCCGATTATTGCGCAAGCAGAGCTAAGAGTCCTCTAGGTGTATAGTTAAGGATATGCTGCTCCCAATCTTCTTTGGAAGGTGCCTCCCTCCACCTTTGATTCCCCCTATTGACTTTAACAAACTGCCAGAACATGCGCCTATCTTGTCCCTCTATGATCTGAATCAGTTCTCTCCATCGAGTCAGTTTTAATGTGTGTCTGTATTTGTGCAACTAATGACGATACTCAGATTTCAGTTTGTTACAACGAGCAGCGATGGAGTGAGACGGAGTAGTATTCAAGATCGTATTTCTGAGGTCCTTCCTTGGCGCTCTTTTTCTGTCCCGAATCTCCTTATCAAATTCATGTTTATGGAAAAAAATTAGGTTTTCCTTGTGTTCGTTTTCTACCATGGGTAAGAGGTTTCCGGAAAATGTAAGAAACAATGTCATCAATGAAGGCTTTGTACTAATCTAAGTAAGAATGGCCGGTGTCATTATCGCAGCTGAAATCTGTGAAGTATTGTCTTTTGGTTAAAGATTGGGGAGCAACGCAGATGTTTTTCAAATATTCCTTAGCCAGGTTTCCATGTTATTCGATTGGACCGTTAAATTACAATCAATACATCCTGCTAAGTCTTGGGATAATTCTGAGGGCTCTGCTACTCAAGTAACAATGAGTGGGAAATGGTCGCTCTCCTCTCTATGCTGAATTTCAAGTCCCAAGATGAGGTGGTAATAACATGCATATATAATTAGTAGTTAATAGAAGAAGAGCAGGTTGCGCTAATCCTTGTGTAATCACTTGCGATAACGTTCTTAGATATGCCGTTTAACATGATGTACCCATAACAGTTTAGCAAATGGTGCCACTTTATCCCCTTTGCATTGCTACTGATTTGTTTGAAGATGGCCATGGGGATATGCCGCTGAATTTCAGATTTGTCTGTCTCAACCCAGGGAAGATTTAAAGTCTCCCACAGTAAGTGTGGCAATGTCTGAGGTGATACCATGCGTTCTTAACAAACACTCAATGTAGTTCATGATTTCTGTGGTGTAGGTGCCTTCAGGAGGATCATATATATTTATGATGAGTGTCTTCTAACAATTAATGAGCCAATTTTCTGCGTTGAATCCTGCCAGCATGTAATATCAATGGGATGTAAGCGATAGGAATTAGTGACACTAATAAGAAGACCTCCCTTCGGGCGCCCTTTGTTGTCCTGCGTTGCGACGTTTCAAAAGTTGTAGGGTAATCACTACGAATTCCTCAAGCAAACTTCAGATTCCCTCATCTTGTTAATAACGTGAGTGACCCCTGGGTGTTCCAACTTATCAGGCATGGCTAGATGTTATGGTCTTGAAATCACCTTCGGTTGTAGCGCTCTTGCCAACCAGGACCAATCCGTGCCAGCAGAATCAGGAGGCAGTACAGCTATGGAAGATTTATATTGCTGTGACTGTTTAGACTTCTGAACCGACTGGTCCTCTTGTCCCTCCACACTCTCCTCACCTGAACTTCCTGAGTTGTCTGTATTTAGTAGATTCCGCCGACTTAGGTAGTCTCTTCCTTTTTTTGGTAGCACTTGCCTGTCTCTGAGTGAAGCCACAGTGACAGCTGGCTGGACAGCCGTCCCGGGACTCCTATTCCGGGAGCAGGCCGGAAAATAAGGGAAAAAAACCCCACAGGGGAAAAAACCCTTAGCCGGGAGAACGTAGGCAGTTCAATGTCCAAAGCAGAACTTGCTGGGCTGAAGAAGTGCTGAAATCCGCTGGAAAGATGATGGGAAAACACACTCCAGTAGCAGGGAAGTTAACTGCCGTCGAATAGAGGAAACCCTACGAGGTAGGGTACCAGCAGCCGTGGAGGAAACGGGACGGCTGACCCACCAGGCCCCGAGAACACAGCCCAGAGAGAAAGAAGAAGAGAAAAGAGAAAACTGGAGAACCGCTAACAGAGTGGGTAGGGGTAGAAGAGATAAAACAGGACCCGCCGCCAAAGCAGCAACTGAGAGGAGAGAGGAAGATCCCCGGGAGAGCCGAGAAGACGGCTGGAGGAAAAACAGGAAGAGAGAAAAACCACTGCCAGAGGGGAAGGCAGAAAGGGAGAAGACAGGTAGGTAAAGTGATTCGCTAGGAGAGCGAATAAACCAGCCGGCACCAAGATCCGCAGTCGAGCAAAAGCGAGCAGCGGATAAGACAGGAGCCAACAAAGCAACAGAGCGAAGGAACCAGGGGAGCTGGAGCGAGAACCAGCGAGGTTGAAACGCAGCGATTGCCGGGAGGAAGGAGAATTTAACTCCCGCCAGTCCTGCGGCCGGCCAATGGGCCTATACCAGAAACAAAGAAGGGACTGCAAACCCTACCTGCCGGTTCGCAGTCTCCAACGTGGAAGGAGCCCCCAACCGCGGTGGCGATTGCAGATGACAATTGCGCGTTTACTGAGATGTGCATCTCCCTTTCGTATTTAGAAGATGTGAAATCAAGTGATTTGGTAATTCCCAGCTTGTGTTGCAGAAGAAGAAGACCTTTTCTAAGGGGACTTTGAACCAAGATGCAGTAATAACCCTACTTCATAAATTCCGTTTGATGTCACAAGACTCCATTCCTAATCTCGTCAGAGACGAAATGCACAATTACTTTGGCAAGTTTCTCATTTACCAATCGCTCGACTATTCTGATATTATTAGTATCAATCAGTCGTAAGGAGAAAATGGAGTGCAGGAGATTCAGAATACTCCTCCAATTTAGGGTACGCCCTTGAAATGTGCAAAATAAACGTTGTATTTTTAAGGCCCCTTCCAAGCTTTTTATTTCTTCCATAGGTGAGAAATTATTCACGAAGAATGAGCTTGTGTCCACCATCCAAGCCACCTCTTGTTGTTTTGGGGTGTTTGAGATATCCAGTGACAATGGCCCTCATTACAACCCTGGCGTTAAGGGGTTAACGGCGCCGTAAAAGAAAGGTGGTGGTGCCGTTAGCCCCTTAACGCCTGATTACGAGGTCCCTTTGCGGGTTGGAGATTTTAACGCCTGCTTTTTGCAGGCGTTAAAAACCAACCCGCAAAGAGACCTTGGTGCTAAGTACGGTGCCGCAATTTGCGGCACCGTACTTAGCGCCTTCCCCATTCCCATTGAGCCCTATGGGGCAAAAATGGGAATGGGGAAGGGCCATGGCGGCATGGGGAATTACCGCCCCGCCAACCTCGGAATGGGGCGGTAATTCCCCATTCCGCCATGGCGGAGTCGGTAAGTTACCGGCATGGACCATGGTGCTATTAGCACCATGGTCCAACGCCAGGGTCGTAATGAGGGCCAATGCAATTCTCTTGGACAGAGTATGTGCCTTGGAGGGTTCGGGTTTTCTTGGCAGTGCAGAGGTCAAAGATTGATTGAATGAATCTGACTCCTTGAATAATAGATGACACCTTCATTGTTGGTGGAGTCACAACTATTGTCTGAATCATCTATTGGAATGATCACCTCTTTAGGTCATCAGGAAATAATCAGAAGATCACGAGTGTCACAGATTTTTTTAGTCTACCTGATGGGTCCCTAGAAATAGCATTAAGATTTTTTTTCGACGATTAAAGAATCGCATTGTGGAATTTCTGATGTTTTGGGAATATACGCTTTTTTTTCCAAGTTTCTTCCTCTTGATCTTCTTTCTTTTACTTTCGTATTGTTAGTTTTTACTTAATGGTATCTACCACCCAAAAGAGGTATCGATTGTAATGGAAGTAGATTCAGACTTAATCAAATAGCCTTTATGATTCTTTGTTAATTATTTCCTTTTAGTAGTTTTAATCCAATTAGATGATTCTATTCCCTAGCTTTAGTCCTCTTGTATATCACGAGATTGATCAAGTCGAGGTTTGGTCTTTACCTTTTTGACACATATTGTATTTTAGACGCCTTTCTATGATAGTCAAATGTATCATGGCACATGCAGAGGAGTAGTTCCACCCTGATGATGACCATTAAGCTCACTATAGGGGGTGTCATTACCCATGATGGTGGCCCCTCAATTACTAGGATGGCTTCCACCGACTCTATTGGCTGCCTCCACATTGTGCTCCACTGTGTCAATTTCCTCAGTAATAAAACAGGCATCATTGGATAGTGGCGATTTAATTCGCACATACTTGCATATAATCATGAGCAGGCCAGTGGGCTCATTGGTTGTTTTATGGATCGTTTCGCTTATATTAACCACAGAAGTAAGAAGATATTTGAGGGCCTGCAGTTTCATGGCAGATGAAAGCAAATCCTGCAGTATCTCGCTTTGAGGGGTTAATGTGGGGTCTCTGATTGGGTATTAGATATGATTTACCCTCTTCCTGCTAATCCCCGCTCAAATGTCTAAATGGTCCTTGTGAGACCTCTTGATTCAAGGTGGTTTCAACATTTACTATAGATTCAGAGTCTGCCATGGTAGACTTCAATAGTGGCAACTCAGGCGTGCAAAGTAGGCTTTAATACAATAGATCACACCTCGCATTGTGTACCACCATACCTGCAGGCCTGAAAAGGTTAATTGAGGCATGAGAGTGAAGTCCTTCTAGCTTGTCCTTATCCGAACATGGCACACCCAATTGGGCCTCTGGCGCGGTGTTACTGATTGGTACTCCTGCGTTAGTAAGATTATTGATCGAGTTAAGATTAGCCTCAAAGCCATCAATAATAGATTCTGTTCATTTCAATCCCAAACAAGATATTTAAAAAAAAGATGTTTCCTTAGGGTGAAATTAGTCTTCTTTGTGATGGATCTCTAAATACTGCGCTGGTAGTTTCTTTAGTGTTCGAAGCAACGCCCCAGATTATGTCTCGATGGTTCCTTTTGTTAGATTTATAGACGTTAATTGTGGATTCAAAGGGGAAATGAAAGTTACTGTGGTCTCTGTGGTAAAAGCCACAATATCAGCACCATTATCAATGCTGCAGATCGTAGAACTATGCCCGTTCATTCCTACCCGTTCATAACGAGATAGCGCGAGGCGAAGCGCTTTGCGCACATCGATGTTGCGCACATCGCTGTTGCGCCGCTGAAGCCCTTCTTCAGCGCTCTGCAGCTGTTTAAGTGAGAGTGCAGAGCAGTTCAAAGACACCTCAGCCCAGCAATCACTGCTGCCCTTATGGGAAAGACAGTCCTTTAGAAACTCCAGCAGCCGCAGCGCGCTTGCAATCCTGAAACAATAAGAAGGTAAGCGCTGCTACAGCGCTCTGCAGCTGTTTAAATGAGAGTGCAGAGCAGTTCAAAGACACCTCAGCCCAGCAATCACTGCTGCCCTTATGGGAAAGACAGTCCTTTAGAAACTCCAGCAGCCGCCAGCGCGCTTGCAATCCTGAAACAAAATGAAGGTAAGCGCTGCTACAGCGCTCTGCAGCTGTTTAAATGAGAGTGCAGAGCAGTTCAAAGACACCTCAGCCCAGCAGTCACTACTGCCCTTATGGGAAAGACAGTCCTTTTGAAACTCCAACAGCCACCAGCACGCTTGCAATCCTGAAACAATATGAAGGTAAGCGCAGCTACAGCGCTCTGCAGCTGTTTTAATGAGAGTGCAGAGCAGTTCAAAGACACCTCCGCCCAGCAGTCACTGCTACCCTTATGGGAAAGACAGTCCTTTAGAAACTCCAGCAGCCACCAGCGCGCTTGCAATCCTGAAACAAAATGAAGGTAAGCGCTGCTACAGCGCTCTGCAGCTGTTTAAATGAGAGTGCAGAGCAGTTCAAAGACACCTCAGCCCAGCAATCACTGCTGCCCTTATGGGAAAGACAGTCCTTTAGAAACTCCAGCAGCCGCCAGCGCGCTTGCAATCCTGAAACAAAATGAAGGTCAGCGCTGCTACAGCGCTCTGCAGCTGTTTAAATGAGAGTGCAGAGCAGTTCAAAGACACCTCAGGGCAGCAGTCACTGCTGCCCTTATGGGAAAGACGGTCCTTTAGAAACTCCAGCAGCCGCCAGCACGCTTGCAATCCTGAAACAATATGAAGGTAAGCGCTGCTACAGTGCTCTGCAGCTGTTTAAATGAGAGTGCAGAGCAGTTCAAAGACACCTCAGCCCAGCAATCACTGCTGCCCTTATGGGAAAGACAGTCCTTTTGAAACTCCAACAGCCACCAGCACGCTTGCAATCCTGAAACAATATGAAGGTAAGCGCTGCTACTGCGCTCTGCAGCTGTTTAAATGAGAGTGCAGAGCAGTTCAAAGACACTTCCGCCCAGCAGTCACTGCTACCCTTATGGGAAAGACAGTCCTTTAGAAACTCCAGCAGCCGCCAGCGCGCTTGCAATCCTGAAACAAAATGAAGGTAAGCGCTGCTACAGCGCTCTGCAGCTGTTTAAATGAGAGTGCAGAGCAGTTCAAAGACACCTCAGGGCAGCAGTCACTGCTGCCCTTATGGGAAAGACAGTCCTTTAGAAACTCCAGCAGCCGCCAGCGCGCTTGCAATCCTGAAACAATATGAAGGTAAGCGCTGCTACAGCGCTCTGCAGCTGTTTAAATGAGAGTGCAGAGCAGTTCAAAGACACCTCAGCCCAGCAATCACTGCTGCCCTTATGGGAAAGACAGTCCTTTAGAAACTCCAGCAGCTGCCAGCACGCTTGCAATCCTGAAACAATATGAAGGTAAGCGCTGCTACAGTGCTCTGCAGCTGTTTAAATGAGAGTGCAGAGCAGTTCAAAGACACCTCAGCCCAGCAATCACTGCTGCCCTTATGGGAAAGACAGTCCTTTTGAAACTCCAACAGCCACCAGCACGCTTGCAATCCTGAAACAATATGAAGGTAAGCGCTGCTACAGCGCTCTGCAGCTGTTTAAATGAGAGTGCAGAGCAGTTCAAAGGCACCTCAGCCCCGCAGTCACTACTGCCTTTATGGGAAAGACAGTCCTTTAGAAACTCCAGCAGCCGGCAGCGCGCTTGCAATCCTGAAACAATATGAAGGTAAGCGCTGCTACATCGCTCTGCAGCTGTTTAAATGAGAGTGCAGAGCAGTTCAAAGACACCTCAGCCCAGCAATCACTGCCGCCCTTATGGGAAAGACAGTCCTTTAGAAACTCCAGCAGCCGCCAGCGCGCCTGCAATCCTGAAACAATTATGCTAAATCAGAACAGTAATTCCCTACAGAAGTTAGAATGAGAAACACATGTTTTGGGGGCGGTCCTATAACTCTTCCCCGTCATCTTAACATAATGTAAAACAAATTCAGAGGTAGATGTATGTTAGGTAGATGAGGTGATAGAAGATAGATCAAAACACACACACGCGCAATTTAATAGATATAAGCCCTATGGTATGACATACTTATTATATGACATACCTACACACTGTTTCCTGGTATTGTGATCTGCTATACCTGGAATAGTGTTAGTAAGATCAACAGAAGCCAGACTTACTAACCAAAAACATAAACATAATATTCCGCTATAATAGCTTGATAGCTCTATATTAGTATTCATTATTGTGTTGGTAATATGCTCTTTGATTTCATGCAAAGCAACCAGGAATCATCACTGGTGTTATTGGCTGACTTTCACTCTCTCGTAAGGGACTTTCGATAGATTACAATAAATGCGAACCAGACTGTCCTTCTTTGAATGACAAGCAGGTAAATTGGTAGATACACACCGTAGATTTAGTAAATGTTTCGAATTAGTACAGAAATCCAGAGAGGCTGGTTTTAAGTTCTAGAGGTGCAAGGGAGGAAAATAAGGCCTTGGCACAAGACCCCGTTATACCCATGAAGAAGAAAAGAGGATCCAAAGTAGGAAACCTCCCGTCTCTTGCACACTATCTAATGTCCCCCAAAAAGGTGGTAAATGGTCATAGATAAAGAATCACAAATTTACATAAATAATCTTACAGGATGCTGCTTTCCAATAGTGCTTTGAATGAATATTCTATGAACACGGTCTGTATAAAACAAACAAGTAATTTTAATCACATGCGAGGCAGGAGACATTAGAAGCAGCAACGGAACGGACCACCATCCTGAGTAAAGAACAACCCCTCACACCCAAGGTGAAAAATAAAACTACACCGCTCCTTTACATCTCTAAATGTTCTCGTCAGAGCTTCCAAATAAGCAGAATCATCAGAAAAAACTGGGACATACTACACAACGACTCAGCACTGTTCAAGTTATTCCCAAAAGCCCCCATGATGGCCTTCATACGAGGGCGCAATTTAAAAGATAGACTGGTCAGGGCTGAGAGGCCTTCAAAAGACAAACAGCTGTTGTTAAAAACTAAGAAGAAATGAACTTTCCCTTGTCTTAATTGCAAACATTGCAACAACATAACAAAGGGCGATACCATCTCTCACACCCACACAGGGAAGAAAATCAAAATATGTGACTTTGTGACCTGCCTTTCAGCAGGAGTGATATATTCTATTAAATGCCCCTGTGGTAAACTCTATATTGGACAGACAACAAGACCAGTAAAAGTCAGGTGGACGGAGCATAAATCCACAATTAGATGTAAGAACTTAAGGTCACCAGTAGCATGCCACTTTCTTGAACAACATCACACCTTACCCTGGTCTCTGACACATTGGGGCTCATTATAAATTTGCCGGTAAGCTCACCGGCACCCTTGTTTCCGGACTGGAAAACTACAAGTCTGCCTGCCAGAGCCACTGTGCCCGAAAGGTCTGACCATGCGGGTGCAGTGGCCACGGTAGGCAGACTTGTCACATGAGCACCGGCACCGTTGTAACGGTGCCGGTGCTCCCGTGTCCCCACTCCCATGCAGTCCGATAGGACTCTATGGAAATGGGGATTAACAAATGTACCGGCACCTGACTTCCCGGCAGCCGGACTTGTAATAGCCCAGTGCCACCAGGAAGTCAGGTGGCGGTAAATTATTACGGGTCCGGCAGCAACCCGCTGGTAGCACTGGCAGGGTTACCACCAGACCCGTAATGAGGCCCATTGTCTTACTATAGACTAAGCATAAGGGTCAGGCCTTCTCGCGCCATTGGCTCATCAGCATAAACGGTCCTAGAATCTTAAACCCTGGTGTAAACTCTTACAATAATCTGCGGGGTAGTGAAAAGGCTCCCCTCCCCTAAGCGAGCCTAAAGCTCATCCTAGCCAGACCAAAATCCCCAATACTGGAAAGGAAGGCTTTGCCTTTCCAGGAGCACCTTTCTGTCTGATTGATGAAGATTGCGAGTGGCGTGCTACTGACATTTCATGCAGCGTCTCGGGAGGATAGCTCAGGGGCAACACGCACGTCTTGGAAGCAAGACGACGGAGCAATGCAGGTTTGATCCCCGGGTCCGCACTTAGAAACCTCTGGGTATTAAGCATGTTATAAATGACAAATTACAATTACACCTCAAAAGAGTTTTGTTTAATGGTCTGCAGAATCTGCGACAAACACAGCGGTCCAGCAGGTGCAATGTTTCCAGCCTGTGGCTTCCCAAACGTGGAGAAACTGACACAGCAAGTAGAGTTACATCTTCAATGTTCCCCAGCAATAGAATGTTATGGCGGGGAAACAAAGTATCACAATCCCAGCAGGCACCATTCTACCAATGATTTAAACAATATAGAAAGCTTTGCAGCGTGTTTCCAACCAATAGTTCACACACTGGAAACACTGCAGCACACAGCCCAATGCATGCAGCCTTATGGAGAAGCAAATCTAGAGTCCAAGATGGAGAACAGGTTGGATATAGGCTTGGTCCAAGTCCCAGAGTCCAAAGCAGACCTCGGTGCACTCAGTGAAACTAGCCAATCCTAGATCTCGCTATATCAACCCTCATAGCTGCAGACCCTCAGTGAAGGACCCGCCCAGGGGGAGGAGGGGACACAGCATACATTCAAACTGCTCTGGTTGCTGAGTGTGGGTTGTTTGGGCAGAGTGTTGCTGGTGGTTGCATTACAAAGACTGTGGACAAGACGGGGCTGTCAGAGGCAAAAAGCGGAAGAAGGGTTCCTGGGGACTACAGTCTGGTAGCAGGAACTCCTGGCACCAACTTCAACTCAGGCTTTACATACAGCCGCTTGAGGCAACTCTGCAGGACATGAATGAGGAGTGGCTAGAAGCAGATATGGGCCTGAACCAGTGGAGGAGACTCAGTGCACGACAGTTATATCGCAGCGGGCAAGGTACCCGGGAAAGCCCACATCTAGTTAGCCTAAAAGGACTGGTCATCAACCAGAGACAAGAGGAGTTGGCACCCCAGGGTGTGCGACATTGCTTTGTGTATACGAATAGACAGATTCTCAAAAAATGGCACAAATAAAAGGAGCACAGCCAATATGCTTGTTTCATTTGTGCTATTTTCTGAAATGTTCAGGTCACCTTGCTGAGTATTTCAGGAGGGGCTGCACAGTGGCCTTAAGTTGCGCAGCCCAGCCCCCTTGCACACTTTAGTGCCATGGTTGCTGGTAGCGCATTTCAACGAGATGGGCCCTGAAAGGTCAATAAATAGAATTTCCATTCCCATTGGTGGGATGGAAAGGGAATTGTGACAGCCATGGTTTAACCCATGACTGTCAAACTTAGGACAAGAAAATCCTGACAGGGCCACTTCAGAAATATCCCGGTCATAATTTGCGCCTGTTTTCAAAGGGTGGCGGTACAACCCTGCATTCTGCGCATTGAAAAGCACATACTGTTTGCGAATTCAGGATGCACTTTTAAATACCCCTATTGTTTGCTCAAATCCGGAAAGGGGGAAAAGGGTGTGTGAACGAATCCATCTGAGATGGTCATTTCTAGGGTGGACCGCGTCCGGCTGCGTGCCAGCGGTTTCTGTAACATCCGACAAGATGATGCTCTAGTTCTGACACGTAGTAAATACCAGAGGGAACAAACAGATGTAGCAACAGAGTATATCAGGTTACTCCTTCCCTCATAATAAGGAGGGGGCAAACGGTCCTATTCCTTACACCGTTGGCCGCAACCTTTGGCTCTCCAGGTGTTTTGGACTACAATACCCAAAGGAAGTTCCAGGGGCTCTGCTGGCTAGGCGGGTCATGCCTAGTCAGCAGAGTCAATGGCGAGGGGTCGTGGGAGTCTAGCTTGCCACATGATGCCTTAAATAGAATATTAGGGAGTGGTGCAATTTTCCTCTTCTTTCCCAGGGATATGATATATGATATGGCATTTATAGCGCGCCTATAAACAAGTGTTTCAAGGCGCGACGAGGCAAGGGAGGGGGGAACAGAGGGAAGGCGGAGACAACGATCTTACTAGGCCAGGTGTCATTGAGATTGCGAAAGTGCAGGAGAACTTATCTGGGATTTTGAGCTCACAGGGCCCTTAAAAACCCACACCTGGTGAATTTACCCGCTTTTTAACAAACAAACCATAAGTGTGGGGCACGGTTGAGAACAGGGTTTGAACAGCTTTGCCAATCAAATTTCAATCCCGAAAACCTAGCCAGCACCCCCACAGACTATTGTCAAATGTCGGCCTTTGAAAGTAGGAAGGGGAGCATTTCGGGATCTTGCAGCCTCTCCTGCTCATTGGCTTCCGCTTCGTCCAATGAAATTTCAACGCAGTAAGCACAACCCCTCTACTTTTCCTTGTCTCCCCCTTGGCAGGACTACATACAGTTAGTATATTCGCTGTACCCCCTTTGTGAAGATTTTAAGGACTATTTGCAGGCATTGAGAGTGATTTTGGCACAAGCGTGGTAGTGTCCTATACACTGGGTTTACCTTCCTCTTGCCCTTGGTAAAAAAACATTTTTGCACCAGGTGGTGCTAATAGCATCGTACATGTATCTTTTTTGCACTAGGACAATGTGCGCCCTGTTGCTCATTCCATGTCAGGCTGCACTAGCCATGGTGCAATGGTTTTCTAATATGTCCCAGTGCTTTTAGATATAGGGTAACATTTGCCCTAGTGCCAATACTGTGCAAGGTTGCACTTGCACCGGTGCAAGGTTTCTGTGATCTGGCCCCAGGTCTTTGGGCACGTAGTGGCAGGGCGGCGGTGGCCCAAGCAGGTCCTGAAGATGGAGGGTGAGCTCGGGCTGAGTAATTAAGGCGCCTCTTTAGGAGTGTTTCCCACTCCATCATGCCTCTCCTTCCATCCATATGCCTTCCATAATTGATGGCGTTCTACTTGGTGCTGCAGCAAGGATGCTGCGGTTGCCATGGAGACGAGAGGGGGATCTTCCCGCGGACGAGCCAAGAGACTCGCTGCGCCCAGCCAGACAGGCACCGGAACAGCTGTGCGGAAATACTGGTGGCCAAGGAACTAGAGAGGCCGAAAACAACAACAAAAACACGCGGTAGCCGCCTTGCCAATTGCGTGCATTATTTATAACGCATTTCATCCGTTATTCTTCATAATAACATCTGCCTGGTACCAAACTGAATTTGGGACACGTTTCCAGGTAACATTAGCAACATCTGCATCGATCCAATCAAGGGCTCCTGAAACTAGACTCTTCAACTGGAACTGTTCTGGTCGATGGGGTTTGGCATTTGTATAACTTGGCAGGCGCTAACCTTTTATATGGCCCTTTCCAGCCTAGCCTTGCATTTCCGTGTCACCATAAATACTCATTGCAATTGACAAAACTTAACAGCGCTCCTTTTTGCGCCATCAGAAAAGATGAAAGGTCGAGTCAAGCTGCTGGGGTTTGATCCTGCCGCTTGCTTGTACGTTGCAAACAGCCCTCTGCAGCAGATGCGTTCACTTGCAGGGCTATCTTCCCACTGCTACTGCTTTCCTCTTTCCCTTTACATGCCAAACACTAAATATACTATTTTTATCTCAAAAATTAAACTTTAGAGTTGTTACTTAAAAATAAAGTACACATTAAGAAATATGTGTGTACACTCCAATAGATTACTTTTTTAATTTTCCAGTTTTAAAGTGACATTACTGCATTATATAAATCGTATAAAATGTAAATATCATTTTTTCTTCGAAATTGTCCTGCGAAGCTGCATATTTCGTGCCACATGCCTTTAATAAAAGGTGACCAGTTGTCCCGGTGTTGCCTGGACTGTCCCGGGATCTACCCCTACGTCCAGGGCTGTCACAAGGTGTGGTGAGGCCCGGGGCAAAAAATCTGGCGATGCCCCCTTATGATTGTTTGCACTGGGCCACCAGTGGCAC
The DNA here is from genome assembly GCF_040938575.1 of Ambystoma mexicanum. Classification (NCBI taxonomy): domain Eukaryota; kingdom Metazoa; phylum Chordata; class Amphibia; order Caudata; family Ambystomatidae; genus Ambystoma; species Ambystoma mexicanum. The sequence continues at coordinate 1,166,067,777 of NC_090936.1, forward strand.
CGCCGCAAACAGGAGACATGAGAAATGAGAAATGAGAAATATCCCCTTGAGTTTTTGTTTGGAGGAACCGAAATATGGTTTATTCCTACAATTGCGAATCAACTACAGCAAAGTTAGGTTTCTCTACTGAAGAAAGGTTTTTGTCAGACTAACCTTTGTATCATAGGCATAAATATGTATAGGTTGGCATGCCGACGTGTGGTGCAAGGCGCAAGCATTAAGGATGGTGCAGTCCCTGTATTTGTATTACAACCCCCATGATACAAAGTGACATGTACAGTGGAAGCTGATGAGGGAAGCCTAAACCAAATAAAGAGTGCTTGAGAGGGGTTCTCACTCCCAAGAAAATGTTTGAAACATTGGGTTAAAATCGTGCATTTTACATCACTTTCTTTAAAGAATTGGGTAGAAAGCCTTACAGTTTGCATTTGGTGTTGTATGGTAGCACATGGAAAAGCCAATAGTTGCAAGTCACCAACCATGCACAGGAACATTTTCAAATGCATTTCATGCCGCCTTTGCCCACAACATATGCCAGTATAAAAATATGTTAATGCTGGCTGTTCCCATGCATGTCCATGCAGGCTGCACCAATATATGCCAGCATTACCCTATAAGGACTCCCACAATGTATATCCAGGCTGGCTGCACATCAGTGTTATTACTGGCTAGACTGGCCTACATTCAATGTGGTCCAGACTAGCCATGTATTAACGTTTAAATTTGCTCTACACTTGATGCATGGTCCTGTGCATCAGGGGTAAAGCAAAACAAGCATTTGCGATGACAAAAGTTCGGGCTTACGTGTAGGCATGGGAAAGGCAGTGCTGTATCGGAATTAACTGACCATCAATGGCAGCAGGTGCAAAATGGTTCGAGAACCTTCCAAACTAGTAGCAGTTCCTGGAAAATGCCTAATACTTATGCACACGCCAAAACTGTTGGCTTTGCAATGCTTGTTTTTAACAGGACTTCAGTAAAGGACATGCATGGTACTTTTAAATAAAGTGGCTGAAGACAGACCTGGTCAAGACATTTTTATCACACCAATGGTGTGTTTACAGTGCCCATTAAGTCATTCACTCTAAGAAGACTCTTGAGAAAACACTGGCGGGCACTTCAAGTGCAATGTTTGACAGTAAGGCTTGATTAAAGCTAGCTCAACATGCTGCCATGAGGCAGTGTTTTTTTGTGGGGGGGGGTCAGGGACTCGGTGGGAAATGCCATATGTATTAGCATGGCCATAGGAAGTCAATGGGGGGTAGAGGGAGGTATCCAGACAACACCTACAAGCTTTGTGCCATTTCCCCCATATGTACTCTAATGCAATAGTTTTGACTTATAGGTGGCGCACCTAATAGCTAAAACTAAAAAGGATGTCAGTCTATCACTTGGATGATTAATATTGAGGATGTTTATGTCTGCATTCTTGAGAGCTGCCTTCCTTGGATTCAAATATGCTGTGTATCAAAAAGCACTGCCCTATAAGAAAAAAGACAAGTGTCTTGGCCTTAAAGTCAAAAGCACTTTACAGTCTGAACTTAAATTTGTACTGTTCATGTGGGTATTTTAAGTCAGATGTATGCAGTTGTGTTAGCTAAAAAGTACAGCTACGTGGAAATGTCACACATGAGCATAGGCTGTTGCGACAGGACATGTTCAAGGCAGGCTTAATTGCTAGCCCTATTTTGCCCTTGCAGTGTTTTCATTTCATCAAAACAAAACTTGCTGCTGGTTGTAGTGGATACTCACTTTTATTTTTTGTCAGAATAAACACAATCAGACTGGTCGGGCGGAAGGAGGATTTATGGTCAACAATCACTGTTCCCAAACTTTGCAGCTGGAAATGCTGGGAATGTGAGAACCTCACACAACAACCTTGATGAGGCTGAAGATGTGTCTGTGCTTCTGGCAGCCGCGAGGCCCCACCTAGGCGCGAGGCCCGGGGCAGTTTGCCCCTCCTGCACCCCCCTCGTGACGGCCCTGCCTACGTCCCCGTGTCCCAACACTTTTTTTATTTTAAAAACCTCATCTCAGGATTTGGGGGCCGGGTGCATACAGTTCTTTTTTTGTTGTTAAACCAATGGAAAAAACACTGCCATCGGACTGGATGCCACACTCTACACTCGCTTTTCACCCCCTATACCTTCCCCCTTGTTCCAGGTCCTCTCTCCTCCGATCACTGTTCTGTTACTCCAACATGTGCCTGTACAGGTCACCAACATAGAGGTGGGACTTCAGTTTAATTCTGTGCAGTTTTTATTTTAGTCCTTCTTTGGTGTCTATTGTCCTACTTCTATGGCAGTCGCCATTCCCTTTTTTTATTTTGAAAATCTGGTCACCCTGCTTTAACAATAAGTACTCATGGCAGTAGATGCTTAAGCAGGCAATTTTACTTTTATTGTAATTTTATTGCTTATAGTGCAAACCTAGTTCAGCTGCTGGTCGGGCATTTTCAGCAGCTGCAGGGACCTAGACCCAGATAGGCACAGCATGGCAGGAGGGTGGCTTGCTAGTCTTCCCTTTATAGAATCCAACCTTATGATAGTTTTGCTCCTGGAGGTTCGAGAGCCTCCAGAGGTGTCAAGTTTAGCCACCAGGTAAGTTGTTGTCCCTTTCAAGACTGCTTTGTAGTTTTGACTTGCCATTTTGGATATGATCCTGGCCGGAAGGGGGAGCTAGTGAAGCTTGCACAGTGAAGGAGAGATGCAGTTGACTTTGTGGGTGCCTCTAATGAGAGCTGCGGCATGGTGGGCTGCCTTGTGGGGGGTCAAGTGCATGGCTGTAAGCCCCCCATTAATGCGTGAGATCCAGAGGTCTTGTACCACCATGCAGAAGTCCTACTGGATTTGATTTAGCAGAGTGTGGATATCTGTAACCACGTTGTTTGCGCCTTTTTGCCAAGCCCCATTGGCGTTGTACCTGCACAAATGGAGAGTGAAAAAATTCACAACTGCACTGAACCAACATATACTGTAAAAATTGAGTGCTAGCAGCCTGTGGCCATATTACGGAAACTTTGCACCAGTGCAATTTTTGTGCAATATCTGGAAACTTTAAAAAAAACATTGCACCCCCCCTTGTGTTCTATCATCTACAAGGAGGCATTCCTTCTTCCAAATCTGCACATGAAAACATCCTGGACATGGTACTAGGAGCGCCACATCACTAGGCTACTTCAGCTTGAACCTCACCCCCCTTGAAATTCTGGGCCTGTCGCTCACAGGGCTTTCATGCTACTGTGTCAGGAGCGTCTAAAAATATAACTTGGGGGTCAGGGTGGTGTGAGAAACCTGAGGGTATCCTCACAGTTACTTCCCTTGGATCCTGTTCTCGGGTGGCCAGGGAAAGGCCATCGTTTTTGGATCCCGACCCTGGGGGTGGTGATGCGAGGGAGGGTCACCTGCGTAGAGGGTCCTTGGGGATTGGGAAGAGGACATCCACAAGTGAGACATGGTATCCCCATTTCCCTGGACTTTATAGGCTGTTGTAAACCCTCTCCCCTCAATTCCTCTCATTCATTCTACTAAAGTACTGGGACGAAGAAGATGAGACTAAGAGTAATGCATACTAACAGATGCTTTCACCATTCTAGTACTGAGACGAGGAAGAGGCCTATTGACTGGTGTAAAGGTCAGGCATGTCCAGAATGCTTCACTTATTCTGGTCAGGTAATTGAGCTTAAAGACTCGCACCTGCAACCCGTTAAAGGGTTACAGTTGTGTAATGCTGTGTAATGATAATGATGTGTTATTTATATAGCGCCTGAATCCAAAGCGCTTGTAAAGCACAAAGAGCGTATAAAAGGTGAAGTCAGAGAAAACAGAGGGGAACCTGCAGGGAGGCCTGCAGGCGGAGAAATCCTGGGGAGTACAAGGCAGCCTAGGCAAGCCCTGTTGGAAACCAGGACACCAGCAACAATTGGAAGAAACTGTGGTGCCATGACTAAGAAGGGATGTGCGAGGGTCTCTGTATTGGGACCCTCTTGGTGTGGGATATATTGATTGTAACACATACAGATCTTCAGTTTTTATTAAATGTCAAAATTTCTATTAGCACAACATGTAGCCCTAGTCTAACTTGCCCTTCAACCATGCTAAACTATACCCTTATGAATTACTAGCCCTAGGTTGCGCATGTTGCTCTGCTTATCTAGGGTTAGGGATAGTCAAGAAGGAAACTTGCCCTATTGCTAACCTTCCAACACACTCAAAAAGGAACAATCTATTTGTTCAAAACAAATGCTTAATAGGCACATGCCAAACCATCTATGCATGCGTCATCTGCCTTGCATATGAAAAGAAATTTTGATTTATTAGTTATCTTTGTTTGGCAGATATTTTAAAATGTCTCACCGATTGATTTACACAAAGCGGTCTTCTTTACATGTGAACACACAGGGTATTCTTTCTCTTAGTTTACAACATTGAAACTGCTCAGCTTAAATCCCTATATGTAATAAGGGATATGTGACTGAGCTGGTCCACTGACAGGTTATTACTGGCAGGATTGTAATTTGTCAATATTGCTACAACCCCGTGAAATCCATAGTCTGGTTGTACTTTCTTGTGCTCAGACTATGGTGTAATTTGATGCTTTCCATAGTTTGATGGAATCATCTGTGTACGTTTTTTTCCCCAACTCATTGGTACATTTTTCAAAAAAAGGCCGGACAGAGCCTACTGGTTTCAGTGGACTGAGACAATTACGCCACCTTCTTCAGGGCTATTCGGCAGCACTGGTTCGTGTTGCTGCTTATATTCTTTTCAGCTGTGTATATCTGCTGTATTGAAGGTACCCCACCTGTGATGGAACAATAAAAGGGGTAAGGGGATTGATCATAGATACATGTCTCAATAAGGTCTCTATGCATCACTTAGATGGCCACACAACTCTGGCACATGCAACTGGGAGGAAATGTGGGTTAGAGCTGCTTACCCTGCTCTTTGCATGAAATTCTCCCAAGGCACAAGGCGTCCTTATATAGGGTGTGCTGTGTTTAGTAAAATGTCTTCTTGCTGGATGCCCCAGTTAGTGGCATGCCACGGTACCTATAATGGTGATTAATTCGTTACTAGGATGTCATGGGCGTCTGCATCAACACTTTTTCATAATTTTACCAGTGTTAATCATTTAAAATTAGAGTGGCACGTCTAGCGTGGTTCTAATTGTTCAAACAACATACATTGAAGAGATCGGTGACAACAGATCTGCTGTGTGTACTCACACTGTGCTGTGGCACTGATCGTGTGAGTCAGTCTGCTAGGACATATGGATTTTCAGTTGGGAATCCTATATATATGTGGTAAAGTTATAGTATGGCTGGAGGGTGGCTCACCTTCGTGACAGCTAGCATCTGTGTTCCTCTGCAGATGTTACTGGAGTCGGAGTCTACCACGAGCGAGTTCTCGCCGTGTCCTGAAATCATTTACTATTTATTACATGTGTGCATGCGCCGCATCGGGTCACTCGCATTGTAGTGCGCATGCCCAGCAGTGCTCCACTGGCAAGTGCTGCCGGGGCATGCGCCCATCGCAGCGTCTCCCGTTGTCATGATGAACGGAGCTAGACGACCCCAAACCCACCATACGGTGGTGCTGCTGTTTGTGCGCACCAGGACCTCTAAACTGCATTTTTTAAGCAATAAACAGTTGGTTGCACCGTCCTGCCAAGCACACTTCAGGCAGGATGGAACAAGGGGACAGGGGACACACTGAAGGAGCGTGCCAGTGTGTTCTGAAACATATAAATGGAATAAAGTGAAAAGGCAGCACTGCTTTGCCGGAAAACCAAAATTCCCCTTCAAAATAAAACTTTTCCACCCTTTAAAAATGCTGCTTGGATGCTAATTCCATGTGTTCTGTCTTACACTACTGCCCTGCCATGCCCAGGATATTTCATTGTGCCTCAGCAAAACCATGCATAATTCCTGAATGACAGGCCCAGTCAAACCAACTCTGAGAGAAATCAACCAGGAACTTTACTTTTACTCGCACGGGAAAAACACGTTTGTTTCTTTACAAAAGTATCCACAACTCAGCAGTTCAAAGAGAATCTTACTCTCTGAGTCAGGTCAGTTTCAATATATCTGTGCTTCAGACAAAATTCCTGCATTCAAGAAAATGACGTTGGCTGCAAAGACAGTGTGGGAATCTGATTGAGCTGCCAAACCGTACTTAATGAAAGAAATGCTAGCAGTTTTCACCACAAATGTGGAAATGGGCCTTTGCTGACTGAAGGAAAAAAATGGCCTATTTAAAAATAAATTGTTGAATGAAAGCTTGCATTACTTAGCAATGTGACAGGATTATGTTATTGGTGACAATACACACATTGGCTATTTTATTTCACAGGTTTGTTTTAATTCAGGATCCAAAATAAGAAAATAAAGTTTTTAAAACACATGGGCTGAATTTGCAAGCTCTCAAAAACCAGTTGTTCCATTTGTCAGCCCTGAAACTTACCCTTGAGGAAGGGAGTCACACCATAAACTCTCAGTAGAGACTAACAACCCACTGATAATTATAGGGTGGGAAAGAATCTAGTCTAGAGAAACCCACTGACAATGGGACTCCCAGGGCAAGGAAGTTGGAAGTGTGAAAGGGCAATAAAACCTCCAATTAAGATGAGAAACCCTCACCTTGGTTTGAAGGAAATGACAGTTGGTTGAAGTTGAAGGAAGAAAAAAAAATGATCTAGTGACAATGGACTGCCATTTGTTTCCAAAGACTATTTCATAAATAAACTTTAAAGACTTTTATCTCAGCAGCAAGTCTTTGTAAAAATGTAGAATTTTCGCAGTGTAAAAGTGAATTTTTGGCTGTTCTTTTAACACTTGGTAGAATTCACTGACACCTGGGGAACAGAAATGGGAAATTATGGCGGATTACAAGAAAAGCATCCATGTTGCAAATGCGAATCTTTGTACATACATTCCTGATGATCGTCCACATTCATGTATAAAGTTATACAATTTTTGAGTAATATAAATTCCATTGAAAAGTGCGCAAAAAACTGGTAGAAGGGCGAAACAAGGTCTCACGGACTGGAGGATTGGACTGCAATGTGCTGCACAAAATATGTAACCTGTGTATATAATTTGATAACAGATTGCAATTGTATAGATGTATGTTTGTGACAAAATTGGATTTTAGTTAAAGGAACTGTGGGAGGTTTTTGGACATTGTAAAACTCACACCATAAATCTGACATCATTTTCCTGAAATCCAACCAACTGAGAGCGATGCAGAGACTATCATCCTTGTTCAATCCTGTTGTTAGAGGCATGTTTAGTTAAGCTTAGCCTAGCCATATACTTGGATGATGTCCCTAGGCATTATAAAGAAGAGTCCCTGACAAGACTCTATACACACACTTTTCCTGATTTTCCTGCGCCGGCGTCCTGGTCCTGTTCGATCCATCCAGACTCCAGATCCTAACTACAAGCCCAAGCATTGCTGACCCTACTCCAGGGCCAACTGCAAAACCCAAGCATTGCTGAGCCTGCTCCAGAAAGGCCTAAATTCTGAAAACCCACTAAATTCCCCAAATAACCAAAGGGGAAAGCTGTGGTGTTTTTGGGAAAGAAGCATCCTGATCCCACTACATGCATCCAGAGGTACCTGTGCCATCCAGCTGACCTGTAGTATCCAGTGACCAGAATTGCCAGTCCAGAAGTGCTAACCGGTGACCAGAACTGCCCAGCTGTTTGTCAGGCACCCTGCTGTGTAGTGACCAGAACCCTTGATGATTCAAAATCCCAAACTAAAAAGTGGACTGTGAGTATCAATTGCCACCCCACCTAAACCCATAGCGTATCTTGTCTTTGTCCTTATCCCACTCTCTAAGTTACCCTATCCTTATCCTGGTACATTGTTCAAACTGTCACAATCATTCTTGCAATCCTGCCCTTGATTTCTAGTGTTAGCGCCACGTTTCTCTTCATTTCTGTCTGGCATTAGCGATATTGTGTTTAAATAAATTAATTTTCCCTTAAGAAAAGGGGTACACTGCGTGAAGGGTTACATCTGCAGTGTAACTTTTGATATGCATGGGTGGCGTTCCTCTTTTCTTAGCCATTAAATCTAGTTTATGTAAGATTTGCCTTTCAATTTTAAAACCTATTCCTCTTTTCACTGCTCTATTTTCCTAAAAACGAACCTCGCTCTACCTTCCATATCTCTCTCAATTTAGCTAGAGACTTACTTTCACTTCCATATTGTGCCTGTGATCTATAGCTACTCCCCAACCAGAAACCGCTCTCCACATCAGTGTATTTCACCCATTTTTATTAAAAACCATTTGGGTAATTTTAGGCGGGAATTGCAAAGTTTGCAAAGTTTCCAACATGTCATTTTGCTGCAATCTGTTTTAACCCTGCCACTCATTTTCGAACTGTATGCTTTTTGTAATCCATTAGTTGTTATTGTTAGTGCATTTGCATTGTGGCTTTAGTGAGGGATTATATTTGCTTCAAGGTTTTTAACACAGATTCATTATTTGATTATCCATTCCCGAGTGTCCTTCCATAACATTGCAAGGGGTTTAAAATCCGCCATTCTCTCTTATTTGGTGAGGAAGATCAGATTTGAATTCTGTTCCTATTTGTCATTCCTGATTACCTGCTGCTTCTGTTTACCCACTCAGAATTGATTATTTGTGGGTTGCGGCAACATTGCAGGGGGAAATTCTAACTTCAGTGCTATCTTACCTAAACCAAAAGTGCTCCTATTCTGCTGTGCTGTGCATATGTTCCACTAGTGAGTTAAACCCAGTGCATTGTTCACCTTCTCATTGTTATTATCACCCCATTGGTGATGGTTTCCCCATATTAAAAAGTGTATGATTTCTTTTAAATTTCAAATAAATAAGTGAATATTGTATTTTACCAACCAGCCTGGTTCATGGTCCATTGTGACCCGGGGTATTTGAAAAGGGGGTGTGATATGAGTGGTGTACCATCTCAATATTGAATCAGTATAAAAAGACAAGCATTTCAGTTGTGCTCCGCATACTAGGCCGAGACCAAGGTGTGTGTCGCCTGATTGAAATCCTTAACATTGGTCAATGTCTGCATCAGGAGCTGTGGGCCAGAGAACAGATCCAGTCATTGTAAGTCACTGGCAGCATCCGTGGTACGCGAGCAGTGCTGCCGGTGATCCACAGTGAGAGAGAGAGAAGCAAACTGCGAGTAGGGCTCGCCATCCACCGAGGAAGTGTACGCGGAGCAGGCAGTGACAGCCACCCCGAGGAGACGCCGGAGACTGGTGGGTGAGGAAAAGGGATCACTTGAAGCAGGGTGATCCTGGGGCTGTCACATGGCAAAAAGGGAATGCCGAATGAACACGAATTAAGGTGCAAGACACAGTGAAGCAAAGTCAATGGTTTTTGAGGATTACTGCAAGGTGCAAAGTGCGAGCAAACATAAACTGGTAACTATGGAACACCAAATTGAATGCTTTTGGTGAACATATGAAAGCATTTAAGAGACCAATGTGCAAACACCAAGTTGGTGTGAAAAGCGAGTAACATATATATCTGATGAAAGGCAATATAAAGAAAGAATGGAACATTGATAAATAATGTGAGAGCAATGTGGTGATACCGAAAAAAGCACCACACAGTGAACATGTTGTGTCAAAGCCAAAAGGCAGGCAAAGAGAGAGCCATGTGAATGTGAACCAGAACACACGTGCGGGCAAGCAAGCCTAGGGTGATCGGTTGCGTGACCTGTAATGGGTGGACTGTGAGGTCCGACAACTGCGCATAGACCATGTATGCTCTGTCTGTGAAAACCAAAGAAACATACAGAAAGTAATTACAGTGCCTGAAAGAGATTACTGAAGTGAAGCAGAAGAAGGCAATCTGTATAAATTATCAATAACTAGAAGGAGTGTAAAGTTGACCTGGAACTGGTTTTGAATATTGAGAGACTGGCCGTAAATACAAGTTGGCAAGCTGAGCGAGCTCGTGTCTTGGGTGAGGAGAATCGTGAGATTCATTTTGGAACTGTGTTGTCTTCTTGAGAAGGTAACCCCAAGATTTATTCTGAGATTTTGTGGAACTGTCTTGAACTTGGGGTGTCAAGGAGTTCCCCCCTTCTCACCTGGGTCCGTTCTTTGCTGGAGTCCCTGGTCGCTGCCTTCTTGCGGACGGACCTGGTCTTGAACAAGGCTGCCTGAGTCTCTTCCGACTCCAGAGTGCGTTCAGTTTCCGGGACGCGGGTCCAGGAATCCGGGGAACTAGGAAAGGTGCAACTAGCACACAAGTCCAGGAATTAGGAGGAAAGGAAGGGGCAAGGAACGGGTAGATAGACAGGTACAAGGAAACAATACTGCGAGCTACGGGACACACGTCGGATCACTACTTTGCAATAGCATTGAGATGCGCGGTGCCGCGGAAGGCGTGATCTATTAATAGAATACGTTACGTCCAGCGCGTGGAGCGAGAAAGGGGTTTCACGCTGGACGACCATGTTGGGAGTATTATGGAGTGCAAGCCCCGTTGTGACAAGGACGAGGAAGTCCAAAAGGGATGTGTTCTGTAGTTCATGACATGGGGAAGGGGAGCTGAAAAGTAATCCCAGAGCTGGAAGAAGCTCACAACACTATTTGGAACACTATTTCTTTTGTTGTTGACATCCCTACACATTGTTTAGCTTTAGTTGTGAGGGCAAGTATAGGATTTGGACACAGACAGACGTTTAAGTTGAACTCATTGACTAAGACTTTCCTTAGTTTCATTCAAGTAGGGAAACCCCACCTTAGCATAGGGCAAGTTAGGCCTTCATCCATCCTGACATTTAAGTTAATAAACCATTGTTATTTGAACTTTGAGTCTGTTGTCTGTTTCTTGCTTCATGATGCCTTCACAGGTGCAATACACATACATGTGCTCCATATTCCCCAAGTCTCTGAATATGGCCCCTCCCCTATCATTTGAAGTGTTAGCCCTACAAAGATTGGGTCTAGTTATTCCCCAACATGGCATAACCTAAATCAGCAAAGCAGACGGGCAGAGCGTAATTATTTTATATAGCGCCAGGTGTGGCATCAGGTATTACAGCGCTGGGGAAACCAGAGTTTAAAAACAAGGAATGGAGCGATTTACTTCACTTGTTTATTTATTTATACTTAGTATTACAACCCATCTTGTTTCACTGCTCTGGGGAAACCAGAGATTAAAAGCAGGGAAGGGAGTGATTTTATTTGTATGTTAATTTAGTTCTGCAACCTAAATAAAAAGCTATGCCAAACTTGTTGCTCTTGGTAATCATGGCTGTCATGCAACTATATATTACCGCCAGCAGTATTGCGTTCCCGCTGACAGTAAATGCATAACCATGAACCACATACTTTCAGAAAGTTCATGTTTTAGAAGGTCCCCAGGGGTACAAGTGTCCCACCAGTAGTACATAACATACACCAGTTTCTGGGGGTCAGCTAGTGGTGAAGGGTCATTGTCCCAACTGCTAATGATCCCGCATAAGATCTATAAGGTGATTATCACATTGCGGAAGTAGCAATACATGTTTTGGAGATTTGGTGGTTAAATACTAAATGTTACTTTAATAGTGAGTAAAGTAAATAGACAAAATGAGTTATTAATTGAATGTATGCCATGTTTTAAACAAAGTCACTTTCCCCGTTTGCACATTAATTGTGCATTTTTCCCCATGATCATTGTTTATATATATATATATATATATATATATATAAAGTACGGGGGGAAACTTGAGGACTTTTGGTATTTTGGTGTACATATGATTCCTAAAACAGCAAGGGGAGGCAATCGGGAACTCCTTTTGAGGCAAATGGAAACTAGATACATCTTAGACTTTGAAACCAAAAAACCTCAGGGCCACAACTTAGATGAAGAACTATATACCTTTTTAGGAACTTAATTTGGCCTGATAGCTTCTTAAATGATTTTATATAGGGACTTTTAAGAGGATCCCCCGTTTCCAACATGTTTGTTTCTAGTTCCAATTTCTTCTGTAATCAGTGTTTTTATTGATTTTTATTTATTTGTTTCCTCTTTCTGTAACACAAATTGTATTTTCATATCAATGTTAATGCTCTCTGTTGCAATAGGTAGTTTGCTTGCACCGTTTTTAGGATAATTGTTTTTCAAAAGCATTAAGGTTAGCAGGTCTATTAATTCAATATTTTGTTGTCGCATAGAGAATTGAATGCACTATAGGCTCTAGTATATGTATATTAAAAAAAATGTTCCCTTATGCTATTTTTTGATAATTTTTCACATTTCTTCTTTTTATCGGGGTGATTAAAAAACAAACGTTTTGTTGTAATATTAACTAACACAGGAAAATATATAGTCGCATGCACACCTAATTATTTTTGGTTTGGTAACGTCAATTGCAGTTTTCCCTGTATTTAAGGTTTTTAGAAGAACAGGCAACCAATCTTATGGACCTTTAGAATTGATAACCTTTGTTGTAACTACCAATTCATGTGTATTTGTTTAGTATAGAATTTTTTAGCACTAAGCACTTTTCTCATCCAAAATTTGGAAACAATTAATGGTAGTTTACTTTGTATTTAAGGCTCTCAAATGAATAAGCAACCCATTTTATGGATGTTTAGAATGTATAACCTTTGCTGTAATCAATGACATGTATTTTTTTAAGTAGAGAATTCTTATGCACTAAGAACTTTATTTATTCCAAAATTGGACAAATATTAGGAGGTCGTTAACTGCACGTTGCACTCTAACAACCGTGAGTTGTACCCTGTGGCTGCTAACTGCACCTAGCACGTTAACAGTATTTTGCTGTAAATTGCATGTTTTGCACAGTGAGCAAGAGACCAGTAGCTGTATTTGAATAGGCATTCTTCATATATATGGAGTTAGTCAACAAAGATCTTGTGCACTATGCGTGAAAAAATTTTGAAATTGAATCTTATGACATTTTCTCAATACACATGTATTTTAGCTAACAAAGACCGTGTGCATTATGCACAGATTTTTTAAATTAAGCACTAGTTTGCTAATAATAAGAAACATCGAACGCTAAGAGCCTTTTATTTTGTAATATTTCATATGCTTAATGTATAGATCAGCGATGTGTTTATGGTTCAGTTTATTTAAACCAACATGTTCCAAAGCAAATACTTACAACAAGTTTAAAATACGGCAAAAAGACTTTAGGTTAAGTTATTTTGTTGTCAAGCTTAATTTGCAAGCATGTCCTTGCTTGGATGTTTAGGTTGTTCAAAGTTTCTAAACCCTTTCAAAGATGGTGGACCTTAACACAAGACCACAAAGAACTGTTTGCAACTCTCTATGTTACAACCATAGAGACAATGTTAGTATAAGTAGTCCCTCCTTTGTTTTTGTCACTCCTAACGTGAGCAAGCGGTTTGTTACCGCGAAACGCGTCGTTTTTCGTGCTATTTTGTCTGTCCTGGACTTTTTATTTATTAAAGTATATTTCTTTGCTGACAAATCCATGGTCTGCTGCCTCAGTGTTTTGCAAGGATTTTCGTATGCAAGACTGCTTCCTGGAGTGCCATCCACTTTCCCTGCACCTTGGTACAGACACATTTACATATATATATATATATATATATATATATATATATATATATATATATATATATACACTAGCAGCTATGCTGCACAGTAATTCCTACTAAAAAAAGAAACAATTTAGACAAAGGTATATTTATAGTCTATACTTTTTACATTGTCTTCTACACCATGCAACCTACCTACATGCCAAATGTCAGGTTTGTAACATGTTGTGAAGTATGCAGAACATTTCCAACTTGCAAACACACATATCCAAACATTGCAGACTGCTGATAAAAAGAACCCTGAAAAAATCAAAATGTATATTTTATACTGTTTACATTGTCTAAATCATGGAACCTACCCACAGGCCACATTTCAGGTTTGTGGCATGTTGGGAAGAATGCTGAACATTTCGAGCAGACATCCACACATTTCCCATATATATAGTGTGTTTGGGAGAGAGGGTTGGGGTGGCAGGGTGAGGTGGTGGGAGTGGGTTTGATGAGGGGCTGGGTGGGAATTCACCCCCCACTATCAAAAATAAAATTCGACCAAAATGATCATCGGGAAAAATGCATGATTAATGTGCAAATGAGGAAAGTGACCTTGTTTAAAACATCCGTAAATTAAATGTGGTTTTATTTTGTAGTATGTAAATAACATGGTTGTCTTCGTAAGTTAAGCATTTTAATTCCAGCTTTGTTGAACTGGAACAGGTTTACCATTATCATGTATTTGGTGTCATGTAAAAGGGAACTGTTTCTCTTTCAGAAAGTTAGAGCATTTGCCAATGTTTTAGCTTTCTCTTTTGTGTGTCAAATAGCATGCCACAGCAAGAAAACAAAGCAGAGAGGTAGTGTCTTGTTTACAAAAATCTTGACTGAAAATTGTATTTTGTTTCCCTATCTGCTTCTGATGCAAAATGTTCTCAGAATGCAGTCAATACCTGTACTTATTGACTGCACTCTAAACATTCTGATTGGCTGAGAGGAGGTCCATAATGATCTGCATGTGTTAATATGGATTATCAGTAGCAGGGTCAGTGATGGCACATTAGAAACTTGGAGCTTGTGGTAATGTGTTTTGTCCTTCAATGATGGGCAGTTTTGTAGCTACTGCAGTAAATACTGCTTGTAACATGGTTTTTTGTACAGCAAATACAAGCCCTCCTAACCATTTTGAGTTCAGAAGAGCTCTTAAAACCATCCTATTCTAGCTTCCTCGTCCTTCTTCATTGGCTCTCCCTTCGGTAAGCAGTCTTTCCTCTCCAGCACCATGATGCCCTTGGGCGAACGTGCACTATACAAATTCAAATAACATAACATAACAAATACAGAGATTTCCTAAAGAGGCAGGAGCAAACTGCATTTTACAAGGTAAAAGCTGTCACAAACAAACTGTCATGCATAATAATCCCTTAGGTAAGTTTATAAGGGTCAGAAGAAATTGTAGCGTAGTTGAGTATTACATTGAAGAAGCTAATCTATACTAAATCATCTTTTATTAAAGTCATATGAGTCCAATGTAATATAATGGAATACCTTACAAAGCAGCCCCCCTGTAGTAGATGGACTGTCTCACAAATGAAACAATATTTAGTGAAAGAACTTACTAAGTAGCACACTGTAGTAGATGAACTGTTCCACACATTACACTAAATATAGTTAAAAACCTTATTAAATAGCACAGTACAGTTGATGGATTGTCTCACACACAACACTGTATACAGTGAAAGACCTACTAAAATAAAGCAGAGGCTACAAGTTGACGCTCGTCACTATTTTGCTTTAAAGTAAGCTGTACTGAATGTAATGGAAATCTTTCTGTTTAAAAGAATGGTGAATGAGAATGTCCTGAAAAAGTCCTTCTCCCTTTCTAAGGTTTTGGACAGTTATGTCTGAATACTATCAACATCACATGATAACTTCCTGTGAAGGTCTGTAGTAACCGGAAGAAAAGGGTAGTATAATATAAAAAAGAAAACTGTGAACTATCACTTTACTTATATCCTTTTGTTTACTTTCAACATGTTGATAATTTACAGCATTCCCAACATTTTCTAATCTTTTGGCAAAACAAGTGAATAGGGAAAAGATCTGGTCAGTCTTTTTTAAGGAGTGGAAAATGTTATCGTCGTTTGTATCATTTTGTTCAATAGTGGCCGCAATCGGTAACTGCACAGACCTGTTTTGTTGTCTATTATACGCCTTATCACACGAGGGACACATGCTCTCCATGAGATAGGCTGGTGCCTCTTATTTACTGCTCACGAGGGATAGTATGCCCTGGGGTTAAACTGAATCTAGGATGTGTTTACCAATGGTGGTTTTAAAATACTTACATTGTCACATAATGCAGTAGTACAGTTTTAGGAAAACCTGTTTTTTTCCCTTTGATATTTTACATGCATATCATTTAAAAAACACAAAGGAGATCCTTGGTAGAATCCCAGTTCAGCATGGCGACCATTGAATTCTTTAGGAAGTCCTTCTTCTACATTTATATCTATTTTTTAAAAACATGTGTTATCTGTTGTTCTTTATGGAGATTTTATCGATGATGTGGAACTGGCTATTAGTCCATTTGTCTCCACAGATATACTTATAATTGGTTATTTATAATGTGCTTAATAACGGAGAGGTTTCTAAGCACCGAACTAGGATTCGAACTTGTGTTGCTCTGCGTCGTGTTGCTTCTAAGACGAGTACCTGGCCACTGAGCTATACTACCCGTTAGATGGTAAGAAACTATTGGATTAAATGAATGTTAGAGGACACATTATTTTTCTTTAGTTTTAAAATTTTAAAAAAAATGTTTCTCAAATTTTGTATGACAAAGTATTTCTAAATATCTCAAAGGCAAATTTGACTGCTCGGATTTAAAGTTCAGTACACCCGTAAAATGGTGAATCGTTACTGATTCATAATTCCATTACCTAATAGAATACAGATCAAAGAAATGTGTTATGGTGGAATGCATAATGCACTTAAAAAATATTCATCAAAAAGGTCAATTGATATTTTAAATTGTGACATTGTAATGTTTTAATAAATGATATCAGTCAGTCAAAAATAGATTATTTTGAAACCTATTCCTTAAAAACATTACAAATACACACAATTAAATAAATGTTAAAACTAACATTGAGCAGCTACAAAGTTAATATCCTTCTCCTAATATTTATTGCTACTCTTAAATAAGAAAATAAAATCCATGCAATCACTGGAGTTTCTGCCATTAAAATATATCACATCACAGGTCTGCACTGTCTAAAATTTCAATGTCACAATAAAGGAATCAGGGTATGATTGAACTCTTGCATATGTATTGCAAAAAAACAAAAAATGTAAGGAATCTTCCGGGCCATCATTGCATAATTCACAGTTTGTATTATTTGCACTACATGGTAACACTTTTGCAGTGACTGTCACTAAAGAAAAGGCATTCAATCTAGCTCTTGTTGTGAGTGAGCGTTCATATAATGATGTAGACCATTTCAGAAAAGTCGGAAGAGGATTAGTGGTTAAAATGTGATGCAAGCAATTGCATGGTTTCACGCTCCACAGCAATTGTCTACAAACACCTCTTCCTGTAGTGCAAAATAGGCTGTGGGTTTCGAGTTAGCAAAAAATATTTCAGCGTTTAACATCTTAGACTTTTTTAATGTGTCTTAGCCACGGAACAGATAGAAAATCTCCTTTGGATTAACTTGTATGGTTTCACATTTGCTGAGTTCCAACAGCTTTTTCATTGCACCATATTCAGACCCATAATAGCCTTGGTTCTACTGTTAGTTCATCCTCCAGGTATGCAAACCTGAGTTCTTGATGTATTGAAAAATTTGCAACTGAGACAGGCAGACACAAAAGCTGTTTTAAAAATGTGTTCGCATTCACTTGCAGAGAAGCTAGGTTAGCATAGCCCCAAAATCCCATGCCGTATTTCACTGTTGCTTAAGACCCTCAAACATGTGTTATTTGTTATTCTTGGTGAACATCTTTCCAATGATGTGGAAATGGCTATCCTTTAATTTCTCTCCACAGAGCGAGTAAGAAACTACTGTTTTAAATGTTTGTGGACACATTTTTTCTTCAATTCTAACTTTTCAAACTATTTCATTCAAAATTTTGTAAAACAAAATGCTCATAGATAGCTTTAAGGTACATTTGCTCGCTCAGCTTTAAAGTGTGGTACACCCTTGAAATGGTGTGTCATTACTACCTCTTAATTCCATTACCGATACCTAACAGAATACAGATTGAAAGAAATGTATTATGGTGAAAAGTATAAGGGTCTCACTAAAATATTTATCAAAAAGGGCAATTGATATCTTATATTGTGACAATAAAATGTTTGAATTAATAATATCTTCTAACCGGAAGGATTCCGAGACAAACAATTTTGATTTTTATTCTCTTTCTTTATACTCGTTTCAAAAGGTGTTGAGAAAGCATGACGATTATATTAGAATAGAGACATGCTGAACGTTAAACACATGTTGGCCAGCCATTCTTGTGTCTCAATCAGCATTTTTTAAATTGTATTGCTACATGCCAGTGTCTTTCACAAGGGATATTGGGATAGTTTGCTTTTCAAAATTCGTTTTTGAAGATAGCTAGCTGTTTTTCAAATCTAATTAGCAGTTATGAGTCTGTATTTGTGCATTCTTGAAAACTAAACTGTATGGATCAGGTTACATTGCAACACGTTAACTATTTATGCCGGTATCATTGAAGGTAAAAACCAATAAATAACTCAATTTAAGTCAATTTTTTGCACATTGGGTGTTTAAATTTAAATAATGAAAAATATGCAGCGTCTTCATTGCACCCCAAATACTCTATATTTAATGTACTTGCAATGTGTTGTAATGAAAGCACCTTCTGTGTAGCAGGAGTTGTGATGACCAGAGGATCAACAAACAGCTTGGGGCCTAGTAGCCTTTTCTGGTTTAGTTTATTCTGGTTTACTTGGTACGGTTAATTGAATAGTGATCAAAACCACTAGCAGGGTTTCTCTTTGCCCCTCTTCTTGCTTTAAGACCTTTGTCTTGCGTCCGTCCTTCTCTCTCTAAGTCAGGACTCTGCTCTGAACGAAACAAGTAGTTGCTCACAGTCTTTTTTTTTTGTTTTTTTTTACCCCGCTCCTGAAGTACAACCTTTCTTTCTCTGGATATTTCTAGGCAGGATTTATTCCAACAGGATCTGGAGTTTTTCCTCCTGGAATCTCCTACCAGACACCACTGTCCGGCACTTTTTTGTCACCTGTTGGCTATCAGGCACCAGACACCTGAGTAACAGTTGGACAAAGGCATGTCTGGCACACCCCACTTTTCTTGGTCTTCAACCACTCAGGAGCAACCTTCTAGCCCAAATCCTGAAGAGCGCTCTCTTATGTCTTCTCCTGCCCCATTATGCAATTTCCCCCTCTTGTCAGATGTTCCCTTTATGCACCTCCTGGAACCATGACTTGGCGGGCGGTTGGTAGACTGGTTGCAGCTGTGGGCATTCAGAAGTGGGGCTTCTAACTGGTATAGACCACGTTGAACTATTCATTTAACAGTTGTTTCCTCTTGGGTCACTGCGCAGGCTGCGGCCTTGTGCACCAAGAACGTAAAAAGCCAGTCCACCATATTAGAATCAGGCGGACCTCCCCCATGGCTTCTCAACTCCATGATGGCACCATCGGCATGTGCGGCTGAGGGGTCCCTTCTCCTGTGTGTCTCATTGACCATCAGCTGCCACTCTGCTATACCTCTCCCTGTTGCAGGTATGACAGAGAGCTTCCTCCAGTTTGCACGCAGACACCCACAGTGCTCTCTCCGAGCTAGATTCATACCCTAGTTCTTTATTGGTCCATGATCAGTTTGTCTGCAGCTCATGAACCATGCCACCAGAGTCCCCACATGTCTGTGGTGTTTAATGACCTGCTATCACCCTGGATCCATGAACGGGGTCTTTGTGAGCCTGACTTTGGGTACAACACGAGGCTAGAGAAGTGGGAGCGGTCCTGAGGAATCCACCTGTAAACGTCCCCATGGCCACCATTGATGAGTGGACTGCGGGCACCATTCCGGAGGGTCTCTAACCAGTTAGCTCTTAAGGTCTAAAGAGTGAATTTCTCGCAGGCCACTCATGTTCGAATAACACTTTAAGTGAGTTTTATTTGCACCTTCCACCAGCACTGGTCTTCCTTATACGCTCAGCGACGGTTGAGACGGTTCACTGTGTTTTCGTCCACACTATTATGCACACCCACTCCCTCCATGGAGAAAGGGGTGATGGTAGCTAACGAGATTGGAGCGATACACCTGAGCAGCAGGTGGAAGTAGCCACTTCGTGGTGGGAGGAAACGTGGGTCCAATGGAGCGGAAGAAGCGGTTGGTATATGGTTCAAAGTTTTATATTTGTAATACACTCCAGATCTCTCAAGTTGGCCAATGTCAGGTGTGTGTACCTCGTCAAGGCCCATTATTTCCTGCCGTGCGGGAAGGTGAACAAAGAACCTGCAAGTGCCCGAATTCAACCGCAAGACCAGAACTTGAGGAACTGAAGAATTTAGGAGTTCAGAAAATATTGTTTTATTTTTGCTGAAAAACATTTTCAATATGCAAATGATTATGTTGTTACATTTGCTGAGGTTTCATGGACAAGGCATGAACATATCTGAGGTTTGTAGAATGGTACACACAAAGTAACTGATAAAAAAACAATACTTGTTAGGGATACTCTTTTAATATAATTAAGATTAAATAACTTTAAAAGTAGTGAAACAGTCCTTACAAAAGCTGCAACCCTTACCACAGGCAGTGTCCTTAAGTTTCCCGTGGCCATGTATGAGAAGACCCTCCAGTCTTGCACTTGCTTGGAATTCTGGGAAATGTCCTTTTCCTAAATTTCAACTAGGAAAAGAAAAACGACAAGTCCCAGCATCCATTGGGAGAACCAGGCCTGGGTAGCCTAGTCACACTTGGACACAGGAAAGCTCTGATTTAGGGCCTAGTCTTCTCCTAGTTCATGGCTCTGCAAACGTTGACTCTACAGATGTTTTGCACTACAACTCCCATCAGCCTTGGAAGCATAGCTAATGGTTAGGGATCTTGCCAACTGTTGTATGAATCTCCTTCAGGCTCCTGGACTAGGCCATAAATGCAGTAAAGATAGCGGGTTTTGTGGGGGCTTTGCTGAAATGGGTAATAGCCTCCCGCACTGTATATAATATACCCGTGAAAACCAAGAGAGCGATGGCAAGGCCGTGGTAATGAGGTTTCTGTAGCTAGTGCATTACTGGAAACGTTTAGAAATGAAAATGCGGGTGAGACGAGAAGACTTTCTTCGTTTTGCGGATGTGCTCCCCATTGACACCCATCGACTGTCTCTCTCTCTCGCTCTCTTTTGCACTCTTTCTCTCCTGCATCTCTTTTTGTTTCTCTTGGGTTTTAGGCTTTTTGGTGGGACCTATTGACGGGCAAGGGTTATTGCGGGTGAGGGAACTTACTCAATCTTGGGTGTCACCTGCTAAAAGCGGCTGAGTTGACAGGTATGCACTGTAACTCCTGCAGAGCTCTCATCTTTCACCATTCCAAGCGTGAGCATCTCAGGTTTATTGTTAACATTCTAGTACTTTTCCCATTTTAAATTCAGAACTACTCGTCCCAGAGTAAAAACAGGACTAGTTTACTCACCTGCCTAGTCTCTGGGTTGATCCCGAGACTCTGGGTTTTTATTCTCTTCTCCGGTGAAGAACGTGAAGTCTCTGGGATTTCTGGCCCTTTCAATATCTCTGCCCGCACCTTGATGTGATTGGCTGCAAACAGGCCACTAGCAGCCAATCATCACGAGGTATGGGCTGATGTGATTGGCTACAAACGGGCCTATAGTAGCTAATCACATCTAGGTATGGGCAGATGAGCATAAATCTCGCTCAGATTGGCGTCAATTGGGTGGGCAGGCTCTCAGGAAAAGGGGGTGGGGAGTCCGATGACATCATCCCCCGGGTTTTCTTTAGGAAATGTAGGCAGGTATGCTGGAAAGGGAAGCCTTGTGCCGTCCACCAAAATCTTCCCAGGGCCTTGTGGAGAGCGCTGGTTTTTCAGAGTCTCCTTTGAAGAGAGGGTGATGTCGTGTAAAAAGCTTTCTAAGGAAAAGTCCCCCAAGAGACGTCTCCGACAGCTCCACGACGAGAATAGCACATTCTTTTGAGAGAATAGGCGCTCTTCCGCTTTCCTAGGAAATTCCTCCTGGCCTCTGCTCAGAGCCAAAGCCTCTACACGTGCTGCACAAAGGAAGCTCCAGATCTCGAGCTTCCCGCCACTCCTCCATCTGGCGCCAAAAAAAACCCTGCACGAGTCTTCACCCTTCACAGTATGTTCACCTAACATGCTTCCGAAGGAACAGCCAAGACCAGCAGATACATGAAAAGGGCATACAGGCCAACATTATCCTTCCCTTCGGGAGATGCTTATCCAGTCCTGTTTTTACTGTTGCACTCTGGGACTTGTAGTCCTGCAGATCCCCAATATGAACCCAGGACTACACATCCCAGAATGCAAAGTTAAAACCAGGACTTGACTAGCCTTTCCCATATGGAATGGATAATGTTGGCATGAAGGGGACACATGATCCCAAAGTAAAGCTGCGATTTACTTTTTCAAACCATTGTAATCTGATACTTTAGTGCCTTTCAAGAGAAAATAAAACTACACCTCCCAGAACGCATTGCGTTGTTAAATGGAAGCCCGAGGCACTGGCGGAATGAGCTAATAGGGACAATGAAATATATGCAGACAGACCAGGATTGTTGAAACGGACTGTGGGACTGTGACAGAGGCAGTGGTTGAGTGGTTTCATCCACATGCACCACACTAATACTGACACAGAGCATCTGTGAGTGTCGACTCTCTTTATTCTCTTTCCATTCCCAAATTACTCTTCACTTTCTCGCCCCACCTCTTCCTCCCCGCATCCCTTGTCCTCCTCATTCTCTTAAGGTCGTCCTCCTCTTATGGGGCCCGGCTCTTAAGGTCGCTCCACAACAACGGCCTGCCTGGCGTGTGGCTGACTGTAGTAAATAGGCAAGACACAAGTTAGGACTTGTGAGCTTTATTGTGAGGCCCCCGGAGGACGGACCAAGAGCAACTGACACTTGGCGAACGTGTCGTTCTCGCAGAATCAAGATGTTAACAGGGTTCTAAGAACCACGTCACTATGTTCATTACATAACATCTCCCTTAATGGGAGAAAACAAAATAAACGGGAAGGAGGGTGGGGCAAGGGATGGAAAAGAGGGAAGGGAGAAGAGTGACAGAAGCATTAGTGTGTAATAACTATATAACACAATACACAGAAAGGTGTTAGTAGTATATGTAATCATTGTTGAAGTTTCGAATGATCTTCCGGTTTCTCTTCGACAGTCTCCCAACTGAAGTTCCGTCTATGTTTCCATGTTTTCCATCTTCATCCACTTGCCTATGATGAGGTGTTCTTTCGGGAGAAGACTTTGATGTGGCTCCGTGTGTCATGTATTCGGATGTGCTGGGTCTGTGGATATCGGTTGTTAATTTTACCAGGGCATCTCCCGACCACCTCTTCCCATCATCCAATATAGCGGATTTGCCTTGGCAACGGATAACTCTTTGTGGAGATCTGAAGTTGGTTTCGCCCTTAAGCTTCTTTTTTGCTTCTCTGACACAAACCCAGTCTCCTTCCTGGATTTGCATTCCTCTTACAGCATTTTTTGAGTCATAGTATGATTTGTATTTGGTTTGCTTCCCGCGTATTCTTTCCTGAATTCGCTCCATGTCTAATTTGGCTTCACCGCTGTTCGTGAAGATCCACGCTGGTCTTAGACGGTTGGTTGCAGCTCTACCTCGCATCAAGGTGAATGGCTCAATGTTGGTGGTGGTATGTGGCGTTGTCCTGTACGCACACAGTGCCACCTTGAGTGTTTCTTTCCATGGGAGAGTATTAGCGACAGCTAGTTGGATTATGCTTTTTACGAGTCTGTTCATCCTCTCAACTAGTCCGTTGGACATTGGGTGGTACAAGTACGTAGTCACATGTTTGATGGATCTGTTTTTGAAAAATTCTTGAAATTCTGAATATATAAACTGAGACCCGTAGTCTGAGACTACTTCTTTGGGATCTCCTTCCCTGTTGAAAATTTCTGTGAGGAACTCCGTCACTTTTCTGGTGGTAACATTCACTTCGGCAATACCCCACTCAGTCCACTTGGAGGTATAATCTGCAAGTACTATTATGTATATTTTCACTGCTTCTATGTTTTCGAAGGGACCCATGATGTCTATAGCAATTTTTGACCACACATTTGCGGGTGGCTCTATGGGTTGTAGGGGAGTCTTTCTCAGGATCTTAGATTTGTCACTCATGGCACAGGCGGTGCAGTTTGTGACCACCTCGTCGGCTTCTTTCCACATGTTCGGCCACCAGTAGCTGCTCCTCAATCTATTTTTTGTCAGACTTCTCCCTAGATGACCTTTATGGGCCAAATCGAGCAGTTTTTTTCTGAGTGGCACTGGTGGAATCAGTCTGTCACCTCTGAAGACATGTTTCTCATCCATAGTTATCTCATCTCTGATGGGTATGTAGTCTGCCAGGGCTCCACTAGGTTCAACCCAGTCATTGACTATGGCTTTTCTTATTTCTTGTTGCTCTACATTGGTGCTGGCGATGTTTATCCAGTCATCTTTGGGGATGGCAGGATAGATAGCAGCTACAATGTCCTCATCAGAGTATTTGATCTCATCATCTCGGTTGGTGGATAACCTGGAGAGACAGTCAGCCACTTAATTTGAGGGACCAGGGGTATAGCACACTTGGAGATTGTATTGCATGATGTCGAGGAACCAACGCCTAATTCTAGGTGAAATGAGGTGAGGTGTCTTGGATTGAAGGACGTTTACTAATGGTTTGTGATCTGTTTTGAGTATTATGGGTAGGCCCCATATTAAGTTTCTGAAGTGTTGTAAAATCCACTTTACGCCCAGAGCTTCTCTCTCAATGGTGGAATAATTAAGTTCTGCACCTCTCCGTACTCTTGAGGCGAAGGCAATAGTCACAATGCCTCCTTCCTGTTGTTGTTCAAGGACACCACCAAGTCCGATCTTGCTTGCGTCCACAGAAATTATGGTTTTAGCTTTACAGTCAAACATAGCTAAGGCGGGAGCTTGATTGATGTTGGATTTGATATTTTCAAACTCACTCTTACATTCAGAGGACCAGACATATTTTACTGCCTTTTTCATGAGATTCCTCATATGTTTCGTATTGTTGGCATAATTATTTATAAATTTGGAATAGTATTCGGTCATGCCGAGGAAGCTTCCGAGTTGGTCCTTGTTTCAGGTTCAGCAATACTCATTATGCTATCTATGAGTGTTTTCTTGGGGCTGATCCCTTTAGCGTCGATGGAATGACCAAGATAAGATACTTGACTACATTTTATGTTGCATTTTTCCAATTTGAGGGTTAGTCCACTTTTCTGGATCACTTGGAGAACACCCATGAGTTTTGAGTCGTGTTCGTCTTCTGTACTGGCCAATATGAGGATGTCGTCTTGAAAACAGTGTACACCGTCGAGACCTCCGAACAGGTGTGACATTAGCCTCTGGAACACTGCCGCAGCTGAGGCGAGGCCAAAAGGCATCCTGTTGAACATGAATGCCCCCAGGGGTGTGACAAATGATGTCAGATTCTTTGAGGACTCTTCTAACGCGATCTGGTGGTATGCTAACGAGATGTCCAGAGTACTGAAGTACTTAGCCTGTTTCATGGTTGATAGAAGTTCAGATATGTTGGGAAGGGGGTGTCTATCGACACATATGTTCTTATTTAGGTCTCTTAGGTCAACACACATTCTTATGGAGTTGTCAGGCTTGCCTACCAGGACGATCGGGGCGAGCCATTCAGAGCTTTCAATTGGTTGGATGATATTTTCTTCACATAGGCGTGTGAGCTCTCTTCTTAACGCGTCTTCGGTGCCAAAAGGAATTCCTCTGACACGATGGGCCACAGGAACGGCGCCCTTCTTCAAGACTATCCTGTGTTGAAAACCTTAAAGTAGTCCCACCTTATCAGTGAAAACTTTGGGAAACTTTTTGCTCAAAGTGGACTTTATGTCGGTGGACCCCATGTCAGTAGGATCACTGAGCACACTCAACACAGGGACAGTTTCTCTGGGGTGGATTTTTATTTGCAGAGCGGCTTGTTCTTCCCACCCTACAACTGAAGAGCCGTTTTTGGCCACGAAAAGTTTGCAATATGTCTCTCTGTCATGAAATTTAAGCCTCACCCATGTATATCCGATTATTTTGAAGTGGGAGAATGGAACAAAAGGCTCCCACCAATCCCCTCACGCCCCTGGCCTAGAGGATCGCGGCCCAGACACCCGCCATGAGAGGAGTTTGCCTATCTACCAGATGACCAAATACCCTGGTACAGGAACATACGGATGTGCCCACCAGCCTGCCCACCAGCCTGCTCTGCCCATGCCGACACCTGCGGCATGGATGAACTCGACTGAACGATTCAACAGTAAATAAACACATCGTTAGAGATGCCATGATGACCTAGCCAACGGTCAGCACACCCGTGCAAACATACACACTGGTCACTCCCACACCAATCCACACGAAGAACATATTCAGTGCTATGACATAGGTGACGGACACACCCACTGACGCGCATCGTTATTATTTTTCACATAGGTTTTCAAAATGCAGAAACGCAAGATGCACAATGAACACATCTAAAATGCTTGCTGACGCTTCTCCTAACCCATGCATTGCAATGAGAAATATAACAAAGACATGATACTAGGGATAAAGCAACATGACACCGTAACTTAAAGCGCCGTGCATCAAACATCCCCACCTATGCACCAGGCCCAAGTAGGCCGCAAGCAAGAGCCTCCATGAACATTGAACGAGCAAGAGTACAATTGCTGACCCTGCAGAGTGAGCCCGGCGAGAACAGACAATCAAGGGCACAATGTTGCAAACTCGCATGCCACAAGCCGAAGCCAAGGTCACACCTGCAAACTAAGCTAGACACACAGTGGAAAATGCAATATTAAATGTGCAGAATTCTGCCTCAACCACGGTCTCTCCTCACGTGACCAAGCCGAACCTGACAGGGTGCCAGACCCAGGAGGAAGGAGGCGCCTGGATCCCACGTTTTGAGACACAGGCAGCAACAATGAAGCGTCTCAATGGACATCTGCGGCGGTGGGAGTAGTCTGCCCTCCAGCATATGAACAAATCCTCACATTGTCTGCACATACCCATAGTTATACATTGTTGCAAATGACAGGTGCACCGCGAGCTGGGAACAGCGATGGTCCCAGACTGGGGGGCTCGCGAGATAACAATTTTCATGTATCTAATTGAAGGGACAACCCAAGTATACCACCTGACTGACCCTCAACCACTAACAGCGTTCTCTATACGTATGCTATACTAACCCTACCACTCGAGGACCCAATCCAGAGTGGCGATAGGTTTTTTGCTAACTTTCCCAGGTGATGCGAGTAGCGCGTCATACCGAGGTAAAAAGGGCCTGCGAGCCCCACGAAGAGAGAGAGAGAGTCAGGACGGACGCGTACGATCCTTGACCCATCCCTGCCGTTTTTTTTTAATAAACAGCAGAACCACTTTGCTTCTAGCGTGTGCCTCATACTCATTTTTGGGATACGCGGGAGGAGTTTGGGCCTCCCTGCCCGGGGGTCCACGGACGGCCAGCAGACCCCGGCAGAATTTCCCCCCGACAATTTCAATGGGAGTTTTCCCATAGCCGGTAGCTCTCAGTCGGGTGCGTCGTAGGTCTTGCATCTTCCTGGATAGTGTCCCTAGAAATGTCTGGATGTCCACCATCGTGTAAGGGGAACCTGTATCCACCATTACCTGCAACAGGGTTCCATCAATGTGCATGTTGACCCAAGGGCCCTTGGGTTCATGTGAAGAGGTGATGGTGAGGATTTGTATTGGCAGACAAGCTTGGTCAACGAGTAAAATGTCATTGTGACCTGAATCATCTTTTATGAATCTCACTGAGCTTGATCTACTGTAAGGTCTTCTGTTGTATCGATTACTCCTACTAGGTCTTCCTCGCATGTTTCTGCAGACTTTTGCGAAATGGCCAAACTGGCCACACTTGTAACACTAAGCATTGATTGCAGGACACGTCTTGTCAGCGTCTCCATGCTTATACCATCCACACTTTTGACAGTGAGCAGAGTCTCTGTTGTCATTGGACGAAATCCTCCCTCTTCTGGGGTTGAATCTTGAGCCTCGTGCATTTGGAGCTCTTCTCACCAGGGATAATATATTATCAGTGGGATCCATTTCAGAATTGGTTTCAACGGACTTGAATTCAATGCACTCTCTTTGGGTTTGGGCAAGTCATTCTTTCATGCAATGCTCACCAAACTCCATGCTCCTCGCAATTTCTGTGGCTTGGTCCAGGGAGGGGTTTCTCGTTTGCCACAATTTTTGTTGAATGCGTGGGTCGGCTACATTAAGGACAAGCTGGTCTCTAAGATATTCATCACCGACCCCAGTGAATTCGCAAGATGCCATTAAAACTCTCAAGGATGCGATGTATGAGTCAATTGACTCACCTTTCAATTGTTTCCTGGTGAAGAATCTGTACCTCTCCAGTACTATGTTGGTTTTGTTGCCAAAATGCCTGGTGAGTTTGGTTAGGGCTGTGTCGAATTTGCGGTTGCCATCACCCCCGGCATCCTCTGGTTCTGGTAGTGCCCTGAAACGTCTTAGAGCTTCAGCTCCTATGTAGTTCAAAAGTGTTGCTTTTTTAAGGTCATCATTGAACTTACTGCCCCCAATGGCCCTAAGGTAGACACGGAACCCATCAACCCATTGTTCCCACGAACATGTTGGGGTCCCAGGGGAAGCAAGGCACTTTGTAGGATGAGTAATATTCTGCATGGTGTTCATGTGTGGCGGGGTGACTGTTGAGAAGGTTCAGGAGTGGGTGGTTGTTCTCTGAGTTGTGGTAATGGTGGGGCACAGCTAGCAGGTGTTGAGGATGGCTGGTGATACATGGAAAATTCAGGATTCAGGCGTCTTGGTTTGTGGGGGTGGTTGCTCTGTACAAAAGGTAGGTTGAGTTTGGCTAGTAGGAATTAGCGTTTGCTTCTGCGGCCAGTTTTTGTCAGATCTCAGGGTTTTTTTTTTTTTATTATTCTGTACTGTCTGGTTCAAAAATCATAATAGCTACAACTGCTGTACATTGTGCTCGCTTAAGATTGTGATTTACTTCTTTAAGGTTGTGCTTCACTTCAAAAGATGCTTCTTTTCGCAACTAAGAGCCCTTCTAGTGTGTGAGTTTTCATCTCCCACGTGATCGAGACGATCTTGGTGGTGTTGTTGCCATGGTTATTGTCCACAAAGGGCCAAAATGGCTGCACGTAAAGTTACGCTCTAAGGTCCCTTCCTCGAATCGCCGTTAGACGGCGATTCGTATAATGTCCTGTAGCTGTGCGCGTAGCTGTGCGCGGAACCCCCAAATAAATTAGACTGGGTACCTTTCCGCCTCCGGTTGTGCCGGCCATGACACTGGAGCCACGTGTCGCTTCGCTCTCCTTCCGCTTCTTTGGCGTTGGATGTGAGAGCGGGCATAGCGCTGAGTGGGCCGCTGCAGGTGGCAGATCCCTGTGTTGCAGCGCAGAATGCCCACTTTCGCCATCGGAAGGGGGGGTGTTTAGGTCCTTTTGTGCTTCTCTCCGGGACCAGGGGAGGCGCAGCAGTAGTGTTCGCAGCGCCGCCTCTTATCGGGTGCTGTGCGCGGTGGGTAGTCGTGGGTTGCCGACAAGCAGCACAGTCCGGTGCGCTCCGGGGGCCGTTTAGGGTAAGTTCCCTCATCGCCAAATGTAGTAAATAGGCAAGACACAAGTTAGGTCTTGTGAGCTTTATTGTGAGGCCCCCAGAGGACGGACCAACAGCAACTGACACTTGGCGAACGTGTCGTTCTCGCACTGACTCTGCTCTTGGACCCACACATCTTGGAGATGCTCCAGGCTGCCAGTAGATCTCCCAGCTCCCAAACACATGCACTGCCTGCCCGTCACTTTAGTTTAGCTTTTAGGTCAAATGTGTCAGCGACATCTAGTGGCGTATAAACTGACTGGGGAGGTAGAAGATGTGTGTAAATACACACATGCCTCAGAGATGTGCCACTATTCCATCCTTTTGTATGTTTTGTTCATTGTGAATTGCTGAAAGGTGAACAGTCTGTGGCTGCTTTAGTTGCAACTGGTCACCTCTGCGGTCAGTGTAATTGGACGAGACCAAGATGTCCAAAGGTTTGACAGGACAGTCGGCCTCATTCTAAGTCGGCCGTTCCGATAAAAAAGTGCTGGTATTCGTGGATACCAGCACTTTACCGGACCGACCAACTGTGGGTTGGCCGGTGTGGCACCTGCCTTACCTCCAGCTAAATGCTGGATTTAAGACAGGCGCCCCATCAGCCAAAAAAGCCCTATGGGACTCCATGAATGGGGATTTATACCGTCACTCCGCCGCTCAGAATCCGGCGGCAATGCCGCTGGACCGAATGCCAGAAATGGTATCTACATTTGCCGATATCCTGGCAGCTCTACCTCCAGGATACCGGCAAAGTCAGAATGAGGCTGAGTGTCAATTTTTCCGAATGGGTTTGACTCACCCTATAATCAAATCAAAAACAGGGGCAACAAATATGCAATTTATCCTTCTAAGAAAACACTTTTTACCATAAATGTTTCAAATAGAAAACTCAGAATAATCTCATAACCTGAGGCAGTAGTCTGCAACCTTTGGCTCTCCAGATGTTTTTGACTACAACTCCCATGATCCAGCACCATTGACAATGCTGGTCAGGATTGATGGGAGTTGTAGTGCAAAACATCTGGAGATCCAAAGGTTCCAGACCACCGATGTAAGGGAACTGCAACCTGTGGCTCCCTGTACTCTTGTACTACCCAGGGCTGTTGGGAATTGTAGTCTAAAACATCACAGTAGCTACAAGAAGCAGACCCTTGCCCTAAAGGCACTTAAAACATGTTTGCCTTCTGCGCCTTTGCTTAATAGTGGAAGATGCCGGTCCTGGTAACACCTGGAAACCTGTAGGACAAGT
Source organism: Ambystoma mexicanum (assembly GCF_040938575.1). NCBI lineage: Eukaryota > Metazoa > Chordata > Amphibia > Caudata > Ambystomatidae > Ambystoma > Ambystoma mexicanum. The sequence continues at coordinate 1,166,098,463 of NC_090936.1, forward strand.
CCTGAATGCCGGGAGTGGGCCAGGTTATGCAGAATTAAGAATAATGTGAAAGTATGCAATCCCTTTATATCTTCATGCAAAAGGAAACTGTAGGCTTAAAACGTGCAGACTTGCAGAAGGAATTGGAATAAGGAAAAAGAGATACAGAGGTTTGTGCGAATGCATCACAACCATAGGGAAGTCCTCAGGGTGGCTTTTAATCCCATCAATTATTATCTTGTCTTTGCAATAAGAGGAGGAAGGCAACCATGGGTTATTCCATCTTGACTCAATCGATTATTGGTGGCAGTAGATCCCAATATAGTGGGATCTCTCTCGCTGCATGAGACCACAAGGGACGCAACATACGTGTTAAAACTTATTTGGTCTCGTGTTGGCTCCTTCTGATTATTCAATTCAATTCTTTATTGTGTGCAACAGATTACAATAAACATTTCACACCCTCACAAACCATTCATCAACACATAATATGACAAAACAGATTCTTCCTAAACAAATATAAATACAATGTATACACAATTCCCCTAAAATATGTACTGTTAATAGGATTTGTACCACCAGCTGTCTTAAAAGCTTTTGACACTTTGTCTGTTTACTAGCGGGACGTTGAACAGTTTATGATATTAGTACCCGGCGAGGGTGGTGTGGCAGCCTCCCTGCCAAAGAGGAGGATCATACCAGGGTCTTTACCATTTGGTAAAGACCCTGCTCCGAGCCACCTCAGAGCGGAAGGCTTCCATACTCCCTTGCTGGGAATCAGGAACCGGGTAACTGCGCTCCCCCACTTTCCCTATCCCCCTTTTCCACATATCCAATCCCCCCTCGCGCCCCACCCCATTTACCTTGCGCTGCCTTGTACCTCGCCTGTACCGGGAACACTAGTGTTCCTGGCGCATCCCCATCACGGCAATGGCCTCCATGAAAAGGGAAAAGGGACTACATGTCCCTTCGCCCTGATCTATGGCGGCCATTTTGATTTGTAGTTTTATCTCAAGCTGAAAAACTGGAAAAACACTGGTTCTCAACCTGAGATCAAAACACTATTATCACCCCATTACAATGTCCCAGGGTACTAATAGCAATATAACCCTGACAGAGGGAGCATTACCTGCTAGGAAATGCCATGGAGCTAATATTAAGGCCTTCAATTAGCTTGGACTTGTAACTTATGCCCTGGGGTATTACTTGACAAGTACTGCCCCCTGCTCGGGCTATATTGCTTAAATATTGTGCTGTGGTCTCTCATGTAGGTATTCAACGGGAACCATGGTGGGTGGTATTCCATTCCATTCCATCGTCTTTAGCTCACTAGTGGCAACAGAGGTGGGTGCAAACCATTGGTAAATAAGCTAATACTAGAATGCTTAATTTCATAGAGAGAAAGCCCACAGATAGCTCAGTGGGTTAAGCACTCGCCTCAGACCTAGAGCCAAACTGCATTTTACATGTCTGGACCCTGGATTGCTGATTTAGCCCTTCATCCTTTCGAGGTTTCATAAAGTTCCATTACATTGGGTACAAGGAAAACGTAATATTTAGCAATATGTTCGATTCTTTTATTATGTGAACTAGTTAAACAAGTGCACCTTACACATCACTACATCAGATCAAACAATTACTAAAAAGAAAAAGAAACACGTTTCTTGTTAAGATAATTATAAAACAGTTCACATAAAAAGAAAAGAATACCATTACTCCCCTCTACACCATTAACTTCTGTCCGTTTAAAAACATGTTATAAACACACAATATTAGTTTATATAAAACAAGTCACAACGTTATTTAATTCAAATAAAATTAAAGTGTGCCTAAAATCTTAAAATAGGCATAATCGGAATAGGTTAAGTTCCGTTCGATGGTCTCAACCAGGAATTCTTGGCATGAGCGCCAAGCTGCATTCTCGAGAATTCTTCCAAATAGAAGACTTCTCAGGACATTCTCTTAATAAGTGGCAAAGGGTTTCTATGCATTTTCCTTCCCTACATAAGGCACTCTATTTAGCAATAATGGTATCTGTTTCTTATATAGCGCGACACGCCCATGGGTCTCAGATCGCTGAAATAACAGAAGACATTATTATTCCACAGAGTGGTTGGTACTCAATTTATCGTCCTCGGAAGGATGAAAAGCTGACTTTGCCGGAATTCGAACAAGCCACAGCTGGCTGAGCACAGATATCAGGGGCGAGCGCTCTACTCACTGTGCTATCTGACCGGCTATAAACATCTAACGCATTGGTCGAAGAGTACAAAAAGAAGTAAGTAGTGAAACTATGTTCCCTATTGTCGTGGACCTGCTCCTCACAAACCCCATCGCTACGCTCCATCCCACACACAATACAAACCCCCAAACACATGCGCCTGCTGTTTAACGGGAAGTTCAGTGCAGTGCACTGAAAGTGCAAGTTACAGCTTCTTCCTACACATATTAAAACAGATTAATTTCTTATCAAAATAAAAGTTTAGGAACAGTAACACTTAATTTAAAATGGTAGAGGAGCACCGGTCCCAACCGCTCCCGCCCACTTCGACCACTAATCTAATTATGTATATCTACTCAGAGAAAAGACATTGGTTTTGTTAGTGAAGTGACGTTAAGGTGATGATTTAATGCAACACATACCTTGAAATGTACTAAGTGTTGGAAGCAACTCCACCTTAGCCCTGAACAGCCCCCCAACACCTGTCGCGCAGCCTTTGAATCCACTGACAAACACCGTTGCGATCTGTGAATTCCAAGCGCAAGTCTAGGGAAGAGCATTGAGGAGAGGCCAATGATCGTGAGAGTGGTCGGTCCACATCCTGAACCGTAATCGCGATCTCACCTGTGTAGCAGTTCGGAAGAGAGCGAGCAACCCACACGTTCACGGCAGAATGAGGGGGCGGTTAGGACAGGGCCACCTCATTCCAAGATCACGGCACCGCCTCATAAATTTGCTGGCTGGAAAGGGAGGAATGGTGGAGGGCAAGGAAACAAATACTTTTCCTTAGAAAGGGAATTTCCTTGATCAATGATATTAGTGTGACTATGACCTCAGACACAGTTTTGAGTACCAAATGGATATTCGTTAGCTAGAACAACCAACATTTCATGAAACTAGTACAAAGAAGAACTTTTTTTCGATACATAGACGCGGGGGAATGTCATGGGAATATGGACAGGTGTCTGGCTTTCAACAGGTAACTCTAAATTGATTAAGTTGAGACAGAGCTTATCGACTCTTCCGACATCTCGAAATTGATCCTGTGGACATCAGTGTACATTTGAGAGCCGTTGTCGCCACCAATGAGTGTCACTAGGAGTGGCATGTAAACCTTAATTAGGATCAGAGCTAGAATGGACCGCTTGGGCATGGCACGGTTTACTTGGGTTAACTAACAGTAGAGAACAACAATGTCACCCCAACTCTGGTATATGATATGATATGGCATTTGTAACGCGCCTATACACAAGTGTTTCAAGGAGCGACGAGGCAAGGGAGGGGGAACAAAGGGAGGACAGACAACGATCCTACTAAGCCAGGTGTCATTCAGATCGTGCAAGTGCATGGGAAGGAGGAGAAATGCGGGGGGCAAGGGTTAGAGGACCGTGTAGTACATGGGATAAGAAAATAAATAAACAATAAGTAAAAGGACAGCCAGCAGGTGGCAAGTGCACGGATAAATGCAGACATCAGGTGTTGAGTGCTGGAAGTGGGACTGTATGGATACAGAAAACAGTCCCCAAGTGCGGGGGTTGCCAGGAAGGAGTGCAACTGGTGGGGGAGGGGACCTGGGCCTGAGATCAGAGGGTGACCAGGTAACCAGTGCAGTTTCAGTGTCAGCCAGGAAGTCAGCAAGGGAGAGGAGGAGAAAAGGCAGAAGCAAAGAGAAAGGTCTTGAGGTGCTTCCGGAACCGAATATGATTCTCCTCAGGTTTCAGGGAGGCAGGCAGGCTGTTCCAGATGGAGGCCCCAGCTGAAGAAAGAGATCTACCACCAACTCGTTGCTTGGAGAAGCGACTGACCCTCAGGGAGTTGGAGGCAGATGAGCGAAGAGCTCGAGAAGGAAGGTATTTAGGAAAAGAGAGTTGAAGGTATTGAGTCCTGGAGAGATACGATCCCTGGGCTTGAGGCTAAGGACAAATCTCGCAGTCCTTTTCTGGATAAATTGCAGAGGGCGGAGAGTAGAAGCAGGCAGATTTAGAAAGAGGCTGTTGCAATAGTTCAGCCTAGAGAGAACCAGGGCTCTGGAGACGGTGAGTTTCTGGGGGGAAGGAGAGGAAAGGAAGAATACCTCTGAGGAGGTGCAACTGGTAGTGTGACTTCTTACTTCTTAGAGAAGTCAGAGATGTGAGGAGAGAAGGAGAGTGTGGAGTCGAAGATGACCCTGAGGTTTTTAGCCTTGCAGGTGGGAGCAGGAAGAGGGCCAAGAGAGGCTGGTCAGAGAGCTACAGGAAAGAAGGGAGCAGGTGTTCCGATGAGGACAATCTCAGTCTTACTGGCATTAAGGCAGAGGTCGTTGGTGGCGCACCACTCCTGGATAGCAGACCCACAGTCCAAGATGAGGGAAGTAGAGGAGGAGCCAGAGGGTAGCCTGAAGATGAGCTGGGTGTCATTCTCATAGCACTGAAAGTCGGGGCAGAGAGCGGCGATGCGGTGGGCAAGGAGTGCCAGGTATTGGTTGAACAGCCAGGGAGAGAGGTTAGACCCCTGGGGGACACCACAGGTAGCGAAAAAGATAGCGGAGAGGAAGGACCCAAGTTGGACCTGGGAGGGTTGGTCAGTTCCTTGCAGTATAGAGCGTCCCTCCCACACAAGATTTTCAGAATATCCATTCACTATTTAAATGGCTTCATTTTGGATTCAGTGTATTCAAATGTAATGTGCAAGTCTATCCTGAAACCATGGAGTGGATTTGGCACTTGGGGGTTCTACGTGGGACTCTGGGTTTAAGAGAAACAAGTATATCCCACTTCTTAAAGGGCCAGTCCATCATCTGCAGTGTTAAACACCTTCGATTACCAGGGGAGTTTAAGGGGAAGGCACTACCCTCTTCCCTAGATGAGGTCAAGTCTTCTCCTTAAGCATACAAAGGTAGATCTGTTGCTTCCTCTTGGATACAAGTCAAAGTCGAAGATCGGAAGATTACGAAGAGACGGTTATGATGTAGTCGGTGGGAAGGTTGTATGGTTACTACAGGGTACGGTTCATTCCGCGTGAATGCAGTGGATGTTCTGGAAGCATCACGTTTCCAGCTCCTGCCGAAAAACATCCTTTCAGCGCGTTGCGCCAGTTAAATAATAATCGTTGGGTATTAAGGGTAGACCACACCGTAACCAGATGCACACCATTGTGGTTCTTCAAAATCATGACTGCGCTTCTAAGAAACCTTCAGCCATGAGAATATTAAAATATCACGTGAATTGGCTTCACTGGTAAAAGAAATAAATTAAATCAAGAAAACCATAATTTCAAAAATATCATTAATCCAATATTCATTTAAGATATACACAGCTCATATTTTGTTTTATTTAACATCTTTTATTTGTCAAATATTAGCACTGACGACATTTTGGAATGTTTGAGCAAAACCATTGAACTATGCTGGGGGCCTCCATACCCTGCCCCCGCACCCACAAATCTATGGATGCTGGATTCAAGGCAAATTGTAGAAGCCCCCCTGTGTCTTCATCATAGTGGGACACAATTTAAATGTCTTGGTTTTATTAAGTGCTGGAAGCTGACACAGCGAGGCTTCAGGTAAATGGCGACTTACCTTCAGAGCCAAGTGTGCTTAGTCCTGCTACACCATGTTACCTCCATGTTGCCACCCTGCTACCTCCGAGTTAGGTGCGCATTACAAATAATAAAACAAACAAACAAACATGTGTGCACATGATCTATCCGGAGCTCACTGGATAGCACTCAATACGTGAGCTGTCGTTCAGTCCTTGACTGAATGCTGGTGGACCATAACCTTCTTATACGTGCTCCCAATCCTCCACGCAAATAGGAAACACCCACCCAAGTCTGTAGACATTTCCCCATGAAATAATGAAGTATGCACGCTTTATCCAACCCCCAGTGTGTTCCTACTGTCGACAATACCAACATGGACTCCTTCAACACTTGCATTAACTGTATGGCTTCAAAACATTGTACCACTATAAACATTTCTATAGGTGGAATAGTGGCGCTTTACAACACAACATAGTGTCTGAGAAAGATCAACCTACCAAGGTATGCCATATAACATGGAAACATGTAGATCCTGGCTCACACACACGGCAGTCAGTGTGCCCTGCTGTAATTCACACCTAGATATCACACAATGTCCTTGAAGACTGAGCTATGATATGATATGTTATTTATAACGCTCTTAATACCCAGAGGTTCTAAGCAAAGACCCGGGGATCGAACCTGTGTTGCTCTGTGTCATCTTGCTTCCAAGGCGAGCACGTTGCCCCTGAGCTATCCTCCCGAGACATGAGCCGAGCTGATCCTAGAGCCAGGACAATGCCTCTCTCTGCGTGTCCCTACTGTGTGCTCTACACTGCATTTTCACCTACTTTTTACTTGGTCTCCACTGTCTCTGCAAACATGTGCTACCATCTATTGTTTTTGTAAACATGTACTGGGGTCCATTATATCTGTTAAAACGTATGGGTGTCAGTTATTTCTGTGCATCTGTATGGGTGTATATTGTTTCAGTAAACAGGTACAAGTGTTTTATGGCTGTAAACATGCACTGGTGCCTCTTGCCTATGAGCATGTACTAGCCCTTCTTGTCTCTGTAAACATATGCTTCCATCTATTATTTCTGTAAACATGTACAAGTGTTTTATGGCTGTAAACATGCACTGGTGTCTCTTGCCTATGAACATGCACTAGCCCATCTTGTCTCGGTAAACATGTGATTCCATCTATTATTTCTGTGAACATGTAGTGGGGTCCATTGTCTCTGTTAAAAAGTATGGGCATCCGTTATTTATGTAAATATGTACGGGTGCATATTGCTTTGGTAAACATGTACAAGTGTCTTATGCTGTAAACATTCATAGGTGTCTCTTGTCTATAAACATGCTCTAGCCCCTCTTGTCTCTGTAAACATGTGCTGCCAACTCTTGTTTCTGCAAACATGTAGTGGGGTCCATTGTCTCTGTTAGAAAGTAGGGGTGTCAGTAATTTCTGTAAATCTGTATTGGTGTGTATTGTTTCGATAAACACGTACAAGTGTCTTATGGCTGTAAACATGTAACAGTATAAGTTCTTATACCGCGCACTGTTGCCCCCTGTGTGGTCTCTTGCACTCTGGCGGATCTGTAAAGCAAGGAGAGAGGTGGGTAAGTTAGTAGGACTACATGTTCTGATGTTTACTGTCTCTGTAGCCACGTATCAACCAATACCTGTTTTCGATTGCCTTTGGAAATACGGGTTGGGATGGAAGCGTCGCACTCACATCTCCTAATCCCTACACCTGCCTCTCGCCTTCCATGGGCCTCCAGTAGTTTCTGGTCTTTATGAACCTGTCCTGCTCAGGAATATATGTGCAGCAATTGTAGTGGCGAGGTTTTCAGTACCGAATACATTTGAAGATGAAATAGAAAACAAAAATGGCCTATCGGTACCTCTCACTAAACCCTTTTAGGCAAACATTATTCGTCTAGCAGCCAGAAAATTACCACTAAAGAGCTTTTCAGCAATGCACTCCAGGCTCTCGCTTTTGAATGTTTCCAATCCACCACCCGCAGAAAACATGAGCCTTAAACAGGGGAGTTGCTAGGTCTGGAAAAGACCCGGGGCTAAGCTGCTGTCGGAACTGTTGGGACTGGGGGCTAGCTAGTCTTTTGGCTGTAGCTCCTGAGATTCTATCCGGGGCTACAACCAAAAGATCAGGGGCTTTAGCCCCCTTAGCCCCCCCCCCTAGCAACGCCCCTGGCCTTAAATAATGAAATACTTCAAGGAAAAATGGAATCCAAAAAGAGAGATTGCACAACCTAATGATATTTCGACGTCTGCTTTGCGCCTTACTGATGCGGGTCCCTTTCCTTACAACGTACAATTTGCTGATGACATTAGTGCTGTCCTCACTTTGCAAAAGTCCACTGGGAGATGCTCAGAGCTTGGCCCGGAGAAGCCATTACTAGAGAACCCTATTTTCTTTGACCCAAATTTTGCAGCTCCAGTTGATAAGGGTTTTCATAGCGACAATTTTCAAACAAGCCGTACACATAGGCCCATTTTTTTTTTTTTTAAATAAAAAGCTACCCTGACAAGGGTAATGGAGAAGGTACCAGTGACCCAAGTGCTGGATCACATGGAATACTTCCCCCGCCAGGCATAAGATGTTGTGATCTCGCCAGGTAACTCTGCTAGAAGAGGGTTGCCGAGATGGGAGTACAGACTTATTCATAGGAGGTAGGTCCACACGATAAGAGGGACAGGGAGCGTGCCCTTGATCCTGTTTTGACAAAGATCAGAGAGGGTCGTAAGGGCGGAGCGTCAGAGTTTGGTGACAAAGTTCTAGGAAAGGGCTATGAGCATGTATGGCACGAGTTATCGGAAGGGCCAAGAGGCATTGCAAGAGGACAGAGGTTAATTCCCACATGCAGTTTAAAGTCCAGGTTAGTTAATTTGGCGCATGAGGGACACTTAGGTAGGTCGTTGACGAAGAGAAGGTTAAGAGAGTCGTACTGGTGGCCTGGGATGAACGAAGAAGTGGAAAGGGTGGTGAAGGAGTTCATTGGATGTGCCATGAGTGACAAAAGCAAGGTGCCTAGGGCACAGCCTGTGTAACCGGTGGAGATTCCTGAGGATATGTGGTCCAAGGTGGCGGTGGACATCATGGGACCCATGGATGTTCTGGGTGGTGGTCTAAGATCCATTGTCGTGTTGGTTGATTACACCTTGCGTTAGATGGAGGCCACTGCATTGGAGACGGTGATGGCCAGGAAAGTGGTATTGTTTCTTAGCAAAGTATTTGACAGGGAAGGAGTAGCGGCCGGAATAGTGACGGATAATGGTGTACAATTTGTAGGGGGTTGCATGCAAGATTTCATGAAGGAGTTAGGAATACGGCATCACAAGACTGCCCTAAATAATCCTGCCGCTAATGGTTTAGTGGAAAGAATGAATCAGTTCATTAAGGGTGCGATACAATTGGCGGTGTCAAATGGTTTGTGTTGGACTGAGGTATTATCGGAAGCATTGTCAGCCTATAGGCACATGTGTTCGGTAGTTACGGATTGTTCCCCTTTTGAACTCATGAGGGTCAGAAAACCTGGTTCAAAGTTGAAAGTTGCTGCTCTGGGAGGCGGCATTCGCTCTGAAGTGGGCATGGTAGAGGTCCTGAGAAGGGTGCGGCTGCGACAGGAGTGGGCAAGTGAGATGAACCTGGAAAGGAAGCCTCTTGTAGTGTCTGTGTGTGATTGTGTGCGTGTGAGAAATCCCAGATTTGTGCAGCACAGGTTAGTCGAAGAGCAAAGCCACTGGGGGAGGGGGAGAGGTGCACCAGAAACAAATGTGGCAGGGAGGAGAGCAACAGGAGATCGTGTTGGCTAATAGGGGGAGCTCGATCATGAAAGGAATTTGAAAACAAGACGTAGATGTTTAAAGAGGGACTGTTTTTAGGGACCTTGATGGGGATATGAGGTAATGAGGATTGCCAGTAAGAAATGTTGGTGTTATCCACTGAAAACAGAAGGAATTACTCTCTGCTTCTGCTCCATCCCACATATTCGACCCCCGCTCTTGACGCAGCAGCGTCAGGGACATAGGAGCCATTGTGACTAGGAACGCAACTATGAGTACAAATCAAGTCTGTGAAGCATAACATATTTTTTCTGTTGCATATAATATGAAAACCTCCCACTTATTCACACCCCACATAAAGCAGAAATGGGAGGTGGTTACTGTAAAATCCACAACAGATCACACAATTCTCTATCATGTAGAATTTGCCAATGCACACTCCAGAATCAACAAATCAACATGGTCGGCACACGTATACCACAGGGTTCCAGAAAGTTTGATAGGAGTTCTTCAGGCTAATGTTCTCTTGCTCTTACTCGACATTAAAGAGAAAATGTGCTTCAAAGCCACCCCCTCTATCCATAAAGCAGTACTTAAAAAGGCTCTGAGATTTAGGAACGAAAAAAATGTGCACATTGAAAGACTTCGGGTCAACGAGCAAACCCTGCCCTCTCAGCCCAAAGGTTATCTTTCTTTGTGAAGAAGTCAAGGCTTTTCAGTTAAAATTCATGAACACTGGAATGATCTTCCAATTGAAAGCAGAAAATAGAAGTTTTTGTAAGACATCAAGACATTGGTCTCACCACTAAACTCTGTTTCAGTTTGATGACCAGCACTGAGTCACTCCAAAGAGCACGCGCAACAGTATACTCAGTGACTCAATGTGGCGATGCAGCCCTCTCGAGACCAGTAAATCTGGACGGCTCCGTGTCGCATCGCGGGGTCAGAAGAAGAGTCTCAAATGCACGGCCACTGGCTGCATTTGTCACCGATATCCATGGCAATTGACCCTTTTCTTTGCAGGACCCAAGGGAAGAGTGCATTGGCCCATCAAATATCCAGCATTGAAAACCTCTGCAAGAGGGGCTCGGGGGACTTGGAAAGGTCCAACGAAGAAATAGTTTGGTGGGCGTGGGTAACACCCAGGGCCAAATATGTTCAGATGCACACACACATTTATTTAGTTAGCCATTTTTTGACACCTTAATATTGGAATTGTTGCAACTGGGTCCGCCAGTTCATGGATAGGTGATAATCCGGTGAGTACATCATACCTCGCAATGTCGGCAAGGGGGAGTTTTTCCGCTTGTCCAAATGCAATAAAGCCGGAGTCAGTAAATCTTGATTAGAGACATCAACTTCCATTGTAAATAAAATACCTAGTGACAAATGCTCCAATTCCCATCAAGCCCTCTTCTACATCGTTGATTGAAGGTAGATTTAAAATATGTCGAATTGACATAAAACCATAAGGAGGAACCACACATAATTAAATACGACTTTATGCAAAAACCAAGTGCAGTTTTGATACCTAAATACACACACTCCATAGTTCAGTTTGAGTTAAGCTTACGTTTCTTTAAAGCTAGGTCTAAGTTGGGATGCCAGTAAGAAGCGATTGTCACGAACCGAGGATCCCCTCATTTTGGGGGATCTGAAACCTTTGGGTCTCCAGGCCCACTGGGACTACAACTCTCATTAGCTTTTTTCAGAATAGTCAATGCTGAGGCATCATGAGAGTTGTGGTCCAAAACATCTAAAGAGACGAACACTGGTCTTCCTGTCTTGTCTGGGATTTCCAGTTATGGCGATGTCGCTGTCATTAAATGTTAAGGTACGATACTATACAAAGAGGGTTCAGGTAGTTTGGTATCAGGGATGGAGGACCCCACATAGGATTTTTATCTAGAACGTGTCTTCAAGAGACAGTTGCTTGCGGTTACTTCCACTAGCAACAAGGGAGCACAAGGAAACATTGCCACCTCGTTGACAACATTCAAGCCTAGCCGGGCTATTTTCATCTGCAAGGGACTATTTTGGTGGCAGCCGGAGCATGGTCGGTGGGATGAAAAGGGAACCAGGTTAAGGAGAGCAGGGAAGGAGAAGAATGGGAAAAGTTAAGGCGACAAATACACATAGACGTAACTCACAACGTGTGGGGAAATTAAAACATTGGGGGGAGTGATAGCGATCGTTGGCATTTTTTTGTCTTTTGACCAGAGGCAAATGTAATCAAAAGAAGGGACAAGAGCTTCTCTTATTGGCCAGCTGAATTTGCATGGAGAAGCTACTAGTGTGGTGGTGGTATTACGTTAAGTCATGTGGATGTGTGATGGCCTTGAGATGCGCTCAAGAGTTCCTGGGAGTTGTGGAGGCTACTTATCAGATAATGAGCAAACAACTGAAATACTGTGATGTAACAGGACTAGAGTAAGCGGCTGAGTAGGCCTTCTCCGGTTTTCATGCTGGCCGTCTAGATGGCCTGCCATAACCTGGCTTTGTCCACTTTGTACCGTTCACCATTCTCGATTGCAAGCAAGACTGTTTACAATTACAGAACTGTTGCCATTACTTGTATTATTGGGCCCACGAGGCAGCAGGAATGTCGAACATTCGAAAGGCTTTGTTGCTCTGGCCACTGTTCCACACTTGGCAAGGAGGCCATTGCTGGAAAATGTTCTTTTTTTATATGCGACAGTGGCTGGAGTCTTGATCGCACAAATTGCCCAAGCTGCATTTAATGATCTCTTTTGGCACAAAAGGCAAAAGATGCCCATTGTGCCACCTCAGTGTTTATTCGATGTGCCAAGAGAGACAGCGATTCCTTGGTGTAAGTGAAAAGGAACATTGGGGAAAATCCCCATTTGCCACATCCACTAAAGATCCTACCAACTAAAGAAGAAAAGAGTCGTATTGCATTATTTGGACATTCAAGGGGCCTGCCACCTGCTGCTCTCCAATTGTTTCAGACTATGACTCCCACAATCCTTCAGATTTGCATATGCTAGCTAGAACTGTTGGGAGTTGTAGTCCAAAAACGCTCGAGACCCAAAGGTTGAAGACCTTCCTGATAGAAGATCAAGGAATTAATAGACAATGTGAGAAACCAGAAGGCTAGTCCCCGGAGATCTGTCATCCAGGTGGCCAGGACACGGCCATCGCTATTGGATTCATTTCCTGGGGGTGGACCAGTGTGGGAGGATCACCTGGATGAGGGGTCTTCGGGGAGGGAAGTGGGACACTGACGGGGTGAGACGTGGTATCCCCTTCTTTAAGACATCTTTTCCCCATCCTACCCCATAGGATATTTAGTAGTTCTACCCCTCCTTTTCGGACACGAACACTTTCTCACACTGTGAAAGACAACGACTAACACCAGAGCTGTTTACCTGACATGTCCCAACACAAGCGTCAGGCAGAGTCAGGTAATTGACAACAACTACACACATTTGACGACCCTTTCCCTTCCCCACAGGGATAAAAGGTGAAGCACGAGAGCACACTTTGAGCAAGGCCAAACGCACGAAGAAACAGCTATTCCAAGATGGCAGTTCAAATGGAGAAGGACGGTGGCGAGACCTGAAAGGATGACAAGGAGGGATGTGCCCTTGTCCTTTTCAAACCAGACCCACAAAACCTCTGTGGAAAGAATCTTAAGGCCGGGAACGACCGCTGGCGTGTGGTATAATAGATGTCAACGGTGCACAAGGCCCTCCTGCACTGATAGCCAAGGAGGGGAGACGTGCCTGCTACCATGGGGTCGTCCTTGACTCCAGAAGCAAGACAAGGCAATGGGTTCAACACAGCCGGTGAGTCGGAGGGAGCTGATAGTAAGTCGGACTGTGTTGAGTTGAAGGTTGCGATTGGCAAAATTAGATGAACGCAAGGAACTTGTGAACAAAGAACTTGTGTGTGTTTGAACTTTTGTGAAACGTCCAATGAAGGACCAGCTGCAGAGGGGTCAGGTGCTGCGGGGGCACTCATTTGAAGGATTCTGGCTGGTCCCCTTTTTTGTTGAAACTACAAGTACCAGGGGGCCCTAGGAGAGGCCGCTGTGGGGGGTCAGAGTGGTCCTATAAGGGTCACGTCAAACCCCTGTACAATCGAAAGTCTCTGACCCATTGCCAAGAGAAAGCTAAGGGAAGTGAAACACTTGCTTTCTAAAAGGATTGTGAAACTGTGTACTAAGGCAAGTGTGAACCTGGCTGACGGATGCCTACGAAATATGGTGAGCAATGATACACCCGTGAACATTGCGTCGACAAGAGTGAACCCCAGCTGAGGGATGTCCACAGTGAATAATTGCTTAAAAAGACCTTAATACTTATTTTTTTTTAAACTTTAATTTTTATTCACATTTTACAATGAAAACAAAATTGGACAACCCCAAACCCCCACCACCCCCCTGCCCCAACTGAGACCCACCCCCCCCAACCCTGTGTCCAGACCAGAGCTGTTGTCTTGGGAGACTTTTAACGTTCTCTCCAACTCCTGTGCTTAGGACGTGATGCGGCTAGTGGCCATGACTCCGGTAGGCTTGGAGCCGCCTTGCCCCAGGTCGTGGGCCCCCCCAGTCGATTGCCATACATCCCGTAGCCAGACCCGCCCCGCTCAAGGCAGGGACCATGCCTAGAATTCAATGAACCTCCCATCCCCAGGATTGTTGCACTCCATACCAGTTCGTGAGGAACGAGCCAGTGTCATTGTTTACCATGGCAGTCAGTTTGTCCATCAAAAACATGTTTTTCACCTTTTTCAGCCAATCTTCCTTGGAAGGGGCCTCCGGGCTTTTCCATTTCTGTGCGAGGGCTACTCTGCCCACTCGCAGCATTGTCTCCCACATCCTTGGGTATCGGTGTACTTCCGTTTCCTCCGGGGGGAGGCCCAGCAGCATCGTTAGAGGGTTTAGTGGTAGGACTTCGTCTATCACTTCTGCCATCCAGCCCCTCACTTTCCCCCAGAAGTCTTGGACTTTCGGACAATGCCACCACATGTGGCTCCTGGAGCCAGCCTGTCCGCACCCCCTCGGGCACCTTGGGTTCACCCCCGGGAACATCCTTGATAGTTTCACCGGGTCTCTATGCCACCCCTGCAAAATCTTGAAGTTGTGCTCCATGTCCGAGGCGAATAGGTTCCCGTGAAAGGCAATTTTGAATATTCTTGACCAGGAGTCCTCTGAAATCTCCTCTCCCGCCAGATCATTCCAGAACTTGCGGAAGCTCCTCCTTCCCTGGAGGTCATACGTGTTTAGGATTTTGCACATACTAGATACCGCTCCCTTCCTCGAGGTCGCCGTATCTAGGAACTTCTCAAAGGGAGTTAACTGTCTGCTCAGATTAGAACCCCATGACTGGTCGCATAGGATACCCTTAAGGCGGAGATATTCAAAAATGGATAGGGATCCCTGACCGAGAGCGTTCCTTAGTTCCTCATAAGACAGGAATTCGCCCTCCTTTAACATCTGCCCTGCCCATTCATTCCCTTGTCCGACCAGGTCTGGGAGTGCCGAAACCCTTTACTACCCAGATTGAGGGGGTGGCCCCAGAGGGAGGTCATCAGAGACGGCCATGTAGTGAGGTACGCCGTCTGGGGCCCTTCTTTCCAAATGTCCCAAAGAACCCCCAGAGTCGGGTGGGTTTTCAGATGACTCGGGATCGCTTCACGTCAAGCCCACAAGAGGTCGCAGACCTTCAGAGGGTGCGTATCCATATCCTCCAAGTATAACCAATACATCCCCAGCCCTTCTTTCATGTGTTCCAGGAGGACATGCAGCTGGGCGGCGCGGAAATACAAGTGGAAATCCGGCAACCCAAATCCTCCCTCCTCCCTTGGCAGCGTCAGGGTGGCCCTCCCGGTCCTCGGGGTTTCCCCTGCCATATAAAGTCTCGAATTGCGTTCCGTAGAACTCTAAAAGTCTGCACCGGGACGCTGGTTGGGAGTGCTGTGAAAAGGTATAGAAGCCGTGGTAGTATGTTCATCTTTACTGCTGTCATCCTGCCATACCATGAAGGGATCATCTTACCCCACCTCCTCAGGTCAGATGTGATCCCTGCCATTATGGGGCCATAGTTGGTGGTGGCCAGTTTTGTTAAGTCCCTTGGGAGGAGAACACCCAGGTAACGTATTGCGGCCTTCCTCATTGCAATCCCGTGAAATCTATCTCGGGGGTCTAGCACTGGGTCCCGGGACCTCATTGGGAGCAGGATTGACTTCGAGGCGTTGACTTTCAGGCCCGAGAAGCGCCCAAACGCGGCCACCAGGCCCAACAAGGGGGGGAGCGAGGTGCCAGGGTCTACCAGGTAGGCTAGGATGTCGTCCTCAAATAGGGAGAGCTTACATTCCACCTCCCCTCTTCGGATCCCCTTAATTTCTGGATGTGCTCTGATCGCTATAGCTAATGCTTCTATCGTGAGGACGTATATCAGAGGGGAGAGTGGGCACCCCTGCCTCGTCCCTCGGGAGAGGGGGAATGTATCGGCAGCTTCCCATTCACTTGGACCCTTGCCGTAGGTGCTCTATAGAGGGCAGTTACCCAGCTCATGATGTGGGCCCCAAAGCCCATTTTGCTGAGGAGGAGTTCCATGCATCTCCATTTGACCCTGTCGAAGGCTTTCTCTGAATCTAAGGAGAGGACACATGCGTTGAGCGAAGTGGAACAGGTCTATGGTCTTGCGAATGTTATCTGACCCCTGCCTTCCCTTGATGAAGACCACCTGGTCCCCGTGGACAAGCTTCGGCATTATTCCCTCCATCCGCCACCCCACCACCTTGGCCAGGATCTTGACATCGATGTTTAGCAACGATATGGGGCAGTAGGAGGAGCATTCTGCGGGGTCTTTCCCTTTTTGGGTAGCACTGCTATTATGGCCCCCATCATGGATTCGGGGAGAATGCCCCCATCCAGCACGGAGTTGAAAACCCTCACTAGGTATGGGATTAGGGAGGAGCGGAATCTCTTATAAAAATAGAAGGTAAAGCCGTCTTCCCCGGGAGACGTTCCCACCTTCATCCCGCTAATCACCCTATCCACCTCCTCGGTCACCGGGCCCTCCAACCCCTCCGCCATCTCCCTTGACAAGGCAGGGAGTTGGATTGAGTTCAGAAAATCTTCTATCGGGGCAACTCCCCCATCATATTCGGACGAATATAGTGTCTCGTAGTATTGGCGGAAAGCCTCCCCAATATGGGAAGAGTCATAACCAAGGGCCCCCTGGGCGTTCCTCACTTCCTTAACCATTCTGCTCCTCTGGACCTCCCTCAACTTCCAGGCTAGGATCCTATCCGCTTTGTCCCCTTTATCGTAGTATTTTTGCTTAACCATCTGGAGACTTCTCTCCGTTTTGTGGAGGAGTAAGTCTTTTAGCTGGAGCCTGTAATCCTCCAGGGTGGTCAACCAGTCGCACTACAGGGCCTGATCCGGGGAGCCCCCTGGCTGGTACGGGCTATTTTTTCTCGCAGGGTTTTCTCCTGTGCCTCTCTCACCCTTTTCTTCTGAGCTCCTTTTTGGATGAGGACTCCCCGTAAAGTTGCCTTAAAGGCGTCCCAGAGTGTGTTTGTGCCCACTTCCCTATTGTCGTTGAGCTCAAAGAATTCTTAATAAGACATCATTACATTTCCAACGGCCTCTGCGTTCTTTACGCCATCCCCACGATATGGTGACCCCAACCATATCATGGTCCGACCAGGGGACAGGGTCAACCCTATAGCCTGAGACGTACGGGCAGAGGGTTTCGTCCACCAGGATGTAATCTATCCTAGAGAATGAGGCGTGGGTGTCCGAGTAGTAGGAGAACGAGGGACTCCCGCTCTGGGGGACGGGATTGTGTCCACCAGGCCCAGCTCATCGTTCACCCTCTGAAAGATTCGCACCATGGCCTCATCCGTGGGTCTGGAGCTCTGGGGGCCTACCCGCTTCCTGTCTACGGATGGGTCCAGTACCATGTTGAAATCTCCCCACACCACCACCGTGCCTTGTACAAATAGTTTGAGCCTCTCTCTCACCTCTTCCCAGAATTGGGCTTGGCCTTCATTCGGGCCGTACACCACTGCCCGGGTCAGGGGGGCACCTTGTAAGGAGCCCCTCACCAACAAGTAGCGGCCCTCGGGGTCTTGCAGAGTGGCTTCACTAGTGAAGCTGACGCCCCTTGCAACCAGGATGGCCACCCCTCTTTTCTTCACTTTGTGGGATGCATGGCAGACCTCTCCAATTCCACCCCCTCTCATTTTGGGTTCCTTCCCCCGCGCCCAGTGTGTCTCTTGCAATAAAGCAGATCCAGCTTTGCCCTCCTGAATTCTCTGCAAACCAGGGACCTCTTGGTGGGGGTTTTCAAGCCCTGTACGTTCAGGGTACCCACTCCCAGGGCAGGCTGGCCATCAGCCATAGTCTAAGTATCCCGCTCTTTTGGTCAGCAGCTTCGCATCACTGCTCCCTTCTCGCTCCCCCTGTCTCAACGGTTGGACACTTTTTAGACCTTTCCCCAACTTTTCAACAATCCCACTCCCCAACAGAAAACCCCCAACTAACTCGAGAACCCCTACCCCCCCTACCTGGCATCCAGCCAGTTAGTTCTGGCATTAGGCCGGACCACCAGACTACCCTCCTCGGCCATGCCCGCATTTCAAAGCTCATTATTGTGAGCCCCCCCGTTCCGTCCCCTCAGTCGCCCCCACCTTACTTGCTGTGCAGGGGGAATCATTATTCGGCTAAACCTTCATCGCTTCAGATCCCGACCTACAAGTGGTCAGGTCTCCCCAATCGTCAATCCCCCACGGACGGTGGGGTGTTCAGCTTCCTGTATTTCCTCGAACTGGTTTTCCTTCTCCTGGCCCCCGACAGGCCTAAGACCCCTGCCCGATCGCTGTCGGGCCCACCAGGCCTCTTCTGGGGGTTGACTCCCTCACGTAGTCCTGAATGGCCCCCTTGATATCTTCTTCTGTAATTAGCATTGCCCGTTGGCCCATATATTAGAAAGTCAAGGAGAATGGGTACCCCCATCTGTAACGCATGCCTTTGTCTTTTAGTAGTTGCGTCAGGGTGCGGCACATTCTCCGTTTCACCAAGGTGTAGGCGGAGAGGTCTTGAAAGATTGAGATCTCTGCGTTATTGTAGGTGATCACTCCTGCTTTCCTTGCCTCCTCCAGTACCTTTGCCTTTTCCATGTAATAGAGAAATCGGGCGAGGACCGACCGGGGGCCCCCCGTCCTTCCACCCGATCAAATGTAAGCTCCGTGGTCATCTCTTTGGCGAACAGGAGGGTAATTATGTCTCTCACCACACTGATTAAGTCTCTTTCCGTTTCTCCCTCCGCTTCAGGAATCCTGAAAAATCTAAGATTGTTCCTCCTCTCCCTATTTTCATAGTCGTCCATCTGCTTGGCCCTCTCCTCATCCCTCTTTTCCAGGGCCGCCAGCCGCATATCCATTTGCACCTCCTGGGTAGCTGAAGTTGACTGATTGGTCTCCACTTGCAGAAGCTTGTCCTCCACCCTATCCACCCTGTGGTCCATTTTCTCAAGTCGCGGGCCCGGCCGTGTTGCAAAGGCCCTGGGCGAGCTCTCCGTGACGTGTGCTGGGCCCGCTCAGGGTGGGGGGACTGTGGTCGTGGGGCCGCTGCCGCCCTGGGTTTGCTGCTGAAGAAAAGCAGGGAGGGGCTCCACTCCTGGTCTGCCCCGCCACCACCAAGTCACCCCTCCGGGCCCCGGGGGTATGGGGAGCCAGCGCCTGCGTCCCCTAGATCCGTGAGCCCAGACCGGACGCAGCGCGAGGATCCCGTCCTCCTACACACCCCCGATGGGGGCGGGGCGGCCGGAGCCCGCGTCCGCTCCGGGGCCGTTGTTCCTCTCACTTGTTCCCCCCGCGGGGATGGGCGGTGGGCCGCAGCAGGGACTCGACACTCCGGCGGGAGTCCCCCGCCTCACTGGGCAGCACCTCCTCCTTCGAGCCCACAGCCGAGGGATCCTCCCTCCAGGCCTTCCCCTCGCTTCGTCTCCTCGGGCCGCGAAGCCTGTGCTCCGTCGTTCCACAGCCCCCGAAGTCCGCTCTTTCGGGCAAAGGAGGCACGGGGGGTTCCGCCAGCCGATCCGGCACTATGTAGCCACCGGGCGGGTTCGTGGGGGCTCAATCCCCTTCGATGGCCCAGCTTCGGCAGGAGAACTGCGCTCAGGCTTCCATTACCTACGCGCCCCTTGTGGCCCCCACCTTAATACTTTTGAATGTTGCAAGGTTGCTAAAATTGTGAGTGAAAGGCTGTATGGACCTGACAGAGGGAGGCCTACGTTGCAAGAAGAATCAGAGGCCGGCGGAGGGAGATCCAAGGGGCGAAGATCAATCGCCCAATGTGAAAGATTACTGAAGGAACTTTTGTTTATTTGTTGTTTGTGTTCCAGCAAGCCTTCCAAGACAAGAGACATTTGTGTAAAAGAGACTTGGCCCAGCCGCCCAGAAGGTCCTGCAAACCTTGTGCGGGAGAGGCCCAGGAGTGTGCTGTGTTTAGGAGTCCTGCCTTGTCCCGTGCTAAAAAAGTGGGGGAGGGAGACCCCAGCCATACCATCCTGATTTATCATTTTGAGGATAATACTTTCTTTTCTGGTTAACATTATCCCACACTATTTTGTAACTTAGCGGTAAGGAATGGCAAACAGATTTTTAGTATAGGCCCTTTTTATTTGACAAGACGCTGCTAAGATTGCCTTCTTATTATTTGATGGTCGTAGCTTGCTCCCATCTTAGATTTAGGTTTATATTATGATATGGCATTTACAACACACCTATACACAAGTGTTTCAAGGCGTTTATCTCACCCATTATACAGTTCAATAAACACGTTTGAACTGTGATCACTTGTGTCTGTCTTTACTGGTGCCATGCACTAGCAGGGTGAGTAGGTCATGGCGGGGTGGAATGAATATGAAATTATTATACTGCTATCGGGCCCATTGATTCCCCTAAGACGAATGTGCCTAATAACATGCATGCATTTATTCAATGAAAAAGAAACAAAATCAATAGATGATTATGTGGTTGCATTATGCAATGAAGCTCTATGACGTAATTCTGCCGCAGGGACTGGGGGGACCAGAATAGCTGCTAAGTAGGCTAAGGCACACAAACAGCCCCACTGTGCAAGAACCACTCTAGTATTGACCCAGGTTTGCAGGAGGCAGTAAGTATAGGTATACTATTAAATGTCTAAAAGCTGCTATGCGTGGAAAAAAAAGATGGCGAAAAAATAGTATGCATACGGCACCACGGAACAAATGTTACATGGAAAAGAATGCCATAGAAGAAAAGATTTAATGAACAAAGACCCTAGGAGAAAGAGAAATGAGCTGCTTTATTTTGATGAGGTGGTAATATTCGGCACAATAGACCTCAGCTCCCCCATGTAAGTTTTCATGATCTGATGGATAGTATTTTCCTCTAAGGCTGGATAATGGGACGGGAATCCAGGTGAATTCTGGGTTCATACGCCATTGTCCACTAACAGTGTAAAACTGAAAATAGCCGCCGCTTGCACATGGTTTTATGGTTGTGATCAGTAATAGAGGCTACCATGTACAAACAAGATGGCAGACCTTCCTAAGGACACCTATGGATTCTGCCTGCTCTCTGCACATGCAAAAGGGCAGGCTGAATATTTTGGGATCCAAGCATTTTCACATAGGTGATGTGGGCAGAGACGCTGGCAGATTCCCTGCACATAGTGGAGACATGAAGAGTGAATCTTCGGCTCTAAGTTTCTCTCTTTCAATGTGGTCCCAATTAAAATGGTCTAGAGGCAGAAAAACACACAGAGAATTTGCCTCCATGAATTTTAGTACCTTGGGACCAGTTAATGATCGCATCAGCACAGGGCACTAGAGGTGGCAGTGCCAGCTGTGGTGGGTCAGAAAAAGCAGTCCGACACATCGAGGATATTATGAATTCTATTTAATGAAATAATATGAAAAGGCCTAGATTTCCCCATTGTTAAAGGGATCACCCAACCTATCCAAAGAAACTAAGGGTGATCGTCTGTTGTCAGGATGTAGCAAAGTAACCTTTTCCTCAGTCCTAACCTAACTCTACCTGGCCCTACCACTCTTGGACTTCTTGTAGTTTCTGATTGTCTCTGTGTGGGAATGTGTCTCTTTTACATTTGTGCTTCTTAATACAATCGTTTTGGGTAAGCTCTGGCTATCTCCTCCATGAGCTCTTGTAAAACACATCTGGGCTTGGTGGTCTCTTTAAGGTTATGCTGCTTACAACTTGTTTTGAGATAGTCTCTCACACTCTTGTCTTTACTTGTGACCTTTTCACAGTCTCCCAATTCATCCTTGGCTACTTTGCATGGGACCTGATCCCCTTTTATATTAACCCACTACAGGGTTCTCTCTTTGTCACTCTTTCTTCTATTATCTGGTTCTTTTGATAGTCGTATATCATATTGCTCAGAAGCTGTGCTTGGGCTTTGTTTTATCTACTCTTTGTCTTTTTGTTCATAAGACCTCCCCCCTTCTTCCAGGGCAATTGCCTCCAGCCCCTCCTTATTCTCTTCACAGGGTTACTCGTTACTGGCTTCAGGAGCCTTTCACATTGGCAATCAAACAACTTTATTCCTCGTATCTCGTCTTGATGACAGGGACGAGTTGCTTCTTCATGCGCTTTTGCCGCGGTAGCTTCCTGCTTTTCCCTTTCTCTTTGATATCTTCATCTGCACAGGGGAACGTTGCAGAATCGGCTCGCACTCAGGTTTTCTTCTCCGTTGTCGGTTTTCCCATCCCGGATTCTCTCCAGCATCTCGTTCTCAGCTTCCCCTCAGGTTGCGGATGTGGGCGACAGGGAGCTTCTTGTGCTCCCAGCTGTGATGTCTCAATGTCCTTCAGCGGATGTCTCACCCACCATGAGGCGTTCGTGGTCATGCCACCACCAGCTCCTAGATACCTCTCTCTTCTCAGGCAGTGGTTTCCTCGTTGCCATTCTCGCTGGCCTCCTCGCGTCTCTCTGTGGCATTCCTCACCGATTCGAAAGTTGCGCGTTCCGTGTCTTGGTTCTGCTCTGCTCCTCCAAAGTGCGATCATGCCAGGGGGCTCCTCCATGCGTACCATACTCTCTTCCTCCTTCCTCCACTCGTCTTAGTTAAATACACGTCTCATCTTAAAGAGTCATCCTCTTTTCCTTTTCTTTTGTTGATAAATTCACTTCAGCATTGTCTGCAGCCAAACAGAAAGATGTTACATTCTTCCTCCCAGCAGGAAGTCCTATATATGCTGTGTTGGGCAATCTAGGGAGTTCCTCATAGGAACAGGCGTCCTCAACCCCTAAGGGGGAGTCCCTCCCTGTGAGGTCCCACTTGCCCGTACCCCTAAGGAGGGTGTCACGGAGTGTGCTCAACTCCCTAGCCTCAAATGGGGTGGCTTCCCCTTGAGGAGAAGGGACGAATATCCTTGATTCATCACACAGTCTTTATTGAATTTGAAAACACACCCTGAAATCAAGTCCAATAACTGTGGGACAAGCACCATTTTGCAAGAGCTTAACAAAAAAAGGTTTAAAAATTGAGAAATCTTTGAAAGGTCCTAGTCAATGAACTGGTGGAAGGGATGTTTGATAAAAAGGGATGGCTTAGAATCCAAAGCAATTACTGATTTGGGGACACCTTACACTGGAGGTGCAACACAGATATAGAGAGATTTGTGTGAGAAAGAGCTCCATAATTAACCAAGACCCTCTGGCATAGAACAGGAGCTTGGACATGCTTGCCTGTAATACAGAGGGGGTATAATGCGACTTTGATCGAATTTAAAGACCAGAAAGCTAGTGGGCAAATTATACACAACATATAGGGGCGTCTCTGTTCTGGGATGGCCAGAATGACAGGCACTGAAAACAATTCCCTGCTCTAACAGTGCAGAACAAATTAATAAAATAGCAGATGATGAGACGGTGGAAGATGTCAAGTTTCTGGGAGTGTTTAACAAAAAGACAAGCAAGGGTTATTTATGCAAAACTCAAACTGAAGAATAGTGCTCTGTGCCTACTCTTCACAAGGCAAAGTATAGACTGTGATTATTAGAGGGGAAAATGAAAAAAGAGTTAGACAGGCTAGTACCAGAGGATGCTATTGAACCAGCGGCGGTAACATTGAGGTTGTCTACAGTGTTAATTGTCAGGGAGATAAATAGCAAGAGTAGAGCCTTGAAGAATAATAGTTAAGTTCTATAGACCACACCTGTGGGCCGTACCAGGATTAATAATAATGTGTTGCTTATATAGCGCTACAAACCTGTAAGTCTCAGAGAGCGGAGATAACAGAAGACATTATTATCCCACAGAATGGTACTCAATTTATCGACCTCGGAAGGATGAAAGGCTGAGTTGACCATACCGGGATTCAAACCTGCCACCTGCAATAGCATTTACCGAAATGTACAGGCCCATAACTCCTGGTACGGCCCTCAGGCGGGGTCTATAAAGCTGTTATTTCTTGCCTCATGCTTGATGATATATAGCATGGTTATTGATTAAGTGTAAACATTATGCCATAGGACACTAAGATACCCAAGCGCTTGCACCCAAATATGTCAAAGTCAAAATAGCCACAGGTACGGTGCGGTACGGTGTGGATATTTTCCCTAATACTCCACAGGAACAGAAATAAACATATTCATTAAGCGGCCTTAATTTCTCTCATCCCTAGGCGGTATTTTCTAAGGAAAGAGGATTGTTGGTAAAACTTGATCCTCTCGGGGGCTGGGGGGTTTTGGGGTGAGAGGGGGCAGCACTGCAAGGAACGGTCTGCGGCTCAGCCCAAAAGGCATGGCGGATATCGAATGCAGGAGGAGGAGGAGCATGGTAGATACAGAAGAAGTATGTCAGCGATGAAGCAGGGAGAAATGGTCCCGGACCTGTCACAGTAAGGAAGGTGGGGCAAACAAAAGGGGTGGGGATATGGCTGTGAGCGAGAGAGCTGAGGAAACCGCAGCAGTTCCCCAATTGTCAATGTTCCGGTTACACGAAATTTGCAACCTATACCGTCTCGTATAACCTGCAGATTGACCAATGGGGGAACGCTGCCATTGTTCCTCAGGTTAGGATAATATTAGAGACTTGAATAATTACATTTGGGTGGGGAGGTTTCCCTTACACAGTATTTTGGAAATAGTCAATACCAAGGCCAATGTTTGGAATCCGTAGGAAATGTCGAATAGAAATGAACGGATGGCATAATTGTTCGAATTTCAGCAGTATGAAAATTACGTACAGCCGAAATAACCGAACAATTCTAACATACGTTCACATTACAGTGAACAAGGTAGTGGGGGTTGCAGGAGTGTCCCCTGCACCGTTGTTTCGCAGTAATGTGATGGCGGATTGCGGGGGTGTCCCCGGCTCTGTGATAAAAAAAAGACGTGTGATAAAAAAAAATAAAGAAACTGACCGTGCGGCGCCGGTTCACGTCCACGTAGGAGGAAGGAACTGGCGTTGCAGGGAGACAGGGGAGTCGGCGGCACACAACAGTGTTCCGCTGTAAAATAAGTAGGGGG
This sequence comes from Ambystoma mexicanum, assembly GCF_040938575.1. Lineage (NCBI taxonomy): Eukaryota > Metazoa > Chordata > Amphibia > Caudata > Ambystomatidae > Ambystoma > Ambystoma mexicanum. The sequence goes on from NC_090936.1 coordinate 1,166,123,498, forward strand.
GTGGCAGGGCGGATTAGTGAGGGAGACGGAGCAACGTGAAAATGTCAAAAGGCAAATGCGGGTAAAAAAACTCCAGCAGACTTTTCCCTTTTGAAATTTGCACATATATGCAATGTGTTTATTTCTTTGTATATGTCACAATGTGACAGGTGAAAGGTTAGGGGATGGGAGTGGCGTGGCTGCCGCTCGCTATGTGATGCAGGCCCGAAGGTGGTACATAACAGAGTCTCGCAGGCTCCCATCCCTCACCTGATCTGCAGGAAAACCCTCTCTCCCCCGGAACCGTGTTTTACCTCAAGGATTATATGCAGAGATTTGCTTTACACAAAGAGTAGGCCAGAGGTGACCCGCTCGCAGACCTCACAGAGAGCGCCATCTTATCTGAGTTCACTGGGCACCAGGCGTGTCACAACTAAGAAATGAATCATGCCCTTATGGGATGGCAAAGGGTGGGTCTGGCAGCCTACAGGACTTGTCTGGACACGGACCGCTGTCATACTCAATTCCACATGGGAGACAGCAGCCTCGAAGTCTCGGTGAGCAGAACCGTGGGGCAGTTTTCTAGGATACCCAGTTCAGCTGGGGAAACACCCCTCACACAGCTGACGTGACACATTGCCCTGTGCCAGCCCTGCTAAGCAGAGCACAGCTTTGGGAGGTGCCCATCACGGCGAAGACCCTGTGAAACCAGCTTTACTGTGACAAGACCACACAGACCAAGAAGAATCCTAACCCTCACTAGACACTCAACCCGAGAGGATGGAGTAATGAGGCTCAAGGCTCGGTATCCAATAATCACCACTGATGGATAAAAATCTATCAGCAAGAAGAAGAAGCAGTCCCGGGGAGGTGCGGGTGTTGCCAGGGGGACTGCAGGAGAGACGAGTGCAGAGTAGAGTGTTGATAGTACCCAACTTTTCAGCCCGCTGAAGAGTTGCTCACTCCTGCAGAAGCCTTAAGGTGTCAGATGGGGGCTACCAGGTAGGAGGGTCCAAGAGTGAGTGCCAATATGTGACCCAGATGGCAATGGCAGCAACTGAGAAAGGCACACAGATCAGAAATGCATTCTCGAGTCAATGTAAATCCCAGTGACTATTTGCCCACCGAGGGGAAGGTCCTCGACTACGGAGAAGAAGGACTTCGGCCCACGGTCTTAAAGAAAGCCAGAGAGGTAATTGCAATAACCCTAAACCCATCCAGTGAGCTTAGTCAATATCTTACCCCTGCTTTGCACGTACAGAATAAAAGTCAGAGCGCACTCGCATGTCAAAATGTTTGACGATTCCTCAGCTCTGACAATCATCACACATACAATGGCAAGCTTAAACTAGACTGCGAATGGTGTACCCTTGTTTTATTGAAGTAAATTGCAGTAATTTACTTTGCCAAAATAATATAGAGGATTTAAATATATATATATATATATGTGTGTATTTGGGGGTAGGAACGGTCGGGGGCATGGGTGGGATTGAGGAAGAGGGATACGGGGTATCCCCATTGAGGGGGGGGGGGGGGCTATTGGATTTTGTTTAAAATAAGAACCAAAAATGTGTTTTGTCAAAGCGAAGTAATCCACATTCATTCTGATAAACCAATGTAGAACCCTGCTAATTTAGCAATAATACCCGATCCTGTTGGGCGGATCCGGTGGTAAGGGCTCAGGCCCAAGGTACTGGCACCAGTGCAGCGAGGGCCCTAGCGATGTGCCCTGGTTCCGTTACCACCCGATCGGCTGGATCTTTTTTTGTAATCTATGAACCTGCGGCGCTAAGAGCAAAGCGTGCCATTCATTGAATCAAAATACTTTCTTAAGATGGCCGCCATGGATCAGGAAGGCAGGGTTCCATATGGAGCCCCTCTTCCATTTCCATTGTGGACACGGAGTGGTTGTAGCAGCCGCAGTGGCGGCCGCCAATGAATTAATCAGGTACTTGGGGGTGGGAGGCATGGAAAATTTGAAGGGAAGGCAGGGTGGGGTGAAGATGGCGGGGCAGAGGAAGCAGCCATCAAATTGCATGGAATGCTGGCTTGGATTGGTACATTCAGCCTGCGATCCAAGCAACCTCATTGGTTGCTCCCCCTCCCGTGGGTGCTAGTATGTATTATAACATAACTTTTGAGGTTTTAGATATAGAAGAATTCCCTTTGATTCAGCCTCAGCACGGCAGTAGTCCAGAGATTCGTGGCCAGGCCCTTCCCATGGGAGTGCCTGAGATTGGATGAGGTACTTGAGTGTAAATAGCTAATAGTTTAGACAAATAAACACACATTAAAAGCCAACTAGGTTAGTTATTTAGGTCATGTTTTATCTAGAGACAGAATTCATCCAGAAAAAGACTCCTCAACTAATGAATACAATTAAAATAAAATAAGATTTGCTCTTTAGATTCACCTACTGTTGGCAATTTTCTCTGGAGAATTCTGAAAATTAGGCATCTCCAAAGACTGATCATGTATTTTGAAGGTTGAATTGCCACATACTAAAGCTGTGTTGGCTGCAGCATCAAGGCGACGCTTCCACCCATGGTTGAAGCCTTGCATATAGCTGAAGTCTTGTCGGTGTAGCACACATTTTTAAGCCTGTGCCAATTCAACCTTTAACAAAAAAAAGCCCACTACAACTCCCGAATCCTAAACTGCAAAAACCCAAGCAAAGAACTTCACAAAATTCTCTCCGAATTCACCAATCCGGCCTGTAACACATCCGTCCCAACTCCGTCACAATCACTGTGCGACCACTCTCCCTCCACTTTTACTCCACAGCCATCGAAAGGACAAAAACTCTAACCACCAAACTGGCTCTCTTACAGCCACCAGGCAATCCTCCACCCGTACCGGCCAGCCCATCAGCGGCGACCTCTACGCAACCGACATTCGAATCCTTTAGCCCAATATCACCAGAACAATTTCTCAAACTTCTATCTGCCCGCAAACCATCTGGATCACCATTGGACCCTTGCCCAGCCACAACCCTTAAAGAAATGTTTGCTTCCACCTGCGCAGGAGAACACGCAAGATCTATCATAAATACCTCCCTTTCTTCCGGCATCTTTCCAGACGCATTCAAAATGGTGCACGTCAAACCTCTAATTAAAAAACCTTCGCTCGACCCTCTCGAGCCCAAAAACTACCGCCCCATCTCAAACACCAGGTTGCTTGCCAAACTTATTGACCGAACCGCCTACTCCCAACTAAATGCCTTTGTTGAAGCCAACAATCTCCTAGATCCCGCCCAATCAGGGTTCAGAACTCTTCACGGAACTGAAACCACCCTAACCTCGATCTGGGATGACCTTAAAGTGACAGCTGACTCCGCGGGATGCGCCGCACTAATCCTTCTTGACCCATCGGCCGCCTTTGACACGATCAATCACTCAATCCTCCTTGGCCGCCTCCACTCCCTAGGAATACGTGGAACCGCCCTTAAATGGATAGCTTCATTCCTCAAAGACAGGCACCAAATAACGACACTCTCCAACTTTACCTCCCAAGCCCGACCAGTCGACACAGGAGTCCCACAAGGAGCAGGTCTATCCACCCTCCTGTTCAATCTCTACCTGATCACCCTCCCACCAATAATTCGCTCACACAACATCCTGTGCTACAACTACGCCGACGACACTCAACTAATTCTAAAATTCTTGAACGCGAAACCTAATTCCCGACCTGACCTAGCATCCTGCCACCTCAACATAGAACGCTGGATGACCCAAAGCCACCGCTTGTTAAACCCCTCCAAAACAGAAATCATGGTTTGCGGCAACTCCGATCTTCTTCCGCACCCACTACCCTGGCCACCCGCCATGGGCAACTCACCGACACCCTCCAACACAGTGAAAAATCTTGGTTGCACCCTGGACTCTGACCTAACACTCTCGCGCCAAGTCAACAATGTCTCATAGTCCTGCCACTACCACCTCAAAAACCTTAGGCGCATCTTTCCATATCTCTCATTTCCCAACAGACTCTCCACGGTCCAATCAATCGTTATATCAAGACTGGACTACTCAAACCCCTTATACCTCGGAATACATGCCTACCAACTGAATAAACTCCAAAGGGCACAAAACGCGGCGGCCAAAATGCTACTTGCGCTCGGTCCAAAAGACCACGTATCCCCAGCCCTTAAAACACTGCACTGGCTTCCAGTAGCCCGTAGGGTGGCTTTCAAAACCTTATGCCTCTCCCATCGGGCACTGCATAAAACTGGACCTCAATGTCTTCAAGAAAAACTAATACCTTATCATCCCACTCGCACCCTAAGATCAAGCTCAGCTGGCCTCCTAGTAATTCCTAAGGCAAACTCAGTTAGGTTAGGCGGATCTTCATTCACAGCCTTAGCCCCAACCCTATGGAACTCCCTCCCACCCCACAACCGCCTTAGTGAGGATTTAACGTCCTTCCGCAAACTACTGAAAACCTGGCTCTTCCCCTAAAACCAACCGGTTTCCAAACTAGCATCATCACAATAATCACCAACCCAACAAACTACCTGAAGCGAGAAATTGACAGCTAATAAACTCGAATGTAAACTAAGAAAGACGAACAAATCTAAACGAGTAATGTAGATCAAAACAATGAAGTCGATAATAGGAATAAATCTGTGTGAAAATAGGAGATCTAAACTGATGAAATGGACACAATAATTGAGGAGGGACGTAGTAGGAAGATGAAATAGTTAGAATGGATGAAGTGTATAGAACAGATGAATGCACTAAGTGTAAGTGCGCATGAATGGAAGAACCGACGACTAGAAAGACCAAATGAGTATGGAGATCGGATGGAATAGATGAACATACTAAAGCCAATAAGTGTGTAGCGTGGTTGGTGTGTGTAGAGCGGACCAGCGTGTGGAGTTGTTGAGTATGTGCAGAGTTGATGAATACGTAAACACAGAGAAGAAAAATACAACGCAGAAGGGCGTCGAACTGATGACTACACTGAACGCACGAACGTATCAACTGTATGAACGTCTTGACCAGAAGAACGTGTAAGAGCAAACAAGCATGCAGAAAGGATGAGCGTGGAGAGCGGATGAATGTGGAGAGCAGACGAGTATGCAGTGCGTACGAGTGTGCAGTGCGTACCAGTGTGCAGTGCGTATGAATGTGGAGTGCAGACGAGTGTGAAGTGCGGACGAGTGTGGAGTGCGGACGAGTGTGGAGTGCGGACGAAGGTGGGCCCCAGACGAGTGTGCAGTGCGTACGAGTATGGAGTGCGTACGAGTGTGGAGTGCGTACAAGTGTGGAGTGCGGACGAGTGTGGACGAAGGCAGAGAGCGGGTGAGTGTGGGGACCAGATGAGTGTGCAGTGCGTGTGAGTATGGAGTGCGTACGAGTGTGGAGTGCGTACGAGTGTGGAGTGCGTACGAGTGTGGAGTGCGTACGAGTGTGAAGTGCGTACGAGTGTGAAGTGCGTACGAGTGTGAAGTGCGTACGAGTGTGGAGTGCGTACGAGTGTGGAGTGCGTACGAGTGTGGAGTGCGTACGAGTGTGGAGTGCGTACGAGTGTGGAGTGCATATGAGTGTGGAGTGCGGACGAGTGTGGAGAGCGGACGAGTGCGGAGAGCGGACGAGTGCGGGGAGCAGACGAGTGCGGGGAGCAGACGAGTGTGGGGAGCGGACGAGGGTGGGGAGCGGACGATTGTGGGGAGCGGCTGAGTGTGAGGGAGCGGCTGAGTGTGGGGGAGCGGCTGAGTGTGGGGGAGCGGCTGAGTGTGGGGGAGCGGCTGAGTATGGGGGAGCGGCTGAGTATGGGGGAGCGGCTGAGTGTGGGGGAGCGGCTGAGTGTGGGGAGCGGATGAATATATGTGGAGCGGACGAGGGTGTGGAACGGATGAGTGTATATGGAGCAGATGAGTGTATGTGATGTAGATGGGTGTGTGAAGCAGATGAGTGTGTGGAGCGGACGAGCGTACAGAGCAGATAAGTGTGTGGAGTGGACTTCCACATGGAACGAACGAGTGTTTGGAGCAGATGGGTATGTAGAGCGGATGAGTACATTGAACGGATGAGTATGTTGAACGGATGAACAGCACATGGAGCGGATGAGTATGTTGAGCGGATGAGTGTGTGGATAGGATGAATATGTATACCAGATGAGTGTGTAGACCGGATGAGGATACAGAGCGGATGAGCGTACAGAACAGAAGAGTATATAGATCGGACGAGTATACAGTGCGGATGAGTGCATAGGCAGACGGGAGTACATGCGCGTGGTAGACTGGGGTGCACGCGCGGGGAGGACAAGAGTGCATAGCGCATGCATGTGGAATCCATGAGAGCACACGCAGCGGCACACTGGAGAATGAGTGATTGACCAGTACACGCAAGGCGCACTTGAGAGTGTAAGTATGTCAAGCAGACAGATGTGTGGAATGCAGGGAACATTTGAATGAGCATATATCATACCACACCCCACGCTTACTCTCTTCTTTACACCACCACTCAAATAGAACACAGGGATACTATGACACCATTCGGTATAACTGTTCTCATATCAACATCTCCCGCTCACCCCCCATCACTCTAAGTAAACACTGCTGGCTCCACACCCCCAGCTAGGCGTTCTCCTCAGGCCTAAAGCAACCACACTCGGTCAGGATAATTCCTGTCAGAGCAAACACATACTCCTGATCTCTCCACCACCACGCCTAACGCTAAGAAGCAGCTACCACACGAACTCCGCACCAGCAGCACACATACCGGGTGCGCACACGCACCATTGGACTCTCTCTAATCTCTCTACTGACTCGAACTTCAGTTCCCAAGGGCGTTCAACCTACCAGCGCCTTCAGACCATACCAATGGTATATAAGGCGCTATATAAATCCAAAATAACAATAACAATATCTTGTCTAAATCCCCAGTACATGCGTTAAATCTTTGATAAAAATGCTCACCATTACCTGATCATGCCCCCTCCCTGTTAGCACAGTAAAGACCCTCACACTACATTTGCTTTGCGTGAAAGACATGCCACTCTGTGAATGAGAACAAGTAACTGGAGCAGGAGAAGACCAACAATGCAGGAAGGAGGGAGCGTGCCAGTGTATAGCAGGAATGGGTGTACGAGGGTGGACATGTGCAAATGGAAGCGATGGAGGCTACACACTGCACTGACATGGTGGCAGGAAGTTCACTACTACGAAGAGGGGAGGATCTGCACAGACAGGAGGGGGGGATGCACACTGTGAAAGAGGAAGATGTGGGGGATTCACCGTGCAGGGATAGGGGGAGGTGCATCAGTGTTGTGCGACTCCTGCTCAGAGATGGGCTAAGTCCACAAGACAGAACCTATGGATCACAGTGTTCCATCTTGACGTAAGACTCAAAATATGCAGATGCATAAGTGACGCGGGCCTTCAAGCTACAGTGGACAGCACATGCAGCTCTTGTCACGGACACGAGGTAGGATTCTGGGAAAACCGACAGAATCCAAACGACCCAATGCCGCTTCCGAAGAAGTGAAAGAATTGACTTGAAGACAGGGTCATAGTTGTTGTAGAAACATCTCCTAAATTAGCATCCAAACCAATTCCCCCGGTTCATCGCACCTGGGGGACCTGTCAGACCTTCCACGAGTTCACAAGACAGACTTGTGAAGGTCAGACTTTCAAACCACTTTTGGTGCATTTTGTAAATGGGTACCCCACCTTTTAAGATGTCCTGGATCACGCCTATTCTGAAAGGATCTACTCTAGACCCTGTCCTGCCATGTAACGATCAACCTTTCGCCATCTCCCCATTTCTTATGAAAATTATTCAAAAGATCGTGGGGTCTCAATAGCAAGATTTTGTAGATGCATAAACTTTTCGGTGTCCATCAGTCTGGTTTTCTGCCACATTTGGGTACTGAGAATGCATCGCTGGAGTTAGGGGTGACCTACTCAGGAACTTGGATTCTCTCTGGCTTCCCTCTGGAACAGCCTCCCTGCCTCTCTCTGTCTTGAGCCGGAACACCTTAAGTTCCAGAAACTCCTCAAGACCTTCCTTTTCTCTTCCTCTCCCCCTCTCCCTGCTAACCTCCTTTCATATCTCTCCACCCTCCTTCTCCTCCCTTACTCTGTTCAGTTTTGCTGACTGGTTGCCTGGTTCACCTCCAGAGCCTACAGGTCCCAGCCTCTCCCGCAGTCTTTTGCATTTGCCTCCGGGCCGCTGCACTTTGTTCAACATTACTGCACTTTCAGCTGATGTTCCTTGAGCGGGGCAACCTCTCTGCACTTAGACCAGGGCCCTGCTGGACCGGCCTCTGTGTCCCCCCCCTCGACTCCCCACCTCTGTCTGTATGCATGCATGACCTAAATATACTAGGTCCATTTAGTCATCTGCCCTGCCCCCCCTCCCCGCCCACCATTTCCCCCTCCCCGCCCACCGTTTCCCCCTTTCCCCCCCGTCCCAAGCTTGGTCTCAACTCTACCACTTCATGCACTTGCACTAGAAGAAATGTCATCAGGCCTAGTATGATAGTGTTTCTGTTAAGATCATTCGGAATCTTCAAGGCCTAAGAATGATTACTGTATTCCCTTGTTACCTTCCTGCCTTGTAGTGCTTTGAAGTACTTAACCTGTGTATAAGCGCTATACAAATGAACAATAAATAAATGGATAATTATGATGCCTCACTACTGATATTGCTTGATGTAACTGCTGCGTTAGATACCCTCGATCACCAAGTTCTCCCCTTTAGATTAATATTCGTGCCCATGGTATTGAAATCTGCATTGCGTTGGTTCACTTCTTTTCTCTAAAATTGTCGTTATTGCAATAGCTTGTGATTCCATCGAGAATTTTTCATCGTGGGAGAATTCATCCAATTATTTTTTTTATAGAACATATTAGTGCAAATGTATGAGGGGGAGAGCCCTGCAGCCCCGCTCCCCCCCTCCCAAGGCCCCCTACCTTCATTATTGCCCTAACCCATCCCCCCACATACATTTGTAGCAAAATGCGATAGAAAAAATGCAACGAATTCCCCCATGATGGAAAATCCAGCGATGGGATCTTGTAGCTTGGATGACATGTTCACCAGCAGTTCCTACCACCCACCTGAGGAGCAGCAGCTCCAGGTCATGTCCCTGCAGGAGCAGTGGACCCACGGAGGACACCAGTTGCCCAGCCCTGCTTTCCACAAATTATGGTAAGCGTTGATGCCCTTAGCACAACCTTATGAAAACTGGGTGCACAGCGCTCCTTTTTTACCCGAGCTGAGCACGCTCTGAATCGTCCTGAATCCGGATCATAGAAAAGGAAATAAACGCTTTTATTTTCCTAAAAAGCCATTTCGAGCCGCCACCGCCATTGTGGTACACGAGGTACCTAGTTCTTCTAAGATGGCCGCCCGCCTGCTGCCTACAACCTTTTCCTCCTAACCAGGCCCCCTGGATGCCAGCTGATTGGCTACCAGGTCCATATTGCTCCCGATTGGCCGCCGGCAGGCAAACCCGGCCCATTCCCTCCAAGGCCCACGGGAGGCAAGGCTAGCTCCTGTTTTGAGCCTGTTTTGCCGGGGTTGCTGTCTGCCAGCCACCCTGTCTCTCTTACTGTTCTACTGCCAAGCCCTATGCATCTGAGGTATGGACCGGCCCACAACGACCTGCTGCCCTCAAAACTGTAAGACTTTGCATGTTCGTTGAACTTCTTGCGCATTGCATTACACCTACGTATCTGTTTACCATGTTCAAACGCTCCTCGATTTCGGAACACAGCACCAGCTATATGTATATCAGTGCTTAACGTTGCATTTGTCAGTAGCTTGCACTGCACGACTTTACTTAGCCCTATTGTGAGAGCGCAATCACTGTATCCTAAACTGCACTCCTGCAAAACATTGCCTCACGCCACGAACTGCAATTATCCCACCCTGCGCTGCAAATGTCATGTCCTCTCACGGATTAGCCTTGCCTGCGCACTGCGCGCACTGCTAGCCATCTGTCTCTAAGCCCACACATCTGGTCATATGGCTCTTGTATAAGCCTCCTCATGCGTTTCACGCCCTGCCGTATTGCTTGATTCATCCTGTTCGCAACCGCTCCACGTGTATTTATGCCTATTGCATTGCTAGGCCCTCTCACAGAGCCCGGCTACACTGTCTGACTTAACCTGCTCACATGCGCCTATGACTACTGCACTGTTGAGCCCTTCTACAGAGCCATACATCTGCCAAGCTCTCCATGATTGTCTGTCATAGATTGCCAGTTACTACCTTGTCCCTGCTATAGCAATCAGCGTCTCTTGTTTGCCCCACTCTATATCCCACTGCCACCATTGCTCTCTGGCCTGCTAGCAACTATAACGTCTAATGCTAATTCACTACTGCCTTCCACTGCATACTTCTCCACATGAAAGATATTGCCAATACCTCCCACGGTCAGGCGGGACATCAGACCCTTGGAACTATTCTGACCCGAGTCCTGCCACGCCTAGTCACCTGGTCTTTTTAACCTACTGCACTGCTAATCTAGGTGCTGCATCTCAACCCACTGCGCTGTCTCAAATCTAGGTGTTGCCCTGCCTTGCGCTTTAGCCCACTGTACTACTGCCTTGTGCTTTAGCCTACTGTACTGCTGCCTTGTGCTTTAGCCCAATGTACTGCTGCCTTGTGCTTTAGCCCACTGTACTGCTGCCTTGTGCTTTAGCCTACTGTTTTATCCCACTGTACTGCTAATCTAGGTGCTGCATTTTAGCCCACTGTGCTGTCTCAAATCTAGGTGATGCCCTGCCCTGTGCTTTAGCCTACTATACTGCTGCCTGTGTTCTAGCCTACTGTACTGCTGCCTTGTGTTTTAGCCCACTGTACTGCTAATCTAAGTGCTGCATTTTAGCCCACTGCGCTGTCTCAAATCTAGGTGATGCCCTGCCCTGTGCTTTAGCCTACTATACTGCTGCCTGTGCTTTAGCCCACTGTACTGCTAATCTAGGTGCCGCATAGGTATCTGCCACCCAGGCCCTACCTCCGATTCCCGAATTTAAGTAAACCCTGCTTGCACATGCATCTTAGCCCCACTTTTGAACCCCTGAATTTAGATGAACCCTGTCTGCACACGCACTTTAGCCTTACCCTGATTTCTGAATCTGGGTGAACCCTGCGTACCTAGATTCAATCGCGCAGCCGCCGTGTTGCCTTTCCCAGCCATTGTGCAGCCCACATCTAGCCACCGTGTTGCCCACACCTAGCCAGTGTGCCGCCCATACCTAGCCATTGTGTTACCACTGCCCATACTTAGCCATCGTGTTGACAGCCACTCTATGCTCTATAGAATGATCCCCATCCTCTTCCTCCTGATCACCCTTTGCTATACAATGACAGCAGCAAACCACCCACCGCAGTCTATGCCTACTGCAACATCAAACTCCGATGACGAGCCCCGACCGACCAGCATCCCAGACACTAACTCAGAAACTATAAAGATACCTACCACCCACCACCCCATAACAAATATCCCATGCGATACCTTAAGTAGAAATGCAAAACTACGATCAAGACTACCCAAAATCTATGAACCCCTAGCCAGACTAGCCACCAAACCTAGCAATACAAGAAACCACCAACGCAATGCCCCCAAACTAGACACCTCCCCCACCAAAAGAGATTCCCACGCTAACAGTCCCATTAACAACCACCGCAAATCAAGCAACAGACCCACCAAAAAGAAAAGCCATGTCACCCCTGCGACACCCAAACCAAACATACCGCTGAAGGGTGCCCTCATTAATGCTGGATCATTGATAGCACATGCCACCGAAATTGCCGATCTCATCCAAATAGGCGATTATGACCTTCTAGCCATAACGGAAACCTGGCTTCACCAAGCAGCACGACCCGCTTTGATGCTCGCCCTGCCCCCTAACTACAACATTCTCAGAGAGGACAGAACCAACTCTCGAGGAGGCGGCCTAGCCATCATCGCTAAAAACAACCTCGCCATAACAATAGAAATGCCCTCAATCACCAAATCTTGTGAATCCTTAACCGCCAAACTCTCAACATCACCCTCCCAATCTATCAATATACACCTCATCTATAGGCCACCAGGTCCCATTGGAACCTTTGAGGAGGACATCTCTATGATCCTCTCAAACAATCTAAAAAACTCTTCACAAGCCATCTCCTGGGAGACACGAACTTAGGCTTCAACGACCACAAAGACTTGCAAGCGACTAACATCGCCAATGTCATCACAGAACTGGGATTTACCCAAAGAATCTCACAACCTACCCACGAAAAAGGTCGAACACTCGACTGGGTAGCCAACCACAACTGTAATGTAACAATCACCGATGTCTGCCCACAAATCTGGACAGACCATGCACTAATAACCTTCCTCATAAATGAAAACACCACCCAACCCAAGGAAATTGTATTAGCCCCCCCCCCTACCGACCAGAAACAAAAAAAAACATAACTGCAGACAAACTGCTACCACTTATCCTCCCAACTCTAAATTCCTTATCTGAATCGCTAAACCCAACAGCCCTAGTGAACGAATTCCACTCAACCATGGCCACAGCCTTGGACACTATCGCCCTGTTGAAAATGAGAAAAAGCAAGCCCAGAGCACACTTAAACACTTGGTTCACCCCTCACCTCAAATCCCTGAGAATTGAAAAACGCAAATGCGAATCCGCCTGGCAACTAACTCCGTCAGAGACTAATAAAATAGCTCTCATCAGTGCCTCCAAGATCTACAAAAATGAAATAAGGAGGGCCAAAAAAGAAAACTTTAACAACAGAATACTACAGGCTAAATCCAGAACCAAAGAACTATTTCTTATACTAAAGGAACTGGAAAACCCCATCCCTACTCCAGACAACTGCGATAAAAATAAAACATGGTTCTCTAACATCCAAAAAGCTCTAAACAACAAAATTGCCACACTCCAAACCAAAATTGAGGAAAAGAAACAAAATATACCCACCTCAACCAACCCAAGTGGTAAACCACCTACCTCTACCAAGCCAGAACATACATTCAACTTCACCAAAGTAACAATCCTGGAGATTGAAAAAATAATACTCTCGCTCAAACCAACTAACTGTCGAGGCGACATATGCCCAGCCCAACTGATAAAAGATGCGGCCAGAGACCTTTCCCCATTTATCTCCAAACTTATTAATGCTTCCTTTGCATCAGGCACTATACCAGACAATCTTAAACAATCATGGGTCCTCCCGCTCCTTAAAAAGCAAACCCTGGACCCCGCCATCCCGACTAACTACAGGCCAATCACCACGGTACCATTTCTACTAAAAATCCTAGACAGAGTGGCCTACCTACAGATCCAAATATATCTGGAGTTGCACCAACTATTAGGTACCAGACAGTCAGGCTTCGGGCCTCGACATGGCACCGAAACTGCACTTATCGATCTCAAAACCCAGGTCGATGAGCTTAGAGATCTTGGAAAAACTGCCTTACTCCTCCTGCTGGACCTCTCAGCGGCATTTGACCTGGTGGATCATGATGTGCTCTGTACCCACTTGGAAACCGCGGCCCACTTCTCCACACATGCCATTGCATGGATCAGATCGTTCCTAAGCGGCAGAACCATGAGGGTTTTCTCCACCTCCGCAGCGGCTGACCCAGTACCTATCACATGTGGCGTTCCCCAGGGATCCTGTGTCTCTCCGACCATGTATAACATCTTCACGAAGCCCTTGTTCGATGATCTGGACCTTCTGGGTGTCACCTACACAAACTATGCAGATGACACTCAGATCCTCATCCCACTTTCGGGGGATTATGAACAGGATTTGGCCTTGGTGAATAAGATATACCTCATCATCCAGGCATGGATGGCCCGTCATTGTCTATGCCTGAATGATGACAAAACGGAACTCATCATACTGGGGAACACACAAAATATCAAAAGACTGAACGATGACTACTCATCATTTGTCATAGATGGCAACACCATTAAAGTAGCGAAAGAAGTAAAAACACTAGGTTTTTACCTCGACTCTTGCCTCTCCCTAACAAAGCAAGTGAATGCGATGGCCTGTAGCACCGCTTACACCTGTAAGCTGATTAGAGCAGCTAAACCATATCTATCCACTGCCAGCTGTCTCACCCTATCAAGAGCCCTAGTATTATCCAAATTGGACTACTGCAATGCACTATACATAGGGTCCAATAAACACACACTGCAAAAAATCCAAACCCTGCAGAACAACGCCCTTCGAGCCGCCCTAGGAATCCCAAGAAGAGAGCACATCTCAGACGTCAGAAGACAATCTAACTGGCTATCCACAGCTGACAAATTAAACTCAAAACAGCATCACTGACTTTCAAAAGTATTAATGACCTAGCCCCCAAATACCTAACAGAAAGATTCAAAAGGAGAACTTCTAACAGACCTACCAGAGAAGTATACACCAACCAACTAGCCGTGCCCCCATTTAAGCTGAGCACAGCCGGAGGCACCAGCTTCCCCGTCAAAGCGGCCCAGCTATGGAACTCCCTCCCATCATCCTTAAGGTCTGACCAATCTTATCCACGCTTCAGACTTAATTGCATTAAATAGCTCAAGGAAAATGACCTATAACCGACTAGACTAGGATTACTCACGTCTGACCCACCTGATAATCTGCAGCCGAACGCATACCTCGCTCATCACCCGTTTAATCCACCTTGCACCCGACACTCAATGCATACTGTGCACACACCCCTGTGCACACTCACCTGCGCATGTAACCACGCATACTAACATCACTCGCTGTTGATACACCCTGTAACCTTCCTGAAATGTGTAACTGTAACACGTATACTGTCATCATTTACTGTTAATGCACCCTGTAACCTTCCTGAAATGTGTAACTGTAACATGTAAGCTTAAAGTATCCTTGAACACGTGCCTGGATACCCTCGGGTCTGGCGCGCGCTATAAATAAATAAACTAACACAAATAAACAAACCAAATTCAATGATATTAAGCATGGGTGGGCTTTCATGTTGATTTGGTCATGGATTTCTCTGATTAGAAAACAACTGCTAGTAACACCAGCGATTATTTAAGCAGATTTGACCACATCTAAACTTTGATCCCTTGGCCGTCATTGCGAGACCAATAATTTATTTGTTTATTTATTTATAGAGCTCACCTAACCCTTAGGTATCTGGGCGCATTGCATGAGGTTACACATTGAGTCGCATTACAGACAGGTAAAAGACAGTACATAGAATTTGCTGCAAATGCATCATAGACACATGCAGTTATATACAGATTAACATGCAGAATGGGGTCTTATGGAGCCTCCTGTTTGAGGAGCCAGGTTTTTGCATTTTTCTGAAGCAAAAGACTGATGGTTCAGCTCTTAGGGCTACAGGCAGAGAGTTCCACAGTTTAGCCGCAAGTACAGGGAAGCTACTGTCGCCTGCTTTTTGGAGCTTAAATCTGGGGTCCTTAAGGCAATATAGATGTAGGGACCTGGTGGGTCGGTCTGATGAGTTTATTGTGAATTTGCAGGCCAAATATTTGCAAGCTGAATTCGAGAGACATTTATGAGTGAGTGATAAAGTTTTGAAGGCGATTCGGTCTTTGACTGATAACCAATGAGCATTACGTCTTGTCGCCGATATGTGGTGAGTTCTTGGGATGTTGAGGCGGTTCTAAGCGCATTATTTGGGAGTATTTGAAATTTGTTTAAGTTTTGTTTATTGGTTCACAAGTACAGAGCGTTGCAATAATCTAATTTAGATAATATAAGCGCTCTGGCCAGGGGGATGCAACTAGCTGTCGACAGGAAGGGTCTACAAGCATGAATAACTTTGCAGGTATAGGCGGTGGCCGAGGCTGTAGCATTGACTTGTTTTGTCAGAGTCAGTAAGGAGTCAAGGTAGATTCCAAGTGTGTTCACTTCCTTCGAGACATTTATGTTAGTGCCATCTATGTTGAATGATTTGAACTTCCTGCCACGTTTATTTAGTCTAGTCTGAGATCCAATGAAGAGAATCTCCGTCTTATCATCATTAAGACTGAGGCTGTGTGTCGCCACCCATGCTTGAATGATTAAGTCGATATTGTTGAGCAGTTTGGTGGCAGTGTCATAGTCACCAGTGATAGGGATCAGGATTTGGGTGTCATCTGCATAATTAGTGTAGGTGACACCCAAATGGTCATGGTTGTCAAGAAGGGGCTTAGTAAAAATATTATATAGCGTTCGGGATACGCAAGAGCCCTGAGGTACTCCGCATATGACCAGTACAGGTTCGGCTGACGGAGATGGAGCGAACGGTTAATAGTTAAAGTTTCTAATATAAAAGGGTCAAATACAATACGTTCGAATCAAAAGGATCGAGAAAAAAAATAACCAAATGCACTTTTTTGTTTTTTTGTTGGGGGAGTCCCCCTCCAAACCCCCGTTCTTTGAGGGAAAATCACAAATTTTTCCTATACCAAACGCACACAAAAAAATACATTGAAAAAAAGCAGTCATTTTTTTTCAATCCCTTTGATTCAAACGTATTGTATTCAACCCTTTTGTATTCGAAATGATGACTGGACACCAGAGTGAAGACCCTCATGGTTCTGTTGCCCAGGAAGGATTGTATCCAGGCGGTGGCTTTGGCTGAGAAATGGGCTGCCGATGATAGGTGATTCCACAAGACTTTATGGTTGACTAAATCAAAGGCAGCCGATAGGGCTAGGAGCAGGAAAGGCCTAAATTGCCTTCATCTTTGATGTCGTCCATCTGTGTTTTTAGGTCCATCATGGCTGTTTTGGTACTGTGTCTTGGTCTGAAGCCTGATTGTCGCAGGTCCAGGAGGTTATTGGTTTCAAGGTGTTCCTGTATCTGTAAACATGCTTCCCTGTCTTAGGATCGTCAGTAGGAACGGTCCTGTGGTTATAGGTCTATAAATAGTGGGAATGTTGGGATCAAGACTAGGTTTTTTCAGAAGTGGGAGGACCCACGCATCTTTCAAATTGGTTGGGACCATGCAGGTTTCAAAGGAGGCGTTCATTAAGGTTGTGCTGAAAGGGCGAGATCTCTCTCTGCCTCTTTGATAATATTTGCAGGACAGATGTCGCCCTGATATCTGGATGGTTTGAGGCTGGTTATCACGGCCTCTACATCATTGTTTGTGAGAGGGGAGGAATTGAATGGGTTGCAAGGATTAGAGGGAGTAGACTAGGACTTGAATAGCTGTGAGTCAAAGGTGAGACTGAGTTTTTTTGATTCAATATTTTATTGAGCAGTGCTTTTTGTATCTTCGTGCACCAGGTTACGCCTTTGGTGCATGTTTCTGGTGGTGGTATATGGGATTCAAGTTCTCTAAGATCGTTGAATAGTTCTTTAGTCCCAGATTTCGCTTTGTTGATTCTGTCATTGTAGGTGTTGGTCTTGGTCTGGTGAATAGCGGTTTTGTAGCTGTTAGAGGCTTTCTGATATGTTTCTTTGTTAGGTACTGATGGGTGATTTTACCATAGGGTTTTGGCACTTCTTTTATTGTTGCGAAGGGTTTTGAGGTTGGGAGTGAACTATGAGTTAAGGTGAGCACGTGGCTTAGCTTTGCGCATTTTCAGTGGCACAATTGTGTCCTTGGCTTGGTGTAGAGTTTGGTTTTAAAACTCAGCTAGAGTTGAGGGGTCTGTATTGAGGATAGGGTGGTTGATGGTGGGTTGTAGTAAGGGTAGTAATCTCTCTATTGTAATATTACGGTTATTTCTGGTGAGTGCCGGAGGTGCAGCTGAATCGCAATGATTCGGTTAGTGCTGTCATGAGATGATGTGGTGGTCAGACCATGCGCAAGGTACATGTTAGTGGTGCAATTCAGGTGTGCAATCCAGTCTAGGGTTCTCCCTTTAATGTGGGTAGGCGTGGTGATACAATGTGGGAAACCTGTTTTGGAAATAGCGTTGGCTAGGTCTAAGGCAATGTCATCGTTTATGTCATGGAGGCCTAAATTAAGGTCTCCAAGCAGCATGATTTGGGATCCTGGTTTGGTATTTGTGGTGAGGAGTTGAGTAATATCTTCCTCAAAGGTGGAGAGTGGGCCTGGGGGTCTATACATGAGGTGCACCGTTATTGTTTGTGAAGCAGTAAGTGGTCATTTAAAGGACAGGAGTTCTCCTGAAGGGAATTGTTGATTGGGTAAGGTCCTTAGGCCACGTTGAGTCTTGGCAATCACAGCAACACCGCCTCCTCTGGTGGATTCTCTATCCAGTCTGAGGATGGTGTAATTCTCTGGTATAGCTAGTGAGAGTGCTGATCTTGCGGCGGCATGGAGCCAGCATTGGAGTGGTGTGAGTGGGTCAGTGTTACTTGCTAGTGTTCTTGAAGGGGCATTGTGTTTGGTTGCCTCTAACTGTAAGGAAGGCAGGGATTTGGTTGGTGATATAGTATTGGATGGAGCTAGTGCCGTCAATCGAATGCTAATTATTTTCTCTGGGGAAAACAGACACTAATTTTTCTGACCTTCAACAAACCAGCGTAATCTGCGGTTGCTCCCCACCAGCCCCTCTTCCATGAACCACACATCATATGGCTTTGAGGTAGAGCAATTCCCAGAAGCCTTTGTATTTGACGGGGCGGCCATTTTCTGCCACCAGCTGATCACAGGCTTGCTCTAATGCCAGAACTCCTGCCCCTTGCAGCCGCCACACGACATTGAAACATGCCCACAAGGAGAGATCGGCAATCGGCCGGCGACGCGGCATTAAAACCAGCAAAGAGTAGACGGAACTATCTCGTTTATTATAAAGATACACTATGAGGAACCAACCTGCATGTATACGGACGCCTGCAATGGTACATGACAAAATGTACAGTACTATACATAAAAAGTGCATTGTCACAACAGATTAACAGTACATTTTTTTTCCAAGAACGGCAATAATTTAATTTCTTTTTGTATTACTATTTTTGTTCTTTGAGAGTGGGGATGGGAGGTGCGCGTGGGGTGATGAAATCGAGTTACAACAGTACAAGGTAGTAAGGAGGCAGGTCCTGTAATGGTGTAAAGGCACTTTTCACGTGTACATTCTACAGATGTAGGTAACCGTCAAGGAGCGGGAAACTACCAGTTCTGCAATGTATCCATTGGATAGTGAAGGACAATACTAATTTCAGTAGGCCTGACCCCAAAACATGTCTTCAGTGTTTCTATGGCCTCCCTGTGGCATGTCCAGTTAATGTACTTTAAAAGGCCTGGAACCCTCCACCTACACATTGTGTGAATGCACCATTAGACACCCACTAAATGCAACGTTTCTAATATTTGTGTTGCTTTTACTAAACATGATCTAGTATATAAGCAGTCCAGTACAGTTTATTTAAATATTTTTTTGAAAACCAACCTAAACAATCCGTGGATATCGTCATATCAACTGTAGCACGCAGGCGATCTTAAAATATGAAGTACTAGGCCAGAACGGCATACAAATCAAAGCGTAAAAAATAAAAATAAAAATCCAGTTTGCTCCAAGGATCTCCCGCAAGTCAGGAGCTTAAGTTCAAGTCTATGACAGGTGCGACAGTGGGTTTTCAAATCCAGGCTCGAATTAGTGGTATCGGCTCAGTTTCAAGTCAGTTTCATGAATTTGATCCCAGGGTGGGCGACGGAAAGGTGGCTGAAAGGTGGCTCCCGAAAATAATGAGGGGGACCAAACTTTACAGAATAGGACAGAACCCGGGTCGATCGGTGGTGGCTCAGTTTAATGTCATCGGATTTGGGTATTCCCAAGCACATCAAAGTCTTTTAGATTTAAGATAGAACTACTGCAGTGAATAATTCAAGGGGCAAGCATATTTTTCTTTGTAGGAAGGCCTGGCAGTGGCAGTTGTCCGGTTTCCCCGAACTCCCAGCTGCTGGTCATACGCCGTTGACATGGTATACAGTGTTGGGTGGTATGCGCAGGCCTTGAAATATTAACCCGCAGCTGCCATCAGGAAATGGTCTGTGTACTCCAATGGCAAAGTCAAGCCTTTCCCACAAGACACCGGCTTTTTCCACTCAGAGACTTTTGGTTGTTTCTTGACAATCAACGGTATGCATTGTAAATCAGTTTCCCAATAATTGAAGCAAATATGTTAAGACTGATCCTCCCACCCCACCCCTTACCTGTTCAAGGTGGCACCATTGAAACAGTTGCATTAAACTCAAACAGCTACACATGGACAAGAATATTATTTACATTTACCATAGGCTAGAGTCCCAGAGGTTGGCAACCTTTGGCTCTCCAGATCTTTTGGACTACATCTCCCATCAGCCCCCAACTAGCATAGTCAATGGTGACAGATCATGGAAGTTCTAGTCCAAAACATCTGCAGAGCCACAGGTTGCAGACCCCTGGGCTAGATGGAC
The DNA here is from genome assembly GCF_040938575.1 of Ambystoma mexicanum. Lineage (NCBI taxonomy): Eukaryota > Metazoa > Chordata > Amphibia > Caudata > Ambystomatidae > Ambystoma > Ambystoma mexicanum. The sequence continues at coordinate 1,166,143,799 of NC_090936.1, forward strand.
AAAAGGCAACGCGCAAGGCTATTGCTTCGGGTCAACCTGTGAAAAGAGCTGTGACTTTAATGAACAAGTGAAACAGACTTTTGCTCAAAACGAAGGGCAAACAAGCTAATACAGTCTTATTTTTCAGTTTGCTTTGCAAGAGCAAAACACATTTTGTACATATATATATATTTCTCTGTAGGTTGTCCAAACATCAACTAGAAGGCTTAGCAGCATAACCCGTATGTACACACGTCTCGTTCTCGCCCACGAGAACATCTATATTTCATCTCAAACAGTTTGAGCGAATTAAGTGGTGCTTTAATCCAGGTTAAACACGGAACCAACATTTCTCTTTAGTAATTATGGAAACAAACAATAATAAAGTAACCATGAACAAAAAAGGCAACTTTTTTTCCAGTGAACCCCCAATATGGTGATGCAGATTTCTCTTCCGATGAGGTAAGGCGTTGGCTATATCAGATACTCTGTTCACCATCAGGTGCGTAGTGTACTTGTGAACTATAGGTCTTCAGCTAATATTACAGGTTGTGTACCTGCCCGTCGTTTAGCGGATAAAGCCAAAAGGTAGTGACATCCAAACTGCGGTCTGTACGCAACAAGCAATATAAGCCACACATGTTCTAGAACACAATCAAAACTTGAATTGGAGGGGGAGGGGCGCAACCCCCATTTCCTACCCAACACGTGTGACGCCGGAGGCAACGCCAGCCCTTGCATCAAACCTGAATGCCGGTTGATTGCATGCAGTGATTTGGCCGCCCACAGGGGGCCAAGAGGGAGAGCCAATAATAGCCGAGTGAAACCTCTGTGGAGAGTGTCAGTAAGATCTAAGAGAAAACCTCTGTGAAGACGGTCAATAAGATCCATTAGAAAACCTCTGTGGAGAGGGTAAGTAAGATCTAAGAGAAAACCTCTGTGGAGAGGGTCAGTAAGATCTAAGAGAACACCTCTGTGGAGAGGGTCAACAAGATCTAAAAGAAAACCTCTGTGGAGAGGGTTAGTAAGATCTAAGAGAAAATGTCTGTGGAGACAGTCAATAAGATCTAAGAGAAAACCTCTGTGGAGAGGGTCAATTAGTTCTAAGAGAAAACCTCTGTGGAGAGGGTCAGTAAGATCTAAGAGAACACCTCTGTGGAGAGGGTCAACAAGATCTAAGAGAAAACCTGTGTGGAGAGGGTTAGTAAGATCTAAGAGAAAATGTCTGTGGAGATGGTCAATAAGATCCACGAGAAAACCTCTGTGGAGACAGTCAATAAGATCTAAGAGAAAACCTCTGTGGAGAGGGTCAATTAGATCCAAGAGAAAACCCCTGTGGAGAGGGTCAGTAAGATCTAAGAGAACACCTCTGTGGAGAGGGTCAACAAGATCTAGGAGAAAACCTCTGTGGAGAGGGTTAGTAAGATCTAAGAGAAAATGTCTGTGGAGACAGTCAATAAGATCTAAGAGAAAACCTCTGTGGAGAGGGTCAATTAGATCTAAGAGAAAACCTCTGTGGAGAGGGTAAGTACGATCTAAGAGAAAATGTCTGTGGAGACAGTCAATAAGATCTAAGAGAAAACCTCTGTGGAGAGGGTCAATTAGATCTAAGAGAAAACCTCTGTGGAGAGGGTCAGTAAGATCCAAGAGAAAACCTCTGTGGAGAGGGTTAGTAAGATCTGAGAGAAAACCTCTGTGGGGAGGGTCAATTAGATCTAAGAGAAAACCTCTGTGGAGAGGGTCAACAAGATCTAAGAGAAAACCTCTGTGGAGAGGGTTAGTAAGATCTAAGAGAAAATGTCTGTGGAGATGGTCAATAAGATCCACGAGAAAACCTCTGTGGAGACAGTCAATAAGATCTAAGAGAAAACCTCTGGAGAGGGTCAATTAGATCCAAGAGAAAACCCCTCTGGAGAGGTTCAGTAAGATCTAAGAAAACACCTCCGTGGAGAGGGTCAACAAGATCTAAGAGAAAACCTCTGTGGAGAGGGTTAGCAAGATCTAAGAGAAAATGTCTGTGGAGACAGTCAATAAGATCTAAGAGAAAACCTCCGTGGAGAGGGTCAACAAGATCTAAGAGAAAAAATCTGTGGAGAGGGTTAGTGAGATCTAAGAGAAAATGTCTGTGGAGACAGTCAATAAGATCTAAGAGAAAACCTCTGTGGAGAGGGTCAATTAGATCTAAGAGAAAACATCTGTGGAGAGGGTCAGTAAGATCCAAGAGAAAACCTCTGTGGAGAGGGTTAGTAAGATCTAAGAGAAAACCTCTGTGGAGAGGGTCAATTAGATATAAGAGAAAACCGCTGTGGAGAGGGTCAGTAAGATCCAAGAGAAAACCTCTGTGGAGAGGGTTAGTAAGATCTAAGAGAAAACCTCTGTGGAGAGGGTCAATTAGATCTAAGAGAAAACCTCTGTGGAGAGGGTTAGTAAGATCTAAGAGAAAATGTCTGTGGAGATGGTCAATAAGATCTAAGAGAAAACCTCTGTGGAGAGGGTCAATACGATTTAAGAGAAAACCTGGAAGGTGATAGGGAAGGCAAGTGAGTGACGCAATCCTAGGGGAGTGAGTGGAGAGCCATGGTTAGGCTAGGCTAGACAACTTAATCGGCCAAGCCAGGGTTTCCCTTCCATTACATTTCTTCATTCTAAGTAGAACCCCGTCTGGAATAGGGACTGGGATCCATGAGATGTTATGATAGATGGGAACTTCTATTGTGTGGCTTATCGATGCTTCTTTTTCAAGATGTTACATGATATTCAAAATATTCATTTAACTCTTCAAGGTATTTGCATCCGACCTCATGATGACCCCCTAGTTTTGCCTCATAACAACTCCGAACACTCAGGAATACATCGATTACTTGGACCTAGTGGACATGCGTATGTACAATATGATCCTTATTTCAATGATAAGCAAGGGGCTCACCAGTGCCATGGATAAGATTAAGTTATTGACCCCCTTGTACTTACACAGCAGCCAAATAAATTCTCCTGTCGATGCCCTCATCTCTATTTTAAGTCATGTTGTTGCAAACCGGGAAAAACGTAGTGGTCAGAGTTGCTACGACGCTTTGTTGCGATAACATTTTTGGGATACATTTAGTATCAATATTATGGCGACCACATCAGAGAAAGGGAGAGACGGGCCCAGAAGAGATGAAGAGCCTATGAAGGAGAAACAGGAGAAAATGACGAAAGGTGGAAGGAGAGAAGACCCTGCAGTGACAACAAAACAGAACATTAAAGATTCTTATCATCCTATTAACGGCAATCTCTTCTCCGGGTTAGTGCCAAGTTCCGATAGAGTTCCAAGTGTTGGTCCGAATCCATTTGGAGTTCAATATTGCTGGGATAGTCGGGAAGGTCTTGAGCCATTATCACGCCCTCGCTGTAACACAGGGTCTCTATGGATCCCAACAGGTGAGTAGAGACGGACACTTGACAACCGGAGACAACCATTTGCCACACAGCTCTCCTTTCTTCCCCAACACCTGCTAATTAGGTGCAAGGAATGTTTAGCAATGTTCAGCTCAAGCCTCATGCCAAGCGGAACAGAAAATGTACGAAGACCTATGGCCACAGATTCCGTACTCTCTATGAGTTGTAAACTAAGAAATGACTAACATTTTCTTCACCACTCCGCTGCACAGAATTCTATATTGGGCCATCCGTATCCGGTCTGTGACATATCTTACAGTGTGGGAAGCCATTTGTCAACTGCGTTGTCTGCAATGCAAATGGTGCAGCATTAACGTCTTCAAGTATAGCAATGGGTTTCTATTGTTTTTGATAACACAGACCAATGAAACGTTCTTCTGAAAAACCTCTGAAATGCCCTGGTAACTAATTCCCAACATTACATCCATCACACAGTAAAGCAAAACAACTCCAGTTACAAACACACGCTACTCATATCACATGACCCACTATTCTGCAACCGTGCTGCTCCGTTCCTAGTGATCCCAAGTACCCCCCTCAGGGGTGATCATGGGGGCGTGTCTCTCACATTGTGCATGATTTGTCTGTGGGACCCTGTGAAGGAGAGGACGGTCCAATGCCCGGGTTTGTTTTTGGAAGAACGATGGGTTTCGGCCGCAAGGCAGGTGGCTTCAGCTGGACACCCATCCGGGGCGCCACCATGGGCTTGAAGGTGCTCATTGTGTCGCTGGAAGAGGTGCTGGTGCTCCGCCGGATTGGCGGTTCGTTACTCCTCAGCGTGGCATGGTCGTGCATGGGGCTTAGCGACTCTGTGGAGGTTGCGGGTGTTGGCGAGTTCTTCATTTGCTCCAAGGTATCTAGCACCACATCGGGCGCATGCTTAGCCGAGCTCTGGCGTTCCAGCTCCCGCAGTTCATTCAACGCAGTGTTCATTGTGTCTTCAATGTCCTGTGGGGGGCAGAAGTGTGAGAATTCCTGTCAGTAAATACTGAACAGTAACAACAGCTTCAACAAATAATGAGAACGATTTCACTGGTGAATTGGTGGCTCATGTGATTCCTGGGTCATTTTTATTTTCCACACGAATAGGGATTATTTTCCTATTTTTAGTTTTGGGTATTAGGTGGCACTTGAGCGCTGCTTATAAGCCCAAACTATTGCATTGGAGTACAGAAAGGAGGGTGATGGGATGTGAGTGGAGAAGCAAAGCTTGTGGGTGTTTGGCAGAATTAATGGTTGTTCCCACGCCCTACATGCCCAACTCCACCCACAGCACACCTTCCTGTGATCTCGCTGTGCTATCGCTATCATGCAGTAATATCACAGTTTTTGGAGTGTATGGCCTGCCAGTGACACTTCTAAGCAGTCTTCTGAGATTTAAAGACTTAATTGCAGCTGTAAACAAGCTTCGAGGTAATACAAATGTTTTGACAAAATGTGCCTTCAGCCACTTGTTTTAAAAGCAACGTGTATGTGTCCTTGCATATGTTCCTAGCACTAAAGTACTGTTAAAAACAAGTATTGGCAACAGTATTGCCTTTTGTTTAGGCATGGGATAGGCAGTGCCAAACACTGTCATTAAATGCTCAAGTACTCGCACCCTTTTCCAGCCAGTGCCATCTTATAATAATAACATTGTATTCTTACATAGCGCTTCACAGCAGGATCCTCCAACCTCTAAATGCTGCAATAACCAGTGTTATTATAACCCAATTTTGAATGGTACTTGATTTATCAACCGTGAAAAGCTGAGTCAGAGACCAATGCTTTTACTCGTCTAGGTACCTACCCCTTTGTGCATACCTGCCTAACCTCCGGAATTTTTCCAGAGACTCCGGAATTTTAGGCATTTCTCCAGGTCTCCAGAAAAGACCCTGCAACCTCAGGAATTTTGTCGGTCTTGCCGGGTCCTTCATATTCTCCACCTGATTGGCTGCCGCCGGTAGCCAATCGGGTGGAGAAGTAGGCGGGACCCGGAAACGGCGCGAAATGTTCATGCCCACTTTGCCTCAATGTGACTGCCGTAATAATGCTGCTTACAATCCATGTCATTGGATTGAAAGCAGCATTATTTCGGCTGCGGCGCAGCCTTATTTGGCTTACCATACCATTGAATGAATGAATACTTTTCAGTGCTATAGTAAGCAAAATGAAGGCGGAGAAAATGTTTCTAATGACCGCTACAACAACCGAGTTTACCTTTTTGAAAGGTGGCCGGGGCGTGTGGGCGGAGCCATGTGAAAATGGGCGGAGTCTCGTGTGGCTGTGGGCGGGGCATAAATCACAGGAATTTTTATTTTCAAATGTTGGCAGGTATGCCTTTGTGGCCGGGTAGTACCAAATATGCTAGTACCTGGCAAATGTCTATCCCATTCAGACTCAAAAGCCAAAACCTGTGGCTTTGCAAATACTTGTTCTCTTGTTTCTTAACATTGAAAATGGTTGACATTATTTATCTGGACCCATGTAGCACCCAGGCAGAAACTGCAGCTACCACAAGGTCTATTCCAGAAGCCAATCCTATGATGCTGCTGGTTCGTTGACTAAGACTAAAGTATATTATTTGTTTATTTTTAAAGATAGAACGAAAGGTCAAAGTGTCAGTGCGGCTTGGGAGCCGTATGCAAGGGGAGGGGAAAAAGCAGGACCAAAGACAGTTAAAGCCACACATTTGCACTCTCTAAGGAGCTTCAGAGGGGCGGCCATCTTGATTCGAGCTCATTCAGCGGGTTCTACGACACAATACTGCGCCCTGACATCCCAGCACTTCAGCGTGCTCGCCAAGACTTACTCTGGCCTACTGTACAAAATGCACAGCGTCATGGGGCCCCCTCCTGGAAGCAAGACATTTTATTTTTGAAGTCGGTAAGTGGAAACCTCCGCCTGCTCCATTTCAAGCTGTTGTCAATCTGTGTCCTCATGCGGAAAATATTGAACGGTTCTCATTACAGCAAGGCCTGCGCCCCAGGAGCAACTGTCTCACTTCTGATGACATCATTGCCGGAGTCAGAGGCAGCTCAGTTACCAGGAGACAAGCTGCAGTGTCATAACCCTGTGACTCATATGTCCCGGGGAAGGGGGCGGGTAGTGCAGGGGGTGGTTAGAAGTTAGACTACGTTAGTGTTATTTATAACGGGCACTACTGCCACTTGCACGGTCGCCAGCTGCTCCGTCAGATCTGAAAGGGGGTGGGCTAGGGGAGAGAATGACAGTGCGGGATAGCTTTGCTCCTGTGTGCAGGTCTGTTTCCAAGTGGTCTGTGTAGAGTGCATAAGCATTTGTGAAGTGAAAGATTTATTTTAGCTATAAAGACTATATTTGGCAAATTAACACAGGGAAAAGCAATCAGGGACATAATTTAGGGGTTGCAACTGCGGCCCCTGAGCTCTCCCTTGCTGCCCCTAAAAAACAAAGTTAAAAAAAATAAAAAAAAATTTGGAATGCCAATTGCTGGGCTGTGGCTAGCACCATGTTGCTCTGCTTCTGAGTGTCTGGCTTTCTTGTTCAGGCCTCTTTTTAAAAAAAAAAAAAAAAGAACAGGGCTCCCACAAGTCTAACACTTTCAGCAGTGACCCTATACAAGAAAGAACAGGAATACCAAATAATGTGTCTTTCTGAAATTCTATACAATAATTGCTAGACTCATTAAAGGTTTATTTCAGGCACACTTCAGGGTGTGAGTCACTGATTTAGTCTGTTCTTAAACACCTCAACTCAGCCTTTCATCCTTCCGAGGATGATAAATGAGTACCAACACAGGTTGGGTGATATTGTATGTATATTGTATGTATATTGTTAAAGCTGAATTTAGAAGTGTCCCCAATAGCCTCTGTGAAAGTAGAATTTAGAAGTGTCCCCAATAGCCTCTTTGTTAAAGTTGAAGTTAGAAGTGTGCCCAATAGCCTTTGTGAAAAGTTGAATTTAGAAGTGTGCCCAATAGCGTCTGTGAAAAGTAGAATTTAGAAGTGCGCCCAATAGCCTCTCTGAGAAAGTTGAATTTAGAAGTGTGCCCAATACCCCCTGTGAAAGTAGAATTTAGAAGTGTGCCCAATAGCCTCTGTGAAAGTTGAATTTGAAGTGTGCCCAATAGCCTCTGTGAAAGTTGAATTTAGAAGTGTCCTCAATAGCCGCTGTGAAAAGTCGATTTTAGAAGTGTCCCCAATAGCTTCTCTGTGAAAGTAGAATTTAGAAATGTGCCCAATAGCCTCTGTGGAAAGTTGAACCTAGAAGTGTCCCCAATAGCCTTTTGTGAAAACTGACTATAGAAGTGTGCCCAATAGCCTCATAGTGAAAGTTGAATTTAGAAGTGTTCCCAATAGCCTCCTTAGAACATTTTAGAAAACACTTGAATGACCATATAACCCACCATATGCTTACTCTCTCCTTTACACCACCACTCAACTAGAACACAGAGATACTATGACACCATTCGGTATAACTGTTCTCATACCAACATTCCGTCTCATACTCCACATCACTCTATGTAAACACTGCTGGTTACACACCCCCAGCCAGGCGTTCTCCTCAGGCCTAACGCAGCCACATCCGGTCTGGATTAATCCTGCCAGAACTAACACATACCCCTGACCCCTCAACCACCACACCTACCGCTAAGAAGCAGCTATTACACGAATACCGCACAAGCTGCACACATACATGGTGCCCACACGCACCTTTGACTCTCTACTCCCTCTACTGATCTGAACTTCGGTTCCCCAAGGGCGTTCAACCTACCAGCGCCTTCAGACCATACCAATGGTATATAAGGCGCTATATAAATGCAAAATAACAATAACAATAACAACAATATAAAGTGCTTAAGCGTAAGTGCTATAGAATAACACATCATTATCATTTGGCCATGGACGTCTGCTTGCATTCACAGTAATTTGGTAATATGGGCCTATACACACTGATCTTAACGATACATATTGTGATCCATTCTTGTATGAAATGTACATCTCATTATAGTGATATCGTAACCACATTTTTCGTAGTGTACTTAGGAACAATGCTATTTGATGCCACTTCCTGTTTTGTCAAGGGGTGAAAGGTCGTGTTCCATCGCTCCCCAGAATATCACTTTGGGGTCCCCAGAATATCACTTTGGGGTGGGGTCAAATGACATCATTTCCTGTGATGTCATCAGAGGTCAAGGGTCGTGTGATGTCACTTCTGCTACCCCAGGCATTTTGGTGAAATGACGTCCCTAAACACAAGATGAATTTTTCCTTGAATAAGAAAATCGCAAGCTCAAGGGTGGACTAAAATGATTCCCTTTCCCACAAGCACTAATAGGCCTGGTGCAGGCTCAGCCACTTATAAGGCAAGCAGGGAGATGCACAATGCCTGTTTTCCATAGACCATGCACTTTGGGAGACATCATCTCGCTTAGAGGCAACTTCATCCTTTGTTGAAAGTGGTTTTCTGGGGTGCACCAGTTTGCAGGCAATGACAACCTCATAGGCCCCTAGCCCGCCTCTTTGGTGTGAAGGTTGACCGAGTCCCTGAGGTCTGTACTGAAACTATTCACTGAGGTAACTCCTGAACTCGTGTTATGCTCCCATGCAGCAACGGTCTTCTTGTAATAGGGATCCATTAATTAATGTTTTAGAACGCGCTTAATACCGGAGATCCGTCTTTAAGCGCGGCACCAGGATTCAAACTTATGTTGCTCTGCGTTGTCTTGCTTCCAAGACAAACACATTGCCCCAGAGCTACTCTCCAAGGCATACAAGATGTTGGAAGGGAAGTAGCACAATTTGTTTACGAAAAGGCACAGTAATGTGCATAACTGCCCACCCAGGTGCCGTATGGGCAAAAAAGGGCACATATCAAGTGAGACTTATACCACTCCCGTTGCTTCTTGGGAAGCCAGCTAAGTCTGTCCTCTGTCCCACCAGATGGGAGATGCAAGTGGTTGGCCGTCCCCAGTGTCTTCTTACTCAGAAGAACTTACAGTGTGGTCTAAATGCTGCAAGGCCGTGAGCCCTGAGGGTCGCTGGAACCCGCAAGTAGCCCCTGGGCAGAGCTCCAACGGTCTGACAAGAGCAAGGCATGATATGGCATTTATAACGCGCCTATACACAAATGCTTGCATTCTCAACAGTGACACTCTTCCCCCTCCTAGACTAAAAGTGCTTGACAACGTAATTCGCTCCAATTGATGGAAGGCCATCTACGACCATAAACCTTTGTCATGTTCTGCTGGAACGGCAAAGTCAAAGGTCTTCCGTCCCTATACAACAGGGGTCTGTAACCTGCTGTTTTGCACTACGCCTCCCATGAGCACTCGACATTGAATATGCTGGCTGGGGCTGATGAGAGTTGTAGTTCATAGCATCTGGAGAACCAACGATTGTGGAACTTTGATGACATATTGGCATTGGCAAAGAAAGTTCGCAAGAAGTTTAGTTCTTCTATAAACACATGCATATGGTTATTGGCCCAGCCAAGATAATGATTTTGGAAACACTTCACCACTTTGGGTTTCTGTCTTCACTGTTCACGTCAAACACACAAAAAGCAAAAATATTCTGCACGGTTTACAATTAAGGTTCCTGGTTTTATGCTTTTTATTTTTCCAATATTTCCCTCATTTTTTAGTAATTTCATCTCTACTTATACACATTCCTATTTGCTCTTTAAACAAATAAGTTGTAACTAGTACTTTCCGAGTGGATTCAAATTAAAAGTGTAGTGCTTTGAAGTCTCTATTGGGAGGCCCAGAGTAAAGGGTTCTTGCACTTGAGGTCAGGTCCCATTTTCACCTTATAGACAAGCAACTACTCCTTATGCTGAAGTGATGGACATCTCTGTGGCTCTCTAAAAAGTTTCTAAAGGAAATGCATCGTCTTTTTTTGTGTAGCCTCTCCATTGTGTTACTTTGCCCAGTCAATGGACCTACGAGGCACAATTGACTGCCTGAAGAGCCAAGGAACACATCACTTTCTTATTGTCCAGATGGCAGCACTGAGGCACAAACTGGGCTTGATACCCGTTGGCTCTTTGGTCGAATGGACAAAGGTTACAAACATGTGCCAATACTGGCTCCCCATATGCATCTCTGTACATTACATTGGGTCAAGAACTCTCCAAAGCTATCTGTAACCCATTAGTGGCCTGGAACGAGCACCCCCAGACTTTCGGGGGGGGAGGGTGCGCGCTATATAAGAACCTCTTTAGTTAGTTAGTTAGTGGAAGGTAAACTGTGAGATGATACTAACAAGGATTGACTTCTGCTGTGCAACTTGTCAGTAACCCCACTAAGGTGAAATGTAAGCTATACACTAGTGAATGGCTGCTGAAGAACAGGTCGATTCTGATGAATTATCGATGTTTCAACGACCATTTCGAACACAATATAAAAAGCTCTAACACCTTATCTCTTTACCTGAGAAAGCACCCGTCCAGGGACTTCCGAATGAAGGCCATGAGAGTGAGATTTAATTTAAACCTGACAAAGGAGGTTCAACGTTCACGAGAAGGTCGGTCCCCCAGCTTGAGATGATGTCGTTATTGTAACCAAGTGCAGGAGATGCTAAAAGACTTATGTGTGGAACGCCCCAAGATTACCTAGCTCCGCTACGAGAAGTTGGGTAGACACGTCCGCAACCTCGGGGCTATAACAGCGGATCATTTATGGATCTGCCTCCTAAATTTGAATGAAAAAAGCCTTCAAATAGCAATCTTTGAATTTTTAGAAAAAAAATCTCGTCTTCTGAATATCAATTACTATGAAATGTTTATCTTGCAGCTAAATGTATTCAAAGGTGTTTTTTGTAAATGAAATAATGTTTAAATTATGTTCAAATTCTGATGTGTAAATTGATGTATATATGTTTTTGACTGTGTGAAAGGCTTTACATTTTAACCAAATGCAGAATAAAATAATTGAATTGAAGAAAAATAAAAAAAAACATTATTATTGTTCTGATTTTTACAAACAAAAACTGAAAGGAAACAGAGTGATTTCCATCTGTATTTGTATGTAAACATCAGTAAAAATGGAAAGCAGGGAACTCTATGTATAATGGAAGCACTCCCCGAGCTCTAAACTGGGGCCTATTGGGGCATTCTAGAAGGTCAACTTTCAGGGGTCCCATGCGTGGTTCAGCTCTTCGATAGTGGATTGGCCACAACCCCCTATTTTTTGGCAGATCACACGGGATAGAATGCTTTGGCCAATCAGAAGCCCAGGTATTCTGTACCATTCTTGCTATGAGTAGAATATTTCACTCACTAAGTAAATAGTATTTATCTCACTAGGAATAAGCATAAGAAACTTGCATACAACTGAACTGGCCTTAGATCTCTTTGTTTATTATAAGTGATGGGTTTATACCAACCTGAGCAATGGACTCTGCATCCAGCGGCTTATGGTCATTGAAGCTCGGGTATTGGCCAGAGGACGTAGACCTTCGGATCGGAGGGCTGTCCATCTTCTTCAGTGAATCGTGCCGGCTGATGTTGGTGAGGCTCCCGTGCCCAGGCCGCCGTCTCCGCTCGGGGCTGTCCACATTGAGATTGCGGTTCTGCAGGAGAGCTCGGGGGCTGCAATGACTGGCCATGTTTGGAGAGCCCATTTCCTTGGCCGTGTTGTTCATAGAATGCGGTGGGTGCACCGGACAATGTCCTTCGCTGATCCTGCCGGGGCGTCTGGCAGGTGGCGGCGGCTCGGCTCGTTTCCTCTGCCTGCAGAAACAGGGGACAGTAAGAACCTGGAAGCTCTTGAGGCATTTGAAAAAGCAAGAGAAAGGGCATAAATACAGTGATAAAATAACAGTCCCGAAAATGTGATGCGAACTGATGGCTGTGCAAGATACAAGTCAAGGGCATTGACCAATGTCACACCTAGATGACCCAATCTGGCTCTACGTATTAATGTAACAAACATGGAATCCCATTTCTAAATCATCTCTTACCTCTGTGTAACATGGGTTTCAGTCCTTCCTTTCTTTCCTGATCTTATTTCTTGATCTTGTTTTGCCTTCAATTATTCAATCTTCTATCCAGTAACCCTACAAATCGGTCATTAAATATTCAATGGGCATTCTGTCGCTCACCCTTCTTTGGGCGCCTCTCCGATTAGATGGGGTGGGGGGCGGAGTTCAGCAGCCTTTGCCTCTCCAGTTGTTTTGGGTTACAACTCTTAGCTCCATCAGCCCATGACAGCATAGTCAACAGTCAAACATCTGGAGAGTCGCAGGCTGCCGACCCCTGGGCTACTCGTCTTTGCATCACCATCAATCCACGATTTCCATTCCCCCAACCTTCCTCTGTACGATCCCACTAGTGTTGAGCACCTTGCCCTCATCCGCTTTCTTGCTCTTCTCACTGGGCCCGTTCTCACCTTTGTTGCGTTGATCTTTCCACCTTTGCTTGCTGGCCGGTCTTCCTCTAGACACACATTAGGCCTCACCCCTTTCTCTCCTTTGCCCCAAACATGCCTCGTGCCGAATTCTGCTCAACACCAACTATGCCTCCAAGTTCAGCCACTCGCAATCCTACTCCCACCCTCATCAGAGGCATAGACAGCGTAGGCATGAGCGGGCAAAGCCCACGCAAAAGCTGTAAATGCCCACCCAGCAGCACTGTGTGTTCACTTACAGATGTTAATGTCACTGCAGTGTGTGCAACTACATTAGATTCAGACCCAACTTGTTAGACAATCCTGGCTACGCCTCTGATCCTCATCTACAAGTGGACACTGGTCTTCTCTCATAGTTCTGACCCTTCCTCGTGCCACACCCTCCCACCCACCTACCTCTGTGGGCACCTTTCGCCCACAGCCTCACAGATAGATCTGAAAACACTTCTACTCACCCAGCCACTACAGCCCCTCTACATCCACTCAACTGGGCAGCCATCAAAATGGCAATCCACCAGTACCAAGTAGCCTCGAAGTCAAAGTCAAGAACCATGGATATCACCAACCAAGAAAACCCTACAGAGAAGAAACTTCACTCCTGATTAGCCTTTCCACCAAGAACGCTGGTGATATTTAGGCTACAGGTCTTTCGAGAGAAAATGGTATTTGAATGTACCAAAGTTTGAAAACATTTATCTCGAATCGTAAAATTGGAAATCAGGACTGCCACACACTTTGAATGACTGTAGCGGTACAATTGAAAATGTTGCTCAGTGCTTTTTGCTTTTTATTGGAAATTGAGCTTTCTTTGAATTCCTTTCAGTTCTGCTGACCACATTCCTCCAGCACTTCCTTTGCCCTTTTTCACTGAAATAAATATTCTCCAAACTGCGTGTCTGTTTCGGCACATTTTAATAGGATCCCACCCTTTCACCCTATAGCTACACCAGTGGCCTTATTCATTTAATTTCCCTAAAGTGCCCAGTGCCATTTTCTCCATTCATATTTTTTTTCTCCCATTTTAAGAGGGGAAATCTCGTTTCCATCCTGTCAAGCCATTCGCCGTTTCCCGTACTGGAGGTGTGTACCATTACAGTATTTTTAAAACATTCTATTGCATCTTCCAACTTTAACAGTTCAAATCTTACGTTTTTCTAATTTTAATTTTCAGAATTATTTTTTTTTAACTAACTTTCCAACTATGTTCCAGAGATCAATATATGGGTTGCCAGGATAATTAAATGTCTTCCACCGGCTTGGACGAGATTCCCGATTGGCGGACAGCTTCTAACCATTGAAAGACATTCCATTAATTATGAATGTGAATGGAATGGCGTTACGACACACCCTTTTAGATGGGGGTTTAATGATAATGCATCGAGCACAACCCCAAAATTCTAATTCCATAGGATTACATCGCTCCAAACTGCCAGCGAACCTTACTTGGAAGTAACAAGATTTTCGGAGAAGGTCAAATCCATGTCGGTCTTCGGTCTGGGGACGGTCAGTAATAAACCATCCGGGATGCACATTTTGCTGGATGCGTGGATCCCTTCCTGTCCTCCTTCACTGTCCAACTTGCCTTGCTGCTTCATCTGATCTGTGCAGCTGGTTTATCATTAGTACTCTTTCCTTTCACGCCTACTGAGATTCTGTCTACAATTAAATCGAACTAATCACCGGGCTGACACAATCAAGATCACAGTCAGCTTTTGGTAATTAGCAAAGTGTGGGGATATTCCCAAAATGGCCATCCAATCAGGGTGCTTCAAAAGTGGGGTCTGAAGCCTAAGGTGTTGCTTGAACGTTACTGGCCCCGCCCCAAACGGCAAACGCTGCAACTGGTTTGTTATTCGGGCAGCCACTGTTCCCACCATAGCCCTGCACCCTCAGACATTCAATTTATGGAATTGTTTTTTTATGACACGCCCAATACCATACCCGAGTTTGGTTTCTAAGCGCCAATCCGGGATTCAAACCTCTGTTGCTATGTGTGGTCTTGCTTCCAAGACCAGCGCGTTGCCCCTGTGCTATCCCGCAAACCTTTTGCTTAATGCTGCATTCCATGCAATAACAGTCCAACACCATGACCACCACTCACAAGGTTCTATTAAATAATTATAGTATATTGTTTGAACCACATTCCTGCTGCTGACCTACTGTCCAGCCAAGTTCACTCAACCAAAATGCACCCATTTACGATGCATGCCCCACGCTGCACGTCCTTCGGGTAATTATTCCTTTGTGTTGAAATGCTTGAGTTTCTGCGCTACCTGCTAATAGTGGTATCAACCTTACTGGAAGTCATTATCGCAATATGATACCTGCCATAACGTAGGTGCCGAACTGAATAACTAAGGGTGTTGAATGATGACACATTAAGGACTACCACCACAGTTAAGCTCAATAGTAAAGCAGTCTTGTGTGATCTTTAACCCCACATCACAATCTCCGCTGCCTTGAGGCGGTCACTGTATACCTTTCTATATTGGCCTAGCCACACGCCTTAGTGCATTTCCTTATAGTTCTCCCTCCCACTGAATAGATCTTGGGGGCTGTTCCACCAGCGGTTGCAAGTCCTCTGTAAGAAAACCTCTTCCCCTGATGCCTTCCAGCATAACATCACCTACGTCTCACACCTGACTGACAATCTCAGAACTCTGGACACTGAAAAAGGGTCACATTGAATACAGGTTTTCTCTTTGATTTGTGAAAATAACAGTCAGATCCCACATCGCCATTGCCAGTAAACGAATTGGCCAAAAACAATTTAATATCTGACTTAGGGTGTACCGTGAGCAAAGGCCACCTCCTAAAACATCAACACAATGGGACACAGTCGAGTCACATTGACAGTGTAAGTATTCTATCGATTGCCAGCAATACATGGGATTTAAAAGTAAAAAAGTGACACACCCAGGGGATAAAGGTATAGAGAAGGGGTACCAAAGGAGCTGGCATATGTAGGGGGGTCAGAGAAAGGGAGGGACTCCAAGGAGGAGAAATAGGGTTGAGTGATCAGCGTTTGGCCAGCTGTTCTTTGAAGAGTAGGGTCTTCAGGTCCTTCCTGAGGTGTAGGGTGGAGATGGCCAGTCTTATTTGCGTTGGTAACTTGTTCCAGAGACAGGGTGCATAGCAGGAAAAGGTCCAATGGGTCGAGCACGAGAGGCACAGATCTGCAAGCCGCAGGGTTAAACCCCCTGACAGGAAGGCTCTACGTTTCATGCCCGGGATGCTAATACATTCAGTACTAAAAGACGATTGATTATCGGTGCGGGCCAGATGGTCTCTTACCGAGGGATGTAGGAATCCGAATGGCGATCAGTCGGAGAGTTCATGTCCTTGGATGAAGACTTATCTTCCACTATTGGCCCGCTGCTTGCTTCACTGTCAGCTTTTTGGCTTAGTGTATCGGAGAACGTATCATCCCTGTAAAGATAACATGGCTTGTAAAAGGTTCGAGTGGTATAAGGTGGCACACGGTTAAACTTTGGTAGACAACAGCACAAGGAGAGGCTAACAACCTCTCCCACACAATAAGCAGAATTAAGGGACGCACCCCGAAATGCAGAGTCTGTTCCCAAACCCTTCTCTCAACTTACCTTCTTGTATTCTGCTACCTATATGTATATATATACTCTTTATTAATGTAACATTACGCACCCAATGCATGGTGGGCCTGATCTGAGCGAGGGTCCATGCGAGGGATTAGAGCCATTACCTGCCAAACCTGCCCCTCTTCTGGGAATTTAATGCTAATAGGGGCTCCCTGCGGTTGCTGCTAATTGTGTTGTTCCTCAGGGAATTGGCCGTGTGATCAGAACGCAAACACGATTTCCTGTGAAAAAAAGGAAAAACCAAGATGGCCGCCACACAATGTAGAAAGGTGCATAAGCCCCTTTTCTATGTTGCTTGTCACCATAAGGTTGGTGAGAAGTGATGGTGAGGGATCAGAGTGGAATGGAGGAGGTAAGTAGGAGGGGGAGAGGGATTTGTGGTGGGTGGAGGCAGGGAGGGGGAAGGGATTGGCGGGGCTCCACAACCAAAAATAAATGGGGGCATGTTGGGAACGGCCAAGAGGTTGCCAAGGAACACAGTATTATTCCGTAGGTGCAAACCCACATTCCCGGCATCCTGATTACCTAGCGCCACGTTCCCTGGGGTATCAGCACATTACTGCACGGCTGAAAACATTGGAGCCCAAAATGCTGATTTTTGAAATGCTGCATTTCGCCGGATATGTATGTGGGGGGCAAGGGTGATAATAAATGTGGGGAGGTATGGGGGTGGGCTGTGGGGGGTCCCCCCCTGCATATTTATGTGGAAAAATGGTTTTAAAGAAAATAAAATTCGGCCTTTTGGGGCCCTGTATTTTTGTTTTCGAAGTGGTCACACAGATCCTTTCCCAGGTGCTAATGTAAAATAAATACACGAATACAGCATGACGTATTTCGATCAAAGTCAAGTGACTAACGGGGTCTTCTTTGTCGCCAGTGTAACAGAACATCCTGCTCAACAAACAAGACATGTCCTCACGCTGAGAAGCCTTGGGTTAACTGGAGTGGGCCTTTCCTAAATTCTGGGGTGCATAATCGCTTCGAAGGTAGATGAGGTTGAAAGTTTGGGGCTTCTTAGAGAGGTCCTAGGTGCTCCTCGATGGATCCGGAAGGGACATTACAGTGAGGCTGGAAGGGAAGGTGGTTATTTGTCAAGGACATAAGGACCTGCCCTAGGACTAAAGGGTTGGGGGCAGTGAAAGCTGAGAAGGGCCTTGCACATCTAGGCGACAGAGTGAAAACTGAGAGGGGCCTTAAACAACTGTGTGAGTGGTCCTGGAGGTGTCACCTCAGGGACAATCCAGGAGACTTCAGAGATATTCAAGGGGGTGTTAGGGAACATGCCGGAGTTTCTAGAGAGAGGTACAGACAGAAGCTACCACTGTGCACATCTGCGGGGAGGCCTGAGGTGGAGTACATCTGCAGTAGAAGCTTGGTGGCAGCTCAAGAGAAGGATACCCCAAATCTTGAGTGGATTAACCTACATGTCTGCAGAAGAGGTGCTCATGAATCAGAACACACAAGTCTAGGAGAAGGTAGAGGCGGGAGCTATGAAGGAGATGGTCAAAGTCTTGGATGGAAAACTCTCAATACAACCGATGAGCATCTTTCAACGCTGGATGGAAGAACAAAGGGGAAGGACAGATGGAAAGCAGGGGGTAGGAAGAAGCTTGGAAGGAGGAGAGAGAGAATTGCTATGCACATGCAGCAACCTCCACGCAGCTGTGCTGCAAACACAACACGTCGATGAATGTTCCCAATGTCTGGGACGGGGACAGGTGAGCTTCATGTCTAGAGGGGAACATGGGCAGACTGGAGGGGACTATGGGGCAAATCCAGCCTCGAACTAAATGGGTCTGTGTTTTTTATTTATATATGAGGGAGAAAGACCATGCCAGCCCAATTTAGCCAATCTTTGACCACCTTCACAGGATTAGTTTAAAGTGTGAATAAATCACTACATCGTATGTGTGCTCTAATGAGTCCGGGTCCTGCTGAGAAATATATAGTTCTGCACCGCAATACGCCATACTTACATGTCCTGCACCACTATGTACTGGTGCGGCACGAGCCCGTCGATTCCGTTGTGCCTGCCTTCCCACCAGTCCTCCGACGCTCGATGGTAGAGAAGCAGCGACGCCCCCTTCTTAAAAGAGAGCTCGCGAGCAGATCTTCCAACGTAGTCAAATTTGGCTATGGCCTCGATGGGTTCACATTCTATAGTTTGGGAGTGAAATGGGCATTAGCAATTGGCAAGGCGTGCAAACATGCCTCCGATACATATTTTACAACATACAGGAGCAGAACAGATCCTTGAACTATTCAAACAAATGTGCGATGATTTAAGCGTTTCACGCCAAGTGGGGATCCATGGCATTGCCTGGCAGTGCTTGGCGTAGGAGAGTCTGTAGGACTTTAACTGGTCTGGGACTTACCGGCGTGGAGCTCCAAAAGCTCGTCCCGAGCAGAAAGTCCCTTAGTCTCCTAGTTGATAACCATCCAAAGCAATTTCACCTATGCCCTTGAGGGAATCTAAGTGCGAACGAGCGATTTACAGCAGACTATTTACAAGCAGTGAAATTAACGGTACAAAGTCCTTTCATCGCCTGCAATTTCATTCCCTGACATTTTAACGTGTATATTACAACAAATATTCTCATCAAAGTTTATATGTGGGGTGGGAAAGAGCAGATAAGGGTTCGGGGGTAGGGAATAGTTAAAAAAAAGTGAGGGAGGTCAGATTAGGAGGGGATAAACCCCCCACCCCAAAAAAACAAACAAAAAAACTAAAAAAAACACATTGATGAGCGTTTTCGTTAGAATGTACACGTTAAAATGCCAGGGATGAAATTGCAGGTGATGAAATGACATAGAAACAAATGAACACAGGGAGATACGCGTTTGAAAGTAGGAATGAGTCATTTACAGCATTGAACGAGAGATTTACAGCAGACTATTTACAAGCAGTGAAATGAACACAGAGTTACGGATTTGAAAGTAGGAATGAGTCATTTACAGCATTGAACGAGAGATTTACAGCAGACTATTTACAAGCAGTGAAATGAACACAGAGTTACGGATTTGAAAGCAGGAATGGGCCATTTACAGCATTGAACGAGAGATTTACAGCAGACTATTTACAAGCAGTGAAATGAACACAGAGTTACGGATTTGAAAGCAGGAATGGGTCATTTACAGCAGTGAACGAGAGATTTACAAGCGGGGAAAGAACCCGTATTTAGGGCTGGTAGACATTTAAAAGCGGTAAGGCGTCATTTATTGCAGCGAGGGGTCGAAGTGAAAGGAACACATTTAGGGTCCTACCAAATGTGAAAGCGTTAAAAAAGCAATCATTTACATGTAGTCAAAGGAAAGCACTTAAGGAAACTAGAAGTAACCTTTTTCTCAACCCGCAACCCACGCCTCAGCTAGGAACGCTGAAGCTGACCAGATGAGTGTATATGGCTCATGGTTTGCAAACATCTGACTCCTGGGGCGAGTTGTGAGAAATGAAATCAGCTCTGAGCCCAGTGTGCAGTTTGCGCTCAGAAGGGTTTCATGCTTCGATTTCTTCCACACGAATATTTGTCAAATCTGAAAATGTGTGCTCATGTTTATGTTCCCAGAATTCTCTTTGGATTTATGCAAAGGAGAGAGGGGTTCACATTGATCAATGTGTCCCCCTAGCTTATCTCAAAAGAGATGTATTTATAGAATTGGGGCGTTTTACTCCCTGAATGAATTGCGTCCCTGCTGCGCTAGTGTGATTTATTTACAGACAGCGAGTTATTTACACAGCGTGCCAGAGCAGGATTTATTTACCAGATGCAGACTCGATGCAAACAAGCACACGTGCAACCATACTGGGTGACCAAAATACATGTATGCAGGTTCTCACGATGTACATGTCCCCCTTTAGGTCACACGCCGCACCCTTCATGCTATGCCCATCATTAGACCGCCCCTCCTTGTTACTGCCCCCCTTGATTTCGCATCTCACTGAAAGCACTGAGTGTCTATGATAAGAGACCTCAGGAAACACTTACAACGTGACCTGAACTGGGCCCTTGGTACTCGGCCCCTGAGCTGAGGGAATATAGTGAAATGTACCTACCTACACTTCCTTCAACATAAAGACCAGTTGTAAGATAAGGGGGCCGAGTCAGAAGATGCCCCCCCCCCAGTTGCCCCCCTGGCACCCATCGCTGCGGTTTTGTCACAGAGACAGATGCAGACCGTAGAACAATAGTCACTTTTGCCGGTGGAGGCCAAGAAGGTTAAGTAGCATAATATCAGCTATTTTACATGCAGCTTGGGTACAGCCATTTCGGTATTTCAGTTGTAAATATAGATAAGAAGCAAGAAAGGTGATTATTCCACAGAAATGCAGCTGGTTTGCCGGGCCGATTCTCTGACTCATCGGTTAGACGCGAGCCATTGGCCCGTTGCCACGTGACCACTGGTGGACACGTGTGTTCGTCATAATGACCTCACACTCTTTTACCATTGTGGTGAGAAAGACCAAATGACTCCATGATGATGACTTGTTATTTATATGACTCTTGCACTGCAGCGCTGATCATCCAATTATCACCCACCCGCAGTTGGGTCTCCTTTATCGACCACAGAAGGATAAAAGGCAGAGTTGGCTTTGCCGGGATTCGAACACAGATTTCACACAGATCACAGCAGTGAGCGCTCAACTCACCGTGCAATCTTACGTGTCAATATGACTATTATCAAAAAAGTGATGGGTGAAAGGTCTCAGATAAAGTCGAACGACTGGCATTGCTCTGGGCAACCTTCCATACCACAATTTGTTAGCCTGTTACGCCATTCCCAAAGTGGTTCAGCCATATGCAAATAAATAAGGTACTGCCGCCAATGGCAGCAGCCCAACCCAAACTGCTAGGCCAGGTCCTCTGTGCACGGAAATACAAGCAACCCCAAACATGTTCGGCCTTGTTGGGCCTCATCAGTGAGATGCAGCTTGATTCCCTATGGTTCTTCTTCTTCTAAATTACAGAATGCATGGGCGGACCCACGCAGGCGCGTCCACATCCAATAGGATGATGATGCTGTGAGCAAGGGACCCACATCTGGGCATACCCTCTCTCACGTAGGGAGACACACTATGAACAACAAAGTGATAGGTGGAAGGTTTTGAATTAATCTGAACCACTGGCAATGCTCTGGGCAACCTTCGACACCACCGTTTTGTAGCCCGCCTGAGCCATTGCAAAAGGGGTACAGCCATATGCAAATCAGTCAGGTACTGCCACCAATGGTAGCAGCCCAGCCCAAACTGCTAGGCCAGGTCCTCTGTGCACGGAAATACAAGCAACCCCAAACATGTTTCGGCCTTGTTGGGCCTCATCAGTGAGGTGCAGCTTGGTTCCCTATGGCGCAGTGAGTAAGGGACCCACGTCTTGGTATACTCTCTTTCACATAGGGAGACAAACTATACCCAAAAAAGTGATGGGTGGAAGGTTTTGCTAGAGGCTACAATTAATGTTAGACCTTCCAGCCATTGCCTCTTTTGTTTTGCAGAAGTCACTCCAAGTGGGACGGTATGCACAGAAATGGGTCTTGTGCCTGCTGGGCCTTCAGACCCAAGCTACTCCTTACTGGTGAGGCCCAATGAGACTGAAACATGTCTGAGGATGCTTGTGGTCCTGCGTAGAAGGGATGTGGCGAAGAACGATGGTCTGGAGGGTTGCCCAGAGCAATGCCAGAGGTTAAGATTAATTTTAAACTTTCCAGCCATCACCTCTTTGTTTTTGCCTTGTCACCCAGAGTGGGACGGGTATTCCCAGACGTGGGTCTTGTGCCTGCTGGGCCTTCAGACTGAAGCTACTCCTCACTGATGAGGCCAAAACATGTCTGAGGATGCTTGTGGTCTCGTGCAGACGGGATTGAAGTGGGAGAATGGAAAACCAGACTCCCGTCCTTCACCTCTCGCGCTTGGCCTAGAGGGTCGCGGCCCAGACACCCGCCACGAGAAGAGTTTGCCCATTTACCAGATGACCAAATACCCTGGTACAGAAACATACGGATGTGTCCATCTGCCTGCCCAACAGCCCGCACTGGCCATGCCGACACCTGCGGCACGGACCAACTAGACTGAAATCTACACATCGTTAGAGATGCCATGACGACCTAGATAACGGGAAGCACCGCTGAACTATTATACACACTGAACATTTCCACACCAATCTACACGAAGAACATACTCAGTGCTCTGACGTAGGCGACAGGCTTATTCACGGACGTGCATCTTTATTATTTTTACATAGGCTTTCAGAATGCAGAAACGCAAGACGCACCATGAGCTCATTTATAACGCTTGCTCACGCTTCTCTTGAAACCCGTTACCATCATGAGAGATATAATGGAAACACGATACTGGCCATGAAACTGTATGCCACTATAACCTAAAGCATCCATGCACTAAATGGATTACTCGTGCACCAGGCCCAAGTAGGCCCCAAGCAAGAGTTCCCGTGGACATTAACAAAGCAAAAGTCAGGTTGCTGAGCCTGCAGAAAGAACCCAGTGGAGCAACCAGCCAAGGTCGTAATGTTGCAAACCCACAGTCAAGAAACAAATCTTCAAAGGCACGATGTTGCAACCTCGCACTCCACGTACCAATGTTAAAATCATATCTGCAAATTAAACCAGACATACAGTGGAAAAACAATATTAATTGTGCAGAATTATGCCTCAAACACGGTCCCTCCCCACGTGACCAAGCCGAACCTGACGAGATGCCAAAACCCAGGAGAGAAAAGGCGTCTGGGTACCTCGCTACGAGACGCAGGCCGACACACTTGAAAGGCTCAATGGACACCTGCTACAGTGGGAACGGTCAGTCTCCCACCTATGAATAAATCCTCACATTGCCTGCACGTACCCATACTGAAACACTGTTGCAACCACAGGTGCACCGTGTGCTGGGAACAACGGTGGTCCCAGGCTGGGGAGCTCACGGATGCACCAATCAGAACATGAGGTTCTTATCTCAGACGTCAGTAACGTTAGCCAATCCTCAGGGGTCTTCATGTAACAATTCTTATGTATCTAATTGTAGGGACAACCCAGATATACCACCTGACTACATCTTAACCACTAATATCATTCTCTATATGCGTACTATACTAACCCCACCACTCGAGCAACCAATCAAGAGTGGCGATAGGTTCTTTTGGTAACTTTTTGGAATGACGCAAGTAGCGCGTCATAATGTAGTAAAAAGGGCCTGCGAGCCCCACTATTGTGTGTGTGTCAGGACGAACGCGTACGCTCCTTGACCCATCCCTGCCGTTTGCATAATAAACGACAGAAGTTGCCTTGCTCCTTGTGTGTGCCTCATACTCTGTCTCGATCCGAGATATACACGGGAGGAGTTGGGGCCTCCCTGCCCGGAGGTCTGCGGACGGCCCGGCCGACCCCGGCAGAATCCCCCCCGACAAGTTGGAGGCACTGCTGAGATCTGTTTAAGATCGACTTTTATTTTTTATTTTTCCAGGCACTCCCGTTGCGGGGAGGCCCGGCGGCGCGGCCCCCTCTGCCGTTGCCCCCTTCTGAGGACTACAGGACCATCGCGGAGCTGCGAGAGGACCGGACAGCGCAATCCGGATATTGGCCCTCGGGAGCCGGTTGAGAAGTATCCCGCCCGCGGTCGGCGAGTGTCCAGACGTGGTCCAGACGAGGGGAGGTGGCGAGCCGCTTGGAGGGGTGCACGCAGTCGAGCGGCCCTGCATCGAGGGAACTTGGTGAGCATGACACGCACAACAAGCAATGCGAAATTGTGAGGGAGGGGGCGGAAGTAAATAAGGGAGGAGGGAGGTATTGTAAAAAGGTGGGGTGAAGGTTTAATTGAGTGATGATAATGGAATGAATGGTAGTGAATTGAGTGCGAGAGAAGGCGGCTAACGTTACGCGAAAGAGGGGGGCGGGGCACGAAAACATCACGTGCAGCCGCTCGAAAGACACTGATTGGCCTAAATCGCGACTACGTGTGAGGGTGGGTGTGTGTGGTTTCCTACGATTTGACATTTATTATTCAATGAGTAGATGAGGTTCCCTATTGTTCGAGCAAGAAACTCGATAGGTAGATGAGGTTCCCTATTGTTCGAGCAAGAAACTCGATAGGTAGATGACGTTTCCCTGTGGGCGGTGGCTAGTTACGTAGTTGCCCAAAACGGAAGATAATTGGCTGGTTAAGCCCTCCTGTTGAGGGGCGTATCACACGCGAGGCGACGCAGCGTGCGCAGTCCGGTTATAGTATTGATGAGATTACCTTGTTCCAGGAGAGACAGGAAGACAGCTGTAGGGTTAGCGGGGTAGATTGCAAGTGTAATTTGAATTTAAAGAACATAACACGAATATACCAGTAGTTCGAAGAAATAGGTGACGTCACCAGTAGGGATTTAGTAAGATATCGTGAACACAAGAAGCTTTGGGTTTGACATTGGTGGGGAAGAGAAACATGATAAAGGAGCGGACACGGAGATAAACGATAAACGAGTGGATCAAAGAGGAGAAGGGGAAGGGGGCGTGGCTGCGCACGGAGAACGCCGGCCACGGCAAGTGTAAAGGTGGGAGGAGAACGGGGAAAAAGGACGACTGTGTAAGATCGTCGTAAGGGGTACGCAGCTGCAGGGGGCTGCGTGCGCTTCGGCCGCAGGGGGCCGTAGGGGAAGGAATATAATATAACATCATAAATATATTTGTTTTATAATTTTTTTTTTTTTTTTTTGTGATTATTATCATTGCATAATTTGTCAAAGGATTGTCGTAAGTCCCCACACTTGCGGGGCAAGGTAAGCAATAAAAGGTTGTATGTTGCAAACTGGTAGCAAGGGGAAGGGTAAGAAAGGGTGCGCTAGTATGTCATACGGGAGAGGGTTGGGAGGGTGGGGGAATACCCTCACTACCCCACTACAACATATATGCACCACACTGCCACCACATAGGGAGAAGTTAATTAAGTACAGCATAGAGTGGACCCAGGGGACGGACAACAAAATGTTGACACCATGGCCGCCTAATGGTAGCTTTGACCCATATGCCCAACATTCACTATTAAACCATCTGCACAATACATACAAGGGGAAGAAGTTGGCAAACCATGTGGAGGTGTTTAACTTATGGAGGATGTTCCAGGGGTCTAGACCAGGACCAAATGGAATGTTCACTATGGGGGAAACACCGGAAGAAAAGGAGATTAAGAAAGAAGGAACGGATGGGGAAAAGGAGAGTGAAGGAACAAAGAATATGGGGAATGAAAAACTGGGTGGAGGAAAGGTTGATAAATTAGCTGACATAAAACAGGAACCGAGCAATGAGATACCCTTAACACCGGGAGTGAAAACAGAGGGAGGAGGGTTGTACCCTTTAAGAGAATTAGGAGAAATAAAAGGACAGTTAAGGGCGGCTGAAGGATACTCAAACCCGGCATACAGCCCTCCACCATATGTGGCTCATGGAAAGATACCAATGGGGGACGGGAGGAGAGAAGAGCAGACTGTAGAGATAGGAAACGATGAGTGGGTAGCTGCACAGATATTGTTGAAATTACGAGGATCACTAACTGGAGAGGAAAGGGAGGCGGTAAAGAGAACAAACGAGGATAGTGAAAGAGAGAGTGAAATGAGGGGAGAGGAGCTGTTACGGCAGAAGGAAGAGATTTTGGAGGAAAGATTAGCTAAACTAAGGGATGAGCAGAATGAACTGATAAAACAACTTGAGGGGGAGGAAAGAGAGAGAGTGAGGAAAAGGAAAGAAGGTAAGGACGAATTGGAAAAATTAAGGGAGCAAAGTGAGGAGAGAAAGAGGGAAGCTGTAAGGGTAAAAGCAGCAGCAGAAAGGGTATCAAGAGTAGTGATGAGGGAGAAGAAGAAGGAAGAAGAAGAAAATGAAAAAGAAATGGAAATATGGAGGAGGAGGATAATATCAGAGACAGCTAAAAAATATGAAGAGGGGAAGGTAATAGAGAGTATAGTAGAAAGAGAAAGGGTGAAATGGGAAAGGAGGAGAGAGGATGAAAGGATATTGGAAGAGATGAGCAACGAAGTAATGGAGGAATTAAAAAGGAAAAGAGAGGAAAATAGTAGGGAGATGGAGGAGAGGAGTGAAGGGGAGAGAGAGGAGAGTAAGAGGGAGAGTGAAAGATGGGGAGAAGTATATAAAAATAGAGAGGTAGCAACAACGTCAGCACTAAGGGGAACAGGTGGTAACAACGGAAAGGAAGAGGGAGACCTAATAGACTTAAAAACTGTAACAATAAAAGGAAAAAAGGCAGAGTGGGGGGCGCAATTTATGAATGATTTTTGTAGTGAGGATGGAAGGAAGAGTGAAAGGGAAAGCTTAGATAAGCTATACCTCACTAGAACAAACATAGATTCGCCATGGGTGAGTAGAAGATGGGAGGAGATGGAGAGAAGTAAGGAGGAAGTGAAAAGAATGGGAGAAACACAAACTAACGAACACACGCCACCGACGCTCACCAACCAACACACGCCGCCCACATCACCATCACGCTCTCTAACGCCACACCCCACATGTTCAACAACTGCACGCTCTCTGCACAGAATAAAGCTCGCACCCTTCATGGACGAAGTTACACCTTATGCATGTCGGCTTAGGGACCTCCCTAGTCGCAGGCAAGACAGGCAAACAGACGTGACAATATTGAACACAGGAAAGGATGAAAAAAGGGGAAAGGAAGAAGAGGGAGGTAGGAGAAGAGGTAGTAAGGAAGGATGTGAAGTAGTAAAAGGAATGGGGGAAGAGGAGGGGTGTGAAGAGTTAACATCATGGAGCATAAAGGATGACACAAGACAGAATGTAATGCCACTGCTGGAGAGAGGAGGGGTTAGACCACAATATGTACCTTGGAAACATACGGATAAGGAAAACATAAAATGTAGGCTCCCATCATTAAGTGGAGGTGCGGGTAAATGGATATATGAAATGGAAAAACACACCGCAGGACAGAAACTAGCAGTGGGAGATGTTAAGGGCCTGTTAATATCAATATTAGGGGATAGAGCGGATGACATTTGGAAAAGAGCGGGATTCCATGGGGTAACAATAACAAACACATCGCATGATGGGGCACCATTTGCAAACTGCAGACATGCGCTATGGCAGGCACTAAGAGTGCAGTACCCAGACACATCAGACATAGGAGCCATTACTTCCCGTAAGATGGGTGAGAACGAGGATCCTGTTGATTATATCCAGGATATTCAAGAGAAGTGGCGCATGGAAACTAGAGAACAATGGGACAAAACACCAGCCATATTTTATCATATACTAGTACAAGGGCTCCCAGAAGGAGTTCAGAGACAATTAAAGAAAGTAGTGGGGATGGAAGCAAAACCATGGCCGGAAATACAACTGACTATAGTACATCACTGTAGAACATGGCAAGGAAAAATGAAACAAAAGGAAGAGGACAGGAAAACAGAAGAGGCCAAATTAGTACAGAAAAAACTTACTAAATATACCATGGAAGGGGCACTAATAACTGCGCCAACACCAATGGCCCAAAGCCCAACACAAGTAGTGGCTGCACAAAATCCAGCTCAAATAGCGCCCCCACAAGAGGTAATAGAGCAAGTGCTGCCTCTGCAATCACACGCACAGAACGTGGGAGGAGGGTACCCAATGCAAGGAGCTGGGTATTATAATTATAATAGAGGGAGAGGAGGGTTTATGAGGGGAAGAGGATACGGATATAATACCCAACAACAGGCTGGGGGACTCAGAAATAACTACCAGACAGGGCAACCAGTATACCAGGACAACACAGGGAACTTCCCATGGCAAAACAGGGAACCACCCGTGTGTTGGAGCTGCGGACTATTAGGACACATGTCACGTACATGCAGGGTCAGGCCAGGAACACCAGCATGGAACGAACAAGCACAACATAGGACATCACAAGAACAGCAGGGCATACAACCACAGCAGATGTCACCACAAGGGAGTGACCAACACTATTCCCTACCACAACAACAAATAAAACAATACCTGCCACAAGTAACTGGTGCAGCGTTAATACAACCACCACCACAACCTGAACGAACGCAATTGGGTGGGGTGACGGTGTTGGGGCACAACCCTTACACAGGGAATGGCCAGTCATTGTACCCCCAATAGGACAGCCCACAGACGGCCTTGGTGTGTCCCATCCTGTCAGTAACACCTAATAGTGCGGAGGAGCCACGCATAGAGGTAACGATAGGTGACAAAAAATTATCATTCCTTGTTGACACCGGGGCAACCCGGTCTTGCATAAGGGAAGGTAAGTTTAAGATGTCAGGCGAAGCCATGAACACACAAGGGTTTTCTGGGGCTAAAGGGTTGGTTCCATTTACTGATAACGTTCCGCTATCTATTGGAGATTACGATCTGTCAGTACCACTTTTGTATTATAGTGCCTCACCAGTAAACATACTGGGGAGGGACATAATGAACAGATTAAATATGACGATCTCCTTTACAGAGGATGGCATAATTTGCTCTACTCCAGGGATTAACATGCTTGCAGCACGACAGATTTTGCAAGCATACTGTGGACAGATAGCGATCAGGGCGGAGCCGGTAGACGGCGAGCTATTCCAGTACGGAACAGACATGGCATTTGCATGGATGCCAGGGATAGGAGGGAAAATATGGAGGAGACCAGCAGCCTATCTATTCCGACCAGAAACACCAGCTAATGAACTGGAAGGGAAGGTCATTGCAGTGGACATTGAGAGCATTATTGCAACAGCTGATTATGTTGCTGTGCACGCCCAAGATAAAGAAGGGAGAGCATGGAGGGCGGTGATAGCACTAGCAGAAGGATGTAGGCTGACCCAGGTGTCAGATGAAGAGTTGTTTTCAGAAGAAAAGGAGGAAAATGAAATGGTGTTCATGATGAGTGTAGAAATGTGGCTAACAGTGGCTCACAAACAAGTGGCACAGAAAATTGCAATGGCACTTGAGGCACCCGCTGGCACACCAGTCCCATTTTTTAAAGAAGATATGTCAAAGGTGCCAAAATCATTATGGACTATTAGCCCTTATGATGTAGGATGCATTAAAAGCATAGGGGGTGTAAAGATAAAATTAAAAAAGGGTGCCATACTACCAAGAGTGAAACAATACCCATTGTCAAGAGAGGCAGATGAGGGCATATACGAAACCATAACAGCCCTTATAAACAATGGCATATTGGTCCCCTCAGAATCCCCATGCAACACAGCTGTGTACCCGGTGCGCAAGGCTAAAGGAGGGTCTTGGCGGTTCATACAGGACCTCAGACCGTTGAACAACATAGTAGAAGCAGAGTATCCAGTAACAGCAAACCCGGCCACAATTTTGTGTGGCATTCCAGCAGAAGCATCACGGTTTACAGTGATTGACCTTAAAAATGCTTTTTTCTCAATACCATTACACCCAGACTCACAAGACTTGACAAGCTTCACTTACCGAAATAGGAAGTGGAAACATACCAGATTACCACAGGGATATTGTGAATCACCTTCAATTTTCAATAGGGTAATACAGATGGATTTGGGTAACGTTGAGTTGGAAAGCACAGTGTTACAGTATGTGGATGACATAATAATTTGCAGTACAAATGAAGATAAATGTAGAGAGGACTCATTAAAAATGTTGACGATATTGGCTGAAAAGGGGTACAAGGTAGACATGGAAAAGATACAATACTGTCAGGAACAGGTACTTTACATTGGCCAACTGATATCACAATATGGAAGAAGGATTGCACCACAAAGAGCACAGGCAATATCAGGCACTCCCGTGCCACAGACTGTAAGAGAACTGCAGCAATTTCTGGGACTGTGCAACTACTGTAGAGCATGGGTATTTGATTACAGCTCTTACATAGGACCCCTGCTTGAGGGTTTGAAGGAAGCAAATAAAGGGGAGAAAAAGTTGGGATGGACTATGGAAATGAAGGAGGCATTTGATGAATTAAAAGAAGCAATATCAACTGCTCCAGTACTAGCATCCCCAGACTATGAGCGACGATTTTTTATATTTTCACATTGCGACTCAGCAGTAATGAAAGCAGTATTGGCCCAAAAGACTAGCATGGGCTATAAACCAGTAGCATTTTACAGCGGTCACTTAGATCCAATAATGTTAGGACAATTCTCTTGCGAACAAGGTCTTGCTGCAGCTGCATTTGCAGTAGAAAAAGCATCATCAATAACTATGGGGTGTCCAACTACACTATTTGTAGAACATGCACTATTTGCGATATTGAATAAACCTAAGTCCACACTGACGACACAGAGGGCAACAGGTTATGAGATTATTTTGTCCAAAGCTGAACTGGCAATTGTTAGATGTAGCACGGTTAACCCTGCAAGGTTCCTAGCAGAAGTAATTGAAGAGGGAGATTACGCCCACGACTGCACCCAAGTAACTGAGATGTACTCATGTACTAGGAAAGTTGAAGAAAACGCACTAGAGGGAGGTGAGCTTTTGTTTATTGATGGGTCATCAACTATTGATCAAGGAGACGGGATAAGGAGGACTGGGGCAGCAGTAGTACAAATGATGGAAGCGCCAGTGTGTGTGGCTATTAAGTGTGTACAATTACCACAGCATTACTCTGCTCAAGCGGCGGAACTGGTTGCACTCATATTGGCACTAAAGGAAAGTTTTGATAAAAAAGTTACTATATATTCCGACAGTGCATATGTTACATCCACTGTCCACTCAGGGCTATCAAAGTGGAGAAGAAGAGGGTTTAGGAGAGCTGACGGCACTCCAGTACAACATGCCCTCTTGTTGGCTGAACTAATTGAAGTAATAAACGATCCCCAAGAACTAGCCCTAGTAAAATGCACAGCACACACCAATGGAGAAGACTATATATCAAAAGGAAATGCAGCAGCAGACGCACATGCAAAATATGCTGCATATTTTGGTGAGATATGGAACCCCACAGACTCACAGAGAGGGAGAGGGAGGGGAATAGCGAGGGAGATGTTAATAAAAGAAGGGTACACCCATCTCCCAGCCACCCAGATTATGGAGTTACAAGCGGCTGCACCAATGGCCGAAAAAGAAGTATGGGTGAAAAGAGGATGCACAATGTCACCAACCGACGCACTATGGCGCCAGGGTGGCACTGGGAAAGTTGTAATACCATTGGCATTGTTAAATACCGCCTTGAACCAATTACATCACCCTGCCCATACAGGCAAAGAAATAATAGCAGCACGAATTAGAGAAGATTGGTTCTGTCCCGAGTTAACATCCCATGTGTCAAATTTTATCAGCAATTGCCTTACATGTCAACAGTTCACGGCCGGTCACACTTTAAAGGTGATAAGAGGTACCATACCCCGACCAGAAGGACCTTTTCGGCACCTCCACATTGACTATGTTGATATGATCAACATTTGTCAAGGCAATAGATACATGATAGTAGTAGTATGCCCATTTTCTAGGTGGATCGAAGCAGGGCCCTGTTCACACCCTGATGCGTTTAGAGCAGCCAAATTTATAGTAAGGGAGGTATTCCCCAGGTGGGGAGTGTGCGAGGTGTTAAGATCAGACAACGGACCCCATTTCGCAAATGAAATGTTCCAGCATATCACATCCCTACTGAACATTAAACACAAATTTGCATGTGCGTACCACCCACAGGCCAATGGTGTATGTGAACGCCTGAATGGCCTATTGAAGGAGGCAATTGCTAAAATACAGCAAACAACAAAGAAAAGTTGGTTGTATTGCCTTCCGTTAGCACTGTTCGAACTTAGAAACAGGCCAGGGTCCGACCACCACCTCACCCCACACGAGGTGGTTACTGGACGCCAAATGCGCCTTCCCCTAACACCAACGTCAAGGGCATTCACCGACCAAGAAAGTTCTGCGAATGTGTTAGGTGATGAAATGTATCAATATGTGTCTTCTTTGATTACTAGCGTTGTGTTTGTGTCTCAACAGCTCGAGCGCACACGGGGCGGGTCCACCAGCAACCAAGAAATAGACGAAAATACAGAATTGGAAAAGGAGAACTTGTGCCAACTTGCCAAAGGTGACCACGTACTACTTCGAAATTTTAATAGAAGGTGGAACCAGCAGAGGTTCACTGGCCCCCATTTAGTAGAGGACGTATCAACAAGAGCAGTAAAACTAAAGGATAAGCGTGCGTGGAACCACCTGCATGATGTAAAAATCTACAAACTGCAGACCCGCCCCAGCGCCAACGACAGGTCCATTGGAAAAACGCCAACAACATCCCCGGCAGCGGAAGAAAACACAACCACAGACAACGACCCAATTGTTCCCTCGGAGAGAATAACGGACGAAGAAGGGGGCGATCCCCACACTGCCCACCCCATGGTCACACGTTCAAAGAGTAAAACTGCTCCCGCCATCTGAGCAAACCCCCCCCCCATTG
Source organism: Ambystoma mexicanum (assembly GCF_040938575.1). Lineage (NCBI taxonomy): Eukaryota > Metazoa > Chordata > Amphibia > Caudata > Ambystomatidae > Ambystoma > Ambystoma mexicanum. The sequence goes on from NC_090936.1 coordinate 1,166,176,587, forward strand.
ACTACTAAATACAATTGTAATAAAAACTAAGGACTTCGCTTGCACCAATACACATGTAAACACGTGAATGTTCTCTTTTTCTCTCGCACATACAGGAGCTGCGTAATATTGTATTGTTAAGAAAAGTTATCTAACAAATTCAGTGTGCAGGCGTAGATGGTGCTGCCAGACGATAGTTACCCAGAAGAATTGTCACACCAATTTGTATACGAAATAAAAAGGCCAACATACTTAAAAAAGAAAAGGGTACGTGTATACTACACGGCCTTCCTCCTGGCCATAGAAAATTACATGCCCCACCTCCGCCCATACTTGCCGGTCTTGAGAGACCGATCACTTAGAGTAGCGTGGGAGCAACTCTTCACCTGGGCACTGAATGACTATTTGATAGGGAGAGCTTAATGAAACAAAACTAACATTTAATAACAAGCACTTTTTGAGAATTTTTAGGCGGGCAACTTTAACGTCGCAAGAATACGCTGCCAGGACTGCAGCAAGGTAAGAGCAAAAATGTCGGTGAGGTTAGCATATGTAATAAAAATAATAGGGATTTTTATGATCACCGGAGTTTTGGCTGCCTCTGTATGGCAGTACAGCTATGCTATGAGTTTTTTTGCTGCACCCAAACCTAATGTACCCCACCTCCCTGCTGCAACAGGTGTTACGTCAGGTGGTAACAGTAACAATGAACAAAAGCGAAATAAAGTTAAACGCAGCACATACTCAGACAATAAAGGTATTGATAATTATGTACAAGATTCAGCACACGTCACAAACAACATATGGTACCAGCACATGACCCGCATTGGTAAACAGACAACTGAGGATAGCTGTTACGTTTGCTCATTAATACCATACGCCATGAGCGCTTCACGAACATTTGTTGCCACAGAAATAGATGAAAAAACAGCACAGTGCATAATATATTTGGCCCTGTTCCAAACGAAAGGAAGATTCCAAGGAACAGTAGTGCACATGACATGGAAAACACGAGACTCATACCCATATGAAAACAACTTCCTCAAGACCTATCTGAGTTATCACAAGACCAGTTTACATGCTGAAGCATTCAGATACATAACAAGTGGCCCTGAAAAAGGAGAAACAAAGAAGGTAACACTGCAGTATCTACCATGTGATTGGTACGCCACGGAAGTTCCGGGTAAACAAGGATGCTGGGAGAGGCCATTACTGACGATAACAGGAAAGGTGTTCCTGGGTACCAGCTGGGAGATAGGAGTGGTTGGCAGCAACATGGTAACAAAAGAAACTATCTCAACCATCGAGACACACAATCATCGATGTTGGACGACATGGATCAAGTATGTACCAATGCTCACGTGGGTAGAAGAAGATGAAGACCCGATAACTATATTACCATTGACTGCGCCCAAAGTATGTTACCAGCATAAAGGAGAGGTGGACGTGGGATATAACACCAATTGTGCAAGTGTGATGGAGTTACCTGAGGGGGGAGCGGGAACAGCAGTAATAATGGACCATTATTGGGCCTGCGGAGAAAAGGCATATCATACACTGCCTCCCCTGTGGAGTGGTGTGTGCACAATGGTACACGTCAATGTACCATCACTAGTGGTACCTAAGAAGCATGTCGATGTGGCGAAATTTCCGAAAATGGATGAAGGAGACAGGAGAAGAAAGAGATCTGCACCACTCCAGAAGGAGCAAGAAAACAGGACCAACAGCAATGATACTGTCCTAAACAGGAGAAAAAGACAAGGAGAGCCATTAACAGGAAATTATCTGTGGGGAAGGTCGGAAACGGAACTAACATCAATACCGCCAGAACACAGACTATTCAGCAGAGCAGCAATGTTCTTCTCCTCAATAATACATCCGGGACTGCAGGCATACGCAAACGCAAAATGGCTGCAAATAACCAGATGGGAACTAATGATGACCATAAATTCGACAGTAAATGGGTTTAACGCAATTAAAGAGGAGCTGCGAGCTGTAAGGATGGTAGCACTACAGAACAGATATGTATTGGACCTTCTCACAGCAATGGAAGGAGGAGTTTGTGCAAAGATAGGACAATCATGCTGCACGTTCATACCTGCCAACGATGCCGACAATGGTACACTAACAGAAGCAGTTTCACAATTGGCCCAGATGCACTCCAAAATGATGGACGAAAGTAACGGCGTAAACAAGGATAAAAGCTGGTTTTCACTATTATGGTCATGGATGCCATCTTGGCTGTCAGATGGACTGAAAATAATAGTGGGATGTGCTATTTTGGCTGGAGCTGCACTGATAATAATTAGATTTTGGAAAGCCCGGAAGGCGCGCTCAACTGATGAGTTGCTGGAAATGGTGGGAATGCACCCCTTGATGCCAGCGGATGACGGCCAGCACACAGGTGTGATAATACACGAAAGGGAGAAGTTGCGCACCCAAATCATCGCCAATCATCTAGACCCACCATCAGTGAAGATCGAGAACCCAAGGAACCCTAGGAGCTACATAGGAAGATGGGTGTACTGTACTCCTGGAGGAACATGCGAATACATGTATTGGTCATTTGAAGATCACGTAAACCATTATGGACATCTCGGAGGGATAACCAAGATATGGAGAGTAAGAGGAGATAACGAGAAGGATATGTTTGTGGTCGACAAGTCGACCAGAGGGGGGACTGAAGTGGGAGAATGGAAAACCAGACTCCCGTCCTTCACCTCTCGCGCTTGGCCTAGAGGGTCGCGGCCCAGACACCCGCCACGAGAAGAGTTTGCCCATTTACCAGATGACCAAATACCCTGGTACAGAAACATACGGATGTGTCCATCTGCCTGCCCAACAGCCCGCACTGGCCATGCCGACACCTGCGGCACGGACCAACTAGACTGAAATCTACACATCGTTAGAGATGCCATGACGACCTAGATAACGGGAAGCACCGCTGAACTATTATACACACTGAACATTTCCACACCAATCTACACGAAGAACATACTCAGTGCTCTGACGTAGGCGACAGGCTTATTCACGGACGTGCATCTTTATTATTTTTACATAGGCTTTCAGAATGCAGAAACGCAAGACGCACCATGAGCTCATTTATAACGCTTGCTCACGCTTCTCTTGAAACCCGTTACCATCATGAGAGATATAATGGAAACACGATACTGGCCATGAAACTGTATGCCACTATAACCTAAAGCATCCATGCACTAAATGGATTACTCGTGCACCAGGCCCAAGTAGGCCCCAAGCAAGAGTTCCCGTGGACATTAACAAAGCAAAAGTCAGGTTGCTGAGCCTGCAGAAAGAACCCAGTGGAGCAACCAGCCAAGGTCGTAATGTTGCAAACCCACAGTCAAGAAACAAATCTTCAAAGGCACGATGTTGCAACCTCGCACTCCACGTACCAATGTTAAAATCATATCTGCAAATTAAACCAGACATACAGTGGAAAAACAATATTAATTGTGCAGAATTATGCCTCAAACACGGTCCCTCCCCACGTGACCAAGCCGAACCTGACGAGATGCCAAAACCCAGGAGAGAAAAGGCGTCTGGGTACCTCGCTACGAGACGCAGGCCGACACACTTGAAAGGCTCAATGGACACCTGCTACAGTGGGAACGGTCAGTCTCCCACCTATGAATAAATCCTCACATTGCCTGCACGTACCCATACTGAAACACTGTTGCAACCACAGGTGCACCGTGTGCTGGGAACAACGGTGGTCCCAGGCTGGGGAGCTCACGGATGCACCAATCAGAACATGAGGTTCTTATCTCAGACGTCAGTAACGTTAGCCAATCCTCAGGGGTCTTCATGTAACAATTCTTATGTATCTAATTGTAGGGACAACCCAGATATACCACCTGACTACATCTTAACCACTAATATCATTCTCTATATGCGTACTATACTAACCCCACCACTCGAGCAACCAATCAAGAGTGGCGATAGGTTCTTTTGGTAACTTTTTGGAATGACGCAAGTAGCGCGTCATAATGTAGTAAAAAGGGCCTGCGAGCCCCACTATTGTGTGTGTGTCAGGACGAACGCGTACGCTCCTTGACCCATCCCTGCCGTTTGCATAATAAACGACAGAAGTTGCCTTGCTCCTTGTGTGTGCCTCATACTCTGTCTCGATCCGAGATATACACGGGAGGAGTTGGGGCCTCCCTGCCCGGAGGTCTGCGGACGGCCCGGCCGACCCCGGCAGAATCCCCCCCGACAGGATGTGGCAAAGAACGATGGTCTGGAGAGTTGCCCAGAGCAATGCCAGAGGTTAAGATTAATTTTAAACTTTCCGGCCATAAGTTCTTTGTTTTGCTACTATCAATGTGACAGCACTACCCCAGTCCCGGATCCCCGTGATCAAATTAATTTGCATGTGTGACCAAGTACAACTTGTACAATTGAAGTTAATAAAGAGTAAACTTTCAAGAATCCATTTGTTTGTTAATTGAAATCCCAGGGCTGGAAAAGTAGAGGCCAGTGAACGAATCATTGCTCACACTAGCAAATTAAATTTGCTACTAAACTGTACCACACCAACATGCCCCCATTCAGTTGGGTGGGATCGTCAACCCACCCAAAGGGTAAAATCTAGTCAAGGTTACAGAGCAACCAGTGCAGGAATTGGGACGGAATTCCCTGGATCCGGACACCAGCAGAAATGGTCTCCCGCGGATTGTGAACCGCTGGGAAACTAAAGGCACATGTCTGAGTGGCTGCACGACGCTAGACCCGCAGTGATCAGCTGATCCCAGCGCTTAGAGACACTTCCCAGCTCAGACATGTTCTCTAGAGTTTGAAGTGTAATGTTGAAAGTGCAATTAACGTGCAATGCTGCAGGCACAGCAGCACGTGCGAGATTACTGGCACATGTACCACCGGGAGGATAGCTCAGGGGAAACGCAATTGTCTTGGAAGCAAGACAACACAGAGCAGAAAAGGTTTGAATCCCAGTCTCGCGCTTAGAGACTGGACTCCGGTATTAAGCGTGTTATAAAAGATTAATTGCATTAATTACCACAGTCATTAGCCGTTTCATTGCATTTTTAAGGGCTTTTTATGGGTCACAAAGCCCCCATACTCTTCTCCCACATCCCACACACTCGCCTCACCCGCACTTCCCTAAAAATCAATACAAAATGTACCCTTTGCCTGACCCCCCCTAAGAAAATGCAGTGAACTATTGCAGTGTGAGGGCGGTCCACCCAATGCAGTTGTGGGTTACAGTGTGTTAGGCATGTACTGGTTATTCTTCGTTTAAAGGTGGGTGGTTAGAAAACAGGAGTAGTGCCTAAAGCTGTATGCGGTGTGACATCATGACTTCATTAAGGTGATCATAATCCATTTTCTGTCATCGCGTTTCTTTCACTCTTGTAAGTAAACGTAATCCTAGATTAGATTTTTGAGGCTACAATTACTTTGCATGCTGGTAAATTGTAGGGTTCCATGCAGGACATGAGAACAAAGCTTTCATACTCTTTTTGCTGCACATGTTACTATAATCATTCACATCCTGGCAGGTGGGTTCATTATGGGATCTGTGTACGCTTCAAGACATCTCTATGAAATGTTGGTTTATATTGTTTTGTCTCTGCGCTGGTAAGATAGCTCAGTGGGTTGACTGCTTGCTACGGAGAATTGTGTGTGATCTGCAGCTTTGAATCCTGGCAATGCCAACTCGGCTTTCAGGGGTCATTAATTAAGCACTATTTTATTTAAATTTGTATAGCGCGCAAGCAGCCCAGGGGCATTGAGGCGGGTAATAATAACTGTTTAAAAACATGTACAGCGCTTTGGGGAAAGAACTATATTGAACCCTTGACTGGCATGACTCCCACTCTAGCCCCACCTACCTAAACTGGAATCCCAGAGTTTCTTTCTCAGCACTGAGAAGTAGAAACATGCAAATGAGCTCTGTAGGCCTAGTTTGGTTATTTTGTAGATGTCCGGAAAGGACATCTTGTAATCTTTGGACAGCAAGCTGGCTAAGAGAGAAGAAAAATGAAGAAAAAGGAGCTCCAATGAATTGGTGGAAGAAAAGAACCTGTATCCATTAAGAAGCAACACAGCAAAATAAATTACAAAGGCTCGGGACAATCAAAAAGAGTGTCAACGTTTTAGGCCAACCTACGACCATGTCCAAAGGTTGGGCCAAACGTGTATCTGCTGCTGCATAGGCGAGGAATTAGATCTCCTGGGGGGTAGAGGTAGGGAGGGGGCGAAAAGACTTAATCACCTGTTTGCCATTTGGGGATCTCTCTCCGCTGGCTCCCTCACCCCGAGTTCACTGATACAGGCTGAGAAGCTTTTGGAATCAGAGGCCATTCCTGTAAAAGGGGATCAGGTCTTCAAAACTCGCCCATGAAGTGTGACGTCAGATTTGGGATCTGAACGCAAAGAATTGGATACTGGCTCAAAATCTCATTCATTTGAATATTGGTGATGTAGGGATAAAGTATCTTTATTTTCGTATTGATGAGCTTTGCATATGTAGATTAGATTAAAGGAGGCACAGGGAAAGGGCCTCTTTACCGAATTATTATTTCCACTGTATGTATAGGAAATGATACCCATGCCCCAGTATTTTATTTATTTATTTATTTATTACATTGTTGTAACGCCCGCAGACCCTGGGGTGTCACAGCGTTTGTACAGTACATGCAGGATACAGATCAGACAGTGGAAGCAGCAAATGGAAACAGGCAGGACGGGGACAGGTGGGGGAAGGTAAAGGGGGTCAAGACTTGTATTTATTGGATAGAGCCGCCGTCGCCACTGTATAAAACCATAAGCCGTACGCAAGTAATTACTTTGTACTGGACGTCGGTCTTGGGGTTCCCAGGGATTGTAATATTGTATTTTTGGGTAGGGTAATGATTATATGTCCTTTGGGGGAGACTGCTTCAGAATTTGTGTGTTCCTTCTGGATGGAGGTCTATTTAGTCATCATTTTCTCGTCCACCCTACGGACTAGTGGGCATGAGCGGCTTCCCACAGCAGACTGGTAGGCGATGGCCATCAACGCAGCACAGATCTGTCTGCTCGACCCTTACTGCTCATCAACAGCAAAGGGTTCGACCACGCTCCCAGTCTTTTGGTCTCTTTCCCCTTTTCATTTTGCTCTGTAGGTACCCCTACTCTGCTCTGGCTACTTATCCGCAACCCCTCCGAGTGCTCCCGCCCAACATTTCTGAGCTGGGATGCCCCCCACCCCCACCGCATCCCTCTGGATAATTATTTCTATTCTCGAAACCTGTCCCCACCCCCCACTTTTTTATTCATCGGGGGTCTACACCCCCATGAACATTGCACCACTCCATCTCACACCCGGATCCACCCCCAGACCCACCATTCTAACACTCTGCCTCCGCAGGCGCCTTTGCACAGCCTAGTCCCTGCCGGCGTCATCAAGCGACGAGGGGTAGCTGACTTGGGCACGCCCATGAGTCTGGCTCCTAAAGCTACTGTGCGCCCCCTGATGCTGCAAGCTTGACACCATAGGTCACGCAGTTTCCCCTCCCTAAAGAAGAACTTTCCTGTCATGTGCACCAACTCTCTAAAAACTGCTTGGTCAGGAGGCATGTGGTGCAGGGGGCTCCGATTTGCTAAATGACCAGGGAAACCTGTTGACCAGTCTATAGCGACTAGGCACACATGTATGACAGATGTTTAGGGGGGGTGCAGGACCACATCATTTATCCTCTTTGCATGTGTAGGTTTTCTTGACTGTACAGAATGGTTCATATTCTAATGAAATGTAGTATAGAAGTAAAATAAACACAAGAGGTACATAAAACGAACATGTGTTTCGAATGTTCACAGTTCCTTGTCCCGGGACGATAGCTCAGCGGCAACGTGCTCGCCTTGGAAATAAGACGACACGGAGCAACACATGTTCGATCCCTGGGTCCGCGCTTAGAAACCTCTGGGAATTAACCGCGTTATAAATAACCTATCATATCATATCATATCCTTAAATGTGTAAATTATTTCCTGATACAAATTCAAGATACATGGCATGAACTGGAGAGAAAACAAATCCAAAATCTGGACTCTTGTATTCTGCAAGAGTGTTCACCACATAGACCACCTCATTTGTGATGTGTCGCTTGTATCGGTTATCTGGTGCTGGGAACCCTTGTGTTTGTTAGGTATCAGATCTGCCGCTGGGAGTCCTTCATTAATTATTCTTTAGCGTCTCTAAGCGTGGGACCGAGATTCGAACCTGTGTTGCTCTGCGTTGTCTTGCTTCCAAGATAAACACATTCCTCTGAGCTATCCTCCCAGCCATTGTGCTTGCAAAGTATCGGATCATCTGGTGCTGGGAGCCCTTGTGCTTGTAAAGGATAAAATCTGGTTCTGGGGGACCTTATGTTTGTTAGGTACAAGATTATCTGGAGCCGGAAGCCTTTGTGCTTGTAAAGTATCAGATGATCCGGCACTGCGAGTCCTTAATTAATTAATTGATTTGTGTTGCTTCCAAGATAAACACATGGTCCCCGAGTTATCCTCCCAGCCATTGTGCTTGTAAAGTATCAGATGATCTGGCTATGGAAGCCCCCTTGTGTTTGCAAAGTATTGGAAGATTTAGGTATGGGAGGCCTTGTGTTTGTTAAGAATCAGATGACCTGGGTCTGGGAGCCCTTAAGTGTTTAAAGTATCAAACGATCAGGCGCTAGGAGGATCCCTTGTGTTTGTTAGGTATCAGATTATCTGCAATTGAGAGACCTTGCACTTATTAAATAGTAGATGATCAGGCTATGGGAGCCCTTGTGTTTGTAAAGTATCAACTTATTGGGTTTTGGGAGCCCTTATTTTTGTAAAGTACCAGATTGTTGGGCTTTGGGAGCCCTTGTGTTTGTAAAGTATCACATTATTGGCCTTTGGGAGCCCTTGTGTTTGTAAAGTACCAGATTGTTGGGCTTTGGGAGCCCTTGTGTTTGTAATGTATCACATTATTGGGCTTTGGGAGCCATTGTGTTTGTAAAGTATCACATTGGCTTTGGGAGCCCTTGTGTTTTTAAAGATCCCTCTGTGCACTTCTGGACAAGTTGGGGATCCCTTTCACCAACTACACTGACGACATCCAGATCATCCTAGAACTCACTGGGAGTTACGCCACAGATTCTGGAATCCTATCTAATATCCATGAACACATTGACAGCTGGATGTCGGAGAACTGGCTGTGCCTAAACGGTAGTAAAACCGAGCTGATGATCTATGGATCTAATCAGGCCATAAAAAACGGAATAAAGATTATAGTAGCTTCTCTCTAAAAGACCAGATATTACCAATACAACTGAAGGTGAAAACCCTAGGGGTTCAGTTGGAGGCCTCTTTGAACCTAGATGTACACATTACATACGTGAAGCAGACCTGCAACTATTACCTATGCCTTCTCAAGAACATCCACCGCTATATTGCGAAGAGAAATTGTGCCACCATCGCACAAGCTACTATTTTAAGAAGATTAGATTATTGTAACGCCCTTCTCAGTGGAGCATCTCTATTCAATCTCAAGAGATGCCAGGTGATTCAAAAGGATGCAGTTCGAATAGTGACCAACACCAACAGAAGAACACACATCTCGAACTACAGAAGGAAATTACACTGGTTGCCAATCCAGTAACATATCAATTTCAAAGTAGGCACCTTGGTTCATAGGTGCCTCTATGGCATAACACCTGAATATTTAAACCCTCTGGCCACCTTATACCAACCCACGAGGTCCCTTCGATCCTCCAGTTTACGGCTGATTCAGGGCCCGATGACTAACCATACCAAGGGTCTTGGTAGACCCTTTCCCACAAAGGTGGCCGGTCTATGGAATGCTCTGCCGCCTGCTCTCAGACTTGAACCAGACCTTAAAACTTTCAGGAACACTTTGAAAATCCTCCTCTTCAAATAACTGATCTCTACATTGTCCTAAAAATTATTTCTCTGCCTGTATCGTTCTAAATGTTTAGTGAACTTGTGTCCATGTTTGTACTCTGATGCCTGCGGTTGCATTATAAATATATATATATTTTTATTATTTATTTGGGTTTTAAAAAAGAAAAACCTTTACAAATAAAAGAAAAACTTTTTTCACAGTTGAGCGCATTAAGCTAAAAAAGTCAAACCAAAGCAGGCAGGAAGAAAAAGAATGCCGAATCAAAGGAATACAAGAAAAACCCAGGGGCTACCAAAGGGTCCAATCGCAGCTCGGCTGCGCCGTTCCGGGTGGCGAGAGACTTCCTTTTATGATAGTATAGAGCTTTTTTTCATGACTTCTACTATTGTTGCCGTCAGCATGATCTCTTGGCCAGCGATCAGCCTGTCCCAAAAAAACTCTGATGTTAGACTCTCTTCTTTAGCCTCAAATCTCCTATGTAGCAACAGTCTTGTTTCCCAGGTTCCTTCACACTCCAATAATAAGTGTCTTAGGGATTGTTGGCTTGGAGAGTCACATTGTCTACAGAGTTTTTTTGCTTGGTCACCCAGATTTATTCTAGCCAAAATTTCCCTGGTGTGGGCTAAGTTTAGCCTAAGTCTCAAGAAATATTTCTTATTCCCTTCTCTGGAAACTTTTGACGGTAGCGAGAAAGAGAATCAAGCTTTTTATCCACCTTTAGAAAACGGTTAGGGGAATTAAGGTTCCTTACTCTGTCGATGGTGTCGATCCAATCACTTATTTCTAGTGTCTTTTTCACTTTCAAGGGATTGGAAATGAAAGTTTCTAGTGTCAAGTCGAGCCAAAGCAGGATACCTCTGACTTTCTTCTCCAGACCAAGGAGTAGCTGGGATCTTGAATTTTTGAGGTGTTCATTCACGTCAGAGTAAAGGCAGGTCTTTCCTGCTATCATTATTTCAGGGAATAATGATATAATTTTCCAGTCTGCTCACCATCCAAGAGAAGCTAGACCTAGTTCGAAGTGTAGGCTCACCAGAGAAGTACACATTGGTAGAGCCAAGGATTTTTTCCACAGAAGACCCTCTAGTTTGTTCCAGTTAATGTGCCATAGCAGAAGTTTCGCTTCCAGGCCATAGAGAAGGACTGGAACTGCTTTGGCCATCTAGAACTTAATAAGTGGTAGAACAGAAAATTGACAACATTTTGCATTCAGTTTCTTCATTTGAGGAATGATCATTGTAGCTTTTTCCATAATTGCTATGTTCACCTTGTTGTTAGCGGGAGAAGCGAAAACTTCGTAGCCCAGATAAGTAAGTTCTTCGACGCGGGGGACTGTTTTACCATCCAAAACCCAGTTTCCATAGCCTGGTTTCTTCTTTGGATGCTTAAATATGAGTATCTTGGATTTCAGAGGGTTGATTGAGAGGCCATTTGGGTGGCACAATCCCCAAGTTTATTTAGGAGGCGCTGAAGACCAATCGCCGATCTATCCAGCAGGACTAAATCATCCGCACAGGCGAGCCAATGTATTCTCCTCCCGTTGATCACTGGACTAGCCAATGACGATGAAAACAGGAAGTCTCCTAGATCTGACAAAAACAGGTTGAAAAACAAAGGGGCTCCTAGACATCCTTGCCTCACCCCTTTGAAGACCTGTATTAAATCTGACAGATGTCCCTGGTCGTCAAGCCTCAGTCTTATGGTGGTGTTCTTATGAAGGTCAATTAGAATTGCTAACAGGGAGACTGGAATCCCCCAACTATGGAGTTTGCGCCAGAGTAAGGATCTATCCACGCAATCAAATGCCTTAGATAGGTCTACCCATGACCCATAAAGGGGAGTGCCCTCTTTCTCATTTGACTTTTCGCTAAGTAAAGTTAAGATAAGCCCATTAAGACTAGTGGAGAGCCCTTTTCTAAAGCCTGTTTGATGATGTGAGTGTATCTGCCTTGACTCCACCCAGTGTGAAAGTTCTCTTAATAGAAGCTGCATGAAAAGTTTACTATCTATATCAAAGAGGGCGATTGAGAGATAGTTTGCCGGGCTTAGCCGATCACCCCCCTTGAAGAATGGGATAACTAATGCGTTCTTCCATGATGGAGGAAAAACCCTGGTCTTTATGATTTCTTGGAAGAGACGATTTAGAATCGTGGCCAAAAGGTTTGGGTTGTTTTTCAAGACCTGATAAATTAGGCCGTTTGGGCCTGCAGCTTTTGATGAAGAAGAATTAGAAATTAATTCCAGAATGTCATGTTCATCAAACGTAAGGAACCGGGGGGGTCTGTAGGCATGATCAAATCTGTGGACCCTTTTGGTATGAAGTTTTCTAACAGGTATTCTACCCATTTTTGTTCATTCATTTAGTGTAAATATATAAATAAATAATCATTTGAAAAAGTATCAGATTATTGGGCTTTGGGAGCCCTTGTGTTTGTAAAGTGTAAAGTATTAGATTATTGGGTTTTGGGAGCCCTTGTGTTTTTAAATTATCAGAATATTGGGTTTTGGGAGTCCTTGTGTTTGTAAAGTGTAAAGTATCAGATTATTGGGTTTTGGGAGCCCTTGTGTTTGTAAAGTTTCAGATTATTGGGTTTTGGGAGCCCTTGTGTTTGAAAAGTATCAGATTATTGGGTTTTGGGAGCCCTTGTGTTTGTAAAGTGTAAAGTATCAGATTATTGGGTTTTGGGAGCCCTTGTGTTTGTAAAGTATCAGATTATTGGTTTTTTGGAGCCCTTGTGTTTGCAAAGTGTAAAGTATCAGATTATTGGGCTTTGGGAGCTCGTGTGTTTGTAAAGTGTAAAGTATCAGATTATTGGGCTTTAGGAGCCCTTGTGTTTGTAAAGTTTCAGAGTATTGGCTTTTGAGAGCCCTTGTGTTTGTTAAACATCAGATGATTTTTTGCTTCAGAGTTTCCAAGCAAAAGTTCACACTAATGTTAAAAGAAATCGCATTTTCCTTGTAAATGTGCTCTTTTCAGCCCCAAAACCATCTGTAATGTAGTGACAGTGCTTTGAGAGTGGCGGAGAAGGAAGGGATTGATAGCATACACCTACATAATATGAGACGATTGATTAATGGTTAATAAAATGAGGGCATAGCTGCAGAAGAGGTTTACACCTGCCCCAATCTATGCCAGTGGTGCTAATGAATGTCGACTCAGGGGAGCCCTCTTGGCAGTATTTGGTAGAGGGCGCAGCTGTGGGCTTTTTTGTGAAAGGTTTGACAAATGAAGCAGAAAACGTGAATACTCTTGAACGAATGATGTCCAGACTCGCCCATCTTTCATAGTCCAGAATCTAGGTCCCAGACACTGTAACTTGGTTTGCAATAATTAATTGCAGTGAAAAGACCCTGCCATGCCCAAATTGGCATTGAAGGGGGCAATGAGAATGTGGGTTTTGGAAAAGGAGCCAACAAGGACTAAAGAAAGGGCAAGAGTAAAAGAATGTGCAAATAATTGCCTGCATTAGAACCGTTTAGCGCCCATTTCTCAGAGATTCCTGTGTTGTTCTAAATAGCAAAAGTATTTGCAATTTATATGCAAGAAGTTGGAAACTAATGAAATACTTGTACAGAAATGGTTCTTCGCAGTGCCGACCAGCGGCTACGTAGATTCTTTCAAATTAACCAAATTTAATCTTTGAAGCATCTGGCTGTGTACCAATAGGGGACTTGAGAGGAGCTTTTGGGGAAATGTGTCCAGAGCACAGGGGGCATAAAAAAACGAAGATTTTTAGTCATTCTTGATGTTGGCATGGTGATTTTCTCACTTTTGCTATACTGTGATTGTATAATTACTTTAAACAAGTTTAGCCTGAATGATATTGCAATGTTATGTTCTTTTTTCACTCTTTCGTTTGTCGTCTTATTAATTGTAAAGATGTAGGCCCTCTTTATCTGTTTGCTGGCATCCCGCTGGTAATTCCAGCGTGATACCGGCAAACCTGCCTTCCCGCCTGCACCGCCCAATATCCTGGTATTACCGCGGCATTACAGACAGAGATCCGGTAAGTTCCCATTCCGATGGAGTCCCATAGGACTGCATGGGATGGGATTGCCTGAATCACTGTCGGTGTTAGTAACGGTGACGGTGATTCAGGCAGGTATTCGCCGGTAGGGGCCTGAAATCCCAGCAGTTCAGGTTTGCCAGGAGATCCGTGGCCCCCACCGGCAAACATGATGTGTGCCAGTCTGGAACAAATGCCAAAGCCGACATTACCAGCATTTGTTCCCGAAGTTATTCTGGACCAGCACACTTATAATGAGGCCGTAAGTGTTGAAAGATTTGATGAACTGTACAACACTTTAACAAAATAAAAAAACAATACCAAATCTCGATATATCTCTTGCCACGCTAATGCCACGTGTGAGTGAAGCACCAGCGATTCCATGGGACCAGGCCTCCATTCCATGGTGTGGCGGGGTGTGTGTGTGTGGGGGGAGCTAGGGAGTTTGGAGCTTTGTAGTATGTGTGCCTGTAGGTTGAGGGTGAACTGGTGTGTGTGTGTGTGTGTGTGTGTGTGTGTTTTGCGTGGTATACATCTACATGAGTGTTTATGCACGCTTGTATGTGCGCACCAGCTAAAGATTGGGAACAAATAAATGCCCTCTGTGCTGGTCACTGCTCGCCATTACTTTCAGAATGGATTCACAAAGCCTACACAAAGGCTGTACTTTGGCCAGTGGAGGCTGTTACTAAACAAATATATCTTTGTCGGTATACAGAGGTATTACCAATACTGCTGTGGTATCCGTTGGAATTACTGCCGTATTACTACTTTGCTTATTCCGCCGGCAGAATTAGCGGGCAATTTCTTATTCAGCGGTGTGCTAAAAGTGGCAGTAATTCTGTTACCTCCTCTTTTAATATTTATTGCTGAACTCCTATTCAGCCCCACAATCTTTTAATGTCCACAAATCCAAAAAGACAAGCCATCCTGAGTGCCAAGATAGCAAACATGGAAGGGACACGTGTGCTGGCAGTAGCACTTGCAGCCAAAATATAAACCTCTGGTATCTTAGGCTCTTTCACAATTGACCAAATGTGACAACCCAAAAACTGGAATCTTTTCAAATGTACCCGGGAAAAAATGTCATGAAGAAGGCTCTTCCACCTCGGCTAATGTAATCTCTCTTCATTCCTCCTGCTCTGCTGGGAGCCACTCTCGCCAATCCATGGATCCATTTTCATACGCGTGCAGTGGTGAAAAGCAGAGCGGATCAATGCGAGCGCCGAGATGACGCGGCACTACTCTCACGCGGACGCGCAGTGTGCCGGTGGGCCTGCTCAGATCCCAGGCAAGCTGCTCTAGTTTCATGCTGAAATGCAAGAGCCAGGAGTTTGATAGGGCAACCCTTTGACAGCGCCAGGCTCAGTTTAGGATATTATCTTATTACCTGCAGTGCAATATGCAAGCCGATATTGCTCTTACTCGTGCATGCCACATTGCCCGGCTTCATCTGTACAGATGCTGACTTGTTCTGCACATCTTCTACTGCAGACGACTGCTCATAGTCTGGTGTCACACAGAAGGCTGCATGCTCGCCCTGGTGGCCTCTGGAAAGCCTTGGAAGCAAAGAAGTATTTGGAAATATATGAACTGAATGAACTAAAATGCGTTTCAGGCTGCTTGAAAAATCTCTCTTCTGGGGGTTTGTGTTGGTGAAAGTGAATTTGGGCTTCCACAGGGTTTAATGTAATCCTGCCTGGGTTTTGAAAGGGTTTGTGAAGGATTTACTTGCCTGGGTGCTGCCCAATTCACTATATATATATATATATATATATATATATGCTGCCGGAAAAGTACCCAGATCAGAGTCCGCTTTGGAGGAAAGGTATTTGTTTTTTAATGCAATCCTTTCGGGTTGCCAACAGAAAATGTCCTTCGCTCGCTCACTCATTCATTCATTCCCTCACCCCTGTTGGGCATCACTTCTTTCCATCCTAGTGCTTTAGTTTAATTATGTCCTCCATATTTCGAAACTAATGCCAAAGGGCAATTTTCATTTTTAAGGAACGATTTCTTTCTTTGTTGTTTTGTCTCCATGTATATTTATCTATCACCTTACCCCATTTAATTTATGCACATAATGATTTAGTTATACAAGCATTGTTAGGATATATCATGTGACGTCATGCCATATTATGGAATTTGAAGAAGGACTTCAAGGGCAGTGACGCATCGGGAAAGTGATATAGCACGCCACAGCGGCATAATTAATTAAGACATATTAGCAGCACTCAGTTCAGGAAAAGGACCACTGAAGACCTGCAAAAGCAGAGTCTACAGCCCTTTCGAAACTGAGATTACCCTGCCGCCCCCTAGTAACAGGTCAAAGAAACTGCAGCTTAGGTTCGGAAGGGTAGACAAGGCTGGATTATGCAGATTAACTCCCAGTAGAGCCCAGCCTCGGGCCAAGAGGAATCCAACCTCCCCCGCCACCCTCACCATCCCCATAAAGCTCCTAAGAGGCCACAAGAGCTTTCAGTCATCCTGGTCCAGGGCCTCACTGCCAGTGGAGCCACAGATGAAAAGCCCCATTCATTTAAGAGAACCAATATTTCCTCCCATCTTTCCAGTCTATAGGGCCTGGCTGCTTGTGGCCTAGTGAAAAGGTGGAATAGGGTATGTGCCCCTGTTCCTTTGGGCACTCCTTGATCCCACCTAGGCAGTGCAGGAGGACCTCCAGCCTGTGCTTACGATGCCAGGCTGCCTTTGATATGGGCCTTATAATGGGCCGCTGCCCTCCTGGCGCGTTGTCCTTAATGCTGAATGGCTCCTTTTACCTAGGGATCCTGCCATGCCTTATCTTACAGCTCCAATTGAATTCTCATGTTGCATTCCAGTGCCTTATTTACCAATTCAGTACATAGAACGTCAATACCAATTCTCTCTTCTCCACATGAGGCCAATCTGGTATGGCTTTGTGTGGGGGGCACAGCCCATTCCTAGTCTGGCACGTCCGTCAGATGGCTCGGCTTTACCTGAAACCCTTCAGACTATCAGCAGGAGAGAATCCAATCTGTTCACAGGGTTAGTAGCTTCCACAAATACTAGGAACTCTTGAGTACACCTCAAGGCCATCTTGCATCCACATGACTTAATGTAATTCTGTCCCCGCCACACTAGAAATGGCCTCCATGAAAGGTCTGTCAGTCAATAAGGGAACTCGGTCAATGTTTACAGCTCTCACTGTAGGTGATAATTTCTTTAGTGAACGGTACATTGAATACTCACTTTCACAGCACTTAGAAGCAAGACAACCCCTAGTATGAAACACCACACAAAAACATGGTTTAATTGTATTGTTTTGCATATGCCAAATTGTATACACGCATGGCTAACATCAGTTCTCAGGCCTTCCATTGCCACACAGGTCGCGTCTAATATGGCCCGACAAGTGGACATGGATTGACTGCATCTGTGACTTATTTGACGTAAGCACCTACTTTGCATGCGGTTGCATTTTCTTCATTGTGCATGTGTTCTGCATGTAAAGTAAAGCAGAGCCCTCAACTGTAGACAGTTGTCCTTGTGGTTGATACACTTCTGTATACTAACCCTCATTCCACCTTTAGCACTGCACCCCATAGAACACATCAGTCCAGCTGTCAAATAGTCACTGACACAGCAATCCACACTGCGCCTGACCACTCTTCGGTTCAGGGTCGAAAGGGGCGTAACGAAATGCCGTCCTTACGGATTCCAGGCCGAGGAGACCGCAATTGCAAGGACAGCCTTTTGTCTCAAGCCCCCTACACTCCGCTGCTGCACGCCCCCAACCCCTCCCATTCCCTGGCCTCCCCGCTACCCCCCACTTACCTGCTGCCCTCCGGCACACTCTTGCTTGCTTCTCTGTGTGCTGTGCCCCCTACAGAACTATGTACGGGCGGCGGCCTTATAAATGCAAGAAGCCCTTCGTAGGCAGGCCTTTGGGAGCATGGCCTAGAGATGGCAAATGCACGCTCTATACTATGGCTACTGCAATGTCACTGTTCTAGCATCAGTGCTAATAATTGAACAGTAGCTTGAAATGATACAGTTTGCATGCAATGTAACGTAATGCTGCTTAGTTCATGTCTGTGCAGACCATGGTCTGCCAAAGGGCATTCGCCACGCAGTGCTTCAAAGCCATAACAATGGCTCTTAGGCTTAAGACTGTAGTTTGCAGTGTTTCATAAAAGTATAGTGTTATTTCTTTTTAAATATTAAGACACCTGTTTATGGAAAAAATATTTTTTTTGATATTTTATTTCCTATACGGTTGTGTTTCTTTTCTTCAACTTTCACATACTCCCAGAAAGTAGACCTGCTGTGCATTTTGGAAGCATTCCCATTAGAAAAGTAGTGTGTCTGAGCTAATGGTTAATAATATCGTATGGAGAGAAAGGTCGGCAGCCGCTTCCTAAACAGAATGTAGCGTGAAATTGGCCTTAGTCCTTAAGGGAGTGTGTTCCAGTACTTCAGAGCTCCAACTGAGAAGCTGTGTCTTTTGTTACTGCCCTTTAGGACACCAACCGCTCTAGAAGCCATGATATGACTGAGAAGTCTATTCACTGCCAGGTAAATAGCAGTGGCGTCACCTCAGGGCAGGCTTTCTATGCTCAAAGCGGGTGACACAGGTAAGCAAACAAGCTGCTGAATTCTGGACCCTCTGAATGCAATGTAACCGATACAAAGGAAAGCCAGAAACACGCAGCGCACGGTCTGGGTGAGATAGCAACAGTGCAACCCCATAAGAAAAGGGAAGATTATTTTCAGTTGTCTGCAATTTAAAAAGTCCCACTCAATTGTGAGAAACCAGAAGGAGTCTAACCCACTAGTCCACGGGGATCTGTCTTCCAGGTGGACCCGTGCGGAGGATCACCTGGGTGAGGGGTCTTCGGGGAGTGGCACACCGGATGGTGAGACGTGGTATCCCCTTCCTTGTAACACCTTTACCCCATCCTACCAGGTAGGATATTTAGGAACTCTACCCCCCGCCCCCATTCCAACACAAACATTTTCTCACGAACAGACCGCTATGAGAAAAAACAGACGAACACCAGAGCAGTATAACTGACGTGTCCCAATACAATGGTCAGGTGAGGTCAGGCAATTACTGATCATAACAAACACCTGATTTCCATTACACTTCTCCACACGTACAAGGCGGAGCACAAGAGCACACTGTGAGCGAGGCAAAGTACACGCGGAAACAGCAGTTTCGGGACGGCAACTGAGCTAGAGAGGAAAGACAGCAAAAACAACAAAGGGATCGCACGGAGGGAAATTCCCTTGACCTTTTCGACAAGGAACCGTTACTTTCCAGAGACCTCAAGAATAGAAAGCGTAAAACCAGGAAACCATGCAGAAGAATCCTGAATTGTGTGTCAGAGATACCCGGGGCACTCCCACGTCAATAATCAAGGTGGTGAGAATCACCAGCCAACGTGGTACCGTCCTTGGCTCCAAGAACAAAGACGCTTCAGTGAAATCAACACAGCTGGTGAGTTGGGGAGACTGATACAAGACCGGTCTGTGTTGAAGCCAGGGTTGCAAGCAGCAACATTGTATGGCGAGCGCTGGAATGAACATTATTAAAACGCATGTGATTAGAGACACAAGTGAAGTTGAACTGCCGATGAGTGATTGAATTTTAAAGCGAGCTAAAATACCTATGACAGAGTGGTCCAGCACCGCGTGGGTGCTCAATCGAAGGTTTGTGTAAGGTATCCAGATAAGAAGTGAGGAAAGTAGATACATTTGGTCTGAGCCCGGCAGAGCGAGACCAATTGAAGGTTTTGTGTTAAAGTGGGTCTGAGCCTGGCGGAGGGCAACCCGGGCTGAACAGTAAATCACCAGAGAAGTTGCATAAGTGAAAATCCTGAGAGGAAAGGAACGTATTCTTTTGTTGCGTTGCATCCAGCCCTCTGAAGTAAAATACTTTGCATGGCAAAGAGACGTTGGCACAGAAGGCCCTGGCGTTGAAGTCTTGAAGTGCATCCTTGTGCTAGAGAAGCCAGAGAGTGTGCTAAGCTTGAGTGTGCCGCCTTGTCCCGTGCTAAAAACGTGGGGAAGGGAAGCCAACAGCTCGAACATCCTGACATATCATTTTGTGAACCGTTTTCTTTTGCACAACATTGTTTCCCACAGTATTTGTATTTAGAAGTAAGGATTGGCAATAGGTTTATTAATATAGGCCCTTTTATTTTGACAGCCACGACTAGGACTGCATTATTATTATTTGATGGTCATAGCTTGCTCCCATTTTTAGATTTAGGATTAGATAGGTGTTTTTCAATCCCAATTGAAGTTCAATAAACACCATTGAACTGTTGTCACTTGTGTCCGTCTTACTGTTGGATACCATGCCTTTGTTACACAATGCTGCAACTGCGACGAACCCTGTGGGGATTAGAGGCAGAGACGCAAAAGGTTGCAAGATTTTATTTTGTCATTGATCAAATATGAAAATGCAAATCCAGTAGCGAAGACCCAGACACCTAGATTATGGGGTTGAGTCAGAAGAACGCAGTGGCTGATGGCATCAAATGTCACTGATAAGGCCAGCGGGAACAGGGCACCCGGCAACACCACCGGAGTCAACCTGCAGTCCTACATCCCCCAGCTCTGATGGCGTTAAGGTGACCGTCACTGCACTCTCCATCATCATTGCATGTTAGGAATGTGCCTGGAAGTCAATGGATCATGAGATCGGTCCCTAGGTCTTTTTGAGGAAAGGGGTGATCAGTACCAGTGTAAAGCTGTTAAGCACCAATTTCAAGGAAGGGGAATTTCTGTAGTCATTTGCTATTTATATTCATGCGGCAGAATTGCAGCCAGTCTAGGCTGCAGACAGTGTTGCAACAATGCATATGAAGTGGTTTCATGGGCTGGAACCTGCGGCAGCCCCCTAACCTTCGGGGCAGCTATGCACATGTAACGCGTGCTTATTCGACAATCCGGTTCTATGCTGCAGCAAGAAGTAACAAACCCAAGCGGCAAGAAGGTGCGTGATGGGAAATGTAAAAGCAGTGCTGGTTTTTTTTTTGTTTGCATTCTGGTACTTGTAGTGCTGAGTCAATGTGTAAAGCGAAGAAAACACAGCTCTAAACGAGCTACTCACACCGGACATTAGGCAACTCGGATACTATTTCCCACTTGGACAGTTTACCACTGGGATATTTAGCCACTCAGATATTGTGCAACTAAGATAATCTACCATTTGATATTTGGCCCACTCTGATAATTCGCCACTTTGATAACTGTTTGGTTCACGTACCCCCAAACTCCCATACTCACACTCCCTGGACTTCCCTATTGAGCTAGAACCACTCTTTGACACTTTAACTGGGATATTAACCCACCGTTGACAAGCCAAAATGCCACAGGAATTTCTACAACTGGCGAACTAAACCTCACCACAAACACTGATGTGGTATAATGAGTTCCCAGTAACAAACTTAACCACGAGGTGCTCAGAAGTAAGGAAGATGGGCATCCTATGCCCTACTACACACAGGCAGTCCGCTCGGGTCATATCTCCTCATGAGCCAATCAAAATGCCTGGCTCACGGAAAAACCACCAGACATGACATACACATAAAGGCGCAAGTGCCAGCAAAGAAAGTGAAAAAGAGCAACCAACTACTTCATGGATGCATAGCACTTTCCAGGGCTGTCAGAAGCTGTGGTGAGGCCCGGGGCAAAACATTTGGTGAGGCCCCCTTACAATTTTTTGCACTCGGCCAGCGGTGGCACATCCGCAAACAGGAGACTCGAGAAATCTACCCTTGAGTTTGTGTGCAGGATCCCAAATATGGTTTATTACTACAACTCCAAATCAACTACAGCAAAGTTAGATTTCTCTACTGAAGAAAGGTTCATGCAAGACTAACTTTTTTATCATATGAATAAATATATATAAGATGGCATGAGCTCTCCACTGCACCATCTCCAATTCTCTGAGGGTCAGTCACTTTTCCAAGCAAAGAGTTGAAGGCAGATCTCTTTCTTTGGCTGAGGCCTCCCCCTGGAAACAGCCTCCCGGCCTCGCTGAAACTTGAGGAGAACCATCTCTGGTTCTGGAAGCACCCCAAGACCTGTCTCTTTGCTTTTGCCTTCTCTCTTCCTCTCCCTTGCTGATCACTTGTCTGATCCATGCACTGGTCACCTGGTCAAGCTCTGAATTCGGGCCCAGGTCCCTGCCTGACCTGTTGCAATCACGCACTGCCTCTTGGCTCCCCTGCACTTGTGGTCTGTATCTGTAACCCTACAGTCCCTGCTCTTGCTCTTATTCTCCACCAGTTGGCTGCACTTATGAGTACCCACACTTGGCACCTGTTGGCTGCACTCTTGTTTCTCCTTTATTACTGCACTTCTGCATCCTAACCCACCCTCGGCACTTCTCCCCTCACCCCTTCCCTGCTCTTGCGCGATCTGAATGACACAAGGCCTAGTAAGATCTGTGTTTTGTCCTACTCTTTTGTTTCTCGCTCCTTGCCTTATCGTGCCTAGAAACACTTGTAGACAGGCACGTTTTAAATGCCATATCATATCATTAAGGAGCACTCTGCCCCTGTGTGCACATTAAAACACACGTCATACACAGTGAAAAATGATGTACAGTGGAGGCTGGTACATTTCTAAACTTAAGAGGCTTAAATATTTGTGCCAATTAGGCAGGATCAACAGAGCACAATGAGGGAGCCCAAGCCAAACACGGGTTGCTTGAGGGGGGTTCTCACTCCAAAGAAAATGTTTGAAACATTGGGTTAAAAGTATGCATTTTAGAGCACTTTCTTTTAAAAATTGGGTAGAAATCCATACAATTTGCAATTGGTTTTTTATGGAAGCACATAGAAATTCCCAATAGTTGCAAATCACACATTGTGCATAGGAACATTTTCCAATACATTTCATGCCGCCTTTCCACGCGAGATATGCTAGTATAAAAATATATTCATGCTGGTTGTTCTAATTATGTCGATGCAGGCTGCATCAATATATGCCATTATTACCATGTACGGACTCCCAGCCAGTAAAAATGCCATGCCACAGAAAGTATATCCAGGCTGACTGTGTACCATAAGTGTTATTACTGGCTATATTGGCCTACATTCAGTGTGGGCCAATTTAGCCAAGTAGTATGTTTGCTTTAACCTTGATGCATAGTCCTGTGTAGTGGTATTAACTGGCCATTGATAGTGCCAGTGCAAACTGGTTTCAGTACCTGAGCATCTAATAGCAGTGCCTGGTAAATGCCTAAAACGTATACAACAGCCCAAAACTTATTTTTTTTAAAACTTCAGCGAAACACACGCAGGGTGTTTTTAAATTGAGTGGCCACAGGCAGACCTGATTAAGACATTTTTATTACACCAGTTGCGTGTTTACAACTCCAATGAAGTCATGAACTCTCAGAAGACTCCTTTGAGGAAACACTTGCAGGCACATTGAGGGCAAAGTTTGATGGCAAGGCATGTTTAAAGCTAGCTCAAAGAGTTCTAGTGAGGAGGTGTTTTGAGTGGGGAGGGCAGGAACTGGATGAGAATGCCATATGGATTAGCATGGCCATGAGAAGTCATTTCACTGTTAGCACCTGCATTCATATCCATACATTTTCAGGTAATTGAAATCGTTATGTCGGGTTAGCACTTGCATGCTAGGGGAGTGATTAGAAGGGAAGTGGTGACATGAGACATCTCATTCTTACAGCAGTCCTTAAGTGTGACGTTTCAGAAATGAAGGCAAGAGGTAGCTGCTTGTAACATTGAAGCTTCACCAGAATAGTCTCATTCGAAATGTGGAAAGATGTTAGGTGCCCCCACACAAGGAAATTTGCCCCTTCCTCACAGCCTCTGACGTTAGCGCCTCTCCCAACATTTGAAGTGTTAGTCCCCTCTCCCCCCTGACATTTTAGCCTAGGTGCACCTCTGATGCCATGAACCCACCACTTAATGAAGTGGCCCCCAGGGCGGCTACATTTAGGCGTGGTGCTGAACACTCACTCACAAAAACACTTTCACCCATGCATTCATCCACCAGTTACACAACTCCATACATGCATGCATGCATACATAAAACCAGACACAGCATTGACACAAACACCAACATGCATGCATGCATTCATACATACACATATACATACTAATTTAATTTAAATACACATATACACTTTTAGTTTAAAATAAAAACACTTACCTTACCTCCATGCACCCTTAAAAAGCAACCACGCAGCCGACACGTAGACATGCTGCCTGACAAGAGAGAACTCCTCTCCCATCAGTCAGCGTGATCACGCTGACAACATGAACACACTGGCTGACAGGAGAGGAGTCCTCTCCTATCAGTCAGCGTGGTCATGCCGAGCAACGTGAACACACGAACTGACAAGAGAGAACTCCTCTCCCATCAGTCAGCGTGGTCACGCTGAGCAACGTGAACACACTGATTGACAAGAGAACTTCTCTCCCATCAGTCAGCATGATCACGCTGACAACATGAACACACTGACTGACAAGAGAGAACTCCTCTCCTGTCAGTCAGCGTGGTCATGCTGAGCAACGTGAACACACTGCCTGACAAGAGAGAACTCCTCTCCCATCAGTCAGTGTGGTCACGCTGAGCAACATGAACACACTGACTGACAAGAGAGAACTCCTCTCCCATCAGTCAGCGTGATCACGCTGACAACATGAACACACTGACTGACAGGGGAGGAGCCCTCTCCTGTCAGTCAGCATGGTCATGCTGAGCAACATGAACACACTGACAAGAGAGAACTCATCTCCCATCAGTCAGCGTGATCACACTGACAACATGAACACACTGACTGACAAGAGAGAACTCCTCTCCTGTCAGTCAGCGTGGTCATGCTGAGCAACGTGAACACAGACTGACAAGAGAGAACTCCTCTCCCATCAGTCAGCGTGATCACACTGACAACATGAACACAATGATTGACAAGAGAGAACTCCTCTCCCATCAGTTAGCGTGGTCACGCTGAGCAACATGAACACAATGATTGACAAGAGAGGAGTCCTCTCCCATCAGTCAGCGTGGTCATGCTGAGCAACGTGAACACACTGACAGTCAGCGTGGTCATGCTGAGCAACGTGAACACACTGACTGACGAGAGAGAACTCATTTCCCATCAGTTAGCGTGATCACACTGACAACATAAACACACTGACAGGAGAGGAGTCCTCTCCCATCAGTCAGCGTGGTCACGCTGAGCAACGCGAACACACTGACTGACAGGAGAGGAGTCCTCTCCTATCAGTCAGCGTGGTCATGCTGAGCAACGTGAACACACTGACTGACAAGAGAGAACTCCTCTCCCATCAGTCAGCGTGGTCACGCTGACAACATGAACACACTGACTGACAAGAGAGGAGTCCTCTCCCATCAGTCAGCGTGGTCATGCTGAGCAACGTGAACACACTGACTGACAGGAGAGGAGTCCTCTCCCATCAGTCAGCGTGGTCATGCTGAGCAACGTGAACACACTGACAGTCAGCGTGGTCATGCTGAGCAACGTGAACACACTGACTGACAAGAGAGAACTCCTCACCCATCAGTCAGCGTGGTCACGCTGACAACATGAACACACTGACTGACAGGAGAGGAGTCCTCTCCCATCAGTCAGCGTGGTCACGCTGAGCAACGTGAACACACTGACTGACAGGAGAGGAGTCCTCTCCTATCAGTCAGCGTGGTCACGCTGACAACATGAACACACTGACGGACAGAAGAGGAGCCCTCTCTTGTCATTCAGCATGTCCACGTTGTCAGCTGAATAACGGGAGGCAGCTGAGCTCACTTCTGAGCCCTGCTATCTCCCCTTATTTTGCTGTTTGTTGCGGAGCCAAACGGCTTCGCAACAAAAAAGCAGAATCATTGCAGGGGCAGAGAGCAGACAGCACAGTCCCCCGTGTAAATAATGGACACGGGAGACTGTGCTGGCTTCCACTTAGGAGAGGGGGCCGCGAGGCCCCCTGCAAGTGCGGGCCCGGGGCAGTTTGCCCCCCCTGCACCCCCCTCGTGACGGCCCTGGCACTTTCAGGACACCTTGATGAAAATCGTGTTATGCCTTGCGATGCTTAATTACCTACAAAGCCTCACAACCCACCTAGAAGACACAACCAAAGCAGGAGAGAAGATGCAACCTCCAGCAACTGACTAAGAAATGCCCAAAGGACAAGAAGAGAAGATAGCCACCTGAACACACGTTTATCACCAAGTAGTGGCCACACAACAGAATTATAACCCACAAATTCACATGCACGAGCGAAAGCGACATCGACCCTGCACGCAACCTACTCAACCTCCTTAATGAAGAACCAGAAACAACAAAGTTTCCCCACTCAACCCTCAAACCAAAGTCACTCAATGGATCAAAGGAGGAGAGGAACTAAGGGGCAATCACCCTACAGATACAACCACCAATGGATAAAGAAAAACCAAAAAGCAAGAAGATTGTCTTGAACTTGATCAATGACCGATCAATGAAACATAGCACAGAGATGCACGAGCTACTCAGAAAAGGGGGAACAGACATGCTTATCCCCGCAGAAACCTGGCTAACTTTAAGGAAGTTACAAAGACATTCCTCCCCATCAACTTCAAAATCAGACTAGATAACTGCGAAGGAAAAAGAGAAGGAGACCTAGCCGTAGCTTACAAAGAACGTCTAAGAATCACACCAGAACCATCGCTGAAAATCTTGGACTGTGAATCACTCTTCCTGCACCTAGCACTGGGTCTTCAAACCAACCCATCCTTCCCACTCATTTACAGACCACCCATATATAACCCGCCCTTCCCAGAGAAACTTGCAGATGCCATAACCAGCATCTCAGTGCGACACAAACACCTGATCATACTAGGAGAATTTAACATCTGATTCGAAGAGGAGGATAATAACGACACCAAATCATTAACCTCCCAGCCAGCCTGCACGTAACCCAATGGTGAAGGGGGAAACCCACTCTGATAAACACACGCTTCTGCAAAAAATGTCTAACTACAACTGCTCCCCAGCACACATTCTCTGGAGCAGCCACAAAATCTAGCTCAGAAAAAAGGAACTGGAAATCCATAAAGACAGTGGAACTCAACACCATATTACAATCCGCAAAACCACACAACTTTCTCCTGGACACAGTCCCATCAGACTAAATAATGGAGACGCTCCAAAAAAGGATCACAGAGGCCCCGATTCGGTAGCACCCAAGAAACGCTTTATCCCCTCCCAAAAGAAATTGGCCGGAAGATGGTTTATCTCCCCCCCAACCTCCACCTCAGGGCTTTGAAGAAAAGAAACCAACAGTTAGAACCAGCATAGAGGACACAACACCAACCGGACAAAATCGTGGCCCAAACAAAGATGTGGCTCTTTAAAGCAGAAATCCTAAACTCAAAGAAAATGCACTATGCTGAAGGAATCTCCCCTGCTCCCCATATTTAGTATTTATTACCTAATTTGATCGAATCAAATAGATTGAATGGTACTGGCCGAATTCGGTCAGCTGTACCATTCAATCAATACAATTCGATCAAATTGGGCAGTACCTTGTTCACAGGGTAAGGAGCAGAGTTCCCTCAAGAAAAGCTCTCCATCTACAGACCAGAGGTCTAGCAGGGACATACGTCATGAATCTAAAGGTTGTTCTAAAAGGAAATACAGTGCATCAGCATTTTCAAACATCTCAAAAAAATCTCAGGAACTCCCTCCCCAAAGGAATAGGCACAACAGAGGAACACCTTCAGGAAAGCAGTAAAAACATAGCTGGTAAATATGCTTATCTACCCGAGAAGTCACACGTCATTGTCAAAGAGGCACCAAACAAAGCTGACCACACCAGGTTTCACTTACCTAACAAGCTACCCACGCAACCACGA
The DNA here is from genome assembly GCF_040938575.1 of Ambystoma mexicanum. Taxonomy (NCBI): domain Eukaryota; kingdom Metazoa; phylum Chordata; class Amphibia; order Caudata; family Ambystomatidae; genus Ambystoma; species Ambystoma mexicanum. The sequence goes on from NC_090936.1 coordinate 1,166,204,364, forward strand.
TTTATCTGGTGCCATGAGGACCACGCTGTCCTTCCTCCACTAATCCATACTACACCCCCCATACAGCTGCAAACATACCAGACGCCAAGTAACTATGCTACAAACACGCGACACCTATAACACCCCCCACACCAACACCAAACAGCAGAACTCCACACCTCCAGTAACTCGCACAATCTCGACACAGCTAACACATCCTTATGCCACAGGCCTCCTAATGGATGCAAATGGCTTTGCGTGCCCACATTCTAGACCACCTAGAAGCAAACCCACATACAGTGACCGTCATTTCCAAACTGAATCCACCAACACCATATCAAAAGCACTATGCGCTCTACCTCTCCTGCCACCAACAAACAGACCCGCTCTTATTTTCTGATCTGCCAGAGCGCATGGAGGCCATGCAAATGGCAGCGGTGCACAGTATAAAACCCACTAGCATCATATAAGCACAACTCAGCTCAGATGCAGGAATCAGAAGAACAGAGAACTAGTTGTCTCCTTCTTGTAGTTGCACACGGCCTGCTTAGGCTAAAACCAAGATAGCTGCCAAATATATACGCATGCGATATTCCACTTGTGTCGGCCATTTTGGATTCACACAAATCACGTGTCCGATTTTATTTAAATTACGCAGAATTAAGCTCTGCGATTAACACGTCATCCCAGATGCTGTTTGGAATTCACAATACCCCCAAGGTTGGTGTTGGTCATAGCCCTAATTCTGAGCAGACACCCATTCCCTCACTCTGCTTTTACTGTGCATAGCTTTAAGAAGTGGGTGAGAAAGGCTTCCTGTTAGTGCTCGTGAACCCAAGAAGCGGGTGCTAAAGGCTTTTTCTTTTTCTATTTATTTTTAATTAAAAGTACCTGCATGAAACAAGTCGGGGGGACACGCGGGAGAGTGGTGTAAGCACACTTATTTCAGAGGGCGGATGCCGCCTCCCCTATGTGTTTTCAAGGAATTAATAAAGAAAATAGAAAAAAAGAAATATATTTATATATATATATAAATACACAGGGCCTCATTACACAGTAGGTGGTAGCCATGGCGCTATTAGAGCCATGGCTACCCCCTTACCGCATTCCGGGTCCGTGTTCCCGGAATAGGGACTTACCGGGTCATTCCGACCTTGGAGGACCTGGTAAATCCCCATTCCGGGAACCATTCCCCAATCCCATTTGAGTCCCCATAGGGCTCAATGGGAATGGGGAAGTAGCTAATAACGGTACCGCAATTTGCGGTACCGTTATTAGCTCTGAAGTCCCTTAACGGGTCCCGTCCTTAGCACCAGGTCAGACCTGGCATTAAGGAAGGGACCCGCTAAGGGACCTCGTAGTAGGGCGATAAGGGATTACCGGCACCGGTGCCCTTACCGGTGCCGGTAATCCCTTACCGCCTACTGTGTAATGAGGCCCATAGTATAGGATTGACTCATTTATAATCCTGTTGATCGATTCACTTCGTTGCTCTGCTATCCTCTGACATGCTGCGCTCTGAGGCCCGAGGGCATGTAGCGCCTTACTGAAAAACTAAAATAAATAAAGAAATAGTTGCACAGAAAAAGTGCTGCGGCAGGATGGGCTCCCAGGAAGCGTGTATCTGAGAGCAGACACTTAGCCATAAGACCACACGAATCTCTTGGCCTGCAGTGGTAGAGTTTCTGACACTGACATTCAATCAATCGATCATTCATTGACATTGTACAATACAGGACATGGTGGGTTACCTATTTTTGGACACAGAAAAGGGGTGCATCTTTTAAACTCAGCCAGCAATGTTATAGGAAAGTCTGCTCTCTTGATAAATGCTCATTTGTTCTGTGTACTTTAACTAGGAAAGACACATTGAATGAAATGTGCATATTTCGCTTTGGGAATGGTTCACTTCCTGTGACGTCACTTCCCATTGTGAATGTCAGCGTCCTCCCCCACACAAACACACTTCTCCAGCTTCCGCTACCTGGGTGATGTCTTGACCGCAGGGGCTACTTTTGGCTGCTGCTCATCAAATATGCATTTTAATCCTTGCTCTTCTATGCTCTATTTGCCCACACATTTGAGATTGCAATACCCACTTGCATCAGTAACACATGGAAATGGATTTAAAAAGAACATACCATCTTCACTGGTGTGGGTCTCCGTGCCGGCGTCCTGGTCCACCTCCTCCAAGGTGCCATGCTCGCTGTAGGGGCTATCACTGTGAACGAGAAGGCGTTAATGAGTCTGTACTCCAGGGTACAACATATGGAGAAAACCCCCAGCAAGAGCACTCACAAAAAAACAATCACACACAGGCAGAATATGAAGCTGATAAAAAGCAAAACAGGGACTTTTCAAGAGAGGTGCGAGACAGCGTTATCCCTCCGGATGCCAAAATGCTTTTCCCGGGCAATTAATTATTTGCAGAGAACCAGCTGTGGCGCCCGAGACTAGCCTGCCGCATTTATTAACTACCTTTCGTCCTGCCGGTACCATGTCTTCAACAAAACAGAGCGCAAGTGTCCCGCACAAACCATCAGAGGACCCGTGAGATGAGCAAATGGAAGTGTCGGAGCACATTAAGAGCTTGGTTTCAGATGAGGACAAGACAGCACTGCCAAGAAAGGCGTTTGAACATCGGCCATGAGCAAGACTTTCACTGGACCAGGAGCGCATGGGGAGGGCATTCACACTGAGCAGCAAGGATTTCACTGGACCAGGAGCACATGGGCAGGCGATTCACACTGAGCAGCAAGGCTTTCACTGGACCAGGAGCACATGGGCAGGGCATTCACACTGAGCAAGGCTTTCACTGGACCAGGAGCGCATGGGCAGGCGATTCACACTGAGGAGCAAGGCATCACTGGACCAGGAGCGCATGGGCAGGCGATTCACACGGAGCAAGGCTTTCACTGGACCAGGAGCGCACGGGCAGGCTATTCACACTGAGCAGCAAGGCTTTCACTGGACCAGGAGCGCACGGGCAGGCGATTCACACTGAGCAGCAAGGCTTTCACTGAATGGGGAGCGCATGGGCAGGGCATTCACACTGAGCAGCAAGGCTTTCACTGGACCAGGAGCGCCTGGGCAGGGCATTCACACTGAGCAAGGCTTTCACTGGACCAGGAGCACATGGGCAGGCGATTCACACTGAGCAGCAAGGCTTTCACTGGACCAGGAGCACATGGGCAGGCGATTCACACTGAGGAGCAAGGCATCACTGGACCAGGAGCCCATGGGCAGGGCATTCACACTGAGCAAGGCTTTCACTGGACCAGGAGCGCATGGGCAGGCGACTCACACTGAGCAGCAAGGCTTTCACTGGACCAGGAGCGCATGGGCAGGGCATTTACACTGAGTAGCAAGGCATTCACTGGGCCAGGAGCGCATGGGCAGGGCATTTACACTGAGTAGCAAGGCTTTCACTGGACCAGGAGCCCATGGGCAGGCGATTCACACTGAGCAGCAAGGATTTCACTTGGCCAGGAGCGCATGGGCAGGGCATTCACACTGAGCAGCAAGGCATTCACTGGGCCAGGAGCGCATGGGCAGGTCATTCACACTGAGCAAGGCTATCACTGGACGAGGAGCGCATGGGCAGGACATTCACACTGAGCAAGGCTTTCACTGGACCAGGAGAGCGCATGGGCAGGCGATTCACACTGAGCAGCAAGGCTTTCACTGGACCAGGAGCGCAGGGGCAAGCGATTCACACTGAGCAAGGCTTTCACTGGACCAGGGGCGCATGGGCAATCGATTCACACTGAGCAAGGCTTTCACTGCACCATGAGCGCATGGGCAGGGCATTCACACGGAGCAAGGCTTTCACTGGACCAGGAGCGCATGGGCAGGCGATTCACACTGAGCAGCAAGGATTTCACTGCACCAGGAGCGCATGGGCAGGCGATTCACACTGAGCAGCAAAGCTTTCACTGGACCAGGAGCGCATGGGCAGGCGATTCACACTGAGCAAGGCTTTCACTGGACGAGGAGCGCATGGGCAGGGCATTCACACTGAGCAAGGCTTTCACTGGACCAGGAGCACATGGGCAGGCGATTCACACTGAGCAGCAAGGATTTCACTGGACCAGGAGCGCATGGGCAGGCGATTCACACTGAGCAGCAAGGCTTTCACTGAATGAGGAGCGCATGGGCAGGGCATTCACACGGAGCAAGGCTTTCACTGGACGAGGAGCGCATGGGCAGGGCATTCACACTGAGCAAGGCTTTCACTGGACCAGGAGCGCATGGGCAGGCGATTCACACTGAGCAGCAAGGCTTTCACTGAATGAGGAGCGCATGGGCAGGGCATTCACACGGAGCAAGGCTTTCACTGGACGAGGAGCGCATGGGCAGGGCATTCACACTGAGCAGCAAGGCTTTCACTGGACCAGGAGCGCATGGGCAGGCGATTCACACTGAGCAGCAAGGATTTCACTGCACCAGGAGCGCATGGGCAGGCGATTCACACTGAGCAGCAAGGCTTTCACTGGACCAGGAGCACATGGGCAGGCGATTCACACTGAGCAGCAAGGATTTCACTGGACCAGGAGCGCATGGGCAGGCGATTCACACTGAGCAGCAAGGCTTTCACTGAATGAGGAGCGCATGGGCAGGGCATTCACACGGAGCAAGGCTTTCACTGGACGAGGAGCGCATGGGCAGGGCATTCACACTGAGCAAGGCTTTCACTGGACCAGGAGCGCATGGGCAGGCGATTCACACTGAGCAGCAAGGATTTCACTGCACCAGGAGCGCATGGGCAGGCGATTCACACTGAGCAGCAAGGCTTTCACTGGACCAGGAGCGCATGGGCAGGGCATTCACACTGAGCAAGGCTTTCACTAGACCAGGAGCGCATGGGCAGGGCATTCACACTGAGCAGCAAGGCTTTCACTGGACCAGGAGCGCATGGGCAGGGCATTCACACTGAGCAGCAAGGCTTTCACTGGACCAGGAACGCATGGGCAGGGCATTCACACTGAGCAAGGCTTTCACTGGACCAGGAGCGCATGGGCAGGCGATTCACACTGAGCAGCAAGGATTTCACTGCACCAGGAGCGCATGGGCAGGCGATTCACACTGAGCAGCAAGGCTTTCACTGGACCAGGAGCGCATGGGCAGGGCATTCACACTGAGCAAGGCTTTCACTAGACCAGGAGCGCATGGGCAGGCGATTCACACTGAGCAGCAAGGATTTCACTGGACCAGGAGCGCATGGGCAGACGATTCACACTGAGCAGCAAGGCTTTCACTGGACCAGGAGCGCATGGGCAGGCGATTCACACTGAGCAGCAAGGCTTTCACTGGACCAGGAGCGCATGGGCAGGGCATTCACACTGAGCAAGGCTTTCACTGGACCAGGAGCGCATGGGCAGGCGATTCACACTGAGCATCAAGGATTTCACTGCACCAGGAGCGCATGGGCAGGCGATTCACACTGAGCAGCAAGGCTTTCACTGGACCAGGAGCGCATGGGCAGGGAATTCACACTGAGCAAGGCTTTCACTAGACCAGGAGCGCATGGGCAGGCGATTCACACTGAGCAGCAAGGATTTCACTGGACCAGGAGCGCATGGGCAGGCGATTCACACTGAGCAGCAAGGATTTCACTGGACCAGGAGCGCATGGGCAGGGCATTCACACGGAGCAAGGCTTTCACTGGACGAGGAGCGCATGGGCAGGGCATTCACACTGAGCAGCAAGGCTTTCACTGGATCAGGAGCGCATGGGCAGGGCATTCACACTGAGCAAGGCTTTCACTGGACCAGGAGCGCATGGGCAGGCGATTCACACTGAGCAGCAAAGATTTCACTGCACCAGGAGCGCATGGGCAGGCGATTCACACTGAGCAGCAAGGCTTTCACTGAACCAGGAGCACATGGGCAGGCGATTCACACTGAGCAGCAAGGATTTCACTGGACCAGGAGCGCATGGGCAGGCGATTCACACTGAGCAGCAAGGCTTTCACTGAATGAGGAGCGCATGGGCAGGGCATTCACACGGAGCAAGGCTTTCACTGGACGAGGAGCGCATGGGCAGGGCATTCACACTGAGCAAGGCTTTCACTGGACCAGGAGCGCATGGGCAGGCGATTCACACTGAGCAGCAAGGCTTTCACTTAATGAGGAGCGCATGGGCAGGGCATTCACACGGAGCAAGGCTTTCACTGGACGAGGAGCGCATGGGCAGGGCATTCACACTGAGCAAGGCTTTCACTGGACCAGGAGCGCATGGGCAGGCGATTCACACTGAGCAGCAAGGATTTCACTGGACCAGGAGCGCATGGGCAGGCGATTCACACTGAGCAGCAAGGATTTCACTGCACCAGGAGCGCATGGGCAGGCGATTCACACTGAGCAGCAAGGCTTTCACTGGACCAGGAGCGCATGGGCAGGGCATTCACACTGAGCAAGGCTTTCACTAGACCAGGAGCGCATGGGCAGGCGATTCACACTGAGCAGCAAGGATTTCACTGGACCAGGAGCGCATGGGCAGGCGATTCACACTGAGCAGCAAGGATTTCACTGGACCAGGAGCGCATGGGCAGGCGATTCACACTGAGCAGCAAGGATTTCACTGGACCAGGAGCGCATGGGCAGGCGATTCACACTGAGCAGCAAGGATTTCACTGGACCAGGAGCGCATGGGCAGGGCATTCACACTGAGCAGCAAGGATTTCACTGGACCAGAGGCAGGCGGAACCTGCTTTAGGAATTTCAAACACCTCTAATTAGACCGTCCATCATATAGCAATTTTGCGCTTGCAACAAAACGAGTGCAAAATATGCAATTGTTAGATGTGCCGTGAAATGGTGCTACAAATTCACAAAATATAGTAATTTACCAATATGTGACTTGTTTTACAGATAACCACAGTGTTCGGGGGCAGACAGGGTCGTTACTGGCACATTCCTCCACTGAAAGCTGGGGTAATTGATATTAGCATCCCGGGGCTTTTATCTGGGGTGCTAACAGGCATTTTTTTCAGGGGAATTGAGGGGAGATGAATGTGCATGCCCAATTTCCTTAAAAGAAAACCTATAAACAATGATGGCTGACACGGGAAACAGTAACAGGAGTAAGTACCTTTACTATTTCCATGACGAGCAAGAGGAAGGAGCACAAGCTGGACATTGGGGCGCGCAGTTGTGTTGGGGGCTGCAGGACTCCGGTATGGGTTGGAGTGGTATTAGTGGTGCAGTACTCTGGTGTGGGGCGGGGAGAAGAGAGAGTGGGGGGGGGGGGGAGTACAGGCCTTGGGCAGCTACCAAAAAGGAGAAAGAAATGGTTGACAACCGGGGGACGTAGGTGCAGGTGACTAAGAGCGCAGGCATTTACTAGAGGATTCTGCGCGTGTGTCAGGCGGAGGCGGTGTAAGAACCTTTCCCGTGACATGTTCTGATTGACACGATCTGCAAGACAACCCCGTGGGCTACATCCCACCCTTGTGGCAAGTTCTATTAGCCACAGGTGCTATTTAGAGCCTAAGTGGAGTTCAACCACACAACGCACAAATCCTATTTCTTTGACTTTGCTGGAGCTTATTGTAAACAGCCAGGTACATGTACCGTTTTTACTGCGTGGGCATCTTACGATACTTAGAAAGGAAGGGGTTCGGAAGGAGAATGTTAAACTGAGGACGAGTATGTTCGTCCTATTTGCATAGAAATGCATAATAGCCCAGCAGTTAAAGGGTTAAGAAGACACTACCTGCAGGGACTCTTGGACGCTTAGTTCGTTTACTCCTAAACCAACTTTTAAATATGGCCCACTACCTTACCGCTTCTCTGGCCTAAGGTCGCCATTTGTCTGGCAGCCAGAGAGAAGGAACTGCAAGGGAAGCCGTGCACATGGGACATGGGGGTCGGGGTTCAGGCTTGGCAAGAGCTTTGTCAAAGCACCCACGTATCCCTCCTCACCAGTGATGGACATTCCAGATCATAGAAGGAAGGGAGACCCAAAGAGCGCAAGCACAGCCGTCACTATAATGAGCAACCTCTACGGAGGGGAGATCTCACTATGGGATTACAAGGGCCAGGAGTAGTACCAGAAAGGGGGCGAATGCATGGAACGGACATGGTAGAGTTAAAAAGAGTCAACGGATTCAGCTTCTAGGACCGAAGATGGGCAAGCAAGGGTCACGCCGTAGACATGGTCTGCAAGCCAAGCCTGAGGAGGCGGTGATCAGACTGGTTGGGTCCATCCGTCCCAACCAGACTATAGCTTCATCTGTTTTAAAGCTCATCAGGGAACTGCAGTGGGCAGGGCTAGCAACAAGCCCCCTCTAATCGGTTTCCAGCGTCTTGGCGTAGGTTGGAGATGTTGCAGCAGCGTGCCCTTGGACGCGCTCACCCGGGGGGGGGGGATATTCTTTACCCCCACAAATATGGTCTGATTGCTTGGGGCTTGCATGGATGACGTGAGCATGGTTGCTCGTGCACTCTTGGCTTGACAACTATGTCCGCTACGTGAGAAAATCCTATATGAGAGCTTTGCTCTTCGCGTTCCATCGTCTTCACTTCCGGAGTACCATTTAGATGCGCACTCCCATTTCTACATCCGAGTACTTATGCGGAGCAAGCACAGAGGACTCAATGCTTACTCATCAATCATTTAACAACGCGCAGAACAGATGGTGTTTTTTTAAGCATCACACGTTCTGCGGTTCTAAAAATAAGGATCTGACTCAAAGCCTGTTTTATTTACGGGTCTTGATTGTCACCTCACCTGGAATAATTCGGGTGATAGGAATTCCATTCTACGCACAGCCCGGCTTTTAAAGAGAGCGCTTGCCTTCGTACAGCTCCAGGCAGCACCGGTTCAACAGGCAGGCAAAGCAGGCCGCCGTCTAGGGCACCAGACTGCCCCTAAAATCATCCATGGTTGCGAACATGCTAGGGAGGGCCGTGAAGGGGGCTGTTCAATGTAAGTTTCCTTTGCAGGGGCAGCACATCCTGTACACACCCGTCGCCCCACCCCTACCCCTACTAACAGTTTTAGGACATCAAATGCCTTTTCAAGTACTATTCATTCCCTTGAGGGGCAAAGCATCGCACACCTGATCTTGTGCCAGCTGCTTGCCAGTTTTAGGGTAGTAAATGGCATTACAGGGGTACCCAGTTATTTTATTGCAGAATAGTCACCACACACACTTTTCGGTGCAGAATTTTCACCACCAAGAAATCCACCTCCAATATATAATTTAAAAAAGGTACTGATGGTAATTTTGGGAAAGAGGATCTTTTTCTGGGGGGATAGGGGTGGGACTGGGGGTTGTTGGGTGGGGTGCAGGGTGTTCCCCCTCCCAGATCATTTTGCGGCTCTGTATTTAAAAATGGTGAAAATTCACAAAGGAAACATTTGGGGATGAAAAAAAGCAGGAAAAACCACAGAACAATGACAGGTCTTATCATTCCGCTGGGTGGCAAGACTTTACTCCAGTGTGTTATTCATGCAAAGCAGGAGCACTGGACAGATTTCCCGCAAGCTTACCAGTAGTCGTCCCCGGCCATACACTTCTCATACACGGGGCCCTCCAGCTCCTTGGCATCCGGGAAGATGTTCTCGTTGTGGATGATGATGGTCTTGACGATCTCGTTCACGTGAGCCTGGCACGAGACCTGGTCCTGTATGTCCGGGACGGGCATCAGCGTTGGCCCGAAGCATATAGCCAAGTTGTACGGGTCCATCATGTTCTCGTCACTGTACTGCGATAGGCTGTGAAGAGGCAAAGAGTACAAAGCAAGCAGGGCTTTAAAGAAATATATATTCCCAAGGTAGAACAGCAGGTCGCCAAAGAACATTGCCTTCAAAATTAAAAGGTATCTTTCATCACGTACAGGTTCTAATGTATACACTGGCATTAAGTCTACTTCAGGGCACTCCCAATTTTGGAATATATCAAAGTGAGGTACTGGGAGGTAACGTGCTCTGACCGCCATCTCAAAATTTACAGAAGTGGTGAAGCAGGGATGAGAATGCGGGTATCCTGGTGGCACAAGTGCGAGTTTAGTTGCTAGACCACCCTAATCCAGCCCGGTATCCTGTGCGGGAAATCATTGAAATGTGTTTGATTAGGGTCTCCTTTGGTCCCTGTTCTAGATTTCATCATCACCAGAGATCATTTGATCCAGATCAAACGAGGCTGGATATACCCACTAGCCAAGAAAAACCCAATCTGAATCTAGGTGACCAAGCAACCAGCATCATTCCACTCAAGGTCATTGAGACAACCGCAGCCATACAATTGTATGAAAAAAACAGAGCAACTCTTACTGTACTGTACTGTACAGTACTGTCAATCTGTGTTAAGACCCAGATGCGGCACCGAAATAGCGACCGTACTGGATACTGAAGAGGCACAGCATGGACATGGAAGTTCCATGTCAACTTCCCGTACTCAACAGTTGAGTTGATACAGTCAATGACAAAATGCTCAACACGCTACTTGCCGCATGGCTGGGTTCTCAGGCCCCTTGCTCTAATGGGTTTCCTACAGGGCAGACAATAGCTGGGTCAATTCAGATTGAAGTGCCGCACAGTCACACGTGGGGTCCCCAAGTTTCTATCCAATCACTAGTGAACAGAGGAGAGCACAGAGACAACACGCTGGTCTTGAAAGCGGGACCACGCAGAGAAACAGAGGTTCGAATCCCAGATCTGCGTTTAGAAACCGAACTCAGGTACGGTATTAGACACGTTATAAAAAACAATTTAAATTAAATTAAAAATAGTCATCATTAATCTATATATGGGGTCCTTTAGAGCTTTCCTCAACCACCAAGAGACCTTAGTCCATCAATATGCAGATGACTCACAATTATAGGTAAAGGTCAGTGGCACCAAAGATATCTCAGGGCTGAAATGCTGCCTCCCTCTTACCCAGTCATGATGTCAATCACCTGCCCGAGCACCCCAACACCGAGTTGATGCTCTTCGCAAACCCAGCCAATCAAACGCTCGACCATTCTCCTATCCCAGCCAAACACTCGTCCAGTCTCCTAACCCAGCCAATCAAACACTCGCCCAGTCTCCTTACCCAGCCAATCAAATGCTCGTCCAGTCTCCTATCCCAGCCAATCAAACACTCGCCCAGTCTCCTAACCCAGCCAATCAAACACTCGCCCAGTCTCCTAACCCAGCCAAACACTCGTCCAGTCTCCTAACCCAGCCAATCAAACACTAGCCCAGTCTCCTAACCCAGCCAATCAAACACTCGCCCAGTCTCCTAACCCAGCCAATCAAACACTCGCCCAGTCTCCTAACCCAGCCAATCAAACACTCGCCCAGTCTCCTAACCATGCCAAACACTCGTCCAGTCTCCTAACCCAGCCAAACTCTCGCCCAGTCTCCTAACCCAGCCAAACACTCGTCCAGTCTCCTAACCCAGCCAATCAAACACTCGCCCAGTCTCCTAACCCAGCCAATCAAACACTCGCCCAGTCTCCTAACCCAGCCAAACACTCGTCCAGTCTCCTAACCCAGCCAATCAAACACTCGCCCAGTCTCCTAACCCAGCCAAACACTCACCCAGTCTCCTATCCCAGCCAAACACTCGCCCAGTCTCCTAACCCAGCCAAACACTCGCCCAGTCTCCTAACCCAGCCAATCAAACACTCGCCCAGTCTCCTAACCCAGCCAAACACTAGCCCAGTCGCCTAACCCAGCCAAACACTCGTCGAGTCTCCTCTTCATTGGGCACCTGTGAGATCTATGAGTCAAGCCTTGATTTCTGGGGTCCAAGAACTTCATTAAAACATCTCCTCGTGGGGATGTACATTCGAGTTGGAGTGTTGCTATGCTCTCACAACCATGAGTTTTCAGTGGGACCCGGGCGTCTATAAATGTTCCTATCATGGACCGGCGCCTCCACCAACAGCTTCATAATGGATTTATTACAGACCGGGCCATAGTGTGAGAACAGAGCCGAGGGCTTGCCAAGCACAGACACCAAGGGCAGACTCGCTGTATGATGGAGTCTGGACCACAACGAGACCATTGTCTTAATCCGTGCCGTCCAGCAGGACGAGATGCAGCAAGCTTCCGTTCCCCACCCTCGCCGCAACAATAGAGCTTTTACAGGACGCGACCACCTGGGAGATATCCCGGGTCATTCACGGCTAGGGAGGCAGACATGAAATGCAATCGATTCATGTATGGGAAGGCACGCGACATGCAGCAGCCACGGCTTCTCTGGACGCTAAATGGGCATTCTTGCAAAAATCCTGGCGAGAAAATGGCCGCTGTTCCGCCGGAAGCTTTTAGTGAACAACAGACTGGCACAGCTACCCACCTATTAGCCGTAGGTAGGTTGAAGCTCTGAAAAACACCGACGCTTCTGTTTGGTTGCAATGGTAATAGCGTGGCACAGCTTTTAAAAGTAAAAACAAAATCCCGCACCATCCATGGTTTCCCCTTTCAAGATTATTATGAGAGCGCCATGGCTTTAATTGAGACTAGGAAATACAGAAGCGGCCCTCAGCATTGGTACTCTGCCCGTGATAATGCCCCTCGCGAGGCTGAGTGGTGCTTGCTCCAGTGCTTCAAGGCGCTGTTTACCCCACAAATATGGTACCCAGGTTTAGACAAAAAGCAGATAAACTACTTTACCCCACAAATATGGCCCCCAGGATTAGAGAAAAAGCAGAAATGCTACTTTGCCGTCACAAACAATGCACCCAGGATTAGGCATCGATGATCGGGCCTGCTTCATTACCAAAAATGGGGGGGGGCTGTATGGGTACAGATACAGTCCCCAGTGCAAGGGGTGGCCAGGAGGCAGTGCAGGAAGGTGTCAGGGTGAGCAGGTACCTGGGCCCAGGGGACAGAGGGTGGCCAGGTGCACAGTGCCAAGAGAGCATATCAGCAGGGGAGAAGGGGGGCGAAGGCAGAAGCAAAGAGGAAGGTTTTGAGGTGCTTCCGGAACCGCTACTTTATGCTACTTTACCCTCGGACATGGAACCTAGGTTAGGCAAAGAGTAGATATGCTACTTTACCCTCACAAACATGGCACCGGGTTTAGGCAGAAAGCAAATTTGCTACTTTTCACTCACAAACATGGCACCCCGGTTTAGGGAAAAAGTAGATATGCTACTTTACCCTCATAGACATGGAACCTGCGTTAGGCAAAGAGTAGATATGCTACTTTACCCTCACAAACATGGCACCCGGGTTTAGGGAAAAAGTAGATATGCTACTTTACCCTCACAAACATGGCACCCGGGTTTAGGGAAAAAGTAGATATGCTACTTTACCCTCATAGACATGGAACTTGGGTTAGGCAAAGAGTAGATATGCTACTTTACCCTCACAAACATGGTACCCGGTTTTAGGCAGAAAGTAGATATGCTACTACACCCTCACAAACATGGTACCCAGGTTTAGGCAGAAAGCAGATATGCTACTTTACCCTCACAAACATGGTACCCGGGTTTAGGCAGAAAGCAAATTTGCTACTTTTCCCTCACAAACATGGCACCGGGTTTAGGGAAAAAGTAGACATGCTACTTTACCCTCGTTGACATGGAACCTGGGTTAGGCAAAGAGTAGATATGCTACTTTACCCTCACAAACATGGTACCCGGTTATATGCAGAAAGCAGATTTGCTATGTTACCCTCACAGACATGGGTCCCGCTTATAGGCAGAAAGCAGATATGCTATGTTACCCTCACAAACATGGCACCGGGTTTAGGGAAAAGTAGATATGCTACTTTATCCTCATAGACATTGAACTTGGGTTAGGGAAAAAGTAGACATGCTACTTTACCCTCGTTGACATGGAACCTGGGTTAGGCAAAGAGTAGATATGCTACTTTACCCTCACAAACATGGTACCCGGTTATATGCAGAAAGCAGATTTGCTATGTTACCCTCACAGACATGGTACCCGCTTATAGGCAGAAAGCAGATACGCTACGTTTCCATCACAAACATGGTACCCGGGTTTAGGCAGAAAGCAGATATGCTACTTTACCCTCACAAACACGGTACCCGGGTTTAGGCAGAAAGCAGATATGCTACTTTACCCTCACAAACATGGTACCCGGGTTTAGGCAGAAAGCAAATTTGCTACTTTTCCCTCACAAACATGGTACCCGGGTTTAGGCAGAAAGCAAATTTGCTACTTTTCCCTCACAAACACGGTACCCGGGTTTAGGCAGAAAGCAGATATGCTACTTTACCCTCACAAACATGGTACCCGGGTTTAGGCAGAAAGCAAATTTGCTACTTTTCCCTCACAAACATGGCACCGGGTTTAGGGAAAAGTAGATATGCTACTTTATCCTCATAGACATGGAACTTGGGTTAGGGAAAAAGTAGACATGCTACTTTACCCTCATTGACATGGAACCTGGGTTAGGCAAAGAGTAGATATGCTACTTTACCCTCACAAACATGGTACCCGGTTATATGCAGAAAGCAGATTTGCTATGTTACCCTCACAGACATGGTACCCGCTTATAGGCAGAAAGCAGATATGCTACGTTACCCTCACAAACTTGGTACCCGGGTTTAGGCAGAAAGCAGATATGCTACTTTACCCTCACAAACATGGTACCCGGGTTTAGGCAGAAAGCAGATATGCTACTTTATCCTCACAAACATGGTACCCGAGTTTAGGCAGAAAGCAGATATGCTACTTTACCCTCACAATCATGGCACCCGGGTTTAGGGAAAGAGTAGATATGATACTTTACCCTCATAGACATGGAACCTGGGTGAGGCAAAGAGTAGATTTGCTACTTTGCCTGCACAAAAATGGTACCCGGTTATAGGCAGAAATCAGATATGCTACGTTACCCTCACAAACATGGTACCTGGGTTTAGGCAGAAAGCAAATTTGCTAATTTTCCCTCACAAACATGGTACCCAGGTTCAGGCAGAAAGCAGATATGCTACTTTACCCTCACAAACATGGTACCCGGGTTTAGGCAGAAAGCAGATATGCTACTTTACCCTCACAAACATGGTACCCGGGTTTAGGGAAAAGTAGATATGCTACTTTATCCTCATAGACATTGAACTTGGGTTAGGGAAAAAGTAGACATGCTACTTTACCCTCGTTGACATGGAACCTGGGTTAGGCAAAGAGTAGATATGCTACTTTACCCTCACAAACATGGTACCCGGTTATATGCAGAAAGCAGATTTGCTATGTTACCCTCACAGACATGGTACCCGCTTATAGGCAGAAAGCAGATACGCTACGTTTCCATCACAAACATGGTACCCGGGTTTAGGCAGAAAGCAGATATGCTACTTTACCCTCACAAACACGGTACCCGGGTTTAGGCAGAAAGCAGATATGCTACTTTACCCTCACAAACATGGTACCCGGGTTTAGGCAGAAAGCAAATTTGCTACTTTTCCTTCACAAACATGGTACCCGGGTTTAGGCAGAAAGCAAATTTGCTACTTTTCCCTCACAAACACGGTACCCGGGTTTAGGCAGAAAGCAGATATGCTACTTTACCCTCACAAACATGGTACCCGGGTTTAGGCAGAAAGCACATTTGCTACTTTTCCCTCACAAACATGGCACCGGGTTTAGGGAAAAGTAGATATGCTACTTTATCCTCATAGACATGGAACTTGGGTTAGGGAAAAAGTAGACATGCTACTTTACCCTCATTGACATGGAACCTGGGTTAGGCAAAGAGTAGATATGCTACTTTACCCTCACAAACATGGTACCCGGTTATATGCAGAAAGCAGATTTGCTATGTTACCCTCACAGACATGGTACCCGCTTATAGGCAGAAAGCAGATATGCTACGTTACCCTCACAAACATGGTACCCGGGTTTAGGCAGAAAGCAGATATGCTACTTTACCCTCACAAACATGGTACCCGGGTTTAGGCAGAAAGCAGATATGCTACTTTATCCTCACAAACATGGTACCCGAGTTTAGGCAGAAAGCAGATATGCTACTTTACCCTCACAATCATGGCACCCGGGTTTAGGGAAAGAGTAGATATGATACTTTACCCTCATAGACATGGAACCTGGGTGAGGCAAAGAGTAGATTTGCTACTTTGCCTGCACAAAAATGGTACCCGGTTATAGGCAGAAATCAGATATGCTACGTTACCCTCACAAACATGGTACCCGGGTTTAGGCAGAAAGCAAATTTGCTAATTTTCCCTCACAAACATGGTACCCAGGTTCAGGCAGAAAGCAGATATGCTACTTTACCCTCACAAACATGGTACCCGGGTTTAGGCAGAAAGCAGATATGCTACTGTAATCTCACAAACATGGTACCTGGGTTTAGGCAGAAAGCAGACATGCTACTTTACCCTCACAAACATGGTTCCCGTATATTCATCCTGAATTCCATATTTATCTACCGGTAGAGGCCTGAACTCACGGCAGGTCAGGCCTGCCGGTTGTTTACGGCCCCTACCGGCAGACTCGGAGTGAGCCGGTCCAGAAAAGGTGCTGGTAATGTTGTTACCGGCACCTTAATTCCGGACTGGCTCACTCGTTAAGAGGCCCTATGTTTGGGAACCGTATTCAAAGTGATTGACAAATAGATGCATTAAAAAATGCAAAGGAAAACCAATGTTAGCAGCAGCCTGTTGCATGCACATGGGCAGGAAAGGCGGCATAGGGGCTTGTTCAACCAGTGACATCAGAGGAAGGGTAGAGATGTAGGTGGGACCAGAGTGGGCCAGCCTGTGTTTGCACCCAGGAAGTGCAATTGTTTTGGTAAACAGAGCCTGAAAACAGTTAGGGCCTGATTCAGAGAAGCGTTTTATAATGGGGCAATCCCATAGGAAAACGCTCTCTGAATTGGGCCCTTGGTGATTTGTTTTAAAGGGCACCTGAGATGCTTAACTAATGTATTACAAAGATGACTACGACGTAAAACAAATGGAGTCCCTCCTCCATATAGGGTTGGAGGTGGAAAGAAAATGGTTGCTGTGGTGATGGAGGTTGAAGGTAGCATGTAGCTCTCCAGATGTTTTGGGCTACGACTCCCATGATCCCTCACCATTGACTAGAATGACTAGGACTGGTGGGATGTATTGCCCAAACCACCTGGCGAGCCAAAGGTTGCAGACCCCTTCTTTAAATCATAGTACTTACTGCCAAAGGGAGACATCTAGTGAGGTACCTGAAAGTTACCCCATCTAGGGGGACACACTCATTGAAATATCACTGCCAAGGAAAATGCATATTTCCAGCAAAAACATTCTGAAGCCTTTAACATCCTCCAAACTCTGACACCAGCACTCAATTTTTTTTTACCAAATAAATACAATGTCTACCCTCCTTGGAGACGTTTGGGGTACATTATGTCAATATTAAGCTACCACTGGTCCTCCCCATCCTACCCTTCAGGAAGGGCCTGGAGACAGTACTCTTCAAAGCACGTTTCACCAATCACTGAACGCTTCACTCAACCCTGTCCTGCCTTCGAGTCTCCCTCCCCGGAATCCCGTACCCATCCCAGCTCCTCATCCTCAGGTCAGAAAACTCGTTCTGGACCTTCCGAAAACAGTAGAAAACAAGGCTTTTCTCACTGGCAACACAAAACTAAGCCTCCCTGAACCACCCATTACCTAGCAACACAAGTAACACCCCGAAGACTACTTTACCTGTCTCGCGGCGCATATTATTCCCTCCTTAGCGGACATCACCATGTAACCACAGTGGTACTATCTCGCATTGTCTTGGATGACTGACACTTGTATAACTGCGTAACCCTGTTACTCTGTAACTGTAACTCTAACTGTAACCATGACCAACTCTGTAATGATGCAATGTGTACCTATGCATAAACCTCTGCTGCAAGAAGAGCGCACAGATGCCTCCGGGTTGGATGTGCTATATAAATTGCAAAAAATAAATAAAATAAATAAATCCACCCCTGCATCCTATTTGTAACCCCCAGGTGCGGACCCTTTGCACAGTGCTCCGTTGCGTCCCAGCTAGGTTCAAACTTATACGTACATCATTGCACAACAATGTTTGCATGCAATTGCCCCATGTCGTCCTGTGGCGACAAAGCACATCATGTGACGCCATTATGTGCGCCTGCGAGACCCACTTCGGAGCTGCCATCCTAAGAGGCCGCGAAGGGCATGTAGCAACAAAGTCAGTCCCCTCTTGTAATGGATTTGGGTCTCCTAGCTGGCATGAAAGAGATCTTCAAAATACACCCACCGCCAGTTACACTGCGCAGACATCTGAAAGAGCCGCAGGTGAGGGAATAAGGGAAGCGGCGAGTGGCGTGATCGGTAAGGAGGTTTTCAGCTCAAGCGTTGTCATTCTGGTTAAGGCCCTCTGCTGACCCACTGATCACAATGGCCCGCCAACATTCCAATGTTATAATGGTGATGTGTGAACAAGATAAACAGCACAACTTTGGTTCCTATCAAATCCTTCAGATTGAACATGGGTCCACAAGGTACTTCGTAACACGGGTGCCCGGCAAGGCCGGCAGTCCGATTTCTTTTTAAAACATATTTATTATTTCATCAAGTATTACATAAACAATATGTTTGTTGGCTACACAATGTTTGGGATATAAATATAGGCTAATACATTACAGCTGCATAATACAGAGATTTAACATACTATAAAATATTCGCTCTTAGCATTAGACAGCCTCGAGATCCTTCCTATCCCCTCTTAATACCAATCAAAATTAAATCAGTGACAAATATGACTTTCAAATAGAGAGTAAGTCTTACAATAAAAAAAACAAAAACAAAAAAACAGAAGAAAAAAGAAAAAGAAAAACACATATTAACAGACAGGCAGCATCTAGTTACAGCAGTCCGGTTTCTTAACCATGCCCGCCTTTTCTTGTATCGGTGGCAGAGCGGGTGCCCAGGTGCTTGTATTTAGCAGACGATCCCCAACCTGTTCTAGGAGCCACTGAGGACAGTCTTTAACCTGGGCATCAGGGCAGAGTGTGGTTATCGTCTAGGCCGGGCAGTGGTTTTCAGAATTTGTTATACCGCCTCCCCCCCGCTTATAATATAGTTTCTGGGCCCTTCCTACCTAGGGTTTGGCCCCCATACGGGGGCCAAAGAATGTCCAGGGAAGCCCCAGGCTCTTTAAGATATATGCAGTGTCTACTGCTTATATTTTCTATTAAAACCAGTAAATGTAATCCTTTTTTTTAACAATAAAAACAGTAATCTTTATCCCTTTTTAAAGAGTCTGTCCCCCACGGCCCGGACCCGCCCCCCCCCGCTCTCACCCCCCACAGGCTGGCCTGCCCCCCCAGTTTAAAGACCACTGATTTAGGGGCATGCCCAAGCTTTTGACCAACTTTTTTTGGTCAATTTGTGTTTAAAAAGTTGGCCAGAGTGTTCGGGGCGATAGTACATCAAGTGACGTGCCCATGGCAGAAGTGAACTATGGCTGTGACTGACATCAGGTCGTCAATTCTTTCCACTTATAGGTGTTGAAACTGTGAGCGCTGGCTGAAGGGTGGCTGCATATTTGCGTATTTTCTGTATTCACACCCAAACTAACACCCCCCGTGCCCCCCCCAGGATAGCGCTGGGGTGGACTGGGAATTTCTCCCTCCTCTATTTCCCACATAATCAGAATAAAAAGGTCACTGGTCATCTTGCTGTTCACCGGATATTGTTAGTGAAGAGATTGTGTTAAACCAAAGGTAACTGACGATTCTCAGGGACACCCCACTTTCAAAGTCATGGGGGAAGGTCTTATTTAGTCCCAGACTCCTGAACTATACAACCAACTACCAGTCCCCGGTGCAATGACCTTATAACAAGTAAGATTTCAGATGAATGATGCTTTGAATGTCCTATATTACAATAATCGCTCGTGACCTTTAAGAAACACGTGAAGACGTATCTTTTTAATCTTCCCGATTAGATACCCACCACCTCAGGTTTTTTCCTCTCTTCTTACCTGCTGCGCTCTGAGGCCTACGGGCGTGTAGCGCCTTAAAAGAACCGAAATAAATAAATAATCTACCAAGCTTTCCACCTGTGCGAATCTGTTGCTAATGACATGTGAATTCACAAAGGTTGGAGTTTAGTTGTGGGTTAGGCCCAGCTGCAGAACAAAGGCTGTTTTTGCAGCGAGAAACGGTGCTGCAGATGAATTAACATGGAATTGATAACTAGGAAAATGGAATTTCTGGCTTGGCTTCTATTTCTTTAGATGTTAAATTAAGCCTCTTAGCGCCGCCCGCACTCCTCCTCACTAGTCCAGATGTGGAGGCTATACATCCAGCTGAAACTCTGCCCCCCAAGCAGGACGCACAAGTAGACCAGACCTTCCCACCAGACCTGGGCTCTGCAACCTTGGGCTCTCCAGATGTGTTGGACTGAAACTCCCAGCAACCCTAGCCAGCATAGTCAATGGCAAGGGATCATGGGAAGCATAGTCCAAAAGATCTGGAGAGCCACAAGTTGCAGAACTACTATGCAGAGCCAGACTAAGGAGTCTGCAGCAATGGTGTTACACATCACACCCCGCCTTCTTGTCCAAGTGCCAGGAGGCCACACCTTGGCGCTATGGATGGCTCCACAAATCCTCCAATATGTAAATAAAGTTAAAGCTGTTGTGGTTACTTACTGGTTGAGAAAGGCGAAGAGATATCGCATCACGATAAGGACGGACCTAGGAATGGTCAGCAGGATTTTGCGTATGTGCAGCGCCCTCTCATGGAGGTTCTCTATTCCTGCAGAAGGGTAAAAGAGCTTTTTTAGGGTTGACTTGCCTTAGAGAGCAAAAACGAATACAGCACAATACAACACATCCGTACAAGGAGTCGCAGGCACAACACCAACAGTTTGGGGCGCTTTGCGCTATCCTGGACTGCTTACCGGGGCTCATTCAACAGGTCTTAAAGTGAGGCTTTGCAATTGGTAGGGCCCATAACCCAGCAGCTTAGGTATCACAGTTGTGTATTGAACACTATTTTGAGAAGTATTTAATTTATGTGGACTCCCCGAACCATAATATGTAGTTGGGATTTTCAGAATCGCATACAAGTGGGCACACATCATACACTGAAATTCATCACATGTAACCTTCTCGTGGATTAGTCTGGTAAAATAGCTGAGTGAGTCAAGCACTTGCTTCAGAGGGGTGTGGGGACCTGCAGTCACAGGTTTTAATCTATGCTGGGGCGACAGGGCCTTTCATCCCTCTCAGGTTGATACATTGGGTCCATTCCATTTGGTAGTAATGGCACACAACATTACCGCATTTTGCAGCGGAAGGAATTGGTCAGGACCCTCAGTGTAAAAACATATTATAATGTTATCCCGAAAAGCTAAGTGCATTTTCTCTTCCAAACTGAGGAGCCCAGCCATATATTGTATGCCGTGCTGCATTTAACTCGAGGGGTTTTGTAACCCCGGCAAACGCACTACTTGGAAGAGAAAGAGTTAGGCGAAACTAGTTGCACAAGGTCCATCTCAGGGTTTCCTGTTCATTCATCCACAGTAATTACTTCCTGGTAATTTTCTACAAAGTACTTACTTCGAAATTACTTCGACAAATATGGGAATTTAAGAGTTAAGGGGTAAAAAGTGGGTCGGGACGGGAAGTAATGAACGGAAGGGGAGGATGGGGGGACCGGCCCAAAATAAAAAAAGAAACCTACAAAGTAACATTTCTAAGTAATGACTTTGTAGTAAATTACCATAAAGTAATTACTGTCGATGCAATGACATGGTACCCGTATCAGAGTTCTGCGGGTGAAAGAAAGTGCACGTGACGCGCGTGAGCTACCAATAAGCAACGCTGTTTAACATATAGAATTAGAGATGTGTAGCTATCGCCTACGGGCATAAACCCCACCCAGGGGTTCCGATCATGTCTGATCGACAATGACAAGCTCGAGTTGTCTATGATGGATCTCGGAACGCTGAGGTGGAACGCCTCAGAGCGCACAGCTACACAACTGTATATTTATGTTGTGCATGGCGCCCGCGTCCCTTTCTGCACCATTTCTGCCTGGACCACCGTTGCAAAGGGTGTAAGAGGGGAGTAATGAGGCAATTAGGTACAACATAAAAAGTAGCAGGTTCATTCTCCCAAAGCAACTCAATAAGGATTGTAAAAAATACCTGTCAGAGAAAATGCCACTTTCCTCACTGTGACATCAAAGCAGCGGATTATGAATTCAATGATCCTCTGCTCTGATGTCCAAGCAGCAGGAGGATATGACATTTTTAAAAGGATAGTTTCCGGTGGGAACCATGACCAACCCTGTTTAATGTAGTGACAAGGTTTAGGAACCCAGATTGTATGGCAGTACCGACTGCTGACTCAAAGTAACAGGCAAATAGGTTCAATGATTTTTTTGAAAAAAAATCATGGATATTCAGGAAAGTATCACTGAATTGATAACTGAGGAAGGATGGGGAGAAGTTGTAGAAGAGGGAGAAGTGGTAGAAAGCGAGGAAAATGAGGAGAACTTTCAATTCCAACCTATTGAGAAAGAAGATATAGAAGCTTTAATACTTAAACTAAAACCTACTAAGGACTTGGCTTTTCCTATACCAGCATGCACTGCCATTCGCCTAGCAACCAACCATACCCCTTTTTTAACAATCTTTGTAAATAAATCCCTATCAGAGGGCTATGTTCCTTGCTCACTTAAGCGAGCAGTGGTAAAACCGCTATTGAAAAAGCCCAAATTGGACCCCATGATACAAAACAATTACCGCCCTGTGGCCAATTTATGTTGACCTACTAAGATCCTTGAAAAAATGGTTTGTAATCAATTTCAGCAGTTCGTCGACAATAAAGACATCCTGGACGAACATCAATCAGGATTTCGCCCTAATCATGGGACAGAGACTGCCTTATTGGCAGTCCAGGATGACTTGTTAGAAGCTGCGGACAGAGGAAGCAACACAATATTGTTGATGCTCGATTTGTCGGCAGCATTCGACACAATCAACCACAAAACCTCCAACGGATTAGAAGTATAGGCAGAGCAGCTAAAGTTGTGGTTGATTGGTTCGATTCCTTCCTACAAGATAGAACCCAGCAGGTGGCCCTGAGAGCATTCCTCTCAGAGTTAATACAACTGAGATGTGGAGTCCCCCAAGGCTCAGCGCTGTCGCCTCTGATTTTCAACCTATACATTCGACCATCGTTTGACATCCTGAGGAAACACGGTCTGCGTTTCCACTCTTATGCTGACGATACGCAGATCTATGTGGAGACAGATAATCTGCCGGAGACATTTGAAAGGATAAACCGGTGTATGCGGGATGTCAAAAAATGGATGGCTTGCAACCAGTTACAGCTTAATGCAGCCAAAACAGAGGTAATCCTGTTCAGATCAGAAAAGAAAAATAGAGAGGAGAAGAAAGAACCCACATAACTCCACAGATCCTGGGTGAAAACATATCATTTTCGAGGAAGGTAAAAAATCTTGGTTGTATCTGGCAAGAAAACCTGGCTTGTGAAGCACAAGTTGGGGAAAAAATAAAAGCAGTATATTATGCCCTGCGCCTGCTTAGGAATGTACTTCCTTTAACACTCCAAGATCAGCCAGTGGCGGTGGGAGCCTTGGTAAATGCTCATCTTGACTATTTTAACAGTCTCATGACAGGGATCCCTAAGAAACAAATGTCAAGACTACAAAAGGCCCAGAATGTGGCAGTGAGGTTAACCACCCACCTGGGCAAAAGAGACCACGTTTCCACATCTTGGAAAACATTCCATTGGCTGATGGTAGAGGACCGTATTAAATTCAAGGTGGCGTGTCTGGTTAATAAATGTTACCACAAACTCGCACCCAGATACCTGAATATGAGAATTCACCAGTATCACTCCACCAGAGACCTCCGTTCAGGAGACAAACTCCTGTTATGTGTCCCTCGGACAAAATTCACTTCTAAAGGAGACAGGATATTCTCGGTGTTCGGCCCTAAGATATGGAATCAACTACCGGTCGGCATTCGTTCATGCACCACACTGACAAAGTTTAGAAAAGAATGAAAAACATTCCTATTTAAATGAACCCAAGTAATTATGGTGACCCTAAGCCTCCACAGCTACATTTATAACATATAGTGAACATCTGCGCCTGAATGCAATTGCTGCTTTGTGCGCGTTAGAAATGAATCAAAATCAAAATCAAAATCAAACAACAGTATAAGGGTCTGGTCAACTTAAACAATTGATGTCTTTTCTTAAGTCCATGTAATGTTTTCATTTAGGCCTATAGACGTGTTTCCTCCTTTTTGAACTGCTGGTTTGCGGTCTTAATTATAAATAGCACTGGTTAGTGTTTGCTAAATTGAGATTTACCACCACGGTAGCCAATTTGTTCACACACTTGTTTGTCCCAACAAGTTGCCGGTGAACGGTGCAATTGACATAAGGGACCAATGCATAAAGCACTGCACAAAGACTTATGTGGCGTATCAAACTACCACAGGGGCGCGCTGGGGGCAGCACACCATCCACACTGTTGAGCATCATACAAGCACAGAGCAGCAACCTACTGATCCCACTCTGCATCTAGGATGGCGAGCCCGAATTGACAGCCACATTACCTCCTGGTCAATCTGTCTTGTCACAGTCCTTTCTTACATGAGCTAGAACGGTGATGAGGAAGACCTGGACTCGGAGTAATGAAGGATAATTGTAAGTAACTGGGCAGGAACCTCTCTGTCCGTCTTCCTCATCACAGACCAACCTCACTTAAGTAATGACTTTGACGAGGAAGACCTGGACTCGGAGTAATGAAGATTACAAGTGGGTAATTGAGGAATTTATTTTTACACACTCATAAAGAAAAACGCTCTCCAGAACGCAATGTACACATCCATAAGCATCTATGAAACATATATACAAAACATCTCTAGTTAACACAGAGGACAGACACAGCTTAAAGAAAAGTTTAAAAATGAAAAAAACAGTTAACCTCTTCATCATGATCCTGCACCGATCCATGCAGAAACAAGCATTCCCCCTTCCTCCCTACCTTGCTAAATTCCCTCCCTCTAGTCTCCTTCTACAATCTCCCCATCTCTTTTCTCCTTTCCCATTTTGCTTTCATCTCCAATGACCAGGGTGTGGTAACCACAAGTGTGGGCACACTATGTGTTATGGCCTTGTAACAGGTGACACATGACAGACACAGACAGACAGACAGACAGACAGACAGACAGACAGACACACACACAAACTTCAGTCTCTCTCTCTTTATTTACTATTTGACTGATCAGGAGGAGCACCGCGGGTGTGACCACTCTGCTTAGATGAGGTTGTCGTTCAACCCGTCTCTTTCAGCGTTCCCTGTATGGGTTGCATTATACTGCTAGCACGCTACACGAATTTCTACAGGATTACAATCTGTGGGGCAAATCTAGCATCTGGCCACAATGGGCATAAATGTGCAGCAATGCGTTCTGGTAATTAGAGAACACAGTGTGGACTGGCAGGGAAAAGGCCAGCATTTCACCCACAACTGCCAAACATCGGAATGCTGTTTTCAGAGAAAGAGAAATATGAACATTAAATGGGACCACTTTAATGAAGGTGGTGATTTTTCTTTCAACCTATAGAAAAATACGGACCCAAGCAGTACAAGGAAAAACGAAGAAATGTCTTATATTTACTGCGAGATGTCAAGCAGATTTAATGTATAAAAATGCAGAATGTTAAAACACTATGTATTTTTCTGCTCCTAGGAATTTAGCTGACAGCTGGACTTGGTAACAGCATATCTTTACCCAGGCACTACACACCTCTGCCCTATCCTCATCAGAATCAGGGAATGTCTTTGAAGCTTACAGAGCTAAGAAAAGGGGTGGGTTTGGGCCATCCTAAGGTTTTATGAGGTGCACAGATGGCCCTGTTAAAACAAAAGGCCAAGTTAATGGAGGTGAACTCTGAATAATTGCCCAAAATGCAAGTAAATTTGTGGTCCCTCCCTGGACTATCAAACAGATGGTATACAACAGAAGACTACCACACGATGACAGGAGGTGGAGCTTGCCTCTCTGCTCTCAAAAATAAGGACCCAAATGGGCATTAGCCCTGAGAGAAAGAATGTTAATGGATTAATTGCAGGCAAAATAAACAACGAAACAGATGATCCGGCCCACATGTTAAGTCTGAGATAAACAAAAAAAGATAACAAATGTAATGTGCAATTGAAGTAAAAATATGCAGGTATGCCTAGAAATTGCCAAAGGTTTACATGGAGGACCATACTTTGTACATTTTCTTCAGAACCATAAGTCGTACGATAATTACTCGTTTCATGGGAAAGCCTATGAGAAGACAGTTGACACCACTCTCCTAAATATTCGACCTTGAGAACCCAAGCTACAACTTATAATGTGTTTCTAGCGCCCCAGAAAATGTCATGAAGCAGAGATTTTAGGAGATAGCAGCTAAGTGAATTATTTAAATGTAAAAATGTTTTTACACTGACTCTTATCATTTTTGAATACTCTACGAAAAAATGTCATTCAAACCTACAACCTTGTGCCAACACGGGACTCATTTCATTAAGTCTGGCATGATAAGACTATTTCAAAAATATATATATTGTTAGGTTTGGTTAGAAATCTGAGACATTTGCCACGTTGTAGTTTGAGCTCAGTAACTGAAGGGACCAATCCAAGAAAAGGGGCTATGACTGGATTAAGGGGATGGAAAATAGTTGTTCAATCCCAATTAGAGTCAATGGGATGGCATCCCATAATTTAGATATTTTTGTGAGAGTGCTAAAAGATTCATAAGGAGACACACAATGAAAATAGGGGAGAACCAAGATTGCCTGGGAGGTAGAAAACCAGGGGCAGACAGAAGTTGGGACCCATACATGGAGAGGCAAATCAAAAGGGGATTGATGCTGGAGGTATCCATAACTGAACCTAGAGAGGCCATCTGACCAGATCTCATTTTCCTGAGCACGAAACCCAAAGATATCTTATGTAAGTAAACCTGTCCAACCAAACCAAGTCTTGTGGGGATCTGTTTGATTAAATATCTTCCCTTATTGATTGGGTGGGTAGACTAAGTAGATCCTTAGTATTTTTTTTACTAAATAATACTTTAATTCTTCTATAACCAACTAACACAGGGTGATTTTATTGAAATTCAAAATCAACAACATCGCTTCCAGTGTGGATAAAAATATAATCTGTTAAAGTAATTGGGTACTCCCATTTCTTTTGCCAACTCCGACATTTCACCAAAGTAGGGGGGTGCACAAGAACGACATTCCCAACTGCTCTTTATTTCCCAGACCCTGTCTTAAAGCAGAGGGGCTCCAAATCATAACTGAATATCTGGGTTTGTGGCATAGGAAAATTGTCTTCCCAAAGTTAAACAGGGTGAAATCACTGATTTGAAAGCACGTTTCTGCAGAGAGTGAGAAAGTGACTCCTGGTAGAAGAGAGATTGTTTATTGCATGGGGGCGAAGGCAGATGAGATATATAAGTGTTTGCTATTAAAGGTCTATGGTGCCCCAATACTGTAAAGCATTGCCAAGAGTGCAGAGAGAGATCAAAATACAGACGCTACATGTGTGAAATTGCTTTTGCAAATAGAAAAGTATTGCATATTATTTACAACAAACTTTATGTAAAGTATAGTGCGAAGCGTATGAGCCGGCCAGGTTTCAAGGTACTACAGGTTATTAAAAATGAACCTCATGCAAAGTAAATTATAAGTTACATTGTTGTGTCTTGTCCAGGGTGCTGCACAATTCTGTACATTAAGAGTATTTTTTGAGTGACTCAGGAATCTGAAGTATTCTATAGACATGTGTTTCTATGTAACCAGGGTTGAAATAACTAAAGAAGGAAAACTGTACATGTTGTGGGGTTAAAGAGTCTGTGATCTCTGTTATCCTAAATCAACTGGTGTTTTCAATGTGTGTGAGAAGTTAATTGTTATGATAGAAAAGCATTTGGGCCACGTACTGAGGAGGCGAGATTTGTGATTTTGTAGAAATATTATTTTTCTATTCATTAATAAATATATATTCTTTCTACACACCGGCCGGATTCTTGGCTTACCTATGGTACAGGGTCAAGGGCTGATAGTGGTGGTATATATTTCTTAGACAAGGCTAGAGTGAATTCTACAGCAGGTATATCCGTGCGGTGCTTTGGATTGGGGAGGGAAAGAATTTCCTTCATTAACTGTTGCCCCATAACTATTTCCTACAATTTTGCATACTTCCATTGCAGATGAGCTCATTAGCATTAGGGTCAGCCCTGAGTAAAGTATGCTATGCATCAAAGGGGATCGTACTACCATTGCGGAAAGCGTCCAATCTCTCTTCTATGCTAGCAAAGTTGCATCACAGTGAACATGGGGCAGGGGTGCAAAATCGCACAGAACTAGTAGTAGAACTGGCTGCCCATGGGCCCGGCTTGGGCAGACACATCAAAAGAACACTCCAGTCCCATCCCTACAGTATGGAATGTTCCAGAAGTATGGAGGAAAGAGGAAGGAGCGTAGGGGTATGGAACAGGCCATGTAATGGCACGCGTGGTACTTGAAAGGATCATATATTGGCAACGGTAGAACTAAAGTAAGAATGTACTCACACTTACAATCTAGAGTGCAGTCTGCAGCTATGGAAATTTGTATTTATTTGTTTATTTGTAAAGCGCCATAGGCCGCAGCCATCAATATCTGAGATCTTTGTGGCACTTTATTGCATTAACACCAGAGTTATTGGAGGAAAAGAAAGTCAAATGCGGCACAGAGGAAAGAGGAGGAGTCCAGCACTGGCCAATCTTGGTCCTCTGCAGAGGGAAAAGCAAAGTGCCATGGCCCCTGACCCTCACGGTTTTGGTACAACAGTCAGAGTCTTGTAGCTTAAATTGCTATTTAGAATTGCCAGCAGACGGAAAATTCTGCTTTGATCCTTGCTTGACTTTCTGCACCTGGCATGGACGAACAAGGCTGTGGTCAAGAGAAAAGGGAGATCTAAACCGGTTGCTGGCCATAGAAGAGAAATGGGGGAGAGCCAGGGAAGCACACAGGGGCAGAATCATGACTTGAAAAGGAGGCAGAAAGAAATTGCATTGAAGCAACTGAGAGCTGTATGCAGGATTTACAGACACCTTTTTGATCAGGGGACTGCAACCTTTGGCTCGCCAGAAGCTTTGGACTACAACTCCCATCAGCTCTAGTCAGCAGAGTCACTGCTGAGGGACAATGGGAGTCTTAGTCCAACAAATCCATTTAAGGTAGCAGGGCACGGTTAACATTCGCAATTACTGGAAAAGGCCTAAAAGTGCTTAAAGGTGCGTGTTGGAGGAACATGGGATTGGCCGCCTATAAAGGGGGTCAGCCGAAAGGATACTGGGCTGTGGGGTGTAATGAAGGCGGGGCTTCATTTTCTTTCTGAATTGCATAATTTGAGTGAGTCTAATGTCGATCGGTAGGGACTCCCGGTCTTGGTGCTTTGGCCTAGAATGTGTGATCTATGTATTTATCCTCCTGGGACTCTTTTGTGAAGGCCTTGACCTTTGAAGCTAGCTTTAGAAACTTGATGCACAAAGGAAACTGGGATATGTGTCTTCTTTGTCCTCTAAATGTGGGTGCATGCCATCAAAAACTGGAAAGTCTCTGCAGGGATCCCCCAAAACCCGAAACCGCTCCACCCTCTGCAGATCCGGGCAAATCACTGTGCCCCAGATTAGTAAGCAGTCACCCATGTTTTTAAGAGAACAGGTTGCAAGATTCATCTTTCGAAAGACTTTCATTTGGCAAACTGGTAGAATCCCCAACTGAGGAAGTGTTTTAGGAAATGTATTATTTATTTGAATACAGAAGGCCTTCTTTGATGGTACTGGCCCGGGATCAAAGCACTGTGGGCTAGGATATGCCTACGGATTATATTGGACTACGACTCCCATGATCCCTTCCCATTGATTATGCTGGCTGGGACTGGTGGGACTTATAGGCCAAAACATCTGGAGAGCCAAAGGTTCGAGCATATTTTCATGTATGAATTGATTTGTTTTTTGAGAAAAACGCTCTATTCTTTAAGAAATTATTAGTTCTAAAAAAGTATTTCTCCAATTAAAAAAACATAATTTTTTGTAAAAAGAAAACGAAAAATGCAGTTTCCATTTTAATCAATCCATACATTATTGTGAACAATGTTTTGTTTGTTTGTTTGTTTGTTTTATTTAGTATAGCGCTCCAGACCCAGGGGTAAATGGGCGC
This sequence comes from Ambystoma mexicanum, assembly GCF_040938575.1. Lineage (NCBI taxonomy): Eukaryota > Metazoa > Chordata > Amphibia > Caudata > Ambystomatidae > Ambystoma > Ambystoma mexicanum. Next base: position 1,166,234,527 of record NC_090936.1, read on the forward strand.
TTAAGGACAGGTTACATAGTTACAGTAAATAAGCAGTTATACAATTGTGGCGTTAAGAAGCCAAATATAGTATGTACAGGCAGGTAGTAGGAAGCATTGCAAAGTATGTACCATATATGCAGTTGGGACTGAGCTTAGTTTATCTGAGGATTGCCTTCTCCAGAAGCCAGCGTGTTTCGCGCCTTGAAACACTTGTGTATAGGCGCGTTACAAATGCCATATCATTTCATATCATATCATATCATAACTAATGACTAATCTTCTGAACAATTGGAAGGATTTGGTCAATTTAATACTCAATGGCAGGGTGTTCCAGAGTTGAGGGGCGAGGACAGTAAAGCTCGAGCCCCCCGCTCTTTTGGCAGAGAATCTGGGCACGGTGAGGCAGAGAGTATTGGATGATCTGGTGAATCTTGTGTTAGGCTTGAGGGAGAGTTTGTTGGTGAGGTACTGGGGGGCTAGGTGATTTAAGGCTTTAAAGGTGAGACAGAGGGTTTTCAGGTCGATTTTTTGTTGAATAGATAACCATTTACAGGATATTCTTATGTGGGAGATGTGCTCTCTCCTGGGAATATTTAGTGCTGCTCTCAGCGCATTATTCTGGAGGATCTGAAGTTTCTTGATTATAGCTTGGTTGGCACCAAGGTAGAGGCTGTTGCAATAATCAAGCTTCGATTGTATGAGGGCCCTCGGCAGAATGAGGCAGCTGTTTGCAGATAGAAAAGGTCTACAAGCCCTGATTAATTTTCCCGTGTAGCCGGTAGCTGAGGCGGTCATATTAACTTGTTTGGAGAGGTTGGTATTGGCGTCAAGGTAGAAGCCTAAGGTTTTCACGTTATTCACAACTGGAATGATGCTGCCATCTATGATGAATTTGGAGTAGTCGGGGCTGAGTTTCTGTAGGTTATTGGGGGACCCGAACAGGAGGAGCTCGGTCTTCTCATCATTCACGCAGAGGCCGTGTGTGGCCATCCATGCCTGAATGATGGCGAAGATTTCATTGATCCTGGTGGCGTCAGTGTTGTAATTGCCGGATAGGGTAGGGGGTATCTGGGTGTCATCTGCTTAGTTGGTGTAGGTGACACCCAGATGGTCCCAATGGAATTTACTTTCATGTCCGGGTGAACATTGAACGCAAAAGTGGTTGATTCGTGAAGAGAACTACCGCCAAATGCCCTTTTCTCACCAGGCTTCGGCGGTGGCCCAATGTGTTCAGTGCTGTGGAAGAACGTGCATCCCGCAAATGGCTACAACATGGCTCCCAAGTGACATTTTCTGGCAGGCACCATATGAAATAAAGAACAGCAAACAACATATGTGTTCCATAGCATGCCTGGGGCAAAGCGTCCGCGGAAGACAGGAGCCATGTGGCGGGATGAAAGAGCCAGGCCCGACAATAGCAGGCCCCCATTCACGGGTGCAGGCAGCATGGCCCACACTAAGAAAGAAAAGGAGTTTGTTTTGGGAATTTAAAAAACAAAAAGCTTTATGATAGTACAAGGACCCTAAAGGCGGGAGAGTAGGCTTCCCAGATGGACCTGTCACTGCAGATGACACTTTCCAAGCCCTGGGCTTCTTATCCTTTTGCAAAACATTGCCACATGTGTCTTCTCTCTGTTGTGTTGAGGTAGGTGCATGCATGGGGGTCGGGGGTAGGGTTTCAAGGTTACAAAATGCATCCATTTTTAAACGAAAGCCCCAAAACCTGCAACAAGGCGTCCCCAAAGGGAGGGTTTTCAGCAAAAGCCTTCGGTTGACGGACTCAAAAATAGCTCCCAAGAGCAGAAAGCAAAGTAAAGCAGAGTTTCCCGGGGTAAACTATGCGGGTGGGAGCATGTACCTTAAACGTGCAGCAGGAAACCCACGCCGTAGCCGTTGCCTTTGCAAGGTCAGCGTTGCTTGTTGTAGTCAGTGGCATGTGGCAGCATTGGGGTTTCCAGCAATAACACAGAAAGTTCACCTGTTGGGTTTAACCCAATAGGAACTATTCTTAGAATGAAATATTGAACATGGTTGGTTTGCCTTCACCGTCAAAGAGTCGCGACCATCTCAGGAGGGTACATGGAAGCGAAGATTCTGGCTGTGGATAAGGACCGGAAGGTGAATCCCAGTCCCCCCATTTCATGACTGACCATGAGGCACGAGCCTGATTTCAACCATGGTGGGAGAAGATGGTGGCCTCACATCACCTTAGCGGTTGATTCTGTCAGATCGGGGGTCAGCCGATCGGCAACTCATCTGCCAGTATTAGGGGTGCTGCAAAAATGTTTGCGCTCACAAACCCAGGTTTACACTCTAAGACAAAGCCCTTACATGTTTAATCTTGGCATTCAAGGGGTTAAACCCTGGTTTCCCATAGTTCCTGACAACGTGTTTAATAGTTGTGCGGTACAAATGTCAGTCCTAGTGTGGAGGCTCCAGAATAAAAGGGCATTTGAAGGTTATTGGTTTGAAAGTCTCCTCACTGAAAAATGTCTAACCGCCTTACATTTTCACTGACACAAAACCAAACTATCTGTAAAAAAAGTGTTTTTCACAATATATCGATTAATGAAAACATCTGCATTTTTCATTTTATTTTAAAAAACATTTATTTTATTTATTGGGGAAAAGGCCTTTTTTCAACATACTAATAATTTGTTGAATAAAATAAAGCATTTAAAAAAAAATCAATTAATTTAAAAAGAGATTGAGGTGTTTCTGGGATTCGGCAAGGTCAGGGCCTAGGCATCGATTGATCGGAATGGAATTCCAGAATTTTAGGAACACTGGGCATGGGAAGTTGAAGCTCTTTCAGTGTTCCCAATTGTAGTCCCAGCCCGCCTCTGCAATAGTGAATTTCTTCTATCCATGAGTCTATGGCTCTGTTAGTTAAACATTCCCCCTTGAAAAAGATCAGACTTTGATAGGGAATCCATGGAAAAGAAATCAGGAGCCATGGAATCGGCGGAAAAGAAATCAGGATCCAGGGAATCTGTGGAAAAGAAATCAGAATCCAGGTAATCTGTGGAAAGGAAATCAGAAATTAAATCATGATCCAGGAGACACTTGACCTGATGAGCTGCTGAGAACGCGGAGAGGTATGCAAGCCTGAAGAGGTGTTGAAATTACTAAGAGGTGATGAGAAGGTGGCCAGAGAATTTAAGAGCTCTTGAGAATACCGAGAGCTGCTGAGAATGCAGCAAGAAAACCTAAAGAGGTGCTCAGAAGGTGGCTGAGAAGAATTTAAGAATGAGTTGAGAATATTGAGAGGTAAAGAGACATTACGAGAACCTGACGAGATTCTGAGAAGACCCTAAGGTGGTGTTGGGAAGACTGAACGTTGTTGAAAATACGACGATACACTCGAACCCAAGAGGTGCATAGAACCCAGAGAGACACGTGCATCTGAAGAGTTGTTGAGATTCCAGAGAGGCGCTCGGAAGGCAACAGGACAACCTGAGGTGCTGAGATTACAGAGAGAGACACTGAGAAGGCAACAGGAGAAGCTAAGGTGTTGAGATTACAGAGAGACGATGAGAAGGCAGCAACAGAACCTGAGGTGTTGAGATTACTGAGAGGCGCTAAGAAGGCAGCAAGAGAACCTGAGGTGCTGAGATTACTGAGCGGCGCTGAGAAGGCAACAGGAGAACCTTTCGGTTTTGAGATTACTTAGGCACTGAGAAGGGAACAGGAGAACCTTAGGTTTTGAGATTACTGAGGGGTTCTGAAAAGGCAACATGAGAACATGATGTGTGGAGAATACTGAGAGGCACTGAGAAGGCTACCAGAGTACTGGAGCTGTGTTGAGAAAACTCTAAGAGGTGCTGTGAAGGTTACAAGAGTACTTGAGCAGGTGCCGACAATACTGGCAGGTCCCGAGGAGGCAGCACAAGAACCTGAATAGGGGTTGAGAATACTGAAAGGGGCCAAGAACCGGGAGGCATTTGATCCCAACAGGTGCTGAGGACCCTGATATGCACCCGAGTCTGATGAGGTTTAGAATGCTGTGAGGTTCTGAGAACCTGAGAGGCATTCGAACTGAAGAGGTGTTGAGAACAGGGAGAGTCACGTAACCCTGAAATCCCAGAGCGGCACTTAAACCATAAAGGGAACAAAAACCAAGAGGGGCCCCTGACCCAAATAGGCATTGAGAACCCACAGAGGTGATTGATTCGAAGAGGGGCTTAGAATCTGGAGAAGCACTTGGCTTTAAAAGGGGCCGATAACCCGTAAGAGCATTCAAATCTTAGCGGAGCTGCAACCATTGAGGGGAATTAAGTTGGTGAGTTACAAAGACGCATGCAAAGCGCTGGGATTCAGTAAAGATGCATAAGAGACATGGGAATACGGAGCTAAAGGAAGAGGAAACAAGGGTGCAAGTGGGATTCAAGCTCCTAGAGGTCGAGAGAGTTGTCTTTGAAGGAGGTGAGAAGAAGTAAAGTTCAGAACCTGTGTGCTAGCAACTCTTGGTCACAGTGAACATTAACAATATTGCTCAGAAGTGCAAAACACTCTAACGAACTGGTGCACAAGCAGGAAGCCTAGAGAGAGGAGACCTTTTGGGTTTGAAATTCCCCTAGAAAGAGCCTGAAAGAAGAAAAACAGAGATAAACCTGAAGACGTGAAGGTCCTTAATGCAGACAGAGACTGGGAATTCAGAAGAAACATGGAGGATCAAAAGCATGTATGAAAAATAAAGCTTTGAAAGTAATCAGGGCGTTGTTCATATCACTGCACCAGGTGGCTGCCTTACCTGTTTGTATAACTGATCCCGGGGCGTTATCCTTCTGATCCGGACCTACTCCCCCAGCGAGAAAGCAAGCACCACTTGATGAGTTTGAACAATAGCCCTCAACTCGAGTGAGTGGACGTGCATTCGCTGTCTGAGGACATTCCAAAGATGGGCCCGGAGTAGCCTCTTCCCCTCAACCCAGAAGTCGCCTGATGATCATCGCTCACGCTAGTGGAGAAGTGACAAAGGGGAGCATCTGCTATCAGTTTGCTGTGGTAGGTCCACCACCCAAGGACTAGGAAAGTCTTCTGTGACACTATCGTGGCTTGCCCCATGGCACAGATGCCCGAGACCAAGGGGAATCCAGCAATCCTACGAACAGGAGAGTGTGGCTCTACCGAGACACAGGAGGCCATGAGGCTATAAAGACCCAACAAGCAGTTGCCATGGTCATTACTGTTGATGTACCCCAGTGTTGCTGACTTTGGTAAATCATATCCTCCAACTTTGTCAAGTTGCCCCATATAAATTGAGAGCAGTTACAAATGGAGTGCCCATCAGAATCAACCATTGTTTGGGTCTGACTGCTGCAGTCAGCCATACACTTAGAGTACCTCTCTGGTGATGTGTCAGGGGGAGTCTGCCCCGGCTGGTAAATTGGGCTTCCCACCCAAGCTCTGTTTGTCTGTTGCTGGTGTCCCCTCCATTACATGGGACACCACACCACACCACACGCGAGCCGTGGCTCTTTTTGAATCCATGGGGACACAGTATTCCACGCGGGGCCGCCAGCTCACTATGATGCATGGCACACACTATATATTTGTCGTGTGGTGGCCGCAATGCCCAGAGGGGGCACACCATCTTTACCTCTACATGTCCTGTGGTAAGCCTTTCCTCTTGGGTGGCCCTGTCCACCATCATGGCACACAGATCTTCTTAGGCATGCCTCTGTGACCCAGGGGTACTGCCAGCATCATTCCTGTGCATGCAGCACTTACTTTCTCCCGGCGGTGTTCCCGTTGCCATGGGGACACCCCCGCCATTGTCGCCCTATGGCACACAACTGGCGTTGCCCACCCCCTTCTTCTCTGCTCCTGTGCAGCGCCAGTAGGCTGGTCCACCTGGCTTCTTGGAGCACAGCTGATGTGCTGGGACTCCACTCTTCAACCAGTCTGCAAGGGCGCGGGAGCCCGGGACATCCGTTGCCTTCTCTTCACTTCACCCTGGCTGCTAGGGCGCAGGAGCCCGGGACATCTGCTGCCTTCTCTTCACTTCACCCAGGCTGCAAGGACGCGGATGCCCGGGACATCCATTGCCTTCTCTTCACCTCTCCCAGGCTGCAAGGACGCGGAAGCCCGGGACATCCGCTGCCTTCTCTTCACTTCACCCAGGCTGCAAGAACGCGGAAGCCCGGGACATCCGCTGCCTTCTCTTCACTTCACCCAGGCTGCAAGAACGCGGGAGCCCGGGACATCCGCTGCCTTCTCTTCACTTCACCCAGGCTGCAAGAACGCGGAAGCCCGGGACATCCGCTGTCTTCTCTTCACTTCACCCAGGCTGCAAGAACGCGGGAGCCCGGGACATCCGCTGCCTTCTCTTCACTTCACCCAGGCTGCAAGAACGCGGAAGCCCGGGACATCCGCTTCCTTCTCTTCACTTCACCCAGGCTGCAAGGACGCGGAAGCCCGGGACATCCGCTGCCTTCTCTTCACTTCACCCAGGCTGCAAGAATGCGGAAGCCCGGGACATCCGCTGTCTTCTCTTCACCTCTCCCAGGCTGCAAGGACGCGGAAACCCGGGACATCCGCTGCCTTCTCTTCACTTCACCCATGCTGCAAGAACGCGGAAGCCCGGGACATCCGCTTCCTTCTCTTCACTTCACCCAGGCTGCAAGGACGCGGAAGCCCGGGACATCCGCTGACTTCTCTTCACTTCACCCAGGCTGCAAGAATGCGGAAGCCCGGGACATCCGCTGTCTTCTCTTCACCTCTCCCAGGCTGCAAGGACGCGGAAACCCGGGACATCCGCTGCCTTCTCTTCACTTCACCCATGCTGCAACAACGCGGAAGCCCGGGACATCCGCTGCCTTCTCTTCACTTCACCCAGGCTGCAAGAACGCGGAAGCCCGGAACATCCGCTGCCTTCTCTTCACCACCTGGGCCACACGCTAACACCTTCGACACTCAACCCGCACACATCGGGCCCTCTCTGCCACTTTCATCTACAAGGCTTTTGCTTTACACTTGCCACTGACACTTCCCCCCACCCGCCGCCCCCCGGCCGTACATTACTTACCAGCACTTCGGGATCTGAGGTGATCCGCTGGCAACCTTCACGGGGATAAAGAGAGCGGTCTTCCCGAATGCTTTAGGAAGGATTTCTTATTTATGCCTTCGTACAGAAGAGCTGTACCGGGAAGCTCGGCGCCCTCGTCATAACCCATAATCCCAGCTAGTTTCCTTTCAGATGTCAGTTTGCAGCTATTTTACACTCCAGTCTGAATCTTTAACAAGGCCTCCTGTACTGCAGCCAGCCGAGCAACACATTAATTCAGGAATGTTTTTGGAAGCATTTCATTTTCAGAGGTTGCTCAAGGGCCAGAGCACAGCCACTGATCCTGGAAGTCTGGCACTTCCTACGTGTAAAAGGTTGGAGACCTAGAAATCCAGCAACTGACGATGCACAGACATCCTCGGCGCTGCACTTCACCTCCTGGAATCCACAGAGGGGAACTTGGGCACCTGGGGCCTCGTGTGTGTGCAGCTTTACAACGCTATGCTCCCTGGCCTCAGGACTCCTGCCAGGTGGCGGCTGCTGCAATGAAGCCTCAGCGGCTGCTCGGGGCTCTGAAAAAACATGTTTGCTATAATGCACGTCAACACATCCTGTCCAATTAATTAATTCATCTTTTATAATGCGCTTAATCAGTCTCTAAGAAGTTACCGGGATTCAAAACTGTGCTGCTCTGCGTTGCTTTGATTCCAAGACAAACGCATTGCCCCCCGGCTAGCCTTCCGACCCAACTCTAGCCTATCAAATGCAGGGACGTCATTTCACCAAAATGGCTCGGGTGGCGGAAGTGACATCACACGACCCTTGTCCTCTGATGACATCACAGGAAGTGATGTCATTTGACTCCACCCCGAAGTGGCATCATGGGAAGCTATGGAACACAACCTTTCACCTCTTAACCAAACAGAAAGTGGCATCACATACCTTTGCTCCCAGGTACACTACGATAAAAATATGGTTACGATATCACTGTAATGTGATATACATTTCATACAAGAATGAACCACCATATGTATCAATCATATCAGTGTGTATAGGCCCATATTACCAATTTACTGTGAATGCAAGCAGACATCCAAGGCCAAAGGATAATGGTGTGTTATTATAAAGCACTTATGTTTAAGTGCTTTATATAGAACAAATATACATGCAATATCACCCAATCTGTGTTGGTACTCTTTTTTTAGACCTCAGAAGGAAGAGAGGCTGACTTGGCCATGCCGGGTTAGAACCTGCAGATGACACATACACATCGCAGCAGCAAGCGCTCAACCTACTGAGCTATGTTCTCAAAGTAAGAAAGCTAATTAAACTCTGTAGTGTCTACCAATAAAGTGGTAACTGAGATTTAACAGGAGGTCAGCTCATCTGCAGGTCTGGTGCAAAGTTGGCCACATGTCAAGCCTGCTTGGATCTACTTTTCAGGCTTCGGAGGTTGGCAAAATACATACGATTGGGAGGGTTCATAACTGTGCATTAAAGAATTTAGAGTAGCGCAGGGAAAGCAGCGCACTTGCATGGCATCCCGTACTCTGGGCACTCGTTACCTCATACATGCAAACAAACATCGGGAACAGCATGCCAGGGAGATGGGAAAGATAGACACATTACAACAAACATTAATTGTGGCACCATGGAATAAAGGGCCACTTTATGTTATATGGTCTAACATTTCTACACTGTACACAAGCTTTTAGGCACAAGGATTTTATCAACTGATTGAGGACACTGAGATGGAATGTCTTGTGATGATCTTAAGCGTATAGTTTTTGTCTGCATATTGAATTTGATGTGTTTACGAACAGACTAAATCAGACTAAATCAATGACTCATCCCCTGAAGTGTGCCTAAAATAAACCTTTACTGAGTCTAGCAATTATTTATAGAATTCCAGAAACACTATTTATTATTCCTATTCTTTCTTATTTAGGGTCACTGCTGAACGTGTTACACTTGTGGAACCCCTTGTTTTATTTTTAAGAGGCCCAAACAAGTAAGCCAGCCACTTCAGAAACAAAGAGCCACATGTTGCTGGCCATATAAATGGAGCTTCCATTAAAAAAAAAGAAATGAGAACAAATATTTTGAACATTTTTTCTAGGGGTAGCAAGGGAGGCTCAGCGGGTCGCAATTGTGACCACTGGCGACCCCCAAATGACGTCCCTGATCAAATGTCTCCTTCTTAATTTCAAAGACAAACTCTACACGTTTGGGTATTTGCACAATAATTGAGGAAACAGCACTGAAACAGGCAAACAGGTTATTACCAACACTCCAAAACAACAAAAGAATGCAGTCTACATACGTAGAGAATGGTAACATTAAGGTCACCAGAAATACATCAGGCCATCACACTACAAATGTAACCTTTTACCCACACTACTCTACAACTTCACGAGTCTCACTTTAATTATAGTACTGGGGTAAGCTAACTGTAATAAAGCACAATCCACGCTTGTCTTAGTTGCTTCTTAATAAGTTCACTTCAGTTCTTAAGTTAATGGTTACAAGATCTAGATATCAGGTATAAGACATTAAAACTGGCACCCATCACCCAGGGAGGGACCAACTGACTTAACATAGAACACTCACCACAGTATTCTCCCACTCACACCTCAACATTCCACCAGGCACTCACATGACATTATCAATCACATGACAAGCCACAGCAGACTCAAACAAGTACTTCACAACACATCTCCCTCCTTACCGAACATACTCGCAACAAGTACTTCACAACACATCTCCCTCCTTACCGAACATATGCACAGACAAATACTTCACAAAGCATGTAATTACATAAACACCTAAACGCATCCCACCCAGTGCAGACTACCGTGCATATTCTACAAGATACTCCCACAGCTATGCAATTCCAAAGCTTCCCCTATACTTCTCCAAACACACTCATTATAAACACTAATCTCCTTCCATCTGTCCCTGCCACGGACAAACTCTAGACTCACACACTAGACACATACCAGCCCAGATCCAAGGCTACAACTACCCAACAACCCAATAAACTGCAAAAAAAACGTTTGTCCTTCAGCCCGCCCCCGCCACAGGCGATCCTTCAGGCTGCCACCCTGAAGAACCATTTGCCATCCTGACACATTACTAGACATCCAGGATGACAACAGAATCACCATAATCAGACAGAAAACTCAGTAAAACACTACACCCACCACTAGAAAATAAGCATCAATATGCATGCCACAAATACACAAATACATAAATGGACTAAGCCAATCGAGCAAAACCCAACCACGCCATGATATACAGATCCTCCAACAGCTTGAAAATGCTGGCCAGCCATCTTCAAGACCAGCAACTAAACCTGGGGTTGACCTAATACTCATCTCAATGGCAGCACTAACCAGTCCTATGGTCGAACCCTGACCTCAAAACACGATGGCCAGGATTTACAAACAACACATAAAGCAATAAAATCATCAGATGACTCTTCATCTTAGACAGCCACTTACCATCCACCAAAGTTTACTAGAAGGCGTTCCTTACAAGTACCACTACATCTAAATTGGTTATCTGTCCCTTGCAACAAGATGAGAGTCGACCTGTACTGCAATGCACCACTACTACTCCTACAATCACTAAACATACTACTTCCATTCTCCTCAGTGCACGTCTCAATTCCACTATGTCATAATCCTGACAAAAATGCTACCCCACAGTAGCACACAGGAATCACACCTAAATAAAACGACCTCACAATAGTTACTTACACAACACGCTACCTCATAACCCAATAGTGCAAAACACACTAAAACTTAAACTAATAAAAGAGGAAACCGCTATAGGAGGCGCTACCACCCATCAATACTCATACTTCAACACAGAGACGCTACTTCCTGTCAACTTCAATGGAGGCACTACCTCACTAATCTTTGTAGTTCACACCACCTATCAATACTCATGCTTCAACACGGAGGCGCTACCTCCTGTCAACTTCAATGGAGGCACTACCTCACTAATCTTTGTAGTTCTCACCACCCTTCAATACTCATGCTTCAACACAGAGGCGCGACCTCCTGTCAACTTCAATGGAAGCGCTACCTCACTAATCTTTGTAGTTCACACCACCTATCAATACTCATGCTTCAACACGGAGGCGCTACCTCCTGTCAACTTCAATGGAGGCACTACCTCACTAATCTTTGTAGTTCTCACCACCCTTCAATACTCATGCTTCAACACAGAGGCGCGACCTCCTGTCAACTTCAATGGAAGCGCTACCTCACTAATCTTTGTTGTTCACACCACCTATCAATACTCATAACTGTCTTTTTAAAGATGGCCAGAAATTGTCACAAAGATGGATATTTTTAGCTGCATTCCTAGCAAACTCGCTCAGTAGATATTTCTTGGCCAACAGGGACTAAAAAGAGCTATTAGTCCAAAGGTTTGCTTGAGAAGCTATTTTTTCATCTTCACCATCGTTATTTGTATAGTTCTTGTATAGTGCCTTTCACCATTGGAATGGTGCCAACGTGCTGCAGGTTGAACGCCCTTGGGGGACCGCAGTCCAGGTATGGGAAAATTCGGCACAGGTGTCTAGAATGCGTGTGTGCATTTTAAGTTGGGTAGGGGCATCCAGGTCCCGACTAGCTACCCATGTCAGGCCGTCAAATGGACGGGTGCTTTGCAAATGATACGAGGGCATGTGAGAATAGTCGAAAGTGCATATGTGTACGGCTAGACCAACAGGCCGATTCATGGAATGAATGTGCGCTGAAAAAACGGCGCACGCGTGCGAAAACGTGCGATTCGCAGTGAAATAGTGAAAATCGCAGTGCAAGTGCGATTATCGCATAGAAAACAGCGCACATCTATTCATGGAAGTCCGTGCACGTGCAAAATGTGGGATGAGCGCTGAAAAAGTGTGCGGCACACGCTGGCGCACAGGTCATCGAACGCCGTGCGATAAGGCCACAGCGAATTCGCACATAGCGCGGCGCACATAACAAAAGTAGGCGTAACACAGGGCGTTACACGCAGAATGGGGAACAACTCGTGAAAATGTGGGCGTCACGGGGGAAGTACAGGAGGCAAGTGCGCGGAACGCCCACACGCTCGCCTACAACACGTATTCATGGAATCGAATAGGGAAAAACAGCGCACGGCCAAAGACGCGCACAGGCCCATACATGTCCGCCACACGAAAGCAGGCGGTAGCGTCCCTGCGCAGGAAAAAAATGTGCGCCAAATTGTGCGCTAACATAAAGCACCTATATACAGCTCTGATGAATGTCCCATACTGGGCCCTATTGGACAAATGACGTGCAAAGGGGTACACGACAAACACGGACACCCGCTGTGTGAATAATAGCGTGTGCGTGTATTTCGGGGGTGCGCGAGAAGTTCTACACGCGATTGTGCTGGGTGCGTGAATTTCAGAGGTGCGTGAAGTTCCACACGCGATCGGGCCTGGGGGAGCGTGTGCGTGTATTTCAGGGGTGCGCGAGAATTTTTTACACGCGAATGGCCTGGGTGCGTGTATTTCAGGGGTGTGCGAGAAGTTACACACGCGATTGGCCTGTGCGCGTGTATTTCAGGGGTGCGCGAGAAGTTTCACACGCGATTGGCCTGTGCGCGTGTATTTCAGAGGTGCGCAAGAAGTTCCACACGCGATCAGGCCTGGGGGAGCGTGTGCGTGTATTTCAGAGGTGCGCGAGAAGTTCCACACGTGATCGGGCCTGGGGAGCGTGTGCGTGTATTTCAGGGGTGCGCGAGAAGATTTACACGCGAATGGCCTGGGTGCGTGTATTTCAGGGGTGCGCGAGAAGTTCCACACGCGATTGGCCTGGGCGCGTGTATTTCAGAGGTGCGCGAGAAGTTTCACACGCGATCGGGCCTGGGGGAGCGTGTGCGTGTATTTCAGAGGTGCGCGAGAAGTTCCACACGCGATCGGGCCTGGGGGAGCGTGTGCGTGTATTTCAGGGGCTCGCGGGTGGTTTTACACGCGACCGGGCCTGGGGGAACGGGGTATGTGTATTTCAGGGGCTCGTGGGTGGTTTTACACGCGATCAGGCCTGGGGGAGCGTGGTATGTGTATTTCAGGGGCTCGCGGGTGGTTTTACACGCGATCGGGCCTGGGGGAGCAGGGTACCACTCACCGTCTGTCTTGCGTGTAGAAGAAAGCGTAGCCAACACCCACCCGCTGTGAAGTAATAGCGTGTGAACCCCAACGCCTGCAAAACACACGCACCGCACCCCACGAAAAGCAACGCCCGTGCGCGATACGTCACAGACGCGCATACGCGCTTAAGGGCCTTTGGTCCAATGGAATCGCGTATGCGTGCTGACGCGCTTACGCGCTAAGGACCTTTCCTCGAATTACACGCTGACGTGCAGAATTTTCATGTGCCAAATCATTCCGTATCAAGCTGGCCACGCGTAAGCACACGGAAGACCATGCTCCTGCCCAAAAGGCCGAATTACTGCCCCCCAGAGCCCCGAGCAGCCTCCCACGAGCCATCTGCTGCTGCCTGCCTGCTGCCACCGTGCCCTGCCATTTGGTGCCTGCACATCAGCCATCTGCAGGGGTCCAGTTGCTGTGTCCACCCCTGCTGGAACAGAACACTCCCGACTGGGATACCATCGCTTCACAGCCCAGCCCCAGGACCCAGTTGCCCACCCACGCCTGCCTCGGGGGTCACCATGTCGGGGCAAACACCATCCGAGACCACTGGCGACCCCCAGCCAGAGGGGCAGAGGGCCACCAGCTTCAGTCAGAAGGAAGTTGGTGTCCTGGTGGAGCTTGTCCTTGGGCATTATGATGCCCTCTTCGGATCACCACGCGCCGACAAGGAAGACGGGACAGGATCTGGGACGACTTTGTGGTTGCCATCAATGCCGAGGGGGTGGCAACCCGCAACATCAAGCAAGTCAAGAAGCGCTGGGAGGACTTTAGGTCCAGGACCCTCATAAAGGCCCGGCGCCTCGTGGAGTGGGACGGGGGCAGCATGAGTACCATCCAGCTGAGGGTCCTGGAACGCGTACGCCCAGCGCTCCATGCCCAGATCTTTGAGAGGCAGACCCGTCTGGAGTCGAGCGGTAAGTGGCCAAGCATTGCTGTGTGAGACAGGGCATGTTGCAGTGTGCTGGTTGTCTGATACTTGCCTGTATGTGTGACATAGGCCATGTACACGTGTGTGTGTGTGCAGGGACATCATGGTCATGCATGTGAGACCAGTAATGTGTGAAGCACACGGTTGGTGTATGTGTTTAAATGCAACATGGGGAGCCCTATGCGGAATGGACACATGAGAGCATGCCAGTCTCTGTTCCTGGACATGGGTGGGGGTGAGGGATGGGTGCTGATGCCATGTACATGTATGGTGTCCATGTCTGTTTCTCTGACCTGCGTGTCTGTGACTTGTGAATGCCATGGATGCATGACACATGTCTGTGACAATGTTCAGAATCACTGATGCAGCCTAGTTATCCTTGCATCCACTGTGTCTGGGGTGTACGAGTCCAGATGGATGAAAGTACGTTGAAGTGTGTGCATGTGATAGGCATGACCCATGATGCATGTGAGTCCAAAAACAACATTGTATGCTTCAAGAGTCCCTTGGACATGTTTGCTTATGTCCATAGCATGCGCCATGCCTGTTACTGCATGTGTTTTGCCTGCACTGACCCATGTGTTGTGGAGGGATATGATGGAAGTGATCTTTGACAGTGCCACTCATCTGCTATTGCTTCCTGTCTAGGGGACCATTGTACAGTACCCTGATGCTTGTGTTCTATGTCTCCCTCTACACAGCGCAAAGTGAAGAAGAGGGCGGAGATGGCACTGTGGAGCTAAGCGGCGGGGATGCCCCCACGGCTGCAGCGGAAGGGGTGGGTGAGCCCCCACAGGGGCTTGCAACGGCGGAAGACGGTGTGGAGCCATCCAGGTTGGTGGTTTCCACAGAGGAGGAGGAGGCCGCTACTGAGCCGCACATGGGGCCTGGTGGGGGCATCCCTGCTGGTGCAAGTGGTGCAGTCCAGGGGCAGGGGCAGGAGGCAGCACAGGTCGCCGTGGAGGTGCCTGTGCATGTCACTGTCCCTGACACTGTGACTGCACCACCATGCACCAGCAGGGATGCCCCATCCCAGGCCCGTCCGCAGGTAGGGGGATGTCCATGTCATCTGACTCCCCTCCACCTGCGGACGAGGGGACCCGTGGCCGTATGGAGAAGGTCCTGATTGGTGTTGCGTTGCGCACGGCTGTCATTCGTGATGAGGTGTGTGCTTCCCGGGGGGAGCACGCACGTCATCACGAAGAGCACCGTGCCAATGTGGCCCAGTTGGGAGCGGTCATGGTCGGGGGTCTCATACATGTGTCGGGCACTCTGGCGATCCTCTCCTACTCTGTGGAGGCTATGCGCCAGTCGTACTCCATGCCGTCTTCCGGCCCAGATGCCACCAGGGCCCCCTGTGGACCTGCCCCGACCAATGCAGCCACCTCGGTGGGGATCCCATCCCTGCCACAGTCGGGAGTCGGAGGTCCAGCAGGGGTGGACACACCAGCAACTGGACCCCAGCAGATGGAGGATGTGACGGCATCATCGGGCAGGGCACGTGCACGACGGCGTCGGTGGATTCCATCAGCCTGGATGTCGTCGTGCTGGCACAGGCAGTTGCGTCGGAGGCAGCGGCAGGCTCGACGTGGGAGGCATCATGGCTCGGGGCCATCAACATCAGGGGTGCAGGCATCGGCCGGAGGGCAGGAGAACCCTGGAATGGGAGTGGCTTCCGTGTGGGAGCGGTTGGGCCAGCAGATAGGTGCGGAGCGGCAGCGGGCAGAGGAGGAACGGCTCACAATGGTCAGGACGGAGAACTCCATGCGGAGGGTGCTGAGGCGGGCTGAGTGCCTCGAGGGTCTTCGCAGGGAGTTGGAGCTGGACACTGCATTATCCCTGCGGGACCTCGGGGCCAGGGAACATGCCCGCCTCCAAGCCATTGTACAGGAGTTCGATGATGCCCTGGCCCATGACAATAACCAGTGAGCCGTCGGACTAGCCCGCTGCCCTTGTAAATAGTTATGTAGTTAGTGTTAGGTTTCCTTTGCTTTTTTATTTATTTTGGACCTTTTGGACAATGGACCACATTTTTGTTTATAGTTCTTTTATTAGGTAGTATTTTTATATAGGTTTAATTTCTTCAGTTGGGATCATGGACCCTGGATTGTTTATCTGTATATAGTTGACTGTTGGATTTTAGTTTTTTTTGTTGGATTTACCCATGGAGCAATGGTTTTCGGTTTTGTTTTTACCTTGGATTTACTTTCTTGAACTGTGACTTTGGACACCTTTCCTTTGGATTATGATTTGTGGTTTTTCATTATTTTATGGACATGCTGCTTTTGGTTTTTGATTCCCATTGTCATTTGTTTATTTTTTATTCCATTTATGCTGCTTTTAATACATTTTTTTCATCAAACTTCAATGTGTAGTATCATCTCATTGGTTTCATGCATATCATGATATGGGTTTTGAGATTCACTGACACCCATTGGGTGTATGGGAGGGACATGTGTTCATTTCCAAACTTGCAATTGTGGTTCTATCATGTTATTGCCATTTCTAAGTGGGTGGATGCAATACTCGGGTGGGTGTTTGGCATTTGGTGGCTGACCATAAGGGCCAGGGATCTAGATTGTGATGACATGTTGGCTGGGGGACATGTGTGGGGGCCTGGTGGAGGGTGCCCCGCAATGCTGGGGGGTGGGGGTGCAGGGGGACATGAGTGGGACAGGAGTGGGGGCCTGCTGGCAGGTGCCCCGCAATGCTGGGGGGTGGGGGTGCAGGGGGACATGAGTGGGACATGAGTGGGGGCCTGCTGGCAGGTGCCCCGCAATGCTGGGGGGTGGGGGTGCAGGGGGACATGAGTGGGACATGAGTGGGGGCCAGCTGGCAGGTGCCCCGCATTGCTGGGGGTTGGGGGTGCAGGGGGACATGAGTAGGGGCTTGCTGGCAGGTGCCCCGCAATGCTGGGGGGTGGGGGTGCAGGGGGACATGAGTGGGACATGAGTGGGGGCCTGCTGGCAGGTGCCCCGCAATGCTGGGGGGTGGGGGTGCAAGGGGACATGAGTTGGTGATCAGTAGTGCAAGGGGACATGTGCCTTTGCTGGGGGGCATGCCCATGTTGGGTGGGCTGCCTGCGGGACATGACCAGGGATGCAGGGTAGTCCCCTGTGGTGTGGGCTGCCTGCAGGGGCCGTGGAGGGTGTACAGGGAACACCTGGGAGGACCCACACTGCCAAATCACATGTAGGACTCCCCGGCACCCCTGGAATACACGTACCCAGCCCAATTGCGCGTAAAACTTCCTGCGCACCCCTGAAATACACGCACCCAGCCCAATCGCGTGTAAAACTTCCCACGCACCCCTGAAATACACGCACCCAGCCCAATCGCATGTAAAACTTCTCGCGCACCCTTGAAATACACGCACACGCTCCCCAGGCCCAATCGCGTGTGAAACTTCTCGCGCACCCCTGAAATACACGCACCCAGCCCAATCGCGTGTAAAACTTCCCGCGCACCCCTGAAATACCCGCACCCAGCCCAATCGCGTGTAAAACTTCCCGCGCACCCCTGAAATACACGCACCCAGCCCAATCGCGTGTAAAACTTCTCACGCACCCCTGAAATACACGCACACGCTCCCCCAGGCCCGATCGCGTGTGAAACTTCTCATGCACGCGTGTTCCCGAAACCCGTAATACACGTTCCCCGCTTTGCGTTTGCTGTTTGCCAGTCCGGTAAACTGGTCCAGGGTTGGCACAGCCCTTTGCGATGGTTTTGCGATCTTGATGGCTTTTCCTTGCCCGAGGGCGTTCTTGGGGGCGTAACTGGCGCTGCTGCAGGGTCACTGCGCCACTCTGCGCCACGTCTGCTTTTGGAGGCGAGAATCCATGAATACGCTGTGCGCGGAAATTGATTTTATGGCACGCGGCTGGCGCAGACATTCGCACGGGCACGCTCTGCGCCAGCCGCGTGCGACACTTTTGTGCGAATTTCCATGAATTACCCTGCAAATTTGTGTTGTGAGAGATAGCTACATTCTAATGGCTGAGGTGTTGTGCAATATACCATTGGGAAAAGGCGTATGGTTGCAGATGTGTGGGGGTGAGTAGCCTTGCCTTACCCATCTGCTGACTGCTGGCTTCTTGGATTCATACCCGCAGCGTCGACTCCCTCCTATTTTGTACTGGATATTGCTAGTCAGGTTAGTCCTTGAAATTCTTACCGCCCTTGTAAGTATGAAGTTCGCTCCTGCCCCAGTCATCCTGGGTTGAATAGCTAGCTCAAGAGGACAGGGTTAGTCAGGGCACCGGAGGAATGTCTTGAGGGCCCCCCGGAAGGCCAGGCGGTCCTCTATGTGTCGGGTGCTAAGCGGGATAGAATTCCAGATAGTGGGGGCTTGGATGGAGAGTGTGGAGCCTCCAATTCGGATTGATTTGAAAGAGGGGATCACCAGGAGGAGAGCTGTGCCTCCACGCAGGTTCCTGTTTGGCTGGTAGAGGATGGGCCGTTGAAAGGGACCCTTCCGGTCACATGTGGCAGCAACATGAACCAACCCACGCTCACTGGGCGGGCAGGAGGCGGGATTGGGAGGGAGCTGTGGCAGACGAAGGAGGTATGCGGAAAGAGGGTCAGGGATCCACAGAGAAGCCAAAAACACAATAAGGCAAAGTTGCTTACCCAGAAAATGTACACTCGGCTGGGGGACTTTTGGGAATGGCCAACAGACTAAAGCATCGCTACTGACGTCATACTGAGAGCTATTAGTCAAAAAATTTAGTCCAGAGGCCATTTTTTCAGAGCATATTTGTATAACGTCCCAAATACAAAAGCTAGGTTTTTTGCAATTATTTACTGGGAATTTATTGGGCGACAGTGGGTAGTTCGGCAGCGCATTTATAAACAAAAGTGAAGCATACTGTTACAAGTCCTGCAAAACCACCAACAAGTTTCTAAAACTAAAAAGTGTCTTATTGTGCCCTTTCTCAGTGTTGAGTTGTCGGCCAAATGTGCTTGCCACATAAAAGACAAAATACAACAAAAAAAAACACAGGCAATAAAAATAAAGAGGTTACAACAACAAAAAACTACTAAAAGGCAAGTCTGAATGGGCCCTATTCCTGCCTGCAGCAGAGGGCATGCCAGAGTGCTGAGGCAGCACAAAGCGCAGGGCGCGGCCACAGCTGCACGATGACTAACACTGCACAAGGGCCCGCACAGATGTGAAAACAATACGGACAGTCTTTCTCTCGTCAGATTTCAGGAAACCAGAAATAATATAAAAAAAACACCGAGCCGGGCCGAGGAGGGCAGGCGAGCACTACTTACTGATGCAGGATATTATATCGTTAAACCTTTCCTTGGGAAAGAGCGGGTTTTCCAGGCCTCGGAAATACAGCTTCAGCACGCCGGCCACCGAATTCATATCGTGGTTGTTTTGGTCGTCGGTCAACGGATCCTCACCTGCAAAAAAAAAAAAAAAAAAAAAAAAAAAAAAATCAATCGATGGCTCAAATGAGAAAGAGCTTCTTTGCGGCGTGCGGGGGCGTCTCGAGGCGTGAAATAAGTCAAGCGAACAGCAGAGCCTGTGCTTGAAATCTGAAAATAGAGAAACGTTAAATGTGGTCGACAAATTACATCCCAGATCCTGCGCTGGATGGGACAAGTCGCTCGCTGGGCCTGTGACCGCAAGCCACAAATGGTTACAGGCCTCCATTACGCGTGTGCAATGCATTTAGAGTCTTCCCTGGGGCGCCCCATTAAAAGAAACAGCGGATACCACTGGCAAAGGGCAAGAATGCCACACAAGGATTTGGGGGTGGGGGACTGCAGGTGAAATGGCAGACATTTTAGTTTTGACTCTTTAGGACACAACTATTGCATTGGAATACAGCTTGTGGGTGTCTGGTTATGTGCCCGCCCACTGCCAGGCTAATTCATTTGGCCATTCCCACCACTTACATGCCAACCCCCCCTGTCCAAAACACAGCCCACTAGGATCTCTTTGAGATAGCTCTATCGAGCAGTATCATGAAACTTGGACCTGTCGGTGTTCTTTCTAAGCAGTCAGCTGAGAGGTAATTGCAGCGGTAAATGTGATACTGGTGTGATGAAAAATGTCTGAACCAAGTGTGCCTTTTCTGTTCCTTGCACTAGAGCCCAGATGGGCCAGTGCCAGGCACTACTATCCAATGTCCAAGTACTCCTAACATTTTCCAGCTGTTGCCATCTTATGCCCATGTCGTGCCATTAACGCAGTGCCTGGCAAATGCCCATCCCATGCCTACACAAAAGCAAAAACTGCTGGCTTTGCCAACGCTTGTTACCCAAAGACTCTTACTTCACTTGAATGAGCTGCGTTGGGAGAGGGGGGGGGGTTATCTAATGTATTACTTGGTGGCCTCTATGACAACGAAACTGAATCACTCATTTTGTAAACGGAGGATAGCACAGGGGCAACACATGTCTTCAAAGCAAGACCATGCAGAGCAACAGAAGTTCGAATCCCGTATCCGCACTTAGAAACCAAACTCAGGTACGGTATTGTCTCGGGAGGATAGCTCAGGGGCAACGCGCTCGCCTTGGAAGCAAGACGACGCGGAACACAGGTTCAATCCCCGGGCCCGTGCTTAGACACCTCCATCCCCGGGCCCTTGCTTAGACACCTCCATCCCCGGGCCCGTGCTTAGACACCTCCATCCCCGGGCCCGTGCTTAGACACCTCTGGGTATTAAGCGCGCTATAAATAACCAATTACTATTAGGCGCGTTATTAAAAAAACAAAAATGAAAGACATTTTATGTTAAAAAAAAATGTATACTGTGCCAAACCACTGCCATAGTAGTCTCTGAGTCCTGGAGTTCGAGTATTGTTGTGCCCCTGCCATCTGGACCTTAGTGTGTGGGTGGAGAAGAAGCAGGGTAAACGGTAGAGGCCATCATGATGGGTCAAGGCTACAACAGGCTTACTTACACGCTCTGGGGCAAGAAATACAGCGCAGTAGCAACACCTGAATGTTAAGCTCACTGAAGTGGGTGGCAGGGAGCAGGATCAGCACCTTGAACCCAGCAGTGACACCTCTAAAGTCAAGCCCACCCTCATCAGAATGCATTGTCAGTGTCCCCGGCCGAACCCCAAGCTGCTCTACATGTAGTACAGGACGTGGCACAGGGGTGCCACCCAGGACGTGGCACAGGGGTGGGACCCCCCGGCACCCCCCCAGGACGTGGCACAGGGGTGGGAACCCCAGGACGTGGCACAGGGGTGGGACCCCCCCAGCATAGACCCTTTGCTGAACTTTAGCTTACTGTATATTATTCTTCGTGGTGACATATGATTTCATCGATTAAAAAAACAACTAATGAAATTTAAACAAATAAAAAACAACTAATACCAAAATAACACATTTCTTTTTCATTGTTATTGGGGGGTTCCCCCATAAACCTGCCTCCTTTTTTTTTAGTAATACAGTTCCCCCAACCCCAAAACCACTTCCAACCCCATTTTTAGTTTTTTTCCAAAATGAGTTATTTTGGTATTTGTTGTTTTTTCATTCATTGAAATTTCATTCGTTGTTTTCTATTTGATATAATCACTGCGCACCTTCTTCGCCCACCTGATTTCTGCATATTTTGACTTTTAATCTGGTTTGCGTTGCCTCAGAGTACTCCGAAGTAGCCGAAAATGTGGCATCGGAGAAGGTTAGAGCGCCACTGTGCCAATGCCGGAGGCAAAAACACTGTCGCCAAAATGCATGGGGGGAGAGAGGGAGGGAGAACGTTTCCACAGTGGGGGGAGTGGAAATGGCTGTTGAGCAGAGGTATTTAAACTGTGGGGGGGACCCCAACCTGAAATGAAAAAAAAAAAACGAAAAAAGGAAAAGAGAAGAAACTGCCGTGGGATGGAACATGCATGTTTGTGGATATCCCTCCCTACCATGGCCTCCGCCCCATATGCTCAGTTTGACGGGACCAGGCATAGGGTCAGTGGAAGTAGCTGACTCAGGGAATAGACACCCTAGTAGCGTGCTCTCTATCCCTTTCCAGAGAGCGCATCTTCAGGGTGTTTGAATCAAGTTTCAGGAACGAAACGAGACCGGGATTATATGAGTTAAGGAGAGGGTCACTGGAGTTGTTTGTGGAAAGGGTGGGGGGGGGTCTTTTGGATTGTTTGTAAAGCAGGTGGGGGAGTCCTGGGGTTGTTTTTGGAGGAGGTGTGAGGTCCTAGGACTGTTTTTGGAGCGGGTGGGGAGCCCTGTGGTTGTTTTACGAGCGGGTGGGAATCCAGTCCAGGGACTATGCAGGAAGTGGAGTTAGGGGGAGGCCTGGGCAGGAGCGGCTTGTCCATAATGGGGGAGCGGCTCGTCCATAAGGGGGGAGCGGCCATCAAACCAGCTGCCCCCTCACGCATTATGGAGGAGCCATCCCAGGGAAACACTGAGCGCTCCCCTCAGCTGCCTTTTCCAGCTGAAGGAGTGCTCCTCGGCGGGCTGAACTGTCAAAGGGAAACAATGCTTCCCATTGACAGTTCAGTTCCCCAGCTGCGCAAGCCCAATGAGCCATGCACAGCTGGGGGTGTTTTGCATCCAAGCCTTGCTTAACTCATAGGAAATGCTGGCTGGGGCACTGCATGTCTATATGTGCAAGGGGGAGCTCCTGTGCCTCCTCGCACATACGAAGACAGCAGACTGGAGTGAAGCATTA
This sequence comes from Ambystoma mexicanum, assembly GCF_040938575.1. Lineage (NCBI taxonomy): Eukaryota > Metazoa > Chordata > Amphibia > Caudata > Ambystomatidae > Ambystoma > Ambystoma mexicanum. The sequence continues at coordinate 1,166,257,275 of NC_090936.1, forward strand.
AAGCACCCACGCTCAGGCCTCTGTGTGCATGTGCATGTGCAGGAAGCTCTTGCTCTTGCAGTAGGGTGCGGTGACGGTGCACAATGGTTCATAGTCATATGGCCTTACTGTCCCTTTGGCATTTTTGGGGGAGCCGGACCGGCCAACATTTTGCTCAGGTGGGGTGAGGAGGCCAAGACCAAAAAAGTTTCAAGACCACTGCTGTAGAGGGAGAGAACCCCCTGTGACAAAAAGAAAATTAAATGGAAAAAATGTACTGCCACGTTGCACATTCATCATGATCACATTTTAGCACATGGCATTTTAGGACCATGCTGTAAACATCAAGACAAACCCACTGAGTAAAAATTACCTAAATTCCGTAGTCCTTGTTCTCGCCAGTGGTCTTCTAAGGTGGGCAGTCATAATTTCGACAGTAAAAATGTCGACAGTCATAATTTCGAAAAATAAATGTCGAAAAAAATAATGTCGACAAACAATAATGTCGACATTTTTTCGATATTTTTTCGAAATGTTCTATTTATTGTATAAATAAATAAATATATATATAACTAAAATGTGTTGAGTATGAGGGGTGAGAGGGTGGTGGGGGGTGGCAGGGGGTGTTGGGTGAGGGGGGTTGGGGGGGACACCCCCATAGTAAATGATACTCTTTTTATTTATTTAATTATTGAATAAATAAATAAATAAATATATAATTACTATGTGTTGAGAATGAGGGGTGAGAGGGTGGTGGGGGGGTGGCAGGGGGATGTTCGGTGAGGGGGGGTTGGGGGGGACCCCCCATAGTAAATGATACTCTTTTTGTTTATTTATTGAATAAATAAATAAATAAATAAATATATAATTACTATGTGTTGAGAATGAGGGGTGAGAGGGTGGTGGGGGGTGTGGGGGGGTGGCAGGGGGGTGTTGGGTGAGGGGGGGTTGGGGGGACCCCCCATAGTAAATTATACTCTTTTTGTTTAATTATTTATTGAAAAAATAAATAAATAAATAAATATATAATTAGAATGTGTTGAGTATGAGGGGTGAGAGGGTGGTGGGAGGGGTGGCAGGGGGGTGTTGGGTGAGGTGTTGATAGTTCTAATTGACATTTTTTTGTCGACATTTTTTTTTCTAAAAAATGACTTTTTACATTATATGTATAGGATATCGACATTATTGTTTGACATTTTTTTTTTCGACATTATGACTATAAACCGTCTTCTAAACATTGAAAGGCAGACTAGAATGACTGCCCCCCAGTGGCAGGGGCATTGAACTCTTGAGGATAAAGGTATACAATAAACAGGTACAATCCCACCCCCTCCAAGCGCACTGTGCCTCAACGGGATGTGATCAACCCTTGGTTTTTCCTTTCCTCTGGTGCCGTAGTTCTGCAGGGACAGCACTGTCTGCCCCTCGATTTCAGTTTCCTTTTTCCAGATCCCCATATTTTCGCTAATAAAACTGTAATTGGACATATGTAATTGGGACTATCCGCCGCGGTCTCTAGTCTTATCCAGTTAATGCTTATTTCTGAGTAGTGGCAGCATAGCCTAACCAGAGAGGGAAGCTTTCTGCTTTTAAAATCTAGATCAGTGGCATTCAAACTTTTTATACAGAATCCCCTTGAGTACAACTATAGTTTCTGCCGCCCCCCCCCGGCCCACATCTAGGGGTTGCCCCTCTCCCCCAAGGGAACTAACAGATGTGCAGGGGGGCCCAGGCTCTTTAAAATATAAGCAGATTCTCTAATGCTTATATTTTCTATTAAACGCATTCCCCTTAATCCTTTTTCATATTAAACAGTCATCCTAATCCTTTTTTAAATAGTCTGGGCCCCCTGTACATCCTTTGGGGCCCTGTAGGGGGGCCGGTCCCGCAGTTTTAAGACCACTGATCAACAAACTTCTCAAGAGGAGGCACAGCAGAAGTCCTTTTCCACAAAGACTTCTGTGGAAGCCAAGATGAGGAGGTCAAATGGTGAGCGGGAGACATGTGTGTTGTCACTCCACATGTGACCAAAAAGTTGTCATCCAGGGGGAAAGTATATGTTGCCGGTTTAGGGTGATTACGTCGGATCTATTTGGTCGTAGGAGAATTGGTTGATTTTCTTTTTTTTTACAGGTTGATTATGCTGCATCTGGGCCTCCGTGGGAATGGGGATTTACCAGCGTCTTTGCCACCTGTACTGCGCCACCTGTAATATCCCAGTAACAGCCGGATATCTGGCAGTGGAGGCAGCATTGTAGTTCCCAGGCATCGCACCTGAACTACCGGCTGGATACTGGGGAATTTGTAATGAGCCCCAAGGTCTTTTTTATTATGCGCGGCTCTCAGTCAGGCTGTCCGCACCACTCACGTCTGCATCCCTGGCTGGAGTGGTCGTCTTCGAACCACCAGATCCTGCCTTCCCTGGTGTAATGGATGGCCGAAGAAATGAAGATGCTCTAGTTGTCATGTACGAATGAAGTGACCAGCACCAGGTTCCTCTTTTCACAATCTCCTAAAACTGCAATGACCGTGACCCAGAGGCGTTGCTAGGGGGGGGCTAAGGAGGCTAGAGCCCCTGGTCTTTTGGTTGTAGCCCCGGATAGAATCTCAGGAGCTACAACCAAAAGGCTAGCTAGCCCCCTGTCCCGACAGTTCCGACATTAGCATAGCCACAGGTCTTTTCCAGACCTAGCAACACCCCTGCCGTGAACCCTTCTCTCGCAGTTCCTTCAAGGCCTTTTAGCGAGTAATCTGTAGGTCTGGACCAATTCCACTCGTCTGTCTGTGTCCCAGAGGATGTTCTATAGTAAATCAATCTGACCTCTTGTACATCCAGTGATTTGCCTCGTTCTCTCAGTTGAACACTGCTTTCCAGTTGGAGAACGGGCTGGCAGCACAATGCTGAAAGTTCCAGGTTTTTTGTCGCTGGATCCTTACTTAGCTATGCAGTCTCAATGGCCCCCACTTCTGCCTCCAAACCTTAAACCTTTTTCTCTCTGTAAACCATTCAAGATGCAACCGCCTCCATTTTGACTTCCATGGATGCCATCCAGGCATCTATGACGTTCGATGTTTGTGTGGGGTTTATCTAGGGCAGGGCGGTGCAACCTGCAGATTTCAAGGTGCTTAGGAGTAGGACTCCCTTGATCCTCACCATTATCTGTTGTCTAGGACTGATGGAAATTCTAGCCCAAAACATCAGGAGAACCAAAGGTTGCAGGCCACTAATCTAGTGAGTCCATGAGTCTCCTTTCCTCCTCAGATAAATCCAGTTGTGTCTTGCCTGCTGCAATCCGGCACCATCTTTCTTGTCTTGTACCTGCTGCCTTTTCAGTCTGTCCCTTGGATGTCTTCCTCTTTTCATCCATCCATCCTCGGCTTCAATAGTGTAGGGGATAACTAATCACTGCCCCCTACCACACTAGACAAAGCTCTCCCTGCAGACCACCCGCTGACACTCTCAGGTGTCTTAGGACTGTCTCCTTCCAATGCCGGCAACTCATAGTTGACTCCATTGTTGCCATGGGTGCCACCACTCTATCGCAGCTCCCAGCAGTAATGATCAGTGTTGAATCACTGCCCTAAATGACTATCGCTGCTCGTTACATCCCTTCACAATTGCTCACCAGTGCGGCCCAGACTTGTTACAGCTCCAGGGATCTTTTGCCACACTGATCGTGCACCGTCCTAAACGAGGGGAGAGCTCTCAGTCCAGGTTTAAGTGTATATTATATTTATTTATTAAAGACTTGGTTTCTGTGAAAGAAAGTAAGGAAGAAATAAATGTGTGTTTGAAAACAGCAGAATAAAGGAGCCTGGGTTGGAAATTCAAAGGCACTTAACCTTCCTGGGAAAGGAATCTCCTCCACAAACTATGAAAGGGCCAAGGTGTGAGAATTCGTGACGTCGTCAGACTGACTGGCATTTCTCCAGCAAGCGACAATGGAACAAGGGGAATCAGCACTAAATGAAAAGTGTGAATTCCTTGTGACACCTCTCCTCAGCTGCATCTGCCAGAATCAAAGGGTGCTATGGTAACGCTGCTGCCCAGAACTGACACAGACGGGAGAAAGATGTGGAAATTTTAAGGACCACCCTCCAGTGACAGATGCCATCCATTGGATTTAAAAGACTTTTTATAGTAAAGCATTTATTTCAGTAACCCAAAGAAGCAATAATGTGAAATTATGACCGTTTTAATGTAATTTGTGTACCATTGAAATAAGACCATGTGGGTCTTCTTGACATGTGGTGTGCGCGAGCGACAGTAAAAAGACATTTCTGGAGAAAGCGTACATGACACAGTTATGAAAGTTGGTGGGAAATATGCCCAACATTGATAGGCTTGTGTGTATCCATTTGTGGGATTTTTGATCAAATATTTTTAATAGAAATGGCAAAAGATTGACAGAAGGACGAAACACATTGCACAAACTTGGGAGTTGGAACAACATATTCCTTGTAAAATATGGGGTATGCCCATTTGATTTTCAGGAGGCTTACAATTGTAAATATAAGCATTTTGTTTAATAACTGATTTTGGCAAAAGTAACTGTGGTAGAACAAAGCACATCATAAAAACACCCACACTAAAACAGATGTCACTTCCCTGGGTTAAATCTGCTTTCAGGGAGGCGGCAATATCCACAGTCTGACCTATCCCACCTTAGAGGTATGTCCAGCTTAGTTCTGCCCACATAGTAAAAATCCTCTGATGTCATCCGGTTTATAAAAGGAGGAAGCTTAGGAAAAGTCAGGACATTCAAGAATCAGACATTCAAAAATCAACATCCAGGAATCCAGACATTCTACATTCACCCAGCAAGACTGCAGAGCCAGGCCAGAGGTAGCTGATCTTATTCAAGCAGAACCTCCTATCCAGGCAGAACCATTTATCCAGAATTCAACCCTACAACAATCCCAATAATTCAGGGAGAAAGGAGGAAAGGCTGCAGATTCCTTTGGGAGAATCCTGTGACCAGACCGGTCTTTGCCCAGCTGATGCACCCGCTGTCCACTGAGACCAGACACTGGTTGCCTAGCTGTGTCCCTAGAGGAGAGCCGCCGCCGCTGCGCAGTGACCAGACCCTTGTCCCACTGTCCAGATACCCAGTTAGCGGTCCAAACTACCCAATTCAAGTGCTTCTTGTAAGTATCACCCCTCACCAATATCTAAAAGCTTCATACACCATTATGTTACCTTGCAATTTGTCCAACCCTATTAGCAACCCTATAAGAAACCCTGTAAGTACCCTAGTAACTTCTTAAATTGTCAGTATACCTAGTGTGTCCTGTCCTTAAAAGAATCTGTGTTACTCTCCATGTGTTAGCGCAATTCTTTCCAAATCATTTCAGTCCGTTGTGCAAGTCCATAGTACCGTTTTTAAATAAATTAATTATCTTCCCACAGAGATGAATATGGCGTGGAAAGGTTAACCTTGCAAATTAACCTCCTTGTGTACCGTGTCTTTCTTTAAAAATACTCAGCCCCTAAAATATAGTTGGAGTAGGACCAATCATTTTGCTAACAAAACCGAGTTGCCCGTGAAAGTGTTTCCTTTTAAAAATCAGATTTTTCTTTTCCACTAAGAATCCCACACTGTCACCCATCCAGAGTCCCCCTTTCACTTTAGAATCCTGCCTGTTAGGCGCCTTTGTACCTCATCAACAAAACCGATTTCCGATTCTGTTTAGCTCATTTCTGAAGTTGTTTGCCTATTTTAAACCTGTGAAACCAAAGAAATTGCAATTTTGCCACGTGATTCTTGCTGCACCGTTTTCCCTTCCCAAAGTCGACTTTCTAAACTGTATGCCTGCTGTTTAGTACCTTGCCTGGTAGCTTGTAAGGTTTCTGGCTTTTGAGTACAGTCACACCCTTTCTTGTCTTATTCATTTAACCGCACATGTGAAATAACCATTCAGTAATCCGAGTGCCCTTTTGTACATTTTTCAAGGGTTTCTATCCGATTTTGGCCTCCCATTCAGGGGTGGTAGGCCGGATTTTTATTCTGAATTTTGCCTAGTATACCGGACTCCCTGCTCCTCCCCTCCACCCACACAAAACCTGGTTAACAGGGGTTTGAGGGAGTGTTGCAGGGGGAATGCCTAACTGTGGTGCCATTCGAAAATACTACCCAAAAAGTAATCTTACTTTCATTCATTTGTGCATTGTGTATCTGATGTTCGAAGGTTAAACAAAGTGTATCCTATCATTTTACTGTGAAATTATCACAACACTGGTTATTGCTGCCCTATATTGAATGTGTTTGATTTTTATTCAAAATTAAAAATGAATAAATATTTCATTATTACACACCGGCCTGGTTCATGGTCCATTGCGACATAGGGTGTACATTAAAGGGGTGTGTGAGATGGGTTGGCTGCTTTCTCAAAAACTGAATCCGAATGTAAAAAACTTGAAATCGTTTTTATTGTGTGCTGCATCCCTGGCCAGTAGAAAGAGTCTTAATCTAGAGTGTGCTGCATTTTTAAATACTGTGACAAGTCACCCATGTCCCCTCTCCCTCCTCCACTTTTCATTGTCGGCAGTCAGCTGGGAGGATAGCTCAGAGCGCACTTGTCTCGGAAGTAAGATAATGCTAAACAGCACGGGTTCGAACCCCGGTCCGTACTTCGAGGCCAAACTCAGGCATGAAGCAGGATATAAGAATGCAATTTGTTAATTTTTTTCAAACATTTCATATACCAGTGGTGCGAAATAAATCCTCAAATAAAATTAAAATAAATCAAAGTTTAGGATCCCAAAGAACTATTTTGAAAAATAAAACAAAATTACCTCTCTCAAAAGAATTCTTGATGTCGTTGACTTCCACCTGGGAGCCCGACACCCGGAATATTCCTTGATGCTGGAGACCTGAGGGTGCAAGACAAGAATACATGAGACTGCCGTTCCCTCTGTACCGTTTGCCAAAACAAACCACCACAAACTGGCTGAAAATGCAGCCTACAAAAATTCCCTTTCTAATGCTAACTCATCTGCACTATTATGATAACAGTGTGGGGTCGGGACACCCCTCCAGCCATGGTACAGCCCAGAGGGAGAGTCCCAGAGACAACCCTCCAGCCATGGTACAGCCCAGAGGGAGAGTCCCAGAGACACCTCTCCAGCCATGGTACAGCCCAGAGGGAGAGTCCCAGAGACACCCCTCCAGCCATGGTACAGCCCAGAGGGAGAGTCCCAGAGACACCTCTCCAGCCATGGTACATACAGCCCAGAGGGAGAGTCCCTGTGAACTGTAAAACGAGCAAACGGAGGATAGCACAGGGGCAACCCATGGAGGGCAACAGAGGTTTGAATCCCGGATCCACGCTTAGAAACCAATCTCAGGTACGGTATTAGGCGGGTTATAAAAAACCAACTAAATAAATAAATTAAATTAAAAAAGATAGGTTTGGAAAAATATGTACTTGTGGCTTCCAAGACGGCAACCTGTTAGCTACATGTTTTTGTTAGCTGCTTGTACACACATTGCAACGGGCACAGAATTACTGATATCATAAAAGGGGCGAAGAGTCGGCGCTCCCAGAGGGCAGATTGTATGCTGTGTTTCAGTATTTTGTGGTTAAAATTTCCGGCCTGCGACAGTGCTGCAGTGATCCATTTTTAAAGTGAAGCAGAGGTCCGAGAACTTAACTCTTGTTAAAATGATGGCTAAATGATGTTGCCTTCGATAAATAAGCGCAAATGCTAGAAATGCCAGACAGGCGCCCCAAAACTAGGAGAAAATCCACTTACCGTACAGGTTGATGAAGCGAATACAGCTCTCCACTATCCGAGGAATGATTTGCCCCGAATCCTGGGAAAGGAAGCACAATGCATATGGTGGGCAGGAAAGAGGGTAACATCGATTATGCCAGCGAATCAAGATACAGTGGCTCAGAAGCAGTCTGAGGTGTGCCAACGTGAACCCCTGCCAGTCTCTAAGCGTGGGTGGAGACTGGAAAAACATGCATCATGACATCACACAACTAAGCCCTAAAAATTGACGGGGGTCTCGTTAACATACCAATTGCATGTGGTGTCACCAGAAATTAGCATATCAAGGTGCCCTCTGAAAAAAGTGGGGGGTACTCCGTCCACCAGCGCGTACCGCAAGACCTTATCCGTGCACCACATAACACCACGGACGAGAAGCCAACAGAAGGCAGGCCATGGCAAGGATGGGGCTTGGCACAAACATGCTCCACACCACACAGCTGCCGTCAATTAAGCCAGCCGCATAATGGCGTTTCGCAGTTTACCGGAGACTCGTGCATTGGTGGAAATGCAGCGGCGGGGGCCACAAGGCTTCCGACAGAACTAATGAGGACTCTGTATCTTTCATCGGAGTCGCGCAATTGCAAGAGAACGCGCGTGGGTGGGACGGAATGTTAATTGCAAAGCGCGCGGGGCGCACATTGTTCGCGCGCAAAATGCGCCAAGAATCGAAAGCCGGCCGGACGGAAATGCCTGGGTTCAGAAATGAAGGGAGGACAATATGGTTTACAATTTGGGGGAAAGGAAGCGAGCTCTTCGGCGCACAGTGCCAAGTGGCCGTGTGGGGCGGGCGCGTCTAGGGGGACTGCCAAAGGCCTCGCATTAATAGAGCGTGGAGTCCCTACTCTGGCCAAAGGCTTCTGGAATACACCCAGGGCTGGCAGTGACAGTGGGTGCTTCAGATTGATAAAATACCTCTCCACACAGCCTCATCAGTGCACAGGGCCAGGGCTTGTGGGGAATCGCAGTCATCATGCTGCCTGCACAGAAAGTGGGACCCAGCTACACTACTCAATGCCAACATTGTTGTTTTATTGAAGTAAATTACCTCGTGGTCATTTCCATTGCTGAAATTACATTGTGGCAAAATTTATGTTGAGGGGTAATGGGAGGAGAGAAGTGTTGGGTGCAGGTGGTGGCCAGGGAGTAAGGGACGATAGCTCAGGGGCAATGTCCTCGCCTTGGAAGCAAGAGGACACTGAGCACCACAGGTTCGATCCCCGGGTCGCGCTTAGAAACCTCTGGGTATTAAGCACGTTATAAATAACCTAGCATATTATGGGGTAACGGCACATTTTAAAATACAAAAACTAGTTGAAGAATGGCACAATGTCATTTCAACTGAGTAAACTCATTTACTTTCATGACACACCACCGCACAGTTGATGATTACGTCACATGTTTACGTTACATCACCCAATGTGAGGCCCACTTTGAAAGGCATGTCTATGCAGGGCGATACATTTCAGGGAGATGAGAACGGACTCTTCTTTTTAGTCTGTTGTGGCATCAGCAATGGGGCATTCTTAGGCAGCTTGTGCCAGCACCACTGCTTGGCATCAGCCTCACACGACGAGAATGGCGAATGCCCGTCGCTTCGCTGGCTTTGAATGCTACGGGAGCGAGGCCTCACACGGCACAGCTATGTCTGCATGGCACAGCCGGGCTCTAAAACGCAATCACAGCTGTTGGTCCAGCACAGGGGCTGGTATCACTTCATGCAGACCTGAAATCGGAACTTACACGGGCACGTAATATGCCCCAAGGACTCCGTAAATAGTGACCTCTATTATTTGCAGTCCACTTGTATTTGTTATGCATTTATATAGCGCAGTGAGTCCAATGGCATCCAGGAGCTAGTTACAGATACATGTGAGTGGGTGGTACAGAAAGTGGGCAACAGAGTCCCTTTCTTTTTTCTTAAGTGTATAGGTTTCTGCACCTTGAAAGCGAGGGGGGGGGGCGGGGAGTGCTCATTTTGGCAGTAACTTCAATTCAACAAGAAGGACCCCAAGGCTGGTCCACTACTACAAAGCTGAGAAAGGGAGCTGTGGGACCCCAAGGCTGGTCCACTGCTGCAACGCTGAGCAAGGGAGCTGTGGGACCCCAAGGCTGGTCCACTGCTGCAACGCTGAGCAAGGGAGCTGTGGGACCCCAAGGCGGGTCCACTGCTGCAACGCTGAGCAAGGGAGCTGTGGGACCCCAAGGCGGGTCCACTGCTGCAACGCTGAGCAATGGAGCTGTGGGACCCCAATCTGGTCCACTGCAGCAACGCTGAGTAAGGGAGCTGTGGGACCCCAAGGCGGGTGCACTGCTGCAACGCTGAGCAAGGGAGCTGTCGGACCCCAAGGCTGGTCCACTGCTGCAACGCTGAGCAATGGAGCTGTGGGACCCCAATCTGGTCCACTGCAGCAACGCTGAGTAAGGGAGCTGTGGGACCCCAAGGCGGGTCCACTGCAGCAACGCTGAGTAAGGGAGCTGTGGGCCCCGAGGCTGGTCTGCAGGGGGAGATGTGGGGCCCCAAGGCGGGTCCACTACTGCAGCACTGAGTAAGGGTGGGCGCTGTGGGGCCCCAAGGCTGGTCCACTGCTGCAACGCTGAGCAAGGGAGCTGTGGGACCCCAAGGCGGGTCTACTGCTGCAACGCTGAGCAAGGGAGCTGTGGGACCCCAAGGCTGGTCCACTGCTGCAACGCAGAGCCAGGGAGCTGTGGGACCCCAGGGCTGGTCTGCAGAGGGAGATATGGGACCCCAAGGCTGTCCACTGCTGCAACACTGAGTAAGGGGGCTGTCGGACCCCAAGGCTGGTCCACTGCTGCAACGCTGAGTAAGGGGGTTGTGGGACCCCAAGGCTGGTCCACTGCTGCAACACTGAGTAAGGGAGCTGTCGGACCCCAAGGCTGGTCCACTGCTGCAACGCAAAGCAAGGGAGCTGTAGGACCCCAAGGCTGGTCCACTGCTACAAGGCTGAGTAAGGGAGCTGTGGGACCGCAAGGCTTGTCCACTGCTTTAACGCTGAGTAAGGGAGCTGTGGGACCCCAAGGCTGGTGCACTGCTGGAGCTCTGAGTAAGGGAGCTGTGGGACCGCAAGGCTGGTCCACTGCTTCAACGCTGAGTAAGGGAGCTGTGGGACCCCAAGGCTGGTGCACTGCTGGAGCTCTGAGTAAGGGAGCTGTGGAACCCCAAGGCTGGTCCACTGCTGCAAGGCTGAGTAAGGGAGATGTGTGGGTGGAAGCAGGTGGCGCTCCAATGTATTTGTTTTTTTTTGTTAAGAGTATTTCCTCCCCATTTGCTCTTTATTATTTAATTATTTCCAGGGGGTAAAAGTGTCTGGTATGCTTCTTAGCTGCCAGGCTTCATGTGTCCCTGGACCCCTGAACCGCCGGCGGCAGGAGGCGGCCAAGAGTACTGGACAGCATGCTTGGGAGGTTTGGGGGGGGCAAACCATGAAGCTTTCACGAAAGAGGATTAGAATGGGGTCCAACCCCAAGTTAATTTCCTACCTGCTTTGGGCCTTCATTCAAAGATCTTAAGACTTGATTCTTTTTGTTGTCCCGCTTTTCAATAGTCTGTAAATGTTTTATTTAGGAGTATGGTTGACATTTATGCAAATAGCCCTCTCATTGGTCACTTTTTTTTCTCTGAACTGCTATTAAGACAACCACCAAAATGCTTAAAAAAATAAAATGACACCAGAGTTTTGAGATAGTTATTGATTGATAGAGATATTGATATTGATATTTTATTTCTATCGCGCTCGTACACAAGTGTTTCAGAGCGCGACAAGGCAAGGGAGGGGAACAGGGGAGAACAAAACAGCGATCTTACTAGGCCCAGTGACATTGAGAACGCACAAGTTCATGGGAGAGGGGGAGGGGAAAAGTGCATGGAAGGGGGGAGAAGTGGAAAGTGCAAAGCAGAGGAGAAACAGATAAATAACAATAAATAAATAAATAATAAAGGCAACAAACAGTGGTAGTGCAGCCAGCAATTTGCAAGTGCTAGGTTTAAGGCAGCAGACAGGGTAGGTCTGATCGCTTTGGACCCTTATTAAAAAATCTCATGTGATGATACACTAAGATCATATTTTTATGACAGAAATATGATCTTGATGCTTTTTACCCCCTAAGAATATTCGGGATCCATTTGGTTGAAACGCATGCAGCCACCTTTCATTGCGCCATCCATGTATTGTGCTCAATTGCTACTAAGACAACCAGCGACATTTTTAAATTGTAAAAAAAGATATAAGGAAACACATTTTTTACCAGATTTTATGATGTATGTGGTTGAAATGTATGCAAATGCTAATGTTACTGGCCACCAGATTATGTTTTAATTGCTATTAAGAATAGCGCCAACATTTTTAAATTGTAAAAAAAATACAAACAAGACAATTATAGCGGATAAGGGTTTCAGGGAGTTATAGCCTGTGAGGGATAGTTTAATTTTTGTTAAGAGTACACATTTTGAGACAATGACTAAATGTGTTATTCTGACCTAGCTGGGATTTTGTACCTAGAATTTCTTTTAAAGAAAATGTGAATTGCTTAAGAGCATGGATTTTCACAGGGTTGAACCACTCTGTGTTAATACCTCGGGCAACAAACCATCAATTGAATGCAGGAGTTAATGTTAATCTTAAAGGTTACTTGTACCGCGCACTATCACCACCGGAGTGGTCCCCTGGCACTCTGGCGGCTCTGAAAAAGGACGGTGTGAAACAGGGAGGCTGAGCGAGTAGATGTCTACGGTCTACACACACTTCATATCTGAACGCAGGCATTCCTTCCCAAGGAGGGCAGGGGAATGAGAGCCAAGAACAGCCGAACAGCGCCAAGACCGAAAGTCCGCTCCCCACAAGCACTATACCTGGTGTCTGGCGTGGGAGTTCCTTCGTCCCCGGCTGCAAGCGCGTTTTAGAACAGGGTCGAGAAAAGAAAGCAGAGAGTGAATACAGCACAGATGCGCACTACAACCAAGTCACCACAACACAATATAACAGTTCCCTCCAGTCAGGGGGGAGTCAGCATTCATCTTCCATGCACTATTTGGAGATGGTCCAGTCCCTTGATCTAGTTGGTTTGAGTCCTGGTGCATATTTTACCAAATGCCACCAGTTGAGGTTTAGATGAAAGAGGCCTCTTCCCCCTTGAAATACATTTTTTTAGCCACACGTGCAGAACGATGTTGAAAGGTGGGGATGTCAGCACTTATACAAATTAGTTTTAAATTGTTCAGGTAATTTTAAATTTGAAGCACGCCTTCTTTTAATATGAGAGCCAAGGGGACTGCCCAAGGTCTTACACATCCCTCACATAATGTGCCTGAAGCCAATGAAGGGACACATTACCCGTCTCATATCAATGCAAGGGGATGGATCCAAGGTGAGTACTCTCGGTATCCAGGCATTTCATCGCAAACATTACAGACTGGTACATAACAGAGCGGACAAGAACACTGAAAAGATTAAATAAATATATAAAGGGTCGAGGGGTAAGGGGTTAAAATGGGTCCGGATGGGATTGTGGTGGCGTTGTAAGGGTGGAAAGCAGGGGGGGCTTTTAAAATAAAAAATAAGTGTTTTGACCGCCATGAAATGTACTACGCTGTAATTGTGGTCAGTAAAATCACATATAACCAGTACTGTCTATGTAGTTTGAATAACAGGTGATTTGAAAGTAGAGGAATTATAAAAACAGGCTTTTAAAGCTATTCAGGGGACAGCAACCAGTTGCGCTTACATGAGGGAAAAGGAGAGATCGGCGGGTTCCTTCAGTGACGTCATCAAAGTGTCATGTAGTGGGCATTGGATTGGAAACTGACCCTGCAACCTAGCATAGAGATTTCAGGCCCCAGTCATCTTCCTGCCTGTGCGGCTAGAAATGTTACGCAATGGTGACGATACCCATAAAGGCATTGTTCGGGGGGGGGTGTGGCCTTAACTGGCCGCTGAGCACTACTTTCTACCTACACCATACCGGCAGGTGGACTACAATGGCCGACGCCGGAGCTTCTTCCCCTTTGACCTCAGAAATTGTTACATTGGCCAGCGGGAGTAAAGCATGGACCGGGGCAGAATAGGCTGCCCGGTCCCCGCTAGGGCGAGATCAGCATTGCAAAGATCTGAATACCTGGAGGAAGGACTCCAAATCCCCCTGGAACAATTTAACATTAAACTGGGACCGGGGTCTGGGCTTCCTGTGTTTCTGAGGTTTCGAGGGAACATTTGGCAGCCTATAGGAAATGGAAATAATTACTGAGCTAAGCACAAACCTTTAACGCCAGTCATCTCATGAGCAAATATGGAGCAGCTTGTGAATTAGGGTACCTGTGCAACAACACAGGGAACCTCCACAGAGTCCCCAACTGATCACATGACTGATTGGGGCCATTCATTCACGGGCCAACATATCATGAGCTCCTCACAAATGACAACTGGAGACCTCTCCTTTGATTCTGTAACACAGCCCCCCCCCCCACTATGACTGTGTGTACTTTCCTCCCCCAATGAAAGGCGGTGCCATCTCTCCTCTACCATACACACTAGTGCAAATAAAGAGGGGTGCAGGGTGAAGGCAACCGAGTGGATATTTAGAGGAAGGACACCCAAAAGAAGGAAGGGAATAGAATATGTATTTCTGATAAAGAGTTTAGTGGGAATTGTGAGAAAGCGGTGCATTTAAGCACATGATTGAGAGGAGACCAGTAAAAAAGAAAATAGCGGTGTGGAGGGGGTGGGGACAGCAGCGAGAATCATAGGTTTGCGTGATTGTAATTTAGCAATCTATCCAAGCTTCCCCATCACATCTAGCCAGGTGTAGGAGGATGCATAGATCCGCATAGGGATGGAATGTTCTAGTTCTTCTGCTGCCCGGAGACATCTTGTTGTGAAATAGAGAGATGGGGAACTGGCACAGAAGGAGGAACACATCTATCAGGTGTCTGCAACCTGTGGTTCTCCAGACGCTGTCAACTACCACTCCCATGATCTCTCACCATTCACTATCCTGGCTAAGGCTGGTGGGATTTGTAGTCCTAAACACGCAGAGAGCCAAAGGATGCAGACCCCCGCCCGCAAGAGTGCAATGATTGTGGACAAAGGTAAATCCTGGTCAATAAAGAAAGACAACAGAGGAAAGGCAACTGCATAACAGAAACTAAAGATGAATTTAAATGAAAATGCACATGTGCAAGGAGTCCCATGAAAGCATGAAGGCAGACTTGGCTACGCCGCCGTGGAACTCAAGAGCACTTTCATCCAGGCCTAGATATTTAGCCAACAACACTTTGCATGATGGGGTTTGTAGGACAAACCTATAATGTAAAAAGGTGAAACTACCAAGCCTGTAAAGTAAAGTCCATGTAAAGCACTATTGTTTGAAAAGCCAGCACTGCTCCTGATGGAATTGGCACAGCTGGCAGCTCTGGGGTGAGTGCTTCACACCACGAGATATCATTTACACAGCAGTTCTAGAGCGCCATGCACACGTGGGGGTATGTCTGCAAGTACGTATGTGGGTTTGCACCCACTGGTGGTCTAGCAGTCAGATGTATGAGTGTGCATGCCTGAACATAGCTATATGTAAAGTGGCGTGGGGGTAGTTTGTCAGCCAAGCTCAGTTGCGTGCAGGTGCGTGTGTGCCCGTCTGTGGTGCAGTGAGGAGATCAGTAGGTGTGTGTGTGCAAGTGTGCATGCAGAGACAAAAACAATGCAGGCAATGAAACAGCTACACACTGGTTGCAAGACAGCGCTCAAGCTCTCGCCATGAATCTACAGATTTAGTCTTCACTTCCTACCTTGTGGTCATGTATTCGGGTCGATGCCCTAGGGGGGGGGGAAAGAAAAACAATGTGAAATAACACAAACAAAATGTGTGCGCTCACACATCCAGCATAGTAAGAACTGAAGATCTCCTTTTATACCCAATAATAGCAGCCACAGCTCTTGCATTCAATTCACAGTCTTGTCAGGTGAAGATTAGCCGTGTGTCACATTTAGGTAGAATCGTGAAGATTAGCCATGCGTCAATTTAGGTAGAATCGTGAAGATTAGCCATGCGTCACATTTAGGTAGAATCGTGAAGATTAGCCATGCGTCACATTTAGGTAGATCGTGACGATTAGCTGTGAGTCGCATTTAGATAGAATCGTGAAGATTATCCGTGCGTCACATTTAGGTAGAATTGTGAAGATTAGCCGTGCGTCACATTTAGGTAGAATCGTGAAGATTAGCTGTGCGTCACATTTAGATAGAATCGTGAAGATTAGCCATGCGTCACATTTAGGTAGAATCGTGACGATTAGCCATGCGTCACATTTAGGTAGAATCGTGACGATTAGCCATGCGTCACATTTAGGTAGAATCGTGACGATTAGCTGTGCGTCGCATTTAGATAGAATCGTGAAGATTATCCGTGCGTCACATTTAAATAGAATCGTGAAGGTTAGCCACAAGAAGAACTTTGAGTGTACTAACTAATGTACTAACCACCCTGCTCCTGCTCCTCTCCTCCACACATCCCTTGTACTATACACACCCATGGGCTAGCCAAACTACACACAAGCACACACCCAACATAACCAACACTCACATACAACAAACAACCCAGGTACTGGAGCTCCCTATGGACACAACAAGCTAGTGCGCACAACCATAACCTTAAACCAATTTACATATCAAGCACACACCCAACATAACAGTTTCACATACAACAAACAACCCAGGAATTGGGCCTCACCCTTACAGATAAACAAGC
The DNA here is from genome assembly GCF_040938575.1 of Ambystoma mexicanum. NCBI lineage: Eukaryota > Metazoa > Chordata > Amphibia > Caudata > Ambystomatidae > Ambystoma > Ambystoma mexicanum. The sequence continues at coordinate 1,166,273,788 of NC_090936.1, forward strand.
CAGTGAGATCCACCACAACCTTAAATACCAGCCAATTTGCACATAAAATACACAAACACACACCTAAAATAACAGACATTCACATACAACAAACAGCCCGAGTATTGGGCCTCACCCTTATGGATACAACAAGCCAGTGCACGCGATCACCCCATCTGCAATCCAACACACACATACACCAGTTTCTCCTGGTTCTGGACCTATCCTATCCCTCTACCCTCACTAAGCAACCCGTCCACTTTCTTGCATAGCCGTGTGAGCCCCTGGGAGCTAGCGGTGCGTGGTAGAAGTCAACATAACATCTCTTATCGAAATTGTTTCACAATATTGGGTGAAATGTTACATAAAGTGAATGCGGGCTTCACTGAGTGCATTTATGAAGAGAATGGATGTCCGACCACCAGCTCTTTAATATAAGATTATTTGATGGATCATGAATAAATGGCGGACACCCAGCAAATCTCTGACGCGACACGAAGACCAGAACAAATGTATCAAAGTGATATAGAATTCTCATCCCTCCCCCTTTGCTATCTCTCGGCCACTGATTGGTATTTCGACTAATGGAATTCTATCAATATGGGGTGCGTTCTGGGCAGGAAGGGTTCTGTGCATTATGATCACTGTAAATCTCAAATGGCTACGTCTTCTCAGTGGCCAGTCATGGAGGACGGCAGGTTAGGCATAGGACCTACCATGGTTTTTTGCATGTGGCCGGAGGGGGAGGTGCTCACGTGAAGAAGCAAAACATTCATAATGGCGGGGGGAGGCGGTGCGGGGGGGGGAGAGCATTGTTTATGCCCATGGGGGCCTTTTGCGAACACTTCCGGATGAATAGATGTAGTTGTTGTTTTTCAACGGAAGTTACAACTTCCACAAACACCACTTCCAATATACCGGACCTCCATGCAAAGGTAATCCCAAGGAGATATTTCTATTGCAATTAATAGCAATTTAATAGGTACATATATCCGGGGAAAAACCTAAATCAGTTATCTACATATAAATAGCTCACCCAAGGTAGATAATCAGTATTGATTCTGCTTGACCACAGTGTTCCAGTATTGAGGCATCGCCACTATGGTCTACTAGTATAGAGGCTTTACAACGAAGGTCTCCTTGTTTTGAAGCTTTTGCCCTAAGCTATCGTAGTATTGGGGGCTACACAAACAATGACTCCTAGTATAGATCATTCGCGACAACGTGTCCTAGTATTGCAGCTTCATCACCAAAGTGTCCCAGCATTGATGCTTTGTGGGCAAGGTACATTATTGGCCTAATATTCTGGCTTCTCGACCAAGGTGTTCTAGCATTGAGGCTTCTTGGCTAAGGTGTCTTAGTATTGAAGCCACTAGACCTAGGTGTCCTAGATTTAAACCTAACTTAGTCACTAATGAGGCCTAATATTGAAGCTACTTGACCTATGTGACCTAGTATTACATCTTATTGACAAAAGTGTCCAAGTATTGTGGCTTTTAGACCAAGGTGCTCTAGTAGAGGGGCTTTGCAGAAAATGTATCCTACTGAGGCTTCTCGAACAAAGTCCCCTAGTAGTGATTTGCCTTCGTTAAGGTGTCTTAGTAATGATTCTTTATGACCAAGGAGACCTGCTATTGAGGCTTGACCAAGGTTTTCTAGTACTGACGGTCTGAAAACAATTTGTTCTAGTACTGATTCATCTCGACCAAGGTGTCTTAGTACTTAGGCGTCTCAATTAAGATGTCATAGTATCGATTCATCTTGACAAAGGTGTCCCAGTATGAACTCTTCTTGACCAAGGTGTTCTAGTATCGCCCCTTCTTGATAAAGGTGTTCCAGTAAGGATTCTTCTTGACCACAGTTTCCTAGTATTGAGGCTATGCAAAAAGTGTTTCCTTATATTGATTTTTTTCTAGCCAAGGCGTCTTACTATTGATTCATCTCGACCAAGATGTCCTATTATCAATTCTTCTCAACAAAGGAATCCCAGTATTGACTATTCTTGACCAGGGTGTCAAAGCTTTGATTCTTCCTGATCAAGTTGTCCTAGTATGGATTCTTCCATGCCACAGTAACCTAGTACGGACACTTCTTGTTCAAGATATTTTTGTACCGCACCTCTCGACCAAGCTGTCCTAGGATTGAGACTAACCAAACAATACATCTTAGCATTGATCCTTCTTGAGCAAGGTGATTTACCATTGAGGAATCTTGACCAAGATGCCCTAAGCACTGAGTCTTCTCACAAAAGGTGTTCCCGTATTGATACCTCCTGAACAAGGTGTCCTCGGACTTAGGTTTTGGACTAATGCAGAGGGCTCTTATTTGTGATAGGTGACCGCTGCACACGTTAGTGGTCCCAAGCTGATGGCCATGGCCTCTAACAAGCGGAAGAGAAGATATGCCTGCTGGCACTATAATTCAGTGGGATTTTCTTTTAAGAACTCTTTTGACGGGTGGCTCTGTGATAGGTCGGTGATTAGTGCTCCACATTGTAGGCAATGCTTCAGTGCAGGTTTAGAAGAAACCATACACTCAGTTGGACATGCTGAACTTCAGCTAATGTCAGTAGTTAAAGTTTTTTGTGACTACTCATTCTACTATGGGAAATCATTGACGGCTTAAGGTATTTTATAGTGGGCTGAGTTTCACATTACTAGACTGGAAATAAAAGTAGCCAAATGGAACTCGGACCGACAGACGCATACCTAGATCAAAGTTCTCTTTCATTGTTTTGCCACATTCCAGTAAATAGCCAAGACCCAACAGACACGCGTAGGAGAGTGCATTGAGTTAAGCATCCAGGCATAAATGTGTTTCACACGCACGTGCTTAGCCAAGGCCATTTTTGTGACGAGAAGGTGTTTCGAGAAACACTTGCAATGAGTGAAGCCCGTATCACAAATAGCCGCCATTATTTAACACCTTGAAGGGTAGGCTTCAGACTAATCCCAGGCAGCTGCACCACCATGATTAGAGCCCAGCAAAGCAAAATGGATCCTCAATTTTTAGATTTCTAGAGTCCGATGTACCAGTCCCAGCACCTTCTCTCACAAAACGGGGAAACTCTTATAGGACTCCTAGGACCAGGTGGCTTTTTACTACTTTCGGTTCCATGTTGATACCAAATATTCCTGGCTGCCTGCGAGATCAGATCAATTCTGGGAAAAGATGTCGGACCTCTTTTATTGGTACCAAATAACGTGTGGTTGGCTCTGGACTTTCCATGGACCCGCATATTTGCCAGATTTGTCTGGGTTTTCTAGTGGCGTTGAAACTCTAGTCTTGTCCAGGGCATATATGACTTCAAAAGCAGATCTAGCCAAACTTAAACAAGGGACCTTTTGCAAAATGTAAACTCACCTTAGCGTTGATGTTGAAGCATCAATACTCATTGATATTATATTTTGAAGAGGGCTCCCTGATCACCAAATCAGCCCACACTGTTTCACACGCTCTATGGCCTACACACAGTTGGTGGAGAAAATTGGGTTCCTCAGATAAAGCCTTCGAATGCAGAAAAATGATCTATTAAAATGAAGCCTTTGGCCCTGTGAATCTCATGCTTGGTTCCTCCTTCTAGGCACTGTAATAACAGGCGCTATTAACACCAAATTGAACACTGCTCTAGTCACCAACCTTGGAAGACTGAAGGGCTGACTCGGGCCGACTGGGATTCGTACTTGAGAATCGCAGGCCGACTCCATGTCTGTGAGGAACACTCATCTCGCTGAGCTATCCTGAGTGCTTATCAAAGTCAGCGGTCCTCAAGGTGTTCCCACCTAAAATGGTCTTTATTTATGCGGATTTATAAAATACAATCACAACCCTAGGGGCATCGGAGTGTCGTACAAGGAGGGAGGGTGAACACCCAAGTCAAGTTTCACTTACGCATGCATGGCATCAAGGGTTTCTCCCACATGTCTGGCATGTTGAACATGACTATCCCTGGGCGGGCAGGGCGAGAATGCAATTAATCCAACACGCCAAGGTGTGAGCATGTGGAATTGTCTGTTGATAACATTTAGTTATTTAACCCCTTAAGTGCTGAGGACGAGTATGCTCATCTTATTTAAGGCAGGAATGGGCACGCAATGAGCATGAAAGCAATTGGGGGCAAGGTCTTGCTGATGCACCTTTAAAAGCTGCTGGAGGCGGGTGATGCATGGACTCTGGTTCGGCAGATGAGCTTGGATGCCAATCTCTACTGGGTAGTCTCATCTTTGAGGATGGGTAGAGGATGATAGAGAGGGGAGAAGACTCCAGGCTTACAGAAGAAACGTGGGTGACTAAACCTTAACCATTTGAGCATAGGATGGTGACAATGGTGCTTTCTCTGCGACGGCTGGGCCGTTTTCCTGAACCGGGACTCAGGTGTTGCCGGGAGTGCAGGTGGTTGTGCATGCCTCGTCTGGCCACTAAGGGGCTGTGCAAGTGGGCAATGGGTCTTGCCCATTGCTTGCTCAAAGAGGGTATGGGCATTGGAGGTCTTGGTTGCCTAATGGGTTGGACCTCCTAAGTGAGGTGTTGCTTGCCATTTTCTGTTCTCTACTTAATCGGTCGAGAAATTGAGTTTCGTGTAGCTTGCATGGAGCCAATGGAGGGGGTGAACGCCTGCGGTACACAGCCTGAAAAATAAAATGTTTGTGACTGTATCGTCGTGAACACTCTGGTTATTTAAAAAGGGTACTACGGTGTGATCCTAAAAGCTAACGGACACTCTAGCGCTCCACATGAAAGCTTTGCGGGGCCAATATTAATAGAATTACCTCAATAGGGGTCTGCTTTTGTCCTAGAAAAATACAGTATCGCTCTATCCACCAAAGAGCTTTAGAGGACAAAATGCACGTTTTATTAAAATATTAATATCTTGGTCTCAATAACTGTCATGGGGTAGAATGTCCCTCCTTGGGAATCCAACGCTGGCAATCACAGAGTCGCTTTGCGCAAGCGGCAGGCGCATTCGATCAATGCCGCTGCTCCTCTCTTGGCAGAACAGATCTTTCAACTTTTATTGTCATATCGCGTTTCATCTCCTCGGTGAGCAATGAGATTTTTTTAATGATATTTAAGCGGAGATGAGATATCCAGTATCCACATCCTCGGTTGAGGACGTGATCACTGCGGTGGCATGCATGTTTACTCAGAAATGACTGAGGGCAGCAAAGCAGTGGGAAAGAGAGCAGATCATGCCTGCTCGTGCCGCGGAGGCCATGGACTCATGCACGCAAGGCCATGTTAAAGATTTGATTTCTGGCTCCACACTTTAGAAAACACTTAGGCCTTCATTACGAGGTTGGCTGTACGTCGTCAGTAAATCCCTCAATTTACCCTCACACTCGTTTACCGTTACTGACACTCTGTCCCGTGGTATTACTACTGGAATAACGAGTGGTGGATGGAGGTGTGAATCCACACTTTTCCATGGCGGAGTTACTGTTGGAGGTCATATGGTGCGGCTATTGGAAGTAAAGTCAGCATTGTGCTGGCAATGAACCCTCAGAATTCGGTGGTGCATTACAAGTGGCGCTAATTCGGTTGCTGGCAAAAAAGTGACGATAACGAAATCACTGCCACGTTTTTACCGCACCGCCAAACTCATAATGAGGCCCTTAATATGTTCAAAGAGAGAAAAATAAATAGGGTGAGGAATCATAAAATAAAATACAGAAGATGCACGCGGGTATCGGGAACACTTGCCTCTTGACACCCGAACAACAAGTACTCTTATGAAGACTATCAAAAGGACTATGGGCCTCATTTTGAGTGGGGCAGTACATCCGCTGGAATACCACCAAACTGTATTACCGTTACCGCCACTTGGTCCTGCAGAATTACCAGTGGATTTCAAGTGGCGGTGGCAGAGTTAATCCCCATTTTCTGAGACTTCATTGGACTCGATGGGGAATTTTTAGTGGAATTACCACTGGCGGAATTACCACCGTAATAATTCCACTGCTTTTGCTACTTTTGACCAGAAAGTGGGAGTATTTACCTCCAGCATGATGGTGGAGATAAATCCCCCACTCCAGGGCCAAACACGTAGTATGGCGGACTGGGAAAAGTGGCGGTAATTTCGTTACCACCAATTCTTTCCCGCACCGCCATACTTGTAATGAGCCCCATCAACCATGAAGCAGATAAGGTGGGAGGGGCGAGATGGGATTTAAGACTCGCTTGGTTTATTGAGCATTTTTGGGAGTCGTGCCTTTCATGCAAAATGACGAATACAAGACCGCCATCCGCAAGTGTAGGCGCATTAACACACTGAGCTAACTTCCCAGAATCAGGAAACCTCTCGTTGATTTAATTATAAATGTTATTCCTAGCCTCATGTTTTCAGTGACCAGTTGATTAAGCACAATTGGAGCCACACGTTGTTTGGCTGAGTCCAAAACAGCACCCAGGTGGGTGTCCAGCAGCTATGACACCTGTTTTCAATCCAATTTTATGAACACAGTAGTCAGCATAGTTGAGGCCCTAACAACAACAAAAATTCAATAAGGAGAGTTAAAGCTATGTAAAAAATAGCGTATCATTTCACATTTCTAACAAATCATTACAGGGAGAATTAGCTTGGTTGAAGGGGAATTAAAATTAAAGTGGTATCTATCGTAGTCACCTTTATTTCATATATTGTATTTATTGTTGATTTCTATATATACCGCCAACTGCAAAACACGTCGCTTTGAGGCACCCCAAGAAGGAGCAGGGAGTGAGGGAAAAAACAAAACAATGAGGGACACATTTGGGGCCTCATTCCCAGGTCCTGGTACATTCAGATCAGAAAAGTGGAGAAGGCGTGGGAGAATGGGATAGTGCTCAAAGGTCCCGCCTCATAAAATAATCTTGGAAATAGGCATGTGCAATAACATGCCATGTCATGCCATGAGCCACACAAGCCTGCAGCAGCGAGGCAGCAATAGCGTTCATAGAGCCAGGCCAATGTTTCCATTATGCATTAAAGAAAAACAGTGGACCAATAGATACATGATGACAAGATACTATATGTATGCAAGCTTCTCCGTAGTGGGCAGCCGCACCGGTGCACGAACGCGAGAAGCTTGGAATAACACAGAAGAGCTACAAGAATTGCACACGACGGGAATGTTTATCGTGTGAGAGGGATTACAACACCTCAGTGCCGCAATAAGAAACTGAAGATTTTGCCAATTCTTCCATTCATCAGCTTGTTGGCTAATTATGTGGCAAGCCCTGATCTAGCTAGGGCACACCGCACCTTTTCTTGAGAGAGAGAACCTACATGTAGATTGACTCGACTACAACAGCGTCACCAACTGTATCTCGTGTGGAGGTCACGAAGTTCATTCCATCCATCATAGAGGCAACGTGTATTTATCAGTTGTCCTCTGTCCTGAAGAAGGTTGGCTATAAACGACTGGGGCAAGAGATTCTGCACCTTCAGTGAACTGCAACCGAAACACGTGTCGACAGACAGACACATGTCGCCTATATTTATATAGAAGGACACATCTGAAAAACAAACGAGTCTTGATTTTCAATATAGTTTGTATTTTGTTATGGTGACAATAGGCACCATTGTGAAGTTTAGTTGTTTGGTATGAATATGGTATTTATGAGTTAAGAATGGAGTTTGAGTGGTGGATCCGTAATATGAACTGTCGGTGACTCAAAAATGTAATAAATATTTTGTATTGGTAAAAATTGTGATTACATACATATGGTATCTTGTCATCATTTATCTATGGGTCCACTGTTTTTCTTTAATGCGTATACTCACCTGGAGGACCATAGAATCACTCCAGGTACCCTTTTGATATTATATATACAATGTTTCCATTAGTCTGGGCAGGAAACCACCAGCTTTGCTGCCTGGGTTCTTCATTGCTACAACATGTGGCCCTCTAGATGTTTTGGACATGATGAGAGTCAAAGTCCAAAACATCTGGTCAGTCATTGCTTGCCGATGCCTGCAATAGGGCCTTTGCGTATTTGCAAAAAGTCTACCTGTAATGGCCGACGCACATCACACGAGAAATGTATAGATCATGACAGCAGTTTAAAGAGACACAGGATTCTCGTGATCAAAAGGCACAGGCCCACAATGGCTGAACTACTCCGGTGACATCAGTACAATTCTCAGAACACCTACTGGTGACACGAACTCTCTGCTCAGAACCCAGATTTCAGAAGTGCTTGAGATGCCTCCTACCCACCCACCGACCTTCGATAATGTCACCCCTGTGGGGCATCTGATCGGGCCAGGCATTTATGCAAGGGAGGATAGCGGGAGGACTGGGCGTGTAGGTGGAATAGGCTTAGGGACGTTGTTAGGGGGAAGATGGGAGATGGGGAAGAGAGGTTGAGGAGGATGGGGGCACGGAGAGCGGGAAAAGTGGAGGGAAAGAGTGGGAAAGGGAGTGGTGAGCGAGAAGAGGAAGGAGAAGAAGAGACGACAGAAAGAGCACTAGAAAGAACACAAATGTCAGATCTAAAGAAAAAATATCTAAAGAAAGAATGGAAGGATGGGAATACATTAAAACAAGAAAGGAGGAAAAGAAAAAGAAAGGTGGAAATGAAAAAAAAGGGAAAAAGAAACTGAGAAAGACAGAAAAAGAGAGCAAGTGTGAAACCACTAGCGTTGCCAAACCAGCTCTGCTTTCGGCATCCTGTGAGTGTAACACAGCGAGTATAGCCTTCGAGAAAGGAACGCTTGGTCAGTTGCGCAGGCTTCCTGAAGCAGACACAGAGTCTACTCATGTGAAACTTTGTTGCTCCGTGAAGTAAATTTCCTGTTCGCTCTGGAATATTGGTGCACCCATTACCTTTGCCCTCTCCCAGTGTGCGCTGAAGAAGGTCGTGTTTGGCTTGCAGCTTGGTGATGAGGTTGCTCCCTTCGAAGTACTCTCTGAATTTCTGCGGGAAGAAGCACAATTCGTCCTTTTAAATACTTTTCTTGTTCATAGAATTTACAATGTCCCTACTGCCTACGATCGATCGTACGTACGATGGAACCTATCATTCATTCAGTTGACGCAGCGTCCTACGTACCATGAAGTAGAACTGTTCCGTCTCTTGCTGGTTGGCTCGTCTCTTGGCGATGCTAGGCTTGCTCAGGTAGGTTTCGGAGACGGTGGATTTGACGGACTCGGTGGACCGGCTGTGCTGGAAACATTCCGACACGTCGTAGTCCTCTATCGTGACCATATCTTGAATCGTCTGCAGAGTGGCTTCCGTAGTTTTCTTGACCTGGAGCATGATACAGTAAACACTTACTCCACTAAGCACAAATGAGCACAGAAGACACATTGAAGAGGGACCTAATATGTGTAGACAATGAAACGACTTGTTTGCAGGGAAATTGTTTGACATGTAAGCAAAGGCACAAGAGTCAATATTCATTCATAGAACTCAGGAATTTCCAGAATAAGAGAAAAAGCACAGTGCACCAATGTGCACCAATATGAGGGAAATGTGTTGAGGTATGTACATGACATTCTTATTTCCTGTTGTTTCACTGTAAAAACAAAGGCCCCCTCAAAGTGTTGTGTATGGGTCTACACAAGTGGCATCTCATCCTTGTTCCGTTTTCCTTTGTTTTTTTTGTGTTGGGCGGTGTGGGGGGGTAGTTGTTGTAGATGGCGGCGATGTCCGCATTTACTTTCGTTTCCTTCTACGCAAAGTGATTTTACTCTTCCGTACACGGAGGTATGAATTGTATATACTGCATCTATATAAAGGTTTCTTTAACATAAGAGATATTTTGAAAGCCAAAATCGGGGCACTGTAATTCGATACCCAAAGCAATGACGTCATATTGGATTGGGGGACACATCATTCCCTTTTCCATTCCTGCGATGGATCATTTCATGGTGCAAAGGTAGACCGAAGATATTTTGAAATCTCTGCCGTGGACGCACATCGAAATAGGACATTCAATTGCATAACAAAGCGGGCCGATTTCTGCTCTCCGATACAGAGTTTCAAGAACTCCCCAAATTAGGCACTTGAAACAAAACATGTATGCTTATAACAGCATAAGACAGCTTTGCCAATGTATCTTAATATATTCATCAGAGATAAAGAAATTGAATTTAGAGTAAAGTGGCTGACAATAGTGATCTTTTATAATTAAAATTCAAAGGGCAAGAATCATCCTATCAAATCTTTGGAACCTCAATTGGTGTTTTTAGTGACATAGAAAGTATTGGCAACATCACAGAGGCTACGCTTGAGGGAGGTATGCAGACAGGATATTAGACAACTGGTGTCTCTTATTAATTAGGAATATTTTTAATGTCTAGAACATATTGACTGTGTATTTCATCTGTCAATAAATATGAAAACCAAATCAATGTCCCGGCTAAGAAGCATTAAGCGAGTCAGTCAATATTTGAGCTTCCGCGATGCCGCAGTCTATGCTTAATGCGATGCCCCATCAGCGTGCGTCACTGCGATTGAACGAAAAACAAGGTCTGCGCAGCAATTCAATAAATGATGATGATGATGTGCTTAAGCAAGAGCGAGTGCACTCCTCCTCCCGATGTCAGCCTATACCACGACACGATAACAGCAGCACAGGATGTGGAGGGCAGGCCAGGCTGGATCATGCAGATTAACTCCCGGTAGAGCCCAGGTGGCCTATCTCCAGGACTTTGCTCCTAGTTACTCCCAGTTTCCAGGTCTATAGAACCGGGTTGTTCTTGGCCTCAGTAATAAGAAGTCTGCATGCCCTCCTGCTCCGTTGGGCATTGCTTAAACACACCAAGGGGGTGCAGGAAGCCTCCAGAAGCTGTACTTAAAGTGCCATACAGCCTCTGCATATGGGCCTTGTAATGGATAGCTGTTTTCCTAGAGAGGTGCCCTTTACGCGACGGTCTCCTTTCATCTAGATAGACTGGCATGCATTTTTACAACCTTACCTCGGGATCTTGGATGACTGAGCTCCCTAATTGGCTGGGAGGTGTCATTGGTCACCTCTGAGGTGTGTATCCTCAAAATCAACAGTACCAAATGGCTTCTGCCCAATATGCCCTTACACAACTTATCCCTACCCCACAAGCACGTAGCATGCACTATGCCATTGCCTCTTCCAAGAAAAGAACACCCCATAAAAATCCAGCTACCATGTGCTCTGCCCACCACTTTCTGCCATTGGTTTGGGAGCAGAGGACAATCCTATGGCTTCCCCCACCCACATACCAGCGTCCCCTCTCACACGCAATAACATATGCCAGCGATATTTTTCTTTAACACAACATTTCTGCACATCAATATTTCAATGTACTTTTCATTTATGTTCTTGGTAATTTGTAAAGACCTTACTGTGGGAAAGCTGCTTTGTGCCACGTTCTTCTGTATTATTATCGCTCTATCTTAGTGGGCGCTATATCCTGGATGGAGGTGGAAATTGACGCTCGTCACCATACACAGCTGGCTGCACTATCCAACTGTTGGCGTACGTTCCACAGAAGTATGTAAGTGGTTACCAGTGCAAGACATTTTGAGCGATGCCAGAGAAGACTGCAGCTACTTGCACCGAAAGATGAGCAAGAACTATACCAGTGGTTCCGGTACAAAACATCTTCCATTTCATACAGGCATTTTACACCAATAGCGCTCTTTTACTGTGATATAGTGTGTAATCCAAAGCAAGAAAAAACATGATCGCAATACCTTCTCATTCTCAATTTTGAAAGTCATAAGTTAAGGTGAGACTCGACTGAAGCTGTTGCTATAGAACGATGAGCGAGAACTATGCCACTGTTTCCAGTATGAGACAGCTTTCATTTTCTTCATGCAATGCACGCTAATATCACTCTTTGATAGAAATGCAGTGCATGGTACAAACCAAGAGAAAACATGAAAACCTAACTAACCTCATTCTCGATTTTGAGTCATCAGTTACGACTGCAGCTGTTGCTACAGAACGATGAGCGAGAATTATGCCACTGTTTCCAGTGCGAGATAGCTTTCATTTTCTCCATGGAATGCACACCAATATCACTATTTTATAGAAATGCAGTGCATGATACAAACCAAGAGAAAACATGACAACCTTACCTCCTCATTCTCGATTTTGAGTCATCAGTTGCTACTGCAGCTATTGCTACAGAACGGTGCGTGATAACTATGCCACTGTTTCCAGTGAGAGACACCTTCGTTTAATAATGCAATTGACACCATATCTACCTTTTATTGAAATGTAGTGTATGATACAAACCAAGAGAAAACATGACGACCTTACCTCCTCGTTCTCAATTTTCAGCGTCGTCAGTCGCGACTGCAGCTGCTGGTACCGAAGGACGAGCTCTGCTTGCAATGGCTGCTGGGCACTGACCTGGCAAACCTGCCAACCCAAAATGGCACAACGCATGAACACAGCGGCACCTGTCACCTGCTCCTCCCTTTAATTGTACGCGCTCTCAATCAGAGGCACCTGTATAACTGAATATGTATTATTTCCATTTACAACTCCCTGGAGAACACTTCTAGAAAGAACAAAAGCGTGAGCAGGTTTTCTCTTCTACAGAATGGTTTGTATCCCTGCACAGCTGGTGCATTTTGTGACCACCCCCTTGTGACGATCGCGCTTCTGCAGCTCCACAAAAGGTTCTATTCTCTGCTCACATGCGACCCATCTCAATACAACTGGCTCACAATTAAGACAATTAACAGAAAACGAATGCAGACAGCTAGACAATTCAGATGAGCTGTGTTTGGCGCCGCCCCAGAATGTATTTTTGAAATCCTTAAGCACATTTGGAACTAACTTGGTGAAGAAAAAAGAGGGACAGACCTCGTCACCGAGATGCGACTGAAACTCAAATTTCATTGGCGGGCAGAAGGCCGTGGGGTACATCTCCATGAAGCGCTGCTTGTCGTTTCTTGGCTCTAGGTTGTCGACGGCATTTTCGATGATGTCCAGCCCCTCGTGCCTGGAGGTCTCGAGGTTGTACTCTGCAGAGAGATACGTTCGTAGGGCGCGGTTCAGACTCGCATGATAGCCAAGATCACAACACTAGTGCGACAGAAAGGGACAACAAAACACGTCAAGTAAGCAGTATCACCTTGCATAGACAATCAGGTGGAAAACAGCCAATTGACCTCTGCTCGTGACCCATCAATGACATTATAGGAATTCAGGCGCATTGCCCTCTATTATTAGAAAGAAATTGACAATGTACTGGTTGTTGTATCCGCCATTTGGTGGTTGCCAGGGGTCACAACTGCAACCGCTGAGGTTTTCCTTGCTACCCCCGTGGTCCTCCTTGCTACTCCTAAAAAAGGTAATGTTCCATCGCTTCCCATAATGTCACTTCTAGGTGGGGTCAAATGACATCACATCCTGTGATGTCATGAGAGGTCAAGGGGCATGTGATGTCACCTCTGCTACCCCAGGCATTTTGGTGAAATGAGGTCCCGGGTATCCAGCGGTTCGTCTTCCAATGGATTTACAACATGTGATCAAAACAACAGCGGCAGGGAGGATCAGGAATACGGCAATAGTCTGAAGGCAACGTTGGCTACTGGCCAAGCTGTTGCCTTTAGGACTAGTTCCCTTGGGTTCCAATCCTGGCTGCAGTACTATCTCCAACTGCTTTTAAGAGTACACAAGACTATATAAAGGCTGGGAGGTGCCGCCTACTATAGTCCAAAGTGTTAAGAACGGGGTTTTAAAAGGTGGTTAAAAACGCTTGCAACGCTTGCAACGCAGGCATAGTGGGAGAGGCAGTAACACGTGCGGGTGTCCCGTGTGGCTGTGGAGTTGGCCCATGCAGAGGATGTCTACTCATGACATAGTATCTAAACCATCTAAGCGAGGTGAGTATGGAAGTGTTGCATGCTGCCCACAACGTGGTCTCAAAACTACAGTTTTTACCTAAAGAAGTGCTGCAGCGGTGCGCGGCCACACTATCGTGGCGGAAATGCATAAATACATCTAAAGTGCGTCAAGAGCCCCTCGAGTCGTTTAAGAAAATGCCGGTGAGGCAAGTAGGGAGAGCTGAAGGTACTTGAACCATCTGCTTTGTTGAGAGAAACACCCAAAAAAAGGCAAGAATAGAAGCGTGACTTACCGGTGCCCATCAATGGCGACTGCACTCCTAGCGGCAATGGGTTCTGCCGAGGAGTGTCACTGCCATTTGTTAAAAGCACTAACCCAGTGAGCCAACCAGCAATGGGGTGCCGGCTGGGTGCTGGGGTAAGTGTGTAGCTCAAGGGTGAGTGACACCCATGGCTATTGGTTGGGAGTGTTCGACCAATAGCAAATGGACACATCAAGAGTGAATACAACCCGTATGTGTGTGGCCCCTGCGAGTGCCAACATAGCTTCAATGATGGATAACAGAAGCATGTGAGTGGACAAAGTTGGCGGCGACCCCAGGTGGGCGCTGAGGGGGGGACATCAAACCCGATTGATGGTGGCAAGGTTACAGATAAGGCTCTACTCACCCTATGGTGATAAACCAGAATGTAGACGTTTTCAAATATACATCTTGCAAACAATAAACCAATAAATATTAAGGAACAACATGATGTCACTGGGTGGTAATCACGTCATTGTTCTGTGATAAATATAGGTGACAAAAGACAATGACTAAAACGCATTTAACGTATAGTCGATCAGTGACATATAAATGTTGCAGTTTGTCTTTACCAGGCACATAAGTGCCACAGATCAGCATGAATATATCACAAGCAGGCAGCCTTGATGGTGCATGTTATAACTAGAGTTTCACGTGTGCTCGGTGACCCTATTGGGAGTCTAATGCAACTGTAGAGCACTAGGTCAGGAGTGGATCAGTCCTAGAAATGTTTCCACTCTACGGTGATATTTAGGCCGGTTCTCACTGTGTCCAGTCTGTGGACCCATTTTTGTTCGAGCCTGGTGAGAGCTAGATTGATATTGCCTCCTCTTTTTTGCTGTTGGAGTTGTTGCAAGATAGTCCACGTCAGTTGCTCGTGGGTGTGGCCTTTTTTGCTGAAATGTTGCACAAAAGGTTTGTCTTGTATTGAGTTTTTAATACAAGATCTATGTTCGCTTATCCTTTGCTTTATGGGTCTAATGGTTTTCCCAATGTAGATGAGGTCGCAAGGGCATTTTATCACATAGACAACGTTTTTGCTCTCGCAGTTAGTGTGATTTTGCATTGTCCAGACAAAGTTTTTGTGGGTGGAAGTCTTGCTGTTCTTGGTGTAGCGACATGCGATGCACTTACCACAAGAGTAGTGTCCTACTTTGGGCGGTAAACCCCACAAAGTAGGTTGTTGTTTTTCTGGTTCCAGAAACGTATGTACCAGGGTGTCTCTATGGTTCCTATTCTTTTTAAAAGCGAACAGAGGTTTTTTGTCCAGAGTACCTTTATTTTTTATCAGGTGCCAATGTTTGTTTATTGCAGTCTTAACCAGGTTATTGATGGGATTGAATGTGGTGACACAGACCATCCGGTCTATGGGGTCCTTGGTGCTCACAGTCAAGCAAATCGTACGATGAGTGTTGGCTGCCCTTTTCCGAGCCATTCTGATGTATTTATTGGGGTAACCTCTTTCACTTAGGCATGTCTGGAGTTGTTTAGCATGATGTTCGAACTTTTCTTTTTCTGTGCAGTTCCTGCCTATGCAGAGAAATCGTCCATATGGTAGGTTGTATTTCAATCTTTGGGGATGGAAACTGGAGAAGTGAAGCAGGCTGTTTCAATCTGTGGGTTTCCTGAACAATTCTGTTTTTAATGAATTCCCAGAGCGGTAGATGTAGAGGTCCAGGAAATTCACGGCTTGACAATCCCATTCAATGGTGAACTTTATGTGTGGGTTTCTGTGGTTGAGCCATCCGTGGAACTCGAGCAAAAGCTCTTTGCTGCCTTCCCACACTAGGAGAACATCATCGATGTATCGTCGCCATAGCAAAAGGTGGACTTTGTAGGGGTTGTCCTCGTTGTATATATGGTCGTCCTCATACTAGCCATATATAAATTAGCTACGTCAGGGGCAAAAGTCACCCCCATGCTGACGCCTTTAATCTGCTGGTAAATCTGGTGTTCGAAGAGGAAAAGATTCTCGGTCATAGCTAGTCTAATACACTCCAAGATGAAGTTAGTGGGAGTAGACGTGATATTGGTTCTTCTGTTGAGACAGATGGTCAATGCTTCCAGTCCTTCCTGTTGGGGGATCGAGGTATAGAGTGCCTCTATGTCCATGGTAGCCAGGATAATGTGGGAGGAAAGGTTTAAATTCTGTAGGACTTTAATGGTGTCGGTGCTGTCTTTGATGTAAGACTTCATTTTACTGATGAATGGTTTCATAAAAAAGTGTGTATACAAGGACAAGGGCTCCAAAAGAGAATCACAGGCTGAGACAATGGGGCGCCCGGGCAGTTGAGTAGCGCGTTTATGGATCTTAGGGAGGATATAGAATGCTGGTATCCTTGGGTGGGTTTTATTGAGGAAGTGGCGTTCGTCCTCGCATATCCAACTTTGGTCTTCTGCGTGTTTGGTGAGGCTAAGGATCTCTTCTTGTAGTCTTTTGGTGGGATCTCTATTTAACTTCTCGTAAGATGTGGTATCAGCCAATAGGCGCAAGCATTCCTTGTTGTAGTCTGTGGTGTTCATGCAGACAATCCCACCACCTTTATCTGCCGGTTTGATTGTGATAGATCTATCTAGGTTCAGGTCACCCAGGGATTTCCTTTCTTCTTTGCTTAGATTTTCTTGGTAAAAGTTCTTTTTAGTTAGGCCTGTGTTGATAGTGGTGGTAACCAGCTTTTCAAATGTGTCGAATTCGCTAGGAATAGTGTGTGGGGGAGGTACAAAACTAGACTTTGGTTTAAGTCCTGTCGTGTTTTCTTGGCTCCTTTCGATGTTTTCGGCACCAGTGTCTTCTGAGTTCTGTTTATTCGGGAGGTATACTTCGAAAAAATATTTGAGTCTGAGGGTGCGAAAAAAAATTCTGAGTTCTGCCTCGGATTTGAAAGGATCTGCTTTGGTGGCCGGGACGAAAGATAGTCCTCTTTGTAGCAGTGTCTGTTCTGAGTTGGTCAATGATCTAGACGAAAGGTTAAAGATGGGTATCGTTGTCATGGTTGGTTGGAGTACCATTGCCTCGTCCTCATGTACTGGCCTGATTGCTGTGGGTGCCTCTTCGGTCGGCCCCGTTGTCCTCCCCTTTGTGGAGGGCCGGTGGTCCTACTACTCCCAGGTGGGCTCGGGATGCTTCCACTGGATGATCCGGAACTGCCAGAGAAGTTGACAATACGGTTCTGTCTATTGAAATTCTGCTGTTGTTGTTGCGGTAAGTCGCTGTAGAAAGTATCCTTGAGGTATGAGTATGTCTTCTCCTCTGCGTAGTTAGTTTTATCTAAATTTCTGTACTTTTCTGTCTACAGTTATTTGTTTGAATTTGGCGATCTCCTCTTCAAGTTTCTCCAGTTTCTTTTTTGCTTCTATTATGGTTTTGTCGTTGTTGAATTTGTCTTCAAGGGTAGCAAGTTCTTCCCCTTGTTTTTTGCATTCCTCTTGGGCCGTGTCCATGGTAAGAATAATCCAGTCATGACTACACTTGTTCCCAACCCCACTGAAGTTGATTTTGAACTTGGGGTTATCCGTGAATACCCTAGGAATGTTATTAACTTGTAGCCCTTCTAGTATAATACCCGCTTTTAAATACTCAAGCATGAAGGTGGCGTGCATCTCTGTGCGGACTAGTTTTTTTTTTTCTTCTGTTGGATGATGTCAAGATCATCTTTGTTTGCAGCTTGTGCGATAGCACCAACTTCGGCTCCTAAAGCTAAAGTGGTACCCAGTAGTTTTCTAAAATATTCGTCTGTGTAGGACACAACGTTTACTTTTTCCATACTATGCGATGTGACTGTGTGGAGTTTTTCTAACACACAGTAAGATTCTCAATAGCCCTACAACCACGGGCTGTGCTAAGTCAAGAATATATAAAGGGCACATGGCAGAGTCCTGATATGCTCAGGAGGGTACCTGTTGCAAAATGCTAGAAATCAGGGTGAGAGATTTGTGGACAGCTGTCTAGTTTTGAAGCTATTTTATTTTGCCACCAAAACGATTTTGCACAGATGAATATATTTAAACATTTACAAGACTTTCGATAAGCACGAAGTTTTTGGACAGACGTTTATTTTACAAGGGAAATACAGGTGAGTATCGTCCTCTTCTATTGTCGAGGAAAAGTTTCCACAGTGATGCACGAGTATGCAGTACAGGTGAGTAGTGAGATGCTGTGCTGGGAGTCCTGTTATGGGTACCGGACTCTGAGATGCATGTCAGCACGTGACATGGAGGGACTTGTAAAAATCGGGTCACAAAGGCAAATAAATACAGCCTAGAGTCTCTAGGAGCTGTGAGAGAAAAAGGTTAACAAACCGTTATCTTCACACTCGGGGGGGACCGTGTCTGTAAAAACCATGGTCCAAAATACATCCAGCATGGGATTGTGTGGGTGTGGTACGTGTTAGACCAAAAACTAGGGACACCAGTGGTGTACGTGTCTACTAAGTGTGCTGAAATGGTCATAGCCTACTATTATTCAGGCTATCCGTCAGACTACCCTGTCGACTGCAGGGATCAAGTGTGAACGCTGAGGTGAACTATAGACTGGGAGGTGCCGCTTACTATAGTTCAAAGTGTTAAGAACGGTGTTTTAAAAGGTGGTTAAAAACGCTCGCAAAGCAAGCGTAGTGGGAGAGGCAGTAACACGTGCAGGTGTCCGGTGTGGCAGGGACGTCATTTAGGGGTCGCCAGAGGTCGCAACTGCCAGGGATCCTGACAGCTATCCCTTCCCCCACAGATTACCCTTACGGACAGCACCACTACCAGTGATTATCCTGAGGAAGGCCACACCACCTCGGGCTCTCACCCAGCCTCGTTTGGCCGAAACACTTCCGTATCGATGTTTTGTGGCACAACTCCTGTGTATATGTGTTTATAGATAGTGTTGTGTACACTATTGTGTTTAGTACCCCTGGACCTACCACAGTCCTGGGCTGCACCCTGTAAAAATTCTATGTCACTACTCAGCTGTACTGCATACTTGTGCATCACCGTGGAAACTGTTCCTCGACAATAGAAGAGGACGATACTCACCTGTATTTCCCTTGTAAAATAAACGTCTGGCCAAAAACGTTCGTGCTTATCGAAAGTCTTGTAAATGTCTAAATATATTCATCCGTGCAAAATCGTTTTGGAGGCAAAATAAAATAGCTTCAAAACTAGACCGCTGTCCACGGATCCCTCACCCCGATTTCTAGCATTTTGCTTCAAGAGTACACATGCATAAGGTCACCTATAGATCACCCGTGTACAGTGTGCTGCCTAGTACCGACCTGATTAGTACACTCCTCCCTCAGAAGCCCTCAACCCCAGGCTGCTTTCTGTGAATCAATCGCTTATCTGATGCCAAACATGACATTGTTGTCCATTCCTGTGCTTGCACACCCCTCCTGCCACCATAACTGCTCTCTGTAAGGCCTTCCTCTGTTCCTGTAGGCAGTGGTCACCCTACATCAGCTCCCTGAAACAACAACAAAAGAACAGAGTAGTTTGGATGGCGAGACGGTGATCTTCGATTTAAAAAGGACTCGTCTCATGGGGGTTACTGATAGGTGAACGCCTATGTGTACTTATTTGTTGAGGGTTTCTGTAAAGGGACGCATACCGCTTTTCATCCACCTCCAAGAACTTTGGGAGGGTGGCAATTAAAAGAGACCAACAAGTGTACAGTCAACCTGATTGTGACAAATTTGTCTCTTAGTAAGTTGCGTAGTCCTGAGAGGTGTGGTCGGCTGTAGACTACGTCTTCGGGGTTCTCGGCACTGGCGAGGCAGCCTTACTGGTGCCAATACACTCACCTCTTTTGCTGGAATCACAAATAGACCTCCCTGGTTAATAACTAAACTGGATTGCCTTCTTCCTTAAAAGGGACATACAGTTTTTACAAAATTAAAATGCATTGCTCCTGACTGCTATTATCTCTTCTCCCCATTCTCCAGCAGGATAAAAACACATTCCAGTCTCTCTTAATTTGGAAATTGTTTGCAAGTCTTGTTCAAGCTCTGACTATCTTCTAATCTAGGTGTTGTTTTAAGAGGGAGTGACATCAAAAGGAGGAGAGGAAGCGCAACCTGCAGAACCATTACAGCAGCAGGTGGGAAGTTAAAAGGTTGCATTTTGAATTATTTTAGACCATCAAATGACTAATCTCCCCAGCGACGGTAGTAGCAGAAGCAGCTGGGCTATTATTGCTAACACTAGTAGCAGTGCCAGCTGCAGTGATATCATTGCTACTACTGGTATTAGCCCTTTAGGTAACACTAGAATTGCTGCTACTGGTGGCAGTGGGTAATAGTGCTACTGCTACTACGACTTCCACTGGTAACAGTGCTGCTACTACTAGTAGTGGCACTGTAAGGAACAATAGAATTACTACTACTGCTGTGGGTAATAGTGCTTCTACTGCTTCCACTGGTAACAGTGCTGCTACTACAAGCAGTGGCACTTTAAGCAACAATAGAATTACTACTACTGCTGTGGGTAATAGTGCTTCTACTGCTTCCACTGGTAACAGTGCTGCTACTACTAGTAGTGGCACTTTAAGGAACAATAGAATTACTACTACTGCTGTGGATAATAGTGCTTCTACTGCTTCCACTGGTAACAGTGCTGCTACTACTAGTAGTGGCACTTTAAGCAACAATAGAATTACTACTACTGCTGTGGGTAATAGTGCTTCTACTGCTTCCACTGGTAACAGTGCTGCTACTACTAGCAGTGGCACTTTAAGCAACAATAGAATTACTACTACTGCTGCTGGTAATAGTGCTTCTACTGCTTCCACTGGTAACAGTGCTGCTACTACTAGCAGTGGCACTGTAAGGAACAATAGAAGTACTACTACTGCTGTGGGTAATAGTGCTTCTACTGCTTCCACTGGTAACAGTGCTGCTACTACTAGCAGTGGCACTGTAAGCAACAATAGAAGTACTACTACTGCTGTGGGTAATAGTGCTTCTACTGCTTCCACTGGTAACAGTGCTGCTACTACTAGCAGTGGCACTTTAAGCAACAATAGAATTACTACTACTGCTGTGGGTAATAGTGCTCCTACTGCTTCCACTGGTAACAGTGCTGCTACTACTAGCAGTGGCACTTTAAGCAACAATATAATTACTACTACTGCTGTGGGTAATAGTGCTTCTACTGCTTCCACTGGTAACAGTGCTGCTACTACTAGCAGTGGCACTGTATGTAACAAAAGAATTACAACTACTGCTGGCAGTAGCAGCAGCACTATTACCAGCAGCAACAGTAGCACTACTACCATTAGTAACACTACCAACAGTATTAGCACTAATGCTGTTAGTAGTACTATTACCACTATTAGTAGCAGCATAAGTGCCAGCATTACTATGACTGCTTACTGTTAGTAGTAGCCATAGTACTAGTCCTAGTACTATTACTACTTGTAGTGTCAATGCTACGGTTCCATGTGATTTTAACAAAAAAAGGATAAACGAAAACTTAAAATAATGAAAAAATACTGATTTTCTTTAATTGGGGGTTGGGGTTCCCCCAAGCTCCCTGTTTTTCTAGGTTTACAATCCCACCCCATCCCACTCCCTACCCATTTTAATCCCTTACCCCACCCCATATACATTTTTACCAAAAATGTGGTGTTTTTCAGTATTCTGTGTTAGTTAAAAATTGTATTCGTCATTACTTTTCTCTTAACATCACTGGGTATCGAATGCTACTTCTGGTACTGCTCATATTAATAATAATGTTAGTTGTGATCGTGCTACTACTGATAGTAACCCTACTTCTACTACTAATCGCAATAGTGCTACCACTACTGCTGATAGTAGTACCGCTACTGTTGGTAGCAGTAGTGTTGAAATCGCTTAACAAAAACGCCATTGCTACTACCAGCATTAGTAGAAGCAGTATTAGTACTACTAACAGCATCAGTAGTAGCATTACTACTGGTAGTACTATTGAACTGACTACTTGTAGCATTAGCACAAGTAGTAGCACTACTAATAGTACTACTGCCGGTAGTAACAATATTGTTCATAAAATGTGCCACTACTTGTAGCATTAGCAGTATTATTGATACCGGTAGTAGTAGTGGCACTACTGTTGGTCATAGTACTGTTATGCCATTACAAGTAGCATTACCACTTCCAGATCCATTCTGCAGCATTTGTATGCCAATCAGAGAATTATCAAAGTACATTCTTGTTCCATTGAGGACCAATAAAGAAATCTTCAGAGCTGTGGAACATGGGTACGTATACCTTGTTTAGTTTAGTTTAGTTTATTCATTTGTATTGCGCACCAGACCCGAGGGTATGAGGGCGCATGAGCAGCATGGTTATTCAAAGCTTGGTTACTGGTTGCTTATACATTGCATTACATAATTATAGTGAGACAATGAGGACATGAATACAGTTTGGCAGGAAGGAGATAATGCAGTACATATATTTAAAGAGTTACATATATTACATATATTTTACAAATTTACATATAAGCATACAAAGCGGAAAGCAGCCGTGTGGTGTTAGAGGTGTTAATGGTTTGTGTTCTTTATCCAATGAATGTAGTTGCGTCTAAAATGTGAGTAAGGTTGGGGTGTTCTGAGAGATGGCGGTAAGGAGTTCCAGTGTTGAGGTGCTTTCACCTGGAAGCTGTTGCCGCCCATTTTGGTGCGTTTGAACCTGGGGACAGTGAGCAGGTTGGCGTTGGAGGTTCTGGTGGGTCTGGTGGGGGTGTGTTTGCGTATTCTGTCTGCCAGGTAGCGTGGGGCATCGTTGTTCAGGCATTTGTGGGTGAGCGATGCTACTTTAAGCAGGATTTTGTCTGTTGTGCTGAGCCAGTTATGGGATTTCCTGATATTGGAAATGTGTTCCCTCCTGGGAATGTTGAGCGCTGCCCTAAGAGCGTTGTTCTGAAGCGTCTGAATTTTGTTGGTGATTTGCTTGCTGGCTCCTATGTGGAGGGCATTACAATAGTCCAGTTTGGATAATACCAGGGCTCTGGCTAGTGTAATGCAACTCTGGGTGGAAAGGAAGGGTTTGGCTGCTCTTATAAGCTTACATATGTAGGCCGTGGAGAATGCCATCGAGCTAACCTGTTTGTGGAAGGTTAGGGAGGAGTCGAGGTATATTCCTAGAGTTTTCACTTCTTTGGAAACCTTGATTAGGTTCCCATCTATGATGAAGTTAGCGTAGTTGTGGTCGAGTTTGGTTAGATTGGAGGTGGAACCAAGGATGATGAGTTCAGTTTTGTCATCATTCAGGCATAGACTGTGCGAAGCCATCCATGCCTGGATGATGAGATACACCTTGTTCACCAAGGCCAAATCCTGGTTGTAATCTCCCGTCAACGGGATGAGGATCTGTGTATCATCGGCGTAGTTGGTGTAGGTGATACCCAGGCCATCTAGATCGTCAAACAGGGGCTTCGTGAACACGTTGTACAGAGTGGGGGAGACGCAAGACCCCTGTGGGACTCCACACGTGATGGGGATGGGTTCGGCGGCGGCAGAGGAGGAGAAGACACGCATAGATCTGTTTTTGAGGAATGACTCAATCCAGCTGATGGCTTCTTGGGAGAAGTGGGCAGCTGAGTCTAAATGATTGCATAGGATGTTATGGTCAACTAGGTCAAACGCCGCGGAGAGGTCTAGCAAGAGTAGTAATGCAGTTTTCCCGTTGTCTCTAAGGGCGTCTATTTGGGCTTTCAGGTCTATCAGGGCGGTTTCAGTCCCATGTTGGGGTCTGAAGCCTGATTGTCTTATGCCTAGGAGGTGGTTAGTTTCAAGATATTTTTGGATTTGTTGGTATGCTGTCTTGTCTAGTATTTTGAGCAGGAATGGGACGGTGGTAATCGGTCTGTAGTTGGTCGGGATGGACGGGTCGAGGGAGGGTTTTTTGAGGAGAGGGAGGACCCAAGACTCTTTGAGGTTACTGGGGACTGTTCCTGAGGAGAATGAGGCATTGATGAGCCTGGTGATGAATGGCGAGAGGTCTCTTGCCGCATCTTTAATGATTTGTGGGGGGCAGAGGTCGCCTTTGCAGTTGGAGGGTTTAAGGCCGAGAATGATTTTTTCTACTTCGGGAGTAGAGACTTTGGAAAAGCTGAAGCGAGCAGTGATGGGTGTATGGTGTGAGGGTGGAGGGCTGGCGTGGGCCTTGAAGGGGTTGGTGAGTTTGGTGAGGGAGTCTTGCTTGTTTTTAATTTTGGTTTGAAGGCCGGTGACTTTGTTCTTTAGTGCATTTTGGACGCTGGTGCACCATTGTTTGTTCTTATCGCAAGTATCTGGAATTATCACCGGTGTTTCCAATTCTTTCAGGATAGTAAATAATTCTTTGGTGCTGGAATTGGATTGTGAGATTCTCTGGTTATAGGAATCTTGTTTGGCCGCTATGATTTCTTTTTGATAGTTGGCCGTTATTTTGTTGAGCAGTAGTTTGTTGTGGTCTGTTGGAGATTGTCTCCAGACTTGTTCCAGTTTGCGCTTTTCCAATCTAAGGGTTTTAAGATGGCTGGAGAACCATTGGTTGAGGTGCTTTTTAGGTTTGCATTTTCTGAGTTTTAGTGGTGCAATGGCGTCTAAGGCTCTGCGCATGGTGTTGTTATAGCCTTCTACGAGGTCATAGGGATTAGAGTCTTGGAGTTGGCTGAGCGTAGGAAGAATGAGCGGGATCCATTTTTCCACTGTAATGTTTTTTTTGCTTCTCGTGGGGATGGCTGCAGCTAGTGCCAAGTTGGTTTTGGGGCTTGAGGCCTCGAGTGAGAAGGAAAGGAGATGGTGGTCAGTCCAGGATTGGGGAGTGTCATTAGTGATTGACACGGCACAGTTGTAGTCTGCTATCCAGTCAAGGGTTCTCCCTTTGTTATGGGTGGGGCTGGATACTTTTTGTGTGAAGCCTAGTTCAGACATGGTGTTACTGATGAGGGAGGCTTGGTTGTCTTTGGGGTCTTTGTAACCTAAGTTGAAGTCTCCTAAGAGGAGGCATTGTGAGGAGTTTTTTAGGTTGTCGGTAAGGATGGCACTGAGGTCTTCCTCGAAATATCCCAGGGGTCCAGGCGGTCTGTATAGTAGGTGAATGGATATTGTTTGGGAGTTGGCCGTGGGTAGCTTGGCTGTAAGTGATTCGCATGATGGGAGGTGTGTAGCGGAGTTAAGTCTGATGTTAAGGTGAGTCTTGGCAATGATGGCCAAACCTCTGCCTCTAGCTTCAGTTCTATCCGCTCGGATGATGGTGTAATCAATAGGGATGGCTAGCGAAAGGGCTGGGCCTGCGGCTGCATGGAGCCAGGACTCTGTTATGGCTAAGAAGTCTAGATCTTCAGCTAAGATGAGATCAGCGATGTCCGTGGCTTGGGCAATTATGGAGCGAGCGTTAATGAGGGCACCTTTTATAGGTGGGGTAGTGGTTTTGGCAGGGGTGCTGGTGGTTGCTGTGATGAGCGCTTTGTTGTTGGTTGTACTGGTGTTGAGGGGTTTGAGTTTGGTTTTTTTCAGCGTAAGGTTATCGCAGGTGCTAATGGAGATTCGGTTTGTGAGTTTGGATATTTTGGAGTCCCTAGCTCTGGGCTCATGTATTTTGGGAAGTCTGGATCATAATCTGGTCAGCCTGTCTGTAAGGCAGGGGGGAGAGAGTAGGGTAAGCATGATAGTGGTGCTAGGCTCTGTGAGGGTGGGTGATGTAGTGCCTAGGCTGATCAAGTTGAGGGGTGAGCTGGGCGGGCATGTGGAATTGATAAGGTGGAGAATGATTCTCAGTAGTATAGAGTAAAGGCCCGGGAGGAACATTGTGTATGGTAGGTAAGATGCAGTGTGTGCATCTGGTGTGTGGGTAGAATAGCAAGCGTTTGCAAATTAGCACAAAACTAAACACAGATGGGCTAGATGTAGTAATAAAGCGCAGGGCACTTCTATGCTGGTCAGTATGGTCTGGTGACAGCAGTATATAGGGATGCATGTGATTATTTAAGGCAGTGGAGCAGTTAAAGGGTGATTCAATGGATACAACCCAAAGGGTCCAGTGGCATATTTATCATCTCGTTGTTACTGTGACTGGAAATATATGGTACCTAGAGGCAAGATAAGTCACTCTAGGGGTACCACTTAAACATTGTAAGCACAACAGGCACGTAGACGCTATGCTATGTTGGAAAATCAAACACTAAGACTCAGTACAGTTATAGGCAGTGAACATCTAGATTGTGGAATCCAACAGAGATGCTTAATACCTATATATAGCAGTATTTGGCTAGGTTCGAGGGTCAGATCATAAGGCTGGATGCATGACTATAGCAATGCGCACATACATTAGAAAGTCGGGCAGTAAAGCTGAATGCATGGGTTTAGCATGCGTATAGCAGTGTAAGGCAGGTGCCCTGAGGTTAGCGACAGCGTGTGGACATGGCAAAAGCAGATCAGTACAGTATAAATAGGCATAGATCAAAACGTGTGGCGCAACTGGTTAGACGGTGCGCATTGGCTAAATCGGGCAAAGAACGTATATCATGGCCTGACAGGAGGTTCATTGCAATTCAGAGGAGGAACGCCGTCATAACACATGCGAGCATTACTTTATGGCAGGAAAGGAGTGATCATTTTATAAAGAACAACAACTGAAGTATCGCTGTGGCATTAAAATACGGTCATACTAACAGACATAACTACGATCGGGCCACTGATAAATGCATAGAATTAGTACGCGCATGGGCGGGAAGCATGTAGCAACAGCTAATGACAGTGACTATCCAATATGCAAACGTCCGAACGGCGGCAAGTGTAGCGTCTGGGTGAATGTTGTACAGGCTAGCGCGACAGTCAAGAAAATGGATTCGCAGGCAATGTACACAAATGGTGCACCGTGTGCAGCTATGCTAGATAGCAGACTCATAGGGCCGAAATCCAAAGGGGCATTTTTGAAGACGAAAGAGAGGATAATAGCAACCGTCGTCTTACTTTTTCTGGATGATGATGATGTTAGTCAGAGTTCGCAAGAAGAGGCAACTGTATGTCCAAGGCCAGGGATTAGAGCGTGGTGTAGACGGGCATAGTGACCAGGCGAACAGTGAGTAAGGCTGAGGACAGGCCAGGACAGGGGTAGGACTTGTTGCACTGGGCCTTAGTGCTGGTGGGCAGGCATCGCCTTCCGGCTCAGGATAGGCTACCTGTAAAGGCGAACCAGCCAATCAGGACTCAGCAGGGTCTGCTGGGAAGGTTAGGCTCTGGAAGCCTCCGACGTTATGCTGGCGGCCATCTTTAGGTGTATTAGGCTCCTTGTGGGCTGCAATGGTGGAATCAAGCACACGGTGCCGGTGGTAGCACAAAACACAGCGTAATGACTACATCAGGGTGCAGGGGTAGCACAGGCATCTGGGCAGCGTGTCTGGAGATTTGAAGAACGCCGCTTACAAATGAAAAGCAAAGCGAGGTGCGCTTACCGAAAATGATGTAGAATATCCAGGTAGCTTCCCTGTGCTGGACCACTGCTCCTGCAGGGTCGTGGGAGCTCCTGCTCCACTGGAGTGAGGCTGAAAATACGGCGCCACCACGCATTCCATGCAGGCGCTGCATCTGCAATGAAGGGGGTCTGGCTTGCCTTTTCTCTTTCTCTCACATTCTAGCGTAAGGGGGTCTAGTCAGCACATTTCTGAATGTACCCCATTATATAGCTACATTTCTATGTTTGCACTCTCCCAATACTAACATAGGTCATTATATTTGACTTCACCCCGTTATGCCAGGCCTCAACGGAGGATCACTCAGGGGCAACGTGCTGGTCTTGGAAGAGTAACAGAGTTTGAATCCTGGACCCGTGCTTAGAAACCGAACTCGGGTATTAAGCGCGTTATAATAAAACAATAAAATAACTACTGTGTGGCATAGGCCAAACATTAACATACCTTCATTGATTAAACACCCCAAGATGATATAAACCAAGCAGTCCCAGCACACAGATGGACAGAATCCTCCAACCCACTCCCTTCTCCACGTATCCGCAGTGTGTCTCCGCAGTCTCCTTTCACACAGTTTACTCTAGGCAGCGCCCTAATGAGTATTCTAGTTTTGTTTCGGAGTCAGTAATAATAAGCCCCAACAGGTTTGTCTCCATGCTACAAGGGCCTGCTTGAGCACATCGCACAACCACACATTGCTTCTACGAAAGTATCACTCGAAAACTGCCTGCCATAACACCTCCTCAATAGTACAGACCCAACACCACTCACAACTTTGCGCGATCTGTTTCAACCATATGTTGGATCAGCTTGCATCCAAAATGCCTTTGAGCACTACCATCGATTTCATACCTGCAGTCGCCCGCCGCAACTCTGCCTAATTCTGTTCCTACTTCAGCGGGGTGGGTGAAATTACCGCCAGTGAAATTAAATTGGTGAAATTCGTCTCCAATTTCACTTTGCCAGTGATGAGGATTCTTTCCTGATTCGCAACTTTTTAGGAAAAATTCTCTTTTTCCTGAAACTGCGTTTTTTGGCCAAAATGTCATAGTGCAAAACAACATTTCAGAACCAAAGCAAAATTTCTGGTAGGACCCATTTGAAATGCCCAATTTACGGCCTCAGGAAAATTAGAACGTTTTGCCTCAAACTTTGCTCACCTCTACCAACATTTCCCCTCCATCCCCATTATCCTTTTTCTATAAGAACCAGGGTCTGGAGAACGGCTGGCGGAGACACAGTACGTCAACACCTAGAATACACATAGCTGCTGGGAATACCTTACTATGGTGATTGTGGTGTCGCTTCCTCTTTGAGCCTCTTGAAAGCAGCTCTCAAAATGGAGGACAACCACAGAAAGAAAAAGGGTTGAAAATAAGTTGGATGGAAACGGTTTTTCTAAGCTGAAAAACGGGGCAGAAGATAAAGTTCCACCGTTCTGCTTTGCATTGAGAGAATAGGAAACCTAAGGTGGCTACCGCATGCATGGCTCTGCCGATGACGCACAGCGCTCCATTTTCAACAAGAAGCAAGCACTAACCCTAAACTCCAAGGCATCTGGGAGTGGATGGCCATTCTGAAGGAGGAGACCGACATACAGGTGACATGGTTTTGGTCAAAGACTTTTATTCTTTAAAGAAAGTAAAGAGAAAACCCTATCTTTCTCTAACTCTAAGAGGAGTTTCCCTGCCTCAAATAAAACGCTAAGGAAAATGACAGAATTTGCGGAAATAAAGAGTCCACCATACAGTGTCAAAATCCTACTTCTATCCCTTACAATTGAAAACAAACTAAAGTGGTTTACTGTCGTTTTGGTCCAGAAGAATGCCTTCCTTCCCTGGCTTTTCTCAGGCTGGTTTTCACATTCCCACAAAGTAGGGGGAATGTCTCCCTTCCCCTGGCCTCTCTCAGGCTAGTGATGAGCCCCTCCAGTGACTCACTTCGACAGACCTGGCATACGACCTTAGCAGGTACTGCAATGAACAAGAGGCCTTGTTGGAGGACTTCATCATCATGCACAGTTGGGCCCTTGACCCCTGGGTAAGCTTGACTGGTTCTTTACAGTATTCCTGGTACACTCCCCCCAGCCAAAAATATGATCTCTCTTTCTCAGATCCTTTACCCCTTCACACTGGCGTCTCAGGTCCGAGACCCCTGTCTCTGTGTTTCTCTGTCTCAGGTCCCAGACCCCTTTACATTGGCTTCTCGAGTGCCTGTGAGGTCTCTGTGTCAACCCTATACCTTCTGTATGGGCTCCCCGTCTGTCCCCTCAGTCTCGGGCCTCCTTGCATCTTCCGATGGTTCTTCTGCCTTGTTTCCTGTTTGCACATTGCTGTACGCGGCTCCCCAGCACTTCTTGGGAGCCAGGCGGCGCATACCTGCTAGACCGTCGTCCTCAGTGCTCTTCCGTGCCAAGAGCCTCAACCTCTTCTGGCCTTTTGTCTCCGGTCCTCTTACAAGCAGGTAGGGATGCCATCTCGCATTCCGCCATGTCCCAGTCAGTAGCTGCAGGTTCAGCTCTTCAGTCTACGCGGTGGTTGCCTTGCTTGCGGTGCCTCTGCAGAGGGACTGACAATGTTGTTAGTCCTTCTTCCCTTTTTAATTTCCATGGAACACAAAAGCTAGACTGCTCAAAGGCATGGTCTTGTGAGTCCCCTCTGATGCAGCACTTCTTCCCCGTCTCAGAATATTGATGTGATAGTTCTGTAGAGTCAGTTCTGAACTTCCTCGTCCCAGTATATTGAGAGAATAGTTGAGTGGAGTCAGCCCTAATCTTCCTCGTCCCAGTACTAGTGGTACTATTGCTATTGCATAAATACATGTGGGGGAACTTAGGTGATCAGAGGAAGAAAAAGAAGATGAGGGAAGAAAGGTGAGTGAGGGTGTACTATACTGTGCTAAACCATGAAGTTCTCCCTGTAGCCAAGAGGGGGCATCCCTTCTCATGAGATCCACCCGCTGAGTACCACCCTCAATGGGACTATCGGGTAGCTGCCTCACTTCTCTGACTTCATGGAAAGGGTCTCCCCCTCAGGGAGAAGGGACGACATCATATGATTCGTCACAATTCCTTAAACTGAAACCTCATAAAACCAAATAACTGGCTGAGAAAGAAATGCTACAACATTGGCGGGATCTCCTGAACCCAGTCGACCTCCAAGTCAAATTAACAGCCCTTTTAGATAAGATTGACTGCCACATAAACTGAAAAGAACCCATCAATTTCCAATTTCTCCGACATAAAAGACAGCAAAATAAACCCAGGTACCAAGAGACGACTACCGTGTCAAGACTGGACTATATTGCCGCCTCATTGGTCTGCCTGAAACCGTTCTCGCTCCGCTTCAAGGCTTCTACAATGCTGACGCCAGATTATTTGCGGGGGCAAAGACCATAAAAGATCACCCAATTTTTTGGGGGTTAAGGTGGTGTGATCTCAAACAGCACTCTCACAAGACAGCGACCCAATATCTGTGGTCCATAGAGATAAAAAGAGAAATGATCCCCAAACCACCACCTGCAATCGAGCACGGTCAGTTGTGTATACCCATCATGCAATGCAAGCAGGGCTCGTGTCAGCAGTACATTCCACCACACAAGTTGATACGCGAAAATGCAGAAGGGCACACAAGGAGTTCGTATGGCTCACAGCCCAAAGGACTCATCCAGTCAGCAGGCATTGCTGCTAGTTACACTACTTCTTGCAAGCAATGTCATCATTCCAGAATGCAGATGGAGCATGCCACTTGCATTTACTTGCACAGCTTGCTGGAGTTGATCACTGCACCTGTGCTCATGCTGTCTTAGCAATCAGTAAAACAACCAGGGCGACTTTGTTAAGTGCCCCTGGATGCGGGTGTGCCGGGTGTTCAGGTTAAGAGGCACCTTTTGGTGAGAAGGAACAAGTTACTTACCTATAACTGTTGTTCTCCAGCATGGGTCTGGCATGGATTCACATGCTCATGAATATTCCCCGTCGTCAGGCTGGGAATCCTCGGTAAAGACAAAATCAGTATCAGTTTCGTTTCTGATCTGTCTTTCTTAGTAGTAACCAATCACTGGTCTCTGGGTCATACTGCCCCCAGCCAATGACTGCCCTCTCCCTAAGCCCTGCCCCTAGCACCCATCCTCAGATTTGGTAGCACGTAAAGTGGCAGTATGACCAAGTGAAGAGCCGCAGGGGGGTAGGAGGGAGGGTTCGCATGTGAATCCATGCCAGACCCATGCTGGAGAACAACAGTTACAGGTAAGTAACTTGTTCCTTCTCCAGCATGGGGTCTGGCATGGATTCACATGCTCATGAATATAAGAATACATAGCAGTACACACATGCACAACCACGGGAGGTGGCAAAAGGCTCAACATTAAGCATTACATAAACTCAACATTAAGCAACTCTTACCTCCTCACCAGGCCCACCTTCAGGCGAACAGGTTGCGCACCACTGCTTAGCCGACCCTGGACTCCTCCCTGGAATCCCGGTCGATGCAGTAGAATCTCATAAAGGTGTGCGTCGACCTCCACGTAGCAGCCCTGCAGATATCTAGCAGGGGCACACCACGCCGTGGTAGCAGCGATCGCGCTGGTGGAATGGGCTCTCGGATGGGTGGGCAACGGTCGGTTTGCCAACCGGTGACAGTGCATGATGCAGCCGAAGAGCCATCTGGAAATTGAAGCCTTCGAGAGGGCCTTCCCTTGGTTCACAGGTCCAAAGTTCACAAAAAGCTGTGAAGTCTTCCGAAAACTCTCTGTGCAGTCCATGTAGAACTTCAGCGCTCTAGCTATATCCAGTAGGTGCAAAGTCCTCTCGGCCGGAGACGAAGGCGACGGGAAGAAAACTGGCAACACCAAGGGCTCGTTGTGATGGAAGTCCGACGGCACCTTGGGCATAAAGGAGGGGTGCATCCTCAGCACCACCCTCGTCTCATGAAAAGTCAAGTATGGGGGCTTGCAGGATAGGGCCTGGATCTCTCCCACTCGCCGTGCGGAGGTGATGGCCACAAGAAATGCTGTCTTCCACGACAGAAACTTCAACGGTGCCGAATGCAGAGGCTCGAATGGCGACTCCATGAGCCTGGTCAGCACCATGTTGTGCTTCCACACCGGGGCCGGAGTCTTCACCAGCGGGAACGATCGGAACAGTCCTTTCATAAATTCCTTCACCAGGCGATGAGACCCGAGGGATGGCCGCCCTGTAGTTCTGGTGTATCGGGAAATCGCTGCCAGGTGTATCTTGATGGAAGCATGCGCTAGTCCCGCCTTGGCCAGCGACAGTAGGTACGGTAGCACTTGAGGGGCCGTAATCCATAGAGGGTTAATCTTCTGTGCACGGCACCAGAGAGAGAACCTCTTTGTAACGCTCACCTGATTCCCGCAGAGGCGCCGGTCTTGACTGGGTGAATGCCGTATCTTCAAAGGTGATGTGTAACACACGGTTGGCTCTTTGGGCTGGACCTCTGTGCACTGTATGTCTGACTCGAAGAGTAAGATGTCTGCAGATAGAAAATATGGGATTAATGAACTGGGGTTATTGGGTGCCTCTCTCCTCTTCCCTTTCTCTTCTCCTGTAGAACCCCAAAGGTTAACACCCTCACCTTAGGTAAGTGAACGCCGAGCTCTCCATCTGCCTCGGGGCAGGGTGCCGTAACCAGTTTCTTCACTGGATAAGGGTGCAGGCCTCTTGACCTCAGAGGACTGCTGTCCGTCGTTAACTGCACGAACGGTAAGTTCTGGGCACTTCAAATGTCTTAAAAGTCTTTTGTAATGATATCTCTTGTTTTGCAGGGTTCCGGCGATGGCGGATGGCGGGCTGATGAGAGTTGAGGATCGAACCCGCATGAGGAATAGAAGCGCCTGGAAGCACATAAGTAAGCGCTTGTAGCCTGCTTCACGATGCGCACTAACTGTCCCTTTTATCTTGCAGGTACAAGTTCGGAGCTTTAGAGAAGCTGAAGGGTGCTGGAATACCCACTGGATTCGGCGTGGGAAGGAGTAATGGCACGTGAGTAATAAAGTTGCCCAATGTCTTTAAACGCACCTTCTTTTGTCTTTCAGATGCGGGATGCAGCGCCGAAGGCCTCCGGAGCGTGCGAAGAGCTGGTAAGCTTTTGTCTTTCAGATGCCGGAATGCAGTGCGAAGACCTCCGGAGCATGCGAAGAGTAGGTAAGCCTTTGTCTTTCAGATGCCAGAATGCAGCGCGAGGCGTTGGTGACAGCCGATGGACCAGGTAAGAGATGCGCTGCCACTGAAGACCGTAGTGCTAACCTGTTCTTTCTTTGTCTTTACAGGTGCTGCTGAAGACTGGATTCCAGGATGGTAAGCCTTTGTTCCCTTAGGCCCAGGATCAGAAGCAGAAGACACGATGAGCGTTCTGCTGCAGAGAATGCAGAATAACGCAAAGCAAGATTCATCCATCGGGTGTGGTTTAAATAGCCTCCTGTAGTGCTTAGGTGTCTCCTTCCACAGCCACGCCTAGGTAAGAAAAGAGTTCCTGCTTTCCAGAAGAGTTCCAGTGTTCTGAACCTAGGGAGTGGCTCCTGCCCCACCCAACAGGAAAAGTAGTCCCAAACAGAAGAGGATCAGGGGTTCAACTGGCAGGTAAGTAAGCAGCATGGTCTGCTGTAGGTAAGTCCACCCAAGCATTATGAGCCCGGCGCTTCCAGCACTGGGACTGGGCATCTTTATGAGCCTGGTGCCACTGGCGCCAGGACAGGGTCCAAAAGGTCCCAATTGGGACTGGCTGGCACTCGGAACCGGGGTTATGGGTCTGCTTCCAAGGGAGTAGGGCAAGTCCTGATCTTTTGGAAGCAGAGATCATGACAGCACCCCCCCTCAAGGCCCCTCCCAAACCGGGCTTCTCCGGGGGTTTGGGCTTGTTAGGAAATGTTCGATGAAATCTTTTGATTAGACGAGGCGCGTGGACATATTCTGCAGGTTCCCAGGATCTTTCTTGGGGACCGTAGCCTCAGGTAAAATAGTTTAGATTTGGAGATCTTGGAATCCAGGATGCTTTTGACTTCAAACTCGAGTTCTCCATCAACTAGAATAGGTTTTGGAGATGTAGTTAGTCGGGTTTGAGGTTGCACGGGTTTTAATAGAGAGACGTGGAAGACCGGATGTATCTTCATGTGAGGGGGCAAGTCCAACTTGACCGCTACTGGATTTACTATGGTAGTGATGGAATAGGGACCAAGGTATCTTGGGTTGAATGTGCGTGGTCCTTTTAGAGGTAGATATTTGGTGGATAACCAGACTTGATCTCCTACTTGATATTGGGGGGCTTCCTTCCGATGTTGGTCTGCTCCTTTCTTGTATTGTTCTTTAGCCCTTTGAAGGTGAGAAACGGCTTCCTTAAAGGCTTGGGTGATTGTAGAATGCAGGTGGTCTACTGCTGGTGTTCCAAGATCTTGGAGTGGATCCAACTCCGAGGTTCGAGGGTGACTACCGTATAAAAGAAAAAACGGGGTCTTCCCAGTTCCAGAGTGGACAGAGTTATTGTAGGCATATTTGGCTATCAAAGGATATCTTTCCAAGTTTTTTCAGTTTGTTGTAGCATGCAGCGCAAATACTGTTCCAGAGTTTGATTGGTCCTCTCGGTTTGTCCGTCGGTTTGAGGGTGGTGGCTGGTCGAAAGTCTCACATTAATTTGAGCGGACCGACAGCAACTTCGCCAAAAATGAGAAATAAATTGACTACCTCGATCCGAAATTAGAACTGAAGGAAAACCGTGCAGTCGGACGATGTTTTCGAGAAATTCTCGGGCCAGAGTTGCTGCTGTTGGTAAGCCTTTGAGTGGAATGAAATGCGCCATCTTGGAGAATAGGTCCACGATTACTAGGATCGTATTGTATCCGGAGCATGGAGGTAGATCGGTGATGAAGTCCATAGAAAGCGTATGCCAAGGGCGAGGCGGGATGTCAATAGGGCGTAAGAGGCCGGCTGGTTTTTCCTTTTGACTCTTGTTTTGGGCGCATACTCCACA
This sequence comes from Ambystoma mexicanum, assembly GCF_040938575.1. Lineage (NCBI taxonomy): Eukaryota > Metazoa > Chordata > Amphibia > Caudata > Ambystomatidae > Ambystoma > Ambystoma mexicanum. The sequence continues at coordinate 1,166,309,231 of NC_090936.1, forward strand.
GGACATTATAAAGTCTCTGATATCTTTTTTCCAAGACGGCCACCAGAAGTAGCGCTTGATCTTTTCCGAGGTCTTGGTCATACCGGGATGTCCTTCCCTTAAAGAATCGTGATAACAAGAGATTACCTTTTTCTGTAAATCTGTGCCGGGCAGGTATAACCGTTCTTGGAAATATAATAGGTTGTCCTTCACCGTAAAGTCCTTTCCCTGCAGATGCCAATTCTGTATGTCTGCTGGAGTTACCAGTAGCCTGGCTTTATCCTTAACTTCCTCTATGGATTATGTGGCGATTACACCTAGAATTCTTTGTTCGGGAATGATAGGTACAGGTTTAGGATTGATCAAATGTTCTTCCACTCCCATCCGAGAAAGGGCATCAGCTTTACCGTTTTTTGTACCAGGTCGATAGGTAATTATGAAGTCAAACTCGGCAAAGAATAGTGCCCAACGGAGTTGCCTAGAGGATTGAGCTTTTGTGGTTTTCAAATATTGCAGGTTTCGGTGATCTGTAATCACAGTAACGGTGTGTCGGGCCCCCAGAAGATAATGCCGCCAAGCCTTAAAGGCGGACTTGATAGCTAGAAGTTCCTTATCAGTAATAGTGTAATTGATTTCAGGAGGCGAGAATTTGCGGGACCAAAATGCCACGGGATGCAACTGATTGGTTACTGGGTCCTTTTGTGATAGAACTGCCCCCATGGCAAGGCTCGAAGCATCAGTTTCAACGATGTAGGGGAGTTCTGGGCGAGGGTGTTTTAAGATCGGTGCAGAGATAAATCTAGTCTTCAAATTCTGGAAAGCTTGCTCCGCCTCGGTAGACCATTCAAAACGTTTGTTTTTCTTTAACAAGGCGGTGATGGGCTGGACTATTCGAGAGAATTCGGGGATAAACCTGCGGTAAAAGTTAGCGAAGCCTAACATGCTTTGAACACCTTTTACGGAGGATGGCGATGGCCATTTGAGAATTGCATCGACCTTCTTTGAATCCATACGCACTCCGCTAGGTGATAATATGAATCCCAAGAATTCAACTTCAGTCACGTTGAAAACACATTTTTCCAACTTAGCGAAAAGTTTGTGTTGACGCAATCTCTCGAGGACCATTTTCACGTGTTTCCGATGTTCAGTTTCCGATGAAGAATAAACGAGGATGTCGTCAATGTAAACAACAACACACACATCTATGAGCTCTCTGAGGACATCGTTCATAAAATATTGAAAGGCGGCCGGGGCATTGCAAAGTCCGAAGGGCATGACCTGATATTCAAATAGCCCATACTTGGTGCGGAAGGCAGTCTTCCATTCATCGCCCTCTTTTACTCGTACCAAGTGGTAGGCTCCTCTAAGATCCAGCTTTGTATATATGCATACTTTTCTGACTTGGTCCAGGAGTTCAGGGATCAAAGGTAATGGATATCTATTCTTAACGGTGATCTGGTTCAGGGCGCGATAATCTATACAAGTTCTAAGGTCCCCTTCTTTTTTTGGAACGAAGAACAAAGCTGAGGAAGCAGGGGACTTGGAAGGACGAATAAACCCATTCGCTAGGTATTGATCCAGGTATTGTCGGAGGTGAAGATTCTCAGGCTCGGTGAGGGCATAAATTCTACTACAAGGAGGAGTAGATCCAGGTATCAGATCTATCTGGCAGTCATAAGACCTATGAGGAGGTAGAGAGTTAGCCTGATCCTTCCGGAAAACATCTTGGAATTCTAGGTATTCAGTAGGTAACTGAGGAGCCTCCGAGGAAATTGCTGCCAGTGCAACACCAGGTCGAGGGTGACAAGTAGAGACACATTCTGGAAACTGAACCGTTCTTGCTCGCCAATCGATCTGAGGATTGTGCTTCTCTAACCAAGGAATTCCTAGAATAATCTGGAACTGAGGGGCCTTGATCACATCGAACACGATCTTCTCATGGGGCCTCATTACAAGTACTCCGGTCCGGAATTAACACTGCCGGTAAAACCATACCGGCACCGTTTGCATGTCCGCGCAATCATGACCCGCGGCCCCGGTAATAGCACCACCCTAAACCGCCACCGCGGAAATAGGGTTCCCCTTAATTCCGCCTGCACGGAAACCCCTCCGTTACCGGCAACACGAAACACCGTGAGCATCACAACTAGCGCGGACACGGAAATACCGGGAAAAAAATGGCGGAAATACCGTGATCACGGTGGCGGAACCGCCGCCACCGCGAACATGGCGTTATACACTGCCGGCTGAACTGAATCAGGGCACAGGTGCACCAAATCAGCCCAGCTGGACCTAGCAGGCCACTGGGAGCCTACAAAAGGGCCACACCCAGCCCAACACAACACAGAACCATGCAGGCAGCAGGGCTAGTAGCACTGGGACTGGGCCTACTCAACCAACAGGCAGTACTGCACATGGTGGCAGCAATGGCGCAGAGGAGGAGGCGTAGGCGGAGGAGGCGCAGGCGGCAACCAGCCAACCCTGCAGCTATGGCAAACCCCATTGCCCAGCCAGCCCGACCCCGCCGCCAGCCACCAATACCACGCATCAGGGCCTCACCCTGGAACCTCACCCCAGGACAGATCCACACCCTATACCGGCTGGACCGTGCAACAATCCTGCACATCACCGCCATGATTGAGGACAACATCAGCAGCCTAATTGACACCCCCACTGCCATCCCCCCCCTCTTGAAGGTTGTCTCAGTTCTGCATTTCCTTGGCACTGGCACCTATCAACACACGGTTGGTGAGCTGCACGGCATATCACAACCGTGTTTCTCAAAAGTCCTGGTACAGGTACTGGATGCCATGTTGCGCCATGTGTCGGAACACATAGCCCTACCCCGCACCCTCCCCGGGGTCATTGCCACCAAGTTGGCCTTCCATGCCATAGCAGGCATGCCAAATTGCATAGGCGCAGTTGACTGCACCCACGTCGAGCTGACAGTACCACATGCAATTGAGGCGGTGTTCCGCAATAGGAAACAGTATCACTCCTTGAATGTCCAGATGGTTTGTGATGCCATGCAACTGATTACACACTGCTGCGCACGTTTCCCAGGCTCATCACATGACTCAATGGTACTGCGGAATTCCACGTTGCCACGGTACATGGAACGCTATGCCGGACAAAGCACGTGGCTATTGGGTGAGTACAGCTGACGATGCTACAACCCTGTCGGAGTGGTGTGTGTGTGTCCAGGCAATGAGCATTGTGAGTGTGCCGCTGTGACCGCACATGCATCACCCCCCTTCCATCTACCAAATACACAGCGGATGCCAAACATCATGAAGGAAGACATGACAGGGCACCACAATGTGCCCGTGCACACACTGCCACAGCCAATCCCGTCACTGTCCCATGAACCCTGTGCCACTGCAGACACCCACCCTCAATTGAAACACTGCCCCAAAAAGCACGAGAGGCGTGTAAATGATACGAGTATTTACTACTTCCGTACAGTGAAGTCACTCTGCCATGTGTGGACAGCACTGCACCATGAAATGCACACAATCAAATGTCACCCGCAGGGCACAGCAAACATGCAAGTTAATGTGTAGGCCCATATGCAGTCAGCGACATTCCTCGTGATGGCCAAAACATACCTCCAGACACTGCATGGTTCATATGCATGAATGAATGATGATACAAGAATGCACAGCAGCAGATGAGGACATGATGCCACAAAACCTGACATGTTCCCCCATCTACATCCCATGTAGGTGATGCGGGATATGCACTCACGCCATGGTTGATGACACCTGTACGGAGACCAAGGAACAGGCATGAAGAGGCATACAATAGGGCACATATCCGCACACGTGGAATGATTGAGAGGACATTTGGACTGCTGAAGGCCCGTTTCCGCTGTCTGAGCAGATCTGGCGGATCACTGCTGTACAGCCCAGTGAAGACGGGCAAAATCACGCTGGTATGTGCCATGCTGCACAATATATGCCTGCGCAGGAACATCCCAATGCCACCAGACGCAGATGAGGAAGATGGGGATGGGGATGGGGATGGGGATGGAGATGGGGATGGAGATGGGGATGGAGATGGGGATGGAGATGGAGATGGAGATGGGGATTGGATGGCACCGCCTCCCCCTGGGGGTGCACATGATGGCCAGAGAGCACGGGATGCCCTGATTCGCATTTACTTTTGAGTCACAGCACATTCACAGTAATGCACAAACATGGTGACGACAATGAATTAATAGTTGCACTGCAAAATAAATGATCAATGTCCACACATGTATGTCTTGATTTGAAATGGTGATGTATTGATGTAATAACAACAGGGAAGAAGGTGCATTGGTTAGGGAAGCTGTACACCCGGGGCCACCCACCACCCAAACGTGCCCACCCCCACCCAGAGCCCATTGTCCAAACCCCCAAAACTACCTACCCCACCACCCAAACGTGACCACCCCTCTCACACCCTTGTAGTCCACATGTGTCCTGCACTGCCCTACACACATGCCATCACTTCCGTGTGCGCTTCTGTGCAACCTTGCCCAAGGGACCCGTTAGCCTACTCGAGCGCCTCCTTGGACTGGCAGTAGTGGAGCTGGATGGGGTGGTAGTGTTTGATTGGCCAGAATCAGGGATTGAGGGCATCCGTGCCAGATTTGCCTGTTGGCCAACCAACATGGCCTCCACAAGCCTGGAGGTGTGGTCATTGCCCTCCCGCACATGGCGTGCAAGGGTCACTATGGTGCTCGCAAAGCGTCCAATGGACCTCGACAGGCGACGCACTGAGGCGCTGTAGCTCTCCCTCTGCAGCCTGGATTCCTCTAGCTGCCTCTCCACCAGCTGGGTGAGGGTAGCCTGCTGGTCCTCCATCCGCTGCATGCGGGCATTCAGTTCGGCCATGGATGGGGTGGGCGACCTCATGGGACTCCCCAGTGAAGTGGGGCTGAACCCCAGCTCATGGAAGGAGCCCAGGTCTTCCAATGTGGGCATCTCCCCCTGTGGCCCTGTTTCCGAGTGCTCTTGCGGGGCACTGTTATCACTGCAGGCCGCCCCCTCTGCAGTGCTGCTGCCTTCGGTGTTTTGTTGGGTGGCCATGATAGGTTCCTGTGGCACCTGTCTGGACTCAGCCAGTGTGGAGATGGTGGGGATGTTGGTGGTGGTGGTGGTGTGATGCACATCTGTGGTGGCTGGTAATGTGGCCAGAGGTGCAGAACTGCCGGCAGCATCCTCCTGTGTGGTGGCGGTGGCTAGTGTACTTGCCGATGCTGATTGGCTGGCCTGTTGTGCAGTATCACTGTCACTTGAAACGGCTGTGGGGACACAAAGGGCATGCAATTAGTGTTGTTGTGGTGGCAGATGGGTGCATCACATGCGTCATTAAGATTGTACATTGAATAGTGTTAGTCACATGCATCTGATTGCTGGTGTCTGCATTCAGTGATATTGGTTGCCATACGGATCATAATGGGTCCTTTGGCCCACACATGCACTGCCTGGGGGGGGGGGGTTGTTAATGGGTCCTAGGCCCACACATGCACTGCCTGGGGGGGGGGGTTGTTAATGGGTCCTTTGGCCCACACATGCACTGCCTGGGGGGGGGGGTTGTTAATGGGTCCTTTGGCCCACACATGCACTGTCTGGGGGGGGGGTTGTTAATGGGTCCTTTGGCCCAGTACTCACAACTGCATATTTACATGTGGCATTCATGTTTGGGCACTTACCGGCATCTGCAGGTGGGCTCACTCCTGCCTCAGCCTGCCCAATCCCATGGATTCCCTCTAGGTGGAGGACGCTGCTGCAACGCTCCTCCCATGCTTGCAGCCTCAGTGGGGAAGGGGGTCCTCCGCCTGTCCCACTGCTGCGTTGGCGGTGCGTGGAAATGAGGTTGCGTACCCTCAGCCTCAGGTCGTCCCAACGCTTGTGGCAGTCCTTCACGCTCCTCACTGCCACGCCCACAGCGGTGCACTTGCGTGCAGCTTCGGCCCACACCTCCTTCCTCCGCTGCTGTGTGGCACGCCGTTGGTCGGCGCTGAACAGCATCTCAGCATTGTCCACAATGTGCTCCACCAAGACGGTTAGCTCCGCCTCGCTGAAGCGCTGTTTGCGCTGCCTCTGAGCAGGAATCCTGGCAGACATGCTGGTGGTCCCTTTTGGCTTCTCAGAGTCAGGATTGTGCTTGTGCTGGCTCTGGATGGCAATGGATTGTGCTTTTATATGATGGCCGCCTCTCTGTTTCCTGTTTTGGCGATCATGGTATTTCCGGTTCCGTGTCCGTGGCGGCGGAGGCGGAAACGGGTTTTGCGCCACTTGTGGCTTCGTTATTTCCATTTCCGTGGGGTATTCCGTGACGGCGGTAACAACGTTTCCGAGTCCGTGTGGTGCGCGCGACCGACAGCGTGTAATCGTGCGGTTTTTCCGCACCCTTGCGGACATGGAAACGTTTTTACCGCCATCACGGATTTTGCACGGTCCCGGACTGGCAGGTTGTAATGAGGCCCATGGTGTCCATCTTGACTTACTAGCGTCACTTCTTGGGTGGTATGCGTTACTGGTCCGGAGGCTATCTCCGTACCATCCACCGTAGTAATGACGTCCTTTACAGCCTTTGGACAAAGAGTCAGATTCATCCTCAAAACCATTTCATGATCCACATAATTGCCGATGGCACCGCTGTCGACGTAAGCTTCAATCGCATGTAATCGATCCGGATGTTCAGGGCTAATGAGGACCATAGGTATCACGAAATGCGAGGTCACGGAACTGGTTTTAACGCTCGGCAATAGGACCTCTATTCTTGTCGGGCGAGGTTGTTTCCCTGCTCAGAGTTTGTGACCCTGGTAACTGCAGCTCCTACTGCCTTCTTGGCTGGTTTCACCCGACAGTCTCGAAGAAAGTGCCCCGAGTTTCCGCAATAGAGGCATAATTGCAGCTGTTTTCTCCTTTCCCGCTCCTTTTGTGTTAGTGGTCCTTTCAGGCCCCCTATTTGCATGGGTTCCCCGGAGTCTACTCCTTTGGTAGGAGTTGGTGGTTTGGAAAATACTCGAGCATCAAACTTGGAACGATCAGCCTTCCTGTTCTGCAGTCTGTGGTCAATTTGAACGACTAAGTCAATATAGTCCGAACAGTCTTGCGGGGGATTCACTACTTGGGCTAACACATCTTTGAGCTCTCCACGTAAACCTCTATAAAACAGCGTAATCCTTTTGTCCTCAGGCCATCGAGTTTCCACTATCAGTCTGTTGAAAGACGCAATATAAGCCAAAAGGTCTTGATTACCCTGTCGCAATGAAAGGAGCTCATTGTCCAAGGCCTGCCCCTGTGAATGTTTTGCAAACAGTTTTTCCATACTGAGCTGAAAAGCTTGAACATCATGGAGAACCGGATCATCTTGATTAACTAGAGGGATCGACCAGTCTGCCGCATTGCCACTAAGGTACGAAAGCACGAAAGCTACCTTAGCTTGATCAGTTGGAAAGGCTGCTGGCCGGCATAAGAAGTGCAACCGGCACTGATTAATAAATACTGCAAACCTCTTTGGGTCACCAGAAAATCGTTCGGGCGGAGCCAGATGTACATTCCCAGGTAGGTTGATCTGCACTGGGTTCGTAGAGGATGTTGAAGGAAGATTTTCCCCTGATGCGGGTAACTGAGTTTGTCCGGCTTGTGACTGTAGCAATTGTCTAGCGAGATCGTCTGTTCGCTCCTTGGAAATAATCAGTTCCCTTCTTAGAGCATTCGTTTCCTGACGGGCTGCATGCACTTCTGCTCTTAGTTCCCCAAGTAACTGGGCTAGCTGGTCGGTATCCGAGGTTTCCATAGCGCCTGGGTGGGAGTTTTGCGATAGGCTTTGCGTTCTGTAACGCTCACCTGATTCCCGCAGAGGCGCCGGTCTTGACTGGGTGAATGCCGTATCTTCAAAGGTGATGTGTAACACACGGTTGGCTCTTTGGGCTGGACCTCTGTGCACTGTATGTCTGACTCGAAGAGTAAGATGTCTGCAGATAGAAAATATGGGATTAATGAACTGGGGTTATTGGGTGCCTCTCTCCTCTTCCCTTTCTCTTCTCCTGTAGAACCCCAAAGGTTAACACCCTCACCTTAGGTAAGTGAACGCCGAGCTCTCCATCTGCCTCGGGGCAGGGTGCCGTAACCAGTTCCTTCACTGGATAAGGGTGCAGGCCTCTTGACCTCAGAGGACTGCTGTCCGTCGTTAACTGCACGAACGGTAAGTTCTGGGCACTTCAAATGTCTTAAAAGTCTTTTGTAATGATATCTCTTGTTTTGCAGGGTTCCGGCGATGGCGGATGGCGGGCTGATGAGAGTTGAGGATCGAACCCGCGTGAGGAATAGAAGCGCCTGGAAGCACGTAAGTAAGCGCTTGTAGCCTGCTTCACGATGCGCACTAACTGTCCCTTTTATCTTGCAGGTACAAGTTCGGAGCTTTAGAGAAGCTGAAGGGTGCTGGAATACCCACTGGATTCGGCGTGGGAAGGAGTAATGGCACGTGAGTAATAAAGTTGCCCAATGTCTTTAAACGCACCTTCTTCTGTCTTTCAGATGCGGGATGCAGCGCCGAAGGCCTCCGGAGGGTGCGAAGAGCTGGTAAGCTTTTGTCTTTCAGATGCCGGAATGCAGTGCGAAGACCTCCGGAGCATGCGAAGAGTAGGTAAGCCTTTGTCTTTCAGATGCCGGAATGCAGCGCGAGGCGTTGGTGACAGCCGATGGACCAGGTAAGAGATGCGCTGCCACTGAAGACCGTAGTGCTAACCTGTTCTTTCTTTGTCTTTACAGGTGCTGCTGAAGACTGGATTCCAGGATGGTAACCCTTTGTTCCCTTAGGCCCAGGATCAGAAGCAGAAGACACGATGAGCGTTCTGCTGCAGAGAATGCAGAATAACGCAAAGCAAGATTCATCCATCGGGTGTGGTTTAAATAGCCTCCTGTAGTGCTTAGGTGTCTCCTTCCACAGCCACGCCTAGGTAAGAAAAGAGTTCCTGCTTTCCAGAAGAGTTCCAGTGTTCTGAACCTAGGGAGTGGCTCCTGCCCCACCCAACAGGAAAAGTAGTCCCAAACAGAAGAGGATCAGGGGTTCAACTGGCAGGTAAGTAAGCAGCATGGTCTGCTGCAGGTAAGTCCACCCAAGCATTATGAGCCCGGCGCTTCCAGCGCTGGGACTGGGCATCTTTATGAGCCTGGTGCCACTGGCGCCAGGACAGGGTCCAAAAGGTCCCAATTGGGACTGGCTGGCACTCGGAACCGGGGTTATGGGTCTGCTTCCAAGGGAGTCGGGCAAGTCCTGATCTTTTGGAAGCAGAGATCATGACACTCTTCCACTTGTGTCCGTAGCACTTGAGAGTTGAGGACGCCCTGGCCTTCGCAAGAACCTCCTTGCAGTCCGCTGGGGTATCGTACTCTCCAAACTCTAGTGCTGCAGGAGCCAGGCCTGCAAGTTCAGCGACTCCGGGTCGTGATGAAGGATGGCTCCTCCTTCTCTGGAGGGAAGATCTGCATCCGTCGACAGTTTGACTGGTGGGGACGCTGAAAAGTCCAGAAGGTCCGGGAACCAGATCTGTCTCGGCCACGCCTGTGCGACGAGGATCATCCTGCACCGGGACCTCTTGAGTTGGTTGATGAGTCGGAGCAGCAACGGCAACGGAGGGAATGCATACAGGAACAGGCCGTCCCAGGGGAACGAGAAAGTATCGCCCATGCTCGTCGGCTGGGGAAACCTGCTGGCGAACCTCTGGCACTTGGAGTTCGTCGCCGTCACAAACAGGTCGATCTGGGGTTTGCCCCATCACTGGAAGAGTCGATCCACTTAATCCTGGCGTAGTTCCCACTCGTGGCACGAGCGCAGCTCCCTGCTGAGTGAGTTGGTGATGGTGTTTTTTATCCCTGCTAGATGAAAGGGTACCAGAAACATCCCCTGGGTAACGACCCAGTGCCTCAGATCTTGGGCTTCCTTGGATAGGGCCTGGGATCTGGTTCCTCCCTGCTTCCAGATGTAGAACATTGTGGTGGTGTTGTCAGTGAAGATCCTCACCACCTTCCCTTGAGGGACGGGAGGAATGACCTGATGGCCCAGAAAACTGCTCGGAGCTCCAGTATGTTGATGTGGAGCGGCCCCTCCTCTGGGAGTCAAAGGCCTCTCGCGTGAAGATCTCTGGTGTGTGCTCCCTACGCCTCCAGGGAGGCATCCGTCGTCACCGTCACTTGGTGTGCTGAGGTCTGAAAGTCTGTGCCTGCCGCGAGATACGCGTGGATGCCCCACCACCGAATTGCTTGGCGGAAGACCTCGTTGAGCGAGAACTTGTCCTCGAAACTGCCCGCCGCTTGCCTCCAGCGGGCATCGAGGAACCCCTGTAGCGGGCGCATCCGAAGCCTGCACAGGTGCACCAGATAGATGCATGAGGACATGATCCCGAGAAAGGACTTGTTGGACCTCACCCTGGACGCTGCACCTTGCCCAGGATAGCCTTCGTCCTTTCCTCCGACGGCGAGGCCAATCGCGCAACTGTATCGAGCTTGGCTCCCAGAAACAGTGCGACCTGCGACGGAACCAGGTGGGATTTGGGGAAGTTGATGGAGAATCCCAGGTCTGTAAGCAGCCGGACGGTCTTCGCTGTGTGTTCGCCGGCGAGTTCCCTTGTTCTTGCCCGGATGAGCCAATCGTCCAGGTAGGGGTAGACGTGGACCCCCTGCAGGCGCAGGCGCACCACCACTGGTGCCAGGCACTTGGTGAATACCCTGGGTGCCAACTTCAATCCGAATGGGAGGGCCTTGAACTGGTAGTGCCGTCCTTGGACAACAAACTGGAGAAACTTTCGGTGTCCTTTTAGAATGGGAATGTAAAAGTACGCATCCTCCAAATCCAACGACGATAGGAAGTCGCCTTCCTCCAGCTGGCCCAGTACGTGCTGGAGGGTGACCATCCAGAACTTTTGTGCCTTGATGTATTTGTTTAGTCAACGCAGGTCCAGGATGGGACACCATCCCCCTGTCTTCTTTCTGACGAGGAAGTATCTTGAGTATACTCGGAGCCTCGGAGCCTCTTTGGGGCGAGCTCGATGGCTCCTTTCTTGAGCATCGCCCTTACCTCTAACAGCAGTTGAGGGACGTGGTTTTCCTTCCTGGCCACGGGAGGAATGCGGGGGAACTTCTTTAGAAATTTGAGTGTGTGCCCGAGGGCCATGGCATCCAGCACCCAACGGTCGGTGGAGATGGACTCCCACACGCTGATGAACTTTGTCAGCCGGCCTCCCACCGGGGTCCTCCGGTGGGGGCCCGACACAACGGCCGGTTCAGTTTGCTTGGAGGTGGCCTTGCCGCCTTGGCACCCCTGGCGACTATGACGAGATCCACCTGACTTGCCTCGTCCCCTGTAGGCTTCTTGCGACGAGGAGCGGGCCGCCTGATGGTCTGTTGAGGAGCCGCCGCCGAATCCTTTGGAGGTACCTTGCTTGCCTCCTGAGTTCCGAAAGGGCAGCCGTCGTTGCGCAGAACTCCCAAGGCCCGAGCCGTCTCTGTGTCGGTCTTGATGGCCTGAAGTAACTCATCCACTGTTTTTCCAAACAGGTTGTTCCCGTCGAAGGGCATGTCCAATACTCTGGTTTACACGTCCTGGCGGAAATCTGTTGCCTTGAGCCATCCCCGCCACCGAAGGCAAACGCTGTTGCCCAACTGGCAGAAACCGGTGTCGGCAATGTCCGTGGCTACCGTTATGGCGTGGTCCAACTCCACCTCACCTTCCTGTAGGATCGCCAGGGCCTCTGCCCACTTGTCGTCCGGAAGTCAATCCAACAGGGGGGCAATCTTGTACCACAACTCCCTGTCGTAGTGGGCCACGATCGCCAGGGCGTTGGCCGCCTTAATTGTCGTTGCGGCAGACGAGATGACTCGTCGTCCCATGGCGTCCAGTTTCTTTCCCTCGCCGCCCGGTGGGGAAGTTGAAGTTGAAGCCGATGCCCCCGCCGCTTTCTTCTTGGCCGCTGCCGAGACGATTGAATCCGGGGTCGGCCTGCCCTAAGGCACAAAGGGGCGGGTTCGGGGTCCCGGTATTCTTCTCGTACCGGTCCCTCTTGGCAGGTGCCGTGGACGGGTTCTTCAGAAGAGCAAGTCCCTCGTCCCAGTTGTCATCCAGCAACGGCACCGCGAGAACCGTCTTCCTCTTGTCCTCGCGCCGTTGGTAGAGGAAGCCTTCCTTGTTTTGTTCTTTGGGCAGAGCTGAAAAAGCTCGGATGGCCTGGCAATCATGGCATGGAAGGAGCCAATTTTATCGGGCGGGGAGGCCCGAGGAGGTGATGATGGGAGGCCCATCCTGTCATCACCACCATCGTTACCCGTCCCCGTTGTGGCTTTATCTGCTCCTGTGTCATCCTCCGGGACAGGAGAAGGAGATAACGGCGGAGAGGGCCGTGAGGGCTGGAAGGGCAGGGGTGGATGAACTCTCCTCCTCTTGTTTGGAGGGCTTCCCGATGGGCCCGGTTCTACTGGGTCATCCGTTGAGGGTAGGGGCAATCTCATCCTTATCACCGTGCATAAGGTTTGGATTGCCATCAAAATGGCCACCGAGTTGTCCTGTGGCTCGGGTTGCGATGGGCGCGACGGTTACTCCTCCTCCACGGGAGCCTCATCGGCGCCACCATCGCTCTCTTCGTCCTCCTCGACAGGATTCCTCCTGTGGGACCGGACCTCTTCTAACTTCTCGTTGAGGCCCTCCACGGATTCGACCAGATCCTCCTCGGAGGCTGTATCTGTGTCCGTAACGGCCACGCCCCCCCTCTTTTTCCACCGGGGTCTTCACAGGGGTCTTCTCGATGGGCTGAAAAGAGGATTCCCTCTGCGGCGGCAGGGAAACTCTGGGCCCCGAGGTCGCCTCCACTGGGGTAGCCTCCACAGGATTCGCCAGGGCCGTCGCGACTACCTCGATAGAGGCCTTAGCCGGGTGAGTCAAGGCCTTCACTACCTTGTGGACGCTTGAGGCCTTCACCTTGGCTGGTTCCTTTGAGATCGACCGGGGCTTCTCCAGAAGCTTACCCGGGTTCTCAGACTTTCTCTTCCCCGAGCCAGAGCGTTGGCTCATGGTTGATGGCGCCGGTGAAGGTGTACCCTGCCTGGCAGCCGAGGAGCCCTATCATTCGGCGCTTCTGGTGCCCGCGGACTGGCGGTGCTTTGCCTTTTGTTGGGCCCCCGTCACCGGAGCGCCCTCGCAGGACTTAGAAGACCGCTCGGACGACTTCTTCTCACCTGCTGGGCTCTTTCCTTCCAGCCAGTTGGCGAGACGGGTCCGACGATCCCTCATAGTCCGGTCCGTCATGTTCATGCAAAACGCACAGTCCTTTTCCACGTGCGTTTTGTCTTTGTGACGGCAGTAGAGGCATCTCGAATGCTCGCCCTCCTTGAACACATTCTGTAACCCACATCCAGGGCAGTCCCTAAACAGCTTGGATCCGGGTGTTGAGCTTCCCTTTTCCTGGGCCATGTCCATGAGGTAGGCCTCAGAAACTTCTGGAATCCTCCAAGAAGCGTAACTCGACAAAACCTTCACCCTTGAGGGGTGTAGAAAATTCCGAAACGGGTACCCGTTGATCGGAAGTAGAAATGGTGGAGCTTGAGGCTCGATTGACCAAAAAAATGAGATAAAACTCTTTGAAAAAACGCAAAAAGCAGTAAAAGCTTGAGAGCTATTGTCATGATGCCTACCCCCGGGGACCCAGACCAAGTCCAGCAACCCCGGAAGCAGACATCAAGTTATCCCAAGCAAGCCCAACAACCCCTGCTAGGGGCTATTTGGGTGCAGTCCTGGCGTCTATGGTGCCAGGCTCATATGGAGAGTCAGTCCTGGCGCCATAGGCGCCAGGCTCATAAATTAAAACTTACCTGATGCAGACCATGCTGCAAACTTACCTGATGCAGACCATGCTGCAAGAGCTTCAAGCCAAAAGAGGCTTGGAAGGGACTACTTTACCTAGGGACTATTTTTTACTCGGGTGGGGTTGTGGAGGAATACTTACCTGGGACTACTTTGGAGGCTATTTAAACCACGCCCGAAGAGCAGCACACGCTTCGCGTTATTCTGCATCCAGCAGCGTAACGCTCACCGTGCCTGCAAGTCTGCATCCAGTCTTCTGCCACGCCCGCCTCGTGTCTGGAGCTCCTAGAAAAAGGGAGAAAGAAGGAGAAAAGGTTAGAACAAGAGCAATACCTTTAATCCTTACCTGAATTCCCGATTCATCGCGCCTCCGAGCTGGAAGAAAGAAGTTATTTTACGCGCATCGCCTCGCCTGCTGCAGCGCCGCGCTAAACTCACCGGCCTTCGCAGCATCTTCACATTCCACCGCATCCACCTGCATGTTCCCGCCGCACTCCGGCACCTAAGGGGAAGACAAGAACAGCAAGGGGGGCCAAGGGAATACACAGAGGTAATATTAGTTACCTCCCCATAGACTTACCTGATTTTACCACCGGGGGTACTATTCCTCTTCACGGGTCGCCGCAGCTTCCACTGCATCTTCGCCTAACCCCGGCTCCTAAGGGGAAACAAAAGGACAGCAAGGTGAAACAAAGGGTGAAACAAGGGGAAACCTCCTCACCACAATAGACTTACCTGATTTTACCGCCGGAGGCATTATTCCCCGAGACTTCATATTTTCTCTCAGCGCCTGAATAAGGGAGAAAGCAACAGGTTACATATTGACATTATTTTATCGAAGTTTGTTGGATAATACAAATCCTTACCTGAATATTACCGGATGCCACGAGGAACTCTTCCCCAGGGTCAAGCTGCAACCTGCAAGGAATTGGACAAGAGTGAAAGTCAGACATTTGAACTCTTACGAACTACATACTTACGGCGTCTTGCCGGGAATCTCGGAGTCAATATTGTTCTGGAACTCACCAATTCCATCGAGCCAGTGAAGCAACTGGTTATCTACGCGCCCCTGCGCTCTATGCAGGATGGAGAGCTCATCTTTCCAAACCATCAGGTGAGACTATAAAAGGGGACATCAAAGGTGATCAGTGGGGAGAACAGCGGGAGTGGGGGGGGGGTTAACGCTCAACTCCACGGGTGGTTAATTCCCTTTCTCCATTTGCAGAAGAATATTCCTACGGGTCAAGCAAACGAAGCTAGGTGGGCCAGTCCAGTCCGTCATCTCGGCACTACGCGTCACATTGGTGGAGACCGCAGCTGTCCAGTTCAGATCGACGCCCCTGTGGGAGCCAGGTGAGCGTAACAGCTATAACATGAGGACTCCGAACACTTGAACGTGCGGTAAAAATCGGAGGATGGCTGCCAGGGGTGGGGCTTAGGGAGAGGGCAGTCATTGGCTGGGGGCAGTATGACCCAGAGACCAGTGATTGGTTGCTACTAAGAAAGACAGATCAGAAACGAAACTGATACTGATTTTTTCTATACCGAGGATTCCCAGCCTGACGACGGGGAATATTCATGAGCATGTGAATCCATGCCAGACCCATGCTGGAGAACGCAACACATTAGACGAGCACCTATCCTCATATTATGCATCTACCATCTACTCCTCAAAAGCTCTGGCAGATCCTTAACAGCCAAAAGAAATTGCTTATTTCTTGAATCTTTGCATCTATTTGGAATTAATATTAGACTGCTTTTCGATTGCTTTGATGACTCAAATGTGCCTACGCGGACTGTTCCCATAAAGACAACTACTCCTAGCCCAGTTTATGGCAACATTACTCATTCCATTCGGGGGTGGTAGTCCAGTCCTGGTGTTTCCTTTACTTTGTGGGACTTGTACACCTGAATTTCCCCATTATAAATCCAGGACTGCAAGTTCCAGAATTAAAAGGTAAAATCAGGACTGGACTAGCGCCTCCCGAATGGAATGGGTAAAGTTTCCCTGTATGTGGCCCGTTTCCGGGTTCATCATTGTTGGGATCCCGTAGGCTGTACAGTGAAAGGAGGGGTGTGGAGCAGATTTCAGAAAAAATGGTTGCGCTGTATTAAAAAGTCACGACTTTAACTCCTCTCTCAGAGTTTAGTTTTTTATAAAGCATTGTGATCACTGTGCCACTAGTTTTCGTTACACGTGAACTGCTCTGGACCGAAAGAATGTAGAGCTTTTCATAAAGAGAAGTTCCTCGCCACAAAAAATATATACGCTCTCGAGTTTTCCCAAATATCTAGAATTTTCAAGAGAAAAGGTACAATGTCGTCTAAACTGAAACCGGTTTCACCTAAAGAGAACAAAGTAAAAAACAAAAGAGAACAAAGTAATAAACTAAAGAGAAAAAAGTTAAAATTTAGATCACCGATTCTTTTACCCATCCCACTCACTTGTCCTTCTACCCACTCCAGCCCCCTGTCCCTTCAGACATGGCACCATAATCCCCCCCAACCCTCTTCAGCTCTTGCCAGCGCACAACCTCACCACTTTTTGTTCCACTTCCTTATTTCCTTGTGAAAGGTAAGGGGCAGGGTCTTGTATAGCAGACCCCTGCCCTTTTCACAACCTTGTTGCAGGTTACGAAGTCTGTGCATGGAGAAAGGATGGCCGGTTGGAGGCGCGCCAAAGCCAACCGAGAAGTGGGAAGATGGGAGAAAATAGCATTGTGAATGGAGGAGAGCACAGGGGCAACGCGCTGGTCTTGGAAGCAAGATCACGCAGAGTAAAAGAGGTTCAAATCTCGGTTCTGTAGAGCACAGGTTCAAATCCAGGATCCGTAGAACAACAGAGGTTCGAATCGCAGATCCGTGCTTAGAAACCGAACGCAGGTATTTTATGAGGTGGGTTAAATGGCGATACCTTTTGTCTTCTGGCTCACCCAAGACTTGAACGTGAACTCCAGTTACACTGCAGACTCCTTCAGAAGGCACAGAGACGAAGTCAAGCTGCAGCCGGAGACACTACACCTACCAGAGACCACGCCTGCCACTTGCACCCTGTCAATTACCTGCGCCCCTCCCATAAACCTAACTCTTTGCTGATCCTTATGGAGCAACTATATGAAGCACTCGTAGTTTCTCCAAGAGTGTCAGCAGAGCCACTCCTTGTTTCAAACCTTGTCTCTTGGCAGATTTCACAATCTGCAAAGTCAGCCAGCGTTGGTTAGGTCTTGAAAAGAATTACACAATCCATTCAACCCCCACTCCGAGTAGTTCACAAGCAGAATGGTCTTGAAACCAACTCCTGGCACCACAGAAAGATCACACCATCAAGACACATGCCAAGGGGGCGAACATCTCACTCTGATGTGTAGGATTGGGGGTGGGGTGGGATATCAGGGTGTCATCGTAACCCCCCCACTGCCCCACTGATGAAAAATACTCAGCTCTGCATTGGGGCATGAAACTACAATAGGATGCCAAGAATCCGTAATCATCGACACAGTGGACTCCTTGCCACGGTTGATGAAACGGATCCCCGCTACATTACCGCAATATACTGTGTGTGGCAGAAAGAGCCGCATGATCAAAGCCACGAGTGAGCAGAATGGCCATAATTCACGCAGCGTAGCGGGGACACTGGTGAATTCTGCCCGATATCAACCCGATTAACAAATTTCACCTATAGAGCGCAGTTGGACATTTCGAGCATTTTGCTGCCTGGAATTACGGGCAATTGGGGTTTTGCATAATGTTTTGGCCCTCTAATTTTGAAATAGTCAGCGATTTTGTTGCCTCTAACTGGGACTACACAGAAATGGTGGACTCAAGCCAGTAGGCCTCATTATGAGTTTAGCAGTGCAGGTGAAATGGGGCAGTAATTCAGTTACCAACCCTCATTTCACTGGTAACGGAATAACCCCGCTTTTACTGCCTCGCGAAGGTCAACTTTGAAGTGGAGCATTCACCCCCATCATGGGATAAATCCTACACTTTCAGGCCAAACAGGCCGAGACTTACCATGCGGCATTACCACTTGATGTAAATCCACCAAAAATCCCCATGGAGTCCTCTGGACTAAAAAATGATGGATTTGCAGGACCATACCACTAAACTCTTAAAGGGACGGGACTGAGTGGCCACAAAGGTTAAAAAAAAAAACGGCTGATAAATTACTGCCAATTAACCACCAAACTTGTAATGATGGTGGGGGAAACAGGATATGGGCGCCTCCTCTCTGACGTTATTCCCAGTATCTTCAAACCCTGTTTTAGCCATCAATGAGTCTGCAGATGTTAAATGTTAAAGGTATTTGTACCGCGCAACGTCACCAACGGAATTGGTCCCCAGGCGCTCTGGCGGATCTGTAAATGATAAGGTGGGGTGGGGTGGGTTAGTAAGGTGAAGAGGGAGTAGGATAGTGAGAGGAGTGGTATTCTGTTGGCAGCTTCAACTCCGTATACACCAGATGCTGAGCTTTGGTGCTGGTATCGGCCGCGTGTGCTGTTGGTCCGGTTTATGTGTTGTTGCAGTGTTGTGAAGTGCGTGCGGCTTGTTGTGCGAGAGATGGTTGTGTGAGTTTGAGTGAGATAAGTATGCAGAGTCTGAGTTTATATTGGTTAGTGGGTTACCTGACCTTTGGCATGTTAGCATTGCAGTTCTGTCCCAGTGTGGCACCAGCTGGTCCCCACAGCTCTATCTGGATGCGGCGCGGGCCAATGTCCAGAATTCTTTCTGGGTGTGGGCAAGCCAACAATTCACAGTCCTGTCCAGATGCGGCGTAAACTAGCGTTCTAAAATCTGTCCAGGTGTGGGCGTGCTATCATTCGCAACCCCATCCGGATGCTGCTGATCAAAGAAGTAGGCGTTTCCGGGAAATCCGCCGAAATAGAAGGCTACGACACGTTTCAGGCGTGTGCCGCTCACTACATTATGGCAAGCGAGCACTGATTATTCAGCGCACGTGCCTGTCGGTCCCAATACACATGAGGCGATTTGGGAACCCAAGATGGACGACAGCCGTGGATTGTAAATGGTCAAAACAAGCACAACTCCCCACCCCTCATCCCTTGTGCATTATGGTCCCTCCAAGCGCCACCCCGTCTTCTTTCATCATCCAGCCTCTTTTTATGCCAAAGCATGTACAATTAAATGTTAACGTCGCCAAACAAAAATTTGACACTGTTCAACCGCGAGGCCAAAAAGTAAGGCACATTTATTTACATGCTCCGGACCAACCAAGAGGGTTGGAGGGGACACGGAAATCAGATGCAGAGTGCAACAAGGCCGAGCTACCCCTCATGCCTCAAAGTGCAAAATCCCACTTTTCACACTTCTCTAGACAGCTAGTACCCCATATTCAGGGCTCAGGAACGCCCTCTCAAGACTTACAGTGCCCTTGTATTTGTGTGGTCACACATCACACATTTGCAATGCATGCTGACTCTGTGGCGCGCACACACCGCCACCACAACTGGAGCATGTGGCAAACGTTGGCATTAGAACCGTGTCCCGGGATCGCCTTTGCAGCGCTGATTACTATCATTTCCTAAGTAGCTTCAATGATAATCGTGTTCACTGTGGCAGGCAAATCTTTCAATAAAATGAGAACAGTCATTTTGGGATAATCTGGATCCACATTGTTTTCTTAAAAGACGACAGACGGGTAGTTCACCGCAAATATGCGCCGCGTCGAACGTTATATTTTCCCTTTCCCAAAAATGGCTAGTTCTTTTAAAATGCAGCCAACAGCGTTTGTACGTATTCATTTATTTTTTACATTTATAGAGCGCACAAAACCCATTGGCATCCTGGCACTGATGCGTGCCACCGTAGGGACTACAATTTGGATAAGGAAGCAGTGGCGGCAGGCCCCACCGTTGGTAAAATAACATTAATTTGTGCTCGAATATAGTGCCTCATGATGGATCCCTCCAGCTTCTAAGCGCTGTAATTATAGCTGTTTTAATTACGCCAATTTAATGGTACTCCATGTACAAACCTTGGAAGAATGAAAGGGTAAACTGGCCCTGCCGCAGGATTTGAACTTGCGAATTGGAAGCTGGTCCCGTGGCACAGACCTGCACGTTGCTTGGGAGGTAGCCATTTGAAATTACAGCTTATTTAAGGAGAGATGGGGGATGCAAGCTATTTTCGGGGCCTCCTGGAAAGCTGCGAGCTATTTGTACATAACACTGCAGTATGAAAGCCAAACTAGCTGGGAAGGACGCGGCAGAAGCGTTCATAATGATAGGATCATAAGAATAACCTTTCATTTTCCCATCAACCACAACACTGAGAACATGCTTCTCTCAGTCAACTCGTCAAGACATAAATCCATTCTATGTATTCAGGATTTCCACCCCAAATACATTTCAATGCATTGAGTCTGAAGTGGGGTCTGTTACATATCAGCGGTTATCCTGAAAACCTGGTGCGGTTGTGTCTATCAAGGACCGGAGTCGGAGGCCACAGACCTGAGAAAATATTGTTTGATTAATTCAATGAAATGCAAAATGTATTACATAGCACAGCACCTGTCACTTTGGGGGCCTCTTGGTGCACAGAAGGGTCTGGGAGAGAATGGGGAGGAGGGAGTTGCAAAACCCCAGATGTTGAGGGGTGCAGGCTGGCAGTCCAGGTTGTTGGGGTTTATGGTGGTACCACCTGGACATTTGTCAATCCAGACAGGAGTAACCCAAACCGATTAGGTACCAGCCCTGGAAAACCAAGAGTGCCATGGACTGGAGGAAGGGGTGTGGGTAAAGGGGTAGGAGGTACGGGGCCATGCAGAGGGAGCTCTCTGTGGGTGGTGGAGGGACTGCAGGTGTACAGATGTAGTGTGTTTGGGGAGTTGTGTACATAGTGTGAGGTAAGAAGAGCCTGACATGGTGAGTAGGTTAACGGGGGTGCAGGGTTGTCCTGGATTGATGGAACTGATCAGAACGAGGGGGCTCCTCGTTGGCCTATGTTTCAATGTAATGATGGTTCTTGGCCAGTGGTAGTTTGGGGGTGTTCCAGTATCCCTATCCCAGCTTGGCGGGTGCTGCAGAAGGTGTTGAAAGTAAGTCCTGGGTGATGATGTCATGTGCCTGTGATGGAGGATGCATGGGCTTGCTATTGCTATCCTAGGGCTGGCCTGGGCCTGTGCTTTGGAGGTGGTGGTGGTGGTGATGCTATGCGCCTGTGATGGAGGACGCATGGACTGCTAGGGTTATCCTAGGGTTGGCCTGTGCCTGTGCTTTGGAGGTGGTGGTGGTGGTGATGCCATGTGCCTGTGATGAAGGATGCATGGGCTTGCTATTGCTATCCTAGGGTTGGCCTGTGTCTGTGCTTTGGAGGTGGTGGTGATGCCATGTGCCTGTGATGAAGGATGCATGGGCTTGCTATTGCTATCCTAGGGTTGGCCTGGGCCTGTGCTTTGGAGGTGGTGGTGGTGGTGATGCCATGTGCCTGTGATGGAGGATGCATGGGCTTGCTATTGTTATCCTAGGGTTGGCCTGGGCCTGTGCTTTGGAGGTGGTGGTGGTGGTGGTGGTGATGCTATGCGCCTGTGATGGAGGACCCATGGACTGCTAGGGTTATCCTAGGGTTGGCCTGGGCCTGTGCTTTGGAGGTGGTGGTGGTGGTGATGCCATGTGCCTGTGATGAAGGATGCATGGGCTTGCTATTGCTATCCTAGGGTTGGCCTGTGCCTGTGCTTTGGAGGTGGTGGTGGTGGTGGTGATGCCATGTGCCTGTGATGAAGGATGCATGGGCTTGCTATTGGTATCCTAGGGTTGGCCTGGGCCTGTGCTTTGGAGGTGGTGGTGGTGGTGATGCCATGTGCCTGTGATGAAGGATGATGGGCTTGCTATTGCTATCCTAGGGTTGGCCTGGGCCTGTGCTTTGGAGGTGGTGGTGGTGGTGGTGATGCCATGTGCCTGTGATGGAGGATGCATGGGCTTGCTATTGTTATCCTAGGGTTGGCCTGGGCCTGTGCTTTGGAGGTGGTGGTGGTGGTGATGCTATGCGCCTGTGATGGAGGACGCATGAACTGCTAGGGTTATCCTAGGGTTGGCCTCGGCCTGTGCTTTGGAGGTGGTGGTGGTGGTGATGATGCTATGCGCCTGTGATGGAGGACGCATGGACTGCTAGGGTTATCCTAGGGTTGGCCTGGGCCTGTGCTTTGGAGGTGGTGGTGGTGATGCCATGTGCCTGTGATGAAGGATGCATGGGCTTGCTATTGTTATCCTAGGGTTGGCCTGGGCCTGTGCTTTGGAGGTGGTGGTGGTGGTGATGCTATGCGCCTGTGATGGAGGACGCATGGACTGCTAGGGTTATCCTAGGGTTGGCCTGGGCCTGTGCTTTGGAGGTGGTGGTGGTGGTGGTGATGCCATGTGCCTGTGATGAAGTATGCATGGGCTTGCTATTGCTATCCTAGGGCTGGCCTGGGCCTGTGCTTTGGAGGTGGTGGTGGTGGTGATGCCATGTGCCTGTGATGAAGGATGCATGGGCTTGCTATGGCTATCCTAGGGCTGGCCTGGGCCTGTGCTTTGGAGGTGGTGGTGGTGATGCCATGTGCCTGTGATGAGGGATGCATGGGCTTGCTATTGTTATCCTAGGGTTGGCCTGGGCCTGTGCTTTGGAGGTGGTGGTGGTGGTGATGCTATGCGCCTTTGATGGAGGACGCATGGACTGCTAGGGTTATCCTAGGGTTGGCATGGGCCTGTGCTTTGGAGGTGGTGGTGGTGGTGATGCCATGTGCCTGTGATGAAGGATGCATGGGCTTGCTATTGTTATCCTAGGGTTGGCCTGGGCCTGTGCTTTGGAGGTGGTGGTGGTGGTGGTGATGCTATGCGCCTGTGATGGAGGACGCATGGACTGCTAGGGTTATCCTAGGGTTGGCCTGGGCCTGTGCTTTGGAGGTGGTGGTGGTGGTGATGCTATGCGCCTGTGATGGAGGACGCATGGACTGCTAGGGTTATCCTAGGGTTGGCCTGTGCTTTGGAGGTGGTGGTGGTGGTGATGCCATGTGCCTGTGATGAAGGATGCATGGGCTTGCTATTGTTATCCTAGGGTTGGCCTGGGCCTGTGCTTTGGAGGTGGAGGTGGTGGTGATGCTTTGCGCCTGTGATGGAGGACGCATGGACTGCTAGGGTTATCCTAGGGTTGGCCTGGACCTGTGCTTTGGAGGTGGTGGTGGTGGTGATGCCATGTGCCTGTGATGAAGGATGCATGGGCTTGCTATTGCTATCCTAGGGTTGGCTTGTGCCTGTGCTTTGGAGGTGGTGGTGGTGGTGATGCCATGTGCCTGTGATGAAGGATGCATGGGCTTGCTATTGCTATCCTAGGGTTGGCCTGGGCCTGTGCTTTGGAGGTGGTGGTGGTGGTGATGCCATGTGCCTCTGATGAAGGATGCATGGGCTTGCTATTGCTATCCTAGGGTTGGCCTGGGCCTGTGCTTTGGAGGTGGTGGTGGTGGTGGTGATGCTATGCGCCTGTGAGGGAGGGCGCATGGACTGCTAGGGTTATCCTAGGGTTGGCCTGTGCCTGTGCTTTGGACGTGGTGGTGGTGATGCCATGTGCCTGTGATGAAGGATGCATGGGCTTGCTATTGCTATCCTAGGGCTGGCCTGGGCCTGTGCTTTGGAGGTGGTGGTGATGCCATGTGCCAGTGATGAAAGATGCATGGGCTTGCTATTGCTATCCTAGGGTTGGCCTGGGCCTGAGCTTGAGAGCTGATGTTGAAGTTTCAACACATGGGCAATACTGCCCTGTTCGAGTCCAGCCTTGACAGTGCTCATGTTTGCAATTTATAAAGAGTAGTGTTTCTGTGTATAGGTGGGGGCGGGTAGTGGTTAGTATGGGTATTGTGGTAGGTAGGGAGGATGTGGAATTTAGGGGGTTGTTGTAGGTAGGGGGTTGGCAAAGCTCCCTGATCAAAGCCTATTTGCTTGTAAAGAAAGAATGTGGAGAGTGGCTTTTTCTTAATTTCCCGCACTACTCGGTCATGTCCTTTAGACGATGACTGTGATTGCAGGAGAGTTGTGAATAAAGCCTAAAATACCCTCTTTGCATAATGCCACCAGAGGGAGCTACTCAGCATGACGGCATCTAGAGAAGAGCTCAATATTAAGGGATGTGGCTAGGCAAAAATGATGAGGACAAAACTAGCTTTAATTAGCAGCCTCCTTGAGATGTACGAGTCTTCCGTGTAGACAAAACCTGGATTCTGTGGCCCGGACCTGGCAAAGTTGTATGACAAGGGGCGGCCCATTCAAAGAACTCCATCCCAATTGTTGGATCAGAGACAAAATGGGTCTTTACACTGGCTACTTTCTCTGGAAGACACGGCAGAGCTGGCAGGTAAGAATGGCCAATCCATCACCTGCCGTTCAACACTCTGCAGTACAGGCCTCTGAAAGTGGGTGTCAAGAAGCACAGAATGGGGAAGTGAGGTACCCAGAACACACGATGGAGAGAATGGCAATCAAGATTAGATCAAAATCTAGGGGAGGATGTAGAGGATTATATATCTATGAAATTCCAACGTCGATAGGGACGTTTATGACGAACAATCAATGCAATGGTCACATCACTTTTCTACGCTACTTCTACATGAATGTGGACTTTTGTAACACACACACACACATCAGCGTGTATACATTGTATTTACCCGGAGCGCACATGCACCATAGATTAAAAAATGCATGAGGGTGCAGAATAAGGTTTTCATTTGTTAAAAATCAAATTAAATCAGAACATCCCTACCTATATAAATCGTCCTACTTCCCCTTTTTTGAAAATATCTACCTCCCAAAACTCAATGGACTAACAGCGTTCTAGAAAACTCAATTGAAATGACAATATACATTCCTGTGTGTAAATCACTTACAAAATAAAAAGCATATGTTTTCTAAACTCCCCTTCAGTGGGGTTTCCATTGCATTAATGTGTAAAAGTATACATTTCTCATTTTCAACTGGCAACTTAAAGGCGGGAAACCAGGTAGCGAATAATAACTCTTTCCGCTTTTTCTTGAATGAGCAGAATAGAGAAATGGGATTAAACTCTTAAAGGCCATGCAAAAAAAGGAAAGAAATAAAGCAATGCTATTATACTTTAAGAGTAGACAGACAGCCACACTGTGAGCCTCATCACGATTTTGGCGGTATCCGTAATGGGATACCGCCCAACTTTATTTACGTTAGTGCCCACCCATCGATCACGGGTTGGGTGCTAAACTTTACACTCCATTGGACCCAATAGGGAATTTGTGGTGCAATTACTGCGCGGTAATACCGCTGGCAGTAATTGCACTGAAAATTGACTTTTTCCTGGCGAGTTTACAGCTGTGAGCTGGGGTTAAACTCATCAGGCTAGAGTTTGGGTGGAGCAGTAAATGCGGCAGTAACCCTCTTACTGCTGCATTTAAGGGCTACTGGCAAACCTGTGATGAGGCCCTGTGGCTGGAAGACCCAAGGCACACAGTGACTTGAAGGCCCAAGAGCTTAAAGTAATAGCCAACTACTCACATCGATCAGATCCGAAAGGTCGTGAATGTAATACTTGAAGACTGAGGCGTTGCTTGCTTCCAGGGTAAGGAGATACTCGTTTCTAGCCTTGATAGACTTCAGCTTGTTCTCTGAGTATTTGGCTTGGCGCTGTGGAGTGAGAACATAAAACAAATCAAAATGGCGGGCAGTCACTAGACGACGCTCCTCATGGTGTCACTCACTCAAAGATCGCTTAAAGTCACACACAACTCTCTCACAGAGGTTTTGCTGTCTGCCAAAACATGTTTAACATAGACTATATTTCATAGGTATAAAGGGAATAGACAACAATTAACAAGAAAATCAATAATCAAAAGATAGTCAAATAGCAAAATGTACCTCCTGGGTTATAAATGTGAACAATATCCCCCAGAGTAATATTTAATGCTGGTATGTCTTTCTATAATTTCCACTAATAGGGAAGACATAACCTGAAAAATAACACTCCTAATTTTGACAGAAAAGGGAACTCAATCACGTGGACAGGAAGTCACGTGCCTCTGATCATCCAATGCACGATGAAGGCGAGGTTGTTATGCTTGTATCCAGGGGCCGTGGGATCTTCAGTCAGCATCTTTGGCACTAGACCACATCTCCTCCCTGCTAGGTCGCCATCTTGTAGTTGGCAATCAGGTGGTGAATGGGTCGAATACGAGCATATTTATGCAGAAAGTCTAAAAGAATCCAATAGATTTGTTTGCAGCTGTTTTTAGATTGTCTGCACACGCTGAAGCCCATATGTGGAAAAGCTCTACCCCACAAGTTTACAGTTTCAGGTAGCAAGAAAAGCACTTCCGTAGGCAAACCCATGTTTCATCTTAAGGTTTCCAACATCAGACCCGAATTTGTTGTTACAATAAACAAAGGCATTTTACAAGGAACAGAAGATATGGATGAAGCCAAGATGGCGCTGACAAACTGCAAAGCGCCATCCAGGGGTCCATCCCTTTCTTGTGGTGACATGTTCTGCTTTCTAGATTTGCAGGCGGAGCAGGAGTGGAATTTGGTCTGGGTGATGGAGGTTTATGGAAGGTTGCACGTGGACGAGACAGAGCTGCAGCGATAGACATTGGCTGGAGGCCGATGCATACGCTATGCTCTCGGTCATCTGGGGGCTCTGCATCCAGGCACGTAGCACAGCTGTTGGCTATGCCCTGTTGGTCATGACAGGGAGCAAACAGTGTGGAAACTGGCGGTGCAGGCAAGTGGCAGATGCTGGAGGTATCTTGAAGCGCATGGCGCGAGCCCAAGCCTGGTGGCGCGGCAGATGCTCGAGTCATACGTACTTTATGACTGCGTTGCCTCCCAATCATTTCTCAGCTTCATTTTGGGGCTATCCAATCAGCGAGTCCACAAGGAGACACAATGTGAATGGTTGAGAATAAGTAGGGTGCAAATTTGGGACATCCGTTCAGAGGCGTCTAATGCCTCTGGGGGCAAAGGGATAACGTGGACTCCCGAGAGATGGTAATTTCAGCACTAAAGTAATCCAGCCCTAGAATATGTGGCAAACGGTGTGATTAACAACATGCCTAATTGGGATATTTTGCTTTGGGGATAGTGTTGCTATATCGATATTGGTTTCGCAGTGCTGTTGTTGGCAATGGAGGAGATATTTGCACACCAAACACTGAGAGCAGGGATCTGGACTGCAACTCCTGTCAGCCCTAGTCAGCCTAGCCAATGGAATGGGATCATGGGACTCACAGTCCAAAACATCTGGAGAGCTCCAGGTTGCAGACCCCTGACCTAGTGTGAGTAGCTAGGATACAGAAGAGAGAATCTCATTTTGCAACAAAGGTTTTAGTGAATGTAAAGTTAGACAATCACATTTTTGTCAGAAAGAGACCCCTGTGTATGTGATGGTGATGAGAAATCAGGAATTATAAGCCGTAGCCTGATGAAGTAGAAGCCTTCGAAACATGCATTCCCTTTTAATTCATATATTGAGGCAGATTAGCTTCTACAATGTGAAACAGTGTATAAAAGACATTTTAAGTGATAGGGATGATTTATAGGAACATCTAATTGTTATGAATTGTTTAGATTTATGTCAGTGATAGTAAGTCATGAAATTGATATGCTATTTAATATTGTACGCCTCTGTATTCGATTGCCCTTTTTATTTTTCCATTTATTTGATTTGTTTTTCTCTTTGTTAACTTATTTTGTAAAGGTTTTTTTTTAATAAACAAACAAAACACACAAAAAAGGAACAATGTTTCCTTGGCCATAGAAGAATCAAGTGGCCCACAAAATAATACAAGAAAATAAGTTCAATGGCATATATAATAATATGAAATGATGTACTGTATTGGAAGAATATGTGGAAATGCCACATTGGTAAAAATGTCAGGTTGCAAGTTACTAGCCAGGCATAAACATCCACTCACCCCTCAGTTCTCTACGTGCACACAGCACACTATTTCCGACTCGCCAGGAGTCAATTATCACTTGCCAATGGCTAGCTTAGGGGTGAGGGCAAATTGTGAGCTCTGAATGGGGTATCGCCTTATCAGTCTGGAGACTTGAGTAAGGCAGAGATGGTGTTATTTGGACTGTTTTCATAGCTAAAAACATCCCCTCTGGGTGGGGGTCATCCTGCAGAATGTACATCTGACGGAAATAAGATTGTGCGTCAGTATGAGAATAGGACATACTTAAAATAGGTATTTTCTACTGGTCGGACAGCATATTCCTGGAGGCCACTAGGAACCTGATAGGCCACAGCTAGCTGAGGTCAGACTGAGTGGGGAAAGCTCCCTCTTGTAGTATCACATTGAAAGATGGAGCCAGAGTCCTGTGATCTGGCCACCTTCAACACCTCTCTACCTGGAGGCCATCATTTTCACAGAACATGGAGGAAGCATAGGTCTGACCAAATTAGCTACACACAAACGTGTGACTGCAGGAAGCATCTGGATGAAATGACTGGGAAAGGACCAATTGGAGAAAGCATACGTGCTAGGTTGCCTATGGAGAGCTTAACACTGCCTAGAGGGCATTTCAGAGATCTGTAGGGGGAAGAAGAGCAGGGTGGTACGGAAGACAGTGAAGGAGTTAGCATAGGGAAAGGAGCCGAGGCAAAATGCATAAGGCAAGGCAAAAAGTACCTGAAGGGAGCCAAATAGCAATTTGAAACTAATGCAAAGCTCTACAGGGAAAGAGTAGTGCAGAGGTTGGGAGGCAGAGGAGCGGGAAAGAAAGAATGAGGAGAAAGTGAGCTTAGTGTAGAGGTAAATGAAAAACCAGTATGACTATTAAGCTGGTAGGATCGTTAAGATCAAGTTTGACCAATTCTGGATTACTATGAGGGGCCAAACCCTTCTATTAGAGGAAGGCATCCACGTTTGGAACTATAATCTCCAATGATCATAGACGGGTGTCTATGCAGGGAGCCATACTCTTGGATAATCCTTTTTACTAGGAGGAAGGCGGCCATTCATGGCGCCATAATCTCTCACAATAATTCTCACCAGCAGGAAGGCTTCATGGATCCAATCTCCAGCGCCATTCCCTTCAGTATGAAGGCTTCTATGTACTCCTTCTCTGCTGGTCATTCTCTCTAGCAGGAAGGCTTCCATGGATCCAGTCTCCAATGGCCATTCTCACCAGCAGGAAGGCTTCCATGGATCCAGTCTCCAATGGCCATTCTCACCAGCAGGAAGGCCTCCATGGTTCCAGTCTCCAATGGCCATTCTCACCAGATGTTAAATGTAATGTTTATTTATAAAGCGCCTATACACAGGCAGTGTTTTAAAGCGCTCAAGGAGGGTGGGAACACAGGGAAAGAAAATTGTCGCTCAGAGCCCTTGAAGTTCTGAGACGATAACGATCTGCACAGGCAGGGTAGGTGAGCACGATACATTTAACAGCTGAGATACAGCAAATAGGCCTGATGGCGATTCTGCAAGTTTTTTCAAGTGCACATTAAGGGATGAAGACCAGGGAGAACACAAACGATCGTCAGGCAGAGATGCATACAGATCGTGAAAGTGCAAGATGGGCGAGAGAGGGACGGGACTTAAGGTGCACCCAGTCGGAAAATAATGGGGTAAGTGCAGAGAGAGAAGCTCTCTTGGATTTATTTACAAGTGCAGTGAGGGGCATGGGGTGCAGGGCCCCGAGGAAAGTGCAGAGAGGACTGGCAGGGGTGCCATTGACCTGAGAGACTCTGGGGTACACCGGGCAGCCAGTCAGCAAGTAGCATGGAAGAGGAGGGAGAGGTGGATAGAGCAGAGCGCTAGGTTAGCAGGGTAGGGGGAGAGAGAAGGAGGAGGAGAAGAGGAAGGTCTTGAGGAATTTCTGGAATTTAAGGGGATGTTGCACAAGATGGCGGGTGGGAGGGAGGCTATTCCAGAGGCAGGGACCTACTGAGGATAAGGATCTCCCTCCAAATCTCTGCTTGTAGAACTGGCTCACTCGCAGAAGGTTGGAGATAGATGAGCGGAGGGCTCGAGAGGGACAGTATTTAGGTAGGCAACGTTGCAGGTAAATAGGTCTCAGGCCCCAGAAAGCCTTGTGGACAATCTAGAGGGTCTTGAATTTGATCCATGCAGCCACGGGGAGCCAGTGAAGGGATTTCAGCACTGGAGAGATGCGGTCCCTGGGCTTGAGGCCGACGGATAACTCTTGTGGTTCTGTTCTGGATAGGTTACAGAGGGCGCAGGGAAGAAGCAGGGAGGTTGAGGACGAGGCTATTGCAGTAGTCCAACCTAGAGAGAACCAGGGCTCCGGAGAGGGTGAGACCCTGGGGGAAAGTGGAAAAAGGCAGACTACCTCTGAGGAGGTGTAGTTGATAGACTTTTTTGAGATGTCAGAAATGTGAGAGGAGAAGGAGAGAGTGGAGTCGAAGATGACCCCAATGTTTTTGGCCTCGCAGGTGGGGGTGTGCGCGGAGCCAAGAGAGGCCAGACAGAGTTAAAGTGAGAAAGCGGGAGCAGGGGTTCCAATGCGAACAATATCAGTTTTACTGGCGTTGAGGCAGAGGTTGTTTACAGCACACCATGATTGAATAGCAGATAGACAGTCAGGTATGAGTGAGGAGGAGGAAGCGGCTGAGGGTAGCAGGAAGGCTTCCATGGATCCAGTCCCCAATGGCCTTCTCACCAGCAGGAAGGCTTCCATGGATCCAATCTCCAATGGCCATTCTCTCCAACAGGATGGGTTCTATGGATCCAATCTCCAATGGCCATTCTCACCAACAGGGTGGGTTCTATGGATCCAATCTCCAATGACCATTCTCACCAGCAGGAAGGCTTCCATGGATCCAATCTCCAATGGCCATTCTCACCAGCAGGAAGGCTTCCATGGATCCAATCTCCAATGGCCATTCTCACCAGCAGGATGAACTCCATGGATCCAATCCCCACTGACCATTCTCTCCAACAAGATGGGTTCTATGGATCCAATCTCCAATGGCCATTCTCACCAGCAGGAAGGCTTCCATGGATCCAATCTCCAATGGCCATTCTCCCCAGCAGGAAGGCTTCCATGCATCCAATCTCCAATGGCCATTCTCACCAGCAGGATGACCTCCATGGATCCAATCCCCACTGACCATTCTCTCCAACAGGATGGGTTCTATGGATCCAATCTCCAATGGCCATTCTCACCAGCAGGAAGGCTTCCATGGATCCAATCTCCAATGGCCATTCTTTCCAGCAGGAAGGCTTCTATGGACCCAATCTCCAATTGCCATTCTTTCAAGCAGGAAGGCTTCCATGGATCTAATATCCAATGGTCATTTTCACCAGCATGAAGGCTTCCATGGATCCACTCTCCAATGGCCATTCTCCCCAGCAGGAAGGCTTCCCTGGATCCAATCTCTAAAGGCCATTCTCATCATCTGTAGCCATCCTGCACAACAACCACTTGGTAAGGAGTTCTAGGGCTTGCTTGGTGCTTTTTGGAGGAATCTGTGTGTGTTTTTACTTTGACTTCTGAGCTGGCCTGCAGCTAGAGTTCACTGTCTTTGTGTAGTAGTCCTTTGTTTATTTCTGGCTTTTGTCCGTCCCCCCGTCTACTCCCCGAGCCCCTTAGCAGTTTGGCTAAGGCAGTCAATTGTGGATTTCCTTATGTCCTGGCCAACCTTCTCCGACTACTTCCCTCTGCCTCTCCTGATTGTGATCTGCAGCCATCCTGCACAACAACCACTTGTTAACGAGTTCTAGTGCTTGCTTGGTGCTCTTTGGAGGATCTGTGTGTGTTTTACTTTGATGTCCTATCCTTTTCATTTGCTGGTTGGTGCTCTTTGGAGGGATATGTGTGTGTTGCACTTAGATGTATATGGGGGGGGCAATGTGTTGCACTTAGATGTATTTTGGGAGCAGGCATTGTGTTGCACTTAGATGTATTTTGAAGAATATACAATCTATCCAGTGGAGGGGGTTGAATGTAGCTGGTGCAAATATTCTAGGTGACTGTTGAATGTAGCTAGAGCACTGGGGCACTGGTTAAGGCACAGCCGCAGACCCGCACACATCTGCCATCATACACCACTCAAAAACACTTCACACAACACCTCTGCCATAACAATGCAGCTATTGTTCACAACAAAAACGTGATATATGGATACACACATAATAACTATCCTGCTCTCGCATACCCACTTTGGACTGCCTCTCACCACCCATCCACATGCCGGCTCGACATGGGTGGCTAGCAGGAACTTGGCCGCCCCTTCATAGGTTCATACTGTCTGTTATGCACACACAAATACTAGCACTTCTCGAATGTTCCCATACCTGGACTTCTGTTCCCGAGGGCATTCAACCCACAAAGTGTTGGGACAATAAATACCAATGGTGAACGATGTTATAAAAATGATACAATGCAATACCAGTAAAAATGCTTCCATGGATCCATTCTCTGATGGTGATTCTCGCAAGTAGGACGCTGTCCATGGATCCAATCTCCACCTGTGTTTCTCACCAGTAGGAAGGCTTCCATGGATCCAATCTCTGATGGTGATTCTCGCAAGTAGGATGCTGTCCATGGATCCAATCTCCGCCTGTGTTTCTCACCAGTAGGAAGGCTTCCATGGATCCAATCTCTGATGGTGATTCTTGCCAGTAGGACGGTGTCCATGGATCCAATCTACGCTTGCTTAGAATTAGGCTTTGGTTGATAGTGTGTGTGGTATAAATATTAACAATAAATACAAAAATGTGTGTCAACTTAAGGGAATCCATGAGTGCAGAAGAGGCACTATAACAAACTCTTGCACAACCCCCTTCCCAAAGCAATGGTACACTCATGGGCAGCGTACTGCTTGCAAAAGTTCAGCAAGAAGGCACGGCCATCTACGAGGTACTCACTACCAAAGCTTGGACTGTCAGCAGGCTAAAACCATAGCAGTAGGCCTCTGTGCTAGTTTACAGCCCAATCTCTGACCACTGAACTGACAAAAGGAAGGGATTCTGTAGTCCAAAAGGCTTCCGCTCAAGCCGACTGACCAGCAACTTCCTGTCGCCTTCTAACCTACAATGGGTTCCCACCGAATTAGCAGAATAAGGTGAAATAATGTGTTCAAATAATCTTAATAAATACTGGGTTTACCAGATGGTGTGTGAAATGACATTTTATTTGAAATTCTCATCCTGCGTCGCTGGTAACATAGCTTTCTTAACAGCCGCCATTTGGTTCTGGTGAACGTGTAATCGTAGGTCAGCGATACATAGCAGAGGAACAGAAGCAGTTTTCTTGTTTATTTCTACTACTCCCTAATTTCTTTTTATTGGCATCGGCTGCCTTACTCTTCATTTCCATTCAAAAGACCGAGCAAGGGAAAGTCTTGCCCGATTCCACCGTTGCCAGTGGCTACGACGCTTTCCAATAATATTGCACTGCATACTAGTAATGCCCCTTTGTTACATGTGAGACATTTCCCAGAAATGTCACTCTGACCAATACAATTAAATAAAAAATGAATTTGGCGTCTTGGCTGTACCAAGATTTGCTATTATTTTATAGTCCGGGAATACCAGGATGGGGTCTTGCCGGCTCTGAATAGGATTTCGGAGTCATTAAGCCGATTTGTTGGATTGATTGTGAACCAGACTTGCAGACCTTGTCTCTTAGCACCGGTTCAGCTGCGTGAAGACAATCCGGCAGCGCGTTACTGGGCCTGGTCTCCAAGGAGCTTGCTTGAAGTGGGCAATGATCCAATGTAACATGGCAGCTGAGCAGAGCCAAAGGCAATTATGCAAATCTAAGCTTGTTACAAGGTTTAAATACCGGTAGGCGGGGATCGTAAATTGAGCCCCAGTAGACTCACAGTGCAAATTCTTAAGGAAGTAGTCTGGGATCCTCCAGCGCCTCTGCTGCGAACGCGGTCATGGTTGGTAAGCCCTTCGAGAATTCCGATTTCACCTTTGCTGTCTTTCCTGGATGCTTGAAGTAAAGTTTGAAGGTGGGGTACGGCCATCCGGGTGCAGTCTACATCAACCACCAGCCTCCACACTGGTTAAGGAAGAGCCATTTATGTCCTCAAAACTGAGATCATGGGGTCTGGCACCCCAATTAAGAATACTCTCCTATTCTCGTGGTCTCGGGAGTAGGGCACATCCACCCCCCCCCAGGACAAAAGGTGGAAAGACAAAAGATCTCACCTATGGACAACCCTGGGATGTTGTGAAGGGCCCTTGTACCTCGTACTACTCCCAACAAGCAGCAGATGTAAAACACGAGTACTGGCCTTCTATAATGTGTGCAATGCAGGTGAACAGGTCGTGAAGCGTCAGAGAAAGCAACATTCACATGCCAGACTATGCCAAAGGCATGCAAAGAAGTCTGCCACCATAACCACGGCACCAAAGGGTCTGCTCTACAACCACAGGAGCAAGGAATGGAATCCAAAATATGACACCCTCTCCTTACAGCCCCTGGTAGCAGATTGAGATCAGGCACTGTTAACATAGTCACCCAAATACAACCGGAACAGTAAGAACGATGGAGGAGCATCAACCAAACTATTTGGCAACATCTCTGGAATGCCCTGAATCCACATTTAGGAGACCTTGCCAGCCTGTCTGACTTCAAGAATGACAAGACAGGCCTTTGCTAAAGAGGCTTTCAACATGCCCCCAAATACCACTGGGGCCACCACCCTTCCAAGATGAGGCTTGGCCCCACAAACTGCTCAGACAACCCATATAAGCACCAACCGCACACTGCAACCCATATAAGCACCAACTGCACATAGCAACCCTTATAAGCACCAACTGCACACAGCAACCCATATAAGCACCAACTGCACACAGCAACCCATATAAGCACCAACCGCACACTGCAACCCATATAAGCACCAACTGCACACAGCAACCCATATAAGCACCAACCGCACACTGCAACCCATATAAGCACCAGCCACACAATGCAACCCATATAAGCACCAACTGCACACAGCAACCCATATAAGCACCAACTGCACACAGCAACCCATATAAGCACCAACCGCACACTGCAACCCATATAAGCACCAACCGCACACTGCAACCCATATAAGCACCAACCGCACACTGCAACCCATATAAGCACCAACTGCACACAGCAACCCATATAAGCACCAACCACACACTGCAACCCATATAACTGGTGGCGACACTGACTTGACGAGATAGAGTTCAGAACTAGTAACTTGCAGCGCCACCCCCAACTGCAGGTCGTCTACCTGATCACAGCGAGACAGAAGATCACAAGGCATCGCTTTGCACCAGACCTTCTTACACCAACTTTATTTTTCATTTTTATGGCTTATAGTGTGAACCTAGGTCAAGATCAGCGGCGTGCTTTACAACAGGATAGTGGCAGAATTTGGCGTGGCATATTGTACAGCAACACGGTACTGTTGGGAGAGGGATGTTTATTCCTCTGGCAGGCATTGTTGAAAGAGCCACGTTGTTAGTGTTTTGTGGACCTGGAGGATGGTAAGGGCATTTCAAGCCTCTACCGGGATTGAGTTCCAGATGGTCGGGGCGTGGCAGGAGAAGGACGGATTGCGGGTCTTCTCTTTTCAGGCTAGCTTCGACTCCAACCTTTTGATAGTTTTGCTACTTGAGGTGCGAAAGTCTAAATGGGTGTAGAGTTTAGCTGCCAAGTATGTTGGTGTTCTGTTTGAGACTGCTTGGTAGGTGTGTTACTGTTACCATGGGGACTTATTCCAGGGACAACCCTCTGCATCCTACTAAAAAAGACTTAGCACCCCTCCCCGACCCACCCTTAGCACTTTTCAGCCTGAAACAAGACTTATTTATTTCAATTGAAAGGACTAAATGACGGAACCGAGCAATCCAAAGCAATTCCCCTTAATTAACCCCCTAATTGCTTATTATCCAATTTAGGAGCCCATATGTTTCTGAAATGGCCAGGAACTGGATTTAGTTTGGCCGATTTAGTGGAGGCACCTGTAGGTTCAAGCTAGAATGTGACTGACATCCACAGACTCGAAATCCTCATTCGTGCCCCAAAAAGTGAAAGGAACACATAGTGATAGTGCCGTTCAACATTCCATCCATGCATGCCACACTCCCTCATACACTTCAACTGCCCCTCCTTGTGAAGACTTCTAGGAGCTATGGACTCCATCTCCGGTATGTTGGTCCACCCAGTGTTGAACAACTTCCCGACCCACGCAATGTCTACTTGTCACATTACAGCCGTAATCGTTATGGTGGCTATGGAAACTGAACACGTTCCATCATGCCATCACGCTTACACAGCTACGTTCCATCAGCGGTCTAGTCTTTTCAAAGATGGCGGCCACCAGTTCTACTAGTCCAGCGTTCCGCAGTGCGTGGCGCGTTGCAACCCTCATCGCTGCTCTTTGGGGTAAGACGCTAGTTTTCTGGAATGTTTCTTGTGTTTCCTGAGTCCTGCCTCGGTTCCTGTCTTCCCTGCCTTCCTAGATACCCTTTCTTGCTCTCGTTCATTTTTCCTATGCCTTTGGAATATCCTTTACCAGCTATTCCATTGGCCGGATCTGGGTGCCATCGTTGTCAAGGCATCCTGTTTTCTCTGTTATCAGACAACATTCAGTGTTTCTTTTTAGCTTGGATCTTTTCCCCACACTTGAACCAACCTTGCAGTGGTGCCAGTGTCCTGCCTGTTCAATCAGGAGGGCACTGTGGCCTCAGGAAGGGAAGGCCTGTATCTCTACAAAGAGCTCCAGCACCAAGAAGAGGAAGAAAGACCTCCCAGGAGTCTAAGAGAAGAAACGTCAACTGACTACTGCCTAGACACCTTTTCTTCAACTTCCGGTCTCCGAACCAAAGGTCTTCCGTCTGCGAGAGCGGCAATAAGGGCAGCTTTCAGACTAGCCGCTGGCTAAATAGTTTGCGCTGGTGTCTACACAGGTTTTGTGGAGTTATCCTCAGAACAGGGGGTGCATTTGTCTCTTGTGGAGTCCTCCCCTACATCCTCAATTCACCTGCACCTCTCATCTAACCCAGCTCCCAAAAGATTAAGCATGGATTTCAGGGCAAGCTCTTAAAATAGTATAAATGGATTATAGGTCAAAGTGGAAGGCCTGACATGTGAGCAGCAAATAAATTGACGAATATAAAAAATAAAAGAGTTCAGATTGCGTGTGAAAATATTTCAAATAGGATAAGGAGTTACCAAAGCAGTGCCTCCCCTTCTTTGGACAGGAGATTTGGCCGGTAATAAACACATCCTTCCACTTGCCAGCATAAGAGCACAAGTGCAGGCCAGGCAGTGGGTGAGCCTGATGAGCGGGGGAATGTACAGGCTGAGCAGAACAGAAGGAAGTGACGTGCTGCTGGCCGGCTCGCGTAATGGAGGTATGGGGCCTGGCGTGAATGGCATATGCGCGTTAGATTGAGGTTGCATTTGGGCCGTGCTAGATTCCCATAATCTTAAATAGAAGTGGGGGGTCAGCAGCTATGCCCAGGGCAATGTGTTGCCCTTCCTGAATAGCCACTGGGCATGGCCTGTATGCGCGCCCACTATACCGCGAATGCCCAGCGTACAACGTGCCTGAAGCATGGCCTTTCACCACTGGACTGCAGCCAGACACAGTAGGCACCAGGCCTACTCCTGGCCTTGGACGATGCCTCAGACACAGCCTGTACATTCCCCCCCCTACTCAGGTCTGCTTGTGGCCATGCCCAGCGATCACTGTGCGTGTGTCATGGCCATCGCAATCTGCCATATCGTGGGCAAGGATATCCTCCCTGGAGTGTCAGTGGGGCATAACCTATGGCCAGGCTCAGCGGGCATTAGCCCTCTCCCTGCAAATCACTCTGGGAATAGCCTATCACTTGCACACACATGAGACAAACATGGATGCCCTGATGTATCAAGAAGCCTTTTCTGGATCACAGACATGGCCCAAATGCCACTCAGGAACACAATGGAAATCATTTGAGAACCCCGATGAGTGCTTATTGGGCGAAACACCTGTGGACTCAATCAATATCTGGCCATCGGGCCAAACAAACGGTTTCTAAATTAACATTGGATTTGTAAAACAAACGTCCTAGTTTAAAAATCTTTAGCTTGTGTGCAGCAGTGTGCACAACAAACCAATCACCAGTTTTAATGCTACAAAGGGGCATATTCTACCCCTTGGGCACATGACTTTGCCCTGCCCATAGTCAGGACGTGACCCACTGGGGGGTGGGGGGATCTGCAATATCCGCCTTTTCAATATTTTCCCCAACATAAGTAGTACCAGGGGGGGCATGGCTTAGGCCTCCCAGCCAATGAGGAGGCTCAGAACGGGGGCTTTACCAATGTAGGGAAGCCCCTGGAAAACCCACTAGGGTAAAAGCCCCAATACACCTCTTGCAAGGATAACAAGGTTTATTTCCACACAAAAATGGAAGCGCCAACAAAGAACTCTGCTGCTGCAGAACATTCTGGCAAAATGTGCACGAGCAGCACATTAAGAAGATACACAGTGTCAGTGACATCATTACACACAGTAGAAACCAGCGCGGCTGGTTGGTGAGGCCCTATACATAGGTCACCTGCTCCATAGGGGATGCCAGGCCATTGGTCCCAGCCCCGTCTGTCCATCTTCTTCCATGTGGGTGGTGATGCCTTCGTCATCGGTCGCGAGGCGGCTAATTAGCAACTATGTGCAAAGAAAAACAATACGTCTCTATCTACGTAACAGCGCACCTGGGAAAAGCAGACAGGGACTCAGGGGACACGCCGAGGTCATACTAACTCACTCACTCCTAGACAGGCCGGCACCCCTCCAAGGTCTTCCACCCTCGTTCTAGGCTATAATTTCATCCCTCCCTGCACCTCGCAGCACAAATCACGTGACCCAGGAGTGAAGGCAAGAAAGCCCTGCTCTCTGATCCTTTTGATCGATCGGGGGTCTAACAGGTTTATGATCAGTGGTCTGGGGCTGGCTGGTACCTTTGCATTCAGGGGTCCTAAGGCTAGGACATTTGGGAGCTATAGCCTAGAATTGGTACTGGTGGGGGTTGGAGGCCCGTGCCCTCTTCCTGTGGCCTTGCAGGGCACATTCTTCCCAGAGCATGAAGGTTGGCAACATTTTAGGACAGTGAAGGGTTCATGGATCTCTGTGGCACTGCCCTTTCTCATCAGTGCCCAGGATAGAACATATTCCTCTCCTCATGTTTGCAGCCTAGACCTGGGATGCTGGCTGATGCACTGTGTTTAGGCCTTATGTTCCAAAATAGCCGCTAATATCTAAGATGGCGTTTGTTCCTGTATGTGCACTACATCTACGTCGCATGCAATGATGTGATCGTGCGGAGGCCTTTAAAGGCACCACCCCACCCCCCTGGTCCCTTATATTATATCTTGCGATCTTTGTTTTATTCTAAACGGCTTAGGGGTGCGGGAAGATTGTCTCTCCTTCTCAACACCACAGGGTATAGCCCTTGCTCTGAGCCTCCTTAGAGGTGAGGCCGCCATCTTCTTTGTGTAAATCCATCCAGCAAAAGTTACCTATGAAAATTTGAATAGGAAATGCAACTTTTACGACCCCCCACTATAATGTTGACACCTCCGGACGGAACTTTATGAAACTTTGAAAAAAAACATTGGGTGATGGATGCACATTTCTTTTGAAAAGGTTTGGGAATTTAGTGAACCCAGAGCTAAGTTCTTAGCATCTCAAAAAGTGGTCTTCCAATGAGCAGTTCAACCTACCCAAAACTACAAAGTCGGTATCGCTGACTCCCATCATACAATATGGGAAATGACAGAGTTCCAGTGAAGTATGGATTTCACCCAATGGGAAACCTAGAGTATCAACCTGGATCATTAGATCTGTTGTTCTCTTAGTATGGCAATCCCTTGAAACAATCGAAACACAGCCTGGCGTTACTTCTCATTATGCATTTGTTTTTCGGTGCACACTCTGATCTGGGCAATGCAGGGAGCACCTGTGAACCAATTTAATAAGTCCCATTTGCTTAATCCGCAGCCTGCCTTCACAGCAAATGCAAACAAACAGCTAAGCAGGAACATTTCAGCGTTTAATTTGTCGCTGCACAATGCAGACAGCAGCTGCGAAAACCCAGTACTTCACCAGAACAAATTCTTTTTTGAATCAGTGGTTTTGAAAAGTGAAAAACACAGAAAGTAAACCCCAACTACTGAATAACACAAATGAAACATAGCACCCATTGATATACTGCAGCCTGCCAATACGATACAGCAGGGTTCAGACTCCCGCTTTCTAAAGGTATTTCTCCATTTATCAAAAGTGCCACTTTACTATGTACTAAAAAACGTAAATGCCATCTCTTGTGAATGACAATCCAGTTGCAGACACATATATCATATATAGATACTAAAATGACATGGTACGATACATATTTGCAGACTATTCTCATGAATTAATTATTCCAACCATTCTGAGTGCTAGGGGCTCATTACAAGTGTGCCTGTATCCCGCCGATAATTCAGTCGGGATATCAGCAAACTGCCCCTACTGTTTCCACTGCCTGATACCGTGGTAATACTGGGATATTCCAGGCGGCAGAAAAGCCGGTAAATCCCCATTCCATGGAGGTAACTGCTGCATTTTTGTTGGTGGTGGGGGCCCGATTTATCACCAGGTCAGCCAGGAGGTTGATCCGTGGCCACCACTGACAAACTCGTGTTTTCCCAGTATAAATTACCGGCAATATACCACCATTTTTCCTGTACTGTAATGAAGCCCTATTAGACATGTGATATACAAAATACATCAATGGTGAGGTGCATTACAGTCACATAATATGGCGATTTGGGTGACATTTACAAACCACTTGATCTTGGACGCATATATCTTAATAGCAAAAGAAGCCCTTTACGTGACATATCTACTCTCTAAGAGCAGTCAGTGATTACCACCTGCATACATTTCTGGCTGCCACACACCTGCACCATGCCAGCATAACTCATAAAGGCCAGGATTACCTTTTCCTTCATCTTCTCAATCTTCTTCACAGAACTTCTCCTCTGATGTTTCTCCTCCAGGCGGA
The DNA here is from genome assembly GCF_040938575.1 of Ambystoma mexicanum. Taxonomy (NCBI): domain Eukaryota; kingdom Metazoa; phylum Chordata; class Amphibia; order Caudata; family Ambystomatidae; genus Ambystoma; species Ambystoma mexicanum. The sequence continues at coordinate 1,166,350,065 of NC_090936.1, forward strand.
TATGGAACACAGGGTCCCCCGATCGTCCAATCTGCTTCTCCTCTTGCTTCTCGGCCTCCTTGAGCTTGCTCTCGGCGCTGATGCTCTCTGCGTGGTACATGTGGTATGTTTTCATGACCTGCGGGCGAGATGGGAGAAGACGAATAAGCCAGAAGTCCCGGCACTACCAGGCAGGTACATCTTTGCTCTCTAGAGGCTGCATGGGCATTGAGCATAACTTAAGTAGAATGTTAAGTAGTAGAAAAGCAACAGTGAAGTCAGCTAAAGATGTATTGGGAGGGGGGAAGTAGATCGCACTGGGCTGGGTATATAGGAGGTCTGTCACCGGTTATCATCTCACGAAGGTACGTAGGCATGGATGTGCAATGTTTATAGAGTGTTCCCATGAGGTGTACAAAAGAAAGAGCAGGAAAAGGTGTGCCCTTTGAACTCCATCAATCCCCTAAAACACAACATAGGTGATGCAGTGATCTGTGGTGGCACAGGTGTGCTATCGGGAGGGGCATAAGCTTTCCGCATCTTACTTGTGCAATACCTCCAAATTCCACTGCTATAGATGCTACTAGTCAATAAAAACACACAGGTTTCCCCAGATTCGCTGACAACCAACTCACAAGGAGTAACATTTCTGTGCCCAAGGATTTATTAAGGAAGCTGCCCGTGTATTTTCCCCATTTTCTTGTAGTTCCACAATGAAGTAATTCAGACATGTGAACCTTCTCTGTCTTCTAGTTTAGCCAGGATTGTATCTTCTTTCTCTAGTTTTGTGCCAGACAGGACCACTGAATCTTGAAGCCTGCTTTCATCGCTACTCTGTAGACATTCACAGGTTTAACTCTGGTAACAATTTCGCCTGATGAAAGTCACTGTATTTGCTTGACTGAAACACGTAGGTCTGTTGCAGAGTGCACCCAGCCAATAGCATAGGGGCTGCTTCATCTTTCTCTGTGGTATGAGCTTTGAATAGTCCAATGCTGTCCACAGGCAAACCTTGATCCCACTGTAGTCATTATGGTAAATAACATTCAGAACAATTACACCTTGTATGAATTGATGTATTGAGATTTATTCTGATCTGCCTATTTTTATTAGCTATTGAAAGAAAAACAGGATCGATTTGTCATATTATAATGCAATTCTAAATATGCTTGCATGGAGAATTTTGTATTATTGTGTTAAGGTCGCTTATTAATATCGGAAACCCAGTGGTGGGAGTTTTGTCATTAGCAATTTAATTGAGATGTATTGTGGTTAAAGAGCGCTTCTAGAATTGTGTACTCAGCGATACTTTGTGTTCCTTTTAGTTCAGCAGGGAAAGCAAGAGGCATATTTTCTTGCTGATTCAGCGATCTCTAGATCTCATTGCATGCTCAAGATACAAATGTCACCATTCTCTCTCTCAGGCAGAGCTCAATCTCGACAACATCCTCGGGTTATATCTGGGTTCAATTAATCAATATTTTGCTTATTGGTGAATTTCCCATGAAATAATTGCAATAGTATTTGTATTTTTGTATTTACATTTTGATTTAGGTATATGTAGCACAACCCAACCTATAATGAAACCGATTGCTCTACAAGTAATTTGGGATGACCAGCAGTAAGTGGTAGCTTGTTGGATATCCAATACTTTAGGGGTGGTGGATGCGTAAAACAAGTGACCCTTGGTATTCCATTGAGGGCCGGGTCTTCAGTTTTGTACTGGACTGATTGCTAGCGGAATGGTCTTCAAGTAGGTAGGGCCATGGCAAGAGAAGGCCCGTTTCCTGGGATTCCCTTTGGCTGCAGTTTAGTCTCTAGCCTGTAATGGCCTGCCCCCTAGAGGAACATGTCCCACCTGAACCCACGTGTTTTGTGGCTACAAAGGCTGGTGTTTGGGCAGTAGTTTCCTTATATGTGATGTGGCCCGTTTTAGAGAGTATCGTTTCTGGCATGGGGAGCCAGTGTAATTTTTGCAGGCTCAGGGAGATGTGCTCACATTTCTTAGCTCTCAGTAGGAGCCATGCAGCAATGTGGTGAACGGCCCAAAGGGTGGCAGATTTTGTGGCCAAGGCTCTGATGAGTAACGCGTCCCTACGTTGAGGTGACATATTATCAGGACCTGAACCGTGCTTTGGAAATCCTCCAGAGTGAGCAGATGGAGGGTTTTATCCCTCGTGGGAGTGAAAATTGATACCAGCGGGTTTGGGCTTTTTTGTGGATATGTTGACGGAAATAGAGGTAATGAATACAGTACAAAAAGCACAGTCAAAGGGATTTAAAATTAGATACAGACTTCAAGTGTTAACAGGTGGCTGACAGACCGTGTACATACAGGAATGGCCTGCATTCTTTATTTAAATTAAATTCCTCCACATACCTTCTCGATGGTAAAAATGAGGACATGCAATGTTGGCCCTTTATTCCAGAGTACCCCCTGACTAATACAAAGCATCTGTATTAAATTACCCTGCAATGCTCTCTCATACTCTCTCGTGCTCTCTCTCTCTCTCTCTCTCTCTCTCTCTTTTTCTCAAAAAAGAGCTTTCTCAAAAGTGGTGTACGCTCCCCGTATACTAAGTGCAGAAGTTAACCTAAAGTGCTTTTGCGTTTTCCACCATTAGAATTTCAGACCTTTAAACACAATATTGTTCCATAATGCTCCGTTACCTTTTTTTCAGATAATTTTTAAAAGCTACTTTGGAAAATACCCCAAGGCTCTAGTCAATTGCTGATCTTGAGTTCTAGTATGCAAAGGAGGTCCCTTGGCAGCATACAGAGCAATATTTCTACAGGGGACGCTAAATACTTTTACCGGGGGCCACTACACAGGCGGAAGAACAACATGGAACGTATAGAGGTGTCAACAGAAAGATCGTGACATCTACAAATTATTATTATTAGCTTATGCGTTAAAACCCAGAGGTATAAAAGCACTAGGTATGGAGTACACGTAGGAACTAACTGAAGAGGTGCTAAACGTCAAGTGTTACACGCCAGAAGTGAATGGGGTGTGGAAATAAGTGACCTCAGGATACCGGTGAAACGCGATCGATTTCGTTCTTTTAAGAAGGAGACTAGGCTTGAGGTATAGATGAATTTTGTGTTCTAGTGGGACACTAACCATGGACCTTCTAAAGACTGACCGGTAATAGATTACATCATTGCCTCCGTTACAAGGCTCTTGGCCTCCCGATCATTTCATGGCTCTGGGCCTGGATTTAGTTTACAGGTCGGCATGCATTTATCGTTGATTGATTCGTAGCATTTAATAGGACATCATTCTTATAAAATCCTATGTTTTTTACAGTAGGATCTCGGCATTCGCAGGAACCCCGTCGATCATCAAAGAAGTGACCACAACCCACAGATGCAGGAGGATGGCTGACCAGGATTAGTCAACAGATTTCCTTATCTACATTGACCTCAACAGACCAACTGGAATCCTCCACAGAAGTGTAGCTCCAGCTTTATGCACAGGCTCATTGTTGCAAAGCTAACGTTCCGAGTAACAGACACCCAAAGTTCTAGGTATGGGGGCTCTTTCGCCTTAATGTTCGGAACCTTAAGAAGGCTCTTCAAGAACCTATTGGAATCCAGCGTGTGCGTGCAGATATACAGAGTAACCAGCAAAGAACATAACTGTAACCCAACATGGCAAAACAAGAAAATCAATGTGCCCATTTTGCCAACTTGCAATCCCTTCCGTGCCGATGTTCTCGAGAGAAGGTCTTTATGAAAATGGGCTCTTCATTTGTGGCACAAAGAACGTGCATGAAGAGCCCCTGGGATTCAGAGGCCCTCCAAAACACAGCACGATATCCTTTATGCCACCGAAGATGCCAGTGGACCCCTGTGCCAGGAAGTCTTATATTCAGCTCAGAGATCAAAACGGACTCTGGGCACACAGTACAAGGTAGCAGGGAGTAGACATGTTCTATGGCCATGCCGAGGCACCTCCTAGTCACTTGATGGGTCCACTCGACATGGCATGTGGCCATGGACCAGTGCTCTCACTGCCGGGGGCAGGGCAAAAGGCCCTTCCCAGGTCGCCTACGAGCCACCCTGTGGTCCAGGCTATGCCCAGTGGATACTTTGCATGAACATCCCTTCTCAGTCACCAAATGGGACCACTTAGCATAGTCTTTGGCCATGTTATGTGGCTTGTTTGCCCTGGATAGGACTGCAGTCACTCCCAGTGGTCACTTGGCCCGGGGCAGTGTGTTTGGCCCTGCTCTGGGCACCACCAAGCCTCCCACCGCAGCCATGCCCAGTGGCCACTTTGCCCAAGGCATGCCAATAGACCCTGCCCCGAGCACCTCCAATAGCATGTTCTCTGGCCCTGGTTTCTCTGCTGTATTCCCTTCAGCTATGCCCCTGGCCCTCCACCATGCACATAGCCCCCTGAGAGACTTTCATTGGCCAGTGGCCAGTGGCCTGCAACTTCTGTGTCTCACAACTGCACCATTGACCCGACGGTGTCTCAGATTGACTCTGTTCTCAATTTAGGTACTTAGCAAGGTAAGTCTGGGTGTGCACGTCTGTTCCTTTCAGGGGGTACAACCTTTTTGCCAATCCGAATTCTGTGAAAGCCCATAGTCCGAGATGGTAGTAACGCAAAGACGCTTCTGTCCTTCATTGGGTGGGTCCAGTACTATTCTTGAGCATTGAGACAATTCCTTGGCTGCCGTTCAAAGGCCTCAGATTGCCAAGGGAAATCCTTTATTCAAGTGGCAAGATTGACTCCCTGTTCTTCTCTGCGGGGAAACAGGAAGATCGCTGTCCAGGTGTTAGACAAGGCTAACCAGGGGCCCAGTAGGGCGTCTACCTTGAACATGTCCTGTGTGTCACTATGCAGAGGTCTAGTCTTTTCTCATCCTTTGTAGCTCCTGAGCCTCTAACCTCAAATAGCCATCAAGAGGGGCTACAGCCAATAAGTCACCCCTGCCCAGTCGCAACTTTCTTCTTCCTGTGAGATAATAATTAGGAAGGGGCTGGTTTCTTCTCTGTGATTGGTAGACGTTCCTCCGTGACTCCTAGGAGGACCTCAACATTCCACCAACCTGACACTCGGGTTCTCTGGAGTGAAAAGCTGCAAGACACAGATTTTTCTGAGGCTTCTGGCCTTCTTCTGCCCATAAGTGATGTCTCCCAGTATCAAGTCATATCTTGCCGGTAAGATAGCGTGTGGGTTGCTTGCCCGCTGCTGAGCTGTTTATGCAATCTGTAAATCAAAAGCTGCAATTTGCAACCTTTCACCCTTCCTGGGTTGACACAATGAGTACCAATGGGATTATGCCGGCACTTGTGATTCAAAGTGGTCTGAAGCTGCCAGCCTGTGGCACCAACAGCAGGGTAATATATATATCCCATTATTCTATATCTGTATGGGATATATATAGTGCTAACCAGGATAACAAACAATGAACTGAGTGTACCAAACCGAAAGATTTAGACAAAACCATATTTATGGCCACAATATCCAATTCAGTGATTTTACACAAATTAGCAGAACTCTCTGTTATAAATGGTCATCCCCAAGAACAAGGGTCTATGCACGTCTCAAAGAGGAGAGCAGGCAGCCATAATCATGGCCCAGAGGAAGCGAGGGCCATCTCTGCTCTAATCAGACTGGTGGATGAAGCGGCCTACAACTCTGGTCTCATCAGACTGGTGGATGAAGAGGCCCTCAACTCTGGTCTCATTAGACTGGTGGATGAAGAGGCCCTCAACTCTGGTCTCATTAGACTGGTGGATGAAGTGGCCCTCAACTCTAGTCTCATCAGACTGGTGGATGAAGAGGCCCACAACTCTGGTCTCATCAGACTGATGGATGAAGAGGCCCTCGACTCTGGTTTTATCAGACTGGTGAGACCCTCAACTCTGGTCTCATCAGACTGGTGGATGAAGAGGCCCTCGACTCTGGTTTTATCAGACTGGTGGATGAAGAGGCCCTCAAATCTGGTTTTATCAGACTGGTGGAAGTAGAGGCCCTTACTCTGGTTTTATCAGAGTGATAGATGAAGAGGCCCTCAACTCTGGTTTTATCAGACTGATGGATGAAGAGGCCCTCAAATCTAGTTTTATCAGACTGGTGGAAGTAGAAGCCCTTACTGTGATTTTATCAGAGTGATAGATGAAGAGGCTCTCAACTATTGTTTTATCAGACTGGTGATTGATTGAAGAGGCCGTCAACTCTGGTTTTATCAGACTGGTGGTCTGCACTGCACTGGCCTCTCACTTCATCTCAAAAACTCAGGACATCCTGTCCTCGCTCTCCTCCTTTCACCTCCCTCCCTCCCTTCCCGGCTCTTCCTCTGGCCCTTCTGCAGTCACCCCTCCTCCCTCTTTCTCTGCCTTTCCACCTTTCTCTGCTGACGAGGTTTCCAGACAAGTCCGATCAATGAAAGTCTCGTCTAAACAGGTTCACCCCTGTTCCTCCAAAACTATCAAGGACCACATCGACTCCCTGGCTCCTGCCCTGGCTGACTTTTGCAACCACTCCTTCGCCTCTGGAGTCTTCCCTTCCCCCCTCAAGCACTCCCTTGTGCACCCTCTTCTCAAGAAACCCTCTTCCGACCCCTCCTGCCCGGCTAACTATCGCCCTATCTCCATCACTCCCTTCCTGGGCAAGCTCCTGGAGAAACTGGCCATCTCCCAGCTTAACCTCCATGCTGAATCTGTTGGTAGTCTTCATGACCATCAATCTGGCTTCAGAGCTGCCAGAAGCACGGAAACTGCTCTCCTGAACATCCGTGAAGACCTGCTCTTGAACCTCGACTCCAACACTCCGTGTGTTCTCATTCTGCTCGATCTCTCCTCTGCCTTTGACACTGTCAACCATGCCATCTTGCTCAACCGTCTCCGGGAAAACCTGGGTATCACTGGTCAGGCTCTGGCATGGCTGACCTCTTTCCTTTCAAATCGACCCTCCCAGGTCCAACTGGGGTCCTTCCTCTCCGACATCTTTTTCTCCACCTGTGGTGTCCCCCAGGGATCTAATCTCTCTCCCTGGCTGTTCAACCAGTATCTGGCACTCCTTGCCCACCGCATCGCCGCTCTCTGCCCTAATTTCCAGTGCTATGCGGACGATACCCAGCTCATTTTCAGGCTACCCTCAGCCTCCCCCCTCTCCTTCCCTCATCTCTGACTGTCTGTCTGCTATCCAAGAATGGTGTGCCGCCAATGACCTCTGCCTTAATGCCAGTAAGACTGAGATTCTACTCATCGGTACTCCCACTCCCTCCTTCCCTGCAGCTCTCTGGCCTGCCTCCCTTGGCCCCCTCCCTGCTCCTACCTGCAAGGCAAAAAACCTTGGGGTCATCTTCGACTCCACACTCTCCTTCTCTCCTCATATTTCCGACGTCGCCAAGAGGTCACACTACCAGCTGCACCTCCATAGAGGTATTCTTCCCTTCCTCTCCTTCCCCCAGAAGCTCACTGTCTCCCGAGCCCTGGTTCTCTCGAAGCTGGATTACTGTAACAGCCTGTATCTTAATCTGCCTGCCTCCACTCTCCGCCCTCTGCAACTCATCCAGAACAGAACTGCGAGACTTGTCCTTGGCCTCAAGCCCAGGGATCGTATCTCTCCAGGACTGAAATCTCTACACTGGCTCCCAGTGGCTGCGAGGATAAAGTTCAAAACCCTCTGCATTGTCCACAAGGCCTTCTGGGGCCTGGGTCCTAAATACCTTCAACTCTCTCTTCCCAAATATCTTCCTTCCCGAGCCCTTCGCTCATCCGCCTCCAACTCCCTCAGGGTCAGCCGCTTCTCGAAGCAACGAGCTGGGGGTAGATCTCTCTCCGCGGCAGGGGCCTCCCTCTGGAACAGCCTTCCTGCCTCCCTGAAACTCGAGGAGAACCATCTACCGTTCCGGAAGCACCTCAAAACCTTCCTCTTTGCTTCTGCTTTCTCTCTCCCTCTCCCCTGCTGAACAGCTAATATTCTTCACTGAAACTGCACTGATCCTGCAACTGGACCTCTCTAAACAGCCTCGGCCCTGGGCCCAGCCACTCTCCACTTGCACTGATGCCCTGGAACCCCTCTGCACTGCGGGACTGTCTCTGTATCCCTACAGCCCCCTCCTTCCCCAGCACTTGTTCTGCACTTACCTTGCACTTGCCACCAGCTGGCCCTATTTAATTATTACTTTACGCCACTTACCTTGTACTGCACTTCCCCCCCTCCCCTTCCCCATGCACTTTTCCCTCTCCCCCACCCCTGCACTTGCACGATCTGAATGACACCTGGCCTAGTAGGATCGTTGTCTGTCTCCCCTTGTTCCTCCCCTCCCTGCCTCGTCGCGCCTTGAAACACCTGTGTATAGGCGCGTTACAAATACCATATCATATCATATCATATCAGAGGCCGTCAACTCTGGTTTTATCAGACTGGTGGTTGTAGAGGCCGTCAACTCTGGTTTTATCTGACTGGTGATGGAAGAGGCAGTCAACTCTGGTTTTATCAGACTGATAGAATAAGTGACCTTTAGCTTCAATTGTATTTTCCTGAAAGAATGCACTAATTTTCTCAAAAATATGCATCTACAGAGAATCCCATTTCAGCAGAATATAACAGCCTGGGCCAATTTTCAAATTATAACTATTTAGAACATTATTCACATATGAGAAGTTCCTACTTCCCCCTGAAATATGCGCAGGACACTTGCACTTGCCCCTGCTCGGCGCTGAACTGAATTATGAGGGAGTGACGAACAGCCTGGACTGTTAGATAATAGCTGGGAAAAGATGTCATCATCCACCTTATTGAGTTTAATGCCTTTCGACCATCAACTAGACGAGCAAACCAGGTGATGCCTCGTTGCTAGGATTCTGGTCTTGATCCGTGTTAATGGGTGATGTATGATATTTATAATGTATATATTTTTTATTTACTTTCCTACAGGTAAATATGGCATCCATAGAGCGTTGGAATCCGGTCTTAGAAGGAGCAAAAATCCCTATATTGGTACCTTAAACTCATATTTCGTGGGGCGTCAAGAACTTTACATTACCTATGAAGGCCGGAGAACATCAGTATGCAGATTGAACAAGTTAGTGGTTACCACACCGACTTCTTTCCTGCCCTTTATATTCTAAAACTTCATGAATATCTAATTTTAGTCTTGGGCTCGAGAAATCACCTTGGGGAATCTTCCAACATCTGCCGCATGTGTAAAAAAACCCGATGGAATGCGAAGCACTGACGGAGATGCGATATAAATACAGAGAACGGATCCAACACCCTCCAATTACTTTAACGCAAGAAGAAAGATAGACCAATATATTGTTAGGCAAACACAAATATACTATATTTTCAGTCCTTTTATTTTATTTTGGAAGGAACTACTCAGAGCCTAGGATGGCTCGTCCTGAGATCGAAATAGACTTTGGGCCTCATTACACGGACGGCGGTAAGGGTTAACGGTCACCGTTAATGGCAACGGTGACCGTTAACCCTTACCGTCGTACTACGAGGTCCCTTTGCGGGTTGGTGATTTAACGCCTGCTTTTTGCAGGCGTTAAAAACCAACCCGCTAAGGGACCTCGGAGCTAATTACGGCACCGCAAAATTGCGGTGCCGTAATTAGCGCCTTCCCCATTCCCATAGAGCCTTATGGGGCAGAAATGGGAATGGGGAAGGGCAATGGCGGAAAGGGGATTTACCGCCCCACCAACCTTGGAATGGGGCGGTAAATCCCCTTTCCGCCAAGGCGGTGCCGGTATTTTACCGGCATGAGCCATGGCGCTAATAGCGCCATGGCTCACCGCCTTCCGTGTAATGAGGCCCTTTGTCATGTCCCTCAAGCAAGTTCACCGGAAATTAATTAATTAATGAAAAAGTTTGTAACAAACTAAACTCATTTAATAAAATATACATATTACATGGCCAAGGTAGTGGCCATGTAGTTATGGTTAAGTTGCTGTTTCCATAGGAAGAGCACTTTCTGGGCAGCTTATAACTTCGCTCTCCCTGGACGAATCCTCACCAAACTCTGCAAAAAAAGTATTTGGGTCACTCTGAATTGCAAAGTTTAGTGAGGATTCGTCCAGGGGGGGCAAAGTTATAGGGGGGTCCCAAAACTTTTTTTTTCCCATAGACATAATGGGAAAAAACTTTGCTCACGCCTACAGCCTAAACCGCTGGACGGATTTACACCAAATTTGCGGCAGGAGCGGCGGCTTGGTCCCGAAAGCGTGCTTTGCTTTATTTGGTGTAAATCCGTCCAGTAGTTTTTTAAAAAATGTAAGTGAAAAAAATTAGTGATATCTGTGTTCGCTTCGCGGACACACTTCCCTGTTTGCTCCGCGTACAGGACAGTGATTGGGCAAGCAGCTTGCGTGCTGTCCGCGGACATCGGACATGCTCTCTCATTCGATGCGGTGAAAGCGTGCATTGCGTCTGGCTTCAGAGACGCCCGCCATCTTTGTTCCTCCGCCTGCACAGTAAGTCTTGTGTCTGTCTCCTGTTCCTTCCACCCCCGCTCATGCCCCGTGTGTCCTTTCTGTCCCCCCACCCCCACTCATGCTCCATGTCTCCCCTGTTCCTCCAGCCCCCCGCTCACGCCATCGGCACATGGTGTCCAGCGGAGGGGCGAGGGGCAGGATGTGCCGCCCGCTCATGCCCCGTGTGTCTCTCTCCCTCCCCCCCACCCCCCGCTCATGCCCCGAGTGTCTCTCTCCCCTTCCCCCCACCCCCCGCTCATGCCCTGTGTCTCTCTCCCCCCCCAGCCCCGCTCATGCCCCGTGTGTCTCTCTCCCTCCCCTTCACCCCCGCTCATGCCCGTGTGTCTCTCTCCCCTTCCCCCATCCCCCACTCATGCCCCGTGTCTCTCTCCCTCCCCCCACCCCCGCTTATGCCCCGTGTGTGTCACACCCTCCCGCCCACCCCCCTCTCATGCCGTGTGTGTCTCCCTCCCCCCACCCCCGCTCATGCCCCATGTGTCTCTCCCCCTCCTGCCCACCCCCCTCTCATGCCCCGTGTGTCTCTCCCCCTCCCGCCCACTCCCCTCTCATGCCCCGTGTGTCTCTCTCCCCTTCCCCCCACCCCCGCTCTTGCGTGTCTCTTTCCCCCTCGCGCCCACCCCCGCTCTTGCCCCGTGTCTTTCCCCCTCCCGTCCACCCCCGCTCATGCCCCGTGTGTCTCTCCCCCTCCCGCTCATGCCCCGTGTGTCTCTCTCCCTCTCCCCCACCCCCCGCGCATGCCCCGTGTGCTCTCTCCCCTTCCCCCCACCCCCCGCTCATGCCCCGTGCGTCTCTCTCCCTCCCGCCCACCCCCGCTCATGCCCCATGTGTCTTCCTCCCTCCCGCCCACCCCCCACTCATGCCCCGTGTGTCTCTCTCCCTCCCTCCACCCCCGCTCATGCCCCGTGTGTCTCTCCCCTTCCCCCACCCCCCGCTCATGCCCCTTGTCTGTCTCCTGTTCTCCCCACTCCCCGCTCATGCCCCGTATCTGTCTCCTGTTCCCCTCATGTGCCGTGTCTGTCTCCTGTTGCCCCCCCCACCCCTCGCTCATGCCCCGTGTCTGTTCTCCCCACCCCCGCTCATGCCCAGTGTCTGTTGTTCCCCCCACCCCCCGCTCATGCCCCGTGTCTGTCTCCTGTTCCCCCCACCCCTCGCTCATGCCCCGGGTCTGTCTCCTGTTCCCCCACCCCCGCTCATGCCCCGTGTTTCTCCTGTTGCCCCCCACCCCCACTCATGCCCCGTGTCTCTCCTGTTGCTCCCCACCCCCGCTCATGCCCCGTGTCTGTCTCCTGTTGCCCCCTACCCCCTGCTCATGCCCCGTGTCTGTCTTCTGTTCCCCCCACCCCCGCTGATGCCCCATGTCTGTCTCCTGTTCCCCCCACCCCCCGCTCATGCCCCGTGTCGGTCTCCTGTTGCCCCCACCCATGCCCCGTGTCTGTCTCCTGTACCCCCCCACTCCAGACTCATGCCCCGTGTCTCTCTCCTGTTGCCCCCCACCCCCCTGCTCATGCCCTGTGTCTGTCTCCTGTTGCCCCCCACCCCCGCTCATGCCCCGTGTCTGTCTCCCGTTCCCCCACCCCCCTCTCATGCCCCGTGTCTCTCTCCTGTTGCCTCCCACCCCCCGCTCATTCCCCAGGTCTGTTTCCCGTACCCCCCCACCCCCCGCTCATGCCCCGTGTCTGTCTCCTGTTGCCCCCCCGCTCATGCCCCGTGTCTGTCTCATGTTCCCCCCACCCGCTCATGCCCCGTGTCTCTCTCCTGTTGCCCCCCACCCCCCACTCATGCCCCATGTCTGTCTCCTGTACCCCCCCACCCCCCGCTCATGCCCCGTGTCTCTCTCCTGTTGCCCCCCCACCCCCTGCTCATGCCCCGTGTCTGTCTTCTGTTCCCCCCACCCCCGCTGATGCCCCGTGTGTCTCCTGTTCCCCCCCACCCCCCGCTCATGCCCCGTGTCTGTCTCCTGTTGCCCACACCCATGCCCCGTGTCTGTCTCCTGTACCCCCCCACTCCGTACTCATGCCCCGTGTCTCTCTCCTGTTGCCCCCCACCCCCCCCGCTCATGCCCCGTGTCTGTCTTCTGTTGCCCCCCACCCCCCGCTCATGCCCCGTGTCTGTCTCCTGTTCTCCCCACCCCCGCTCATGCCCCGTATCTGTCTCCTGTCCCCCCATCCCCCGCTCATGCCCCGTGTCTGTCTCCTGTTCTCCCCACCCCCGCTCATGCCCTGTGTCTCTCTCCTGTTGGCCCCACCCCCCGCTCATGCCCCGCGTCCGTCTCCTGTTGCCCCCATCCCCCCGCTCATGCCCCGTGTCTCCCTCGTCTTCCCCCCACCCCCCGCTCATGTCCCGTGTTTCCCTCGTGTTACCCCCCACCCCCCCGCTCATGCCCCATGTCACCATCGTGTTTCCCCCAGCCCCCGCTCATGCCCCTTGTCTCTCTCCTTTCTCCCCCACCCCCGCTCATGTCCCGTGTGTGCCCTGTACCCCCCCGCTCATGCCCCGCGTCTCCCTCGTGTTCCTCCCCACCCGCTGCTCATTCCCCGTGTCTCTCTCGTGTTCCCCCCACCGCCGCTCATGCCCCGTGTTTCCTTCCTTTTCCCCCCACCCCCTGCTCATGCCCCGTTTGTACCCTGTTCCCTCTCACACCCGCTCATGCCCATGTGTCTCCCCTGTACCGCCCCACCCCCCGCTCATGCCCTGCTGTGTTCTTTATACACCCCGCCTTCCCTTTCCATGGTGGCCATCTTGGTAAAAGATTTTCCTTCCTACACCGGGACGCCGCAGATGATTTTGTGCTTTACAAACATCCGTACAGTAAGACTTTTGGGGATTAGTGGCTTTTCTGGGAACTAGGGAGGATTCTTGCGTTCCACTAGGTCTGCTTAGAGGCTGCTTCACAGCTCCTGTACTACACTGCCTGTGACTAAATCATGGATGGGGTTTACTCAAACTCACCCCTGAGCTAACAATGAGCCAAGAAACAAGCCGGTGGACGGTAAATATATTTGTATTTATTTAAATTTAAAGTAATAGAAATTAGCACGAAAATGTCAAATACCACTTTATCCGTGGCAGAAAACAATCAACTTCTCTCAGCATAAATAAATCACAAAACTGAGTAAAAAAGACCGCAATTATTCACTTTCTGCATATTTCACTTCACAAAATAATTACACCGATCAATGACAACGGCTCTTATGTACTGTTGTGCAATTTAGATTTTCCTGTAGGCTTAAGAGGCTAGCAGTAGGATTTCAAAATTGGTTCAAATACAGATGGCAGTTATGATTTTGCGCATACTTTTGGTGATTTATCACTTTGTTTTTCAGACCCCCCCCCTTGCTTTGGTCCATATTGGGATGTCAGACAGAAAAATTGGAATTGAACCCGTAGGTCCTTTAAGAGCGGTGGGACTCTATGGGATGGATGGGATGTAGATCTTACTCTCGGATCAGTAATCAGACCGACTCAGAAAGTTGGCAAATCTTTAGCTGTTTTATTAACAAGTATCTAAAACAGGGAGTACAACGGGCATCAACGGACGCTGTACAAACATTTTCTCTCCGCTCAACTGAACGCATTTAATAAAAAACACACTTTTATAATGAAAACTCGTCATACGTGACGTCATACTACGTGGCAAATTAAGCAAAAACCTATGTGAGATTGTGGTTGGCTTGAGGGGAGCATCTAGGTATACTTTCTATGGGCTATAGGGTCGTGATTGGGTCTCTCCAGTCAGGTGGACAGTTATTCCCACCCCAGTGCAAGTCATCTTACGTGTCATAGAACTACACAATGTGTCATTGGCTTTCAAACTATAGGGCTCTCTGCTAAGTGGCTCTCTACAATTGGATGGCACGCTTGTACCGTTCTGGAATATTCCACTCACTAGCAGCATGCAAGCTGGTACCCCAGGTGCTGGAGGGTTGTACCTGACCATACCTCCCCACCCAATTAGCCCAACATCCATCATCACTTCTACTGTCTTCCATTTAATTAGTCCTTTGAACTCGGCCTTGCAAGTATCATTGCACCTGAGAATAGAAGGAAGTGTGAGCATGGTTTTATCGTCTGGTTTCGGTGCAGCTCGCTCAAAGTCTATTTCCAACTTGACCATGTGACAGGAGACTTGTTTTGTGCTCCTTTTTCTCCTTTAACACTATTAAATGAATAAAAACCTGTTCTTCTAGTGTTTTTCCAATACACCTCAACAGAAGCTCATCTCTCTTCTCACGTTCATTGTATCTTCTCGTATAGATGACCAGTTTTTTGGATGCAATCTATTCACTACGTATAGCCAGCCTTCATGATTACATAGTCTACTTGTGTTTCAGCATCTGTACAATTATAAAACGTTTTTGCATTTTCTTCAGTGCTCTCTGCATGTGCAATCTTCATTCCGCACATGAAATGTTGCTCAATTCTTTACTTTGCCATCAAATTATATACGGTCTATGTACTCTCTTCATAGCTATCTCTTCTGGGTGCATAATGTCTGCTTCATGTGACTTCACCAGTCTTCTCTTTCATTCATCTTAACACTTCTTCCGGAACGTCCTTCAGAAGACCGTCCACTCTTCGCGTATACATCATGTAGGTTTTTCTCAATGGATACCTTGTTTCAAGGACTCTTCGTGGTATAGGTACCATCACTGGTGTTGCGTGTGTCGCAATTTCCTGTTTCCAGCATATAGGCAATATGGGGGCGGAACCTCCGGTAGAGGAACTTGGCTCCTCCGCTGCAGAATGGTTTGGGGAATTTTGGATTTCCGAGCCCCCCTTACTGAAAGACCTGTTGGGGAAACTGGATAAAAAGGTTGGATGATTTAAGAACAAATACACCCCTCTTCCTTAAAGAAGTTGGTGTCAGATGGACAACAAGGATTACCCAATTAAATTGTAGGCTATAGTTTTCAGTGCACACTGGGAAGTGAGCTTTGTTAAGTTCGAATCTTAACAAAATTCACCTGTAGTGTTCTGCAAAATGGGTAATTAATAAAATTAATATGTTTGGTTACATAGGCTAAGAATCTACACAGCCCCCCCCACCCACCCACTATAAAGGGAAAGGATTCAAGGCAAGCAGACTCCCCCACCCTTTGGTTTTCCAGGGCTTAGTTCTACTTACATAGCAAGCCTCTCTTTAAGGTTGAGGAAATACAGCTGCATCTCAGGACACTTTGGAAAGATATGGCATGGGCCTGGTCACTCCACTCTCAAAGAGGGCCTCTCGCTCTCCACCACAGGACCCAGTCAGCTGTGAGGCCTTCCTAGAGATTGACAGCTCCACCCAGATGCACTCTCAGCATTCCCCCTCTGGTGTCTCCTTACAGCTGTCAGATGGTAAGTTTCAGCAGCCTTCCTGATGCTCTGTCTCTTCTCTCTGTCCCCCTGACTTTCTCTTTTTTCTCTCTGTCCCTGTCCTAGTGCAGCCCCCTTACATAGCATAGCTGTGATGATACCACCAATATTACAATCTTGGGGAGGTACCCTGCAATAATTTCTGCCACTAGGATTGGACAATTACCCTCCTCTCTTCTCCAAGCCCAGCCTCCAAGTCAGGATTGGTTTAGGGGTCTGGAGCAACATCTGTCTATTCCCATTCATCACCACCTTTAGTCTCCTTTCAACTGTTTGCTAAAAACAAGTTATGTATCACAACTTCATAATTTTACCAGCAACTGCCACACACATTTTTTTTCTGATTCCGCTAATCATGGAGAATTAGATCAGCCGACCACCAATTCCTTACGCTGTAGCACGACCATGTGGCACATTTCTGCCATTTCCTTTAAAAGTACAACAGTCATGAATATGTAAGTAATTAAGCATATCCCTAATTTCATTTTTAACCCGCTCACCGACTCTCACATTTGGAACATGTTCAGATCAGCCAGAAAATTAGTTTACCTGGCCAATACAGTTCCCAGAGTCACAGGTAGATGCATTTTATATCCCCAAAATAGCCTGGAAATTACATTAAAAAAAAATGGTACAAAAATTAAATCAATCCACATTATGGTTGCTGAGAAAAAGGCCTAAATGATAATAGTCTTTTTAACTAAATTGTGAATCTTCCTGTGGGACAAATGGCAATTTCTGCTTCCGGCCATTTGTTTTCACGGGGTCAGCCTGTACCTTCATCAGTCTCCTTTGTGTTGGTAGCTTGCTATTTGAAGTGGGTGCCCCCCATTTTCACACATATTAGTCATGCTCCAGCCAAGGGTGACATTTCTTTAAGTGCCTGCTTTCAGAACCAGCAGGTTTTCGAGAACACTGAATTTCGACACCTTTAGCAGGACATTTTTATTGCGGGTAGTCATTAGATGGGAGATGCGACATCCAGGCTGGAAGTGAGAGTTTTCCTTTGTGAAGTTTTGCCCACAGCCAGAATCAGGGTCTGCCTTGGGCTGACATTTTCCATGAAGACAAAGTGGCTCTTCAAATGCCACTGAAGTTTTGTAGGTGAAACATAACATATATATATTGCTTTTGTCAACCCACATATCATGTTTTGTTTTCATGACATTTTTCGGTGAGCAGTGATATTTTTTCCACTTTTGCTTGTTAAAGCCTTTTTTATTTGCACACACATTTGCAGGCCGTTTTTGTTTTCAATGTGTAAAAATCCTGTTTTCCATGTGACAGGGATCTTTGATTTCTCCTTTTGTATATTTAAATGCTTCTTGTCCATTGGTAATGACAAGTAGGCCCCTTTCCACATGGCTCTTTAACTTTACTTGAAAAACAAAAACGAATGCCAGGCCGTTTTTTGTTTCAGTGATTAAAATCTTGCTATACATGTGAAAGGGACTTCTGCTTGGGGCCTTTAAACGCAGCCCACACGGACCTTGGGACTTACACGTGGATGGGCGTTTTGCAACAGAATTCTTTCAATGTAAGGTTACAACCTTTTTGGATAGCATTGAACACAGCCATGGAGATGCTTCTGACCTGTGCAGGTGGATAGCTCATGGGTTAAGCCCTCTTCTCAGGCATGGGGCCAGCCTGCATGTCTCAAGTTCTAATCCGAGCAAGAGCCACTCAGCCCTTGAACATACTGTGGTTAATAAATGACGTCCCTACCAAGGTTACTCAGGCTATAATTATAGTGCTTGGAAGTGGGAGGAATCTGGCAAGAGGAGCTATACAAAAACCGTATAATATTAACAAAGCCCAAGCAAACGTAGGCTAGCATGGGCTGCACTACAAGGAAATATACATCAAACTACCTGAAGGGTAATAAAAGATATACAGATATATGGCTTAACTTGGGGGAAAGAGTTTCCATGAGGGCAAAGCTGCTCACAATATTACAAGCCATTCTAAGACAAGGTTGTTTATCAAGGATGAGCGTAAACAAGCAAAACATCGCAGCCATGAATTATGCATTGCCAGCGCTATTCAATAATTCACATGCTGGGCTATTAATTAAAGCAGCCGACTGCCTGGATTTTGAAGTGGGATGGCAGGCTGTCACTGGCCTCACAGCAGTTTGGAAGATTTTTCCCTAAGTATCACAAAAATAATTGCGCGTTTGAAAAACACATTTATGTCCAGATTGGTCGTTTTGGAAGGTGGCCGTGAGGCTTGCGGCAGGGGTGAGGGTGGCTGCCCATTGCCAGGGGGCATCGGATGCCATTGGTTGAGGTCCCCTGCTTGGATCCCAATGGTCCAAACTATCAAGAACATGATATTGTCCAGCTTCAAGCGATCGATCAACCTGCTTGCCCAACACTGTCTCCGCTGGACACACTACCCCTTGACCCCCAGACACACATGTTTCTTCCCATCCAGAGGTGAATACCATGCCATGTCTGCATTTGGGGTCCCTGAAGATTCAACTAAACCCACCCAACCTCCCAGATCTCAGATCCTCTATTGATCGAATGCAATGGAGGCTTCGGCTTAAAACCCACCTATTTCGATAATCTGTGGGTGGTGGCACCCTTGCCCATCCATGGACGTGTGCCTTGCCCACTAACCTTCGATCCGGAGAGGAAATTAGGGCCACACACGCCAGAGAAGAGCCATGCCTTCCTGAGCCCTGCGCCCACCACCCTTTCCTCCACAGAAGAGGGCTGCTTAGGCTGAGGAAAGAGCCATCCTTGGATGAATGCAACTCAAAAACAACAAACACCAAAGTTCAGTGAGAGTGTAAAATGAAATGGCCAAGAGAACACCTTTGATTGAAATGATGGCAATAAATTGGGCATGAAGCGAGGTGGATTTCAATGAAATGCCACGTCACTGTTCTGCGACCTTTACTTTTTTTAGGGAAACACACTGAGTAACCTCTGCCCATCTTCCACATGTAGCCACCCAACCCCACCTCGCGCGGCCCCTGCCTCTACTTGTCTCTATGCGGGCCCTCCCCTCACCCCCCACTCCAAGTGGGGACTTCCCCGCAGCACAAATGATCTTCTTGGCAGCCAGCATGGCCTGGGCGGGCCGTCTGCCATCAATGGCACGACCCGTGGCCACTTTCTCACGCCGCCCTGCTCACCACCACATCCGCAACAATGCCTCAGGCCTCCCAGGCTGCCCCTTCTGCATTGCTTCATAGAAACACAGGGGGCGAGCGGGGCTTCTTCCTGGCGCTCCAGCCGGCTTGCCAAGGCTTTCCTGCTTGACCCAGGCTGCTCCGCCATGGTACTTTGCCGCTCCCCGCTGTTTAGCCTGTCTGCCTAAGGGGGCAGCCCTGGACTTCTCTTCACCGTTCCACCCTCCGGGGCAGAGTGGACTTGTCCGCTCTTCAACTCCCGGGCTGCCTGGCAGGCACGCAGGGAGGATTTCTATGAAGGGCTCGCTTTGCTGTGTGCAAGGTGGGCCGACACAGGGCTCAGCTGCCTTGCCCGGTACAGGCCACCTCCCCTACACCACTTAGACTGGACAGCTCTTTAGATCTTCAGCCCGGGCAGCACCACACACTCTGCCCGGGCTCTTTACTCCACATGGACCTGTCCGGTCTGGCTCCCAGGCAGACCAACATCCACCACGTCCCTGTGAGTGTCTGCACAGGTTTCACCGGCACGTAGGCCGGCCCATGGTGAGGTAGCCAGATCACCCAGCACCCACAGCCCAGCATATGAAAAAGTCTTTAGCCCCTATGGGGCTACTCGAGTCCGCGCCACTCCCCCAGGGAGCTCTTTGGTCTGTCTCTTTTCTTCCTTCCCTCTCCCTTCTCTCTAACATTTTTTTGCTTTTCTCCAACAGTTTTTTTCTAGAATTCTTCCATGTGCAGCCCATTCTTGGGCAGGGAAGTTCTGTCCTTTTTATTTTATTTTCTCTTTTGTCAACATTCCATCCAACCTCATGGTGGGCTGGATGGATTAGTCCATACATCAATCCACACACACTGCATGACAACAGTTTTTGTTTTTGAGTAGATATGGGAAAGGTATTTGCTAAGCATTGCCGCAATGGTACTAACTGGCCCTTAATGGTAGCAGCTTCAAAATGGTGGGAAATGGTGCGAGCACCTGGGCAAGCAATAGAAGTGCCTGGCAAATGCCCAATGCTTATATACAAGCCAACACTGTTAGCTTAGCCAATGCTCACCTCTAACAGGTCTTCAGTGAAGGACATGCATACCTATAAATCAAGTGGCTGAAGGCAGACCTGGTAAGACTTTTATATTACACCCATAGCAAGTTTACAACTGCAATTAAGCCATGAACGCACAGACTACTGTAGTGTTTGATGGTAAGGCTTGCTAAAGCGAGCTCAGGGAAATACGAGGATGTGTATAGGGCAGGGAGGGGCAGGAAATGGGTGGGAATGGCCATAGAGATTAGCATGGCCATGGGAAGTCAAGGGGTGGGTAAATAACCAGACACCTACAGGCATTGTGCCTCTCCTCATATGCCATCTCTCCCTAGCTGTACTCCAATGTATTCGTTTTGGCATTCTAGCTGGCACTTAGTGCCACCTTATGGCCAAAACTAAAAATAGCATTCTAGGTACGATCATGGCTCTTGCTTATAACATGACATGATAACATGATATGAGCACAAAGACGCTTTAAGGCTATGCATCAAATAACCACAAAGTAATACAGCTACAAATCCTTGCAATGTTCAAGGAGCGATCTCATTGGCCGGTCTGCGGGCTACACAATACAGTATAAGCCACCTATTGGTTCATATAGACTGCAGGCTGTTACCAAGCTACCAGCAGCGTAGAAGAGGACCACAGCCAATTCCCCGAGACCGTCAAGGCAGATTTATGTACCAACAACTTATCAATAGTATATGGTGTCAAGAGTGACGTGGGTTAGAATAGCTTTATAGACACCACCCTGGGGCCGAACCAGGGTCTATGGCCCATAAACCTTGTTAAAGGCTCTCATTGTGCTTGGGCTTTTAACTTTGTGTTTAGGTCCATAGCAGCCGTTAAGGTCTGCGGAACAGGGCAACAGAGCTTCATTAGAGTGATGGAAGACCATGCCGTGCACTGTTGAGTGGAACACAATCAATACTCCAAAACATCCGTGCAGCTCCTTAACAAAGGATTGAATGCAGGGAATATAAATCAGGTTTGGCTATATAAAGAATGTACAGAAGAATTTTTAAAATGTTTTTTCATTTTTGTGTAAAATGTACAATTTGTATACAAAATATACAACCAATAAAAAAAACAAAAAAAACAACAAAGACAAAAAAAAATGATACAGAATAATGCACCCCAACTGCTGTTTGTAGGAATATTATCTCCAGCTTTAGAAAGCGCAAGGAGGCTGCCAAGTGCTTTATACAGTCATGGAACTCCAGCACAATTTACTCTAGACTTAAAATGTACTTGATGAGGGTATATTATTCTGTATAGTGCCAACAGGATAATACTTTAAAAGCATTAATAGCCTTGAAATAAGAAAAACATTCCAGTTTGAAGGGGCTCTCTTTTTATTCGCTTGTGCAAAGTGCAGTGGTCTGCATGTTGTTTTCCACCAAGAGCAGCAGAAATGTACACATCACTTTTTTATGTGTATATGGTAGAGGTTTGGAAGGAAATCAGGCGGTAGAGCTGTAATAACTTGGGAATTGTAGTGGTATTGGTTATAAATATATTTGCACTAGGCACTTCACACACATTTTAACAATAAGTTGTGCATGGTCGTACATCTGAAATTCTTAACACATGTATTCAGGGAAAGGGGTAATGGCGCGCTGCATGCAACACTAATGAACTGTACCTCTCTCCTGTACTGCACTGCTTCCATTTAGCAGCCAAAGTGGCTACTGAACCGCCATGAGGTGATTAGGTGGGACCTACAGCCAGGTCAGCGTTTGCGGGTGCTAGATTGACGCTGCGACAGGGGTCGGGCTCCTGCTTCCAGTGCGTACAGTGTAAGGAGCCTAGCAGCATCCGGCTTCTAGCTGGGTCGACCGCGTCACTTTCAGGGTCAGACTGGGGCATACCATTTTCTCGGACACCAATGAAAAATGGACCCATAGTTGCATATGGTACTTCATTCCTTCTGTGACAGACTGTTTGAGTAGTGCCCATGGGGGAGGTTTTTGATAAAATGTAATGAAAATTGTGCATTTTTAAGAATACTTATTCAGTAACACTGGTCAAAACTACTAGCTCGCATGGTGAAGTAACTTATCAAACTGGCCCACAAAGGCCAAAAAAGTGGCCCACTTTCACCCAAAAAAACTGGCCCACACTAGCATTTTGTGTTTTTGGTTCGGGCATTGCCCTGTTGCCCTATAGGCCAGTCAGAGCCTGGCCACCTCACCCCATTTCAGCGGGAACACTGCAGCTCCTTGGCCCTTGCTCTGCTCTTTTAAGCACCATGTAACTGGAAATACATGAAGGGAGCTGAAAGGTTTTTTGTTTCCCTTTCGTGAGGTTATTCCTACTTGCTCTGGCAGGTCTGGTGCTCTTCACAGTAACGGAGGACATGTTTTCATGTTTTGCTGCTGCCATCTTTAACATTTCCTTCCCACATGTGTGTTTGAAAGCCACCTTCTGCAGCAGTATCTGTCACACGCTGTTTTTTTAAAACTTTTTTACCAGAAATATTTGGATTAATAAAGATGTGAATAATGAAATGTTGATTGACTTAAAGTGTCCTTGTGATTGAGGAGTACCCCAGGGCACTGGCTCTGCAACCTACTCTACAAGTCTGATCTCTTGGGACATAAAAAGCGTCCAGGAATACTGAATGTGCAAAACTTTCAATAAAACGATTTGAAACAAAAATATCTGAGCAACTATGTCAGTGTTTGGAGAGGAACCCGATAACCATAGGTTAATCTCCGCCTTAGTGGGACTCCAGATAAATCATTAAAATAAATGTGTTTCATTATTTCCAAAGATATGGCCAAAAAGTAATTTGGTGAATTTATGATTAACTACATGAGAAACAAGGAAGGAATGATCCTGGGCAGGAGCGGTGACATGCATGCCTGGTGGTAATAAGCGGCAGAAATGGTCACTGCAATGCAGATGCAGTCCAATCAACAGGGCCTGTATATGGAGCTAGTGAACACGTTCCTGTAATCAGTTTCTACGCAAACGTGTATTTGATTTACTCAATTCAATGAAATTGAAGAGGGGAGAGGACAGCACATTGAATTTGTCATTGAAAAGGAAAATGCAAAGCAAGCAGACAACCTAGAAAGGAGAGGGTAGGTCAAGAAAGTGCAGATCCAAAAAAGTTCTATTTCGTCCGACTCCATTTATCCATGTACATACAGAGCACGATCGAGGCACTAAAGCGTATCAGAGTGTTGTACAACAGTTTCATAAAAACAAAGAAAACACAACGTGAAATGTTGGCATACATAATAAAAATAATAAAAGAAAAGGCACCTCTTTTTGTATGGCTATATTTTCCACTATGAAACAAAAAGCAAAAGATCAGGAACCAAAGCAAAGAGACTGAAAATACTTATTTTAATTGTTTTGCGAAATCAATAGTGACATTCGAAAGATAATTCCGTACTGTGAGTGCTTGTCCACAAAATTTCTGATTTTTCCAATCTGAGGATCAGCTCCCTCTCTCTCAACAAGATTCCATGTTGACACATAGTCGCGCACGGGTGGGGAAAACCTAACTCATTCTCTGGAAGACATAGGAGTTTCTGGTTCAGGTAAGAAGGCGACTCCCCACTAACAAGTAACTCCAAAGAGAGCCCTGTAAGCCTTCTGTTTATTGCAGGCAAGCCAGCACTGGCAAGATATGCCGCAGTGCCCGTTCAGTTGGATCCAGTCCGGTAAACACACTTCTGCAACATAAAGATACCATCATGATCATCTGGCTCGTAGTTTGACAGTATGAACTGTACATCGATTATGTAGGGACTTTATAGTACCAAGACGTGCCGCAGGAATAGACCGCAAATGCGTAACACGGACGCTGTGTGAAGAATACACACACTGCAAATAGTAGATATAAGATACAAGCGATTTTCAAAGCGGGGACCTCTTCGTTGCACATCATTTTCAGTTGCTGGAAATCATTAATTGGAGATTAAACGTTAAAATGCAGATGATTTGACTAAATAGAGGTAGTACCGCGCAAGACGAAAGGATTATTCAAGATTGGGAATTCTCTAAAGATTTGGGACTTGAACAGACAAAAGCAGACCATAGGAGGAATGTATACTTCAGTGACAATATGCTCGAATGATGAGTTTACAGAGAGTTTGCCAAAACTGGAATATGTGTTAAGCCCTGATGAGGACCTTGTGGAGGTCGAAACATGTGTCTGATTTTTGTGATAAACCAACATTAAAATCCTGAGACATACTGGAGACTTATGTGTAGTAAATAGGAATCCAACTGTTAAGAACTGTAAACCAAACATTATTGAGTAATGACTACAATACTGGGCCATTGTTGTTAATAAGTGTGATAAGGAGCACATGGAACACAGCACACCTTTGCTGCTCTTTTCTACTATCATGTCTGCATTACCAACAGTTTCCCACTTTTTGATGCTACACTGGGTGCATTTTTTTTTAAACTGTGCTCTTTTTCAGGTCTGTGAATAGAGGCCTCTACCCTCAGAGTTATGTTCCTTACTATTTCACCAATCTCAAATTGTATGTATTGTGAATATTGACCTTGTAAATGGGTCTTTTAAATGCATTACGATTGCGTTATTTCTAAAAATATAAAGCCACTTTAAAGCTGGACTCTGTTTTGATTGTCTTCTTTTTTTAGTGAACATTATTTATATATTTATTTTACTGCAGGGTATTTTTAATGTGGTATTCCAACTGTGTACGGTCCTTACCAGCCACTCCCACCACTAACCATACGCCCCCCCCCATTTCGCACCTCCCGTCTCATCCGGTCTCCCACACTTTTCTGTTCTATGCACAGCCTTTTGGGGTGCTACTGGCCATGCTCTCTGTACAGGGACCCCTTGCTCCTGGCAGTTGTGGCAACACTGTAACAACTACCAAAAATAAAAATAATACCTAAACCGTGCTTAATGCTAAGGGCGTCTATGTGCGCCCTTAATTCCCCTAAGGAATCACTGTAGGCTCTGCCCACCCCAGCGCCGAACTTGTCCTTTATGTATATTTATGTTTTTTTTTAATTAAAACATTCTCGGAAAGTGGTCGAGCACATGTATACACACTGCCTGAACAATAAATGAAAGCAGAAGCAAGGAGGGCGACTTGCAAACAAAGGGCGTTAACGCAGCCATTGGCCCGGAAACACGTGAACACGCTACGCCGTGTCAGGCGACGCTATTCAAGCGCCTTCTGCTGCAAACGCCTTTCAATTCATTTTTTTTTAGAAGCCATTACAGCCTTTCAATAACACGGTCGTGTCATGAAAGCAAAGCTTGGCCAAAAAAAAAACACATGTATTCCGGCACAATTCCAGCAGGTGTCCGAGCCTCCGCCGTCTCGTATCTGCCGGGAGAGGTCCTTTGTATTCGTTATCAAAGGGAGGGAGGCTTGGATTTCACAGGAAAGGCACGCATTCAAATTCAAAACATTAATCTAAAGATGCGAAGGCCCAGAGGGGACCCAGGGAGCCTCCCTTTCCAGCCGATCGTTTTCATATTTTCTTTCAAATACTCATGGGCCTGTGAAAATGAACACATTTGTGGGCTTGGGTTTCAAAAATGGGTGCCTTCTCTATTCGATTTCTTTTCAAATTAGCAGAACATTACATAAAGTGTTAACTCAAGTAAGCACCGGTTGTTAGAGTTCTGCTTCGCCTCAGACTGTTCTCCCTAGAAAGGGCTTTGGTAAATCAGAATCAGCAGACGGGCAACTCATTGTGGTTTAAACTCAATAGATTTAACTCGGGCACAAAACCCTGTACTAGCCTTATGACTCTGGTCCCTATGCTACGAGTTAAAAGATATGCGCGAATAGCAAAGTGAATTGCTAAAATGAATAGCTGTCTCGCTGGAGCTGGAGCTTGCCGGGTTGCCAGACGTTTTCGCCGGACGAATCCTCTATCCCGTTGTACTGCGCTGACCCCGCCCTGTTGGTGCCGTCGGATTGCTCCCATTGGGTAGGAGCAACACTGGATTTTGGACTTTGGGCTACATTCTGACGCCCTGATTGGTGGACTGTTAGTGATATTATTTCTTTTGTGGTTTTTTCCTTTTTTGTTGTTTCCTGTCTAGCTCACCGATCCCACCTATCCCACAAGTTTTGCTTAAAAAGCTTGCGCATGCGCGAATGCGCGCGCAAATAGCAAAGTGAATTGCTAAAGTGAATTGCTGTCTCGCTGGAGCTGGAGCTTGCCGGGTTGCCAGACGTTTTCGCCGGACAAATCCTCTGTCCCGTTGTACTGCGCTGACCCCGCCCTGTTGGTGCCGTCGGATTGCTCCCATTGGGTAGGAGCAACACTGGATTTTGGACTTTGGGCTACATTCTGACGCCCTGATTGGTGGACTGTTAGTGATATTATTCTTTTGTGGTTTTTTCCTTTTTTGTTGTTTCCTGTCTAGCTCACTGATCCCACCTATCCCACAAGTTTTGCTTAAAAAGCTCGCGCATGCGCTAATGCGCGCGCGAATAGCAAAGTGAATTGCTAAAGTGAATTGCTGTCTCGCTGTCTAGCGGGAAAGCGGGTGTGGGTGGCTTTGTAAGTTTCCTTTCTTCATTTATTTAATTTTATTCGCTGTAGGTCTCCGTCTTTTTCTTTTTTTTCTTTTTTACTTAATTTAGTTTCCATTATTATATTTATGGCAAGCCAGACTAATTTATTGACATCTGGCATGCCGGAATCGTTTGTTAATATTTATAATCCATTGCCTTCTCGTCCAGACAAGGTCCTCTTAAGTACACGGGCTAAAGAACAAAAAGAGAGACTCCGAGCGAGCTCACTTAATGTGGACATTCGATCATTTTATACAACAAGAGTTGGTCCAGGGAAGCAAACGCTAAGCATCCAGCGTGACATTCAGCCGCCGACTCTTTCTGTCCCGGAGCCTAATCTGGTCCCGGATCCTCACGTTAATTGTGCCAACATGGGGGAGGCGACAGCTGTCTCTATAACCGTGGCTGAAGTTTATCTACCCGCAGATGTGGCTTTAAAAAATCCTGAGAGCAACTTACTTACAATTTGCTCCAAGCAGGATGTGCCGGACCATCTTGCTAGTCCCGCAATTGGGCAGCAACCTCACTTAAGATTCGAGGTGGCCGACGCCACAATCTCTATGGCTTATTCAACAGGTGAAATTGGTATTACACAAACTATGCCCGCTGCGGTTAATCCGAATGTTCAATCTTTAATTGTTCCCCCTCAGGTGCCTTTATGCTCTGTCGAAGCACAGCGCATATTACGTGCCGAGTCCGCCAAATTAACAACGGTTGGGGAGTTTGGTAATGATACATTGGCCTCCATCCTGGCGTCTAGCCCTCAAGAATTCAAGTCCCATGATGTTCTTTACATTTGTTCAAATACGGGTGATTTGATCCGACTCACTGAAAACTCACAGTCTCAAACAAGCGGGTGTAACGATCCGGCCTATAAGCCAAACTCTCTTCCACCAAAAGAGTCTAAAAACCCTGATCTATATAAATCACCGGTGTTATTTGATAAGTCGCCATCTCAAATATCTAATACTTCCTTTGTAGCTCCTACACCTACGCGCACCAGATTTTCAGAACCCGACCATAGTCATCCTTACTTTATTCGCGATAGCCAGATGCCATACAAAGAAAACCGATTCTCTTTTCCTGAGGCTCCGGCACTAAATAATACATTGAGTGCCATGAATACTGCTCTCTTATCCTTGGCTAAATTATATGAATCCCTTGATGAAAAGATGCGTTCGCAAAATAGTGAACTGCATATGTTACACATGCTCTTGAAGGAAGAACAAAAGGCACGTAGTTTGTTACCCAGGCCTAGTATTGATAAAATGATTAACCAATCTATACAGACAAATCCATGCATAGAATCTGGTGTGTTGTCATCAAATTTGACATCTGAACAACCATTCTCTAATACCACTTCTGATGTTAGATCACGCCTTCCCGCGGGCATTTCGTCCGTGTCCATATTGGAGGGCCAAATCACATTGCCCATTGTACAAGAACCTTCTTCGCTTCCAATTTCCGTAATGAAAAATTGGATAACCCCAAAAGTTTTGGGTGTCTCATTCGTCCCCTTGTTTGGTAACTCTAAAAATCCACCTGTAGCAACCCTGGGTTGCACCCTAGGTGAACCAGCAACTAAAAAGTTTCAATCTCCTTATACCATAAACACAAAGACAAAAGCGAAGAAAGTTACTAAGTTGGCTGTATCGACCAGAAAAAAGCAAAAATTACATGATGATATGGAAATTCATTCCCCTAGACAGGAAACTTTAATATATCAACCATTAGATGATTTGGTGGAAGTAGTAGATTCTTCAACTACTAACCAAACATATCATAGCACTCGGTCTCAAGAGTGGAGTCCTTGATGCAATCTGTTTCCAATGAAAGTTTCCATCCACTAGCTATCACACAAGGGATACAGGCCTTAGACTCAGGTACTGCTTGTATGCTTGACTCTACAGTGGCTGCAAACTTGTCAAGAACACCCATTGATATTATTCAAGAAGTGCGAGCAGAATTAAGAGCCTCCTTTGACAAGCAGATTAAAGCTAGTGAGGCTCTTGTACAGCGTTTTAGTGCCTCAGCTAACAAGAGCAAGACTGAACAAACTAATTCCATTGACCCACAAGAGGGGAGGGGGAAAACTCAGATACAGCACCCTGCTGACCTTTTACAGGATCTACGAGAGGAGATTCGTGCATCCTTTGAAAGGTATACTAGTGAAAATGAATCTAGTAAGTTATCAAAACAGGGTTCACTATACATATCTGATCCTAACCCTCAGAACTCTCAAAAGGGTCTACCTAACATTGATCCTTTAATAAAGGGTCCGATGAAAGCACAGAACATACCCTTGCGCAAACCCATGGAGGAAGGTGCTAGGCGCTCTATAGCCCCCAGCACGAAACAACAGAACAAGCTCAGTTCTAGATCATCCAGGCACACTGGTAATGCCCATTTTAAAAATCATTACCGTCTTTTGATAAGATGTCGTGGCCACCCCTTTTCTACATATGATCTCAATCGAGCCAGCATATTGAATATCTGTGCCGATATTACTGCTCTTGAAGACATTACATCAGCTGACATTAGTTTGGTCGAGTTTACCAACGATCGCGACCTTACAGAAGCACGTATATTTGTGCAGTCAAGAGTGGTACTAAACACATTATGGCTGGCTCGTACTGCCTTTTACAACTTAGGCTTTATAGTGACACAAGATGTATCCCATGGGGATCAGACACAATTCATTGATGATCATTCTAAAAATCGCATATAGGGTGAAAAGATGGCCTCTAATACATCAGAGATGGGACCTATGCATAATGCTTGGTCCCGCAGTAGGGATTATGTGGGCTCGTAATTAGTTCAGAAGCTCGATTCAGTTAGTCTACTTTCCTGGAACACAAGAGGGTATAAACATTTTCTTAATAATGAAAATAAGGATCTCTCACAATTTGATATCCTGGTGTTTCAGGAAACATGGCTTCGTAATGTTCCAACCTGGGACATATATAACATCTTGATGGTTCCAGCGGTGGAGGCAGTTAAAGGTCGTCCGATGGCAGGGCTTTTTATGGCCTTCCGCAAGGATAAGAATATCGAAGTTATCGGCACAAGACGTTTCCACCATGTTTTCAATATGTAAAAATTCGCGTTGCCGACAGTTTTTGTGCCTTGATAAATATCTATTGGGGGAAAAAACATATTTCTTCGAATGATTTCTTCGATACTATCAGAAAGATCCTTGACCAACTTTCATTGGACGTGACCATCACTAACACACTCATAATGGGGGATTTAAATTTGCATCTTTTTACTCCAAAACAATGGTGCCCCTTATCTGATGAATGCCGTTGGCTAACCTTAATGGCTGACTGTAATTTTCTAATGGTCAATGGATCAATATCTGGAGATGTTCCCCCCAAATCTACATGGCACAATTCTCACTGTTTCGCAACGTTGGATTATATCTTTGTTAATGCCAAATTTCTGAACAACATATCCAAATTTTCTATTAAGCAGACCCACTTGAGTGATCATAGTTGGTTACAACTAACATTTGAATGGCCCAAAACAAAATCACTTCCTTTAAATATGAATGCGGCAAATTTACGGCTCAATAATGTTGGTAATCGTGTACATTGGTCCGAGTGGAAACTGCATCAGCTTAGAGACACCTTGTCGGCACAATATGCTGATGAAGCTGATTGTCTTAGCGGTTGCTACGTTCATGCCATCCAACGCTTTGCAACTCAGAGGTCTCGATATAAAGG
Source organism: Ambystoma mexicanum (assembly GCF_040938575.1). Taxonomy (NCBI): domain Eukaryota; kingdom Metazoa; phylum Chordata; class Amphibia; order Caudata; family Ambystomatidae; genus Ambystoma; species Ambystoma mexicanum. Next base: position 1,166,380,321 of record NC_090936.1, read on the forward strand.
TTCCACTCAGTTACATCAACATGCCTTTGATCTAGAAGTAAAACGTAAGAAATGTGAACTAAGAAGGGATATTAAAGATCTGTTAAAGAGGCACGCTTACGTCCTAGGAGCTAACCAAGATCAGATTAAACAATTAAAAAGGACGTATAAAAACTGGATTAGAAATCGGCGTGCGACCCAATATTAATATGATGGGGAGGTCATGTTAAAGCAAACTATTCTTAAGTCAACAGCAGGTATTTGGGCATTATTAAATAATACTGGGTTGAAAACTCAACATTCACTACAAGTTAACTCCATCTCACATGAATCTTGGAATTATTTTTATGGCACTATATACACTTCACCCTTTACTGATCTTGGTTTAACATGGGACGGCAGTGTGGCCAATCATATTGTCAACTTTGATCGTGAGGATATATTGTTCCTTATATCCAAATTGAGCGAGTCTAGAGCAGCTGGACCGGATGGATTACACAATGTAATGATCAAACAGCATAAACATCTATGGGCAGATATTTTGTTTGACATGTTTAATCACATTATGCTTACTGGCCTGGTGCCGCCGAACTGGCAAACATCGATTATTCTCCCAATTTTTAAGAAAGGTGATCGAAGGGATCCTGCCTCGTATAGACCAATTGCGTTGCTGGACTGCCCTGGAAAAATTTTTGCCCGATTAATCCTGGGTGAATTTAACCGCTGGTTAGATCAACTGTGCCTGCGAGATTCCTTTCAAACAGGATTTGTCCGTGGATTGGGTACTGCTGTTAATTTGATAACTTTGAAGGCCATTATCCATTTGAATATGCAACGCAATCAAGCAATTTACATGGCCTTCGTTGATTTCAAGGCAGCTTTTGATTTAGTCCCGAGGGAACTATTATTCAAGAAACTAATGGATGCAGGGTGCCCATGGAATATACTTAAATGGATCATCAGCTACATTCCAATACATCCATTTCAATTCGCCTGAATAACGAGGGCCTGTTGTCTGAGCCCATACTCACTACGAGGGGATTGAAACAAGGATGTTTATTGGCGTCAGCCTTGTTTAATTTTTTTCTATTAGATTTCGGTTTATGTATTGAAGGTTTGATTGTTGATTCTCCCAAACTACAAGGTGTAGCAATTCCTTGGCTCTTATACGCCGACAACATGGTATTAGTATCCAAGACACCCTCTGGCCTATGTAATATGCTAAGTGCCTTGGATATATATGCGGAACGAAATTGCATTAGTATCAACACCAATAAAACTCAGGTAATGCAATTCGGCTGTAATAAGGGTCGGAGCCGTTGTCGCTGGCAACTACAGGGCACTAATCTGCAGCTTGTAAACTCCTATATCTACTTGGGAATTTGTGTCTTCAGTAGATTTTTGGATAAAACACAAGATCATCTTTTACAATCAAAGCTTCAGAATGCTTTATCTCAACTCCAACTAATTCGGGCTAAATATTGCAAATTTACTATTAAACCATTGGTTATATATTACAAGCAAACATTTGTGCCCTCCATCTTATATGGATCTGAAGTGGAGATATGTCTAACATATAAATACTGGGATAACTTTGAAAGCAAGTATTGGAAAAGAGCGCTTAAGCTCCCTAAATCTGAGTCTATTACGATCATTAGATATGAATTAGGTCTTATATCACTCTATGCTGCATTTAAATGGAAATGATGTCTTTTGTATAGAAAGTGCATCATGAAAGAGAGCACTAATGGACTACTCGATATTATATCTAATTACCTATTAGCAGCAGAGGAGCACTTTCCAACGAAATGGCGGGCTAATGTCTCAAAAATATTGACGGGTGCTGACATCTCCAAAGTCCTACTCATTGAAAATCCCAATAAAGCGAAAAAGAAATTATGGGAATCTGATTGGATTAAAACCCGTGAAGGGTGCTTGAAAATAATCAAATTTGAGTCAAACCCTTTTGCTTTAAAACACCAGAGACATATTGAAAAATATCTTAACCAATCACCACACCCTCAACATCGCACTGACTTTTTGCGTTTAGATTGAATATCTGGCCTACTACAGAAATTTTGTTTAGATGCCAGAAGATATCAGTTCAATCTTGTCGATTTTGCCATCAAGGAGTGGAAACATTGAAACATCTAGTGATTGAATGCGTCACCCTTTTACCATCTAGAATAATGTACTTTAAGCATTTGATCAACAAGCCAATAGTGATGCACGATGAATTATGGTCAATATTATTTCAAGGCCATTCAAAACAACTGAGGTACGCCCTTGTAAATTTTCTAAATGCTTTGGAAATTAAGTTACCAGAAATAGATGCTATTAACACAGCGTAATTGTGATGATTACATGTATCTGAGCCTTGATCTGACTGAGTAATAATCAATATGTAACATGTTAATAATGAGTTTTAACAATTGTATATTTAGAAATATGGATGTATAATTTTATTTTAAAAGTTTGTAATGTCATGATTATCTTCTTTTGTTGAAAGGTCAGGTTTTACTGATCAAAACAACAATAAATAAAAAAATAATAATAAAAAAAAGATATGCAGGGCACAATGCCGTACAAAATAAAGACGGTCCTCTGTCTAGACACCTAAACTAACTCGATCCCTGGCCCTACCACTACAGGAGGAAAAGAATCTAACGAGAACAGAAAGTCACCTACAGGCCTTTTGCCAAAATGGTATAATCTTGGCTGGTTTCTAAACCCCTCTAAATGTATTCAGAATTAGGCCAGGGCTTCTTGCCTTAAGCAGGATTCTAATATTAGCACCAACAAAAGTTTCTGGGCCTCTTACCCGACCCACAGTTCCTGCGATGTGACTAATCAACTTCCGGGGCACCAATGGTCCAGGGATGAATATCGGTTTCTAAACAGTTAATCAGCCCCACACTTCTAGAACACCAGAAGGGGTCTGAACAGATTGGAATACAAGTAAATTATAAGACCTCCTTATCCAATTTTGGTAACGTGGACAGAACAGCAGGCTTATCTCTGCAAGGTTGTGGATCGTTGGTTACTTGCAACACAGCAAAAATACAATTATTACCCAATGATAAAAGGGACTGTCCAGTCAAGATTGTATAACAATATCTACTTTATTATTACTACAGACAGGTGTCCATGCATGAGGCAGACAAGCGTGCATGCATGAGCCAGACAAGAGTGCATGCGTGAGACAGACAAGAGTGCATGTGTAGGGCTGACTGGAGCACGCTTGGTGGACTGTAGCGCGCAGAGCGGACACGAACGCGCGGGGCGAGCTGGAATGCATGAATGCGTGGAGCGGACCGGAGTGTATGGAGCTGACTGGGATGCATGGAGTGGATAAGAGTGCATGGAACGGACTGGAGCGCATAGAATTACGTGACGTATATAGTAGGGTTTGGAATGCAGAGAACGTCTGAAAGAGCACATAACCCATCATATCTCACCACCACGCTTACTCTCTCCTTTACATCACCACTCAACAGAACACAGAGATACTATGACACCATTCGTTATAACTGTTCTCATACCAAAATCCGCCGCTCACTCCACATCATTCTAAGTAAACACTGCTGGTTACTCGCCCCCCAGCCAGGCGTTCTCCTCAGGCCTAACGCAGCCGCATCCGGTCTGGATAAATCCTGCCAGAACGAACACATACTCCTGATCTCTCAACCACCACACCTACCGCTAAGAAGCAGCTATTACATGGATACCGCACGAGCTGCACACATACCCGGTGCTCACACGCACCTTTTGTCTCTCTCTACTCTCTCTACTGATCTGAACTTCGGTTCCCAAGGGCGTTCAGCCTACCAGCATGTTCAGACCATACCAATGGTATATAAGGCGCTATATAAATGCAAAATAACAATAAAAACAACAATAACTACGAAAGTTCTAGGACAGTACAAATACGACCCACCCTGTAAAGGAACACAGAGGACAGACAGTTTTACGAAGGTAAGGGATGCACTCTGGATCCTGAAAGGAGGGTAGTTGGTAAAGTAGTCAGTTTTACTGTTCAAGGTTATTTGGTTTCATCACCAAGGGGGCAAAGGGTCGTAACTGCCTCTAGGGGTCTTCAGAGAAGGACCTGGGGGGCAGAACCACAATTTATCTGGTGCTGAAGAAGTTCTTGGTGCTCGACAGTGTCGAGGCGGCTCCAGGGCGCTTCGCAGCCCTTGAGACAGAGTTACTGCCGGGAGACAGCTGCGGGTACCAGGCGGCAGGCAGTTCAGCAAGTGAGGCTCGACAGACGTCTGCAGGCAGTCTGGCACAGTAACTCAGGGCCAAGAATCATCGTCTCTGTGCTGGTTGGTGGATCTGGAATGCTGGTTGAGGCAGCTCGGATGTCTCTGGTGACTGCGGCGTGACAACAGTCAGCGGTGCAGCCGGAAGCAGTTAGAGGACTCAACTGTCTCGAAAAATGTCCTTAAAAGATGGATGCTGGATGATGCTTGTGTAGCACTCCTCCTAGCTTCTTTGCAGGGCTAATGTCCTTTCAAGGCGGACGGCCCAAAGCTCAGGAAAGTGTTTGCAGGCAACAGCCTTGTCCTTTGTCCAGAGTTTCTCTCCGGCACTTCCCACCTTGGAAGCTTGCTGGCAGAACCTAGCAGGGCACGCGGTGTGCTGGCTGGATACCAGTTGTGGAGCTGATGGACGGGTCCTCTTAGTCCGGTATCTCCCTCTGTTCCCTGGGAAATGTTTAGGAGAGGGGTCTTGGTTCCCTCTTAGAACCCCTGGCCTTCCTTCACTGGTGGAAGATGTAAGGTAGATTGTACCTTCAGACCGGGCACAAATGAGTCCTTCTTACTCCTTTCGAAAGTCGTCGGATGATTTGCTAAGTGAGGGGTTCAGCCCTCTTTTAAAGTGAAATGGGCCCCACTGATTGGTGCAGGCTAAGCCTACCTTAATGAACCAATCCTGGGTCCCCACCAACAATCTTCTGCTAGGCATGAGGTCTTGACCAGTGGTCGAAGTGAACAAAAAGAAGTAGTGGAACTATGTTCCCTGCTGGACTACCCCCGCTCTCCACAAACATCATCACTGCGACCACAATCCAAACCCACCTCCCTAGTCCCAAACAGGGTGGCTATCCCTTGGGGAGAGGGGACGAATTCCCTGGGTTTATGGGAATGTGCAGTGCAGTGCACTGAAGTGCAAGCTTCAACTTCTTCCTAGACTTTTATTTTAAAGCTAAACCATTCCAGAACGGTTTCTTTTTAAATTAAAAGTATAGCAACAGTGAAACTTAAAAATATAAAGTATAGGAGCACTGCTCCCGACCACACCCGCCCATTTTGACCTCTGGTCTTGACCAGAGTGCTCTGCAACAGGACAGACAAGGGGTGAAAACATATACCCAAGTCCCACCCATCTTCCTGTCTGCTGTAGATCAAAGAGTCTCTCTGGTTCACTGAATCCTCTGTGACCCTTGAATAAAGTGCAGGTCTCCCTTGAAGTGTGTGCTGGGAGCAGACTTCCTGTTGCCCCTAAATCACATCCCTCGTCCCTCTGAAAGGGGTCTGCTCTGCAGGGACACCTGCGGTAGCTGCTGGACCCAGACAGGCCATTCAATGCCTTTCATACAGAGAGGTGGGAACTAGCTTCAAGTTGACACATTGCATACCAAAAGGTTGTTAGTCCCACCTTCCTGTTGTGTATCCAGCAACCAAGCCCCCTCAGCAGGCTTGCTTCAATTATCTCGTTAGCATGCACTGCGACCAGCCGGAGTAGACAAAAGGAATTCAGATCCATGGAGCCTTTGATAGTTAAATTAAGCTGCTCACGGCTGGAGGAAGGTGTGCCTTCCCCCTTCTTGGAATGCTTTGATGTACCCATGGCTGTCACATCCCAGCATGCTTAATATGACAGGGGAATACGGCACCTGTAGGCTGTGTCTTCCCGGAGTACACGTGACTATGTGTTTTGTGCGGGAAGCAGATGAAATGGGTGCGGAACGGCCGCACACATTTTTCGGAGGCTGATCTCCCATCATTCATTTTCATTACTTTAAAAAAAAGCCCATGCGGTTGGCCGGATTCCTTACCGGCCCAAATGTTCAACAAGTCTTCCTGGGGCTTCTCGGCTGGCATAGAATGGAGTAGTAAATGACCCTAGGCCTCCGGGCCTGCTATTCAGTTCTAGTCCTGTAACCAGCAAAGTCCTCTCAAATGTCCTTAGATAGCTGCCTGGTCTGGCTTGATTCAGAAGCCTTTTAGCTCCTACCGCTCCCTGGAATCTGGGGTTGCATGAGCCCCCCGTTGGGGTTGATCTGATAGCGGTACACCCTGGACCCAATGGCTAATCTCCCCACCCTGGGGCACGGACTTCACGCCCGTGGAGTATTTTGGGTTCTTCAGCTTCTAACCCAGGCTTAGGGTATATTTATTCTTGCCCTGTTTCGGGCTGTCTGGTGCCTCAGCCCCTCTTGGGCTCTTTAGCTTCTCGCCCTGGCTTGTGCTATTTCTGTGCCTGTCCTCCCTTTCTCAGTTCCCTTAACGCACCACATACCTGGATTGCTACTGTGACGTTCCTTGGGAAAGGTGGCAGCACGACGCTGGCTTCTCTTCTGTCTTCTGCATTGGTGAGCGGGCCTTGGTGCTTGCCGTCACTTCTTGACAGGACATTAGTGTTGGTTCCAGCTGGCACCAGTTAACCACGTTTCATGAGGTCTTATTACTTCTCTTGTCGGCGCGGCCGAGCTTCTCCAGCTCTAGGCATGGCTCCGGGTAGCAGCATTCCGCTGTCTTTCTCGCGTCTCCACGCTCCATGCTGCCCACGTGGAAACGCTTCCTGACTCCAACTCTAAGGGGGACAGGCCCCTTCTGCACCTCAGCTCCAAAGGCTTGCGTACCTCTCTCCTGCTCTCCCTCTCCTAGTCGGTCTCACAGGGCCCTTATAATCCCACCTGAGAGAAGACAGAACAGTCCATTGGTCCTGCATTTCAAACAATGAGGGCAACAGTAACGGGTCGGAAACCATATCAGCTACTTCTTTATGAACATTCCCGTAGCTGCCTGGGACAAGGGAGGATCACACATCCCTGTCAAGGGATGGCCTGTCCTCCAAGGAGGAGGGGTCACCCCCCAGTGGGATCATGCTCGTCCTGTCCCCTATGGGGCGTTAAGCTTAGTAGGCTGACCTCCCTAGTCCCAAACAGGGTGGCTATCCCTTGGGGAGAGGGGACGAATTCCCTGGGTTGGTCACACGCTTAAGACATATCTCTTCAAGGGACATCTGATGGACTGTTCCCTGCGGAACCACCCGGATTCAGAGTGGGTTCGCCTTTCTCATTCCCTGCATAACTGAAACCCCCTACCTGTTGCCCTCTGTACCCCATTTCTCCACATCCTTACAACTGAATCACAAATATTCAGTCCTTCTAATTGTATCTATGTGATTGTCACCTGGGAAGTTTCCTCTTGAAGAATTTGAATGTGAAAGCATAATTGATGGAGTACATTTGTGCAGCATCCCAGAATAAGCCGAGTCCACACAGTGTCATTTTCCGTCTTCTTTATTCAGGTTCCTTCAAATCCCTGTTCCACGATTAGGCTGCAGCAACTGCCTCTGCTTCATTGTATACATCTCTGACATTCTAAGATGTCAAAATGCAATGGCCCGGGCAGGAGGCCGGTCTGAACATCAACAAACAGCTTTGAATATATACATGTATGCATCTATTTCAGCATTGCAGTGGCTGCGAACATGTGCCAATTTGAATGTAATCATTTTACATAATGTAGTTGCATCCCATATAACAATGTGCTAGCACCTGATATGATGTAAAGGTCATTTTAAGAGGAGGGCCAGGGGTACGTACTGTGATTAATCAGTCATCAAGAAATCCTAGCCTAAAATCCCCTCCCATGTGACCAGGCAAAGGCAGCCGCTGCTTGATCCTAACCCTCGGGGTGGTACCCGTAGATTTGATCACATGGTAGGGGAAGGTTGTCAAGGGAAAGTGGGAGGATGAGGTTCCCCTAGTGCCTGCACCCTTTACCCTATATAATCAGACTTTCCCACTTCTTTACGGGGAATCAAGGTATAGCCAGCCAATGTTGCCAGGAAACACTGCCACTCCTTTAAATTCACAAGACTGAGTGGTAAGTGTACCGTACTATCATATTTATTAAAGAGCGCCCACTCCTCTTACATATAATCAGGATACTTAGCACTCTGATCAGAACTGCACCGTTTCTGCACGGCCGACTACTGGTAAAAGCTGAGCTTTACATGAGACCATTAGGATAAATGCTCGGTTACCACAAGACTCTTCGTGTTAATGATAAATTACCACCCGTTCGGGCTGCTCACCGTTTGCTCCATCTCTGCGCGTATTCTACAGGTCAACTGAAGAAGTCGGCATTGGTGAGTTCCAGCCGCATTACCCCAGCCCTTCTTCACACACTATAGTTATTCCCCCCTCACATGCGCAGTCCCCTCCTTTGGTCATTATGACAGTCACTCATGCGCTCGATTATCACCAGGAAAGCTTTGTTCCCCCGTCACACGAGTGTTCAACACCACTAACCGCTGGCACCTTCAGCTCTGGGATTTCTTGGGTGCTTCTTCCACCACAGTTCCGGTCACTGCACATAGAATGACATGTGACCTCTCATGGCACTGGAGCACAATAACTCATGTGTATTATAGTCCTTTCCGAAAAGTATGGAATTTATTCTATGTTGAACCTCTGTATTTTGTTAACTCATTTTACTCCCCATGTCCCTTTCTTGCCGTTCATGTCCTCACCCTCCCCAAACCCAGACAATGGTATGTATTGATCATTTCTGCCTACTCAATTTCGTTGTTTCTTATCATGATTCTACATGATCTATGTCTACTGATCAGTCTTGACAAAGACAAAGTGCTGAAACACGTGTTGGCTGAAGCGTTCTATCTAATAGACGAGATTAAAACCTCCTTTATGTTGACTATATATATGATTAATGACCTCATGATTTTTTAGGCTAGCGCGACTAACTAGAACCATCCTGCCTTTTCCATCTTATTTAGTGCTTGCCATGCATGGAAACCGTGTTTTGGTAGACTAATCATTATTTTGGTATTTTTTCTTTTATTGTTTAAAGGGCAGACCGAGCTCTAGAGAAGCAGAGCGCTGTACAGAGTCTGCGTAGCTGGCATTTGGGCTTGCATCTTGGAATTAGTCCTTGGTCAGGTGTTGTTGAAAGAGCCATGTTTTGAGAGATTTGCGTAACTGGAGAATTGTGGGGGCATTTCGAGTCAACACCGGGATCGAGTAGGTAATATACCTATTATACACGGGGTCAGATGGGGGGGGGGGGGTGAAATTGTCTCGGGCACCAATGAAAAAGTGGCCCACAGTTGCAAATGGCAATTCCTTCCTTTTGCGACAGAATGTTTGAGTAGTACCCAAGCGGGGGGGGGAAGGGGGTTAATAAAATGTAATGCAAATTATTCCATTTACAGAATATATATTCAGTAGAACTGGTCAAAACTACAAGCCTCATGGTAAAGTAACCAATTAAAAATGTCCAGACAGCCAAAAAAGTGGCCCACTTTGACCAACAAAAACTGGCTCACACTAGCATTTTGTGTTCTTGGTTCGGGCATTGCCCTATTGCCGTATAGGCCAGTCCGAGCCAGAGTAAACATAAAAAACATAGAAAACAAAGCCTTGTTTCTTCTGTCACAGACTGCCTTCCAAACGCCTGCACTGCCTCAAAGTCACAACATGTTTAATGTTGTGTTTTTTTTTGTGTCAATTGTCCTCTTTGTCTTTTGACCACCAGTGAACTCATTATAGTGTACCAGCGGTCTCTAGCGTAAAAAAATGTGGCAATTTCATTTATCTCTTGCTGATGTCTGTGGATGTGGGCAGTCCTACAGACCAGAGGTGTATCGGGCAATTTTAGTCACTAAAAGAGGCAAGAACTCCCAAAAAATAAAAATAGGAAGTAAGAATACTCCCAACAAAAAATAAGAAACAGACATGTAGGACCTTATGCTCCTGCTTTCACCCAAACAGCTCCATGGATATGTATGGACGAGTAGTGCACGTAGTACCAGAGGAAAAACGACTAACACTGACTGATCAGAAGAGGTAAACATATATCTTTTAATGTGTATGACTAACTACGTGCAAAGGAATAATTATTACAAAAACATTTCTGTTTTCCAGTTAAAGCATTTGTACTTGTTTGTAAAATGCTCCCATTCGGAATTGGAATTCCATTTTTACTCCCTAAAAAATAATTTTACTCACAAAAAAATAGGGAGTAACACACTCCCACTTCAAAATCTTATCTGGAGCCCTAGCTGTGGGCATTCTTCCCTGCCGCTCCCAGAAGCCTCTTGCTAGTCGCTATTCACAGTGAGTTATGTTGTCTTCTGACACCAATCCTTTCTTTTCCATGCCAGTTAATGATGTCTCTACCCTAAGAGTTCTTTACGCTTTCCCCAAAGACATTCCCCTCTGTTCATAATGCATCAGCCTTCTGTAGGATAGGATAGCATTAATGTGGGCATGATTCCAATGATTTTCAATGTCTTTGCCTCCTTCCCATTTTGATTAAGCCCTCCTTACCGCAATCGCATCTCCCGGTCTCCCTCTGCTGAACGCCACTCTTTGAAGACAGGCTGTAACTGGTCAAGTTCTCCCCCATTAACAGAGTCAATGAATACACTCAGTTGTGTGAGCAGTCCCTGATTGAGTGAGGTGGCCTCTTGTTATAGGGCAGGGGACTGCAACCTTTGGCTCTCCAGATGCTTTGGACTACAGCTCCCATCAGCCCTAGCCAGCATAGCCAATGGTGGTGGATCATGGGAGTTGTATTGCAAACATCCGCAGACGATCCCCTTGTAGACCAGTTACAGTGGATGATTTTATGACTACAAGAAAAGCAAAAAGGCAAACCTCAACTTAGTTTGTTTGAAGGGGGTGAGATCAGCTGGCATCGATGGGCAGCTATGACAACACTGCTCTACTCTACCCATTGTGTGCGATCCCTCATCATGATAAGGCTCGGTGACTGTAACAGCTTGAACATCGGCCTCCACAAAACCCACTTTCAGACAGCACAAAGACTACAGAACAAGGCTGCATAAGCACGCCTTATACTCAGACCCATCTACCACACAACAACAGCTTTGAAAAGGCTCAGATAGCTCCTAATGGCCCAAAGAATACATTTCAAGGCACAGCCCAACTAAGGGAGAAAAAAGGCCGGTGCACTAAAAAAGGTGATACGTATATGTAAGGAGCAACTAGGAACTGTTTTCAATAAACTGTTAGAATCACACCTAGAGGCACATTTGGGTACAAATTGTAACCAATGGTTGAGTAACAATGGTTGAAACGTCCAAACGTATAGTGCGCAAAGCCATCAAACTTGACGGCATCTGTCCAAAAAACTGGCCCGCACTGGCCTACTAGGCTGGCCCTTCAGGTCACCGGATAGGCCAGTCCGAGGCTGATTGAAGATGCTTTGAGCATCTCATAAGGACCTTGGTGAAAGTTGCCAAAGTCCCTTCCTGAGTCTCTGGTCCAGCCAGACCAAGGTCATGAGTTTGCAGATGTATAAAAGACAGAATCTAGCATGGAAGGCAATGCTACGAATAACCCGGGGGGGCTTTTTGAGGTCTCAATTGAGCCCCAAAAAGTTCAGGAAGCTTCTAAATACCTTTCCTTTTCAGACAGCCGTTTGGTGTAAAGCGCTTTATAAATAAATAAATCAATCAATCAATCAACAACTAGTGGGGAAATGAGAGGACACCGCTGCCACCCTTTCATTGAGTGTCTGCTTGCCATGCTGCTCCTGCAAGCTACCACTCTATTATCAAGGCAGCAACCCCCTCCCCGCCTAAATTGACCATCAGCCAGATGACAAGATGGGTGGTCGGCAGCTACCAGAAAGAACCGGTTTGACACAATCGACCCCTTCCGCCAGAGTGTGATGGACACTCTGCTCTATACAAACCCTCGAAACAAATACTCACATCAGGCCAGCGGCAGCACAGATACATTTCCTCGGGTGAAAGATGGGGCTTGGGACTTTACCTCTGGAGGGGGTGGCTGCAATGGTTTGTGGGGAATTGTAAAATGAGAGTTGAGTTCCAGAGTTAAGCGGCAAACCAGCATCCAGCCATTCAGGGCTCAAGATGGCTGCCCAGGTGTCGAGTCCGGATTAGGGGCGCTCAGAACCCTCCCCAGAGTGTCAGGTGGGCTTTGGTAAATTTCTATTCAAGTAGATCTTGCTAGCGTTATAGCGAATACGAAACGCTAATGACGTCTGCGAACACAGATCTTTTGAGGGGTTTTGAGTGAGCTGTTCTTGCTTGGAGTAGAGATGAGCCAGTCAGGTAGGACCGTCATCTGATGTATTGACCTCAACCGGCAGCGGGCATATTATCTCCATAAATAACGAATGCCTACCAAGTTATCCCTCTACTTCAGAGTCTGCAACCATTGGCCTAACAATGGCTTTAGACTACAACTACCATCCACCCAGCCGGCATAGTTAAAGATGGCGGATAAGTGAGCCAAAGTCCAAAATATCTGGAAGGCCACAGGTTGCAGACACCTGCTCTACTTGCGCTTCACAGATGGATGAGGCTAACGACACAGCCCTGTTTACCCCAGTATTGCTCTCCACTCTATTGAAGAACAAGACCAAGGCTTTCCATTGAAAATAGGGTCCATTGGCCCTTTGAGAGAGGGTTTTTACTAAAGTGCTGAAAGAAATGACAGATGAACCAGGAGCCGAGCAGTCCCACCAAACACATCTCAAAACTAAATCGAACATGATGTTAAATGGCCCCTTTTTACTGAATATCTCTCCTTTCATAATCTGTCAACGCACGGTTCGTGAATATCTTTTGCTTTAATGCTCCAAATATGTGATTACATGTATACTCCTATTTCCTATACCCAATTGTGTATGCTCTGAACATCGCCCCCTTCCCTTCCTTGTATGTGCTCCCCTTGTTCGTCCATTCATAATCATTGCACGCTGATTAGATCACCCTTCTAGTTTACCACTGTACTTGTGTTACATTGTTGCAATACCTTTGTTATTGGTAATTTCACCTACTCAAGTTAAACCTATCAAACAGATTGATCTAATCATTTGTTTCACTGTTATTACTATTAAATGATCAAGAAAATTATTGAACAAAAAAAATCACAACAATCATTGGCTGAGGCTGGGCTTCAGGGTGAAAGGTTTGCGGCACAGCGCCATGCCAAGCCACCAGAGCACCCGCCAAGCAGGTGAACCATCCCACATGTTCTGTTGATAGCGCTAGTGTTAAACCAGCGTGGCACTCCGCATGACGTCAAAGGGTGCTACATTTTCACTTAACCAAGGACCGCGGGAACGATAACACCCAAAACAACACCAGAAATGGCTGGGAAGCTGCAGGTGGATGTGACAACGAGACACAAATATTGCTTGTGATATTTTGTTCAATTCATTTCCGCGAAGACAACAGGGGTCTTTAGCATCAGGGCAGATGCAGGGTAAGCAGCCATTTCTCACATCCAAAGCACCCCAGAGCTTCAAGGCTGAGGCGTTTTCCATGCTAGGATTTTCCATGGAAAGTTTGTATCCCATGGAAGTAATCGTTCTGTCATGTAACAACCTTTTAGCTTCCAGGCTGCGTGGAACACAATCCCAGGGGCTTGCCGTCTTCCTTCCATACAGGCACAACAAAAGGACCCATGGATACACAGTTCCGTGCACAGGAGGGGAGGGCAGAGGGGCGCTCACTTGTAGTTTTAATCCAAGGTTCATGGGGCTGGTAGCATCGTGATGTCCAGTGGGCAGGACATCTAAAATCTGGGGACTGGAGGTGATGAGATGCATCAGTCCTCTAAGCCTTTGCATTACCTTCTGGGAACTGGAAGCAGGCTGGCAATGCAAATGGTGGGTGGGTGGGGGGTATTGTTGAATTCTGTTTGCTTGGTAGAGGGTTTCATGCCAGGCAATGGATGCTGAAGGTAAATCTGGACTATAGGGGTCGCTGAATGATTCCTCTAAGATGGGAGGATCCCTGCTGGTCCTACAGAGCCTCAAAAATGGGTTTCCCTGCGGGGGTCAGAGCTTTTTGGAATCTTCTGCTTTCTTATGCCAACGGGCCCATGTAAAAGCGGGTATACCGTCATTTCATTGACGCACTTTTCATCGCGGGGTTTTTTGCCGCGATTTTTTTTGGGAAAAAAAAACATCGAATTTTTTGGGGGGGTACATTTTGGAAAAAATGGGTTTGGGTGTTCGGGGTGTAAAAAAAAGAAAGGGGGGTTTGGAGGGTTTACCCCCGCCCAAAAAAAAATGTTTTTTTCGAAAAAATAAATCGCGGCAAAAAACCCCACGATGAAAAGTGCGGCGATGAAATCACGTAGAAGCGTATGGACTAGTCAAGTCCAGGGCTAAAGCAGCCCATAATCTTTGGACCTCAAATGGGAAAAGGGTAGCAAGGGTGTTTGGGTTTCAGGGATGCAAGAGGCACCGGTGAGGATCAGAGTCACAAATCTTTGGACCAACTTAAATAGTTGTCGAGGGCTATTATGATGGTATAGCTGGTTTTCCCCGAGAGGTGTTCTTGTTCTACGAGTAGAATGATATTGTAGCTGGGCCACGTGTGGTTTGAGATGTGTGCCATCTTTGCTTGAGTAGGATAACAGTGGTTGTATATTGGCCTGTTTTTGCCATTTTGAAGAGGTAGAGGTGCAGGTGTTTACTATTTAGGCAATGCTGTTAGACCAGGCACTTAGCACGGAGTTGGGGACAGTGTGGAGGTCAGAGCTGCTACAGTTGTTGCTGAGGTTGGGATTGAATACGTGTGACAGAAGAGGATGAGCCTGGGTTGGGTCCTTGTGAAGGTCACACTTGCTAAGGCTGTTGAAGAGCTCTGACTTGAATATGTGTGGGCAGAATATGGCGAGCTTGAGTTGGGTCCTTAAAGAGTTCAGCATTGCTAAGGCTGTTGGTATGCATGGATTTGATCATTGGTGAGTGGAATGGCGTGAGGCTGGGCTGGGTCCTCGATGAAGCCATAGTTGCTAATGAGGTTGGTGAGCATGGGTTTTAACATTTGTGGGCAGAATAGTGTGATCCTGGGTTGGGTCCTGTATTGCTCTCACCTGAAAAGTGCACGGAACTACCATAAATCACCAATGCAATTATAGAGCAAATACTTCAACCCAAAAACAGACAAACAATAACTCACAGCTACGCACGCTTTAGAAGATAATCAGCTCTTTACGGCTATTTATTCAAAGATTACAAGTACATAGAAATAACTCATAAAACTAACATGGACATAGATCACAGAAAACGTAAAGAAGTCAAAGAAAGAATACATCACCGTGAGCGTATTATCATTCTTCATCTCGCCCATTTACGGCTGTAAGACCCTGAGGACAGCCAGGACGAGAGAGCCACAGCTCACAGGAAGGCCAGACGGAGCGTCCTTCTCTGGCTGAAGTCTCACCTGACCCCTCCAGGTTTCCGCCTATATAGGCACTCCAAAAAAAAGGAGTTAATTCTCGAACCTTCTGGAATTGCACCTGCGCAGTTGAGGGACAGCCGTCGGTGGCCAGCAGGGTCAATCGAGAGCTCCCCCCCAAGGAATGCAGGGCCTCCCTGCTCTAAAAACATGCTCCACGGAGAACAGTTTCCCAGCAGAAATGGCCTTGACTGCATAAAAAGTTTGAAAAAAACATGTTTGTCTTAGCACTGTGAATCTAACACTTCAGCAAAATGTGTGCAGCCTTTCACTGCGGAGTGAAGTAAATATCCAACATGGCTCCGAGCACTCCCAGAATGCATAGTGCTCCTGCGCCA
Organism: Ambystoma mexicanum; assembly: GCF_040938575.1. NCBI lineage: Eukaryota > Metazoa > Chordata > Amphibia > Caudata > Ambystomatidae > Ambystoma > Ambystoma mexicanum. Next base: position 1,166,396,148 of record NC_090936.1, read on the forward strand.
TTTTGAACTAAACATAAATTATGCAGAACAGGTCCTTGAGGGGGGTCTCTGTTGCTAAGGTTGTTATTGAGCAAAGGCTTGATAATGGGTGAGCCTGGGTTGTGTACAAGCGGTGGTTGTAGTTGCTTAGGTTGTTGGTGGGCATGGGTTTGATCATGTGTGACCGGAATAGCATGAGCCAGGATGGGGTCCTACAGGAGGTCATAGTTGCTTAGGTTGGTGAGAATGGGTTTGATCATGTGTGAGCAAAACATGGTGAGCCTGGGTTGGGTCCTCGAGAAGGTCGTAGTTGCTAAGGTTGTTGGTGAGAATGGCTTTGATCATGTGTGAGCAGAACAGTGTGAGCCTGGATTGGGTCTAAGGTTATTGGTGAGAATGGGTTTGGGTCATGTGTGTGCTGAAAAGGATGAGCCTGGGTTGGGTCCTTGAAGTGGTCCTAGTTGCTAACGTTTTTGGTGAGAATGGGTTTGATCCTGTGTGAGCAGAACAGTGTGAGCCTGGATTAGGCCCACGAGGGAGGTCGTAGTTGCTAACATTGTTGGTGAGAACAGGTTTGATCATGTGTGAGCAGAACAGTGTGAGTCTCAGTTGGGTTGTCGAGAAGGTCGTATTTGCTATGGGTGTCGGTGAAAATGGCTTTGATCATGTGTGAGCAAAACAGGGTTAGCCTGGACTGGGTCCTCGAGGACGTCGTAGTTGCTAAGGCTATTGTTGAGAATGGGTTTGGGTCATGTGTGGGCCGAAAAGGGTGAGCTGGGGTGGGTCCTCGAAGTGGTCGTAGTTGCTAATGTTATTCGTGAGAACGGGTTTGATCCTGTGTGAGCAGAACAGTGTAAGCCTGGATTGGGTCCTCGAGGAGGTCGTAGTTGCTAAGGTTGTTGGTGAGAACAGCTTTGATCATGTATGAGCAGAACAGTGTAAGCCTGGCCTGGCTCTTGCTTGTGGGGTGTGGCTGCAGGGTGGAAAGAAGGACGTTGTCACAAGTCCCACTCTTGGCTGTAAACGTACCGGCTCTTAACCAAAACTGTCTTTAATAGCAATGAGATTTTTGTATTGAATCTTGGTTTCTAAGAGCTTGGCTCTATATATAGAAAGGTTATTTTATTTTACGGAAACATTCTTGAAAACACCACCAGACATGTGCAGAATGAAAATAACACCATTTGCATAGCAACACCTCAAACCCATCTTCCTCAAGTCCTGTGCACAAAAGATGCCCCACACACTGTACAGAGCTTTGCATTTTACATCTGTAACATTTTGTCATATTACACAATATCTGTAACAGGAGTGTGTGCAGGAATCTAGGACAGTGTGGCCCGGCTGCAAATCCACAATCGAGTCAACTGCTCACTTTAGCCCCCATCATTTGCTTGTAGAGCAATTGGTCACAGGGTTACAATTGCCACTTTACATTTTAGGAACCTACATCCAATAGAGAATGGTATTCCCTGGCACAAACAGTGTGGCATGCCAACATGTCCTTTTTGTGCAAATATTGGGTTGTATGTGATCTTACCGACCACAATTACAGAGTGGTCAATTTCATTGTGGACAAAATACCGAAAAACATTGAATTTTTATTTATTTTTAATTTGAGGGTCCCTACCAAGTCCCCTGTTTTTTTATCCTTTTAACTCCACCCCAACCTCATCCCGACCAATTTTAACCCCACTACCCTTTACTTATTTAATTCATGTTTGCTGTGTTTTTCGGTATTATGATCCACTCTGAAAGGTACTACGCTGTAATGTTTTAGATATATTGACTGGATACCAAATATTGCACTAAAGAACCACACACGCGTGTGCCAGCTGTCCATCTACATCACTGCATGTTTAAAACAGGCTGTTTGATAAAGCCAGTCAGATGCCATTATAGCGGTTTTGTGCTTTCATTCATTCGAAGAACAGGGATGTTAATTTTGACTTGTAATTGTAATTGTTTATTTATAAAGTACTAAATACCCAGAGATTTCTAAGCGCGGACCCGGGGATCGAACCTGTGGTGTTCCGTGCCGTCTTGCTTCCAAGGCCAGCACGTTGCCCCTGAGCTATCCTCCCGGGCCAATGGCAGTGGCCTTCCCAGGAAGGGTGCCAGTACAGTAGTACAGAGACGAGAACAAGGGGTGAGCCAGTTCATGAAGAGGTGAAGAAAGCGGACAAAAACAAAACGAGGTTGAATCCCAAGCTTCACAAACAAATGGGGCCTTCTTCTGGTGCGTCAGGCGGGGCGCACAGAATTCTGAAGCAAGAGCGCATAACATTCGACACTACATATTGGGCTTACCGTGTAAAGCTCGTTAAGAACTTTCATTAAGTCCTCGTGAAGCTGGAAGGCAATCTCCTTGCTCTGAAATTAAAAAAGAAATACACGGCAATGAGTATTGGGCACTGGACGGCTGCATTCGTCGGCTTATATCACAGGCGGCCATTTGGGGGCGGCGAGGCGGCCTCTGCAATGCGCTCCGCACATGTTCCATTATTGAAGCGTTAACAAGCATTTCATTTTCAAGGGCAACAAGGGCGTCATTTTGCATTTTGCACTGTGTGTGTGTGTGTTCACTATATGTTGTGCAATACATTGAAAGCAAAGCCGAATGCGAATCGCGCATATTTTACTGAACCAAACACGTCTTTCACACACGCAACATTAATAATTAAACAATATAAACCCCTTCTTGGGAGGGGCTGTGACAATAGACGTCTGGATGCGAAAAAGCCCCACCGCCCTTTTCTGAGGCAAAGTAATTCTAAGATGGGGGTACACTAGGGCTGCCGCTTTCACAAACTGAGCGATGACGTGACAACGGATGCAAACAAGCATTGCCAATGCCAACCGTTTTGACTTTTGTCTACGCATGGGAACACACACTTGCCAGGCACTGCCAAACTGGTAACAATTACCCATTGTTGGTAGCAGGTGTAAAGTGGTGCGAGTACCTGGGCCTCTAATAGCTGTGCCTGGCAAAAGCTTAAAACGTATGCACAAGCCAAACAGGTTGGCTTTGCCAGTACTTGTTTTAAACAAGGCTACAGTGGCTTTGCCAATGCTTGTTTTTAACAGGACTTCAGTGAAGGACAAGCAGCGTGCTTATAAATCGAGTGGGTGAAGGCAGACCTGGTAAGACATTTTATTACACCAGTAGCGGGTTTACAGCTCCAATTAAGTCATGAACTCAGAAGACTGCTTTGAACAAACAGTGGCAGGCACTTTGAACGCACAGCCTGATGATAAGGCTTGATTAAAGCAAGCTCAAAGAGTTCTCATGGGGAGGCGTTTTGGGCGGCCAGAGGCAGGAAGTGGGTGGGAATGGCCATAGGGATTAACATGTCCATGGGCAGGCAATGGGTGGGCAAATAACCAAACACCTACAGACTCTGTGTCCCTCCTCATCTGTCATTCCTCCCTAGCTGGACCCCAATGCAATCGTTTTGGCAACACCTAATAGCCCAAACTAAAAACCCTCATTTTAGTGGGTGGCGGACGAAGGCTTCAGTCGCTTTCTGCCACCATTGTCACAGCACCACCCAATTTGCAGGCAGAGATAGCTCCGCGTCTGCCCCACCTCCGTTCCAACTCTGCTAAACCTATCAGCTGAAACGGTTGCGCGATTTAGCGCATCGCTGAGGGAGCTGGTGAGTATTGGATGGAAAGCTTCCTCTTCTGTCCGCTTTGTCCTCCCACTGGGACCTCGCATTCAGTCTGCTCGTAATGTGTCATTGCATCTAGCCTGTTCCCGACACCGCTATGCCATAATGTTACGAATTTGACTTTGCTTCCAGCCTAGGATTATTATGAGGGCGGATTACTGCATCTAGATTGTTGCTGAATTCTGAATGTCATATTGCTACCATCTAGATTTCGCATTTAGTCGACTACTGACATGAGTACGTGATACTGCATTTAGCCCACTACTTTCTCCCCTTACTGTTACCAGTATCAGTTTTTGCCTCCTACTTTGGGGCTGAGTTATCATTCTGGTCATTGGTACTGCGCGTTACCATAGCGCCTGTGTTACTGTAACCTGTGCCGGATTTGCTCCAGCCGCTCGAGGGCTAATATTATACTTAGTATGAACATTGCACTTGGACTAGATTGAGCCCCTCTTGGCCTTTCCACCTCCCCAGAAGTATGTCCTGCTCCATGGATCGCCCGTTGCACATATTTCATTACACCTACCTTGTGCCCCGCATGCTATTGAATCTTGGCCTAGTATTTTTCTTACACCTATCCCTCACAATTAGATTGCCCACCTTCTTATTACCCATCCACTTCACCGGCACTACTACACCCATCGTCACACCAGTTTAACTTGCTCACTACCCACCACTGCACCTACCCAAATTCACCATGGGTTGTCTCCTGCCAGTAGACAATGTGCACAATCAGAATGATCCCCCCCCCCAACATGTACCTAAATGCCCCTGCTCTCTGGCTAGAACACTTCGCTAAGAAACCCACACCTAATCAACCTTGTGACACCACCTTGAGAAATAAGAGACTAGGATCCAGACTCTGAAGAAACACGTTCATGCCCACACCCCTCAGCCCAAACGATCCCCATCTTGTCTAAGCCCCCATACCATAGGTACTATCCCCACTAGTAATAACCTTACTACTGTAACCACCGCAGCCAAACAAACTCAAATCAAAGGCGCACTCATTAACGCCAGATCGATCACAGCCCATGCGCTAGACATTGCTGATCTGATCACAACGCAAGAGCTTGATTTCATTGCCATTTCGGAGACTTGGTTACATGCTGCCTCTGGCCCCACACTATCGCTTGCCATTACTCCAGACTTCAGCATTACGTGTTGCGATCACAAGAGTTCCCAATCTAGAGGGGGTGGAGTTGCCTTCATTCACAAACACTTGCTTGGTAGTAGAGTGATACCCAATGTCATCTTGAAATCGGCAGAGCTAATCTCAGTAAAACTATCCCTTACACCCAACCATACGGCCACCATCCGCCTTGTCTATAGGCCACCTGTCCCAGCAACTTCCTTTGTTGATGACATCTCCACCTTATTACTCGACCAAACCAAAACCAACTCGCAAATCATTCTCCTAGGTGAACTCAATCTAGGATTTCGTGACCCAAGTGACCCTATTGCCTCGGATTTGGCCAATACTTTAACCGACCTTGGACTTACTCAGCATATCCTCGAACCCACCCACATCAAAGGCAGGACACTTGATTGGCTTGCAGTTTCTAATTGCAACATCAATGTTATATCTAACTCAGCGTGCCTTTGGTCTGACTACCATATAATCACCTTTACCATTAAATCTGCCTCACGCCCCACCTCCACGTTGGCGCCGGCCATCTCCACTAGAAATAAAAAAGACACAACGAAGGAGAAACTACTCCCTCTCCTACTCCCTGGCCTAAACAAGGTCACATACTCATGCTCCGATCCTACTATCCTTGCTGACACCTATAATCAAGCTATGCACTCTGCCCTAATCTCTATTGCGCCCATTAAACTGAGAAAGCCTAAACAACGCGTGCACCTTAACTCCTGGTTTACACTGCGCCTAAGAGAGCTCCGCAAAGCGAAACGTCGCGCGGAAAACCGTTGGAGAAGCTATAAATCAGATGCCCATAAGGATCGATTGATCCTAGCCACCCTTAACTATAAAGAAGCCATCTACCTTGCCAAAAAAAGAGTCCTTCAATACTCGCATTATGCAAGCAGATTCGAATACCAGAGAACTATTCAAGATCCTAAAGGAACTTGAATCTCCGGCCACTCCACCTGACACGTGTATCAAAGACAGCACCTGGTGCATTAATACTCAGTCAGCCCTTCTGAATAAAATTGCCTCACTCCAATCCAAAATCAAAGACAAACAGAATGGACTGAAGCTGGATAACCGCCAGCCTTCTCCCACCACGTCACTTCCACCAGCAGCACCTAATATCAAACCATTTGAATTCTCTCCACTTACCATTGTAGAAGTTGAAAGCATTATCAACAGAATTAAACCATCAAACTGTCAAGGAGACTCCTGCCCTGCCTCCATTATTAAGGACTCGGCCCATGACCTTGCTCCTTTCATAACAGCATTTATAAACTCATCCTTCAAAACTGGTATTGTTCCAGACAATCTTAAGGACGCTTGGGTGATCCCCTTGCTAAAAAAAAACCTTCATTAGACCCGAGTATACCTACTAACTACAGGCCTATTACAACTTTCCCTTTTATGCTCAAAATCCTGGATCGCACGGCCTACCTGCAGATTCAAGAATACCTAGAACTCAACAACCTCCTGTGTCTAAGACAATCCGGCTTCCGTCCCAGGCACGGGACAGAAACAGCCCTGTTAGACTTGAAAACTCAAATCGAAGTCCTGAAAGATGATGGGAAACTGGCCTTGCTTCTACTCCTTGACCTTTCTGCGGCCTTCGATTTGGTCAATCACAAAATCCTGTGTCAGCACCTCCACTCCGCTGCCCACTTTTCGGACTCAGCCACTACTTGGATCAGCTCCTTTCTTAGCAACAGACATATGAGGGTCTTCTCCCCTTCAGCGGCTGCTGACCCAGCCCCCATCCACTGTGGGGTCCCACAAGGTTCGTGCGTGTCTCCCACACTCTATAATGTGTTCACTAAACCACTCTTTGATGTTCTTGATTATCTGGGTGTCTCTTACACTAACTATGCGGATGACACCCAGATACTCATCCCCATTATAGGTGACCACATTACAGACACCAAGGCCTGAATGAAATATACTTGGTAATCCAGACTTGGATGGCCCAACATGAACTTTGTCTTAACGATGATAAGACGGAGCTCCTCATCCTAGGCTCCGCCCAACGGCTTAATAAACTGGACCACCTGTACCAATCCTTCACCATTGATGGCAATGTCATTAAAGTATCCAAGGATACTAAAACCTTGGGTTTCTATCTGGAATCCACCTCATCTCTGTCAAGACAAACCAACGCCGTTAGATCAGCGTCGGCATACACCTGCAAACTTATTGCGGCTTGCAGACCTTTTCTGACCACCCCTAATAGCATCACTCTAGCTAGAACGCTTGTCATGGCCAAGATAGACTACTGCAGCGCCCTCTACCTGGGCACCAGCCAGTCTAACCTAAACAAATTGCAAATTACTCAGAATAACGCCATTAGAGCGGCGTTAAACATCCCAAGAAACCAACACATTTCTGAGGCAAGGACCAACCTGCACTGGCTCCCTGTCAAACAAAGAATTTCTCTAAAAACACTTGCCCTTACTCACAAATGCCTGACTAACAAGGCCCCTACTTAACTCTCTAACCGCCTCCCTCTGCATACTTCATCTCGTCCCCAAAGAACTACCCAGCTACACTGCCTATCCCTGCCAAGATTCAAACTCCAAAAAGGTGGAGGCTCAAGCTTCCCTGTTTAGGCCACCAAGCTTTGGAATTCACTTCCTCCAGATATCAGGACTGTGCCTTCCTTCGACTCCTTCAAATTAAAAACCAAATCGTGGCTTCACTCCCAAATCTGAGTGTGCCTTGCCTATGGCACTCACATGATCTGACTATCTCTACGGTAAATCACAAATTATAATGCTTCTTTTGTACTTGATGTAAATATTTGTAAAAATGCTATTATGTAAATTTGTAAACAGGATGAACAAGTTAAATGTATATGTGTTGGTACTTATGTAACATTGTAATCATGCTTACCAAGTTCTTGCGCCCGGATGCCCCAGGGCCTGGCGCGCGGTACAAATAAATAAAATACAAATACACTGTCCTTCTAGGCCTGGAGTATGAAACCATTGGCTACCTGGACGTTTTGGACTGCAAATCCCATCCGCCCTAGCCCGTCGACTCAATGCTGATGGATCATGGGAGTTGTAATCCAAAACATCTGGAGAGTCACCGACCCCTTGTTCTAGGCATTGGACATGCTGAAGGGGTTCCCTCTGCTTGGCCGCACACCTCTGAGGGACCCCTGATTGGAGACAAAATCCTTTCATTTCAAGCAAGTATCTAAGGGCAGGGCTGTGCAAACTTTTGTTCCCGAGAGGTTTTGTCTTACAACCCCCATCAGTCCTAGCCAGTGGTAGCAGTGTACCGAAAAAAGTAGTGGAACTATGGTCTGGGCAGGGGGACGGTAGGCGGAAGCCTAGTGCAACATTTGACAAGGTGTTGCGGGCGGGCATTGCAATTGTCTAAGTAACTGGTAACTAAGGCTCCTATTACAACTTTGTACTTGCACAGGAACATGACTGGACAAATCCTCTGTATAGACTGGTGAATATGGTCATAAACAGTAGAGGAATGATAAACAGAAAAACATCAAAGTAGCTCACTTCGATCAGTGGTCCTAGCGAGCATAGTCAATGATGCAGAATTATGGCACGGCATCTGTGGGTAGAGGCTGCAGAACCCTGATCTATGAGATTAATACCCAACTCCAGCATCAGATGGGGCATGGCCAGTTAAGAAATGCCAGCCCAAGGGCTGGGTGCAGAATCATGCCCTCCTAAAGGTGCCCATACCCATTTTAATAATTTTGTCCCCAGTCTTCAATTTCATTACAAATGTGTTTATCCTCAAAACAATAGACCTTTTCCCTAAAACTTAAAGTTAAATGCCCTCAAATGGGCTAACAAACCCCAGATAGATCACAGAGGTAGACCACATATTCTAAAAATCATTTAGAGAAGTCTCTGCAGCATAGACACGATTCATTGATTTTAAATGAGTGTATGGTGTCCTACTCCTACAATCTTTGATCTGGGGCTAGAGGGCTGGATCCATGCCGGGTTTTCAGGAAACCCCTCATTGATATTCATTTGATTAATTTGCATACAATGATTCTAAATGTATGCACATTTTCCTCATGAATATTGAACGATATCCTGAAAACCCATCAGGATTCCGGCCCTGGAGGCCCGGAGATGGGCAAGTCTATATGCCTGCCGATACAAAAAAGTTGAGAATACAAAGGCTAAGATTTGGATTAAAAAAAATTGAAGCATATATTTGATTGCAGTTGCTGTGATTCATCTGGAGGCAGCGTTAATAAATATTTCTCCGCTTGACGAGACACAGCTAATTACATTTTGCTGCCCCATAGCAGCAAATATTAACTATCTTTGGATGAGTGCCTCGGAACCGGGCCTGCAGATGGTGCAATGGGTGGGATTCCGTGTTGTGCATAGGGGCGCAAGTCATATGTGTACACCGACATCTCAAACTAACATGGCTCTTTCATACCATGGATGTGTGGAAGAGCGAACGGACATGGAGAATTTACAAGGCACAGGTGATATTAAAAGCTGAACCCGGTGTGATCAAGGAATTTTCTAGGTGGGTCTCCCAGAAGCAAATTCCTAAAACCAAGAGCTGGTTCAACAGAAATATTGCAGCAAAAAGGCTTAGTAAAGGCAGTAGGTTCCAGCATGCATGATATACAACATTAATTTATTGACCGCTCAAGGACAACGTTGCGCCACGTTAGGAAGCAAACGCGCGTCTCCAGCCTTGCCATGATGCAGTAGGATTGGCTGGTTATTGCCTACGATGGGTCCAATGGAAATGTTGCACAAGGAGCATTTGAGGGGAACGGAACTCAGCTAATGAGGCAAACCATGTCTGGAATTGGCCCACACAGCTAGGCGAATTAGGCATTATCCATTATTTTAGCACAGCCAATACCGCCTGCAACAGTTCGGCTAAATTGAGGGCATTCTACTCTGGATTGGAACCACACTGATATGAACCATTGAGTACCCCAGACATGGAAATGCCAAGGACCAGGAAAAGAGCACGTTCATGAGGGCCGCTGCGTGCATGTGGCAACCATCTGCAATCCTTGTGCAGTGTGCAAAGCGAGGTGCGTGCAGATTGGGGATGGGAGGGGGGAATTGGCTACTGGCATTGAGAAGCCAAATAAGCCACTCCAAGGCGCATCTGCACCAGCTCACATCCCGATTCCATTCAATGATGCCCTCAACATGATTTATTGCCTGGGATTGCGTCGGGTCCGATACAGATCTTTCACAAATTCACAGCCCATACATGGCGGTACCGCTGGCACCAGGATCATCATGAATGTGACGGATTGCGGTGTTGCCGGGAACATATTGACACGCTGCACACACATCCACTTGCACCTATTGGAATATGGGAATGAAGCCAAAAATCCAGGCAATGCCAGTTCCCATGAATATTGACCAAATCCGGAGCCTCCAGAACGCAGGTGAAAATAGATACTATTGCAGTTTTCCTGGTTGGAACCCTTCTTAAAGAAGACTCCTGCCCACAACCATCCAATGAACTTGCTACACTTTCTACAACACCAGTGGTCTGGGAACCGAGAGCTGAAAGACCCCATCAAACAAGACCAACTAGCAAACATGATCTCTTGGAAATGGGACTTCCTCTGACGAGGGTACGCCCTCCCGGGTGACACAAGACTGCCCGATGCGGAGCAATGTCCTACAATGACCGCGCTTCACCACCTGGCCCATCTGCCTTGATGGCATCCGGTGGCGTGCACTAGCCAGGACGACAGCGTGCAGACGGGTGGGAGGTCTCCACGCTTGGCACGCAAGGCCACTAGGCTCCCTCTTGACATTAACGGAATGTTGCTCACTCCGCTTCCTCATACGTTATATCTGCTGCTCCTGTAGACGTGGGGGTGGGAGGCGGCAAAGCTTAGGTGCCCACCTAAAAGCCACTTCTGCTTTACAATCATCCCTTGCCTTAAAACATAACTAAATCGTGGATTAGATTCCGATAAAAACCTTAATGTTAATCACCCCGGTGAAAACATGGCTTAACAAAAAAATCACCCTCCTGCAAAGCAGTGTGAAATTTGAAGACTAGGCAAAACAGCCCATTTTGTATTCCGAGTCCATCCCAGGCAGACATTGCTGTCTCCTGCTTCACCGGATGAGCCGTGGCCTTTCCGCAGACTGTCAACATGCTGGTCTACTAATTCAGACTTTTGAAATATTCAAAATCATCACTACCCCCAGATGGTTCCCAGAGTGCATTCAGAAAACAACGTCCCCCGTCCCCACCCCCACATAAAATGGGAGATTGCAACAGAATACACACTAAAATAAAATAAAAAGCTAAGAGAGCATGGAGGGACAAGAGCTTTGGTGTGATTATTGAAGGGAGAATTTGTTTGGAGGTGATGGAGAAGGTGGGCGAGCAAAATAGACAAGACACATTTGTCAGCTCTGGGACAGAAGGTGCCCCCTGGGCTTTCAATGGAAGGAGAGGCTACAGTTTGGAATCAGGCAAAAGGTAAAACGAGCAAACTCCAGCAGAGATTAGAGCAGCTCTCAATCAAAGGATGCAGCCGTGACAAACCAACCGGCCCCGTTTTGGTAGATGAACCGTGAAAGTTTGGCGGGCCTTTTCTGAGATCTGAGTGCGGTGGCCACCAGTTCAGATGTTTCATCCAGTGAGGAAAACACTAACTCTATGAGCCTCTATTTCTTCCAAAATGTCTGCATGCTTAGAAGACATTTAGGAAAAGCAACTCTTGCTAGCAAACAGTTAAAGAAGAACAACTCTAGTTACCAAACAACTATAGTTAGCAAACAACTCTAGTTAACCTCCAGAGCCACATCTGGGCCATTCTCAAAGGCCTACCTACCTGTCTCCTCAGTTTTGAGGAGGGATTAAGCCAAGTGTCGAACCGAAAGTGGCCCTGAAAATATTTTTCAAAGTGCCCGCCCATTACACTGTGCAAGCAAATGTAGGAAGCGAGGCCTACCCCTGTAAGTAGGGTTTGAGGAGGGTCACCCTCCAAAGAAAAGTTGGAAAGAAATGGGTCTAAATGTTGGATTTTAAAACCCATTTGCCCCTATAAAATGTCGTTTTTGGTGCTAACCCAGCTTGAGAAGCCCGCCGCCCAGGGCGAGAATATCTTAGACAAGCCACCAGATAAATCAGACATTAACCATAAATAACTCAAGTCAAAACAAGATGGGTGTATTTTGAACATCTCCCCAATGCCATCGATTACATCGACCATCTCAAATACTGGGTGGGTGTACATTTGGACACTAGTGGGGGTTAATTTAGGAAACATCCGTCATAGGTCTGAGGGGTTTGCAATTAGCCAATCAAAAGTACAGCTCACCAGCATCTTCTGAAACATCATCATGGCTGAAATCCATTAGTGCACTACATTTTCGAGAACGTGCTCAGTCATTGGTGGGCAAAGACTGCCGGGCTGCAATGGGCCAGGCAATAACTCAAGTGAAACAAGAGAAACATGCTAATGAAGGGGCCAAGGAATAAACTGATAATACGACAGCGACATATTGAAAATAGCCCATTGAAGTTCCTCTTCCAAAGCAAGCAGAGAAACTATGAGTCCATGCCATCGTAATCCTAAAATGGCTGCCCTGGTTGACAATGTTAGTGGCATTAGCCTTAATATTTAATGTCACAAAAATAACCATCAAAAGAGAGGGCCTGAAGACCCTCAAGACCATAATCAACTTTCCTACTTTCAAAATAAACTTGAGTCTAACACCCAAAACGCACCTTGATTCTCCAAATCCTTTTGCAAGTGGCAATCTTTCCAGCATCTGACCTTAGCCAACCAGGACAGACTGCTCAAAGAACTAACTCCCCTAAGCAATCTAACCCGCTAGCCTTCTGAGAATCCATGTTCGCCACATGCCAATTACCGGAGAGCCTGCCAACAACTCTGCATGGCGAACAGAGGGACACCAAAAGCCGAGTCCCTTTTCTATGTCCAAAGGACGCCGCACAGAGGCAGGGAGTGGAGCACGGTTTAACAGGTAAGGAGGACATGGGATGGTGGGTCAGAGAGTGGGTTATGGGGCATGGGCGAGGCTTGGTCAGAGCATGGTGTCTTAACTCCCACATTGAGGGCGAAGATTAGAGTGGAATGTGGGGGAGTGGAACGATGGGGATTTGAGGAGGAAGGCTGTGTGTGGGTGAAGGGTTTCAAACCCCTCCATTGGAGAGCAGAGAAGGGTCGGCCAGGTCTAGGGGAGATTCAAGGAAATAGCATTCAGCGAGACAGACTGCGAGAGAGGTGTTTGGCGGGTGGGGATTCGAGAGAGGGGGGGGGATCAGCACGAACACACAGAACCCGGAAGACCTCTTATGATACATAGCGACCAGCAGCAACTGAGACAGAATCTAAAATTCAGGGCCTGGCACCCCGGCAACCTAGGTGCATCGACATGCCAGACATGTTTAATCTCGGCTAGACCGGAAGTCGGAAAGGAAATGTATCCGGAAAGCAAGACATTTTTCAGGGTCAGCAAACTTAGCACCCGCTTCATTTGTGGCCAGGCAAGGTGCCATCTTATAGCCCACAGCGTGTTCAATTTCCTCAGCCCTCGCTTTGGGTGGTGGTGTGACTTGAATGAATGAATGCATGTATGCATGTATGCCACTCATGGTGTGGGAGTGGATTGCTGAATGAATGCTGGGGTGAGTGTCCCATGGTTGCCGGGTTGGGAGTTAGCCGGCTAATGGATGGGTGACTCAGTGGCTGCCTCTGCCAATCTACTTGTATTTTATTTGTATGTTTTTATTGAAAATATACAACGCTACCTGTACCTAGAGAAAAACCTACATCTTCATGTGGATCCAATGGCTCATACGTGGCTCACTGGGATGAGCGTGTGGGCCTTCCATGTAGCCGGCCACGCTGGACTACACACTGGCCCATACGTGGCTCACTGGGCCTACCATGTAGCCGACCATGCTGGACTCCACACTGGCCCATACGCGGCTCACTGGGATGAGCGTACAGGGCTTCCATGTAGCCGGCCACGCTGGACTCCACACTGGCCCATACGCGGCTCACTGGGATGAGAGTGCTGGGCCTTCCATGTAGCCGGCCACGCTGGACTACACACTGGCCAATACGCGGCTCACTGGGATGAGCGTGTAGGCCTTCCATGTAGCCGGCCACGCTGGACTACACACTGGCCCATACGTGGATGAGCGTTTAGGCCTTCCATGTAGCCGGCCACGCTGGACTACATACTGGCCCATACGTGGCTCACTGGGATGAGCATGTGGGCCTTCCATGTAGCCGGCCATGCTGGACTACACACTGGCCCATACATGGCTCACTGGGATGAGCGTGTAGGCCTTCCATGTAGCCGGCCACGCTGGACTACACACTGGCCCATACGTGGATGAGCGTTTAGGCCTTCCATGTTGCCGGCCACGCTGGACTACACACTGGCCCATACGTGGCTCACTGGGATGAGCGTGCGGGGCCTTCCATGTAGCCGGCCATGATTGACTATACACTGGCCGTAAGCCACCTGGAGTCTAGTTAAAGGCCATGGTGTGTGCCACCTTAAACCACCAGTGTGATCTTTGGAAAGTCCATTTGGCGTGATGCCTGCACATTCTGCGGGCTCTATGAACGGGTAGGGCCTGCACACTGTTCAGAATGCAACATTCCAGCGCTGCCGGGGCAGCGTGAATCTGAAGCCAATTGCCTGCAACCGCCCAGGCAGATTTGTGTACTGTCAACCTGCCAACGTGCCGGCAGCCATTTGCCCACACCGTTTCAAGCAGATTTTACATTTGGCAATAGAGCCCTGCCTGCCCGTATTAATGCTGATTCTAAAAGAGGAGTGGGAATTACTCCCAGGAAGTAGGGAATGCTATTCTGCCCCTTATACAGACCTATTAGGCCATCACTCGCATTCCCCCTTTATCACCTTTTGCTTAAAGAGCATTGTGGGTTATAATAGGTTTATAGAACCCACCCTTGTACCCTACTGGGTGTTAGGCAATCGCAAACAATTTCTGCGCTTAGGCCTTAAACTCGGTTTTCATGGCCCATAACACCTTGTGGGACGTCAGCTGGGGTCTATATAGCTTTCCTAGAACTTTGGAACGCTGGTGCATCAAGTACCGCATTCATAGACACCTGATTGGCTGGCTCCCCCTGCCAGGGTGCTAATGGCTGGTAAAGGTACTTTTTCCCAATATTCCAAGGTTTCTCCTTCGTCGCTCCTCGTTTTAAACAGAACATTCAACCCTTATTGGGTGTAATTTTATAATAGCAAAAATGGCTTCCTCCTCGGCCTCGCTAAACGCCCTTGCTTCCCTCTTTTATCTTGGACTTGAGCTGAGGGCCTCTATCACCTGGTAATACCTTAGGATTGTGGCGGTATTGCTTAAATATAGCCCACAACAGAGATCAATAGGGCTCTGTGCAGGAGGGCAGGATGCTTTTATGTTTTTTATTTTTCAAAAACGTGAAACCTGTGCGAGATAAAGCTCCACATGAACAAGCACAGCCAGCTTTTAGCCCAAAGCAAGATGGCCGCCATGAAAATGGCAACCGGGGCACTTTCTCTAATGAAGGAACGCCTTTCCATTTCCATGGTGGGTAAGAAGGAAGGCGGGGAGGGAGGCAGCCACAGAGAAAGCGGATGCCGCCCGGAGCACCACCAGCTAATAAGTGGCAAGAAAGAACTAGGATAAAGGAGCCCGTCAATGCGCTTCTAGGGCGAGCCTATTCCGAGCCAACTGATGGCATACAGGCACCACCCAGGTAGTAATGGCAGGATTAACCTGCAGCTCTAGTGAGCCCCTTCTTTAAGAAATCATGAGGATTTTAATATAAAACTTCTAGCGCGTTCTTTAAATCATCATGATTTGCCAACAGATTAAGACAGCCTGATGGAAAGCACCCCGCTGAGACTACGAAGAGCGCTCATTTCCGGGGGTGCCAAGGAAGGCCGGCCCCCTTCAGTCCAGTCCTCCTGCTGTCAGGGCGATGCAGGCTAATGAGGTGGGGGAGGGGGGGGGGGGGACTGAGGGAACAATGCGGTGTGGGAAATAATTGGGGCTACCACTACAGGCTGGCATTGCAAACGATGCTTCCCTCACGACAGTGTATTTAAAGAAAGGCTGGAGCGATCTGAGCCACACTGCCGGCCTCCTTCAGTGCCTGGAAGTGGAGGCAGAAGACCACATTAGCCAGCCTGCCCATCTGCCGGGTAAAGGAGACTCGTCAATCGGTTGACAAGTCCACCCCAATCCCGTCTTTAGAACACACTATGAAAAATGAACTTTCTGGCCCAGTAACAGATGCTAGGAAAGTTACTGGCGAAGGGCTGTGTGGGGGAGGAAGGCCTCAACGCATGGAAACAGCTCCATCGTTGGCTGAGAGTAGAGAGGCCTCCTTGGCAGGGGTCTGCAGGCTGCTTCCATGGCAGGGTTCTACAGCCTGCTTCTATGGCAGGGGTTTACAGCCTGCTTCTATGGCCGGGGTCTGCAGGCTGTCTCTATGGCCAGGTTCTACAGCCTGCTTCTATGGCAGGGTTCTACAGGCTGCTTCTATGGCAGGGTTCTACAGGCTGCTTCTATGGCAGGGTTCTACAGCCTGCTTCTATGGCAGGGTTTACAGGCTGCTTCTATGGCAGGGGTCTGCAGGCTGCTTCTATGGCAGGGGTCTGCAGGCTGCTTATATGGCAAGGGTCCACAAGCTGTCTCTGTAGCCAGGTTCTACAGTCTGCTTCTATGGCAGCCGTCTGCAGGCTCCTTCTATGGCAGGGGTCTGTAGCCTGTCTCTATGGCAGGGTTCCACAGCCTGCTTCTATGGAAGGGGTCTGCAGGCTGCTTCTATGGCAGGGTCTGCAGGCTGCTTCTATGGCAGGGTTCTACAGCCTGCTTCTATGGCAGGGTTCTGCAGCCTGCTTCTATGGCAGGGTTATGCAGCCTGCTTCTATGGCAGGGTTCTGCAGGCTGCTTCTATGACAGGGGTCTGCAGGCTGCTTCTATGTCAGGGGTCTGCAGGCTGCTTCTATGTCAGGGGTCTGCAGGCTGCTTATATGGCAAGGGTCCGCAAGCTGTCTCTGTAGCCGGGTTCTACAGCCTGCTTCTATGGCAGCAGTCTGCAGGCTCCTTCTATGGCAGGGGTCTGCAGCCTGTCTCTATGGCAGGATTCTGCAGCCTGCTTCTATTGCAGGGGTCTGCAGGCTGCTTCTATGGCAGCGGTCTGCAGCCTGTCTCTATGGCAGGGGTCTGCAGCTTGTCTCTATGGCAGGGTTCTACACAGTCTGCTTCTATGGCAGGGGTCTGCAGGCTGCTTCTATGGCAGGGGTCTGCAGGCTGCTTCTATGGCAGGGGTCTGCAGGCTGCTTCTATGGCAGGGTCTACAGGCTGCTTCTATGGCAGGGTCTACAGGCTGCTTCTATGGCAGGGGTCTGCAGGCTGCTTATATGGCAAGGGTCCACAAGCTGTCTCTGTAGCCGGGTTCTACAGTCTGCTTCTATGGCAGCTGTCTGCAGGCTCCTTCTATGGCAGGGGTCTGTAGCCTGTCTCTATGGCAGGGTTCCGCAGCCTGCTTCTATGGCAGGGGTCTGCAGGCTGATTCTATGGCAGGGGTCTGCAGGCTGCTTCTATGGCAGGGGTCTGCAGGCTGCTTCTATGGCCGGGTTCTGCAGCCTGCTTCTATGGCAGGGTTCTGCAGCCTGCTTCTATGGCAGGGTTCTGCAGCCTGCTTCTATGGCAGGGTCTACAGGCTGCTTCTATGTCAGGGGTCTGCAGGCTGCTTATATGGCAAGGGTCCGCAAGCTGTCTCTGTAGCCGGGTTCTACAGCCTGCTTCTATGGCAGCAGTCTGCAGGCTCCTTCTATGGCAGGGGTCTGCAGCCTTTCTCTATGGCAGGATTCTGCAGCCTGCTTCTATGGCAGGGGTCTGCAGGCTGCTTCTATGGCAGGGGTCTGCAGGCTGCTTCTATGGCAGCGGTCTGCAGCCTGTCTCTATGGCAGGGTTCTGCAGCTTGTCTCTATGGCAGGGGTCTGCAGGCTGCTTCTATGGCAGGGGTCTGCAGCCCGCGGATCTCCAGTCGCTTTGCACTACGACTCCTATGACCACTCCCAATAGATTATGCTGGCATGGGCCGATGGGAGTCCTATATCCAGAACTTTGGAGGGCCATACTCTTTTGGCTGCCAAGTTTCAGAAGTCATGCCTACACAATGTCAAACTAACCAGCACAAGACCCACCTACCTGCCATCTGTTAAAAATTAAGAGGGCTACTGGGCTTGTGGTGTGGCAGGAGAGTTTATAAAGTGTGTCACTGTGTGGAACACAGCAACACATCTGGTTCCAGGCAAGAAATCAATGCAGGCAAAACGTGCTCCTTTCCGACCTCGTGCCTAGAGTAGACTAAACAGGTCTGACATGTCCAGGCCGTGGGGACTCTGGGCGGCACTCACAGGCTCTCAGGTTACCCTCATTCAGCCCCTAGGCAAATGCTAGGGTTGGTGTTCAGCCCCGTCTATGCGACACAAGCATTGACAAAGCCAATAGCTTGGGATTTTGCATAATCATTTGCGTCACTGCTAAGGTTGTGTGAAGTGGGGTGGGAATTAATGCAGGAAACAGCATGCGGCTGCCCACCTGGACCACACCTTTTGTGCAGTAAAGACACACCAGGCTGTCCCTCACCTCGCAGAGCACAGGCGCCATAGCATTTTGTGCCGTGTGCATGCTTTTGCACTGTGCTGCTTTGCATGCTAAAGGTTACAGAAAGCACAGGATGTTTGGAAAGCAGAATTTAGCCCAATCCGCCTTCCCGGCCACTTGCATGACCATGATCACGGTTGGCAAATGGCGGCTGTGTCGCCAATCAAGCACAGCTCGGAAAAAAGGCCATATGTGTGCGGTGTACGTTGAAATCTTTTATTTTTATACTATTTTACCAAATGGTCTTATCAGATAAAACGTTACTGGCCCATTTGCTCGCAGGCCCATTTGCTGTTCTCTTTTTTACATTATTCTGCCACAAAATAGATGGAAGGGGTGTAGGTTTAAGTATATATTTGGTTGGGGGATGTGATGGGGCTGCGAGAGCCACCCCCTGCTTTTTTTTAGGTGAAATGTGTAAAAAAAAAAAAAAAAAAGAAGAGGAACTGGGACTCTAACAAATATTCTAGAGCCAGCTCCGAGGATAAAACACGGTGCGATATAGTCCGTGGGAAACGCCACCCTGGCGTATGCAGGCCTCTTACACCCACCAGACCGTGAGGCATCTTCAAAGATGCGCACCGAGGATGGATGGATGGATGGTTCGGCCATGTTGGGGCACGGTTCTTCACTTGTGGCCTCCCTCATGGTTTTCCCAATTCTTTGCTGGGCTCCGTGCCCTAAAGAAACCTTAAAGTCACCTTATGAGGAAGCAAACTTCTAACGACCGCATCTTCATCTCAGGAGAGAGTGTAGTTGGTTAATAACCAAATGCATTACACAAGTTACTAACACAGAGAAGACTGGCCCCCCTCGATCCTACACTTCAGGAAAGACCTGAAGACCCTCTTTCTTCAAAGAACGTCTCAACCAGCCCGATACCTCCACACAACCCCATTTCTCCCCCTCTGGAATCCCCTCCCTCCTCCCCTGCTCTCCCACCCATCCCAGCTCCTCTGCTGCCCCTGCAGCCTACTTGTAACCCTCTGGGTCTGTCCCCTTTGAACAGCGCTCTTTTTCTCAGCTAGGCTTTCCCTTTTTCAAATCTCACACATACAGACAAGCGACCGGGCGCTGTTCAGCACACCGACAATTAACATTTCCAATATAAAGCGGTTTTAAGCTTGCCACTTGCAGCTTTCTGGTATCATTCTGCCTGAACTGCTTTGAGGTGGAATCAGCAGGCATAATGTCTTATTAGCACCCTCGGTGGGTGAAGCAGCCAATCAGGTTGCTCCAAACCTGGGCTGAATCTACTGATGCAAGCCCGGGTTTGGAGCAACCCGAGGGGTCACCGCACCCGGTGCCGCTGTGCTCCCTACTGCCCTGCGGCCCGCACCCTATTCCAGACACTCCACCCATTGTACTCCCCTTCTCACTTCCCCCAAAACCTCATTACCATCGTCTTCAAGGTTCCTCTGCCCGTGGCATATGGCTTCCTGATGAAAACATGGAAATGGAAGAGGGGCTCCGAGCGGAGCTCTGCCCTCCATTTCCATGGCAACCCTGCCTGACTCTCATCGGCTGCTGCTGTGAATGGAGCAGCGCAGCCAGGTTTTTAAAAATTGCTTTTAGCGCCTTCAGGGTTTGCCTATGGGTTTCTAACAGCAACAACCCCGCATTCTGCGGGCTACACCAGCCCTGTAATGGCACCGGGGCCCGGTCTTACAGCTCTCGCTTCGCTCGCCCCTGTAACTTGGGACCTGGGTCATTAACGGCCCGTGCACACAGCAGAACTCGGGATTATTGATATATTGCAATTTTCCCTTCCAGACGGTGTCCTTGCAATCTCTAAACAACTCCTTCCTGCACCAAAGAAAAGAAAGTTTGAGCAGAATCCTGCTCTCTTTGGGAAGAAGTTTCCAAAACCTAATATGGACACATTTGCCAATTTTTTTATCTTGCTGATTGCAAATTCTACCTTCCAACTTTCACATCGGTTCTAGGGTTGTGACAGGTAAAAGGTTTATGCATGCTTCTGAAAATTGCCACCGGGATACAAAAGAAATTCTAATGCTTAGAAGGAGAAACTGTTCTCAACTTCATCTGGCATACATGACAACATTATCCATTGCACTTTGGAGGAACAAGGCCAGTCCTATTTTAAAGTTTGCATTTTGGCCCTTGTAGCCTGGGGTTTATAATGGGGAAATATAGGACTGCAAGTCCCAGAATGCAACGTTAAACTAGAACTGGAATGGCTAATGTTGCATATGTGACGTGTTGCAGTTGTTATGGTGCCCGCCATCTCACTAAGACCATCATTTAAGAACCTGAAGGCAGAAAGCAACCACCAACCCTACCATTCCACTCAAACACAGACCAGTGCAGGACTATGCCCTCTTTCGGTACCTTGTAGGATTCTGATAGTATTGCATGCTTCCTTGGCATCCATAAGGGAACCCACTACACCATTTCAAACACTATTGCACTGGATGAGAGTCTACCAGGTTCCCATGATCACGGATCCTCTGAAAAGCCGAATACCACACAAGCTTGCATTGAGGCAAAGGTCTGAAACATTTAGCTCTCCAGATGTTGCAGACTACAACTCCCATCAGCTCTAGCTCGATCAATCAATGGTGAGGGTTCATGGGAGTCCTAGTCCAAAACATCCAAAGAGCCACAGGTTGTAGACCTCTGGTTTGGCAGTATTCCTAGGGGAGATCACAGAAATTGAAAACAGATTAATTTGGTGATCCTCCTCCGATAGAATCCAATATTGGGATGGAGAACACATGGACAGAGAGCAGGGGTCTGCAACATTTGGACTACACCTTCCATCAGCTCTAGTCAGGCAAGCCATTGGTGAGGGATCATGGGAGTAGTAGTCCTAATCATCTGAAGAGTCTCTGGTCACAGACCCCCAATATAGGCTGCCAGTTTCTATTTAAATACATCGAGACAAATGGATCTTCTGGAAAAAGACAATAAAAGTACATTGCTCAAGTTCACCCTCCCCCATCCCCACAAAAAGTGGAAGTTGGGAGATGCCTTCGCCTCAGTTGACACTTTGGTGGAGGCATTGGGCTGGCCCACAGATGCCACTCAGACTCCTGTTATGTGGGCATTGTCAAGCATTCCATTCTTTTTTAACCAGCATTACTTTGCATACTGTAACCTGTAGGATCATAGTTCTAACTGGATAAGCAAAGGGAATTGTTATGTTACTGGGAGTGTTACCGTGCAACCCTGCCATTTGCATGGCCTTGAGGCGCTCTGGAGGATAGGAAAGAGAAGGGAGTGTGTTAGGTTAGTGGGGAGAGAGGGAACATTCAAGGTAGCCTTGTTGATGCGTGCAGGCCAGAAGTACCCTGCGCGGTGCAGATCTAAGCGTCATGTGACAAGAGCAGAGAGGCGCCTGTGCCCAGAGGGGAGCCTTGCGGGCCGTGGAGCTGGGATACAACGGCCGGAGTGTGATGGACATGTGGAGTGTAGAGCTGTAGCATTCTGATGAGGTCTGTGGGAGGTTGTGGGGGGTTAATCCTAGCACATCAAAGAAGTGGGCGCTTCACAGGTGGCGCCTTATGCATTTTCCATAACCAAATAAATATTATAGAAGTGTGTGCGAGTGACGTAGGGGGATGTGTACGTTGAGGTTGAGAATGTTAGTGCAGGGGGTTTCATGGAGGGCCAGTGGCAACCCAGAGCATCCATACGATGTGTTATGGTGGCGTCTTGTGTGAATGGAAGAAGTCAAAAATCTGCCTAATTAATGAATGTGGGGTTATTAAAATATCAACTTCCTCCAAACAGATCAGACAAACTATAAACTTATAGAGAATTCAATGCAGAGTCGAATCATATCCACCTCACATGTCGGGAGCAGTGGTAAAACCGCATAGACAGCGCTCATCTGGCATGGCGGGTGTGGTCCAAGACGCAAACTAAAGGAATTACCCAATTTGATCGTTTCTATTTGTTCGTTAGGTCTTTTTGACATACTTATATGTGTGCGTTTTCACCTTTTTCCCTTTTGACCTACTTACCTGAACATGAGGTGTGGGGGTGCAGGGAAGTCTCCCTCTCCTCATATTCATGTGAGTAGGTCAAAAGGGGGTTGCAGGGTTGTCCCCTGCATCCTTAACAATGGAGGACGGGGACAAAACTTGCTCGGACCCCGTTTTCAATGAACGCTCAAAACGGGGGCACAAGCAGTTTTAATGCGGGTAGACTGCCCACGAACCAAACATTCGCGGGCAGCTCGCATACATCCAAACTAAAGGCCCAAATCTCAATGTTCGGCACATTTTTGCATATGCTAATTCAAGCCGAGTGCAGTGAGACATGGTTGAAGTATCGACGATTTTTAAAGACATATTCACGGTTTAAGCATTTTTAGGATTATTTGAAAAATGACCAGGAAATCAATAAAGCTCACATGGCCAAAACATGTAATCTATGCAAATACATTTCCAACACCCCTGCTAGAAATCGTATAAACTGTGCAAATGTTTACATATTTAGGTACAAATTACAGTAAGGACACACACTTATTCCAGAAAGGAATAAGCAAATAGCGGCTGGTGGGCGTGGATGTTCCTTTCAGACTCCAGGAGACCTCCTGCATGGACAGGGGGCCCCCCACCCCAACCTCTGGAAGGACTGTATCCTAAAATTAGAGATGCTGCTTTCCTGCTTGAGAATCTATCTTTCTTTTGGGAACTGAGGATCCGTAGGCCAATGAGTCCTGCAACACCAAGGGCGTCAGGCTGAAGGTCATGTGACCGCAGGGTAGCAATGGGGGGTGACAGTCGTCAATGTTTCCCTCTGTAGCTTGGAAACCCCCCCGCCCCCTGTTCTGAAGGTAGATGCTAGTGCCATTACTTTAAGTAGACATGGAATTTGTAGTACTGTGCTTTTAGAGTGTTTGCAAGGCCACTTTAAATAAAGTGCAGGTTTGGGGAAGGAGAGAAGGTTAGAAGAGTGGAAGAAAATAAAGTGCAGGATTGGGGAAGGAGAGAAGGTTAGAAGAGTGGAAGATAATAAAGTGCAGGATTGGGGAAGGAGAGAAGGTTAGAAGAGTGGAAGAAAATAAAGTGCAGGATTGGGGAAGGAGAGAGGTTAGAAGAGTGGAAGAAAAAGTGCAGGATTGGGGAAGGAGAGAAGGTTAGAAGAGTGGAAGAAAATAAAGTGCAGGATTGGGGAAGGAGAGAAGGTTAGAAGAGTGGAAGAAAATAAAGTGCAGGATTTGGGAGGAGAGAAGGTTAGAAGAGTGGAAGAAAATAAAGTGCAGGATTGGGGAAGGAGAGAAGGTTAGAAGAGTGGAAGAAAATAAAGTGCAGGATTGGGGAAGAAGAGAAGGTTAGAAGAGTGGAAGAAAATAAAGTGCAGGATTTGGGAGGAGAGAAGGTTAGAAGAGTGGAAGAAAATAAAGTGCAGGATTTGGGAGGAGAGAAGGTTAGAAGAGTGGAAGAAAATAAAGTGCAGGATTGGGGAAGGAGAGAAGGTTAGAAGATTGGAAGAAAATAAAGTGCAGGATTGGGGAAGAAGAGAAGGTTAGAAGAGTGGAAGAAAATAAAGTGCAGGATTGGGGAAGGAGAGAAGGTTAGAAGAGTGGAAGAAAATAAAGTGCAGGATTGGGGAAGGAGAGAAGGTTAGAAGAGTGGAAGAAAATAAAGTGCAGGATTGGGGAAGGAGAGAAGGTTAGAAGAGTGGAAGAAAATAAAGTGCAGGATTGGGGAAGGAGAGAAGGTTAGAAGAGTGGAAGAAAATAAAGTGCAGGATTGGGGAAGGAGAGAAGGTTAGAAGAGTGGAAGATAATAAAGTGCAGGATTGGGGAAGGAGAGAAGGTTAGAAGTGTGGAAGAAAAAGTGCAGGATTGGGGAAGGAGAGAAGGTTAGAAGAGTGGAAGATAATAAAGTGCAGGATTGGGGAAGGAGAGAAGGTTAGAAGAGTGGAAGAAAAAGTGCAGGATTGGGGAAGGAGAGAAGATTAGAAGAGTGGAAGAAAAAGTGCAGGATTGGGGAAGAAGAGAAGGTTAGAAGAGTGGAAGAAAATAAAGTGCAGGATTGGGGAAGGAGAGAAGGTTAGAAGAGTGGAAGAAAATAAAGTGCAGGATTGGGGAAGGAGAGAAGGTTAGAAGAGTGGAAGAAAATAAAGTGCAGGATTGGGGAAGGAGAGAAGGTTAGAAGAGTGGAAGAAATCCAGGCCCAAAGTAGCCAGGAAACAACCAAGTGCGTTTCCGCCCGCTGCGGTAGTTAAAAGGGCCTGGTCCAAACAGGGGAGCAGCAAGAGTTTTCTTCATTTTAAAAGCCCGTCCCCGTTTTGGGGAGAGGGTCGGGGGCTGCTCTGAGCATCTACAGAAGATGTTGCTCTAGTACTTGGTAGCAGGGGTGCTGCTAGGTCTGGAAAAGATCCGGGTCTGCGCTAAGGCCGGGACTGTCAGGACTCGGGGCTAGCTAGCCGTTTGGTTGTAGCCCCTGAGCGTCTATCCGGGGCTACAGCCCTCTCAAGCCCCCCTTGCAAATCCTCTGCTTGGTAGAGTACAGCCACACACATTCCCACAGGAGGAGACCCCTAATCTGGCCTTCAGGGAACCCACTCACAGGCGGGTGGTAGTGTCTCCAAAAGCTCGTTTACCAACCAAACCAGCTTACACTGATGATCAATAGTTGGCGGATTTTATAGGAATGGTCCATAGGAGGCCTCGAACCAGCAACCTTTCATGCAGCAACAGGCTGCGCCGCAGACGTTGCTGAGAAAACAAGCTTCCTAGGGAACATTTGTGCTAGAATTTTCAGGACCAGAGCTAACTCGGCACAATGTATAGCCAGAATTCACCCTTACAACCGCCCCCACCCACTGAAGTGCAGCCACTCTAAAATTGTAGTCCTACTTTAATGTCGGTGGCCTGGCTGGTTTTTTATTTTGAAAATCTGGTCTCCCTAATCATCACACTGGATGAAGGGATGGCAAAATATATTAATCAAAAAACAATGTTCCCATTTCTGCCAATAGAGCTCCAGGATAACACACCCCTTTAACCGCAGCTATTTTGGTCACCGCTGTGCAGCATTTTCGATTTCATGCAATCAAGCTTCATTCTTTCAGCAAATGGTCTTATAACACTGCCGGAGGGCTCTGAATGCATTTCGGCTGGGAGGGTGTTTTTTGTCAGGTCACCCCATTGTGCTGGCTATCTCACTGCAGCGTTGCGGCCAGCCAGGTAATGTCCACAAGCTAGTGGCGCTTCCATGTTGGTCAGGGCTTTAAGTGGGGTAATAAATCGAGGGGGGGGACTCATTTGGGGGCATGGCTTATGGCAGTGGCCTAAAAAGTACGCAAATCGTAGGGTATACACACAAATATATATAAATGTTATATATAATTGTGTGCCCACCTTCCTATGGTTTCTGTACTATGCAAGCCATCTTTTATAAACGTAGAAATATGTTACATATTTCCATGTTTAGAAAAGATGGCTTGCATAGTACAGAAACCATAGGAAGGTGGGACACAAATATATAACATTTATATATATTTGTGTGTATACCCTACGATTTGCCTAATTTTCAGGTCATCTTTTTTAAACATTTCAGGTTTATAAAAGATGGCTTTGAAAGTGCACATTTCAAGCCATCTTTTATAAAGCTTTGACTACGGACAAAATTGTCCGTCGCCAAAGCTTTATAAAAGATGTCTTGAAATGTGTACTTTCAAAGCCATCTTTTATAAACCTCGAAATATGTTGAGGAATCCCCAGGTTCGCCGAGGGTTAAAGAAGCCTCGGCGACCTGGGGAAACAAAGGCAGTTACTATG
Source organism: Ambystoma mexicanum (assembly GCF_040938575.1). Taxonomy (NCBI): domain Eukaryota; kingdom Metazoa; phylum Chordata; class Amphibia; order Caudata; family Ambystomatidae; genus Ambystoma; species Ambystoma mexicanum. The sequence goes on from NC_090936.1 coordinate 1,166,422,384, forward strand.
ACTGACGGAAGTGGCAGCCAGTCACAGCATCGCTGTGGCTGGCTGCCACTTCTGTCAGCTCGCCTGACTTCATTGAAGGCGCATCTCCCGTCGCGGCTGTGGCCGCGACGGGATAATGCATCCCGCCAATGTTGCGGTAGGAAGGGGGCCCCGGCAGACCCCCGGCTCAGTCCCACTTTTTGGAGACTGCCGGGGCCCGGCCCCGGCAGGCCCCAGCCCACTTTAAGCACTGATGTTGGTGGCATTCCCACTGTGGCAGAGTTTCCACAGAATGGAGTTACCTAGTGTGAGAAATGAAAATTCGTTCCTGTGGGATCCAACAAGCTTTGGGATGGAGGGAGGGCGTTTGTCATCACCCTCCCGGTCGCCCAATAACCCAAGGAAGGGGGACTTACTAGAAGGTCGCTGGGAACGTATGAAATATGCGCTGTGAGGAATCTGGGGGCATCCTCACTTCTTTCTCCCCTGCTCAGGTGGCCAGGGAAGGGCCATCGCTCTTGGGTCCAGACCCTGGGGGTGGAGATGTGAGGGAGGATCACCCGGGTAGAGGAGACTTGGGGAATGGTGGGGGGAATGTCCTTAGGTGAGACACAGTAATCCCCCTTTACATTCCATGATGAATCCTTGGTCCCATATTAATTTTTGGGGTATTGCTTCCCGTTGCCATCTGCACGGATAAACACTAAAAGCCACCATAAAAACAGGAACACTAAGAGGAGGGTGAAGAAGAGGACATCTGCAGGCAAGACAGGGTACCCCCTTTTCGTTATGAGAACAAACAGATGTAGGTGATTTCAATAAATCCACTTCACCAAAAGGGGAAATCTTTGCATTTTTTTCTTTCAATTTTGTTTTTTAATTATATGGGGGAGACCCCTAGCCCCCCCATTTTCCCCTACATTATCCTATACCCTTACCCCACCCATCTGTGTTTTAAAATGTAACCACTTACCCAACAAAATTCGAAGAAATTAAAATGTTAAGATTTCTCATTCGGTGAAATGTAGGTATACGAGAACCAACCTCACCCTCCTCTTGAATTAATGGGCTGTTGCAAACCATCTCCCCTCATTTCCCCTAATTCAACCCATTATATTAATAGTAAGTCATTTCACCTCTCTACTACTGAGACAAGGAAGAGGCCTGTAGACTGTTGTAAAGGTCAGGCATGACCCAAGCGCTCCACTAATCCCGACCAGGCAATTACAATTGTGGACTCACACCTGCAACGTGTCAAGTGGTTGCAGGTGTATACAAAGGAGAGAGTCCAGCAGAAAGGGGAGCAGCAGGAGAGAGCCGAGGCCGATCGTTGCAGGCCTGGAGGGCGATTTGTGCGTACCAGAAGGCAGCCATGGTGGGTCCTGCAGGAGGGGCAGGACGCTGGCAGACAATCCCAAGAAGCTGTGGAGCCTCACTGGTTGAAGCAGATTTACCAACAGCGTGCGCAGGGAGAAAGCAGAGCTGGCGGCGAGATGCAAAGAGAAGATGAAGTGTCATCAGAGCAGAAGCCGAAAGCGCAGCTGCCCGGAGGAGACGCCAGGGACCGGTAAGTGAGAAGGGAAGAGCACTCGAACCGGGGCGCTCCTGGGGGCTGTGGGGAAGCTAAAATAGATGTCGAATGAATGAAAAATCATGCACAAGATAAAATGAACCCAAAGCAACGTGTTGAGAGGAATAACAACAACAATATAAAATGCAAGCAGCAGATTAAAAGATCACAGTTATTGACTAGCCAACTAAATTAAGGCTTTTGCCAAAATTATGACCCGATGATAAGTCTGTGTGAAATTGAAGTACCGCCTACTGAAAGCAAAGCAAAAGCCATATGAAATGCAATGGAAAACAAGTAAGAAAGATTGCTAGAAAGTATGAAAGCAAGGTGGGGAAGGAACAAAAACACCACGAAGTGAACTCTATGCAATAACACGTTGTGCATAGCACAGAGAATGGCAAAGGAAGGAATACATTGTGGCCAGGAACAAATGCAGAAGAACTTGTGTGGGATAAGGAGCCTAGGGCTCCTGGTTGCGTGAGCTGTGATGGGAGGATCGCATGGTCTGAGAACTGCACCTAGACCGTGGAAACCCAACTGTGAAAGCCAAAGAGGTTTCTGAAGTGAAACAGGAGAAAGCAATTTGATTGAACTGTTAGGAAACCAGAAGGAGTATAAAGTTGGTTTGAAATTGTGTTTGAAAATTGAAAGATTAAGAAGAAGTACAAGTTGACAAGCTGAACTTGGGGAAGGGAACCCTGAGGCTTTGTGGAATTGTCTTGAACTTGGGAAAGGGAACCTCGAGGCTTTGTTGAAATGTCTGGAACTTGGGGAAGGGGAGCTGAAAAGTAAGCCATGAGCTGGAAGCAGCTCAGAACTTTACGTGGAACACTATTTCGTTTATTGCTGACATCCCTACACATTGTTTAGCTTTAGTTGTGAGGGCAAGGATAGGTTTTGGACACATTCTTTTAAGTTGAACATTCTGATTCAGACTTTCCTTAGTTTCTTTAGGGAGGGCAATCCCACCTTGGTATAGGGCAAGTTAGGCCTTCGACCATCCTCATTTACTTTTGAACTTTGAATCTGTGGTCTGTGTCTTGCATCACGAAGGCTTCACAGGAGTCCTTTTATACCTAAAAAGCTTGATTTAAATATTTCTACAGAGCACAACCCTAATGAGCAATTTCAGAAGCCCCCGGAACCGACATTCAAGTGGTCTTGCGTCCAAGTGGCTTCCCCTGGTTCTAAAGATATGGTTTCAAATCCCGGTTTCGGCCCATTTAGAGTCCAAACCAATTGAAGGCTGAAAATAGGTTTTTCTGTGATCTTGGGAGACTTTTTGCCTGATCCCATATCTAGGAAAATTCGTCCAAAGTGCAATAGAGTTAGCATGTACTTTTCATACATTTGCTTAAAATCACATCTAAAAGGTACTTGCCAAAACACTATTTCTCATAGTAAAGAGAAAACAGACCAGTGGCGGCTGGTCAATATGGGAGGGGCGACTGCCAGCTTGAGTGTCAGGCTGAACAGATCCCCTTTGTGATTTATTTGCATGGGGGACTGTGCTACCTGCCCATGAGCAATGGCTCCAGAGCTGCAGGGCTGTGGAGTTCCCCAAGGCTCCAGCCTCTCACCAATCCTTTTTAACCTTTACATGGAGCCTCCAGGTGCTCTCCTCAAAGATCCCAATATAGTCATCCACCAATACGCAGACATTACTCAGTTGTACATGAGAGTAAATAGCGTGAGGACATAATTATTCTCTGCAATTACCTAGCCATTATCCAGATCTGGATGTTGACCGCTTGCCTCAAACTAAACTCACACAAGACTGAATTTGTCCTCATCAGTCTGCCTTCTATAAAAAAAAAACAATGGGCCTAATTCACAGGAGTGTTTTAAAATGGCAATGCCCCATTGGAAAACGCTCTCTGAATAAGGGCCAATGTGTCCAATAATGGCTCAATGATAAGCGCCTAGAAGGATTTGATCCACATCTATCAGACTCAGCACAATCTTTAGGCTTTGCTATTGACAGCAGCGTGTCTTTCCAGAAACACATAGCCAAGAAGGCCCACATAGCTTGGCTCAGAATCTCTACCCTTTGAAAAATCAAACCCTTGATCCCGCTGCAAGACCTCTGGACAGTAGTGCAGGCCATGGTGGTCTAGCACATCAATGGGGAATATGCTCTCCTGATAGGGATCTCAGCTGTTCACTTAGCTTCCCTAAAAGCGGTATACCACGCTACAGCATGCTGCAGCACAGAAACTTGACAGAATCAACCCCATCCTACGCGAACAACATTGGCTTCTACACCAAGGCAGCATACTGTTTAAGACTCCATGGATCATCTGCAAAGCAGCCACGAGGAGCACACTAGCGTACCTGGCGGCCAAGCTCCATTTATCTGGTGGCACACGCTCCTCACACACCTTATTGACCAGCCGTCCACAAAGAGAGAACCCGCAAACAGGCCTTCTCTTGTCATGCACCCACCCTCTGGAACTCGAGCCTATGTCAGCTCAGAATGCCCCCACCTTTCTCAAATTTCGCAAAACTCTAAAAAAAAATTTAAAAATGGCTCTTTCAACGGTATTAGGTCAAGAGACCTTTTTTAAAAAAAGCGGGAAAAAAATTGTTTAGAAAGACCGCTCTGTAAAATGTTATTATTTAAATACTTACAGACTGCCTAAAATCGCCTGGAAAAAAACTGTCTTTTGGTTAGGTGACCTACAAAAATCGAAATAATGACGTAGAACCTCAACAGCACCTGACAAAGGACTAATTCCATTGGGCGCCATACCGATGCACAGACCTCACAGCATTGAGCTGATAAAAGATTGCATTCCAACTGCTGGCTACCACCACTTTGTACAGTGGTCTGCTGCTCTCGATCTAGATCTGCACTTTAAACAATAAAGTCAAATAAAATAAGGGGGCTTCCTCCAACGTATTGGCGGGGGGAGGTCGGGTGATGGTTCTAGACACTTCCAACCTTCTGAACTCTGGTACTGTCAGATCTTAGAATTTGCAACTTGTTTTGTTTCACATCTGGCCCCATGGGTGTGCCTACTCACATTTGAAACCGCTTGCAGTTGCAAACAATACGTCTCATCAGTGCACCTACTACTCAAAACAGACAGAAAAAGATTGAATACTCCAAAGGTTGCAATAAAAAATATCTACAAAGCTCAAAACGTCGAATGAACCTGAAAGTCGAATTTTAGAATAAAGAACCAGGGGCTGCTTGCTTTATGGGTGTGACTGGGGCATAGATGGGGGAGGGGAAGAGTGGCGAGGCAGCCAGGGACAGTATTGAGGAGTAGGGGATTGGTGAGGGTTAAGAGGAACCCGTCGAGATGACCCTTTCTAAGAAGGTCGTTTAAAAAGTAGCTCGGAAATGGTAAAGGCGAGTAGAGCCGAGGTTAGGCGAACCACAATGTGCAAAAATAAGGAAAAAACAAATATATTACTTTTTTCGAATACGTTCATTTTAGATTTTCTTTCACTGCTAAAGTACAAGATCATTTTTCATTCTAGATTTTCAGCTTTTTATGTTGCGACACTCAACGTTTCTACGTGGACCCTTTAGTAACCCATTCCATGGCTACACTGGGGGGATAATGGCTCGGCAGCCGAAGTTAACGGGGGGAGTGACGCAAGGGTGGTTAACGAGGGCTCCAGAAGTTATCTCCCGGTGTAGCCCGTGGAACAGGTTACTAATGCCATTAGTACCCTGTATTTCCGAAGCGGTAACTAAAAAAAAATAAAAACTAAAAAAAATAAAATTGTTTTCATTCATTGAATGCGACGTTGCATGAGCCCCGTTCAATTAATGAAAATACTTTGCCAAGATGGCCACCATGGTTGTAGAAGGCGGGTCCCCGTACAGAGCCCCTATTCCATTACTATGGCAACTGGAAAACCAAAATCCAGGGAAGCTGCTGTTGCGGGTGCCTCCGCTACCACAATCAGGTAAGTGGTGTTGGGATTAATAAAAAAAGGGAAATGTGGGTGTCTAGAAGATGGCAGAGCGGGGAGGAAGCCAACGAGTTACATGGAACGCAGGCTGAGCTCGGAAGTATCGGCCCACGAACCAAGGAACTTGATTGGCTGCACCCCCCAGCCCGAGTGCTAATGGATACCCTATACTCCTATTTCCACCCTGTGTGTCACCAGACAGAATGTATGAATCCCCTGGAATGTGGGGGATACCAAAACAATTACCAGCAGAAATGTCTCCCCACTGCCGCTTGGGTGCTTCTCAGAAATAGGTTTTTTTGGCCTGCGAGCCAATGGTCGCCCCGTGGGCATGCACCCACCATATGCTCTGGTTTCTGCTGTGCCTGCCCATGTTCTCTCTAGTGGCCCTGAGCCAGCACTCTCCTCTGTCTTCCGGCCCATGGTTGTCCCCCTAATTCTTCCAGGCTTCAGGCAGCCCGGTCATAGGCTGTCTGACAGGTCACTCATTGAGGCAGGGAAGGCATCAGTTAACACCCTCTTTTGGCCTCGGTCCCTGGGCACCTATTGGCAGACGCAGCTACAGTAGAGTCCACAAAATCATGCTTCTTTCTACTGAAATGATGTAACAGGTAGGGGGGCTGTGGGAAAGGAGAGGGGGTGCTGAGGTCCAGGGACGCCACCAGCTAAGGGGTGAAACTCGGGCTCAGGCCCTAGCCTGTCTACGCCTTGAATGGGCAAAGCCAGGAACGAAGCCAGCTGGGGCGCTTTTACCCCCCCATGCCGTTAAGTCTACGGGTGGACTGAGGGGGTGCATCAACCCTGAGCTCCTGTTAGTGGGAATAGGGACGCAGACTTAGCAGATGCGCCAGCCCACGCAGGGGGCGCTAGAGGTGCAGCTCACATAGCGGGCCGCCCCTCTGGCCGCCCCCTGCGTGGACTCGCCTCCTCTAGGGAGGACGACGCAGTCAGGGTGCCCTCGGGGGTCCAGCCGGAAACGGCCAGCACCTTGGGGGGCTTAAATAGCCAGGGCGGAGAGAGCAAGACCTCTCCTCCAGCCCTGGCAGCAGCAATAAGCGGGTCGCGGTCGGGGTCGCAAGGTCGTTAGAGGAGCAAAAGGTATGGTGGTGTGGAGTTGATGGGTTGGCGCAGTGGCGCCGGCCCTTGCCGCGAGGTCTGGGGGCCGAGGGCATTTCCTCCACCTGGCGCGGGCCAGCCCATGTTCCCGACTAAGGGGAAACAAACATTTTCAAAACTGCTTGGGTTTCAGTTGGGGCAGACAGGGTTCTGCACACCGCGTGTTGCTTTTGGGACTGCCTAGGGCTAGGGGGACGAGTGTGAGGATAGAGGTCCGAAGGTTTGGGGTTCACCCTCCCTTTCTCGACAAGAGGGTGGGGGTCCTTATAGGAGGTAGGAGGGGATTTGAGGGGTCGGCGCATCCAGCGCCTGGCTTGCCTTTGCCGTGCTACTTTGGTCCTCGGCATATCCCCCACGGAGGGTTGTTTAAGGGAAGGATAGCATTGGTAAAGACTGACAGCTATCAGGCTTGGCTAATAAGTGAGGCTGCTGTCGCCGGGCCACGTATGTATCTTCTTGGGAAGGTAGCCGCAGTGGTGGACTGAAAAAGGCGGTCATTTTGTCATGATTAAGCAGGCTGGGCGGGGGAGACGGTTACCGGTGTCACCTCACCATATGCATCTGCTAAACCGCGTCTGTTTTTATCTTAGTGCGATCAGGTGTTTGGGCGATGTCGCCATTTAGCAGGATGTTCCTAATTATGACGTTTTTAAACACTGCTTGTGCTGCAGTCGGATGCGCCCACGAGGCGTCGGCATATCGCGTGTTGCCTTAAGGGACACGGCCTGGGGGCTGGGGACAGGTTTGGGATTATGGACTGACGGAGGCCCGAAATTGTTCGATTGTTTGATTATGAAAAGCTTTTACTGAAGCGGCCAAGGGGTGTGTGGCTAAAAACGTTTACATCAGAGGAACTGCACACGGCTGCACGGGTCTCGGCATGATGAGGGGGGGCACAATGTATGTCGTAGGTTTGGGAAAATAACCTCTGTCGCGAGGCACGACCTATGTAGGATGCAGTTTAACTTCATATTATGTCAGGGGTATGAATGAAACAGGCAGGGAGGAAAAGGTTACCGCGCCTGCAAGTCAGCAAACAGAAATGAAATGGAGGTGGGGTGTAGCGCAAGTACAGGTTATTGTTTTTCAGTTTAGCACCATTGGCTGTGGTGAGGGCCGAGGAAAGGTGCGGGCTATTACGTGTGCTGCAAGTGCTAGTTGGAATCTTTGAACTTGAAGGACGGGTACTTTGCGGGGGGCTCAACGATCATAGACAGAGCCTTTAAACACGTAGTGGCTCCTGTCTATGTAGAAAGGGGGGCGATGTTTCGCCGCTGGGTGTCCCTGGGCCTTCTCGCACGGGTCGGAGGCCACAACGTCTGGGCCTGGAAGTGCGCAAGAGGGCGCGAGATTCGCATGCACCCGAGGGCTTATATGGTTTAAGGCCAGTTAATACTGCTGGCCAGTTAATGGGTAGCATGTGCTAGAATCTGGAGTATTAAAACATTCTGGCAGAGGTGCATGCTGGATGGACTGCAGTTTTCTGCAAAATAGAAATGACCACTACAGGCCCGCGGGCATCAGTTTGTTTGCGGGCTTTCCCAGTGCAGGTGAGTGGCAGGGGCACGCAGCGCCGGGGCTCTCCAGGCCGAATGTTTTTCCGGTCTTTGTATATTATTGCAAGATGGCAATGCGCTTGTCTGGGAACCAGAATGACGCTGAGCGGGCAGGAAATGCGAATTCAGGGCTAAAGAGGACGCTGTTGTAAAGCAGGGATACGTCCTGGGAAAATACAGTGCCATCTCAAGGCGCACACTATACATATAAGCAAGGCGAGTGGCCTGTTTTATGACAGTTTGGGGAATGTTGCCCGAAATGCGCCGGATAGATTGGTAGCAAGACTTACCGGCCGCTATAGTGGTCTGCCAGGTGGGATTGTGGTTGCTGCTTCAGAATTCGATTGTGCATACGGTTGCCTGCTACTGCCGAGGAGTTCCGGTACGGGCGGAGAGAGAGGTGGGGGTTCTCCTGTGAGGATTCGCCTAGTAAAGCGGACCTCGTTTTATTTTGGTGTATAATGGGCTCTAACAACGTTGGCGGCACGAAGGGTGCAACCAGTATTTGGGCCGAATGAGCGCTTTTAAAGATCTCTTCGATTCTATTACCACAAAAAACTGGTTGGGAAGGGTAGAAACACAGAAACCCCCATATATATGTCCCTTGTAAAAGGCATTTGTTAACTTAATTGGGTTTTACAGTTTTCCGTGGAGTCATGCTATTTCCCTTTTGCCTCTTTGAAACTGTTGCCTATTGTTTTCCCAGCGAAAGATTGGCATCGCATATGAGACCTACAGAAGAGGGCCCTTGGTGAGAAGGCGGATTGCATGGCCTTCCTTGCCTCAGAAGGCAAGCCGATAGGTCCGGTGTTTTTCGGTCTCCAGGAAACGCATGACAATTTTCATTAGCAACACAGGTTTTTACTAGAATTAAGTAAGGAAAGTAACGTAAACGACAGCCAACGAGTGTTGCATCACTTCCGAGGTCGGGAGCTAAGCAGGGTCGGACCGGGCGTTACGTGGGCGTTGCGTGGCTGCGAGACCATGATCACGCTCCATAGCTTTTACATGAGGATTGTTTTACAGTGTTCGCTCATTCAAAGGATGGACAGGTAGCACAGTTATTTGCTACAGTGGGTGAAGTACCCTGGGTATTGGAGTGATGGGGGCTTCGAGGTGGGACGCTCGCACGTCCGTTGAGGCAGTAGCACCATTTACTTGGCCATATGCCATCGGCGTGGTCGTGGGGTTAAGATGCCTGACTTCTGACTGTGTGACCAGGAAAGGGGATGACGAAGTTGGGTTGGATCGGACAACATCCCGGGAAGGTTTCATAGCAGCTGTATGGGTTTACATACATTTTTAGGAAATTTAAATCATGAGGGGCAGGATGGCAGCCCAGGGAGTGATTGAGAGGGTGTGGGCAGGACTCGGCTCGGTCGTTTGGGAAGTGAACAGGAAAGTGTGCTCCTTTAACAGGGAAGCGTCACCGGGATAGCATCATTGAATATGTAAAGTAGCTGGATGCCCATCAAAGCCAGCACCTCTAAAAACATGTACAGGGTTTGCTTCCCTGCATTGCCTCCTTGCTGCATTTGTGGAGCTGGGTTGGTTCAGGTGGTGAAAGGATGTGCGCAGCACGTTGGTGTTGATCTGTACTTTGCTTTTGTGCGCAGCCTGTAACAGGTGAACGGTGGTCTAAGACCAAATTGTTACCGGGTACAACATAGGGTAGTTGGGGTTTGAGTACACGCAGGGCAGCCTGTGCCGTGCTTACAGGTTAGTACCATTCGCATTCACTTGTCTCGGGAGGATAGCTCAGTGGCAACATGCTCGCCTTGGAAGTAAGATGACACTAGAACAACACTGGCTCGGTCCTGGGGTCTACCCAACCCCGTGTTGCTGGGAAAGTAGCATGGGGAGGATTTATTTGTGACTTCATTTTAAACCACATACACAAGGTGTGCGGGATGAGCAAGGCGGAGTCCTGGGTGGGGGACACGGACCGCAATCTGTTTCAGTTGAAAGGCTTTGCCCGAAACATATTGGAGCCCCATGTGTAATAAGGCAACTGTTGCCCCCCCCCCCGCACGGCGGGGTCTTCACAGTGCTGACGCTCCACTGATTGAGCATAGCATACCGTTTTCGTGAGAAATGCGCAGGTATTACAGGCGAGAGTCGTAACCAGCCTAGGGCATTAACATTGCGTGGCGCACATGCACAGGCCTGGGGGAAGGTAGGTCCAAACGTAATATGCTGAGGTGTGCATGATGCTCCGGCATGCACTCTAATGAACACACACGGTTTAAGCCCGGGCTAACAGCCAGGACACTGCTGTAATAGTGGTAAACAGCGAGGGGATTGAAAGAGGAATTCGAAAATGAGGGGGCAAGGGTGGGTGTTGTGAAATGTTCTATGTGCAGAACGTAGGTTCAAGGAGGCTCTAAAGAGAGAGGAGGACTTAAGAGTGAAAGTAGCTAGGGAATAGGTTTAACAGTGAAGGTACAAAGGGAGGTTAGCTCAGGGGCAACATGCTCGCATTGGAAGCAAGGCGACACAGAGCAACACAGGTTCTATCCCTGGTCCTCGCTTAGAAAACTCTGGGTATTGAGCGCGCTATAAATAACCCATCCTATCATATCAAGGTTCCAAACTGTATAAAGTGGGTTAGGAAGGGATGAACATGCAAGGTGTATGAAGTGTATGCTGGCATATGTAAGATACAGGCACAATCCCCAACCCCCCCCCAAATTTCAGGATGTTTTGAACAGAGCTACACGTATGTTAATGGAGGGAGATTGGAGACCACTGGGCACATTGGGGCACTTAACGGCATAAGATTTTCAGGGGTAGTGGGTGGACGCTCGGATTTGGGTTTACTCCATTAGCATAAGAATATGGTTGTTTTTGTTTTTCATAGGGCCTGTTGCAACTCGCTTGGGTGTTGTACAGGAGATTGACGTGAAGGGCACGCTGCCACGGTAGCAGTTAATTTTAGGCCGTTAAGGGCAAGGTAATATGCTGCACTGCAGCACGAAAGTTAAGGGTGTGTAAGTGGGTTACCTCTACCCAGTACTGGGGTTACTCCTGTTCAGTTGCTTGTCTGTGAACGGTCATATACCACTCCCTGAAACGAGGATGTTGTGTCCCAGGGAATGTGGATGAAAGACTGAACAGGACATTGTTTGCAGTCTTACACTGGGTTTCATGGTACTAATTGATTAAGGATGGCATGGGTTAATTTCTCCTAGTTGGGAGGGCAGTGTTCTCTCGGGTGGTTAACTGAGGTACATGGATGTTCTTTGACATAACAGTGGCGACCATGAGCCGCTTTGGTCTCCACGCACCAAGGGTGGGGGGCAAACTGAAGGAGGGGACAGAGCTATACAATGGGTACAGGGGAAATTGTAAGGAATGGTGGACGCAGGGATGGGTTTGCATCCTAGATGAACTTTGAATGTATGGAACGCTATGTACTAGCGCAAAGTCCCTCGGTGGGCCCCCTTGTCACTGGAGGGCTGGTAGGTGAAATTAAACTAGCTTGAGGTATGAAGCTCCAAGGTTGGTGCACATTTGATGTGAGGAACGCAAGGGACGTCAGCACGGTTGGAAGGGCGCAGGCAAGGTAATACAGTTAACGATATGCATAGATCTACACTATTGTAGAAGGCAAGAGGTTATCAAGGGTGGACAAAGTGGGGGTGTTGGCGTCACAGGTGGAAATTGGATTTGGATAATGATATGTGAACACGGACTACATACAGCAGGAGGGCGCTGTAGATGAAATAAGTAGCAAGGTTGCAGCATTCACTGATGCTTTACTGCCTCCCGAGCACCAAGCAGCCTGCAGTTTGTGGGGGCAGGGATGTCTAAACTACTAATTTTGCGATTTTGTGTCACAGGATCGAAGGACCAGGCAGAAGGTTGCCAGGAAAGTGATACAGTGTGGCAACAGCTCAGAGTGGTTGGTGGAGCAGCACTGGTAAAGTGGGCTCATGCAGGCCAGGTAGGGAACACGGTTTGCGAGGGGAACTCCCTGAAAGGCGAGCCATGGTGACAGGGATGGGTGCTTGGACCCAACGCTCTGGCCGGTGCCAGGAGCGGGTCCAGGTGGCGGACGGAGTTTCATGATGTTTCAGGAGGAGATGCCGAAAGGAAAACGGCAGGTAACAACCGCCAATGTGCGGCTTGTGCGGATGAGCGGCAAGGGCTATGGATACCCGGGTGTTAGGCGATCCTCTGCACACCAGTCCACTACACACCAGTCCACTACACACCAGAACACTGCTCACATTTCCCCAACATCTCCCTCCACGGTTCGAGGCTCAACTGATTCGGTGAACCCAAAGGACCGAAAACTCCGTACCAGCTATGGTGTACGGGCTCGATTGCAACCCTTTCTGCATTGGCAATTGCCTTGGAGAGCATACAGCAGAAGGGGCGGTGTTACGTCTCCACGTCGATCACGTGATCAAGAGTGCCGTTCCTCACGTGACCTTGGTGGACGTCACATGACCCAGAGACGTCACATGACCCAGAGACGCACAGTATAAAGGTCTGAGAGACAGAACACTCATTGCTTCTCAGCTGTCTTCAGACTCTGTTTGGCGTTACGTATTGCTCCACTGTTACCCTTTGATCACGGAACTCTACTTTGGACTCCTTCGGATACCCCTTTGTACCTTTGCTTGGAACTGTTTACCTGTTGCCGGATTTTGGAATTCATCCCGACCTGTCTTTGGATCATCCCTTGGTACCTCACTGAACTCTTACGCCATTTCCCTTCTGGGAATTCAAGTCACGCCTTCTCTCCTACAGGTGGCTGATCCTACATCCACGCTGACCTACGGTTCTACTATTCAGGGACCGCCGCATCATCTGAGTCTCGAACCTCTACTAGGTTTCCTGGGTTTTCCTAACACCCGATAGGTAAGACCTTTTAGATCCTTTGGTTTACTTAATTGTATTGTGATTGCCTGGTACTTAACCTCGTTCCTCTTTGACAGCAGCATCGGTGTTCCAGAGGTTCCGTGGATCTGGGAAGACATCTCCCACCTGTGGCCTCAAAGGTCGCACAGCGGGTTTCTTTTTAGTCCCCCTGTGCGTCACTTGGGGACGGAGGTCTCATCGGTCTACACGACACTCAAGTCAGAACACCGGGGTGCCCTGGGAAGGCCATGGGTCACCCCGAAGTAGGTAAGGGTAAATATCTACATACCGGTGGGCCGCTCACCCGAAGGTTAAGACGGTGCAATGCAGAATTTGAAGGTGCTTCTTGGATATATCAACGGGGCTCCCGATGTGGGAATAAAATGGTGCACCAGGTCCCTGGCGCCAGGACAGAGAGGATGACGCACTTGGATTGTTGGTTTGCCTCAGAAATAGGAGATTGGGCAAGGGAGACCCACTAGATCTCGTTAAGGTTGGTGCCTTGACAGGATGACCATGTCAACTAGGGGTGGGGGCACCCGCAAGTAAGTAGGGAGAATATTTGAGTACCGGCCGAGAACTCTGGGCTAGGCTCCACACAGGGTTTGAGAGTAGCAAATAGCAATGGGCCACCTGGGAATGGGGATAACATGGAGAAACAGGTCCCTGGTGGGGGGAAGGAGAGGATGACCTGCTTGTAGCGTTGGTTTGCTTCGGGAATAGGGAATTGGGCAAGGACGATCCATTAGATCTCGCTACGGTCAGTGTTTCACCAGGATGGCAAGGACAACTAGGGGTTGCGATGGAAAGGTCTAGGAGGAGGGTGAACAGGAGCATGGAGAGCTCCTTGAAGCAGGAAGGGCTTGTTTTTGTCAGACACCCGGAGTTATGGAAAGGTAACCCAATAGATTTTGCAGCAGATGGAGTGCATCTATCAGAGCACGGGATGGGCCATTTCAACTTAGGGCTATGGGGACTGAAGGCAAGAACCGGATGTAAATAGTGGTTGGTGAGTATTAGCAGGACGAGGAATTTGGGGTGGGGGCATTTGGGTCCACCACCCCAAAGCGTGGCGGAGTTACGAGGGCGGTCCCGGAGAAGGAGGCACGCTGCGGTCTGGTCCGTGAGCTACAACCACTGGCTGCTTCAGGCAGGATGGGGTGACACGGGCGCTGATTCCACTAGGGACGGTTGGGACTCCTCAACAACCGATGCAGTGGCCTTATTCGCTCCATACGCTCTGGAGGAATGACTGAACTGGCAGTGGAATCCAGGGCGGGCCGTTCTCGCAAGAACGGAATGGTGTGCGATGGCTCACAGGCTTTTGGACATGGGACTTTGTAAGGCGGGATTGGCTGAGCCACCCGGGTAAGGACCATGGTTGGTGCCAGGCAGTCATAAGACCTGAGCAGGGGCTGGGGGAGCCACCCTTATAAAATGACTCCAATTATGCGACCATATGTTTTCCAATAAAATGTTATATATGTTTCCAACTTTCAGAATGTCTCTGACTCTATCATTGGGGGTAAGCAGGCTGGTAATGTTATGCATGTTACTGATATGATGTAAGGGGCCAAAGAGTAGGGGTTAGCCCCGCTATGGCATTAGCCTCCCTTGGTGTATAGACATTGTGTGTAGTGTATAGACATAGTTAGCCCTAATTGGTCCCTCCTGTGGTTTAGACACCTTTCCCATAGACCAGAATGCACCTATTTGTGACCTATTCTGTAACGATGCAACCTTGTACCTATGTATGCCCAATTCTGTAAGAATAGCGCATAGAGGCCTCTGGGTTGGGTGCGCTTTTTTAAATTGCTAAATAAAAAAATAAAAACATTGAAAGGGGGCCGATGAAGCCAAAGCCCGAAGCAAACACACGAAACTGAGCTCCATCGGTCAGAACAGTAGGTTAGTCCTGTACACTTTGTGTTTTCTTCCTCTGTTACACCAACTTAACATCATAAGAGCGTCTTGACATGGCCGCCGTTTCCGAGCGGTGCTGCCATGGAGGGATTGGGCGCTGTCACAGGTGGGCATGTGGCAAGACACCTTCATCAGAGTGTAGGAATGAGCGCAAGTGCAGCGGAAGAAGCAACGTTTGAGCGATAGAAAGATGCGATTCTCGCGGGGAGGGTGCATTTAGCAGCGCACTACATGAGAAATGGCGCGCATCTATGCTGCGGTTTGCGGGTCGAGAACTCAGTCAGAAGGCGGGGGTCTATTTTCCGACGCGTTGCCTTTTTTTAATTGAATTACAATGTTATTATTGACGCAGAGAATTAATAGCACAACAAGCTTTAGTCGCCGCCTCGCCAGCAGCTTTTCTCAGTTGTACGTATAATTAGTGACTCGAGAGAGCAAGCGATTACAATCGCAAGCCGCTGCTCCCGCTTTGCCTGCCTACTTCCCCCTCGACGTTGTCCCAGTCAGTGCGGGAAAATCACCTTTCGTCCGTCACCGTCACCGGATATTTTTTCATTTTGGAAACCCCGTCCGGGGTTTGCATGGCTGGGTGGCTACGGTAATGAAAACCATGATTATTTTTCACAACGGTGCAGAATTTTGAAGCTGGAGGTTTGGCTCGAACCCCCAAACTTTCCTGTGCCACAGAGACTGGCCTGGAAATGACTGTACAGAAAGCCATGTTATACCAATTAGAGCAAACGCTTGTTTTGAATTAACATGCCAAGATTCACAGACAAAACTGCACAAATGAGATCATATACAGTGTATAGAAAGGAGAAGTGCTGGAAATATGGTTGGGTAGTGATGTGTGCTGGTGGAGGGCCGGTAATTGGTGGGCTGCAATGCGGTAGTCCCTCTTTTATGTTGTTGGTCGCCCCGGTTTTTCGTTTTGGAAATCTCAGTGGGGGCATAGGGGCGCAATGGGGGGCAAATCCCAGTGCTGGGGTAGTGCTGCAATGGCAAGCAGAGCACTATATCCAGCCAAGGCTCCCTGACTTTCCTAGTGGGTGTCCTACTCGGCCTACTGGACGCCGATGCCTTTGCTGTATCTTGAGAACAGGACATACATACATCCCCCGTGCCCTCGTCCTGTCCCCCCCCCGTTGCTTCTAGGCACGTGAACCTTGTACACTTGCCTTTTCCGAGTGGATTCAGTTGCTCTGCGTTTCATGAAACCTTGTGATAAATATTGGGCTACATTGCCAGCAGGCAAAACGTAACCTTGGGGACATAAATGACCCATATGAGCTTCCATGAAGCCTCACCCCTTCTGACACTTTACAGGTTCCTGTTCTCCTAGAGTCCTTCCTCTCTCTTTGCAGCTCCTTGGCAGATAAGTATCTCTCCTCTTTTATTCATAATAGGTGGTAGATTAATACAACACTGACATTATTAGGGTGACATCGGTAGGTGGAAGTCTGCGTGTGTAGGTGCACTGAGCTGAGTACGTGGTGTGGCAGTGGCGCACTCCCAGAATGACTTAGTGCGTTCCTACATCTCGCCTTGTCATTGGACGCCATTGTGTATGCAACACCTGCTGACTAACTTGAGGATACTGAACTAATGCAAACAATGAAGACCTTTACTCTAGCCAATAACCCGAGAGCTTTCCAGAAAGTCTCTGGAAAGATGCAGGAATCCTCAGTCTACATGGTGTAGACCTTCTTGCATTCTCCCTTTTCACCCTGGTATTATTGTGCCCACTTCTTTATTTCTTCTCTATTTCCAACTCTACGCTCTCCAGTGGCATCTTTCCCCACTTTTAAGCATGAAGCTATCCCTCAAGTTCATAACAAATGTCTCTCTACTCATCTCTTTCCACGAATTATCAACTTATTCCACTTCTCCCATTCCTTTCTAAATTTCTCCAGCGCGCGGTCAACACTCAACTCTATCATTATCCCAGCAAACTCTCTGTCACCCCTTTTCAATCTGGCTTCCGTCCCGGTCACTGCACTGGAACTATTGTCCTTCACGTCACAATATCCGCCATTCCGGCCCATCACTGGAAACCGTCTTCCGTCTCGATACTCCTCGATCTTCACTCTAAACTCGATATTGTTGACAGCTCTTGCCTACGGACATCACTCTCCTCTTTTTGCCCCCCTGGCTTGGCTCACTCATGGCCACCCTACATTCTGCATTCTTCCACTAGACTTCGTGTCCCTCAGTGTTATGCACTTAGCCCCTATCGGTTTGCTCTTTACATGATTCCCTGATCTTACATTATTTCATCTTTTTTTTTTGAGGCGAGGCATCTACGCTGCTACAAACACGCATCTTGTTTTCCTTTCTCCTCCTCCTCCTCCAAAGCCCAACTTCCCTCCACTATCTCCTCTTCCTCCCTGTCTCCTCCATTCTCTTTCGCCCACACCTCTTCCTCTTCTACTGGCTCACAACCATGGCATCCTCTTTGACACCTCATTCACATTTTCCGTGCACATTTCCGCTCTTGCCCAGACATGTTATTACCAACTATAGACCATACGTACAATCCCCGCAGTTTCTAAATTCCCAAGACACGACGACTCTTATTTTCATTCAGATATTTTTTCTTATGGACTACTGCTCCACCCACCTTCTCAGACTCCATTTAATGATGTTTCTCCACTCCAGTCTAATTTCATCTCCCACATCCCCCTCACCTCTCCCCAGGACTTCCTTTTACTTCTCGACCATTATCTCACCACTTGTCTAAGGCATATAAATGTGTGCCTCGTTGTGAGGGATTCGATCATCCGCACGGGAAGAGTGCGCTCGCATGGGCTTTTTTTGTTTGTTTAAAAGAATGAATGATGGGAGATCAACCTCCGAAAATATGTGGGGCCATTCCCGCACATATTTTCTTCACTCACTGCACAGAAGAAAAATAGTCATGTACTCTGGCAGGATAAATCTTACCAGCGAGGCCCTCCCATGTCATGTGTAAATGACACCAGACAACTGTGGGTACATCAAGGGCCTTTGGCCGTGGGCGCCCGGATTAGAATTTCAAGGCCCCATGGACTTCCATCTCCACTGTCAAACCTTCCTGGTGGAGGCAAATACTGGAGAATGTTAATTAGCAGGCGTCAGGTAAGGCCTGGGTGCAGGAAGTGACAATGGAGATCAGACGCCAACACCTCTTTGTAATGCAATGTGTCAACTTGGTACTTACACCCCTCCTTGGTATGAAAGGGCAGTGAATGTCCTGTCTGGAACCACTCCTTACAGAGCAGCGAAGTATGTGAATTGTAGGAGACAAAAGTCTGCCTGCAACTCCCTCAGAGTCGGACTGGGAACCAAAAGAGGCCCTGGAAATAACTTTCAAAGTGACTCCATATTACACATTTTCTGCAAGCACAACCCTTATCCTATGGGAAAACCTGGAAATACCACACAAAAGAGGCCCAGGGTGCAGAGGCCTACCGGGAAATCTCCACAGTTCCCTATAGGCCCGTCCACCCATTAACCCCTTACTTCAAATGAGGCTCATGTTGTATTCAAGCACAGCATAGGGCTCAGTTAATTAGGGAGACACTTTCATGTACAGCAGACAGGAAGATGGGTGGGATTTAGAAGTATATGTTGTAATCCTTCCCATGTCTGTTCCCAAGCGCTCTGGTTCTGACCTGAAGCATCACTGAAGATTGTTGGTGGAGACCCAGGATTTGCTCACTTAAGTTAGACTTGGCCTACACCAATCCCTGGGCCCCATTTGGCTTTAAAAGAGGGCTGGGCCCTCACTGATCAGATCAACAGAAGACTTTGCAAGGAGTAAGAAGAAGGTCTCATTTGGACCGGGGCTGAAGGTACAGTCTACCCTACATCTTCGGCCAGTGAAAGAAGGCCAGGAGTTCCAAGAGGGAAGCAAGATCCCTCCCCTAAACATCTCCCAGGGAACAGAGGGTGATACCAGACTAGGAGGACTGTCTAGCAGCTCCAGAACCGGTACCCAGCCAGCACACAGCGTGCCCTGCTATGTTCCGACAGCAAGCTTCCTAGGTGGGAAGTGCCGGAGAGTCTCTGGACAAAGGACAAGGCCATTGCCTGCTAACGCCCTCCTGAGCTTTGGACCGTCCACCTTTAATGGACACGAGCCCTGTGACGAAGCTAGGAGGAGTGCCACACAACAGTTGAGTCCTCGAACTGCATCCGGCTGCACCGCTGAAGGTTGTCACGTCACAGTCACCAGAGCCATCCAAAAGGACTCGACCAGCTTTCCCGCAGTCACCAGAGCCATCCGAAAGGACTCGACCAGCTTTCCCGATCTGCCAACCAGCACAGAGACAACAATTATTGTCCTGAGCTGCCGTGCCAGACAGCCTGCAGACGTCCGTCCAGCCTCGCTTGCCGAACTGCCTGCCGCCTGGTACCCGCAGCTGTCTCCCTCCACTAACACTGTCTCACAGGCTGCAAAGCTCCCTGGAACCGCCTCAACACTGTCGAGCACCAAGAACTTCTTCGGCACCAGATACATTGTGGTTCTGCCCCCCCTGGTCCTTCTCTGAAGGGCCCTAGAGACATTTACGACCCTTTGCCCCTTTGGTGCTGGAATCAAATAGTCTTGAACTATAAGACTGATTACTTTACCAACTACCCTCCTGTCAGTATCCACAGTGCATCCCTTTCCTTCGTGAAACTCTGTCCTCTGGATTCCTCTACAGTGTGGGTTATAATTGTAGTGTGCTAGAACTGTCTGTTGTAGTAACAATAAAGTTGATATTTGTATACAACCTTGACTGGACAGTCACTTTTATCATTGGGTAATAATTGTATTTTCGCTGTGTTGCAACTAACCAACGATTCACAACCTTGCAGAGATAAGCCTGCCGTTCCATCCATGTTACCAAAATTTGGACAAGAAGGTCTTATAATTCACTTGTATTCCAATCTGTTCAGATCCCTTCTGATGTACTAGAGGTGTGGGGTTCATTGATGGTTTAGAAACCAATATTTCATCCCTGGACCACTGGTGCCCCAGAAGTTGATTTGTCACAAACCCAAAGTCCCAATACCTATATACAAAGGAAATGCGCCACCAAAAACATTCAAAATTGATAAAATGTATACAAACATCCCTATATACTCAAATCAACACACACTCCCTCTAAATAAACACACCTCCAATCAGACTATAATCTTTTTAGGGAATTTGACATAGTGTCCAATAACGTAAACCATGTTCTCCTCACACGTCACGGTTAGTGGTGAATTGCATTACTGCCATAAAATGCACAGATTCACTTAAACCTTTCAAAGTTCTTCCATGCACCCTTTTATAGAGACCTTCCATATTTGCTATTTCACAACACAATACAGCAACAAACAATAGCAAAAGGATTCCACTAGCACATGTATCAGAACATGGTAATGATGTGCCTCATAATTCACCACAGCCTTCCCCAGGACATCAATTCTTTAGATTTTGGGTGTAAAAGTCTACTAGTATGTGTTTCGGTTCAACAAGTATGTTATGTTCAAACGTTCACCCCTGCCTTCCACAGGAGAACCATTCTTTTGATTATGGGTGTAAAAGTCTACTAACACGTGTTTCGGCACAACAGGTATGGTATGCTCCATAGTTCATCCCAGCCTTCCATAGGACATCCAGTCTTTTGATTTTGGGTGTAAAAGTCTACTAGTATGTGTTTCGGTTCAACAAGTATGTTATGTTCAAACGTTCACCCCTGCCTTCCACAGGAGAACCATTCTTTTGATTATGGGTGTAAAAGTCTACTAACACGTGTTTCGGCACAACAGGTATGGTATGCTCCATAGTTCATCCCAGCCTTCCATAGGACATCCAGTCTTTAGATTTTGGGTGTAAAAGTCTACTAGTATGTGTTTCGGTTCAACAAGTATGTTATGTTCAAACGTTCACCCCTGCCTTCCACAGGAGAACCATTCTTTTGATTATGGGTGTAAAAGTCTACTAACACGTGTTTCGGCACAACAGGTATGGTATGCTCCATAGTTCATCCCAGCCTTCCATAGGACATCCAGTCTTTTGATTTTGGGTGTAAAAGTCTACTAGTATGTGTTTCGCTTCAACAAGTATGTTATGCTTAATCCTTCACCCCACGGCCCTACAGGTATGTTATGCTCAATCGTACACCCCAACCTTCCACAGGACACCCATTCTTTTGATTATGGGTGTAAAAGTCTACTAACACGTGTTTTGGCACAACAGGTATGGTATGCTCCATCGTTCATCCCAGCCTTCCACAGGACAGTCATTCTTTTGAGTTTGGGTGTAAAGGACTACTAGCATGTGTTTCGACACAACAGGTATGCTCAATCGTTCACCCCAGCCTTCCACAGGACATCCGTTCTTTTGATTTTGGGTGTAAAAGTCTACTAGCACGTGTTTCGGCACAACAGGTATGGTATGCTCCATAGTTCATCCCAGCCTTCCATAGGACATCCAGTCTTTTGATTTTGGGTGTAAAAGTCTACTAGTATGTGTTTCGGTTCAACAAGTATGTTATGCTTAATCCTTCACCCCACGGCCCTACAGGTATGTTATGCTCAATCGTACACCCCAACCTTCCACAGGACACCCATTCTTTTGATTATGGGTGTAAAAGTCTACTAACACGTGTTTTGGCACAACAGGTATGGTATGCTCCATCGTTCATCCCAGCCTTCCACAGGACAGTCATTCTTTTGAGTTTGGGTGTAAAGGACTACTAGCATGTGTTTCGACACAACAGGTATGCTCAATCGTTCACCCCAGCCTTCCACAGGACATCCGTTCTTTTGATTTTGGGTGTAAAAGTCTACTAGCACGTGTTTCGACACAACAGGTATGTTATGCTGAACCGCTCACCCCGGCCTGCCGAAGGACATCCATTCCTTTGATTTTAGGAGTACCGTGGCTGGATTTGCGGCCACTAGATGAGTTCACACTTCAAGCTGATATATGCTTGGACACTTATTTTGGGTAATTATTGAGTGCCAACTTAGCTACGGGGTGCAACAGAGCATGGTACATAGGCGGGGGTTACAGCCATACATGGGAACAGCCCTTCCAACATAGCTAACTCTTTGTGGGCGTGTCAAGAATGCTAAGATGCATTCTGTGACCTGTAAGAGAACACAGTGGGACACAGAACACTGCAGGACACAGTTTGGCAGCAATTAAAGAAAATCACTTATCTTTTTTAGGAAACATTACCGACAGGTGGCAATGCCCAAACCAAGGTGAAATAATGCTGATGGGGTACACAATATAAATGATTCAAAATATCGTCTCACACACTGCGGAAAAGATCAGGGGCAGTACCCTTGCGCTCTTCCCTTTTCACAACACATTCCAGAAAAGTAACGCTACCTTTCCGAATTGTGCTCGTTTTGCCGAAACTGCGGGCGGTTATCAGCTGCACGCCTGACTGCAGGAGCGCGGCTGAAAGGGCGCATTGTGCGCCGCATACCTGCATACAGAAAGTAATATTCGCGCGTATTGAGTTCCGTAAAGTGCGCCTCATTCACAGGCCCACGAGCAGGCGCGCGAACAGGAAGCTGAAATGAATCCCCGTGAGACGCTCCACACCCGGTGGGAACACAACGCTATCAACAACTCTAAGACAGGCACATCCGCACACCCACAAAACACACAAATACTTCCTGTAAGGAGTACCTTTCTAAGATCACAGTGACCTTATGGGGCTTGGGGAGGGAGCGACAGCCTGAGGCCACAAGGGCGCATGCGCACTCGAACAACCCACATTTCAATCTGCAGCCGCAATACTAAATTGTGCTTTTAAATAGCGCTTCATGCTGGATTCCTGCAGCTCCAGCAAACGTTGTTGGTTTTTATTACTACCCGGTTCTAATGGTACTCGATTTACCGACCTCGGAGGATAAACAGCGGAGTCACCCCGGCTGCAGGATTCGAAGTTGCCAAGTGCTAATTGCGTTTCTGTCAGATCAGCGCTTTACTCGTGAGCTATCCACCCGCACTTTAGCAACCAAAATATCACTTTCGGACTTTGGGGAATACTTGTAGGTGCAGCACACTTTGGAGAACAGCTACATGGAAGAGGGGGTGGTAAGCTACGCAACCTTTCCCCGCTCTCAACCCGCTCTCAACACAGTACTTATCCTAGCCTTTGCAGTTGGGAGGTCTAGGCGCTAATCATAGCTTTGGCACCTGAATAAATAAATAACAGGGTCTGATGAAATCACTCACTCTTCCTGCTCCTCATACATTAGCGTAGTGTTAATATCGACAAATGGCTCTTCAAGGAGCTATGTAGTACTCTCCCATTGGTATGTCTGCAATTCGGTCGGAGCCTGACTCGTACACCACGCCATTCCGTGTTCTCGACGTCATATTCAAGACTATTTCTGCTCGGTCTAGATAGGCCGCACCCATGGGCGTAATTTTAGGGGGGGACAGGGGTGTTTGTCCCCCCCAACTTTCATGGCACACCATTCTGTCCCCATTCATTTGGCTGGGGCACCTTTTCTTCAGATGTCATGTCCCCCCCAACATTTTCAGCAAAGTTACCCCACTGGCCGCACCCTATCAAACACCGAAAGATGCAAAAATAAAAAAGCGCTATAAAAGCCAACAGCTTTGGCTGCTACGGGTGGGGTACGCATTTCCCAGACACTTGCCATTCAACACTTGTCAAGGGTCTTAGTGCCTGGCCGTATTATGCTAGTGCCTGGCAAATGCTTATTTAATGCCTAAGCAAGAGCCAAAACTATTGCCTTTGCAATGCTTGTTTTTAACAGGAATTCAGTGCATGCACTTGATGCAAGAATACACAGCGCCGATTGCGCAGTTGGTTAGGACCTTTACAGCTACAACAAAGCCATTACCTTTCAGAAGACTGCTTAGAAATAACATCAGCACCCCCTTAAAAGCACAGTGCTAGAACAAAGAGATCCCGGAAGGGGGGAATTTGCACAGTTAGTGGGAGGGGCTAGCACAGCCTTGGGTCAATTTGGTGGGAATATATCCAAACACCAAGAATAGTAATAAAAAAAAGTGACATGCCATAACATAAGCCGGGAGGATAGCTCAGGGGAAGCGTGCTCGCTGCAGAGCCCGGGTTCAATACCCGGTCCGCGCTTAGAGGCCGGAATCCGGCGTGAATAGACATAAATGAGCAATTTAAATTCTAACCTGCTATCTCTCCTTTGCAGAAAGACTCATCTACATGACCACAGGTTTGCTCGATAGTGTCACTGTGTTATACAACTTGGCAAGTCCTTAGTAGCACATCAGCTTTAGTCCAGATGAGCACTAGTACTCCTTCAATGTGCAAGCAGAGGTTTCTATTGTATCACTTTATACCAGCATCTAGAACTCGTCCCACCAGAATAACTCCTCCAGTGGGAGAACATGGCAGCCCAACTCAACATGCAAAACTGCAAGAAATCTCCATCGCAGTGAGCCATCACTCCATTTCTTTAAAGCACTCATCCCTGCTGGCTTAGCTCCTGATGCATCCGTCTACCTGGCCCCTTTGGCCAACAACAACACTCCACAAAACAGAAAACACTGAAAAGCATTTTGGATAAAGGATTTCTAGTATGATAACTTTCCATATATGACTGAAAGTTATATATATTTGTGGAGGTTTATTTAGTGATTATAGTGCCTTGAATTCCATTTACCGGCACCTACTGGGATAAAGAATCCATTGGAGACAATAGGAAAAATGGCTAATAATGGCTAACATAGTGCATGGGTCGAGTACTTCACCCAAGTGCCTTGATGTCACCATCACTGGCACATGCATGCTTATGTTCATGTCGTTCTGTTTAGAGCGCTCGCACAACTTGGGTTTTCTAAGCGCTGAAATTATCTGTGGTATGGAGAAGCATCATGAGAGCCAATCCTTCACACCTTTGCTTAAGGCACGGTGATCGCGAATCGAATGCAACGGTGACCGAGTTCCGCAGCGAAGGGGCTAGCGCTGAGAAGGCCAAGTCCCCTAGTCTTTTCCTGCAGAAACAAGGCCCTAGTAGAAGGAGGGCAGACCTGAGGCAAAGAGAGAAGGAAGGGCGTCGTGCTACCTCTCTAAAGCGCTCCGTTGTGCATCTGTACTGTTGTATACCTCTCTAAAGCGCTCCGTTATGCATCTGTACTGTTTTATTCCTCTGTAAAGAGCTCCGTCGTGCATCTGTACTGTTGTATGCCTCTAAAGCGCTCTTTTATGCATCTGTACTGTTGTATACCTCTCTAAAGCGCTCTGTTGAGAATCTGTACGGTTGTATACCTCTCTAAAGCGCTCTGTTATGCATCTGTACTGCTGTATACCTCTCTAAAGCGCTCCGTTGAGAATCTGTACAGTTGTATACCTCTCTAAAGCGCTCTGTTATGCATCTGTACTGCTGTATACCTCTCTAAAGCGCTCCGTTGAGAATCTGTACAGTTGTATACCTCTCTAAAGGCTCTGTTATGCATCTGTACTGTTGTATTCCTCTGTAAAGCGCTCCGTCGTGCATCTGTACTGTTGTATACCTCTCTAAAGGCTCTGTTATGCATCTGTACTGTTGTATACCTCTCTAAAGCGCTCTGTTGAGAATCTGTACTGTTGTATACCTCTCTAAAGCGCTCCGTTATGCATCTGTACTGTTGTATTCCTCTCTAAAGCGCTCCGTCGTGCATCTGTACTGTTGTATACCTCTCTAAAGGCTCTGTTATGCATCTGTACTGTTGTATACCTCTCTAAAGCGCTCTGTTGAGAATCTGTACTGTTGTATACCTTTAAAGTGCTCCGTTGAGCACCTGTACTGTTGTATACCTCTCTAAAGCGCTCTGTTATGCATCTGTACTGTTGTATACCTCTCTAAAGGCTCTGTTGAGAATCTGTACGGTTGTATACCTCTCTAAAGCGCCCCGTTGAGAATCTGTACAGTTGTATACCTCTCTAAAGCGCTCTGTTATGCATCTGTACTGTTGTATACCTTTGTAAAGCGCTCCGTTGTACATCTGTTCCACCTAATTGAGGCTGGCTGCTTTGTGCATTAATGTTCCATGCTGGAGGCAGGAACTGCAGGTATCAAGGGAAAGAGAGAAGGAAGGGCGTCGTGCTACCTCTCTAAAGCGCTCCGTTGTGCATCTGTACTGTTGTATACTTCTCTAAAGCGCTCCGTTATGCATCTGTACTGTTTTATTCCTCTGTAAAGAGCTCTGTCGTGCTTCTGTACTGTTGTATACCTCTAAAGCGCTCTGTTATGCATCTGTACTGTTGTATACCTCTCTAAAGCGCTCTGTTGAGAATCTGTACGGTTGTATACCTCTCTAAAGCGCTCTGTTATGCATCTGTACTGCTGTATACCTCTCTAAAGCGCTCCGTTGAGAATCTGTACAGTTGTATACCTCTCTAAAGGCTCTGTTATGCATCTGTACTGTTGTATTCCTCTGTAAAGCGCTCCGTCGTGCATCTGTACTCTTGTATACCTCTCTAAAGGCTCTGTTATACATCTGTACTGTTGTATACCTCTCTAAAGCGCTCTGTTGAGAATCTGTACTGTTGTATACCTCTCTAAAGCGCTACGTTATGCATCTGTACTGTTGTATTCCTCTCTAAAGCGCTCTGTTGAGAATCTGTACTGTTGTATACCTCTCTAAAGCGCTCCGTTATGCATCTGTACTGTTGTATACCTCTCTAAAGCGCTCCGTCGTGCATCTGTACTGTTGTATACCTCTCTAAAGGCTCTGTTATGCATCTGTACTGTTGTATACCTCTCTAAAGCGCTCTGTTGAGAATCTGTACTGTTGTATACCTTTAAAGTGCTCCGTTGAGCATCTGTACTGTTGTATACCTCTCTAAAGCGCTCTGTTATGCATCTGTACTGTTGTATACCTCTCTTAAGCGCTCTGTTGAGAATCTGTACGGTTGTATACCTCTCTAAAGCGCCCCGTTGAGAATCTGTACTGTTGTATACCTCTCTAAAGCGCTACGTTATGCATCTGTACTGTTGTATACCTCTCTAAAGGCTCTGTTATGCATCTGTACTGTTGTATACCTCTCTAAAGCGCTCTGTTGAGAATCTGTACTGTTGTATACCTTTAAAGTGCTCCGTTGAGCACCTGTACTGTTGTATACCTCTCTAAAGCGCTACGTTATGCATCTGTACTGTTGTATACCTCTCTAAAGGCTCTGTTATGCATCTGTACTGTTGTATACCTCTCTAAAGCGCTCTGTTGAGAATCTGTACTGTTGTATACCTTTAAAGTGCTCCGTTGAGCACCTGTACTGTTGTATACCTCTCTAAAGCGCTCTGTTATGCATCTGTACTGTTGTATACCTCTCTAAAGGCTCTGTTGAGAATCTGTACGGTTGTATACCTCTCTAAAGCGCCCCGTTGAGAATCTGTACAGTTGTATACCTCTCTAAAGCGCTCTGTTATGCATCTGTACTGTTGTATACCTTTGTAAAGCGCTCCGTTGTACATCTGTTCCACCTAATTGAGGCTGGCTGCTTTGTGCATTAATGTTCCATGCTGGAGGCAGGAACTGCAGGTATCAAGGGAAAGCATTGAGCGGGGGTTGGGCCGGATCGACCAGGCTACAGGTGGTGACAGGGGGTGCGCTGGGATTTGAATGCGTCTCATTTCTATTTGAATGCACAGGTTTGGTTTACTACTTTCTTGGCTAAGGAGGGGAAGTCCTGTTGCCATGGAGAGTTCGATGCTATGGATTTTTGAGATATGCCGGGGGCAGCCCACGCAGAACCTCTAAGTGGTTTTGCAACAAGGTCACTACAGTGAAGAATTGTAACTCCCAGTTACAAGAAAAGGGAATGTGTTGAGGTTGGTTGGTGTCAAGCCTATGACCTTGACCAACGTCCAAATCTGCTGTAGCAAAAACAACAAAAAAAGAAGCGGTGGCTGACGGGTGTTGCGAAATAGAGAAGTGGCCGAAGGTAGCCCCAGCTTCATGAGCTGCACTCTTTGAGTACTACTTGATGCAGAGGCTATCTAATGCCACAGATCACACGTTGCCAAGTGAACCGCAGTGACACAGGCACACCCAGTGGTCACTCAGGGCATGACACTGACTGAGGTCGAAGGTAGCAGTGACAGTGAGCCCCCAACATCTTCAGCTCAAGTTCACAGACATACCCTAATAACATTGGGTTTTCATGTGGTGCTTTATGCCAGACTCTCCCTCTTCTAAGCTTAGAAAGAATTGCTGTTATGATTTCCCAATGTAATGGTACTTAATTTATAAACCTCAGAAGGATGACCGGCTGTGCCTGCCCTGCTCCTATTCAATCCGGGGGCTGCAGTTTGCATAAACACACCTGATTTGTGTGTGCCAGGGGAAATGGTGCATGCCATTACAATGGTGCTTTGCGGTTGACAGGGGCAGTGGTGCTTCTCGGGGCCAGTAGTGCTTGGTGCTTGTCTGGGCCAATGGTCCATGCCCTGTTTAGTGGGAACCAGTGGCAATGGTCCTTGTCGGTCGCCAAAGAGGTGGCACTTGTTAAGTGCCACTGTGGCAATGTTTGGCAAGTTCCGGGGGGCGGCTCTTGGCAATGAATTAAAGTGAGAAAGTGAGTCCTGTGTCTGGCCTGACCCGTCATTTGAGTGCTGCCCGCAGACACATGTGCTCAGCCTGCAGGACACGGGCCCACATTTTGGCAGGCAACTCAACCTTTTCTCCTTCCGACGCCTATTATCACCGTTTTTAACAGTGGGAGGAATTTGCCTTGAAGAAGTACATACACATGTCATGCTATTAGTTTTTGTCCTAAATTTGCGATCCTTTTGATTTAAAAAAAGTTGCCCACGCAGAGAAAATATTGTTAATTCATGTCTAGGGTTGGATGTGGTCTTGTGCAGAAAGGATGTGGAAGAAGTTTGGAGCGGGCCGAGCCAGATTTTCCGATGGTTTTCCCTTTCTTGTATGGCAGGCTGAAAGAGAATTGCCAGAGCAATGTGTTAATCTGGGGTCCTGGCCAAGCATGACACTGAGACTGCTTAAGGAACAGGAAACATCTTTACTTAGTTCCATGTATAAGGCACAGGAAGACATTTAGGTCACATCAGGTAAGTTACACGGACAGAACATCCACCGGCATCGTCTCTCAGTCAGCCCACCTTCTCAACTGACATTCAGAGCAGAACATTCTCACACACAGCATTCCTTGCCAGTCACTCACAGCATTCCATGCATGTAGGGCAAGGTGCAGGGAAAGACGAGACACAACGCATTGCCAGTGGTTATGATGAATTCAAAATCTCCCATATATCACTCTTTAGGGGTTCCAATATTGGATCCTTACCGTGTGCCTCTCAAAGCAATGGAACCCAACTTGGATCATAAGAACCCCCTTTAGCTATTGGCAACAAGATGTCCATGAAGACGAGAAGGCGAGGCATCTCTCTCCAGTTGATTGCCTCGGGTCTCTACTATGGACATGGCCCACAGTTTGCAATTAGTGACAAGTCCACCAAGCTGCTAAAACATACATGGACGCACAACACCACAAGTCAGAGGAATGTATGTGTTATGGCAGGGGGCTGTAACCAGATGTTTTGGACTACAGCCCCCTACAGCCTCACACTGCATTGTCAATGGTGCAGGTCATGGGAGGTGTAGTCCAAAACCTCTGCAGAGCTGTAGGTTATAGACCCAGAGGCATGCCCACACAGCGCTGCCGAGTGGGCATTGACGGATTTTGGGAGGCCCTTGTCAGCTCAGGCGCTACCATGTCTACGCCTCTGTGCAGCCCCCTATTTTAGGGGGGCCTACAAAGTGTGCCTGTGCCACAAACACTTGATTGTAAACCTATGTAAGGGAGAGACTTAAGCACTTAGTATGGAGCCCAAACGGAAAATAAACAGAGCGCCAGCTGGTTGATCGGAAATATCACCATGCCACAGTTCTAAACAACCAACATAGGTACTGTGACAAAGTTCCATGGGGCCAGAGAGTTGGGGAGGCCAGGGAGACCGTCCTGCTCGTGGATGCAGGTAAGCAGCGCAAAGTGGTAAGGGTGGTACCTTCCGGTATATAACCCCAGGCCCACCCTCCTCTGTCAGAAAGACCCAATGAATATTAGAGGCAGATCTTAGGGTCGCTACACTCCTCACCACACTCCCTGAACCAGCAGACTGCTTTGATCCCTGCAAAGGGTAGATCAAATTGGTAGTTGCTTTTCACAAACGACTTGACCACACTGGTCCCCATTGGTCAGCCAGAACCAAGTCAAAGCAGTGCACCGCTCTGCCGAGAAGCCATGGGCCGGAGCAGTGTCTAGGAAGGTAGGTACACTGTTTCGAATACAGAAAAGCGTGCAAAGCGGTGTGTGAGCCAGCCCTCACCACTCATACTGAAAGAGGAGTTCACCAATGTAACGGGGCAGCAGAAGAGCTCAGGGGCCTGTGAATGAAGTCTCCCCACCAGTATGGGACAGCGTTCAATCACAGCCATAGAGTAGAGCCAGACCGAGGAGCCGCGCAGTAGCCATGATAGTTTCTGCCTGACCCCAAAATGGTAGAACGGGTCTGAAAGCCCTCAGCTTTTGTTAATGTTAATGGGTCTTGTACAGTGCACGGTTGCCACTGCGGTGGTCCCGTGGCACTTTGGCGGGTGTCCAAAGGAAAGAGGATTGCAGAGTTTGTTAGTGGAATTGAGACGGAGGAGAGCAAGAGAGCTTTGATGTGCTGTTGGCAGCGTCAGTTTGGAGAAACTGGTCACCGAGCGTTGGTGCATTTTCGGGCGGTGGCCGTCATGTGGTAAGTGATTTTGTATGGTTTGTTTACATGTCGGGGGTTGTAAAGTGTGTGCGGTTTGTGGTGCAGTAGAGGAGTGGTTGTGTTTAGTTCAGAGGTTGAGGCTACGTAGACAGAAAGGTGAGTTTTTAGCACGGTTCCTTAGTGGCAATACATGTCTTATACTCCACAGTCCCGCCCCACACGTGATACAATTCCCACCCTCCACAGTTCATACAAATGCAATGCCTTTCCCACCACCGCAATCCATCCAAGTGAGACACATTCCCTGTCCTCAACATTCCATCCAAGTTCGGCCCAGGTTCGGCCCCGGGCAATCCGTCTATGTGCGACGCGCTTCTCACGCCCGGCAGTCCATTTAGGTGTTATGCATCTCGTTTTAACAAACACTCAGGTAATAACTGGGAACTGACCGGAAGAAAAGTCCAAACACCTCAGAATACTGATTAAGGCATGGGAAACACCTGGGGGGAGTGTGGTAAACAGGAATCCTGACCAATCACATTGCGGCTGAAAATGAGGAGAGGGTTCAATCACTCCCCCTCGCCCACCTCACTATTGGCTTATTCAGACGGTCCTGAGCTTTACACGAGGTAAAAGGGAATGGGCCGGCAACCCAGGGAAAGGTGCCTCCTCTGAGGTCAGAGTGTAAGTGCTAAGAATCTGCTGGAGACATCCCCTAGTGACTGGTGGAGGCCCCCAGAGAACAGCGAGCCGGCTGCAATACATCCCAAGCACGAGCAAGAGCTAGGGCGAAGACATGGGCCTTAATGGCCGCCCCTGGATGAGGGGGTGAGATAGCCTCAGCCGCGGCAACGGTGTAGGGAGGAGAAAGGCTTGCTGGACAAAGCCATTGTAATACCTTGTCAGCGCCAGCCAATTTAATTCCAGCTGGCAAGGTACTCCCTAAGGCCAGGGGAAGGAGGAGTAATAAGTACTTGCTGTGTGCACTGCATCTCAGAAGAAACTAGGAAGGCGAACTAGGGCCAGATGGGGATAAGATCTAAGCCAGGAAGTAGCTGGGGGGAATCCACAAAGAGTGCTGGTTGTGATATCCCAGGGAGTGCGAGTGAGCTAAGAAACACACTGGTCTCTACATCCCAGGAAGTGTGAGTGAGCCAAGAAGCACGCTGGTGGCTATATCACAGAGAGTGTGAGTGAGCCAAAGAGGCATGCTGGTTGCGATAACCCAGGGAGTGTGAGTGAGCCAAGAAGCACGCTGGTCTCTACATCCCAGGGAGAGTGAGTGAGCCAAGAAGCACGCTGGTGGCTATATCACAGAGAGTGTGAGTGAGCCAAAGAGGCATGCTGGTTGCGATAACCCAGGGAGTGTGAGTGAGCCAAGAAGCACGCTGGTCTCTACATCCCAGGGAGAGTGAGTGAGCCAAGAAGCACGCTGGTGGCTATATCACAGAGAGTGTGAGTGAGCCAAAGAGGCATGCTGGTTGCGATAACCCAGGGAGTGTGAGTGAGCCAAGAAGCACGCTGGTGGCTATATCACAGAGAGTGTGAGTGAGCCAAAGAGGCATGCTGGTTGCGATAACCCAGGGAGTGTGAGTGAGCCAAGAAGCACGCTGGTTTCTACATCCCAGGGAGTGTGAGTGAGCCAAGAAGCACGCTGGTTGCGATATCCCAGGGAGTGCGAGTGAGCTAAGAAACACACTGGTCTCTACATCCCAGGAAGTGTGAGTGAGCCAAGAAGCACGCTGGTGGCTATATCACAGAGAGTGTGAGTGAGCCAAAGAGGCATGCTGGTTGCGATAACCCAGGGAGTGTGAGTGAGCCAAGAAGCACGCTGGTTTCTACATCCCAGGAAGTGTGAGTGAGCCAAGAAGCACGCTGGTGGCTATATCACAGAGAGTGTGAGTGAGCCAAAGAGGCATGCTGGTTGCGATATCCCAGGGAGTGTGAGTGAGCCAAGAAGCACGCGGGTCGCTATATTCCAGGGAGTGTGAGTGAGCCAAGAAGCACACTGGTCTCTACATCCCAGGAAGTGTGAGTGAGCCAAGAAGCACGCTGGTGGCTATATCACAGAGAGTGTGAGTGAGCCAAAGAGGCATGCTGGTTGCGATAACCCAGGGAGTGTGAGTGAGCCAAGAAGCACGCTGGTTTCTACATCCCAGGAAGTGTGAGTGAGCCAAGAAGCACGCTGGTGGCTATATCACAGAGAGTGTGAGTGAGCCAAAGAGGCATGCTGGTTGCGATATCCCAGGGAGTGTGAGTGAGCCAAGAAGCACGCGGGTCGCTATATTCCAGGGAGTGTGAGTGAGCCAAGAAGCACACTGGTCTCTACATCCCAGGAAGTGTGAGTGAGCCAAGAAGCACGCTGGTGGCTATATCACAGAGAGTGTGAGTGAGCCAAAGAGGCATGCTGGTTGCGATAACCCAGGGAGTGTGAGTGAGCCAAGAAGCACGCTGGTTTCTACATCCCAGGGAGTGTGAGTGAGCCAAGAAGCACGCTGGTTGCGATATCCCAGGGAGTGCGAGTGAGCTAAGAAACACACTGGTCTCTACATCCCAGGAAGTGTGAGTGAGCCAAGAAGCACGCTGGTGGCTATATCACAGAGAGTGTGAGTGAGCCAAAGAGGCATGCTGGTTGCGATAACCCAGGGAGTGTGAGTGAGCCAAGAAGCACGCTGGTTTCTACATCCCAGGAAGTGTGAGTGAGCCAAGAAGCACGCTGGTGGCTATATCACAGAGAGTGTGAGTGAGCCAAAGAGGCATGCTGGTTGCGATATCCCAGGGAGTGTGAGTGAGCCAAGAAGCACGCGGGTCGCTATATTCCAGGGAGTGTGAGTGAGCCAAGAAGCACACTGGTCTCTACATCCCAGGAAGTGTGAGTGAGCCAAGAAGCACGCTGGTGGCTATATCACAGAGAGTGTGAGTGAGCCAAAGAGGCATGCTGGTTGCGATAACCCAGGGAGTGTGAGTGAGCCAAGAAGCACGCTGGTTTCTACATCCCAGGGAGTGTGCGAGCCAAGAAGCACGCGGGTCGCTATATCCCAGGGAGTGTGAAAGAGCCAAGAAGCACGCTGGTATCTATATCCCAGGAAGTGTGAGTGAGCCAAGAAGCACGCGGGTCGCTATATCCCAGGGAGTGTGAGTGAGCCAAGAAGCACACTGGTGTCTATATCCCAGGAAGTGTGAGTGGGCCAAGAAGGGTGCTGGGCGCTATATCCCAGGGAGTGTGAGTGAGCCAACGAGGCATGCTGTTCTCTATATCCCAGGAAGTGTGAGTGTGCCAAGAAGCACACTGGTCGCTATATCCCAGGAAATGTGAGCGAGCCAAGAAGCACGCTGGACACTATATCACAGAAAGTGTGAGTGAGCCAAAAAAGCACACTGGTCGCTATATCCCAGGGAGTGTGAGTCAGCCAAGAAGCCTGGTAGCCGCTATATCCCAGACAGTGCGAGTGAGCCAAGATGCGTGCTGGTCGCTATATCCAAGGGAGCGTGAGTGAGCCAAAGAGACATGCTGGTCTCTATATCCGAGGAAGTGTGAGTGAACCAAGAAGCACGCTGGCCGCTATATCCCAGGGAGTGTGAGTGAGCCAAGATGCATGCTGGTCAATACATCCGAGGGAGTGTGAGCGAGCCAAGTTGCCCGCTGGTTGCTATATCCCAGGCAGTGTAAGTGAGTCAAGAAGCCTGGCGGTCGCTATATCGCAGGGAGTATGAGTGAGCCAAGAAGCATGCAGGTCTCTATATTGCAGGGAGTGTGAGTGAGCCAATAAGCGTGCTGGTTGCTATATCCCAGAGAGTCTGAGTGAGCCAAAGAGGCATGCTGGTCTCTATATCCGAGGAAGTGTGAGTGAACCAAGAAGCACGCTGGTCGCTGTATCCCAGGAAGTGTGAGTGAACCAAGAAGCACGCTGGTTGCTATAATCCAGAGAGTGTGAGTGAGCCAAGAAGCACTCTGGTCGCTATATCCCAGGAAGTGCGAGTGAGCCAAGAAGCATGCTGGTTGCTATATGCTAGGGAGTGTGAGAGAGCCAAGAAGCGAGCTGGTCGCTATATCCCAGAGATTGGGAGTGAGCCAAGAAGCCTGGTGGCCGCTATATCCCAGGGAGTGTGTGTGAGCCAACAAGCCCACTGGTCGCTATATCCCAGGTAGTGTGAGTGAGCCAACAAGCCCACTGGTCGCTATATCCCAAGTAGTGTGAGTGAGCCAAAAAGCACACTGGTCGATATATCCCAGGGATTGTGAGTCAGCCAATAAGCACTCTGATCACTATATCTCAGCAAGTGTGAGTGAGCCAAGAAGCACACTGGTTGATTTATCCCAGGGAGTGTGAGTGAGCCAAAGAGGCCTGCTGGTCTCTATATCCCAGGAAGTGTGAGTGAGCCAAGAAACAAGTGGGTTGCTATATCCTAGGGAGTGTGAGTGAACCAAGAAGTACGCTGGTCGCTATATCCCAGGGAGTGTGAGTGAGCCAAGATGTGCGCTGGTTGCTATATCCCAGGGAGTGTGAGTGAGCCAAGATGTGCGCTGGTTGCTATATCCCAGGGAGTGTGAGTGAGCCAAGATGTGCGCTGGTTGCTATATCCCAGGGAGAGTGAGTGAGCCAAGATGTGCCCTGGTTGCTCTATCCCAGGGAATGTGAGTGAGGCAAGACGTGTGTTGGTCTCTATATCCCTGACACTGTGAGTGAGCTAAGGAGCATGCTAGTCGCTATACACCTGGGAGTGTGAGGGAACCAAGAAGCACGCTGGTCGTGTATTTCCGAGGCAGTGTGAGGGAAGCAAGAAGCACGCTGGTCACTCTATACCAGGGAATGTGAGTGAGCTAAGAAGTGTACTGGTCGCTATATCCCTGACACTGCGAGTGAGCTAAGGAGCGTGCTGGTCGCTATATCCCAGGGAGTGCAAGTGAGCCAAGATGCACGCTGGTTGCTGGAGTGTTTGTGAGTGAGCCTAGATGTACGCTGGTCGCTATATCCCAGGGAGTGTGAGTGAGCCAAGTTGCCCGTTGGTGGCTATATCCCAGGGAGTGTGAGTGAGCCAAGTTGCCCGTTGGTGGTTATATCACAGGGAGTGTGAGTGAGGCAAGACGTGTGCTGGTCGCTATATCCCTGACACTTTGAGTGAGCTAAGGAGCGTGCTAGTCGCTATATCCCAGGGAGTGTGTATATTAGGGTAGGAATTGCCACTAGGTCACTTTAGAATAGTCCACCTATATAGAATTGTATGTGTGGAGCCGCGTGTTGTAATAACCCATGCGTTAACAACATCTATCCAACAGGTGAAGGGTGTGCAGTGCACGCTACAACAACCCAGGTAAGCATCCAATGTGGAATACAAAACTAACACAGCAGGTAAACGCACAATGTTTAAGACAGATTTTAAATAAACATGCAACAAAATACAAGGACCTGCATGCTAAATTCCTTGAAACAAGCGATTTACAAAAGGGGATATTGCATTGCGAAATTAAGGCAGTACAATCCCAGAATCCTTTTCCAGAGAAAGGAAACAGAGGCACCAGTGCAGCTTTTCCAGAGTAAAGCAAAGCAGGATTCCCATTCATTCTGTTAAGCCTCAGACACGAATGAAATGGCCGACGTGGCCCTTCGCCTGTATCCTCAGATAAAAATCCTAGCCGGGGAGGAATTGGGGCAGAACGAGACGGAGCTGCGCTCCAGCAAAAAACTGTCTTTCCGTGTAGACACGAGTCAGTGCACGTTTTCACAGACTGCATCCGAAAGTCGTATTTCCTTTAAAAGCCCAAACTTAAAGAACGAAGCTGTCCAAAGCCTTATAAATGTCTAATGCTTTGCACACATTGTTCTGTCAGGGTGACTACTTTGACAGAGGACATGAGCACCATACCAAGTGTGCATTGCTTGCTCAGAAGGAATGAATGTTTGAATTACTAGCACAGACATGTCTGATAAATAGGTGGTCATTCTAATGTTCCCAAAATGCACTTGGTTGTTATGCAAAGCAGCCAGCAGCCTATATTCAGGGCACGCACATCATTCAACACTTTGGTTCACACCGCAGTCCCTCCCACACCACTGGCAATCCACACTCCCTGCGCACAGAAACGGGTGGGGGGGAGGAGTTCCCCCAGTACATTTTGACCATTCCGAGCACTGCATCCTAGGAAAGCCCAAAGAGGACAAGGCACATAGTGCCGGCGCGGAATGCCACCAAATAAAGGTAGGGTGACCAGACGTTCCGGTTTTCCCAGGACAGTCCTAATCGCCCCCCGTCCTGGGGTCCCGAGACCCCATCCCAGGAGTGGATGGTTGGGTGGTTACGGTCCCGGGTTTTGCCGGGAACCAATTCAGAAATTGCGAAATTGGCCATGACGCGACTCTTCCTGCACGTGAATGCTTTTCTCACGCCCCCATTTCCTCCCCTGTCCCTCCCGGACCGCTCTCCTCCTATGAGATGAGTGTGCCTGTGAACCCCCGCAACAGACCAGGGACATAGAAGCAGGACTACATTTTATCGGAGTCCTGTTTTTGTTTACTGTAGTCCTGCTTCTATGTCTATGGCCTGTCCCGTTTTGTTTTTAATTTTGTCACATTCAAGAGCGGCTTTTCCAGGAAGTCAAGATGGAGGAGGCTGTGGACCTGGCGCCACATTCAGGATCTGCAAAATCAGCACATGTCTTCCTTTCTTTGTGCGTCATTGCTGGTTTACACTCATGAAGCTCGGATGCCCTCTGAGCGAAGCCAAATGCCAGTACCGACTAAAACCCTGCAACCAGGGTACACACGCAAGTATGCATGTGGGTGCTAGTTGGGAAGCGCGATGCAACGGAGGGAAGGGGTAAATACGTGGGCAGTAGAAAGTGATTTTTGCAGGGGCTGCCAGGTCAGCAGCTTATGCACATGGTATTCCTGAAGTAAAAAAACAAATCAGTCATGAATACCCCCCCCCCCTGCACCTCCCCGATTCTGCAATTCTGGTGAGACCGGAAGACCCTGCGCTTCATAGAAAATCACGCCAATCCCTGATCGCTCACCTTATCCAAGCTTCTCCCCCTCTGGAGTCCCCCCTTGACTCCCCTGCCCATGGCAACTCCTGTGCTATCTCTGTGCCCACCTGTGACCCTCGGCGTGTTCCCTGTGTACAGGGCTCCATTGCTTCCATTGAGGCGTTCACTTTACAATCACATACATGCGTGCATGCAATGGAAGTAGTGCAAGCATCGTGCCACTCACTATGTGACAAAGCAGACAGCTGAGTCCAACTGAAAACGTCAATAGATCATTGTTATTGCGCGCCAAGGCAGCCTCCTGTGCCAGATGCAGGTATCACAGTATCGTGTGTAACTTCACATACAAAGGAACAGCCTCGCAGGCCCAGTGCAGCCATCTTCTGCCCGGGGACTGACATTTTCCAGTTTATCCCTCAGATGCCTAGCTAAAACTTTCATGGGTATCATAGGTACAGGGAAATTAAATGTTCCAGTTAAGGCCTCAGGTTACTAGCTACAGCCTTCATGTGCCCAAGGACTGACATTTTCCAGTTAATGCCTCAGATGCCTAGCTACAGCCTACATGTGCCCAAGGACTGACATTTTCCAGTTAATGCCTCAGATGCCTAGCTAAAACTTTCATGGGTATCATAGGTACAGGGAAATTAAATGTTCCAGTTAAGGCCTCAGGTTACTAGCTACAGCCATCATGTGGCCAAGGACTGATATTTTCCAGTTTATCCCTCAGATGCCTAGCTACAGCCTTCATATACCCACAAACTACATTTTCCAGTTAATGCCTCAGATGCCTAGCTACACCCATCATATACCCACAAACTACATTTTCCATTTAATACCTCAGATACCTAGCTACACCCATCATATGCCTAGGCACTGGCATTTTCCAGTTAATGCCGGAGGTGCCTAGCTACAGCCATCATGGGCCTCTGGAATGACATTTTCCAGTTAATGTCTGAGGTGCCTAGCTACAGCCACCATGTGCCCAAGAACTGACATTCTCAAGTTAATGCCTCAGATGCCTAGCTACACCCATCATATGCCTAGGCACTGGCATTTTCCAGTTAATGCCTGAGGTGCCTAGCTACAGCCATCATGGGCCTCTGGAATGACATTTTCCAGTTAATGGCTGAGGTGCCTAGCTACAGCCACCATGTGCCCAAGAACTGACATTCTCAAGTTAATGCCTCAGATGCCTAGCTACACCCATCATATGCCTAGGCACTGGCATTTCCCAGTTAATGCCTGAGGTGCCTAGCTACAGCCATCATGGGCCTCTGGAATGACATTTTCCAGTTAATGGCTGAGGTGCCTAGCTACAGCCACCATGTGCCCAAGAACTGACATTCTCAAGTTAATGCCTCAGATGCCTAGCTACACCCATCATATGCCTAGGCACTGGCATTTTCCAGTTAATGCCTGAGGTGCCTAGCTACAGCCATCATGGGCCTCTGGAATGACATTTTCCAGTTAATGGCTGAGGTGCCTAGCTACAGCCACCATGTGCCCAAGAACTGACATTCTCAAGTTAATGCCTCAGATGCCTAGCTACACCCATCATATGCCTAGGCACTGGCATTTTCCAGTTAATGCCTGAGGTGCCTAGCTACAGCCACCATGTGCCCAAGAACTGACATTCTCAAGTTAATGCCTCAGATGCATAGCTGCAGTGACCATAGGCCCAGGAACTGATATTTTCCAGTTAATACCTCAGACACCAAGCTACATCCTTCATATGCACAGGAACTGATATTTTCCAGTTACTTCCTCAGATGCCTAGCTGCAGCGCTCAAATACCCGGGGACTGACATTTTCAAGTTAATGCCCCAGATGCCTAGCTGCAGTGAACATATGTCCTGGGACTGACAGTTTCCAGTTAATGCCTCAGATGCCCAACTAAAGCTATCATATACCCACAGAATTGACATTTTCCAGTTGTCCCCTCAGATGTCTAGCTAAAACTATCATAGCTAGAGGGAATTTAAATGTTCTAGTTAATGCCTCAGGTTACTAGCTACAGCCATCATGTGCCTAGAAACTGAACTTTTCCAGTTATTGCCTCAAATGCCTAGCTACAGCCTTCATATGCACAGGAACTGAAATTATCCATCTAATACCTCTGGTAACTTGCTATACAGACACCATATGCACAGGAACTGATATTTTCCAGTTAATGCCTCAGATGCCTAGCTGCAGTGATCAAATGCCCAGGAACAGACATTTTCCAGTTATGCCTCAGATGCCTAGCTACAGCCATCATGTGCCCAGGGACTCATTTTCCAGTTAATGCCTCAGATGCCTAGCTACAGCCATCGTGTGCCCAGGGAATTTAAATGTTCCAGTTAATTCCTCAGGTTGCTAGCTAGAGCCATCATGTGCCCGGGAACTGTTTTTTTCCAGGGAATGCCTCAGATGCCTAGCTACAGCCTTCATATGCCCAGGGACTAACATTTTCCAGTTTATCCCTCAGATGCCTAGCTACAGCCATCATGTGCCCGGGGACTGACATTTTCCAGTTAATGTCTCAGATGCCTAGCTACAGCCATCATGTGCCCGGGGACTGACATTTTCCAGTTAATTCCTCAGATGCCTAGCTACAGCCTACAGGAGCCCGGGGACTGACATTTTCCAGTTAATTCCTCAGATGCCTAGCTACAGCCATCGTGTGCCTGGGGACTGACATTTGCCAGTTAATGCCTGATATGCCTAGCTACAGCTTACATGTGCCCGGGGACTGACATTTTCCAGCTAATTCCTCAGATGCCTATCTACAGCCATCTTGTGCCTCGGGGACTGACGTTTTCCATTTAATGCCTCAGATGCCTAGCTACAGCCATCGTGTGCCCAGGGAATTTAAATGTTCCAGTTAATTCCTCAGGTTGCTAGCTAGAGCCATCATGTGCCCGGGAACTGATTTTTTCCAGGGAATGCCTCAGATGCCTAGCTACAGCCATCATGTGCCCGGGGACTGACATTTTCCAGCTAATTCCTCAGATGCCTATCTACAGCCATCTTATGCCTCGGGGACTGACGTTTTCCATTTAATGCCTCAGATGCCTAGCTACAGCCATCTTGTGCCTCGGGGACTGACGTTTTCCATTTAATGCTTCAGATGCCTAGCTACAGCCATCTTGTGCCTCGGGGACTGACATTTTCCAGTTAATGCCTCAGATGCCTAGCTACAGCCTACATGTGCCCTGGGACTGACATTTTCCAGTTAATGCCTCAGATGCCTAGCTACAGCCATCTTGTGCCTCGGGTACTGACATTTTCCAGTTAATGCCTCAGATGCCTAGCTGCAGCCTACATGTGCCCGGGGACTGACATTTTCCAGTTAATTCCTCAGATGCCTAGCTACAGCCTACATGTGCCAGCGGACTGATATTTTACAGCTAATGCCTCAGATGCCTAGCTACAGGCATCTTGTGCCCGGGGACTGACATTTTCCAGCTAATGCCTTAGATGCCTAGCTAAAGCCTACATGTGCCCAGGGACTGACATTTTCCAGTTAAAACCTCAGATACATAGCTGCGGCCATATCCCCCAAGTAAATGACCGTATGCTACACTTCCAGAAACACAACAGAATAGCCTCACATGCTCACTTACCACCATCATACATGCCAAGTACAGCCTAATGCGTTCAGATGCACCCGCATATGTCCAGACACAGCCATCATACCGCCAGCTGGTAGAGCATTGGTTAAGTACCACTGGGTTCTGCCACAGAAACATGAACGAACAATGGGACGGAGCAGAACACTCATAGGCAATGCGTTTGGCTTAGAAGCAAGACAACGCAGAGCAACACAGGTTCGAATCCCGGCCCCGCGCTTAGAGGCTAGTATTAAGTGTGTTAATTGACAATGCATAACATCTGGAGGCAGTGTCATTGTTGCCACAGCTCGAGTAATGCTATCATCAGCGACAGCCATACTGAGCCCATATGCCCAGATACAGTCATGTATGCCAAGTACTGCCACCCTATGGCATGTGCAGCCTCCTACATTTAAGAGTACCTGCCATGTTGGCTGCTAGCAGAGTCCAGGACTCAGCACTGGCTCCAGGCAGGAGGCACCAGGAAGGCAGGGGCCCATCAGGAAATTAGGAACTGTGGCCATGCCCCTCACCCTCCAGGAGATGGAAGCAGAGGAGTAGCAGATGCTCCCTCTGGAGACTTCCTCCTGCTGGAACCAGAGGAGTAGCACATGCTCCCTCTGGAGACTTCCTCCCGCTGGAACCAGAGGAGTAACACTTCCTCCCACTGGAACCAGAGGAGTAACACTTCCTCCCACTGGAACCAGAGGAGTAACACTTCCTCCCACTGGAACCAGAGGAGTAACACTTCCTCCCACTGGAACCAGAGGAGTCGCACATGCTCCCTGCAGAACCAAAGGAGTAGCGCATGCTCCCTCCGGAGACTTCCTCCCGCTGGAACCAGAGGAGTAACACTTCCTCCCACTGGAACCAGAGGAGTAGCACATGCTCCCTCCAGAACTAGAGGAGTAGCACATGTTCCCTCCAGAACCAGAGGAGTAGCACATGCTCCCTCCAGAACCAGAGGAGTAGCACATGCTCCCTCCGGAGACTTCCTCCCGCTGGAACCAGAGGAGTAACACTTCCTCCCGCTGGAACCAGAGGAGTAACACTTCCTCCCACTGGAACCAGAGGAGTAGCACATGCTCCCTCCAGAACTGGAGGAGTAGCACATGCTCCCTCCAGAACCAGAGGAGTAGCACATGCTCCCTCCAGAACCAGAGGAGTAGCACATGCTCCCTCCAGAACCAGAGGAGTAGCACATGCTCCCTCCAGAACCAGAGGAATAGCACATGCTCCCTCCGGAGACTTCCTCCCGCTGGAACCAGAGGAGTAACACTTCCTCCCACTGGAACCAGAGGAGTAGCACATGCTCCCTCCAGAACCAGAGGAGTAGCACATGCTCCCTCCAGAACTAGAGGAGTAGCACATGCTCCCTCCAGAACTAGAGGAGTAGCACATGTTCCCTCCAGAACCAGAGGAGTAGCACATGCTCCCTCCAGAACCAGAGGAGTAGCACATGCTCCCTCCGGAGACTTCCTCCCGCTGGAACCAGAGGAGTAACACTTCCTCTCGCTGGAACCAGAGGAGTAACACTTCCTCCCACTGGAACCAGAGGAGTAGCACATGCTCCCTCCAGAACTGGAGGAGTAGCACATGCTCCCTCCAGAACCAGAGGAGTAGCACATGCTCCCTCCAGAACCAGAGGAGTAGCACATGCTCCCTCCAGAACCAGAGGAATAGCACATGCTCCCTCCGGAGACTTCCTCCCGCTGGAACCAGAGGAGTAACACTTCCTCCCACTGGAACCAGAGGAGTAGCACATGCTCCCTCCAGAACCAGAGGAGTAGCACATGCTCCCTCCAGAACTAGAGGAGTAGCACATGCTCCCTCCAGAACCAGAGGAGTAGCACATGCTCCCTCCAGAACCAGAGGAGTAGCACATGCTCCCTCCAGAACCAGAGGAGTAGCACATGCTCCCTCCAGAACCAGAGGAGTAGCACATGCTCCCTCTGGAGACTTCCTCCCGCTGGAACCAGAGGAGTAACACTTCCTCCCACTGGAACCAGAGGAGTAGCACATGCTCCCTCCAGAACCAGAGGAGTAGCACATGCTCCCTCTGGAGACTTCCTCCCGCTGGAACCAGAGGAGTAACACTTCCTCCCGCTGGAACCAGAGGAGTAACACTTCCTCCCACCGGAACCAGAGGAGTAGCACATGCTCCCTGCAGAACTAGAGGAGTAGCACATGCTCCCTCCAGAACCAGAGGAGTAGCACATGCTCCCTCCAGAACCAGAGGAGTAGCACATGCTCCCTCCAGAACCAGAGGAGTAGCACATGCTCCCTCCAGAGACTTCCTCCCGCTGCGCATATTCAGCAGCTGGAAGAAGAGGTTCCACTCTTTGCTCCTCCCGGGGACCTTCAACATCCAACGGGAAACCTCTGGAGAACGTGAAGCGAGACCAAGGGTGATATTGGTCCCTTCTGCAAGGCACCAGCAATCTCTCAGTGCCCGCCTGATCAGTAGAGAATTTAGGCCAGGGGCGACAGGGTGGAGTGGAAACTGTGTGTGGGGGAGGGGTGGGGGCTCAAGTGGCTCAACACTACCAGATACCCCTCTATCTAGGCGATGCACTGAATAACCAACGAGCAGTGGAGTTCTGGGTCAAATGTGTCTATGATCAACATTGTTTATTACCAGCCCCAGTCTAGATAAGCATAAGCTCCCAATAAGACCCTGGCCTCTGAAAGCAGAGAACACTTTCTCCAGCCACACCCGAAATAAAATAACTGTTCTCCATCCGGCATATCTTTAATGATCACTCTTTCGTTAACCTCAACAGCAGTCCTTGGTCAATGTAACAGGTCTATAGCTCTACGTTGCCACACTCAGAGGCGCCCCCAATCTAACACCACCCTAGACAAAGAGAAATACGGTCTTAACATTTCTTAAGCACTTATTAAGCAGTTGAAAGTTCAAATAACAGTTGGCAGTGATAAGCATTTCTCTTCTATATAAGCAGTTCACTTATTCTCTAAGCGTTTAGTAAACTGCTTAGAACATATAGCTAATTAACAGTTTTCGTGCCCTATCCATGCCTGGGTGGGTCTTAATTAAATGCTTACATAATACATTTTGGAAGCAGTTTGCTTGCTTAGTCAATGCTTGAGAAATTCCTTTCATTTTAACAGGCGAAGCAGCTAGACTTTAGGGGGCAGATTTTTAAACTGATGTCCAAGATATATGCAAATCAAAAAAAAAGAAAGAGAAAAGAGAGTGATGCAGGAAAGGTCTGGCCAGATGAGAAAAGCGTGACACAGGCAAGAACTGGCCAGATGAAAAAAATGTGTGACGAGTGTAAGATCTGGCCAGGTCAGAAAATAGTTTTGTGGGCAAGATCTGGCCAGATGAAAAAAGAGTGACGAGGGCAAGATCTGGCCAGGTGAGAAAAGAGTGACAAGGGCAAGATCTGGCCAGGTGAGAAAAAAGTCATGCAGGAAAGATCTGGCCAGGTGAGAAAAAAGTAATGCAGGAAATATTTGGCCAGGTGAGAAAAGACTGACGCAGGAAAGGTCTGGCCAGATGAGAAAAACGTGACACAGGCAAGAACTGGCCAGATGAAAAAAAAGTGTGACGAGTGAAAGATCTGGCCAGGTCAGAAAAAAGTAATGCAGGAAATATCTGGCCAGGTGAGAAAAGACTGACGCGGGTAAGATCTGGCCAGGTGAGAAAAAAGTAATGCAGGAAAGATCTGGCCAGGTGAGAAAAGACTGACACAGGTGAGATCTGGCCAGGTGAGAAAAAAAGTCATGCAGGA
Organism: Ambystoma mexicanum; assembly: GCF_040938575.1. NCBI lineage: Eukaryota > Metazoa > Chordata > Amphibia > Caudata > Ambystomatidae > Ambystoma > Ambystoma mexicanum. The sequence continues at coordinate 1,166,467,365 of NC_090936.1, forward strand.
AAGATCTGGCCAGGTGAGAAAAGAGTCATGCAGGAAAGATCTGGCCAGGTGAGAAAAGAGTGACAAGGGCAAGATCTGGCCAGATGTAAAATGAGTGATGAGGGAAAGATCGGCCCAATGAAAAAAGAGTGATGAGGGAAAGATCTGGCCAGATGAAGAAAGAGTGATGAGGGAAAGATCTGGCCAGATGAAAAAAGAGTGACAAGTGAAAGATCTGGCCAGATGAGAAAAAAGTCATGCAGGAAAGATCTGGCCAGGTGAGGAAAGAGTCATGCAGGAAAGATCTGGCCAGGTGAGAAAAGACTGACGCGGGTAAGATCTGGCCAGGTGAGAAAAAAGTAATGCAGGAAAGATCTGGCCAGGTGAGAAAAAAGTAATGCAGGAAAGATCTGGCCAGGTGAGAAAAGACTGATGCGGGTAAGATCTGGCCAGGTGAGAAAAAACTAATGCAGGAAAGATCTGGCCAGGTGAGAAAAAAGTAATGCAGGAAAGATCTGGCCAGGTGAGAAAAGACTGACGAGGGTAAGATCTGGCCAGAGATGAAAAGAGTGACATGGACATGATATGGCCAAATGAGAAAAGAGTCATGCAGGAAAGATCTGGCTAGGTGAGAAAAGACTGACGCAGGTAAGATCTGGCCAGAGATGAAAAGAGTGACGTGGACATGATCTGGTCAGATGAAAAAAGAGTGACGTGGGAGTGATCTCGACAGATGAGTAAAGAGTCATGAAGGAAAGATCTTGCCAGATGAGTAAAGAGTCATGCAGGAAAGATCTTGCCATATGAGTAAAGAGTCATGCAGGAAAGATCTGGCTAGGTGAGAAAAGAGTCATGCAGGAAGATCTCGCCAGGTGAGAAAAGAGTCATGCAGGAAAGATCTGGCCAGGTGAGAAAAGAGTCATGCAGGAAGATCTCGCCAGATGAGTTAAGAGTCATGCAGGAAAGATCTGGCCAGGTGAGAAAAAAGTAATGCAGGAAAGATCTGGCCAGGTGAGAAAAGACTGACGCGGGTAAGATCTGGCCAGGTGAGAAAAGAGTCATGCAGGAAAGATCTGGCCAGGTGAGAAAAGAGTCATGCAGGAAAGATCTGGCCAGGTGAGTTAAGAGTCATGCAGGAAAGATCTGGCCAGGTGAGAAAAAAGTAATGCAGGAAAGATCTGGCCAGGTGAGAAAAGACTGACGCGGGTAAGATCTGGCCAGGTGAGAAAAGAGTCATGCAGGAAAGATCTCGCCAGATGAGTAAAGAGTCATGCAGGAAAGATCTGGCCAGGTGAGAAAAGACTGACACAGGTAAGATCTGGCCAGAGATGAAAAGAGTGACGTGGACATGATATGGCCAGATGAGAAAAGAGTCATGCAAGAAAGATCTCGCCAGATGAGTAAAGAGTCATGCCGGAAAGATCTGGCCAGGTGAGAAAAGACTGACGCAGGTAAGATCTGGCCAGAGATTAAAAGAGTGACGTGGACATGATCTGGTCAGATGAGAAAAGAGTGACGTGGACATGATCTGGCCAGATGAGAAAAGAGTGATGTGGGAGATATCTCGCCAGATGAGTGAAATCGTCGGGGCACGAGACAGTCTTTGGACGCACTTTCTGGAAGAAACTTGTGTAAGCATAAACTCGGCAAATTATATCCGACTCCGGAACATGTCGGCATTCGCGTTTGGCATTTCCAGGTCAGGCTGACATTTTGTTCTCCCAGTGAATTAATTATAAAATACGCTCCAAGTGAAAGAATGAGGTTTCGTCAGACTTAGCATAAAAAGCAACAGAAACAAAGCTGTTAATTAAAGCTTTGAAACACTGCAATCCTCCGCCATGTCCCCTGTGAAGGAAAGAGGGCGTGCACATGTGCATTTGTACGCAAGTCTGTGTATACTCCTTTTCGGAAATACATTTTAAACATTTTCTCTTTCTTTTTTGGGGGTGCTGTAAGGGTGTGAAAGGAGGAGACTGGCACAGAGGTGGCATGATTTTGTAATAAAATAAAGAGAAAACCTACTCATCGCTGACTCTAAGAGGGGTTCAACAAAATAATAACAATAAAATAAATAATAAAATAATAAGGAATGGTCACAATGTCTGTAACTAAACAGTCCCCATCCTGCTGTGTCACAACCCTCCTCTGTCCCTTACACATATAACCAAAGTAAACTGGATTCCTCTCTTCTAGGTCCAGGAGAAAGACTTCTGGACGGGTATAGTTCACAAAGTCGGGGGACTGCCTCCTTCCCCCTGGCCTCTCTCGGGCCCTTGATGAGCTTCTCCAGTGACTCAGTTGGGCAGACCTGATGCCACGCACTGCCTGGGAGTGCGTGGCATCCGCACTGCTGCACGTACCTGCTTGACCATCTCGAGCAATGCTCTTCTGCGCCACGGGCCTCGGCCTCTTCTGGCTTCAGCCTTTCGGTCTTCTCGGGAGGAGGTAGGGACGCCGCAACTTCTTATGTCCTGGGCAGGATCAGCTTCTCCCTCTGCGGTATGGTACGTGCCTCCAGGGAGAGACTGACACCAGGGTTCATCCTTCTTCCACTTTTAGGTCCCAGCTCATATGAGAACTGGACTGTTCAGTGAAATTATCTTGATGGCACTTCATGGCTCCCAGTTTCATACTCGTCTCAGTACCTCGAGATAACAGGTCAGTGGAGCCAACCCTATTCTTCCTCGTCCCAGTACTACTGGCGTGGCATAAGCACATGGGGGAACTTATGGAGCAAGAGGAAGGTAAGGAGAGAATGGTGGGTGAGGGTTGACTATACCGCGTTGGCCCATAATGTCCTCCCGGTATCCCGGGGCGATCCTCGCAAGATCCTCCCGCTGACTACCACCACCAGGGGGACTATCGGGTAGCGGCCTGACCTCCCTGGCCTCATGGGACGGGACATCACAGGATTCGACACAGTGCACAAACTGCTAGAAAAAGCTGCCGAGGGAGTGTCACATTAACCTCCAGGCTGCATTTTGGTGCAGGAGGAAGAGTCACGATTGTTTGCAAGTGAAACACGAGTGAAGAGGGTCAAAGAAACCCCCTTATATCAAACCGAATCCAATTCCTTAAACATATTCAGGCGCAAATAAAGGGCCAGCTCCCTCCATTTGCATGACACGAGTTGCGCCTTGTTCACAAAAGGCCGCAGAATGTGCGAATCAACGATGAGCCCATCTAGATGGCCTCTTCCCGCTCTTTGTGCGCAGTCCTGCAAACGAGGGGCAGGAACGGATGGTTTGTAGAATTTCAAAGCACGCCCAAAATTCACAGCATCCTCTTGGAGCATGTTTGCAATGGGTGCACGGGGAGTGCAATGCATGCAAAGGCCAATTTGAGCCTCACGTCTTATTGTCAATGTAGAGGAACGGGAGTGCTATGATCTGCTATTATTGTATTTGAGCGCTGACCTAGTTTCGAGCTTCCTATAAAAGGAAAACAAATGTTTCTTTCTCACATGGGTGCGCATCATGCATTAGTGTCTGGGGTGGTCTCTAGACACTAATGCAGCATTGTCTAACTCCAGGCCTCGAGGGCCTGATCCATGCCGGGTTTTCAGGATAGCCCTCATTGAAATTCATAAGATAAGTGTGTATACACTGATTCTAAATGAATGCACATTCTTACCCATGAAAATTAATGAGGGATATCCTGAAAACCAGCCAGGATTCCGGCCCTCGATGGCCAGAGTTGGACAACCCTGCTTAATGCATGCAGTGGGGCTAGTAAGAACATCATTAACTCCAAGGCACAGCCCCCTGAAAATGCATAGGTCAACTTGATGTATAAGGTGACCTGCACGTTTCTTCGAGTCATGCAGGTAAAAGAAGTGCCTCCTATGCCCTTATTTGTGTGCATCCCGCGCGATTCCTTGATATCCGGGACCATCGAGTTCATAGCGACGGGAAATTTGAATGACGAGAACAAGGATACTGAAGCTTAAACCTTACCAAACAACAGCTAACTGTCCATCAACAAACAAGGCGTGAATGTTAAATTAGGAGGGAAGTGGCACTACTAGGAACATGTAGGCTTTGTTTTTTTAACTGGTTGACAATGTAAATCCAAATTCACAAAGCAAACTGAGCCAACAGGTGTTTCACAGCGCAGCGATCATCAGGGCTCTGAAAGGTAAGACAAAAAGAACTAAGTACTAAAGATTTTTGTTTCTCCTTTTACTGTACTTGTAAACATCTTAATGATTAAACACAAGAATAAAAAAAAAAAGACAAAAAAGAACAAGAAGCGGTCCACCTGTCTCTATTCCAATAACCCACAAAACTATGACCTAAACAGTAAACAGATTAAAGACTTAAATATCATGAACTCAAAAAATCATCAAGGAAAGGGAAAAAAATGGTTTCAAAGAAAAGACTGTTGCAATATAAGGAGAAAGACCACGTCTAGCTGAATGAGTGGGTGAGCAAACTAGTGGGTGAGCAAACTAGTGGGTGAGCAAACTAGTGGATGGGCAAACTAGTGGATGGGCAAACTAGTGGATGGGCAAACTAGTGGATGGGCAAACTAGTGGATGGGCAAACTAGTAGATGAGAAAAGTAGGGGATGAGCACATTAGCGGATGAGCAAATTAGTGGATGAGCAAAATAGCAGGTGAGAAAAATAGTGGATAAGCAAACTAGTGGATAAGCAAACAGTGGGTCTTCTAATTCTAGGGTAACATATTTAGTACAGTGGGTCTTCTAATTCTAGGGTAACATATTTAGTACAGTGGATCTTCTGATTCTCGGGTAACATACTTAGTACAGTGGGTCTTCTAATTCTAGGGTAACATATTTAGTACAATCATCTCATTCTCTGGTAATATTTAGTACAGTGGATCTTCTGATTCTCGGGTAACATACTTAGTACAGTGGGTCTTCTAATTCTAGGGTAACATATTTAGTACAGTGGGTCTTCTAATTCTCGGGTAACATATTTAGTACAATCATCTCATTCTCTGGTAATATTTAGTACAGTGGATCTTCTGATTCTCGGGTAACATACTTAGTACAGTGGATCTTCTGATTCTCGGGTAACATATTTAGTACAATCATCTCATTCTCTGGTAATATTTAGTACAGTGGGTCTTCTAATTCTCGGGTAACATACTTAGTACAGTGGGTCTTCTAATTCTAGGGTAACATATTTAGTACAATCATCTCATTCTCTGGTAATATTTAGTACAGTGGATCTTCTGATTCTCGGGTAACATACTTAGTACAGTGGGTCTTCTAATTCTAAGGTAACATACTTAGTACAGTGGATCTTCTAATTCTAGGGTAACATATTTAGTACAATCATCTCATTCTCTGGTAATATTTAGTACAGTGGATCTTCTGATTCTCGGGTAACATACTTAGTACAGTGGGTCTTCTAATTCTCGGGTAACATTTAGTACAGTGGATCTTCTAATTCTAGGGTAACATATTTAGTACGGGCAATCATCTCATTCTCAGTTAACATTTAGTACAGTGGGTCTTCTGATTCTCGGGTAACATTTACTACAGGCAATCATCTCATTCTCGGGTAATATTTAGTAGAGTGGATCTTCTGATTCTAAGGTAACATACTTAGTACAGTGGGTCTTCTAATTCTCGGGTAACATATTTAGTACAGGCAATCATCTCATTCTCGGGTAACATTTAGTACAGTGGAAATTCTAATTCTAGGGGAACATTTAGTACAGTGGATCTTCTGATTCTCAGGTAACACTTTGTACAGTGGATCTTGTAATTCTCGGGTAACATTTAGTACAGTGGATCTTCTAATTTCATCTGTCATTTTCAAAAAAGAGATGGTCGCTGGAAAAACCACATGACTGAATCTTAGTACATTCCACCACACATAGGAGAAACAATTAAGTACTTTTAAGGCCAAACTGATAAACATGTTTATCACTACATTGTTTGAGGATGGGTCCTCCGGAACTGAGGTACCCGTCACCCCCAACGCCTCTGGAACAGCTTCCCTAAAGTAAGCCCATTTGATGAATTCATAGTCGAGTTAGAAGTTGTCAATGATGACACTCTGATTAGACCCTCCCTATGGGAGACACCCACTGATTCTGCTTAGCACAAGACATTTTCCTAAGGGCAAGGACTTAACTCAGGGAGCAGATCTTTTGAAGCAGCCTCCTCTTGATGTTGCATCTGGATGCCCCTATTGTGTAGTGGCGAGGCCCCTTTTCCAATGGCAGCCAGAATCCAGTCCGTTATGTTGCAGGTGCCATCACCCTTCCAAGATGGCTGCCGCTTTATAGGCCACTTCCTCGATTATGGTTAAAGCCCTTGACGTGGCAATCTGACTGTATTTAACTAAGGCGCGCAGAAAGGAAGTTGCGTCACAGCTCTTCTGCTTCTCCCGCCTCCCTAATTCCGTGTTATTGCTTCTTCCCTGAACTGTGCTGGTTCAGACCCCTGACCATGGTCTCAAGGACTTTAGCAAACTGGTGTTTGTTTCCCCCAATCCGGGGTGTCTCACCCCGGGCATCACTTGCATACCTTTTGCTTGCTCTTAAGAAGGCATTGGAGTGGGTCGCTGATGCACAGAGGAGGTGGCGGTGGTCTTGGCATTGGTACTGCCTATCCTGACAGCGGGCATATAATGTCCAGCTTTTTCTATAATGTCCAGAATGAGTCAGGGCTTAAAGAGCTGAGCAAGAGACTATGCTACTTGCGCAAATGTTTCCCTTAAATATGCGGGAGTGACCGAGCAGAGAAATAGGGCCTTAGCCAACCAAGGGGGTATGGGGAGAGGGGAGGGGCTTTATTCTGCTCGTGAGACTTTTTTGAAATAATGGGTTCAAATGGTGCATTTTATAGCATATTTTTTGGGGGAGGGAGAATTGGGCAAAAAGCCACACCGTTTGCAATTGCTTTCGTTGAGTAACGCATGAAAAATACCAAAGATGCCAGTCACCAACCGTGCACAGGGGCTCTTCGGAGTAGAGCAAACATGCGTAGGAACATAGGAAGTTAAGTGTTATTTAGTCGAGAGTAAAGCAAACATGATAAGTGGTATTACGTGGCAAAACTGGCCTGTGTTGGAGGGCAATGGGCAATCTGTATATTTTGATACTGTGGCATGGCATCTTTTGATGGGCATCAATAGTGCAGCAAACATGATAAGTGTTTGCTTTACTCCTGATGCCCATTTTACTGTGCCATGGTAAAACATATATCCCGACTGACCCACCAACGTAGGCCAGTCTTGCCACATAACATGTATGTTTGCTTTCCTCACCATGGCGATAAAAACATGCAAGGTCGTGTCCACTGTGAGGGTGAGGGGGGGAATGCCAGGACATGACATTGCAGCTTCACTCCCCCCTGCAATTTCTTCCCTTCCCTGTGCACAATCAGAGGTAGGCCTTGTCCCCAGCACACACAGATGTACTCATACACGTTCATTCATTCATCCATCCATCCATTTCTCCCATTCAAATACTCATTCATACATCCATTAATTTCTCCAATCACTCCCGCAGGCACTCAACCGACACTCTCTCATTAACTCGTGCATACATGCAGCTACGAACACTTGCATGCACGCACACACACACATACAAATAATTAAGAAAACATACACTTTACCTGCAGCCCGACCCCAAATCGGTCTTCCACACAGACCCTCCAGCGCCCGCACAGCATGAACAGGAACCAGGAAGCAGTGACAGCTTCCTGGATCCTGAGGGCATGCGCGGGAGAGTCGGTGTGTGGCATAGGCACCGCCCTGTAAAGCATAAATGAGTGGGGAAGCATGGACACGCCCCCACACACATTTAGGCCTGCAGTTCCTCCCACTGAATCCCCAATGGAACATGCAAGGCTGGGGAAGCAAAACACCCTCGGCCTTGCACCGCCCATTGGGCATACGCGCTGGTGAACTTAAACTGCCAAACCATGTTTGCCTATGACAGTTGAAGCCAGCCCAGGAGCACCCTGGGCTAGCTTCGGCTCGTCCATAACAGGCGACGGGCCGGTCAGCCCCTCAGTGCCCAATATGGAGGAGCAGCCCCTGATTACTTGTTTCATCAGCAATCTAGCACGTTACTTACAAGCAAAAAACTAAAAAAAAATGGTACCATTTCTGATACCACATGAGAAGATGTAGCTCAGTGGACTAATGCACTAATTACTGTGATCTGTGTTTGGCCTCATGGTTACCGGTTCGAATCGCGGCTGGACCACTCCACCCATCACACAAAGGAGTAACGTTCAGTTGGGCACCAATGAACATCTGTTATCAGTGCCCTCCCTCTGAGGGAGTGAGTTTTCTATGAATACATATTACGTTATGGCTTGTATATTAATTAGACAATAATCCCAGGGGCTGCGGCTGTGCCGTAAGCAATGGCCGTCAGATCAATTTACTAGGCCGGGGCGTAACAAGGGCACTTAATGCAGGGCGCATCGCGGTTAGCATCTCATTCAGCCAGCAGTGGGTACATGGGGTAGTGGTTCCATGGCACTGGGGTGATCGTTCCTTTCTCAGAACACACTTTCTTTTTTCAATTTGGTGCAGTTGGAAACAGGAGAAGGGGCTCTGGGAGCTTGCCTGGAGCGCAGGCTTGAACTATGGAAGGAGCCGTGTTGTGAGAAAACTGATTGGTCTGCACACACGTCCGTCACGGTTACATGCGACTTTAACGAATTACAAAACAACCAATTTTTAACAAACCCAAAATACAACAAACAAAAAATAATCATTATTTTTCTTCGTCTTGGGGGGCCCCCCATTTTTTTTATTAATACTTTTCCCCACCCCAAAAACGACTATTCCCATTCCCAAATACATATACATAGTTTTAACAAATTAGTAATTTTATAGGCGAAAAACACAGGGACAATAACTACCGCTAAATGCACCCATTGTACCCATTTCAGGGCAGCAGGGACAGATGATGTTAATCGTGTCATAGCTAATGAGGATCAGCTTGGTTTGACTGCAGCCAACAGCTTTAAGAAAAAGCAAGCGACATAGAGCAGGCAGTGGAAAAAAGAAGGTCCTCTCCACCACATCCATTAGAGGGATGTGTGAGCAACACCCAAAATGGAGTGGTTTCAAATAATGCGGTTGATGACACCTTAGATCAACATTTAGTGAATAAGGCACGAGCAGTGCTCCAGATAAGATTTTGAGGTGGGAGTATTTTACTCCCTTTTTTTAAACTTTGAGAGTAAATGTGATTTCAAGAGAGTAAAAATGACATTTCTCCGTTGCAAGAGAGTAAAATGTATGTGACATTGAGCTGATGTGTTAAATGTTAAAGGTATTTGTACCGCGCACCGTCACCAACGGAATTGGTCCCCAGGCGCTCTGGCGGATCTGAAAATGATAAGGTAGGATGGGGTGGGTTAGTAAGGTGAAGAGGGAGTACGATAGTGAGAGGAGTGGTGTTCTGTTGGCAGCTTCAACTCGGTATACACCAGATGCTGAGCTTTGGTGCGGGTATTGGATCGGAGACCGGCCGCGTGTGCTGTTCGTCCAGCTTACGTGTTGTTGCAGTGTTGTGAAGTGCGTGCGGCTTGTTGTGCGAGAGATGGTTGTGTGAGTTTTTTGAGTGAGATAAGTATGCAGACTTTGAGCTTATATTGGTTAGTGGGTTACCTGACTTTTGGCATGTTGGCATTTGCAGTTCTGTCCCAGTGTGGCACCAGTTGACCCCCACAACTCTATCTGGATGCGGTGCGGGCCAATGTTTAGAATTCTATCTGGGTGTGGGCAAGCCAGCATTCACAGTCCCGTCCAGATGCGGCGCAAGCTAGCGTCCAGGAATCTGTCCAGGTGTGGGCATGCTATCATTCGCAACCCTATCTGGATGCTACGCAGGCTGGTGTTCACAATTCCAAGTGTGGCACACGCCAACATTCAAGTTTCATCTAGGCGCGGGCTTGCTACCCTTCAATCAGTCCCATCTAGATGCGACGCAGGCCAATGTCCACAATTCTAGGTGTGGCCTGTGCTAGTCTTCGGGTTTCGCATTGGTGGGGGCATGCTAACGTTCGAAGTCCTATCTGTGTGCAAAAACTGTATGGAAATCATTAACATGCGGCAGCTTTCTTCATTGTGACATTGCACCTTTTATTATTTCTCTAAGGTCTGGCCATTTGCTCTCTCCTGTATATATTTAAATGTTGAAAACACACAAACCTAGCCAATTACATAGTAAAGCAAACATGAATTGTATTGTGTGTTTTGAGGTTCAATAACAGAATTGTCTTTTGATGTTTAATGAAAGTCCTCATTTCCTGGGGCTATTACTCTCTAATGGTATGCCAATGTTATGTTACAACAGTGCAGAGAGACAAGGACTCCATGCTAAATTCTATACCTAAGCTCATGGTCAAATGGTTATTTATATAGGGCTTTTGGCAAAGCGCTGTACATAGAACATATTGATCACAATTATCACCAAACCTAAGTCGATTCTTCTGTATCGACCTCGAAAGGATGAATGGCTGACTTGGCCTTGCTGGGATTCGAACCTGCAACCTACAGATCACACAGATTGCAGCAACGAGCGCTCAACTGGCTGAGCTATCTTATTAGCCAACGACTTTCGTAGGTCGGTAAACTGAGTATCGACTGAAGTATAATACTCACAGTACCTAGATGTTGGACGAACCATGTATGAAGCGCTACATAAAGTTAAATACCTATCTGGATTATCACAGGGACAGGTTTTGCAGAGTTTCTATTTCATTTACAAATGTAACTTTCATTTGTTTGTTTTTGAACAGTGCTTGTGCTTCCTGCAGTGTCAGGTTTTGGATGTTTTAATTGTAGTCTTGAAGATTAGAGAGGCTAGAACACCTGTGATTGGTGTAATGAATCGCACACCCTTGAGCAAAGACTCTGCTGCCACTGACCATTTATAGTAATGTACTCCATTGACTGCAAGGTTGAATGGATGTAAACTGGACCGTGCATACTCATCATACTACACACTGTTTTTATAATTAGAGTGTAAATCAGATTATCAGTGTAAAAATGATCTGCCTCCGCATGATTATTCACTCAGCACAGGAACTCTGACAAATACAATTGTGCAATACTGGTTTGCTTTCACTGGGGGGAAAGCATAATTTGTTACAAAAGATTGATTCCCAATTGCAACTTAGTTTTCCATCTTATTAATTATACAATCCTAAAATGTTAGGAAAATAAATATGCACAGTGCTTCAGTTTGGTCCGTGATTATCAACACAGCAGAAGCTGAATGGAAAGAAACCATTCCCTTTATCACAGTGTGCAGCTTCTTTATTTGAAAGGCATCAGAGACATACTTCTGTTTCAGATGCTTTTGTCCATGGAATGCAATTATATCCATGTAGATAAAAATCAAAAGAAGTGTTCCGGTTTCTGTCAAGTAACCTGACCTTTTCCCTTCCCTCTGCTCTAAACTTGTGTGTAAATGTACACAGGAAAATAATAAAGCTGTCGTATTTACAAGATTTTCATGCGTAAAAAGGTCTAGCACGCACCTTATCTGGTGGCCAGAAATTATGTTCTATTGAGCCAACTAGGTTGGAAACTGTTTCACGATTACCAATATTAGAAGCAGCCAATTCTAACACCACCGGCTGTTGAAGAACGTGTGAGTTACATGCGAAAGATGATGCACAGAATATTAACGTAACCCAAACGATTATTGGTTTCTGTTTCCTTCTTTCTACTGGCGTTGCTTATGTGAGTGTTGATGTACTTGTTTGTGTTATGATGAAAAATTGTTAATAAAAAAATGGATTATTGGTAGGATATTTACAAATCATCTTTTTCACTAAATCGTAGTCCTATAGCGTATATGCTATACCTCAATCATTCAACCATGCGTAATAAAAATAAGTTAATTTGGTCAAACTTCTAAATTGTGACATTATAAATTTGTTATCACACTTTTAAACATTATGCACCTTTTATTATGATTGTGTACGGATCTCACCAACAAGTGAACAGCAGAAAGCTCTGACCATATGCATTAGAAGGCTAACTAGCACAATAGAACATGAAAGTAAATAGGTTTATAGGACAGTGCTTTCAGGCAGACCATCAAGGAAATACAACACTCAGTGGGAGGGAAGTGTGCAACCTGAGTATCTGCAGTCCAAATACAACATCCTCTCCGCTCACCAGAGCCTAGGCAAGGCCTGATAATCTACAGGCAAAACTCCTCCTAAAACCGCAGCAAAGGGCCATCCCTCACTAATACAAGCAGTCACATGCATTATAATTTAGCTTGCTTATGGTATTGTAGGATTGCAGAACACCTGGTCAATAGCACTGATATATTGGGATTAGATCAATAGGATTCTTGAGCCTGTGATGAAGTGCAAGTTGGAAAGGGGTAAAGGTGGATCATTAGAAGGTGTAAAATGCTCACTCACAAAAAGCAATATTAGAGTTCAAAGCACTCTGCCTGCTTCATAAAGCCTTAGAGAGCGGTATTGGGCTATGGCACTCCACCATTGAGATGTATGAGACCCAGGACCCACAACTTGATTGCTACCCAGCAACGCAGTGGATTCTCATGGTAGATTGCTTTGCTACTAGGGCTCTTCTGCCCCATCCCCTACGCCTTGAACCACATAGTCTCAAGATCAGATCACAGGTGAAGACTTACCTGTTACAGCCAGGCTTTGGCGATTGGCCTGCGGTACGTCCATGAGGACTCCTCATTCATGACCTTGACTCTATCCGTCCCCCAACCTTCAAGAGCACTCTGAACCTGGCACTCAGTGGCATCTGGTTCACTACTTGTCTCATGATAATTAAAACCAATAAAACGGGTCTGGTGCACTGTGGCTAGCGTACAATGATTGACAGCATGCAATGACCTTTTACCATTACACTTTAGAAGGAGAAGGATAGCATTAACACATGCACAAGGTATGCTACATAATATACAATGTGTATAGCAGAACATCTGCCATTCACACACCCTCTTGGTGCCAATAACCTCCTGACTTGCACTGGCAGACTGTGAACATAATCCACACTAACTACTAATGCATGCCTACTACCCTTTAAAAGCAATAAGCCATTTGAATCTTTTTCTATATATAGTGACTTTGTGACACCAATCCAACCATCTTAGTTCACGGCAGAAAGGAACCCATCTCCTCTTGAGCACAGGAGGATACATGTTCCTTTAAGGCACATTAGTTCAAGTCCTCTTTCGCTGTTTAATCAGACGCCTTACCTTCTTGAACATTCTGGTGGAGTCCTCGCTGATCTGCATGAAGCGCATGATGACGTTGTTCAAGTAGATGTCGCTCAGAGTCGCGTGGTCCTTGCTTTCCCTTCTGACCTGGTTCAAAAGCAGGTACCAGCAGTTCACCGGCGACAAGAGATTCTGGTCTTTCCTGTGAAGGACAAACGAGCCATGAATACCAATTACCCCGCCACGTTCAATAAGATGAAAGCAATTCTTGAAATGATAGGCTAGTTGTCAAAAATGCATGCAAAAATAGGACGAGTCAAATTCAAAATGTCTTCACACTAAACCAGTGAAAATATGTTTGACACCCAATACGGGGGAGCATGCTCTAACTTTGATCGCATAAGGTAAACAATATGATCGATATCATTACCAAAGTCTTGTATATTGTAGAACAAGGGTTTGCAGTCTGCATCTCCAATTGTTTTAAACTACGCCTCCCATGATCCCTCACCATTGAATTTGCTTGCACAGTTGGATGGGATTTGTAGTCCATACCATTTGGAGAGACAAAGTTGGAAGACCACTGTTGTCGGACATTCTTGTATATCTGTCAAGTAACTCAGTGGTTTAATCCATCCACTGCGGACATCTGTATAAAATAAGGCCACATTTCATATCCCAGCAACTCTATTTAGCCTCTCATCCTTCCAAGGTACATGTAACCAATACCATGGACTTGGTATATTGTTGGATAGAGGCAATTCAGCTTCCAAAGACAGAGACACAAGAGTACTCATGAAACACAATTATTGCAATTTCCATGCCTGTTGCAATACATTTTGTAGAGTTAATCCAAAGTTCTACGATTGGCCAGCATCCAATGGGGTGTTTTATTAAAACACCAAATGTAATATTTACAGCTATTGTAAATTAAATGGTGCAAAGAACTCACCAATTCGGTGAGCACTCAAAAATTCATAATCTCTGATTTTGAATAAAGATGTATGCAGTATGTCATACATGCATGCCTGCCTACATTTGCTAAAGAACAACCCAGAGGATGTCGTCATTGGACACCCTGCCCCCTTTTCACTGAGATTTCGCCACAATCACCACCCACATTCTTTTAAAACAAAAATCAACGTCAAATGACTCCAATCTGAGCGAGATTTACGCTCATGTGCCCATACCTCGATGCGATTGGCTATTAACAGTCTGTTTGCAGCCAATCACATCGAGGTGTGGGAAGAGTTACTGGAAGGGCTGGAAATACCAGAGACTCCATGCTCTCCCCCGAAAGACCTGGAGAAGAGAGTAAAAGCCTGGAGTATTCAGGATAAACCTGGAGACTAGGCAGGTATGCGTGCATGGTGAGGGGTGTAGATAGTGTGTACGATCCGTCTCACAAAGAAATTCAAGACCTAAAATATGTGGAGAAAGTGGCGGATAGTTGGAAACAACGATACAACGATCTCACGGCGATGTTAAATAGGTACCATGTTTTCACATGTTATGAGGAACATTCGTACACATGTGACTGCGGTGCACAACACATTCAATTGCAATGAATTTGAGGAGCAGTGATTGGTTGGTTTTAACATTTTAGGGGGTGCAATACAAAAGCAATTGAGAAAAATAAATATTGTGTCTCTATAAGAGGCAGAAATATGTGTTATTCTGTGTATGTATAGTGTTCAGGTTTCCCAATTTCATGTGTGAGAAAGCCATCCAGTCAATTTTCGAGGATGCTGTTAAACAGTTAAGGGCCCAAAAATGGAACATGACTCAACATGTTGTAAGTGAAAGGCAGCGGAGAGATATGTAGACATGAGGTTTACGATTAAATGAACCAGCAAAGGGCATTTATAGGATCTCTTTGGGTCCAAACAATATCACAGCCTTCATTAATGCCTCTTTCTCCACCGGATTGGATCCCCCATACCTCAGGGAAGCTTGGGTCCTCCCACTTCTAAAAAAAATAAAAAAAATAAAAATACCATCTCTGCCAACTACCGCCTCATTACCACAGTACCCTTCCTCCTCAAGATTCTCAATAGAGCGGCATATATTCAAATACAACGCCATCTCGAGTCTTACCAAATCCTTGGAATGCGACAATCAGGCTTCCGTCCAGGGCACGGTACAGAATCGGCGCTCCTAGACCTGAAAATTCAGAAGGATAAGATCAGAGACAAAGGGAAGCTTCCCATGCTTCTTCTCTTAAACCTATCCGCGGCCTTCGACCTAGTCGATCATAACATACTATGTTACCATCTAACATCCTCAGCCTCCTTCTCCAAGGAAGCAGCCTCCTGGATCGCCTCCTTCCTTGAAGGAAGAGTAATGAAAGTCTTCTCAGAGAATGCGTGCGTGTCGCCTTCCTCTATCAACTGCGGAGTCCCCCAAGGCTTGTGTGTCTCATCCACGTTCTATAACATATTCACAAAGCCCCTTTTTGACCACCTACACTCCCTCGGCATCACCTACACCAATTATGCGGATGACACGCAGATTCTCCTTCCTCTCACCAGCTCCTACCTCAATGATGCTGCTACTCTGAGCTCCACGTACGCCACCATCCAAGCCTGGATGGCCACCCATGGACTGTCTCAACAACGAGAAAACAGAACTTCTCATCACTGGCCCCTCCTGCGTACTAAAAAAATGAGACCTCAAGTACTCAACCTTCAACATTGATGGCTCTGTGATCCCAGTCTCCTCATTCATGAAAACGTTGGCAGTCTATCTCAATGACACTCTATCCACGACCCGCCAAGTCAGCGCCATCTGTTCTGCGGCAGCTTACCCTACTAAACGTATTAATGTTACCAGATCCTACCTCACCACGCACGTACAACTGTGTAACTATCACCCGCGCAGTGGTGGGTGCTAGGCTAGATTACGGCCGTGTACTATTTGCCAGCACCTCATATTGCAATCTAAAGAAACTCCAAACGGTCCAGAACAACGCCTCACGTGCAGCACTCAATATTTCTAGCTCAGAACACATCTCAATGGCCCGCAGAGCAGTTCACTGGCTCCTTATCAGTGAAAGAATCTCATTCAAAACGCTGATTACCCCCAAATGCATCTCCAAATCCGCCCCCTTACCTATCGCAAACAATCACCAAGCCCCAAAAGACCAGGCCCACCAGATCCCCTTACACCAATAGGCTGGTGCAACCCAATTTCAAACGCGCCAAAGCAGGTGGCGCCAGTTTTACAGTCATCGCAGCGAAACAATGGAACTCCCTCCCACATGCTCTTAGAGCAGCAGATTCTTTCTGGGTCTTCCACAAAGCCCTCAAAACATGGCTGTTCAATTAACACTGGATATGTCTGCAACAGTGTTGCCTTGATGTTTTTCTTCGCCTTCGGGCTACATGTAACCGGACTCACAGTGCCCTGATGCCTAAGGGTTTGTCTGCGCGCTATACAAATGAAATAAATAAATACATTGAGCTTTACTAATTTTAAATGCTCGCTACTGTGGAAATGGAAGTGCTAATTAATTGAATGATTTCAACAATGTTTTCATTAAGGTTTTTAAGCTAAAAGTGATGTGATAATTAATTACACACAGTGAGACAGCCGATCTAGGTGAAAACTATTTTCGTCTGTGGCAGACGGGGTCATTTAAATGCGCTGAATAAAATGCACATCTGAGGAAGAGTTCCGCCATTTTGTGTTCGGTGAATGTAAACAATTAAAATGTCGCCAATTCTCTTGCCTCTGCTGCCTGTCAAAGAAACCTTTCCGATAATGTGTATGTTTTATCCGAGTTATTAATGACAGGATTCGTGGTTTGACAGGAAGGTTTTACATTTCAAGGAATGGCATTTGGGGGCGTCAATAATTAAGTTTTAGGAAACTTGCTACATTCAGAGTGAAAGGTTTGAATGGGTCTTACAAATATGGAATTTTAAAATCGGTGGAAATTTCACAAGCCATCCCAGTTGTGTTAGACGTTTTCATTATTAAACAATCTGTGGCTTGCCAGATTCCATTATAATTGATAAAGAAAATGGCAGGTACGATTTGGGAAAGGATCATTGTAACCCTATGGGCTTCATCACGACTTGGGCGGTAACGGTATTAGAGCGGGTGGTATTAGCCCTACCGCCAAACTCCCCGGCGCTAATAGCGCCGGATCACGAGTTCGGCGGTAATGTAACTCCCCATTCCCCACTGAGCCCATTCGGGAATGCCCCATCCCCCATTGGGCTCAATGGGGAATCTTCGCGCTAATACCGCCGGCGGATTTCCCGCCGAAGCCCTGACCCTTAAATCCGGCGGTAATAGCGCTACCGCCGGATTTAAGGGTTACCGCCGAAGTCGTGATGAGGCCCTATGTCTGGTAACGGGAAGCGCGTGCGCTCTGAAGTTTGCAATGACTGAAGGAACTGAACACGCCGGGCGAAGCTCTGATGGCAACCAGAGCAGCCATATTGGGGGAAGTCAGTTTCATAGACCTCAAGGGGACATTTCTGTTCCCCACCCCACTTGCCACGCCGTAGCGCAGTGTTCAGTTAACAGGGATTTGAAGGTCTCGTCTGAGGTGAGAGACTTTTTTTAAAATCTGTCGTGCTGTGTATGGGTGGCCTTATTTCTAAAGGGAGGCCCCCAGAAGGTGTTTTTTTGAGATCCTGTTCCAATATCGGCTCAACTGTCACATCTCCCGTTGTGGCTGATGAATATCACACCTGAAGTGTCTTGCCTCAACCAGATGGCTGTCCTCAATGCGACAACAGAAGGATTTTAAAGTGCTGATTTTTCATTATTTATTTCTTATTTCCTTGTGTTTTGAATTTAGCTGTCCTGAAAGTGAACGCTCCATGCACACATGGTTTACTTAGTGCGTAATAGTTTATTAGGCGTGGATAGGCCGCTGTGCCATGCTGGCTGCGCCCAACAAGTCACGCCTAATACGGACCTGCGGCCAAAGTGTTGCGCCAAAATGGCCGGTGCCAAAACCGCTGTGCGATAAGAGGGCCTAACGCCACTAACACCTCAAAGGCACGTCTCCCTCAAAGCAAACCCCGGCCCCCTCCTCGCCCCTGTGCCCCCATCCCACATTATTTCCAGCACTGGCGCTGGGACATGGAAGGTTGTGGTTCGAGCCCATCCCGAGATGGCAACATTTTGGCGTTATGATGTTTATATAGTTTATAATTGTTGGCAGATTAAGTTGTCCCCCTCCCTTTGCCCAAAAGTGGGACAGGGTTTCTAAAAAAAGACATTTTAAAACTCGGTACAGGGGGAAGAAAAGGCACAATTCCGAGACAGTCCCTGCAAAGCCGAGATGTCGGGTCCCCCTGTTCCAAATGCATATTTGAATTAATTTTTTGTTTTGGCGATTAGGTGGTGATTTAAGTGCTGCCCATATAACACAAATATTTTGAAGCTTAGATATGTGCGAGATGATATGCCAGGAGGGGTCACACTGCCCATGGGGGTGTTTGGCTTTATACACACTTATTGATTGCCCATGGCCATGGCAGTCCCTGCGGCTGTTCCCACCCACTAACTGCCCCACCCAGCCTAAAGCACTTCTCCCATTGGGTAACTCCTTGCGCTAGCTCTCTGCCTTTATGCAGATGCAGTGTTACTTCTAAGCAGTCTTATAAAAGGTAATGGCTCAGCAGCCGCTTGAGACCAGCGCCTGCTGCAATAGAAATGTATTAGCCAAGTATGCCTTCAGCAACTATGAATGCCTTTGCCTTTGTTCCTTGCACTGAATTCCTGTTAAAACCAATCATTGTCGAAGCCAATGATTCAGTCTATTGAATAGAAATTAGAAAGGCACTCACACAATATGCCCACGTATACACACACCATGTGCCAGCTGATGCCAACTTATGTCCAGGTGCTGTCATTAGGGCTGTGCCTGGAAAATGTATTTCCCATGGATACAGAAAAGCCAAATGCTTTGCCAATGCATCTTATACGATTGTAGCACAGCCCCTCACAGAAATGTGGTACTTGCCCAACACACTCTCTACTAAGCAGGTATGCTAATATACATTGTTGAGACACTTAAGACCTTGTCCAGACAGAGCGCTAAAGGCTACAACCATAATGGGACCAGTTGAATGGGGGACAGGTGTGGTCACACATTCAGCTGGATGGCCCACCTACACCTTCCCAGGCACCCACAGCGCTCTACTCATAGGCTTCACTAGGGGTAGAAAGGAAATGCGCCCTCTGGTTCTTTCTTTGGAGGACGGGAAACCACACCATTGATCTCAGGCCAAAGGTGGCAAGATCTATTTAATGCATTTACCTATTGTACTCGAGAATTCCATCAGCCAGGCCCGCCCAAAGGTAGAATGCTGTCCTATACTAAGCCCACCAGAAGGTGCACCCCAACGACCAGTCTGCCGCCACAGCAATGAGACACCTAAGAAAATCGACACCGCAGACAAAATCCTTCCGAGTCGAAGGTATGTATAATCTGCACCACATCTGTGGGCACATGCCGCAGGCACGGCCTCCATCCCTGCACTCTAGAATGCAGCAATGGCTACGACAATTGCCATCTAGCAGCTCGCATAGCCATCTGCACTGAAACTCCTTACGTGCCTCAACACCCCAGGCTTTAGTATACAGCGACAACCTACGTAAACATTTGGTCTAGCTGGACACACATCGAGATTCCTGTACTAGCACTATCTTAAACAGCCCACATGCCTGACCTCCTCGAGATTCCTGTACTAGCACTATCTTAAACAGCCCACATGCCTGACCTCCTCGAGATTCCTGTACTAGCACTATCTTAAACAGCCCACATGCCTGACCTCCTCGAGATTCCTGTACTAGCACTATCTTAAACAGCCCACATGCCTGACCTCCTCGAGATTCCTGTACTAGCACTATCTTAAACAGCCCACATGCCTGACCTCCTCGAGATTCCTGTACTAGCACTATCTTAAACAGCCCACATGCCTGACCTCCTCGAGATTCCTGTACTAGCACTATCTTAAACAGCCCACATGCCTGACCTCCTCGAGATTCCTGTACTAGCACCATCTTAAACAGCCCACATGCCTGACCTCCTCGAGATTCCTGTACTAGCACCATCTTAAACAGCCCACATGCCTGACCTCCTCGAGATTCCTGTACTAGCACCATCTTAAACAGCCCACATGCCTGACCTCCTCGAGATTCCTGTACTAGCACCATCTTAAACAGCCCACATGCCTGACCTCCTCGAGATTCCTGTACTAGCACCATCTTAAACAGCCCACATGCCTGACCTCCTCGAGATTCCTGTACTAGCACTATCTTAAACAGCCCACATGCCTGACCTCCTCGAGATTCCTGTACTAGCACTATCTTAAACAGCCCACATGCCTGACCTCCTCGAGATTCCTGTACTAGCACTATCTTAAACAGCCCACATGCCTGACCTCCTCGAGATTCCTGTACTAGCACTATCTTAAACAGCCCACATGCCTGACCTCCTCGAGATTCCTGTACTAGCACTATCTTAAACAGCCCACATGCCTGACCTCCGGGTTGCGTACTAGGGCCCAGCCAGCCCCCTAAGTCCTATCCCGGCAGTAGGATTTCAGGATTGGTAATGATACCTATGGCAATTATGATTTCGCCCACACTTTTGATTTAAAATAAACACAGGGTGTTTTAGTGGTTCGTTTTTCAAATGCTTTGGTCTATGTTGGGAATTCAGACAGAAAAATTGGAATGCTTTGGGGAATTTGGGATTTCAGACCCCCCTTACTGAAAGGCCTGTGTTGGGAAAGCTGGATAGAAAGGTTGAACTGATTTGAGAACAAAGACGCCCCTCTCCCTTAACAAAGTCGGGACCAGCAGGATAACAAGGATTACCTAATTAAATTATAAGTTATCATTTTCAGCAGACACTGGGAAGTGAGCTTTGTTAACAAAATTCACTGCGTAGTGTTCTGTCAAATGGGGAATTAATTAAATTAATATTTTTGTTTAAATAGGCTAAGGATCGACTCAGTTTTGCCCCCCTCCCCACCCACTATAAAGGGAAAGGATTCAAGGCAACCAGACTCCCCTGCATTTTGGTATCCCAGGGCTCAGTTCTACTTACATAGCAAGCCTCTATTTAAGGTTCAGGAAAGCAAGCTGCATTCAGAACACTATGGAAAGATAGGGCAGGGGTCTGGTCACTCCACTCTCAAAGATGGCCTTCCGCTCTCCACAATAGGACCCAGTCAGCTTTGAGGCCTTCCTAGAGATAGACAGCTCCATCCAGATGCACTCTCAGCAAGCTCCTCTGTTGTCTCCTTACAGCTGTCAGATGGTCAGTTTCAGCAGCCTTCCTGATGGTCTGTTTCCGGTCTGTCAAGCTTTTTTCGTCTGTCCTAGTGCAGTCCCCCTTATATAGCAGCGATGATACCACCAATTTTACAATCTTGGGGAAGTACCCTGCAATAATCCTTGCCACTAGGATTGGACAGTTACCCTGATTTCTCCTCCCAAACCCAGCCTCCAAGTCAGGATTGGGATAGGGGTCTGGAGCAACATATGGCAATTCCCATTTTTAATCGTCCTTTGTTCTCCTTTCAACTTTTTGGCAAAAACTAGTCATGTATCACAACATCATAATTTTACTAGAAACTGCCATACTAAACATATTTTCTGATTCAGCTACTCATGGAGAATTAGATAAGCCACCCACCAAATCCGTACCATGTAACACGGCCATGTGGCACCTATCTGCCATTTCCATAAAAAGCACAACAGTTTTGAATATGTAAATTATTAAGCATATCCCTAATTTCATTTTCCACCCGCTCACCAACTCTCACATTTAGAACATGTTCAGATCAGCCAGAAACCTAGTTTCATTGGCCGTTACAGTTCCCCGAGTCACAGGTAGATGAATTTGATATCCCAAAAATCGCCTGGAAATAACATAAGAAAATGGTACACAAATGAAATCCATCCGCCTTATGATGGCTGAGAAAAAGGCCTAAATGATAATAGTCCTTTTAATTAATTGTGAATCTTCATGTGAAACAAATGGCCCTTCTCCTGCCGTCCGGCCATTTGTTTTCACTGGGTCAGCCTGTACCCAGATTTTTTTTTTATCAGTGTCCTTTGTGTTGGAAACTTGCTCTTTGAAGTTGGTGCCCCATTTTCACACGTTAGTCATGCTCCAGCGAAGAGTAACTTTTCTTGAAGCCAGTGCTTTGAGAGCAAGCAGGTCTGGAGAACACTGAATGTTGACACCTTTAGAAGGGCTTTTTATTGCAATTGGTAATGAAATGGGCGATGTGACTTCCAGGCTGGGAGTGGGAGATGTCCTTGTGAGAGTTTGCCCACAGCCAGCAAAAGGGTCTGCCTAGGGCGGACTTGTTTTCATGAAGACAAAGCGGCTCTTCAACTGTCACTGGAGGTTTGTGGGTGAAACATAATATACATTGCTTTTTGTCAACCCGCACATCATGTATTGTTTTCCTGACATTTTTCTGAGAGCAGTGATACTTGTTCACTTTTCAATACTGCTTTTATTTCCACACACCTGTGCAAGCAGTTTTTTGTCAATGTTTAAAAATCCTGTTTTCTATGTGACGGGGATCTTTGATTCCTCTTTCTTTTGTAAATTAAAATGCTGCTTATCCATTGATAATGACAGGTAGGGCCATTTCCACATGGCTCTTTAATTTTACTTGATAAACAAAAACAAAGGCCAGGCCGTTTTTGTTTCAGTGTTTAAAATCATGCTTTTCCTGTTGAAGGGACTTCTGTTTGGGGCCTTTAAATGCAACCCACAGTTTCACAGGCAAACAGATTTCAGAACAGTTACATGCGTACGAACAAGCAGGAAGAAAGTAAAATAAAACACAAGAAGCTAATGCTCCCTTGTTCTGTAAGCTTAACATCAGCACATTACTTCTTCTTTCAATGGGGAGTGGGCACAACCCATAACGCCTCCATACAATTCACTTCCGTTGCCCTCCCATCTACACTAACAACGTTAGATCCTCTTTTTTGTAGGTAACTGTGATTTTGAAAACCAAATGGGGTAATTGATTTTAAGGGAGTTTGTCGCCATTTCATTTTTGTTTCTTGTGAAAATCTCAAATCCGAGCCATCAGCTCTAGAATGCTAGCAGCAGTGGTCGAAGTGAGTGGGAGTGGAGATCCATATTATTGTTTTCGAATTTTTGCAGTCGACATTATGACTGCACACCGCAAAGCACTGACCTTATTATCACCTGCACACAGTGGTGTATTTAGGCTTTCTACGGCACATGGTCCACCTAAGTACATGCATCCCACTTTATTCCCCCCACTTTATTCCACCTCTGCCAGACGCTGCACCATCACCAGATTCAGCCCCTTCTACAAACTCTGTCCGCGCTGTCCAGGCTATAAACGCAGGCCACTATTTTTTCCACCATTTTTGCTCCATAACATTACAAGGACATTATTAAGGTTGCAGGCATTAGAAAGTTGTTGCTTCCTCTTTATTAATTGAAGCCTGTCATCTTCTATGTTATGTTAGTACAAAGATTGTTTTTCGATACCTGCGGCCCACGATTTGGAGAAGGCAGTGTGTTCTACAGTTGAGTGCACTAGAGGTAATTGTTACGGCTAATTGTCTACTTTTGGTTAAGTCCAAAAACAATCTTAAGCGGTCTGCCAACTGGACACAAGTGAGAGAAGGTTGGAATGAGGAATTTTGGTTTCAATGCGAATATCTGGTTTCTCTTACAAATTGCCTGCTGTCACTCTATGAGAAGCACCTAGACTGGTCTGTAATGTTAATGCCACTACATTTCTACATCCGGTCCTGTCAAATGGTGAAGTAACATGTAAAATATGTGCAAGTGGTACAAGCACATCGTATAAACATGTTGAATAAAAATAACTCAACCCCTTCTCATGGTTACACCTGGGGTGTTAGGGGGCAACATGGAAATAAGGCAAGTTACCTGCTGCAGCCAATGTACCTCCAATCCCTTGGGCTGGAACGCCATTAAAATATATCAAAATCACAAGTGAAATTTGTAAACTCTGCCCGGGCATAAACATCTCAGTAGAGTAAAGGCAGGTGGAGAAGGTTCTTGGAATCTGTGGCTGTGCATTCTCATGGTGGAGTAATGGATAAGGGTGACCCTGAACATTCATGTGTGGGAAGCAACAGCATTACTCGTAGCTGCACAATGCAGGCATCTTTCAGAACAATGAAGTGGTACACACTGTTTACATCATTGCTGTTTGTGCAATTGTTCAAAATACTCAACATTCCAAGAGTAAAATTGAGTAATGGATCGGGTGTTCCAGCACAATATGACCTTTGTGGGTGCAATTTAGGGTATGGGTTTTCCAGCTTGTGTTACAGATCATTTAAAATGTTTGTAGAGTTGGTTGGACTGTACAATACATAGGAACATTTTGAGATGTGTGGGTATAGATATAGATGTCTTGCTGTCATTCGAAGTACTGTTTCACAGTAAAAGTCCTACCTTGTATTTAAAATGTAATTAATGTAAAGATTACTTAAAAGCATCACAGTTATGCATTGTGTGACATACTTGGCAGTTGGTTCTCCTGCGTGTAGCAGAATGTCATCAAAGACACATGATAAACCCAGCAATGCCATGTGCCTGCTTAGCACGGAGCAGCTTCTGTAAAGATGGCTGAATGGATATCTTTACGGGCCACCTTTACAGCTGTGAAACAGTGTGTACCTTTGGCACACAGTTTTTGTTCTCACTCTTCTATGGCTCTGGGTTTCCTTTCACAGGTTTTTTGATGTACTTGCGCATTCAGATTTACTCTTTGCCATTTTTACTTCTCTGTGATCTATTTCATGCTTGCACCTTTTGGGCTGCCACAAACCTCTGAAATGTGGGGAGGGAAATTAGTGCTTGCTTCTGAATATCATTTTAGCGTCAATACAGAACTCTCTGCTTGACTTAAGCATAGGCACACGTTTAATATCGTAAAATGATGCATCATTTATAAACTTTACTTTGCTGAAGGGGAAAACCCCAATTTCTGCAGCTGTTTAAACAATGCATGTTGTGTATTGGAATATAAAAGTGATTGCTTAACACAGTGCATGTGCGTTTTGATTAGGAGAACTCCAAAGATAACGTGAAGTGGCACCAATATAAGCAATGAGATTTTTTTGCTGTTTTGCATAATAAAGAGCATTTTGGGAAGTTAATATGTAGACCTTTAGATGGCACAGGCATTCAACCCAACAATCTCCCACTCCAATAACCTTTAGAGCTTGACGTTTTGTCGATCAGCTAAGCAAGAAAGTCTGGCAAGTTAGAAGTAAACATCGGTAGTCAGCCTGCAAGACAGAGGTTCAAATCCCATCGGGGCTGACTCAGCCCTTCATACTTCAGAGCTCGATACATTGAGAATGATTAACTTGGGCAATAAATGCACCTACTGGCACAGTAGTTAGAAGCTGGAGGAATCGGTCATGATAACTTTACGATTATCTTAGGAGCACAGTGAGGAACGAATGCAAACTACACGCATACCAGAGACGTCATTTCACCAAAATGCCAGGTGTAGCAGAAGTGACATCATACGACCCTTGCCCCCTGATGACATCACAGGAAGTGATGTAATTTGACCCACCCCCAAATGACATCACAGGAAGTGATGGCAAATGACCTTCAGATTTTTTAGATTGTATCTAGCACCCGTGTTTCTAGGTGCTCTCATTTCACCCAGATATAAGAACCGAGGCACAGAGGGAACATGATTTGTCCACGATTACACATTTGGGGAATGCCATTTTCAAGATTCGACGTGCGGTCTATATGTAAAACATACATAATGCAGTATTTCTAACAGGGTAACCGAAATCTGTAACGCAGGCTACAGCTAGTGTATGAAACATCGATAGATCAATGGACACAGCAGTATGTGTTATCTGTGGCGTTGCTGTGTTAAACAAGCCAAAAAAGCACTGACCGGTGGAGGCGTGCGCTGCTGTTTAACCAGGAGAAAAATGCTGCCTGAGCAAGGCCTGAAAATTAAATCATTGACCAGGATTTAGTACCAACAAATGTATATATGATTCAGCTACCACTACGATAGAAGAAACCTATTAGACTGGTCTGCGTGCATACAGGGGAGTGCAGCTGATAATGTTATCTTTGCAGGAGTATAATACCTACCCATGACCCCCGCATAGTGTTTTTTATTTTAGCATAATATTGAGTGTCAGAGGACTTTATTAAAAAAAACACCATTTAATGTAATATCATTGCTGCAAATAAATTCACATCACAGTTATTTAAAATTGAAAACACCCATGAGTTGCTTCTCACTCATGTGTGCACTGCACACTACCCCTTTGTCAGACCCAGTACATTTCCATGCTGGCTCCACCAACATATGCTAGCATTCCCATATAAGCACATACTCATGTTCGCTTTAAGGCGTTTTTCTATAGTATCATTACTGGCAATGGGCACAGAAATGGCTCTGCCAATATATTCCAGTACTCCTATGCAAGTACATACTCCCGTTAAAAGTGACATGGCACAATAGGAAAACCTGTCAACTGGTTCCAATGTAAGCCAGTCCAGACCCATAAGAACACTTATCTTGCTTTATTCATCATAGATGCTCAGTTAATAAAATGTCATGCTACAGTGAAGAACATACAGGGCGCTACGCCAAAACATCACTCTAGCCAGGTAACACTACTTATCATGCTTGCTTTTTTAAAGATGCCGAGTAATGAATGTCATGCCACAGTAAGCAGTGGCTAGACAGACTGCACCAAAATGCCACTCTTGCCAGGGAATGGCACACATGAACTTGCCTTTGCCTAAAAATACCAGTAAAACATGCAAAGTCAATAAAGAATGTGGCAAAAATGCTCCATTGATCCCCAGTCTCGCAGGGCCTTACACACACATGCATCCCCTTTCACCCACCAGTCACTCACCCATACATCTCCTCTTGCACTCGCTCACACTGGATTCACCACACAGGCACACACCAAACCCCACCCTGAACCTTCAAATGCACGCTACCACATGTATGCTCATTCACCCACCAGTCACTCACTCACACCTTCTCTTACATGGACTCATTGCATTCTCTAAACAGGCACACATCCACCCACCGACCCAGAACATTAAAAAACACGCCATCACATTCATACCCATTCACCCACCAGTCACTCAATCATACACCTTTTCCTACCCCACCCCTTGTATTTTCTACACAGGTAGCGCACACAGACAAAGGCCACACACCCAGAACATTCAAAAACACATATCATATCACTTCTCATTCACCCACCAGTAACTCACACCTCTTACATCCACTCATTGCATTCTCTACAAAGGCACCCACCCACTCAGAACATTCAAAAACACACATCACATCAGTTCTCATTCACCCACTATTCACATACACACATCTGGGATGCACTTCACACATGCAAAACACCCATTATATTACAAAATTACCTTTTTCTTGCAGCTTCGGTCCTTCCAGGCCCCCTTGGCTCCTCTGTGATGCTCACAAACAAGAACCAGGGAGCTGCTAGGAAGCCAAGGGAGAAGGGGTTGGAGCTGAACATGGCATGTGACATGTGCCATGTGCCACATGTCACGGTCAGCTCCAATCCCTACTGACTGCCTCCCCGGCTCAGCCTTCACCCTTATGGGTGAGGGCTGGGCCAGGGACCCACCAGATCTGGTGTAGTGGGTCTCCCTGCCCCACAGGCTGGTCTGTCATACCAGGAGCACCCGTTTTTTGGGGGCAAAAAAAATGTAAAGTATTAACTTTTTTTAAAATTTAAAGTTGGGTTTGCAAGGGAATCCCAGGGGTTGCAACTGTGACCCCCACGGGTCGCACTTGCGACCCCTGGGGTCCTCCAAATGACGTCCCTGA
Source organism: Ambystoma mexicanum (assembly GCF_040938575.1). Classification (NCBI taxonomy): domain Eukaryota; kingdom Metazoa; phylum Chordata; class Amphibia; order Caudata; family Ambystomatidae; genus Ambystoma; species Ambystoma mexicanum. The sequence continues at coordinate 1,166,495,397 of NC_090936.1, forward strand.
TGCATACTAGAAAGCAATGATGGATGGAGAGTGAGTAGCAGCAGCAAGTTCACAAATTACTTGTTAGATACTAGAACCAAGACAAGAAAAATCACAGTGAGAAAAGTGTGTGTCGTCTTTGCCAGGTGCCACTGCAAACGATTACATACAGCTCACATTTCCCAGTGCCACCCTTGAGAAAGCAATCCAGTCCCATGTTTTCCTTAGATGTCTGTGACTTGTAGTTGTGTCGCTTTCATTTTAAATGTAGCACTACAAATCCCAGAATTCGAAGGGGAGAAAATGGGACTGGATGGCTTTCTCACGCATTGGAACTGGGAAACCTGAGGGCGCTGGTTAATGAACTTGCCAGGCAACCGGAATGTGTTGACAAGTTCAAAGACCTCACCTGCTTTCAATATCTTGCGTGGTGCTGCCATCATTCGCCTCCCTAGAGTAAAGCAGCATTGCAAGCAAATATTTACCTGCTAAGCTCTGTCTCCACCTGATCACATTATTGCAGCTCTCGACCGGTGAAGCAGTACACACCCATGAACAAACATGTTTGTGGCTGAGAACTGCTTACTTGTATTGCTGGTGGTCCTTTGTGCTTCGTGTTTTTGCCATGAATCTCTCCGCCAGTTTTTCGAGGTTCCGCGAATATTCAGTCTCAATTTCAGCCTTTTTCCGGAAGAAATCCTGGAGGTCCTGCAGGAGCTGCACGCGCATCTCGGTCTGTTGCTCCAGGCATTTCTGCTGCTCCACCACCTGGGCTCTGATCTCTGAAGGGGGCAAAGGGGTAACATTTTAGTGTCACTGGGAACACACCTCATCACACTATGAATTGCAAAACAACTTATTACCTTAAACAATACTGTGCAAAACAACAAGCGGTCCCGTTGCCACGAGTAATTGCAAAACACCCTTTCAAACCCAACCTAGATTTGGGCACACACAGTGGCAAAGCCAGGTGCAATACGCTGGCTGCCTAATAGGTGCAAAACCAGCAGGTCTCCCCAAAATCTTTAAAGGGCAAATTATTAGGTTTGTACAGTCACCAGGGGAATTGGGTCGGAACAAGACAGCTGTGCTCCGGCAAAAACTGTCTTGTCGGAGCGCTGTTCCATGTAGACACGAGGCATGAACGCCCCCCAAGTTGAGGAAGCTCTCTGCCCCTGACTGCCATGCAGGGCTCAAGTGGAGGGTACTGTGATGTATCAGAGATGATTCCCTCAGAAATCCTGGCCTGGGACCCTTCTCATGTGGCATGGGAAAGGCAGACCATGACGCTGGGGGTGGTGTTCTGCGGGAGGATCACATGAGATTGGAGGGGGACAGGAGGAATGGGAAACCACCTTGTACAACTTTACCCGAGACACCAAACTTCGAATGGCCTATTGCAAAATAGAAGAAATCGGAAAAACAGATTTTTGCATCAGGAACTTCAAATCCCATAATTCCCGAAGTGCTGGGATGAAGAAGAGGGCTGAAGAGGAACACAACTGCAAACTGCAGCTTATTTGGATATGACACACACTTGAGGGAGACTGGGAGGATTAAAAGGCCCCCTCCGGTGCAAGCCATTAGCGAGAAGAAGCAGAGCAGCAGTCCCAGTTGGAGGATTTGTGAACTCTATCCACGTTGCAGCAGAAGCAGATACTGAAGGAGGAAGAAGAGGCTGGGACTACTATCGAGTAGCAAGCAGTAGCCGGTCCTGCAGAGGGTGTTTGCCTCCAGAAGCCCTAATTGAAGAGGTCATGCAGCGGGAAGCGTGAGAGAGGGAAGCTTGCCCCCTGGAGAACAGTTTTGCAGAGGCTGAGCACAGGGAAGCGAAAGTTTGAAAGATTTTCTTTCCCCAAAGCTAACTATGGTGGCAGGTGAGCACCAGAGAGCCTACAGAGCAAAGGAAGCTCAGTGTGTAAGTAGTGTGGGCAGCGGCAGGCTGAAACAAGCAGATTGCCGGATCGTGAGGAGCCGCTGAAGAGAAGGACATGTGAGCAGCGAGGGAAATGGACGTGCAAGCCTTACCCGGGGAGTTCAACAAGTGATTGAAATACCAGAGCGCTCTGTGACCGGTTGCGTGCTCGATGCAGGTGCTTTTATATTGGAAAGCAGTTGCGTATGTCTGTGTGAACAGAGGTTTGAAAATCACGAAAGTGTACTAAAGAGAACCAATGTGAATCTTGCCTTGCATTAGAAATTGCTAAAAGCTTGATGTTGTAAAGTAAGAAGCACTATGAAGTTCTTATAAACTGACCTTAACCACAGAGGCACTTATTGTTTTTGAACTACTGTTCGGGCAGGAGAGTATACCCGAACAGCGAACTTTGAAGTAGTAGGCCTCGCATGGGAATAAAACAGGTGGAAGTAGATCAAGTGCTGAGAAGTGGTGTTGACCAATTATATTGACACACTTTCATTGCTGAAGCAAGAACTGTACATAAAACTGCTGCAGAAGTGTTCTATATCCTCAAAACTAAAATGTTGTTGCAGAAGCATCCTGACAAAGACAATTCATGTTAATACTGTTGACCTAAGAAAATATTCTTGGTTTATGTGAAGAAGATTGTTTTTGAGTTTTATTATTACAAGTGGAAAAGAAAGAAATTTAGTTGAACAATTCCAAAGTGTTGGAACTTTGTGTTGTCAAATTGGATCCACAAGAACGGTGTTGGAACTTTTGTTACAGAACAGGATTTCCTTTTTGCTTTTCGAACTGTGGAACAGAATCCTGTTTGAATCTGGGGAAGGGAAATTCACCCAGATTATAAGGAGAGACTATTATCATGTGGACTTAAATGTTACATGTTTGTTGCCTTTGAACTGCCATGCATTACCTTTTTGATCTACCATATGTATAAGTGTGAGGGACATATACCTTTTGTGAAGAGTGTTTTCTTTAGTTTATTTTAGGCAGGGAAATCCTCTTCAGGGTAGGGATAGTGAGGCTTTTATCCAACCTTTTGAGTTAATAAAATGCCATCTTTTGAAAAACCTTCACAAAGTTGTCCGCCACAGATTTCTGGCCCCTCACGGTACACCCTGGTGGACAGCATCCACCCATTTCTTTTAGAGGCCGGATGCCATCCCCCTGTGTTTTTTAAAGGAATTTAAGAAAAATGTGCTGGCAGTGCTGCAGCCGGGCTTTGGACACTGGTCGTTCGGCTGTTAGGCTGACTTAGCCACGAGGCTACAGCAAACATTTAGCAGCAGCTAAGGAAATGTTTCATATTTACATTCTACCAAAAAACATGTTTTGTTACAGATATTTAAATATAAACGGTGCATCCCTTTTATACTTGGCCAGCAATGCTATTAAAACATATTTTAGACAAATGCTTATTTGCCTGTGCACTTTTTTAATTTGGGATAGACAAATTGAATACAATTGGAATATTTCAATCATGACATCTGTCTGAGTCCCCCCACTTTATTTTTTAGGACTTGAGCCCTGGTGCCCTGAGTCTGTGATGTGCCATGACTTTACAGACTGCATCTTAAAGTCTTCCTTTGCTCAACAGCCCAAACTCATGCTAAATTCCTTGAAACAAGCGATTTACAAAAGGGCATATTGCATTGCGAAATTAACGCAATGCAATCCCAGAATCCTTTGCAAGAGAAAAGAAACATAAGCCCCAGTGCAACTTTTCCAGAGTAAAGCAAAGTAGGATTCCCATTCTTCTGTTAAGCCTCAGAAACGAGCTAAATGGCTGACGTGGCCCTTTGCCTGTATCCTCAGATAAAAATCCTAGCAGGGGATCAATTGGGGCAGAACGAGACTGAGCTGCGCTCCAGCAAAAACTGTCTTGCCGTGTAGATAGGAGTCAGTGCTCGTTTTCACAGAATGCATCCAAAATAAAGTCGCCTTTTGTTTAACAGCCCAAACTTAAACAATAAAATATGTCCAAAGCTGTATACATGTCTCATGCTTTGCACACATTTTACTGTCGGGGTGACTTTTCTGACAGAGGACATGAGCACCATACCCAGTGTGCATTGCATGCTCAGAAGAAACGAATGTTTGAATTACTAGCACAGACATGTTTGATAAATTGGTTGTCCTTATGTTGCCAAAATGTGATCATTCTTATGTTCCCAAAATGCACTTCTTTTTATGCAAAGCAGTCAGAATCCTATATTCAGGGCATGCACATCATTTGACATTTAGCACCACCCCCCAGTCATGCCCACACCACGCCTACACCTCAGAGCCCACTTTTCCCCCCCCCGTGTGCAAAGGGGGGGGGGATACCCCAGTAAATATTTTCCATTTCTGGCACCGACAGTTACCCACTCATAGTGGAGATGAGGTTACTAGAGTAGCACCAGAATATCAAGACTAGTTAGTGTGAGTTAGCCTTAGAAAGAGAAAAGGCAAATGCAGGTTACTAATGTGGCTTGCACCTTATGAATGCTTGAGGAGGTGGAAATGGTCCGTTTGCTGCTAAGGCCACTCGGAGCGCCACCCAGAGGGAAGCTGGCCAAGGGCACATGCGCACGGATTAGGGAGCCAGTCAGTTGCGAGACATTTGTTTTGCAGAGGATAGCTCATAGTCAGCGAACGTTCACCTTTAGTTCATCGACACTGAAGTGGTGCTCTCTCACCACTGAAGTTGCTTAGGGAAAGCAAGGCTGATATGTAGGGTGCAAATGATCTGGGGAGCTGAAATCTTGGCTCTACACGACCCACAAAGGTTAATTCCCGTGGGTGGTTCGCTTATTCCGTGAATTTTAAATTCCTCTGTCGGTTCCCTTATTATGGACCGGGTGGATAGCTACACCGGTAAAGCGTTGGTCTCCGATATGAGGGCAGCCTGCACTTCAGTGGGGACCCAGCTGCAAAAGGGCCATTTTAGCCTTTTCTCCTCCCCGAGGTATGGAAATCAAGTACCTTTTAAAATAGGATAGCAATACTACCCGAAGTTCCAGAGCTTGAAAGCTGGAGGAATCTGACATGAAGCGCTATAATTATTGTTACCAACCATGTGCAGTTGCATCACTTCATACAGACCTGTCTGTGTCACCTGTTTCCATTTAGAAGTTGTGGATACATTGTCATCGCCATATACTTTTTGCAACATATATTTTGGTTTTGTTCAAAATGATCACCACCCAATAGTCCATATGAAGAATATTTTCACTGAAAAAATCCCCAGTTTTGACCAAGTTCCAGTCCTCTTCATAACATGATATAAAAGGTGTGATGGGTGAGTGCCTCACGCCAACTCCACCGTGGACACTCCAATCAACAGCGGGGTATTCCTAAAAGATGGGCCTCATTGAGAGTTTCCCGGGATCCCGCCGGTAATTCCAGCGGGAAACTACCTTTACCGTCGCTGCCGCCTGACACTCTTGGTATTCCCGAGATATTACGGGCGGCAGAGGGACAGTAAGTTCCCATCCCACCGTTAGTACTGGTGCCGGTGATTCAGGCATGTATATGCCGGTAGGGGCCTGAACACCGGCAGCTCAGGCCTGCCGGGAGATCCGTGGCCATCACCGTAAACTTCAGTGTGGCGGGGCAGAAAAAAGGCCAGAGCTGGAATTACCAGCATTTTTCTATACCGGCACTCTAGTAGTGAGCCCAATAGACACACACTGCTAACTTAAGTAATTGTGCAGGTGCGTAAGGACGCGTTAAAGGAACTGCGCTTGCCTTCTAATGGTCATGTCTTCATTTAACAAGCTAGATGTTTACTCAAAATGTATGTATATAGAGACTTTAAGTAACCTTTCCAAACATGAATATGGCTGCCAGAAAAACAAAGATCCTAAATCATGTAGCGTTCTATTGTGTGGGGTTTCTCAAAAACCAGATTACATTAGATCGCACTTAATGTTTACTGATTTTATTTCAAGGTTTTGTCTGGTGCTTTGAGTCTTGCAACTGTGCCTGTTCACTGGCCAAAGTTCTTTCAGTCTCTTTGTCAACGTTTCCTGGGAACTTGGACTTCAATTCCCTGCATGCCAGATTGCCCCAATCAATGATTTCTCACGAGGTATGTGAAAGTTCAGACCACAATTCCCACAGTGCAGTGCGTCTCATGTGAAGCTACCCAGCACTGAAATTCAGCCCTGGGTTGACTGCCCCTGCTCCTCCGCATCTTCTCCCAGTCTCGGAATCTCCTATCGGTTTGTTTCGCCAATTGCTCTATTTTTTGGTGTTCACTCACGGGTCTCTGAGTCCTTTCCACTTTTTCCAGTGGAAGGACTTGGTGTGCCCACTCCTCGCTGCACTGGCTTTCTCGTGGACCCTTCTGTGCCACTTTGCTATCTGTGCCAACATCTCTCTCCCCATGGAAGCAGCTAGGCAGCTCTGCATCTTGGTAATAGTCAGACAGCATTGCCTCTCTGGGTCCTCTGGAAGCAGCTAGGCAGCTCTGCATCTTGGTAATACTCGGACGGCATTGCCTCTCTGGGTCCTCTGAAGCAGCTAGGCAGCTCTGCATCTTGGTAATAGTCGGACGGCATTGCCTCTCTGGGTCCTCTGGAAGCAGCTAGGCAGCTCTGCATCTTGGTAATACTCGGACGGCATTGCCTCTCTGGGTCCTCTGGAAGCAGCTAGGCAGCTCTGCATCTTGGTAATAGTCGGACGGCATTGCCTCTCTGGGTCCTCTGGAAGCAGCTAGGCAGCTCTGCATCTTGGTAATATTCGGACGGCATTGCCTCTCTGGGTCCTCTGGAAGCAGCTAGGCAGCTCTGCATCTTGTAATACTCGGACGGCATTGCCTCTCTGGGTCCTCTGAAGCAGCTAGGCAGCTCTGCATCTTGGTAATAGTCGGACAGCATTGCCTCTCTGGGTCCTCTGGAAGCAGCTAGGCAGCTCTGCATCTTGGTAATACTCGGACGGCATTGCCTCTCTGGGTCCTCTGGAAGCAGCTAGGCAGCTCTGCATCTTGGTAATAGTCGGACGGCATTGCCTCTCTGGGTCCTCTGAAGCAGCTAGGCAGCTCTGCATCTTGGTAATAGTCGGACAGCATTGCCTCTCTGGGTCCTCTGGAAGCAGCTAGGCAGCTCTGCATCTTGGTAATACTCGGACGGCATTGCCTCTCTGGGTCCTCTGGAAGCAGCTAGGCAGCTCTGCATCTTGGTAATAGTCGGACGGCATTGCCTCTCTGGGTCCTCTGGAAGCAGCTAGGCAGCTCTGCTCTCTGGGTCCTCGCCAATCAGGCGTAGTCAGGATTTTCCAACAAGGGGGGCCTGAAGCTAATGTAGTTGGGCCCACCGCAGTGACATTAACATCTGTAAATGCCCACAGAGTGCTGCTGAGTTGCCATTTACAGGTTGTGGGTGGGCCTTGCCCACTTAGGCCTACCCTGTGTACGCTAATGCCCACTGCTTCTGTCAAAGACATGGGCCAGCGTTCCATGACCACTCTTTGCCTCCACCGTGGCCCTCCAGCAGCTCACAGAAATCTGCCGTGCTCAGAATTCCACGTCTTCCCTTGTTCCGTAATCAAACTCATAGACAGCGAAGCTAGAACACGGAGCGGTAAAATGCAGTAATTCCATGTTCTTGTCAGGCCAGCAGAGGCACTTCACCACAAACACTAAATAACCCTCTCCAAGTGTGCTTTTAGCGATGCACAATTCTGAAAATCATCCTGATGTCAGAATAAGCATGTGTTCTGCAGCTATCTGTCGCGACTGGAACAGAGATAGGAAAAGTAATTTCAAGAGCCATGTCATGTGAGCATTTTGGCAGAATCATCAACGTGCACTGGGATTTCGGGGCCACATGTTTAATGTTGGTTCTGCCATCATTTGAAACAGTGACTGCGCCAGTTACATTATAGGAGGTGTCTGGATGTTTAGAAAACAAGGGCACAGGTAAATAACCCTTGTGCAACATTTCCGTAGGATCACCGCCTGTTTGGAAAAATACAGAGACCACAATTCACAAAGGTTTGCACTGGAGCAAATCAGTGGCTGCACAAGGGGGTCTCTGACTTTCACCTGCTCCCTTACAAACCGGATTCAAAAAGCCTAAAACTGGAGAAAATGTGGAGCTGCCTGGAGCATCTTTGAGGTCTGTAGAGAGTTGTTGCCGGTGGTGATGGGAAGGCATGCATTGTGTTAAATGAGATAAAGTGAAGGTATGCAGATGGTTGTGATGAGAAGGCGTGTGCAGTGTTGCTCGCGGTGATAAAGCATTCAGAGTGTTTGTGGTGACGTGTAAGTATTCACATTGTTGTAGGTGGTGATGAGAAGGCATGCATAGTGTCGTACAGGATCATAAGAAGGCATGCACAGTGTTGTAGGTGGTGTAGAGAATGCATGCAAATGTTGTATGCGGTGATAGGAAGGAATAGGCAATGTTGTACCTGGTGATGAGTAAGCATGCATAGTGTTCTATGTGGTAAATTAAAGGTATGCACATTATTATAGGGGTGATGGGCAGTCATGTAAAGTGTTGTGTGTGGTGAAGTGAAGGTATGCATGCTGTTGTAGGTGGTGATGAGGAGGTATGCATAGTGACATGGTGAAGTAAAGGTATGCACACTGTTGCAGGTGGTGATGGGAAGGCATGCATAGTGTTAAATTAGATGAAGTGAAGGTATGCACACTGTTGTAGGATGCAATCAGAAGGCGTGCATCGTGCTGTAGATGGTGATTGACGAGAAAGGATATTGACACCATGACATTTTTGAATGCTTACACCATGAGCAATGGTCTCAAAGTGGTTAACGGACAGGGGTGCCATCTAGTGGAGTTTCACCTCTCGTCAGTGCAGGGCATAAGCAGCTGTTGAGGGCAAAAGTCAGGGTTATCCATGGACAGTTTCCATGCACTTTTTTCAGTGTGTTGACGCATGACCCATGAGTGTTTTTGAGGCTAGGAGTGAAAAGGTAGTGTGCCCTTTAACTGAATTCAATTGTCAGTGCATCTATTAGAGTGGTCAGGAAAGGTACCCATGATTATGAGTTCATGTTGTGTGCACCGTAAGACTAAACTGGTGGTGGCGGTGACCTGGGCGCCATGTTGCAATTTCATAGGTATCAATGTGTAGTTATTTATGGATGGGATAAGTTAATTTAGTGTTTCTGTTGCTCTAGAAATTGATACATATTTGCTTGCATGCGCCAGAAAGGTACAATGTTAAAGCCACCAAATGTCAACATATACATATAAAATAATATAAATACATGGGGAATTCCTCCAGGAACACGGTAGTTGGGACCTCTTTTGTAAAATGTACTTTGACTTTTAAACTGACTTTGCCAGATCTTCAGGAGGCAGGTGAATGAGTAATTTCAACCTTCGGGTCAGTACAGCTGTACAAAATAGCATCAAAAAAGTAGTTCCCAGGTAAAATAAGGTTTCCATTTATTTTAACCCCGTAACTGCTGGGCTATTATGCATGTCTACGCAAATAGGGCGGGCATACTCATCCTCCGCTCTTATAATAAGTTAATTTCCAGAGTCACTAACGGGCTCATTGCACGTTTAATTCAGCTGACCAGCATCATGAGTTTGGTGCATCTCCCCAACTCGTAACAAAAACACAAGTGTGCACTTGAAGTGATAGCAACACCTGTGTATGTTTTCCTCTCGATTTTACGTTAAAATATATCCGTCACTTCCCATTGCGTCTCATAAAGGGTCCCCCACTTTCTTCTTTGTCTATGGCTGTGCCCTGGTTAGGCCAGCATGTGCTGGATTTGCACTCGGAGACCGTGTCCTTTTTTGGGCTTTGCTATCAACCGTTCCTTGCAGCAAGTAACGGCATCTGACGCATTTGCCGTACACTACAGACTTCAAGCGATGTCTCCGGTGTAGGAAACAGTTCTCAGCAGCCGGTCCACGGGGAATGGTGGTGCAATTTTGTCACACAATTCTACAGCTGTGTTCTATATAAACAAGCAAGCAGAAATGAGGGGACATATTCCCATCCTGTGTGTGTTCTAGAAGAGCACATTTGGTATTGGGCCCGGTACCAGAGGCAAGTGAGCGGGGTTTCATTTCAGGCCACCTTCTATATACACCAGAAAAACTTTCTCCCATTGTGAAGACCGCCATGCTTCAGAAAGAAGGAGGAAAAAAACACGTTGAAACTTTAGTATATTTGTCCTAAATATGATTACCATAACGCTACATGGATACCACTGTGTTATTTGCCTATAGCGCCAAGATACTCCTGTGGAGGGTGAACATGCGCTCTATAAACGCACCTTTCATATCATGTTATAAATAGAATTGGAACTTAGTCGACATTGGGGATTTATTTTCGGAAAAATATTTTTCATCTAGACTATTGGAGCCTCCCCGGCGCGCATCATTAGGAATAGTCTGTGCGTAAAGGTGACAGCTGGGCTGCATTTCCAGAAGGGGCACGAGCACAACCCGAAGAGAAACCCCAAAGACAAGGTGTGGCATCTTCCGGGGGTCCCACAGTGAGCCGGGGGCCCATGGACCTGGGCCATGCACCCGCCCAACCCGCGACACCCATGCCAACTGGCACGTCTCCTGCGTGCCCACGCTTCTGGAATTTCAGGAATGCCCAGTCCAAAAATATCTCCCATTTCTTCCCGTGTAACATATTGTGCCCGAATGACTGCGCCGGGCACCAGTCCAAACGGTAGCCATGGCTGCGCATTCATAACATGCCAGGCTGCCAGCTGGCCCGGTGCCATTCGCTGCAGAAGGCACTCCAAAGTCAGAAGTGATATAATTAATCATGATGTTGGTGCAGTCAACAAAACCTTATTACACACACTTACAACATCAACAACAACAGTGTGCAGTCGCCCTGATACCTGTGTGCATGGGGTGAATTCTAGAGATTGCCAGTTATCAAGGCTGAAGGGGGCTGTGTGCATGCTTGGCATAGATTCCTAGATTGCCAGTTATCAAAGCTGAAGGGGGCTGTGTGCATGGCAGAGATTCCTAGATTGCCAGTTATCAAGGCTGAAGGGGGCTGTGTGCATGCAGGTGATTTCTGGAGATTGCCAGTTATCAAGGCTGAAGGGGGCTGTGGGCATGCAGGTGATTTCTGGAGATTGCCAGTTATCAAGGCTGAAGGGGCTGTGTGCATGGCAGAGATTCCTAGATTGCCAGTTATCAAAGCTGAAGGGGGCTGTGTGCATGGCAGAGATTCCTAGATTGCCAGTTATCAAGGCTGAGGGGGGCTGTGTGCATGCAGGTGATTTCTGGAGATTGCCAGTTATCAAGGCTGAAGGGGGCTGTGTGCATGCAGGTGATTTCTGGAGATTGCCAGTTATCAAGGCTGAAGGGGGCTGTGTGCATGGCAGAGATTCCTAGATTGCCAGTTATCAAAGCTGAAGGGGGCTGTGTGCATGCAGGTGATTTCTGGAGATTGCCAGTTATCAAGGCTGAAGGGGGCTGTGTGCTGCAGTTGACTTCTAGAGATTGCCAGTTATCAAAGCTGAAGGGGGCTGTGTGCATGCAGGTGATTTCTGGAGATTGCCAGTTATCAAGGCTGAAGGGGGCTGTGTGCATGGCAGAGATTCCTAGATTGCCAGTTATCAAGGCTGAAGGGGGCTGTGTGCATGCAGGTGATTTCTGGAGATTGCCAGTTATCAAGGCTGAAGGGGGCTGTGTGCATGCAGGTGATTTCTAGAGATTGCCAGTTATCAAGGCTGAAGGGGGCTGTGTTCAAGCAGGTGATTTCCGGAGATTGCCAGTTATCAAGGCTGAAGGGGGCTGTGTGCATGCAGGTGATTTCTGGAGATTGACAGTTATCAAGGCTGAAGGGGGCTGTGTGCATGGCAGAGATTCCTAGATTGCCAGTTATCAAAGCTGAAGGGGGGTGTGTGCATGGCAGAGATTCCTAGATTGCCAGTTATCAAGGCTGAAGGGGGCTGTGTGCATGCAGGTGATTTCTGGAGATTGCCAGTTATCAAGGCTGAAGGGGGCTGTGTGCATGGCAGAGATTCCTAGATTGCCAGTTATCAAGGCTAAAGGGGGCTGTGTGCATGCAGGTGATTTCTGGAGATTGCCAGTTATCAATGCTGAAGGGGGCTGTGTGCATGACAGAGATTCCTAGATTGCCAGTTATCAAAGCTGAAGGGGGCTGTGTGCATGCAGGTGATTTGTGGAGATTGCCAGTTATCAAGGCTGAAGGGGGCTGTGTGCATGGCAGAGATTCCTAGATTGCCAGTTATCAAGGCTGAAGGGGGCTGTGTTCAAGCAGGTGATTTCTGGAGATTGCCAGTTATCAAGGCTAAGGGGGCTGTGTTCAAGCAGGTGATTTCTGGAGATTGCCAGTTATCAAGGCTGAAGTGGGCTCTGTGCATGCAGGTGATTTCTGGAGATTGCCAGTTATCAAGGCTGAAGGGGGCTGTGTTCAAGCAGGTGATTTCTGGAGATTGCCAGTTATCAAGGCTGAAGTGGGCTCTGTGCATGCAGGTGATTTCTGGAGATTGCCAGTTATCAAGGCTGAAGGGGGCTGTGTTCAAGCAGGTGATTTCTGGAGATTGCCAGTTATCAAGGCTGAAGTGGGCTCTGTGCATGCAGGTGATTTCTGGAGATTGCCAGTTATCAAGGCTGAAGGGGGCTGTGTTCAAGCAGGTGATTTCTGGAGATTGCCAGTTATCAAGGCTGAAGTGGGCTCTGTGCATGCAGGTGATTTCTGGAGATTGCCAGTTATCAAGGCTGAAGGGGGCTGTGTTCAAGCAGGTGATTTCTGGAGATTGCCAGTTATCAAGGCTGAAGGGGGCTGTGTGCTGCAGTTGACTTCTGGAGATTGCCAGTTATCAAGGCTGAAGGGGACTGTGTGCATGCAGGTGATTTCTGGAGATTGCCAGTTATCAAGGCTGAAGGGGGCTGTGTGCATGCAGGTGATTTCTGGAGATTGCCAGTTATCAAGGCTGAAGGGGGCTGTGGGCATGCAGGTGATTTCTGGAGATTGCCAGTTATCAAGGCTGAAGGGGGCTGTGTGCATGGCAGAGATTCCTAGATTGCCAGTTACCAAAGCTGAAGGGGGCTGTGTGCATGGCAGATTCCTAGATTGCCAGTTATCAAGGCTGAGGGGGGCTGTGTGCATGCAGGTGATTTCTGGAGATTGCCAGTTATCAAGGCTGAAGGGGGCTGTGTGCATGCAGGTGATTTCTGGAGATTGCCAGTTATCAAGGCTGAAGGGGGCTGTGTGCATGGCAGAGATTCCTAGATTGCCAGTTATCAAAGCTGAAGGGGGCTGTGTGCATGCAGGTGATTTCTGGAGATTGCCAGTTATCAAGGCTGAAGGGGGCTGTGTGCTGCAGTTGACTTCTAGAGATTGCCAGTTATCAAAGCTGAAGGGGGCTGTGTGCATGCAGGTGATTTCTGGAGATTGACAGTTATCAAGGCTGAAGGGGGCTGTGTGCATGCAGGTGATTTCTGGAGATTGACAGTTATCAAGGCTGAAGGGGGCTGTGTGCATGGCAGAGATTCCTAGATTGCCAGTTATCAAAGCTGAAGGGGGCTGTGTGCATGGCAGAGATTCCTAGATTGCCAGTTATCAAGGCTGAAGGGGGCTGTGTGCATGCAGGTGATTTCTGGAGATTGCCAGTTATCAAGGCTGAAGGGGGCTGCGTGCATGGCAGAGATTCCTAGATTGCCATTTATCAAGGCTGAAGGGGGCTGTGTGCATGCAGGTGATTTCTGGAGATTGCCAGTTATCAAGGCTGAAGGGGGCTGTGTGCATGACAGAGATTCCTAGATTGCCAGTTATCAAAGCTGAAGGGGGCTGTGTGCATGCAGGTGATTTCTGGAGATTGCCAGTTATCAAGGCTGAAGGGGGCTGTGTGCATGGCAGAGATTCCTAGATTGCCAGTTATCAAGGCTGAAGGGGGCTGTGTGCATGCAGGTGATTTCTGGAGATTGCCAGTTATCAAGGCTGAAGTGGGCTCTGTGCATGCAGGTGATTTCTGGAGATTGCCAGTTATCAAGGCTGAAGGGGGCTGTGTGCATGCAGGTGATTTCTAGAGATTGCCAGTTATCAAGGCTGAAGGGGGCTGTGTTCAAGCAGGTGATTTCTGGAGATTGCCAGTTATCAAGGCTGAAGGGGGCTGTGTTCAAGCAGGTGATTTCTGGAGATTGCCAGTTATCAAGGCTGAAGGGGGCTGTGTGCATGCAGGTGATTTCTGGAGATTGCCAGTTATCAAGGCTGAAGGGGGCTGTGTTCAAGCAGGTGATTTCTGGAGATTGCCAGTTATCAAGGCTGAGGGGGGCTGTGTGCATGCAGGTGATTTCTGGAGATTGCAGTTATCAAGGCTAAGGGGGCTGTGTTCAAGCAGGTGATTTCTGGAGATTGCCAGTTATCAAGGCTGAAGTGGGCTCTGTGCATGCAGGTGATTTCTGGAGATTGCCAGTTATCAAGGCTGAAGGGGGCTGTGTTCAAGCAGGTGATTTTTGGAGATTGCCAGTTATCAAGGCTGAAGTGGGCTCTGTGCATGCAGGTGACTTCTGGAGATTGCCAGTTGTCAAGGCTGAAGGGGGCTGTGTGCATGGCAGAGATTCCTAGATTGCCAGTTATCAAGGCTGAAGGGGGCTGTGTGCATGCAGGTGATTTCTGGAGATTGCAGGTATCAAGGCTATGGGGGCTGTGTTCAAGCAGGTGATTTCTGGAGATTGCCAGTTATCAAGGCTGAAGGGGGCTGTGTTCAAGCAGGTGATTTCTGGAGATTGCCAGTTATCAAGGCTGAGGGGGGCTGTGTGCATGCGGGTGATTTCTGGAGATTGCCAGTTATCAAGGCTGAAGGGGGCTGTGTGCATGGCAGAGATTCCTAGATTGCCAGTTATCAAAGCTGAAGGGGGCTGTGTGCATGGCAGAGATTCCTAGATTGCCAGTTATCAAGGCTGAGGGGGGCTGTGAGCATGCAGGTGATTTCTGGAGATTGCCAGTTATCAAGGCTGAAGGGGGCTGTGTGCATGCAGGTGATTTCTGGAGATTGCCAGTTATCAAGGCTGAAGGGGGCTGTGTGCATGGCAGAGATTCCTAGATTGCCAGTTATAAAGGCTGAAGGGGGCTGTGTGCATGCAGGTGATTTCTGGAGATTGCCAGTTATCAAGGCTGAGGGGGGCTGTGTGCATGCAGGTGATTTCTGGAGATTGCCAGTTATCAAGGCTGAAGCGGGATCTGTGCATGCAGGTGATTTCAAGTGATCACCAATTGTCCAAGCTAATGTGGGCTGTGTGTGTGGGGGTGATTTGCAAGGCTAGGGCGGGCGTGTCCCTCAACCATCTAGCAGGAATTATCTATTAATACGACCTCATTCCCCAGCTGAGCCTTTGCCATTAGTGGGCACGATTGTGCCAGCCCCATCCTATCACGAGCCTAGTTATTAAGTCACAGCTTTTTCGGGATCATGGCATTGCATGCTGGGACATCTGAGCTCCAAGTCCCATGAAGGCAACCCGCTTGGCATGGGGTCGGTTGGCAGCTATTATTCTATGCCCCCCAACCCGCCAAAGGAGACCAAGGAACACAGGCAAAGGTCTGATCTTCCAGACACACGTTCAGATTTCCGAACCTTCCCAGTGTGTCAAGCTTGAATGGCAAACGTCTCCCAATTTGTTCACAATAAAATGTTCCATCCTTCCATGAAAATGGAAGCTTTCAGTGGTTGCCATGTTCAGTTCAGCCATTCCGCAACAGCCGATGACCATCACACAATGAGTGCAGCTCAACGTGTGAATAACACTTAATATTGAAGTTGGAAAGGAGAATTGTGGTTTTTCAGTGTGTGGGTTGCTGTAACCCTACCGAGTAGCCACCAGCCCAGCAAACCGGTCCATAGGCCTTGTTCGGCCCCAGGAGAAGGGCCCCCACACTTTTGGCAAAGCTGCTAAATTAAACCAACCAGATCATTTCCCGAAAAGCAGTGTAGCCCCTTTTGATTCATGTATTTCAAGTGAACTCTTGAGTTTGGAAACGGGGCTAGTACAGCTGCTTTAAATGTGCATATGTCAGACCCGCTGATTGGATAATCTTGGTAAAGATTCCGGAAAACCCTCTTCTTGGCTGCAGGAGCCGTTCTAGGCCTGGGTACACACCTGCAACCTTCAAGGTAATGCCTCAATTTCAATCAACCATCTTTCAGGATACAACTGGACAGGACTACCTTAAGAAATGCGGTGGGCGTGGCAATGAGTAGAAAGATTTGTCAATACTGAGACCTCTAGAAGCACAAGTCCAGCGTCTTCTGTTGCTGTTGTGATGTAGTAAATCCACGTAACTCACAAACAGCAATTAAGGATGCGAGGAGGACTATTGTTGACCACTTCCAAACCGTCCCGTTTCCACAGTGGTGCACTTCAGTAGACGACATACACCTCTCTTACAACAAATAAGGCGGCACTAACTTCCCGTTTCTAAAACCCGTGGGGCTGTTCCCGGAACTACATAAAAAGACCCAACCGTAATAGTGTGCAGAGAGGAGGAAACACTGGCCACTCTTTGGATTACTTTTTCATCAATGGTGTGTTTCCGGTCTGGTGCAAGCCATTTTTAGGTCTGTCTAGAGACAGCCCCAGCTCTCTGGGATATGCATTATAGAAGGGGCCTGCTCTGTGATGCAGCACGAGCGCAGTGCACCCTGGCGAAACGCCTGCTATAGCGTCGGCCACATGTAGAAGCGAGTGGAGCTGCCCAAGTCTGGGAGAGATTTGATAACAGCGCTTTTAAAAGCATGTGTGCTTTCTCTGCTGCTCCATGCATTGATGCGTTCTTTTCCCCTTACTTGCTACCTTCCAGTGTTATTTCTGTGGCAGGACAGAGAAAATCTACGTTTACGAAGTCAGACCTACTGGCTCTGCCAATGCTCGTTTTAGCCCCCAATGTGCACAAGCACAGACACAGATTAAAGTAAAAAAAATAAATAGCAAGTTTGTGATGCCTAAGGAAATGCTTTCTAAATGTGCATGGGAGTCGGTGCTTCCTGCACCTGGGCCCTATTCGGCGAAGCGTTCGCGGATCTTTCCCCGACAGCCATTGTGTGAAATGACTGCGGCCTGTTGAAACGCCAGTATTCACAGAGGCAGCAAAAGCAGGGCACACACTGTGAATGTAATGAAGACTCAGCAGGACACTGGCAACTCAATACTGCGCTTGGAAGATCTCGCAAGCCTCAGGTGGCCCTTCTAAAAAGATCTCCTTATGTACAACTTTTCAGAAAAAAAGGATATTTAAAAGAGAAGAAAGGGGGTTTCCTATGTAAGCCAGTCAGGTATTAAGTGAATACAAGAACAAAGCAACATAAACAGATCAACTGTAGGTAGAGCGCACAGACTGATAACATTTACCAGAAATGAAAAACATACACTATTATTTAAAAGGACAAAAAAATGGCCTTTCTCAGCCAGGCACATGCTGAACAGCAGGGCCTCAAGCCATGGGACATAAAGAGCATTATTCTTCGATTAGGAGATGGCAAAATAGCTCAGTGGGTAAGGTACCTGCTTCAGAGATCCGTGTGCAACTTGAAGTCACAGGTTCAAATACCAGCACGGCAGAGCCCTTCACACTCCCAAAGTCAATCCATTGAGCACTGGGAAACAGTAACGTGTTGTATTGCAGTGCTTAGAAGTACGAGGAATCTATCATGAAACGCTGCTATGTGCCACTAGTAAAGAGTATTACAAACATTGAAGGGCATTTTTGTGGGTTGTTAAGGTGTCCCCAATTTGGCCGCCTAAAACCTTCCTGTAATTACCCTTAAGATTTTAACAATTTTAACAAAACACGTGTGTACCCATTTATTTGCGCCACATTTCCCTTAATTGAGCTCCCATCACCCATGAACAACTGCGAGCAGCTGGCCCAGCGCACACTCATTTCCCGCTGCGCGCCACCTTGCGCGCGGCCTGGACCGAGGGCACAGCGCATCGCCCTCATTTCGCTGCGGATTAAGCAGGCGGAGAGAGCATTAATTTCCCAGAATTGAGAGTGGCAGCCTAACAGCTGACTGGTTCACAGGAACTCCTGAGGGAAGTCAGCCGGGGCCTTGTTAATTGCAGACACGGCTTTTAAATAGGATTTTTCCTCCCAAAAAATTTAAAAACACGCACATTAATAATATGTGTTAACTTGCTTGCAGGCTTCAAACACAGGGAACATCCTAGGAAGTATTTATTTGACAACACCCCTCCAGGGCCAAATTGTGGCATCTTAAGGATGCCTGCATCCCAGCACGTGTGGGAACGGGCAAGGGTCCAAAGCTGTGCTCCCTCACCCCTCAAAAAGAATGTGCTGTTTCACATCGCTCTTGCAATATTGCGTTAAGGGGTGGACTGGCCTTTAGGGAACTCTGGAGATTTCCTGGTAGGCCTTTGCTCCCTGGGCAGGGGTGGACTGGCCTTTAGGGAACTCTGGGGATTTCCTGGTAGGCCTCTGCTCCCTGGGCAAGTGTGGACTGGCCTTTAGGGAACTTTGGAGATTTCCCGGTAAGCCTCTGTACTCTCAGCAGGGGTGGACTGGCCTTTACGGAACTCTGGAGATTTCCCGGTAGGCCTCTGCTCCCTGGGCAGGGGTGGACTGGCCTTTACGGAACTCTGGAGATTTTCCGGTAGGTTTCCGGAAGGCCTCTGCTCCCTGGGCAGGGGTGGACTGGCCTATAGGGAACTCTGGAGATTTCCCACTAGGCCTCTGCTCCCTGGGCAGGGGTGGACTGGCCTTTACGGAACTCTGGAGATTTCCCGGTAGGCCTCTGCTCCCTGGACAGGGGTGGACTGGCCTTTACGGAACTCTGGAGATTTTCCGGTAGGTTTCCGGTAGGCCTCTGCTCCCTGGGCAGGGGTGGACTGGCCTTTACGGAACTCTGGAGATTTCCCGGTAGGCCTCTGCTCCCTGGACAGGGGTGGACTGGCCTTTACGGAACTCTGGAGATTTTCCGGTAGGTTTCCGGTAGGCCTCTGCTCCCTGGGCAGGGGTGGACAGGCCTTTACGGAACTCTGGAGATTTCCCGGTAGGCCTCTGCACCCTGGGCAGGGGTGGACTGGCCTACAGGGGACTCTGGAGATTTACCAGTGGGCCTCCGCACCTTAGGCCTCTTTTCAGTGGTAAGCTATTTTATTTTCAAATGTTCTCATAGGAAAAGGGTTCGGCAAGCTGGAAATGTGTAATATGGGGCCACCTTGATCATTTTTTCCAGGGTCTCTTGTGGTTCTGGGTCCACCCCTGATTGCGTCATTCGAAGCGTGCCGATGGTATTGCAGCGCACGCACAGACAAGGGTGTTATTTGGGGGCAGAGAGGGGTGTCCATTCCTACCCCAGTGTTGGTGTTTGCATCCCCAGTGAAGCAGGCCACCTTGATTTTGTATACCGTTCCTTCATCGACAGCTATTTTTTCCACATTTTTTAAAAAAATGAAAATGTTTCACCAAAAAAGCCCATAGAAAAACATAAATATAGGGGGGGGGCAGGGCATATAAAGGGTTGGGAATAGAAAAAAACGATAGGGGAGTTTATGGGAGGACCCCCCCCAATGAAAAATAGATTTTTAGATTAGTTTTTTCAGCGAAACATTTTCGTAAAAAAAACCATCGAAAAAATGTCTGCCGATGAAAGAACACAGAATCCTTTCTTCTGTCCATTGAAAGTGAAAGGGCCTGTGGCTGTCATTAGTTTTGTTGACTTGTTATGTGTGTTGATCATTAATCAATGTGTCAAATAGGCTGCAGTTTAACAATGTGTATGTCTCTCGTGAGTAAATTGGGCCTATGACGTCACTTCCTGTGAAGTCATCGGGGGCCAAATGCTACGCAATGCCAGTCCTCTGAGCCATAATAGGTTCTGTGTTTGTATAGTAGGATTTGTACTTTTTGACCGACTATAAATGGTTGCAAGGGCCAAAAGTTCTAAAAATGCTGCCACCAAAGGTTCGAACACCAAAAGTTCGAACCTTTGGTGGTAGCATTGCAGGTAGGTTAAAAAAAAAAAAATTGCGAGGGTGTCCCCCGCAACACGCCGCTCACTATACTTCACAGGAAACCTCTGCAGCCCCCATATTACGTACGTGTGTTCACATGAGAAAGGTGCGAACCTTTGGTGGTTCGCACCTTTCTCATGCAAACATTCCGGCCGCGGCAAAATTAGCTGCGGTCGGATCACTTAGAAACGCACAGTGACACAGTTTCATGAAAATGGCGCCAAAGGCAGATTTACATATTTTCCATAAGACAAAGCACCGAGAGCGGACCGCCTCTTGGGGACGGATATCCAAGGTGCCCAATTCCAACAAAAAGTCTGGGAAGAGAAGTTTGAGTATGGGATGTTCGGGCTGTGGAATTAATAGACTGTTCATTTGATTTTTCTGATATGGAACTGTTCAAGACGGTCAGTTCTTCCTAAGGACAGGTAAGTACCCTGTTAATAATGTATGCACCCGTGACTGTTGACCGCCACTGAGAGTCGCCTGGCCTTGTCTGACCAAAACATATTTTAAAGGCTGATTTAGAAAAGAAAAAGTCAAAAGAGTGCAGTGGAGTTTTGCTGATTGTACAGTTCAGTCTTTCCTCTATGTCCACTTGTTGGGCGCAGAGGAAAGTGGGGCTGTGGTGCAAGGAGAGGCACACTCCAGAAGGGAAGTCCATGCAGAGGCAGGGAGTGTAGACCGCTGGTAGGCAAGAGGAAAGGATTCTTGGCACACATCCCTAGGGCAAAAGAGAGGGAGGGAATACCTTGTGTATTACCACACGCACGCACCCTAAAGCAGGGGTGGACTTGTCATTAAACAGGTCGGGCGCTCGCCCGGTGGGCCAGCAGCATCAGAGACTCCATGGATTGTCCCTTGATGGTTTGGGGTTGCTTCCCCGCTGCATGCAATTATCACCCCACCTTCCCTCTCAAACCAAGGGCTGCCCCAGAGACAAAACAATTACAAAATTGCAGCTTAGCAGAACCATAGGGCCCCTGACTCTTTCGGCAGCACCAACCTCATGAAATCACTGAGTCACAACTGGGCCACATCTACACAGCTCGTGCTCTCCTGCAGGACAGGCAGCTCAGTGTGTAAGGTGCTTGTGGCTGAGGTTTCTACGCACATTATAGAGAACCTGTTTCCGCTCTTCCTGTTCGCGGTCTTCTTTCTGGGCTTGATAATGGTGCGCATTTGCACTGCCACCGGTGCTGTGAGCCATGGTAGGAAGCATTATATGGAACACACTTATCAGATTTGATGATTCACAGCAATGTGTTTGCGAGAGAATCGCCATCATCACTCACACAGCTCCCTCCTCTAACCTTCCTTGAAAGTAGTGCAGGCTCTTCCAGACCCACTGGAACACCTTATTCCCACCGACTCATTATCCCCAGAGTCCAACCTGCCGAAGCAGGTGGTGCCCGCTTCCCCTCCAATGCTGCCAGACAATGGAATGCCCTGCCACATCCGCTCAGAAAATGAACCCTCCCACATTGCATTCCGCAAAGCCCTCAAAACCTGACTGTTCCACTAACTGCTGTACTCCCTCCTTGCACCTAGTCTTGCGTACTCTGGTTCCCTGTCACCAAACAAACTGTGTACACTTGATATGTAATGTCCGTTACCACTGTAACTAAGTGACCTACCGCTGTAATGGCTTTGTTATTCAATGTATGTACCACTGTAACTAAGGAGCTTACCTACCTCTAACAGCGCAATGATGTCCACGGGCTGTTCTAGAGGACTATTTTAATGGTGTGCTGGAGTCCTATAGTGCCCAGAGCACTGGTGGCCTCCCAGTCTGCCCATGCCATGAGGTCATTGTTTTTTTCTGGTTCCTTTGGGTCCGATCACGGACTCTACTACTGATATAATTGATTATAAATCAGTCATTGCCTAGGCATCTTTGTGAAAAGATCAACAGTGGGTGTAGCCCAGGTGGACGTCACCTACCCCAGCGTCACCCTGTTTCTTTCTACTGAACTCCCTCGAGGAGGGGGTCTGAAGTATTAAATGTGGCCTCTCAAAGTGGGCTCAGCATTTCCCCGTCTGTTCCGCGAGAACGCCCATCACACCAGGTTTTCAAAATAACTGCTTACTCGGTGCCTAATTTTATTTAAATGCACTGTGTTTTCTGTGGATATCCTTAAAACACTGAGTGGATTTGACTCGAGGAATGAATTTGGGGAACTGCGATCGGTGGGGTGGGGCGACTAACCGAATGACAGAATATTAGTTCACGGGGCACAAGTAACAGAAAGGCAGGCTGGAGGTGCCAAGACGGACTAAAATACTCCGAGTTAAACAGCCAACAAGAGTTCTGCATTCTAATGACAACCACACCTTGCACCAACCTCGTTTTCGATTGAAGATGTTAGGTGGAACCTGCTTTGAACCCCATGCCCCACAAGAATGCAATACCATTTAACTGGCAACACAATCTCTTTCCTCCCTAGCAGTATTCAAGAAAGCTATCAAAACTCTTCTTTTTAATTCAGTGGACGAATTTTTCCCAAGTCTGCCCGACCACCATGCTGTACCCACCATGTATTCCCTGTTACCATTGAGTGGTGAACTCTGAAGACTACGGGCGAGTGGCGCGTTACAAAAATGTAAATAAATAAATAAGAATTGTAGTTTACCAAAGCACAAGAAAAATACCATGTGGAATGGATTTAGGCGCAGGCCCTGGGACAGAGACAGGAAAGCCACTTCACATGTGGGGGGAGTGGATGGTTTGCTTATTGGGGGCCAGCAGAAAGCCACCGTGGCATGTCTGTCACGTGTAATGCCACCCACTAGGCGTCCACCGGAGGGCAGAGTGCCTTAATTTAAAATGACAAATGATCTGGCTCGTGAACACGGAAGAGCTGAGGGCTTGTTTTTCAGCATTAAACGCCTCTCTTCTCCCTTTGTCCCGATTTCCTGCTCTTAACTTGTAATTAGCTCATCTACCCATTCCTCTTAATTAGCCGCCTGTAATTAGGAGCGTCTTCATACAGTGCACGCTGGGTCTCTTTCTGCAGCTTTTGCTCGAGTAGGCAGCACTGTTTGGGGTTTAGGCACGTAGGGCCTCATTACGAGTTGGGCGGTAACCCGGCGGTAAATACGCCGGAATACGGCCCACCTAAATGACTGTTACTGCCACTTGGTCCGGCAGAATTACCGCCGGATTACAAGTGGCAGTGTAAGTCCCCATTTATTTTGAGTCCATTGGATTCAATGGGCTTTTCTGGTGGAATTACCGCTGCAGAATTACCGCTGTGGTAATTCCGCTGATTCTGCTGATTTTTGGCAGTGAGTGGGAGGATTCACCTCGAGGATTTTTCTGGAGATATTTATTATAGAAGGGACCTGTCCGTCCGTCCGTCCATCCATACATCCATCCGTCCATCCGTCCATTCATGTACCAGCCCATCCATTTATCCTTCCCTCCATCCATGTATCCATCTGCCCATTCATGTATGCTTCCAAACATGTTTGTGACCATCCATGTATCCACCTGACCCTCTATGTATTTGTTCGGCCATTCATGTATCCTTCCATTCCCCCATCCATAGATATCTGTCTATTCATGTATCCATCCATCCATTATTCCTTCTGATTAGGGCCTGAGGTGCAATGCCCACCCGAAATTTGTAAATGCCCACTCAGCAGCACTCTGTGGGCATTTACAGATTTTTTTGTCAGTGCACTGGGCCCAACTACATTAGCTTCAGGTCCCATTGGCTCGACAATCCTGGCTACGCCTCTGTGATGCAGATGCGGTGGCTTCACCAATGCAGCTCTCTGCAGGTTGTGATGTGTGATGCAGGATGTCTTCGAGAATGTGCGTGTGAGAGCATGTTGTGATGCAGGATGTCTTGAATATGTTGTGCATGTGGAGGATTCACCGGTGCAGCTCTCTGCATGTTGTGATGCAGGATGTCTTGACGGTGGTGCATGGAGGATTCACCTGTGCAGCACTCTGCATGTTGTGATGCAGGATGTCTTTAAAATGGTGCATGGAGGCTTCACCTGTGCAGCTCTCTGCATGTTGTGATGCAGGATGTCTTGAAGATGGTGCATGGAGGCTTCACCTGTGCAGCTCTCTGCATGTTGTGATGCAGGATGTCTAAGATGGTGCACGGAGGCTTCACCTGTGCAGCTCTCTGCATGTTGTGATGCAGGATGTCTTGAATATGTTGTGCATGTGGAGGCTTCACCGGTGCAGCTCTCTGCATGTTGTGATGCAGGATGTCTTGACGGTGGTGCATGGAGGATTCACCTGTGCAGCTCTCTGCATGTTGTGATGCAGGATGTCTTGACGGTGGTGCATGGAGGATTCACCTGTGCAGCTCTCTGCATGTTGTGATGCAGGATGTCTAAGATGATGCATGGAGGCTTCACCTGTGCAGCTCTCTGCATGTTGTGATGCAGGATGTCTTGAAGATGGTGCATGGAGGCTTCACCGGTGCAGCTCTCTGCATGTTGTGATGCAGGATGTCTTTAAGATGGTGCATGGAGGCTTCACCTGTGCAGCTCTCTGCATGTTGTGATGCAGGATGTCTTGACGGTGGTGCATGGAGGCTTCACCTGTGCAGCTCTCTGCATGTTGTGATGCAGGATGTCTTGAAGATGGTGCATGGAGGCTTCACCTGTGCAGCTCTCTGCATGTTGTGATGCAGGATGTCTAAGATGGTGCATGGAGGCTTCACCTGTGCAGCTCTCTGCATGTTGTGATGCAGGATGTCTTGAATATGTTGTGCATGTGGAGGCTTCACCGGTGCAGCTCTCTGCATGTTGTGATGCAGGATGTCTTGACGGTGGTGCATGGAGGATTCACCTGTGCAGCTCTCTGCATGTTGTGATGCAGGATGTCTTGACGGTGGTGCATGGAGGATTCACCTGTGCAGCTCTCTGCATGTTGTGATGCAGGATGTCTAAGATGGTGCATGGAGGCTTCACCTGTGCAGCTCTCTGCATGTTGTGATGCAGGATGTCTTGAAGATGGTGCATGGAGGCTTCACCGGTGCAGCTCTCTGCATGTTGTGATGCAGGATGTCTTTAAGATGGTGCATGGAGGCTTCACCTGTGCAGCTCTCTGCATGTTGTGATGCAGGATGTCTTGAATATGTTGCGCATGTGGAGGCTTCACCGGTGCAGCTCTCTGCATGTTGTGATGCAGGATGTCTTGACGGTGGTGCATGGAGGATTCACCTGTGCAGCTCTCTGCATGTTGTGATGCAGGATGTCTAAGATGGTGCATGGAGGCTTCACCTGTGCAGCTCTCTGCATGTTGTGATGCAGGATGTCTTGAAGATGGTGCATGGAGGCTTCACGGGTGCAGCTCTCTGCATGTTGTGATGCAGGATGTCTTTAAAATGGTGCATGGAGGCTTCACCTGTGCAGCTCTCTGCATGTTGTGATGCAGGATGTCTTGAAGATGGTGCATGGAGGCTTCACCTGTGCAGCTCTCTGCATGTTTTGATGCAGGATGTCTAAGATGGTGCACGGAGGCTTCACCTGTGCAGCTCTCTGCATGTTGTGATGCAGGATGTCTTGAATATGTTGTGCATGTGGAGGCTTCACCGGTGCAGCTCTCTGCATGTTGTGATGCAGGATGTCTTGACGGTGGTGCATGGAGGATTCACCTGTGCAGCTCTCTGCATGTTGTGATGCAGGATGTCTTGACGGTGGTGCATGGAGGATTCACCTGTGCAGCTCTCTGCATGTTGTGATGCAGGATGTCTAAGATGGTGCATGGAGGCTTCACCTGTGCAGCTCTCTGCATGTTGTGATGCAGGATGTCTTGAAGATGGTGCATGGAGGCTTCACCGGTGCAGCTCTCTGCATGTTGTGATGCAGGATGTCTTTAAGATGGTGCATGGAGGCTTCACCTGTGCAGCTCTCTGCATGTTGTGATGCAGGATGTCTTGACGGTGGTGCATGGAGGCTTCACCTGTGCAGATCTCTGCATGTTGTGATGCAGGATGTCTTGAAGATGGTGCATGGAGGCTTCACCTGTGCAGCTCTCTGCATGTTGTGATGCAGGATGTCTAAGATGGTGCATGGAGGCTTCACCTGTGCAGCTCTCTGCATGTTGTGATGCAGGATGTCTTGAATATGTTGTGTATGTGGAGGCTTCACCGGTGCAGCTCTCTGCATGTTGTGATGCAGGATGTCTTGACGGTGGTGCATGGAGGATTCACCTGTGCAGCTCTCTGCATGTTGTGATGCAGGATGTCTTGACGGTGGTGCATGGAGGATTCACCTGTGCAGCTCTCTGCATGTTGTGATGCAGGATGTCTAAGATGGTGCATGGAGGCTTCACCTGTGCAGCTCTCTGCATGTTGTGATGCAGGATGTCTTGAAGATGGTGCATGGAGGCTTCACCGGTGCAGCTCTCTGCATGTTGTGATGCAGGATGTCTTTAAGATGGTGCATGGAGGCTTCACCTGTGCAGCTCTCTGCATGTTGTGATGCAGGATGTCTTGAATATGTTGCGCATGTGGAGGCTTCACCGGTGCAGCTCTCTGCATGTTGTGATGCAGGATGTCTTGACGGTGGTGCATGGAGGATTCACCTGTGCAGCTCTCTGCATGTTGTGATGCAGGATGTCTAAGATGGTGCATGGAGGCTTCACCTGTGCAGCTCTCTGCATGTTGTGATGCAGGATGTCTTGAAGATGGTGCATGGAGGCTTCACGGGTGCAGCTCTCTGCATGTTGTGATGCAGGATGTCTTGAAGATGGTGCATGGAGGCTTCACCTGTGCAGCTCTCTGCATGTTGTGATGCAGGATGTCTTGAATATGTTGCGCATGTGGAGGCTTCACCGTTGCAGCTCTCTGCATGTTGTGATGTAGGATGTCTTGACGGTGGTGCATGGAGGATTCACCTGTGCAGCTCTCTGAGGAAGCACCTCGCATCCCATCGCATGGCCCATGGAGAGACCGTGATGATGTGCAATCCGTTTCGGGTGCATCCAGTATGTCAGTACTGCCCAGCCCTGAACGTTCTTCTCCTTCATTGGGTGAGATCAACCATTGCTGTGTAAGCCTCGTCCCAATAGGCCCAGAACTCTAAATTCACTATTCAAAAGCGAACATTTACCTTCAATGAGTTTCCCTGAAAGCCTCTCGCCTCCTGCCCAACAAGCCTTGCACTAAAGGATGCAAGGCAAGGCTCTGAGCTTTTCCGGCTGGACACATGCAAGACCACCCTTTGCTCTGATAAAATACAGTCTTAGTTGTGTCAATAAAATGGACATTTTTTTTTTTTAAAACTTGAAGACATTTATGACAAATGTTAGCTAGTCGAAGCTTGTTTTAGTGATTTGCATAGCGCCAACATGGTGTCTTACGGCTGCTTCCAGGTGCTTGGAGACACTGCATGGTGCTGCAAAGCCAAAAGGAAGCATAGTTCTGATGGCCGACTGATAGCACAGGGACTGGCCTGGGGTCTGGTGCCCTAACCCCCTGAAAGGACCCTGAGAATCCCTCCACCCTTAAATGATTTATTCTATGGCTAGAGTTTATGGGTGACCTATGGGGGAAGGCGTAGGCTGTAAAGCAGGGCCAGGATGCAATCTGAAAGTTCTCAATTGAGTCCCTTCCAGCAGCTCAGAGCTATGCTCATGGCTATCATTAATTCAAGACCTTCCAGCCATCAGCTTTCAGTTTTGTGTGAAGTCTGCCAGTGTGGGGCGGGTATGCCCAGACATGATAACACACCCAGTTTGGCCTTGAGACATAATCTACTCCTCATGGATGATGGCCAATGAGCCTGAAACGTGCCTGGAGTGTTGGTGGTCTCATGCAGAAGGGATGTGGCCTCGTAGATTGGGCTGGCCTGCCTCTTTTGGGGTGGGACGCTGCCTGATTTGCATATGGCCCTTCCTTTTCTGTAAAAGCTTGGCAGGATGCTTTTGTAAAGGCTTATACTAGACATTCACGATGCATCAGTGAAGCACAGACCAGCTGTAGTCTAGATTAGTTCCATGTAGGCTTTATTTCCACATATGTACATTATGTACATTACTCCGGTTACTCTTGTAGGTATTTACAGTCAGTCACATGTAGACACTTACAGGAACATGGATAGGTGTAGACATTACTGACAAAGGAGTAGACCCTTACAACAGATGGAAAACAATGTCCTGATGGGTTGCCAGAGCATGTGGTTATGATTAAATAGAATCTTCAAGTCATCATTAAAGCCCTCTTCACCCTTCCAGCATCGTTTTGGCGTCTTTCAGGCGTTGGGAAGACCCTGTGTCCTCTTTTTAACCAGTGATTGGCATTGTGTGAATCATTTCTATAAACTACTCCCTTGCAAAAGGCCCTCCTAGCGAAAAATGTGTAATACAACAAAATATCTAGACATTCTCGTTCTGGTGTTGAATATTAGAGTCCTAACAAGTGAGCAGTTGGGGAAGCTTCCTTCGGGGGTACAGCTAGGACTGAATATCTGCAATCCATATACAGATAGTATGATATCTGTGGCAGGTGAGGAGTCCCGGGTCAACTGGTCGGTCTATTGCTGTAGGTCTAATACTGGAGACCTGCCTTAGCCCCTCTCGAGCACTGCTGTAATACAGGAGAATCCTCTGAGGCTGCCGCGCCATCTGTCACCTTTGACTTCCTTAACGCGAGGGACGATTGGGGCCTAATACATGCTTTGGCCTACGATTGGGACCTCCTTCACGCTTGGTACGATTGGGACTTCCTTCATGCTAAGGCCTATTGGTACGATTGATACCTCTTGCACGTTAGAGCCAATTGGTAAGAATGGGACCTCTTCCACACTACAGCCTATTGATACGATTGGGACTTCCTTCATGCTAAGGCCTATTGGTACAATTGATACCTCCTACACGTTAGAGCCAATTGGTAAGAATGGGACCTCTTCCATGCTATGGCCTATTGATACGATTGGGACCTCCATCACGCTTGGGCCTATTGGTACAATTTTGACTTTCTTCACGCTACGGCCTATTGGTACAATTGATACCTCATGCACCTTAAAGCCAATTGGTAACAATGGGACCTCTTCCATGCTACGGCCTATTGGTACGTTTGGGACCTCCTGCACGTTAGGGTCTATTGGTACGATTGGGACCACCTGTACTATAGGGCCTATTGCTATGATAGGGCCACCTGCACGCTAGGTCCGATTGGTATTATTAGGACCTCCTCAATGCTAGGGGGCAATCGTACGATTGGTACATATGGCCGGGCATGGTCTAGTGTTCAGGTGGAGGGAATTACATTTTTCTCCATTCAGAGCGTTGCCACTAGCAGAGGAAGGACCATCTTCCTGTTCTTGAGGAGCGCGGCTAATTACGGTGAGGAGATGCGCACACCCAGAACAAATTACAACAGCAAGACGCCACTCTAGACAATCTTCAGATCCTTGGATTTCCTTCCATTGAAGAGCCTCAGCCACCGAAGGTTTATGGACTTGAAACAGAAGAGCACAGTGTGCAGCTAAACAAAAGGAACTGGGGAAAACAGAATAGGCGACGCTCCGACAAAACGACTTTCCTTGGAATATACGCAAATCTTTCTCAGAACCCCGCTTATACAACAAATTAACCTTCCACGTCTGCCAGCGATATAATTAAGGCAATTATGGGTGGGAACCAAGAGTTTTTTCTGTGGATAATCTCTGATGCTAAAGAGGGGGCGTGCCTCCCTAAGGATTTGCATACCCACAGCACCTGCTATTGCCTCGACAATGGGGTCTTAATCCCTCAATAAAGGGCTGTTGGGGCTTGTGGGATGCGTGGCTTATGACAGGGGATTTATATCTTCTGCAGTTTATTAAAGGGGAGATTTTCTTTATTAAATCCCACTATGTTTGAGGTTGGCTGGTATTGGTAAGATAACCCAACAGTCGCATTAAATACTTGAGCCATTACTCTTCTGCAATCTTCACTTGGCCAGAAGCAAATAAGAAACCTCATTTCTGGTTAAAAAGAAGGGCACATTAATAAACCTGCACCACTCTTGGCAGTTCCCCTCTATATCACGTATTATCATTGTAAGCTGAGCCATTCGAAAAAGAAACTGATTAGACCACCATTTCGTGCCCCAGTCTGATCCCCCTCGCGCCTTCTCCCCACCCCGCCCCCCACTCTCTACTGCTCGACTCCTCCCACTGAGCCTAAAGAGCCAATCGGTTTCCCTGCCGTGCCTCCTCTCCCATCACTGCATTTAGAGGACATGCCCAATGCTCGGGGACACGCCGATGAGTGCCTCGCCACGCTCTCGTGCCAGAACGCCACTGCTCCGTTTGCCCCCATTAGCGATTTGTGCAGCGCACCGCTGCTGCCCTATTAATCATCCCATTAAACTCTCATTGGTTCCACGCTACAGATGCATCCCAACCATCATCATCATCACTCACCCTCATGATTTCATTTTCCTATATGTTGTGAGTTAAGTCTGGATGTTGTGGGCCTCCTTGACTCCCCCTTCTAAACCATTCCTGCTCTCCTTGGCCCAGTTTCCGCCCACAAAGCAAAGTCTGGCTGCCACCCTTTGCGGGTCACAATCCCCTTTTACACAGGCAAGGCTTGGCACTTTAAGACCACTGTGGTGGGGATGTGTGGCGTGTAAAGGACTGATAACCAGGCATCAAAATGTGCACACGCCACGAGCCATTGGCGAGTAATAATTCTCTCTTGGCGAGTTTATGCACGGCTGGTAGCTTGCAGTGTGACATTTTTACTGCTAACATAACATAATCCCTTCATATCCAGGCACTGGATTCTGCTTCTACACTGAAACCCTCACTTTCGGATTTCGAGAGGATAGCTCAGGGGCAACGTGCTCGCCTTGGAAGCAAAACGACACGGAGCAACGCAGCTCGATCCCCGGATCCGCGCCTAGACACGTCTGGGTATTAAATGCGTTATAAATAACCAATTAAAATTACAATCTTCTCCGCCCCAGATGACCACTCTGAACACTTATGCAATTACCGCCTCGTTCGCAGTCAGACCATGCGTTCAACCTCTTTTGGTCCCGCGACCACACAGCATCTTCTTTTCATGTCCGCCTCAGGGGCAGATGTTGAGGATTCTCCCGGTGGGTCCCAGAACCGAATACCTTTGGGCAAGATGAGTCTCATGTAGTGAAAACAATCAACCCTCCCCTCCCCCACCCCGCAGGCCAGGCAACACCAATGTCTTAACTGGGAGTACACATAATCAGACAGAACTGAAAGCGTGTGCATCAGTCTAAGTCGTCCCCGAGGGTGCCACCAGCAGGGGGCAGCAGGGGGCACCAGGGAGTGCAGATGGACCAATTGCAGTTCAGTTGACATGGAAAACATCCTTGCACAGCCAATCTTGACAGGTGGGCATGCCCAATGAACCACGCGTCTGCTTTCACTGTCCACACTTTGGTTGGCTGCCAACCTTGGAGTTCTTAATGGACCCCTTTGTTGGGCTGGTGGCTAAGGTTTATGGAGGTTAAAAGGCATTCCGGACAAAGATTATGCATTGACACAAAACCATAGGCACAACACAACAAAAAAAAACTGTAGGAGCTCTGCCGGACCAGCAATAATGATGTTAATAAGTTCACAGATCCGTCACGTTACAGACTTGGTTTCCAAGGCAACCATTCATAAGGGATGCCCTGCGCTAGATTCCGCAGGGCGCACGCGGTTGGTTGAACATTAACCATTGACCATGAACCATGGCTCGGAAGAAATCATTGATATGAGCCCAGAGAGGGGAGGCGGGGCACGGGGAGCTGCAACCTTTTTGCGGCGGAAGGTCAGTCACAGAGTCTGAAGCTTGCGCTGCCATGTGGCATTAATCAAATGTATTCAAACGGTCAACTGCCAGGCTATTATCCAAATCTATGCAAAAAAGACGAGCATACTCGTCCTTGACACTTATTAAGCTTGGGCTGAATAACAACACCCAGCTCAGTACTTCATACAGTACAGGGGCAAGTCACAGAGCAGTTACCACAAAACGCATGCCACAGGCATGTGGAAATGGAGCGGAACAAGAGGGCACAGAGTTTGTCTTGCTGGAGGCACACACCAGCCCGATTGCAGAAACAGCCAATGCCTCCATCCTGTTCTGAAGCTGTGCAAACTGTTCTATATGTCTTGCAATTTACAGACATGTTCTTTTTAGGGTGTGTATTGTGACCAATGCAAAGCCCAACTCCCATTACTCTCTCAAAGGGGGTTCTTGCTGAATCACGATCACAGACATGTTTCGAATGTCCTTTTGTGGGCATTCTTATGTTCCCAAAATGCACTTTGCTTTTATGCAAATCGCCAGGTTTAGGTGCCATGAAGAGATATTGTGTTGAGTGACCTGGCCTGGAGCCAAGCCCCTATGCCCCATCCCTCTCCCCAGCCAGCCCCCCCCCCCAAATAGTAAAGGGTTCAATTTCCAGAACTGGGAGCACAAAACACCAAACTTTAAAAATGAGTCATGTTTTGAAGGAGCAGTGGACGCCTTGAAGTTAGGAAAATGTTGCAGTGCAAGATAATGCACCTACTTTTCCTCAGTGGGGAGGATACTCCCCCCCCCCCCCCAGGGGCCACCAGGAGCATCACTTCCAAGGAGTATGTGTTCCCTGAATTTACAATAGTGTATGCAATGCCACCACAAGAGGATTCTGACATAATCTGGCACACATTATATCCTATCAATCGGCTATGCATTATGTTTACACTCTGGATTATATGAGAACTGCGACTATAAAGCCATTGTTACCAACGTGATCCAGTCCAATTTGTAGGTGCTTTCCCAGTTCGGGTTTTGTGTTGCATTATGGGACCTGTAGTCCGAGTTTTATAATGGGGGCAGAACTACAAGTCGGAGAATGCAAAGAGAAAAAACAGGGCTGGATAAGGACCTACATGTTGAAATGGATCACGTTTGCAACTATGTAAAGGTCATCGTGACAAGAATCGTCAAGTCACAAGGATTGGCTCATAGCCAATTGCTGTGAAGGGATTTGCATTAAAAGGATCTTGTGTCGCAGAAACGGGAAGGAGAAGATTTCATATGCAATAAAAGCATGATATCGAAATCCACATATGTATGCAACCCCATCGCCACATAGGGCACCAGACACAATGGCTGGGCAGAAAAGTGCTGGCAGCAGAGCAAGGCCAAAAAAGGATGGGTCGAGCATGCTGGACTAGAGGTGTGCAAGAGCACCCTGTGAAATGAGAACACAGGAGTAAGGTCACTGGGATGTCAACACTTCAAATCTAAAAACCTCAGGGTCATCTTCGACTCTGCACTCTCCTTCTCCCCTCACATCTCTGACATCTCTAAGAAGTCACACTACCAGCTGTACCTCCTCAGGGATATTCTTCCTTTCCTCTCCTTCCCCCAGAAGCTCACTGTCTCCAGAGCCCTGGTTCTCTCTAGGCTGGAATATTGCAACAGTCTCTTTCTAAATCTGCCTGCTTCTTCTCTCCGCCCTCTGCAACTTATCCAGAACAGGACTGCGAGACTTGTCCTTGGCCTCAAGCCCAGGGATCGTATCTCTCTGAAATCTCTGCAGTGGCTCCCAGTGGCTGAGAGGATTAAGTTCAAAACCCTCTGCATTGTCCACAAGGCCTTCTGGGGTCTGGGTCTGAAATACCTTCAACTCTCTCTTCCTAAATACCTTCCAACTCAAGCTCTTCGCTCATCCGCCTCCTACTCCCTCAGGGTCAGTCGCTTCTCCAAGCAACGAGTTGATGGTAGATCTCTCTCTTCGGCAGAGGCCTCTCTCTGGAACAGCCTTCCTGCCGCCCTGAAACTCGAGGAGAACCATCTCTGGTTCCGGAAAACCTCAAAACCTTCCTCTTTGCTTCTGCTTTCTCTCCTCCCCTCCCTTGCTGAATTCCTGACTGAAATTGCACTGGTTACCTGGCTACCCTTTTCTGAACTCTGGCCCAGGTCCATCAACCGCCCACCTGCGCTGCCTCCCTGGCAACCCCTGCACTTGGGGACAGTTTTTTCTGTATCCCTTCAGTCCCCCTTCTAGCACTTATGTCTGCTCTTCCTTGCACTTGCCACCAGCTGGCTGTTTCATGTGTTTTATTTATCTTATTTATTCCACTTCTCATGTACTGCACGTTCCTCTCTCCCTTCCCCCACGCACTTTTCCTTTCCCCCCCTTCCCATGCACTTGCGTGATCTGAATGACACCTGGCCTAGTAGGATTGTTGTCTGTCCTCCCTTTGTTCCCCCCCTTGTCTCGTCGCGCCTTGAAACACTTGTGTATAGGCGCGTTATAAATGCCATATCATATCATATCATACCTTCTCCTTTGAATTCGGCTTGATGTCGAGGGCACACACCAACTTACCTTCACAAATTACAAAGATGGCTACCATGGACTTGGAAACAATAGTCCATTTTCTATGTCCATGCTGTCAGCACTAACCACACGGTTGAAAGAAGGATAGGAAGTGAAGCAGGACTGGGTTGGGAGGGGTCGTGTGTTGAAGAGTTGCTTGGTGGGGGGACCCGAGCATGTGTGGGGGCTCAGGGGCAGAGCAAGACATACAAAGTGGTCTTGAAGAGATGTGCCAGTGGGCTGGATGGAATGCAGGGTTTGCCATGTAGTAGAGCCTGTGTTCCCGGTCGCCGTGTTGCTGGCCCCTCTCTCCTGAGTGCTAATACCCAGTAAACGGTGCGAGAACCTGGAAATGTCAAGTAAATCCCCAGCTAATGATGCAAGTACCTGGACAATTGATGACAATGTCTGGCAAACGGTGCACCTATGAGGAATTCGACCAACCGCACAGTGGGTGTGTGCTCGCATGAGCTTTTTTGAACTTTTTAATAAAATGGAAGGATGGCAGACCAACCTCAAGAAAATGTGTGGGGCTAATCCACACACAATTTCCTATGTTCACAGCACAACAAACGCATACACCCATGTACTCTTGGTGGACACAGCCTACAGATACAGTCCCCCACGCCCCCATTATATTTCGTTGTGCTATGACAGCCAGGGTACATAATGCATCTCCAGAAGGGGGAGGACCAAACCCTCCCCTTGCTATGGCCAGCCTGATTAACTAGCAAAGGCTCCATGGATGAGTCCTGGTCTTTTGTTGGGCCCTGCAGGTGGTGGCAGCGATTCGCATATGAAGTAGAGGGTAAATCAAACAGGCCAACACCCACATGGGGCCTGGCTGCAGAGGATGACAAAGGAGACAGTAAACCCCAACAACGTTTCATATGCAACTGTGTCAACCTAAAGCCAGGTGCCGTCCTCCGTATCAATGACAGTGACCGGTCATGTCTCGGACTGCGTGTTTACAGTTGTCCATCCCGCAGGGGGAATCCCTTCATAAGGCATGAGAATGTGGTTTGCAGGAGCCCGAGAGTCTGGTCTCGACAGAGCTTCAAGGGAGACTTGCCACTTTAATCAGGGACCACAGAGAGATCCATTAACCAGAGATTTGTTAGGTTATGATAGGTTATTTATGACACGCTTAATACCCAGAGGTTTCTAAGCGCAGACTCAGGGATCAAACCTGTGTTGCTCCATGTTGTCTTGCTTCGAAGGTAGCACGTTGCCACTGAGCTATCCTCCTGAGATACTATTTGATCCATGACAGGAAGATGGGTGGGATTTAGTATCCCATGTTTTCACCCCCTAACCTTTCCTATTGCAAAGCACTATGGTTAGGAACTCAGGCATACATGAGATTGTTGGTTGGGACACCAGGATTGGTGCATTAAGGTAGGCTTAGCCTACACCAATCAATGTGGATCATTTGGCTTTAAAAGAGGGCAGAGTCCCTCTTTTGGCAGATCATTTGAAGACTTTGCAAGGAGTAGCAAGAATAACTCATCATTGGAACCTGGCTGAAGGTGCAGTCTGACTTACACCTTCCGCCAGTAAAGGAAGGCCAGGATTTCCAAGAGGGAAGCAAGATCCCTCCCCTACACATTTCCTAGGAAACAGAGGGAGATACAGAATCTAGAGGACCCTCTAGCCACTCCAGAACCGGTACCCAGCCAGCACACAGTGTGCCCTGCTAGGCTCTGCAGCAAGCTTCCTAGGTAGGAAGTGCCAGAAGATCGCTGAACCTACAACCAGGGAC
Source organism: Ambystoma mexicanum (assembly GCF_040938575.1). Classification (NCBI taxonomy): domain Eukaryota; kingdom Metazoa; phylum Chordata; class Amphibia; order Caudata; family Ambystomatidae; genus Ambystoma; species Ambystoma mexicanum. The sequence goes on from NC_090936.1 coordinate 1,166,531,312, forward strand.
AAGGCAGCTGCCTGCAACACTCTCCACAGCTATGGGCCGTCCTCCTTAAAGGATGACCCCAACCCCCGAAGAAGCTGTGAGAAGTTCCTTGATGAGCATCTACCGATGTCCGCCTTAAAAGACATTCTCGGGCCAGTCGAGTTCCTCGAGCTGCACCCGACTGCAATGCTGACCGTTGTCAAGCTGCAGTTGCTTAAAGACATCCGAGACATCTCGACCAGTCCTTCAGAATCGCTGTTCTGCACTGAGAGAATGATTCCTGACCCCAAGCCGCCATGTAGGCCAGCTTGCAGCCGTTTATCCAGCTTTGAACCGCAAACTGTCTTGCCGCCTGATACCCGCAGCTGACTCCCATCTTGAACTCTGTCACGGAATCCTGCAAAGCACACTGAAGCCGACTCAACCCTGTCGAGCACCAAGAACACCTACAGTACAAGGTGCATTGTGGTTCTGCCCCCCGGCCCTTCTTACAAGGCCCCTAGAGACACTGTAGGACTCATTGCTCCCTTTGTGCTGAAGCCAATTAACCTTAAACTGTTGCTGTTATTTACCATACCGACTAGCCTCCTGTCAGTATTCAGAGTGCATCCCTTTTCCTTCTTTGAAACTGACTGTCAACTGCAGTCCTTTACAGGGTGGGGTGCATTTTGTAGTGTAACTAAAACTGTCTGTTGTGATAATCATGAAGTAGATATTTGTATACAACTTTGACTGGACACTCCCTTTTATCACTGGGTAACAATTGTGTTATAACTAACCAATGATCCACGACCTTGCAGAGATAAGCCTGCCGTTCCGTCCACGCTACCAAATTTGGACAAGGAGGTTTATAATTTTCTTATATTTCCAATCTGTTCGGACCCCTTCTGGTCTACTAGAGGTGTGGGGCTGATTGATGGTTTAGAAACCAATATTCACCCCTGAACCACTGGTGCCCCGGATGTTGATTCATCACAGTGCCCGTGCATTGCACCACAATAACTTACAAATGGGATACACCCCAGAGTCCCCTTAAGTGCTATCAGGCGTCTATATCTGTCCTGAATTCAAACAAGGAAGCATTGTAGGCTCCGCCCACCCCGGCACTTTTTACCAGCACTTGGTAAACTGTGTACAAGCCACACAACGCAAGTATTATTATTTTTTGGTGTTTTATAGAGCGGGCAAACGTTTGCCCTGAGGCACCATGGCATTGTAGTGGGACCAAAATAAAATAAATAAAAAAACACCTGAGCCAATCATGGCAGCAACTGACAAAGGTTTGCATTATCTGTGCAGATGATGCAACCAGCTGGCAAATGATAACAGTACCTGGATAAGTTATAATACATAATACCCAATACCCGGGCATGCGCTGCCAATGCCTGGCATGGGATGCAAGGAGCTGGGCATACGATGGCAATACCCGTCATCATGGAAACTGAACACTACCCAGAACTGTCGCTTTCTCAAAGCAGTCTCCTCGTTGCCTGCATACATCTTGATGCTACATGACCTTTGTGAAGGTCAAGCCCAGGACTGGGCGCTATATCATGGGAAGCAAAATATAAACAGATAGGAGGCCGCATGCTAGTGTGAAAACAAGAGTCACCACACGGCATATTTTCAATACATACTTTGGAGGCGCACTGCTCTAGAAGGTAGCGCAGACCCAGCAATTAGGACTGATGTTCATTTCATAGTCCCAAGCAACCATGCCAGGTAATGGCAAAAAAGACACGAATGTTCACTTTAAGGACACAATTAAAAAAGACCCCAAAAACAGAGAAAAATAAGAATTCACATGGGGCATGTGTGAAAATTACACCGGCTCGACAATAGCAGAAAAAGACAAAAACTTTTAACAGATCAACTACACGATTGCCTATTGATCGGTGTTATCTGAATCAGCGGACAGGAACTATTCGTGGTCTGAGAGGCGATACAAACTGAATGTTGTAATGAATGAGTAGCAAACAAAGGTAAATACTACCCCTAGAGTTTGCAACTGATTTGAACACAGCAAGTAGTTGGGATGAACCTGCTTGTGTCATTTATCAGAAATTACAAAAGAATTTATTACAAAATATTACATGAACAATACAAAACACACCATGATTGTGTCAGTACGATTATTACAAGAGCTCACCGTAGAAACAACGTACACAACCTGTTGCTAAAAGTCTATATTTGTCTCGAGCACTGCCGTGTATTTTGTTTTTGCCAGTTTGCGATTGTGTTCGATTACTTTTGGTGCAAATTCTGACTGCGTCCATGTGGTTTTCAAAGGCGGCTCCTGCACTCACAGTCCAAGAGCAGAAAAGGCCCGTTCAGTTAAAAGGCTGACACTTGCTACAGCGCGCTTAACAGGAATTCCCAGAATTTCACCTCCAGCGCCACACAGCAATGCATTATGGGTATGCAAATGAACCGAAAAGCTTGCATGTTAGCACCACGTGGGATAAGGGTCAGTATGAGAGCAAAGGCTGAGCTGGAGACCGAGTATACAGCAATGCAACAAGCACACATAGCGGGCCGGGAGACTAGAGAGGCTTCGTCCGCCCTAATCCACAATACGTGCCTATTTTAGCGGCGTGTTGCAATACACAGAACGAGTTCCTTACAAACATTATGCAAATGTGTTCATGGTATGCCTCGGGCACCCCCTCGGACAAACTGGCCTGCCGCCTGCTCCAAAGGCAGAACAGACTCTCTGTCCTCTCTAAGAATAGAGCCTACATGCAATCCCGTATCTCTGCAGCATCTACAACTTGGCCGAACCTTTCTAAATCTGCAAGGAGCTGGCCAATCCTGCTGCAGTCTCTACCTCTCCGATTCCCTCTCAGGCCCTCTGCACGGTCTTGATCTCTCATTTCACTACTGAAACTCAGGACATCCTGTACATCCTCTCTTCTTCTACCTCCTCTTCCTCCTCCTCCACCACTCCTGGCCCATCTGAAGCCGTCTCTCCTCCTCCTTTCTCCTCCTTTCTCCTGTTCATCCCGGACGATGTTTCTAGACAAGTTTGATCTATGAAAGTCTCATCAAAGCAGGTTCTCCCCCGCTCATACAGAACCATCAAATGCCACATTGACACCCTTGCTCCAGCCTTGGCTGATTTCTGCAATCACTCCTTTGCTTAGTAGGCTCTGCTGCCAAGTAGCTCGTATTCACAAGCTCAGCTGTGCCGAAGCTGCACAAACTACTGGAAATGATATCTCTTTGGCAGCTACAACATTATTCCCAATAAATGAGCACAGTGTATGGTACAACATACAGCAAGCTGGTAATATAGCTCAGCAGGTTGAGCGCTCACTGCTGCGATCTATGGAACTGCAGGTCGCAGGTTCAAATCCCTGCAAGGCCATTCATCCTTCCGAGGACGATAAATGAATACCAAATTTAGTTGGGATGATTAATGTATGTAAATAGGTTTGATGTACAGCGCTTAGGCGGAAGCACTATATACGTAACAAATCATTACCAAAACAAGGTGCACGTGACTCTCAGAAAGGACTGTACACCTAAAAGCCAACAGGTATTTTGGAGCACATTTGCACCAGTCACTGTCTCTGTCCTTCCTGCAGCGTGTAGGGCCACGATACGATATGATATGGCATTTATAACGCGCCTATACACAGGTGTTTCAAGGCGCGACGACGCAAGGGGGGAACAGAGGGAAGACAGACAACAATCTTACTAGGCCAGGTGTCATTCAGATCGCGCAAGGGAGGGGAAAGAAAAGTGCAGGTGGAGGGTGAAGTGCAGTACATGGGATAATAATAAACAAGATAAATAAAAGAACGGAAAGTGCAGTACATGGGATAATAAAAAACAAGATCAATAAAAGAACGGAAAGTGCAGTACATGGGATAATAATAAACAAGATAAATAAAAGAACGGAAAGTGCAGTACATGGGATAATAAAAAACAAGATCAATAAAAGAACGGAAAGTGCAGTACATGGGATAATAATAAACAAGATCAATAAAAGAACGGAAAGTGCAGTACATGGGATAATAATAAACAAGATCAATAAAAGAACGGAAAGTGCAGTACATGGGATAATAATAAACAAGATCAATAAAAGAACGGAAAGTGCAGTACATGGGATAATAATAAACAAGATAAATAAAAGAACGGAAAGTGCAGTACATGGGATAATAAAAAACAAGATCAATAAAAGAACGGAAAGTGCAGTACATGGGATAATAATAAACAAGATCAATAAAAGAACGGAAAGTGCAGTACATGGGATAATAATAAACAAGATCAATAAAAGAACGGAAAGTGCAGTACATGGGATAATAATAAACAAGATCAATAAAAGAACGGAAAGTGCAGTACATGGGATAATAATAAACAAGATAAATAAAAGAACGGAAAGTGCAGTACATGGGATAATAATAAACAAGATAAATAAAAGAACGGAAAGTGCAGTACATGGGATAATAAACAAGATCAATAAAAGAACGGAAAGTGCAGTACATGGGATAATAATAAACAAGATCAATAAAAGAACGGAAAGTGCAGTACATGGGATAATAATAAACAAGATCAATAAAAGAACGGAAAGTGCAGTACATGGGATAATAATAAACAAGATAAATAAAAGAACGGAAAGTGCAGTACATGGGATAATAAACAAGATAAATAAAAGAACGGAAAGTGCAGTACATGGGATAATAATAAACAAGATCAATAAAAGAACGGAAAGTGCAGTACATGGGATAATAAAAAACAAGATCAATAAAAGAACGGAAAGTGCAGTACATGGGATAATAATAAACAAGATAAATAAAAGAACGGAAAGTGCAGTACATGGGATAATAAAAAACAAGATCAATAAAAGAACGGAAAGTGCAGTACATGGGATAATAATAAACAAGATCAATAAAAGAACGGAAAGTGCAGTACATGGGATAATAATAAACAAGATCAATAAAAGAACGGAAAGTGCAGTACATGGGATAATAATAAACAAGACCAATAAAAGAACGGAAAGTGCAGTACATGGGATAATAATAAACAAGACAAATAAAAGAACGGAAAGTGCAGTACATGGGATAATAAAAAACAAGATCAATAAAAGAACGGAAAGTGCAGTACATGGGATAATAATAAACAAGATCAATAAAAGAACGGAAAGTGCAGTACATGGGATAATAATAAACAAGATCAATAAAAGAACGGAAAGTGCAGTACATGGGATAATAATAAACAAGATCAATAAAAGAACGGAAAGTGCAGTACATGGGATAATAATAAACAAGATCAATAAAAGAACGGAAAGTGCAGTACATGGGATAATAATAAACAAGATCAATAAAAGAACGGAAAGTGCAGTACATGGGATAATAATAAACAAGATAAATAAAAGAACGGAAAGTGCAGTACATGGGATAATAATAAACAAGATAAATAAAAGAACGGAAAGTGCAGTACATGGGATAATAATAAACAAGATCAATAAAATAACGGAAAGTGCTGTATATGGGATAATAAATAAACCAGATAAATAAAGAGCAGCCAGCAGGTGGCAAGTGCAGGGTGAGTGCTGAAGTAAGTGCTGGTAGGGGACTGTAGGGATACAGAAAACAGTCCCCAGGTGCAGGGGCCGTCAGGGAGGCAGTGCAGGCGTGCAACAGGCTGGGCTAGTTCACCATCACAGTGCACCACCAGCCCTGCTGGCCTACTGTAAAGAAGTGAGCAACATGGATGGCCATCAGGGCCACTCAGTGATGTGGGCTACATGTTAAATGGATGAATTGCACGAGGAAGCGGCTAAAAGGAGTGATATGCATCACTGGTACAACATTTAAGAAAGCATCTGCGGGCGCCATTGAAAAACAGCAAAAGACTATATGTAAATGTGCCCCCAAACTATCCCCCCAATTCCCTTTTGTGGGGAGACCTTTCCGAATGAATCATTGCCACACTGTAGCAACTGTTACTAAGTAACGAGCAAGGATTAGTCACCAAGCCTGACTTTTTCAGCCCTGGATCACAATGTTTCACTGTCTCTCTCCCTCTCTCTGGACCAAGATGGACACTGAATGTTCAATTATTTTCTCTACAGTGCAGCACATTGATGCAATGTGGCCCTGCTGTGCTTCCTTTCAGATGGGTGAATAAGGGCCAGGCTTCCTGTAAATAGCCCATGCCTGTTACTGTTTTATTCTTGCAACAATGTGGCAAAGATTCATTCTAAAATGGCCCCCCAAAGGAGTGCATTTGTACCTGGTCTTTTGATATTCTTCAAGGTGCCACGGATGATTACGTCAATGTTTAGAAAACATGATGTACGATACCCTTCCTTTAGCCACACCTATGTTATTCTGTCTCCAGTAAAGGTACCTCCTCTTGGATTTTGAGGATGCATTTTCTATTCTCCTCTCCACATGGAGGTGGGTTTTACACCTTGCGGGAGACGGAAAACCTGCCACTATGAACCAATTACAACCAGTGCAGCCGCCAAGTGCCTCGCATCAACCCAGCAGATGACAGTCCAAGGAGGCTCAAGTCTCAGCTGGCAAACCTTGGATCCCTGGATCCAGAACCCCTCCATGTTGGGTCCATAAGTGAGTACATGCAATCCTTATTTAGCAGCCATAAGCAAGATGCAGAACCCCACTCTCGGGTCCCATGGTCAAATATGCCCAGCCCCTCTTAGGCGCCGGTGAGTTGACTCCAATTTCAGTGAGTGTGACTGCACGCCCCCCTGTATAAAAGGTCACTGCCACGCTTGCATTATTTTTCTTACTCACCAAGAGTCAATTATCACTAGCCAGAGTGCACATTTTATGGCCTGAACATTCTATGATCCCCTTGAGACAAACCTATTCCCACTACTATGCTGACCTGCCTTTTCACAGTGTTCTCGCTCCCTCTTGGTAGTTTGCGTACTTCCTCCATAGTGTGCATATTCCCCTCCTCCCCCGATTCTAGATTACCATGACACCCCCCACCGCCCCAGGTATGCACAGTGGGCAAAACATCTTTTCTGTTCCAAGAAGACTTACCTTACCTTCAGAGCCCCTTACCCCTTATGCAAGTGCCTATGTGTGACACCCACGCCCAGCCCCAGCCCCAGCAGCCAGTACACCAAACACATGCACAGAGAACATTGGAGCAGATACCCACACATCTGGCTGCAGCCACACGTGGGCACACCGTATTTGTCCTGGCAGTTACATATGCATAACAGATTCTCAATTCAGTGCTGGAAAAAAGAAAAAGTTACTCTGGGCATTCGGCGCAGATGGGGAATTGATGCAAGTAATGGGGCGGGGCTAGAATGAGAGTCATGGTGGTCTAGTAATAAGCTGACTGCGAAAGAACCCCCCCCCCAACCAGACAATCCATATATACAAAAACACATAGTACTACTCTTACCACATAAATGGAAGACTACAAGTACCACAATGCAATATCATGTGATCTTAAAAGATCCTAGTATTCCTGTTAAAGACCAACAGACATACGACAAAATGAACTGTGTAATAAGGTCACATTTTCATAGTCACTTTTTGACACAGATAAGAAGCTTGTTATTCGAAATGCCGGAAGTCTATTTTGTGTTTCAAACAAGCATGTATCAGAGAAAAAAACGAAATGGCTTTACATTTGGGGTTAGGGACGTGTGATTCAGTTGCATTATTGTCCGGAAGGAATACACCGTTTGTATACCTAAATGGGAGCTGTGCTGCAGTTTTCACATGTAGATGGACGTAGTGCATACATGCCAACATTCTTGAGCACCTGGGAGGGAGATTTTGCAACGGAAATCGGACAGGAATGTCCCCATAGGATTGCATTGAGGATTTTAATATTTTAGGCAGTTGTAAGTAAAAAAAATAAAAAAATATATATATATATACATCTATATATATATATTTTTTTTTTTTCATCAAAAAAATCGTGAGTCTCCCGCCTAAATCGGGAGGGTTGGCACGTATGTCATCGCAGTTGTGTTGAAAACAATAGCACTCATCAGAGGAATTGTAACAGACAAGCATCATGCAGATGTGTAAAGTATTAACCGGGCAAAGGATAACCCTGCTTAGGCAGCTGGTGAGCAGTGTCCCCCTAATGAATGGCTGTGGCCATGTGCAGTCTGGTCAGGCGAAAGCTGCGAGGCTCTGCACCACTGCACAGATAGTCCATGCCTTCAGCCGGCCCATGCTTTATCCCCAGCAGCAGAACACTGTACTGCATTTTAAGCAACATGTGAGGGGAAGAAAAGCGTTCAAGTAACCACCACACGTACGGACACATGAACGCCAGTCCACCTTAAATCTTTATCTATAGTGATCAGAGCAGGGAATGGGCCGGAACACGACAGAGCAGGGCTCTGGCAAAAAAATGTCTTGCCGAACGGAGGTCCAACAGAACACATCTTGTCCCCAGTCCCAGGAGCTTGCCCACGACACTCGCACCCACACTGCCACATCTTCTGAAGGCGGTCTGCTCGATGAAGTACTCACACCCACACTGCCGCGTCTTCTGATGGCGGTCTGCCCGAAGAAGCGCTCGCACCCACACTGCCGCGTCTTCTGAAGGCGGTCTGCCCGATGAAGCGCTCGCACCCACACTGCCGCGTCTTCTGAAGGCGGTCTGCCCGATGAAGCGCTCGCACCCACACTGCCGCGTCTTCTGAAGGCGGTCTGCCCGATGAAGCGCTCGCACCCACACTGCTGCGTCTTCTGAAGGCGGTCTGTCTGCTGGCGCTCGGCTTCAGAACATCTGTCCTGAAGCTGAGTTATCACATAAGCAACTGAATACAAACAGCCAAAGCCTCAAATGTTTGTTTTAGCTGTCCAGACTGGTATATATGTCCTGCAATATAGAGACATTTTTTTCTTAGGGTGAGTAGTGTGACCAATTAAAACTGCAGAGCCCAACTTCTATTATTCGCTCAGAGGGGTTCATAAGGGTTTCTTACTGAATCACAATAAAACAGGTTTCAAATTTAGAATTCTAGACATACTTATGTTCCTATAATGCTCTTTTCTTTTATGCAAATCACAAGGATTGGGTTCTGTGAAGAGATACGGTCCTGCGTTATCTGGCCTCGGACCACGGCCCTCAGCCCGCACACTCCTCCCCACGGCCCGCCCCTCCAAGGATGCAAGGGTTCCCCCAGTAGATTCTTCCCATTTCCAGCACTGACAGTGATAGTATCTTAGTCTCTTTTTCACACCACTTTTCTGAGACTCAAGGGAGCCCCCTGCCTTTTCTGTTGCCAAGGCGGGTGAAAACACCTGATTTTGTAATTAGCGGGTGAGAGCCTATTGATGTGAATGGGTGTGCAGGTGGCTTGGCGGCTGGGTCAGCTGTTAGGTGCGGCATGTGTCCCAGTGAAATCTCAAATAGGCACAGGTGATTCAAGTAACTGTAAAAAAATACCCTTCACTAAATGAGGTGCTTTGAGATGGATCAGTCAATATCCAATCCACTGTCTCCATAGGCAATGCTGTTGTCCTCGCCTCGATTTTCAGATATGACACTCATTTTAATGATGTACTGACTCAGTAAACTTAAATTCTAGGTTTGTACACAAAGGAAATCCTAAAATGAGAAACTGCTAGATATTATGAGCAAAGGAGCGCCAGCAGGAATTCCCCGTTTACATTGCAACTCTGACAAAAAGGCTGCGGGTAAACAAACCAAAATATTTCAACCCACTCTGCCACCACGGCTTTCACAATCCAAGATGGCTGCTTTACAGACTGCTGTCAGCCACCATGGCTGCTTTATAGCTTTATGGATACTCTTGAAGAGGAAACAAAGATGTCTGCTGTGTACAACATATACAAGGGGAATCCAAGATGTCTGCTGTGTACAGCATATACAAGGGGAATCCAAGATGTCTCCTGTGTACAGCATATACAAGGGGAATTCAAGAAATCCAAGATGGCTGCTTCATACACACCAGTGACAATGTCTGCTTTACAGAACGTTAAGGAAGAGTTCGCCTGAACATGCGTGTTGTTGCCCTTTACTCATTGTTTATTTTTCATTTTATGAGAATGGATTCTGTTTTCTTGTTGGCTCTGCCCTCAGTGAAGTTACACAGTTTTTCTTTTTGGGGAGTTGTAGTAGGGGGAGAAGCACTTCAGTTTTTACAGGGGGCAAGAGCAATTGAACATGATTTAAAATGCAGCCGTTTATTAGCTGGTCAGAAAGCCCAGTGAGTTAAACGCTTGCTTCAGGGATCTGGGTCCAAGCTACAGGTGAGAGGTTCAAATCCACGGAGGGCCGGGCCAGCCTTTTCTCATACCTCTTAACTTACATAGCCCCAGGAAGGGTGAAATCTGGTTTTGATGGTTGGGAAAGGAAGCCAGTGTACAGGTATCGGGCTTGCCGTGTGCGTTAAATGACCCCACAGTGGGTGAAACTCTGCAAAGGCATGGGAGTTATGCTTGTAAGTTCAATATGAAACAATTGAGTCTGGCATCGCCTTTTCTTTTTTCTAATCGAAATGCTGACACCTGGAGCCAGTCGTGTAACCGAGCAGGGCTTTGGCTAAACGTTCTGCGTGATATCTCTTTATTCAGAAACAGGAAGAGGGCTGGTTTGGACAACCTCTCATTTTGTTTCTGAGTAAAGAGGTAACATGCAGCAGGAAGCCCATTAACCGTGCTTGGTTAAAGGGCTTACACTGCATGTTAGCTCTTTACTCAGAACAAAAGAAGCCCTCCTCCTATTTCGGAATAAAGAGAAATCACGCAACAGGCTGCCCATTGAGGTCAGGAGCTGTGTTGTTAAAGGGTTGCCTGGGAACGTCAGCGATCCCAGCAGGCATTCCTTTAACCACAGCTCCTTGAATGCAAGGGCTGGAGGGGCTCTTGTTGGGCGGGGTGTGGGGCCTAAGCACTCCTACTTAGTTAGGTCACGCCCCCTAACGAGAGCCCACCGTCAATTTACCACCCAAATTAAAGCATTGGGATAAGGTGTTGTCCATAGTAAAGAATTGTTTCGTGCGACCTCTGTAGAAGCATGATTAGCATGCATACAAACCGAGACACTGCCCTGATGAAGCCGCCAGCAGCCGCATCATGTTACCCAAAACAGGCGTGAGCATCAACTCAGAATTGCAAAACGGCAGAAGGAGCTAGGGAACCAGATAACCCCAGGCATGTAAAACAGACAGAGAAGTAGGAACAGGGGAATTTGAGAATAGGAGGGTTGTGGAGAGGTCAAAGTTCGCAGCGGTCAGGTCTTGTAATCTGATAAGGCTTAGTCTCTGACTGCTTCTGGGGTCGCCCTGTGTCACCTCACTCCTAGCCCAGCCACTTAGTGCCCTACATGCAGGCAGCACTGCAGCCCACTGCATTTCCTGCAAAGTGCAATAAATTACTTCTCAAAACGACTTATTTAGAGAGAACGTAACAGATTACATCAATAACAAAGCAATTTGCCTGAAGGGAGAGCTTTGAAGCCAGGGATCTCTTTCATTGTATGCCCACAAGTGCCTACCAGAAAAAGATAACTGCGTTAGCAGACTGTCGCCCCACCTTAAGCCCACGGTTCATGCCAAGCAGCAGTGAATATACATTTAGACCCGAGTAGGGCCTTACTGTCCTGCACTAGCTGTTGTGTGTGATAAATATTTGTACATTTATGTTAGGGTTACCAGATAAAAAAATAAAAAAAAATGGGTCAGGTAATAGACATAGAAGCAGGACTACAGTAAACACAAACAGGACTCTGATAAAACTGTAGCCCTACTTCTATGTCGGTGGCCTGTTACGGGTTGTGTTCACAGGCACACAACTCTCTTTGGAGGAGAGCGGGAGGGGAGGAGGAAACAGGGTGGGGAAAAGCATTCACGCCATCTGGAAGAGCGATGCCGGGCCTGATTTCATAATTTCTAAATCAGTCCCCGGCAAAAACTGGGACAGGGTTTTAAAACTCAAAAAATTCTCAGGACGACGGAACCAAGGGGTAAATACTGGGACAGTCTGGGCAAAAACGGGACGTTTGGTCACCCTATTTATGTCCTTTCTCCCATCAACCGCTATATGTTTCAATGCTGTGAGGGTTAAAATTAACTTTGGAGGGGTGGGGCCGCCAAGACAATTACCGTTGGACATAGGGGGGGTTTTCTGATGCGCCTAGATGCCGCAATAGTGGATTTTCAGGATGAAGGCCATACCACATAGCTGGAATTCGGGGGATGAGAGAAGTTACATCCCACAGGCTGTGTCATGGCGCGCAGAGCTCCCACATTAGTGGGTTTTAAGCATCAAGCACCAAGCTATGTCTTACAGTGTCATAGCGTGTCCAGAACCAACACCAACAGATTTTCAACATTAATTCCAAGATTCACTTTAAAGGAATTAAACCAACTACGCAGCCGTGGTGAGTAGGTGCGGCTGGCCCGATGACTTACCGGTAATCTTCATTACTCCAAGCCCAGGTCTTACTCGTCACAGTCATTGACACACAGTAAGCACTGTGACGAGGAGGTAACGGAATTTGGGTAGGCGGGTCAGAATAAGCAGATTCTGTCAGTTGAATCCTGGGAGCTCCATTTTCTTTTCACTGGTGGTCGGTGGAGGTGGCCCAGGAGTGGCTGTAATCCTCTAATCTCCAGCCACACATTGTTTGAAACATGTTGGCCCTCTGATTGGCACGCATCCTTGCTCGCCACAGTTTTAGGGCTCTCTGATTGGGTGCATCTCTGCCGAATTAATGAGGCAGGTGAGGCTCCCACCTGAATGCCACAGAGGGTGGATTGGGCACCCAGTCTACCATTCAGATTCAAGGTGTAGAAAAAGCAACTCGGACCCTGTGAAGCCAGCCTTACTGTGACAAGTCCACACTGACCATGAGAGGAAATCCAACCCACGACTACATACTCAACCCGAGCGGATGGAGTAATGCGACTCGAGCCTCTGTATCCAATAATCACTGCTGATGGATAGAATCTGTCAGCAAGAAGAAGACGGAAGAGGCTCTCCCTCCTCCCCGCAACCCATCACGGCGAAGACCCTGTGAAACCAGCTATACTGTGACAAGTCCACACAGACCATGAAGAAAGCCAACCCACCACTACACACTCAACCCGAGGGGATGGAGTAATGAGGGTCACGCCTCAGGATCCAATATCCACCGCTGATGGATACAATCAGTCAGCAGGAAGAAGAAAGAGACCACCCCTTCATTTTAATGGTGGTCACATCACATTGGTGCAGTGCACTTACGTGCGAGAATTAAAAACGAGACTTAAGTGGCACCCTCCCGCACATGGTTTTACACGCCTTGAGTAGATTTTCTTTTAAAATTGGGACGCTGGGATTGGTGAGCCAAGATTAATTTATACATGTATTTAATTGGGTTTTTACAAGGCACTTGCACACGGGCAATGCCATCTTTTAGCGCCTATATATGTCTGGATGAAATAGGCTGCATGAGACAAACCACAGTCACAGGAATGCATTAAAGTTTGCACAATTCAATAACCAATTGCTGCACAGCCTATCCCAGGAGAACTGAGACATCTGCTCTCATGGACCCGCGCCAAGAAATCCGTATTACCCCCGGCCCCCCACAAAGAGCACATTCCTCAACCTGCCCAATAGTACAGTCCAGTCGGGCTTTCAGGGTATCCAAGATGAACTCGCAGGAGAACTATTTACAAAGAATGGAGGGTTTGCAGAGCGTGTGGCCACCTTGAAAACCAGGCTGTCCTTTCATTGGAGGCGAGCACAGCCCTATTTCAGGAACTTGATAACGCGCTAAGGCAGTGATTCGGTAGGTTGGGGGGGGGGGTAGTCCTCGTCTCGCCAGGAATTAGTCTACCATCACCGCCAAGGCCATCCATACGGAAATGCATTTGTTAACCAGCAGCGTCTCCCCGGGCATTAGTGGGCATCAACATGATTATTCTGCAGCCACAAGCCTCAGGTGGCTTCTGGAAGCCCCACGTGATCGCGCGTGGGTACCACCTCAATGTGCCTCATTTAGAAGGGCTCTAGTTTCACCTGCACCTGAAGAGATCCAAGGAAGCGGACAAGGGATTGCACATTATTATTATGGTATTTATTGAGCGCTGCCCTAGCGCCGAGAAGCAACAAAGCGCTTTACAGAGGTATACACAGATACATAACGGATCTCTTTAGAAAGCTATACACCAATACAGATGCACAACCGAGCGCTTTACAAATGTATACAACAACAAAGATGCACAACAGAGCGCTTTACAGAGGTATACAACACTACAGAGGCATATCGGAGCGCTTTACAGAGGTCTACAACACTACAGAGGCATATCGGAGCGCTTTACAGAGGTATACAACAGTACAGATACATAACAGAGCGCTTTATATAACGGAGTGCTTTACAGAGGTATACAACAGTACAGATGCACGACGGAGTGCTTTACAAATGTATACAGCAACAAAGATGCACAACAGAGCGCTTTACAGAGGTATACAACACTACAGAGACCTATTGGAGCGCTTTTGAGAGCTATACACCAATACAGATACATAACGGAGCACTTTAGAGAGCTATACACCAATACAGATACATAACGGATCTCTTTAGAAAGCTATACACCAATACAGATGCACAACTGAGCGCCTTACAAATGTATACAACAAAAAAGATGCACTCAGAGCGCTTTACAGAGGTATACAATATTACAGATAAACAACAGAGCGCTTTACAGAGGTATACAATATTACAGAGACATATTGGAGCACTTTACAGGGGTATACAACAGTACAGATGCATGGCGGAGTGCTTTACAGAGGTATACAATAATACAGATAAACAATAGAGCTCTTTACAGAGGTATACAACACTACAGAGACATATTGGAGCGCTTTACAGAGGTATACAATAGTACAGATACATAACGGAGCGCTTTACAGAGGTATATAACAGTAAAGATACATAACGGAGCACTTTATAGAGGTATACACAAGTACAGATGCACAACAGAGTGCTTTACAGAGGTATACAATAATACAGATAAAAAACAGAGCACTTTACAGAGGTATACAACACTACAGAGACATATCGGAGCGCTTTACAGAGGTATACAACAGTACAGATGCACGACGGAGCGCTTTACAGAGGTAACAACAGAACAAATATACAGCAGGGGTTGGGATACAGAGGGGCACAGAGGTGGGGTGAAGCTGTACTGGGTGGAACATGAGGTAACCATATCATATAGATACAGAAAAGAACACCTGCACGAGTCCCTGCTGTTGTAGCCACTGGTCCTATTCTTTCTTTGTTCAGCAGGCATCCCGGAACAACTACATACACAACCCTAATACTGGAGGGACACAACAAAGTATATGTGTTTCACAACTAAGCTAGAGCTATTGGCTTTGGCAATGCTGGTAACTCATGATCTAGTGCACGTTTCTGGACAGGAAAGGAAAGGAAAGGAAAGGACTTCAACATTTGCCTCTGTTACACCCCGCATGTAATGTATGTAAGGTATATACACAGGGAAAACCAAGCGAGCAAGCAACAGAAAGCTTTCCATAGTACAGCCGTCTGCAAACATTGGCTCACCAGATGTTTGAGACTGCAACTCCCATCACACCTAACCAGCATAGTCAACGGTGAGGGATCATGGGAGCCGTAGTCCAAAACACCTTGAGAGCCCCAAGTTGCAGACCCCTGCCATAGGTTAAGTGCAAGACAAGGGTGCTCCAGGTGAGGCAGGCTGCCAGGTGGGCGAGGGCAGAGCCCCTGGAACGGTGTTACCTGAGGCACATGCTTAGTTCTTTCTTCTGAGTAGTATTTGCCGGGGGAGTTCTGCACTTAGAGTTAACCATAAATAGCTTTTGTTTTGATAACCTATGTCCGTCTTATTTATTGAAATTGCTCCATTCGTGGTATGTTAGCGCCTTGCAACTGGTTCTATGTTCTAGCGCTACGTTTTTGTGCTCCATAAATAAATGACTACTAGCTACTATTCACTACTACTTTCCTGAGGCCCAGGAAAGATGGCGACCTGGGTTGGGAAGGTGTCTCAGAGTGCTGGTGTATAACTGTAGGAGGCCTGGTCTCTTGGTATTTCCTTTTTGAGTCCGGCGGTCTTGGGGATTTTGGGATTGTGCTGCCAACCAGGGATGACCAGCTTTTCGGCTACATAGACTGACCCTTCACTAGCCACAGCCATGGGCCGCACTCGGCTGCCCTGGTCACAGCCTGGTGTGCGATACAGGCATTATTTTACATTATTCCTACTGGTATTGGTAGCCAACGTAGCCCCCCAGGATAGGAGATACAGGTTGGTATTTTTCGATGCTGGTGATCAGTCTGGCTGCGGCGTGACGTATGCCTTGGGTGGGGTTGGGGGATGTTGTGGTGGACTGGAATGGACCAACACTTGGCTGTGTGTGCGATTTCGTGAAATTATCGTACCGGCTGATGGCAGCGACGCGGTAGGGTTTAGAAAATCCATGAATCAGTGACTTATTAGATGTGCCCTGTGGGGACATCATCTTTACGAGACAATGGGGGGGCTCGATATTAAGAAAGAAGTGGTCCGCAGACATGCAGGATACACCAACGATGCACAAACTGAACAGTCATGGCCTAGCCAGAGCGTCTCATCAAACACTGTATTCATCCCAATCAGCGCTGAACCGACCACAATCAATCAGCAGGACCAGAGGCATCGCTAGGGGGTGTGGGTGGTAAAGGGGCTACTGCCCCGGGTCTTTTGGTTGCAGCCTAGGATAGAACCTCAGGGGCTACAACCAGGAGAGACGCTCAGGGGTTACAACAAAAAGGCTAGCCCGAAGTCCCGACATTAGCGTAGCCCCAGATTTTTTCCAGACCTAGCAACACCCCGGTCCAGGACGTGGCATAAGCCAACATGTTCTGTACTTGCATTTTATATGGATTTGCAGTTGTTTCAGGTAAACTAGTGCTTCCAGCAGAAACGCTTTACAAGACAAGTCCCAGCAGGTGGGGACATCCCACTGCCAATAGCAGGGGGTGGAAACACAGATGAAAGTCAAGCAATTGGTGTAGGGGGCAGCGGGGACATGAAGAGGGGCAACACATCTTGACAATGAGATCCTGATTAAACCTTGATGTGTAGGGCATCAGTTAGATACAGTTGCTAACGTTGGTTTACAGTGTGGAAGCGGGGGATGATCTCAGGGTGCCCCTGTAGGTTTCGGGGGCTTCTGCTAGAGGTGGTAGATGCTGTTTAAGGGCAATTTCAAAGACTTGGACAGTGGAAATGATTTTAATTTCTGGAGAAATGTGTTCGGGGTCGGACTGGGGCATACCATTGTCTTGGGCACCAGGCTGTGCCACTGTTCCCCTTTAAAACGAAAAGAAATGCTCCATAGTACCCAGAGACTCAGCACGAGGGCAGCACGGGCGTGGGACCTGCGAACAAACCGTTCCTAAAGACAGCTTGTCCACATTTATTTATTTATTCAATTCTTCCAACGCGCCAAACGCCCATAGGCCTCAAGGCGCACAATATGCAGTGTTTGAAATAAAGATAAGATGAGCAGGAGTTGAACCAGCACCCGGGAATCCGGAATCACCCGGTCGACAGCAGCTAACTCTGGGGAACCAGGAGTTTCCAAATGAGATGCCAAAGGTTACTTTTAGAGCATTATTTATGAATCATTCTGCTGCTGAGGTTTTCCAGATGTGTTCCAATACTTCAAGCACATTTCCAAATACACAGATAACGCCACATAGGTAGGTTTGTGTGGCACCAGCTGGCCTGGGGCAGGGATATGCAACCTGTAGCTGCACACAAATGTTTTGGACTACGGCTCCCATGATCCCTCACCATTGACTCTGATGACTAGGGCTGATGGGATTTGAAGTCCAAACCATCTGCAGAGCCAAAGGTTGCAGCCTGCTGGCCGGGGGAGTCAAAAGTAGCTCCTGGTAGCTGTTGGTGTCAAGCTAATCGTGCTCTTCTAGTCGAAAGAAAGGAGCTGAACAGCTCCCAGCAATTTCAAACCCTGCACTGCACCGGGAAAATGAGGCTTCATGGTTGAAGCTGTGCAGAGCGTGGATAACTTTAAGTTCATTATTAATTCTGCTCTGCACCATTTCTTCTTTCAGCAGGGACTTGCGATTCATGTTGTGCATGGACTTATGCAGGACTGTGTAAGTAAAAGTCAGTCCCTGTGTGCATAACATCACTAGCTGCATAATACTACTAATAATCATTATAACCACCATATTCCCAGCTGCATTTATATCTCTCAGTATGGCCTACATCGGTGTGTGAAAAACAAGCAAAGTAAAACATTCCGACTCGGCTTTGTTTACCAAAGGAAATTTTGCTGGACCTGGGATATTAAGGGCGCACCCAAGTCAGCATACACTGCTGGTAACTGAAATAGCCCTTTAAATAAGTGATGCCAATTCTTGTTATATCATCAG
The DNA here is from genome assembly GCF_040938575.1 of Ambystoma mexicanum. Taxonomy (NCBI): domain Eukaryota; kingdom Metazoa; phylum Chordata; class Amphibia; order Caudata; family Ambystomatidae; genus Ambystoma; species Ambystoma mexicanum. The sequence goes on from NC_090936.1 coordinate 1,166,549,696, forward strand.
AGTCAAACGTCACATGGCATCCCTTCCTATGATGTTGTCCTTGCCCCGGGTAATGTGATATCGCTTTGTGTGATGTCATCAGGAACCTGATGTCACTTCCGCTAACCCCAGCATTTTGGTGAATTGATGCCCATGGTCAAAACTCTTGGAATCCACTTGGGACGGCTGTGGTGCTTGCAGACTGCAAGTAGGAATCGGAGACAAGAACCCGGCAATCGGGAGAGGGATTGCAAATTCAAATGCGGTTACAGGGCAATCAAAAGGCTTCAAAGGCCACCCTTTAATTTAAGGGTAAAGATCCCCAACCGACTAAGCCAGGCACCGCAGCCCGTGCACTGCATCGCCATCTTTGGTCCTTGTACACATTAGGGGCCGGATTACAGAAAGGTTGCACCGGTGAGAGTGCCATTTTGAATGGCATTAACAGGCAAACAAAACATTGTGGCTCCAAAAGAAAAGGTTTGCAACATGGCAAGTTCTTTTTTTTCTTGGAATTAGTACTCGCGCAATAACTGCACAAGTGCAAACATGTGCTTTCAATGCATTTTTGCACCAGGGGAACCTTTGCCCTAGTGCTAATTCCATTCTGTATTACCTTGAGGCCTTCGGGCGATCTGGCGCGTAACCAAGAATTACAAATAAGTAAATAAGGGCAAAATGTGCCCTGCTGAAAAAATGCATTAAAAGCAGAGGTTTTGCCCATGGGCAAACGTTGCCCTATTGCTTATACCGTGCAAAGTTCCACATGTAAAAGGTTTTCTAATATGGCCCACATGTTTTTTGCAATAGGGTGCTAATACCGGGCAAATTGCACTTGCACGGTGCCAAGTTTCTGTGATCAGGGCCCAGATGCCCAAAATGTAACCCAGTGCATTGAAGGTGCCCGGACTGTGACACTCGGGAGTGGGGAAATGACCTTTCTAGGCCTCATTTCAAGGCCACTTTCAGAGCAGGATACACCCAGCTTTAGAAGCTGCATTGGGACTACACTCATGGTTTTCTGGCTCTATGCCTCCAACCCCGACAGCGTGTTGGCTGCTCAGTTGGCACACCATGTAGTTTGTACTCCGTCTGCACACGTTTGTGACGTCGATACATCAACCTGCACGTAGCCACATGAAACCTCGGCTGCAACTAGTCCTTCCTGGGCGCCACGATTTTCCCACCCATTCGAAAACTGTGTCAGCAGAGTGTGGCCCAAAGCCTTCTGTTCCACTGGCCCGTCTCACCGGACCCCCAGGCAGTCTGGCACCTACTCTCTCTGCTCGGAAAAACAAAATCCTGCCTCTCTGGGCCAAACTTTAGTAATGTTGCCTTCTCTGCCCCTGAAAATAGTCCAGCCTGGTACAACCCGTCTCACAATGGGCTGCTGTGCTCATATGTAACCTATAGGTTACATAAGCACACAGCAGCCCATTTCCTTCGGGTACTTCACTGGCTACCTGCTTCAATGCAGTCTGCCTCACACAGAAGTCACTACAACCATTCCAGTTTCTTACACAGCTGAAAAAGCGCACGCTCTTCAGGGCCAACACATCCCAAGGTGCAGAGGTGGACGGACATAGAGGGAAATCGGGAGACTGCCTGGGGGGCCTCTGCACCAGGGCCCACTTGTGTGTGGGTTCCTTGGTTTTCTGCTTCTTTTGCCATCTCTCCCATGGACACCTAACAGTTTGCTGCCACTGCTCTTCACCCCCCTTCATCTCTCTGAAGTCAAGAATGTCTTATAAAGCTTTAATGATCTCATTCCTCACTCTAAAATAAGTTGCATGTCAGTTTTTGTTTTCTTTAATTACTTTTTGATCCCTATTTCCGGAAAAATGTGTTTTACAATTCACTATTTAGAGCCATATGTCCATATTGTCTTTGACAGCGAGCCCCCAAACCCTACTTGGAGGGATTGCACTCAATCCACCCCCGGCGAGGAGCCAGGCTATTCCAAGACGATAAAGAAAGAGTTGCAGACCGGAGAAAATAAGCATTCTGCTGTTACACTCCCAGAACAGCATAGACACTTCCACAGATTTAACCACTCCTCCACTTCAAACAACCATTGGCAATGCCAACAGTTTGGGCTTTTATGGAGGCATGGGACAGGCACTAAACAGGCACAGCCCTATAGGTATCAACAGGCCACTGATGGTAGCCAGTGTAAAATGGTGCAGGTAACTGGGCGTCTAATAGCACTGCCCGGCAAATGCCTAATACTTACGCACAAGCAAAACTGTTGGCCTTGCCGATGCTTGTTTTTAACAGGACTTCAGTGAAGGACATGCAGAGTGCTCATCAATCAAGTGTCTGAAGGCAGACCTGGTTAAGACCTTTTTATTACACCAGCAGCCAGTTTACAGCTCCAATTAAGTCATTAACTCTCAGGCAACTGCTTTGAAAAAATACTGGAAAGCACTGTGAGTGGACGTTTGATGGTAAGGCTTGATTGAAGTAAGCACAAAAAGTTCCCATGAGAAGGTGCTTTGGTCGGGGAGGTGCAGGAACTGGGTGGGAATGGCCATAGGGATTAGCATGGCCCTGGGCAGTCAATGGTTGTGCAATATCCACACAACACCTACTAGCTTTGTGTCCCTCCTGATGTGCCATTGCTCCATATCTGTACTCTAATGCAATAGTTTCGGCTTATATGTGGCAGGTGACGCAAGAGCCACCTAATGGCCCAAACTAATAAGAAATAAAGACCTGGAACGTCAAACAATGCCTGATTGGCCCCTTATTCCCACCTGTCTCATACTCCATGCACCCCCTTTTCTACTTTTGATCGCCCTTAATGTACAGGGCTCAGCTTCCGCATGAGGTCTACCTGCATAAGGAAATGCTGCAACCAGTACCAAATGACACCCTCCTAAACTGGTAGAGCCCTATTTATTCATACAAATGATTTTCTATAAAAGCCTCGGTGCGTCGCACACACCGGTGAGCGGGTGTTCCGGCAGCACACTGTAGAGAAGCCGCCAGTCATCAAGCATTGAGGGAGGGCGAGCCCGCGCGGAAATGCAAATTCATGACGTCGATTGAATGGCGGCTGCTCCATAAAAGAAGACTTTCTAACGTTGACTGTTCATTTGGGTTCCGCATCCCGGTCATAGCATCCGACTCAATTTCAGAGGTGTTGCTAGGTCTGGAAAAGATCTGGGGCTACACTAATGTCGGAGCTGTCGGGATTCGGGGCTAGCTAGCCTTCTGGTTGTAGCCCCGGAGCTTCTATCTGGACTACAACCAAAAGACCAGGGGCTATAGCCCCCTCAGCCCTCCCCCGCCTCAGCAACGCCTCTGAGATTGCAGCAAGATTTTCATTTCATGAACTGTGCAGTAAAAACACAAAATTCTCATCCCCAGTGCTCCCCACTTCACTTCAGGGCTCCTTAATTGGAGGTTTCTACCCCAGAAGGTGTGGGCATGGAACCCATAGAGGGTATCGCAGCAGGGTCGGTGTAAGGATGCCCCTATAGCGCCGTACATCTCTTGCAATGCTGCCATAGGCTGCGCTATACAAAACACCAAAAATGATTATTATTATTTAGAGTCAATCTGTAGCCCCCTGGCGCCCACTGCTGGGGGTGCTCTAGGCACCCACCTACTGGGCCCACATGGCACTGATCACAAGGTGGCCCATACCAGGTGCGAGGCGCTCAACCAACTCCAGATGCATTTTCAGTACTCACACTCCTGAATATACAATGGCATGTTATGTAGAGTGCTTGGGTGGGGTTTAAGCCCTTTCAGACATAACTGAACCACTCTAGAAATTACCCAGCTTCCAATACATAACAGGTTGCTGAGACAATGAGAAATAGCCAGCTCGGTACCCCCCAGGTAGTGTGGGAGGGATCATCCTATAGCCAAGGAACAGCAGGGGTGAACCTTGCACACCTGGGAAACGATGACGGGTGTGTTCTTTAATCAAGCGTTGCTTTGCTAACACGCATTGCTGATGTACACTGTCACCATGTGGCATAGTCCTGCCACATTCAACAAATACCCCCGTTTCCTTATTTCAGCATTTTGGTTTGCTGATAGATGAAAATTGTCTGTGTGCCCAAATTGCAACTGGCTGCTTGTGCAATCATGTAAATGTGGAGACTCCCTCGCCCCCCAGATGTCCACGTGTTGCTAGAACTGTGCTTTTACTCTACTTGTTTTGTTTGAAGTACCTGACTGTTGTGCGTTTAGTACTTCAAGTGTAAAGGTATGAACGTTATTATGTAATGCTAGCCTTTAGAGATGGCCAAGAAATGTATTGGGGCGTTCGAAGGCTGCACTTGGCTTAGGATACGCAAAACCTATTGACTTTGCCAATTCACGTTTCTACTGAACCAGGGACAAGGCCTCAATCTATCAGCTTCTAGGGAACAGCCAGATGTGCAGAGACAGCCCCACAGCCCCAAAGATCAACTGACCACCACTGACCTCCAAAAACCCCAACACTGCAATGTGACATCGCCCCACCAGTGTGCCACCCATCACTGGCTTGCAGACAGCACAACTACCATCGAAACAAAAAATACCCTACTCACTGGCAGACATCATCTCACTGGACACATGGATCCAAGTGGCCTTTGGGTGAACAATACATGACAGCACCGAGAAAAACCTAAGGCAATGGTACATCTCTTTAAGCCAAAAGGTCTAGACTGCGCTCGGACCCAACGAGCTTTTGCTGACAAAATGACTACATCCCGGGGAAAAATGTAAAACGATCTAGAGGCGGGCCCGTGCACTAACGTGGGTGACGTTCCTACCGACTTACAATGGCTTAGCCAAGATGCACTGTAAACGCCTTGGTGTTCACATTTAGGCCTTTTACGTTGCTCGAAATGGACAGAGCCTTGGACCGAACGCATCCCACCGCCTGTTTTGGAGACGCTATCCCCTCCAAAATGACCCTGGAACACAAAAACTTCTTCTCACCCTTCCTTGTAAGGTTTGTAAATGCATCTTTCAATCACGACTGCGTCCCAGACTCTATGAAAGCAGTCATAGTCACCCCATTACTAAAGAAGGCAGGATTTACTCCCAAAGAAGCAGCAAACCTTAGGCCTATCACTAGACAAAATAGCAACTGCTTCATTGCAAGGGCAGTAAGACTGCGCGTCTGGAATGCATATCAGACAATGGGGGTTTTCGCTCAGGCCGCAGCACTGAGAGCGCCCCGCTAGACCTACAGACGCACAGGCTTGACATCATAGACTAGGGCAGAACCGGGCTGCTGATATTGCTAGACTCGTCGGCAGCCTTCGACCTATTAGACCATGAGCGTCTTTAGAGCGCTCTTGCGTCTGTAGGTAATTGCTCACAGAATGTGGCGTGCTGGATTTACTCCTTCTTGAGTAACCGGAGCTCTACGGCTCGGTGGGGCGACGCTGCCTCAGACTGGGCCCCTATCCTGTGCTGAGTACCTCAGGGTGCATGTGTGTCGCCGGCATTATTTAATATCTACATAAAGCCACATTGTGATCTCTTAACTGAGATGGCCGTGCTATTTACCAATTATGCCGACGACACATGACTGCTACTTGAACTTGATGGACCATACGAGATGGATGCCACCAACGTCATGCACATTTACAAGACCATTACAAATTGGATGCCTACCCACTAGGTATGCATTAACAGCTCCAAGACGGAAATCTTAATTTTTGGTTCAGTCCAGGCCAGAACTAAATTAGACCCCTCATACTCCAGCTTTACCATTAAGGGATGTGTTATCCAAACACTCGAGTAAGTAACAATTCTCGGCGTTTACCTAGAATCCTCACTGAGCGCTGATGCTCACACTATGTGGCAAAAAGTTGTCAATACCATCTCAGAGCTCTTAGGCAAGTTAAACCTTTTGTCACGGAGGAAATATGTGTAACCTTAGCCCGTGCCACTATCCTGCCCAGGGTTGACTACTCTAATGGACTCCCAGTGGGTAAAGGTAAAGGCTGTATTCATAGACTTCAAGCCATACAAAGAAGGCTATTCCTATAGCAAAAGCTGTTCCCGGGAGAGCTCATATCTCCACCATTAGGAAAGACATGCACTGGTTCCAGTACAATTCACAGATGCGGAACAGGAGAACCAAGCAGGCCCACCTTGATCTCTCGCCAAGCAAGTTCCAGTTACTCCGCAAAGGACCTTTTGAAGAGCCGGGACCTGTTTAATCACTTCAGCCTTTTAGGGCTGACTTCTGCCCCCATTTCAGTAGGTGGAGAGAGCAGGAGATTGAAGGAGGGAACACAATGAAAGTTGTTTTAGAAGACAAGCAGCGACAATGTCAACAGTTTGTATAGACATGGGAAAGGCACTTGGCAGGCACTGCTTTAGTGGTATTAATGGTAGTGGGTAAACAATGGTTTAACTACCTTGGCATCTAAGAGCAGTGCCTGTAAAATGGATACTTATACACAAGCCAAAACTGTTGGTTTTGCCAATTCAGTTTTTTTAACATGACTTCAGTAAAGGACAAGCAATGTGATTATAAATGGAGTGATTGAAAGCAGACCTGGTGAAGACATTTTTTATTACACCAGTAGCACATTTACAGCTTCAACTAAGTCATTAATTCTCAATTAAAGCAAGCTGAAAGGGTAGGAATGGCCATAGGGATTTGCATGGCCACAGGCAGGCAACCGATGGGCAAATAACCAAACAACACCAACAAGCTGTGTGTCCCTCCTCATATGCCATTCCTCTGTGTACCTCCTCAAATGACATTCCTCCATATCTGTACTCTAATGCAATAGTTTTGGCTGATAGGTTTCACAAGCGCCATCTAATAGCCAAAACAAAAAACGACAAGAACAGGAATGCAAAGCAGGGGCCAGGAGACGCTGAGATGCTCTCAGTGAACATGGGAAAACGTGAGATCCTTTGCTTTATGGAGACAGCAAAGTGCCTGTGTTGTTAAGCAGCTGCAGCCCCACATCTTCTGCGCATGCCTTGGCCATAGGCGCTAAAGAGCCAGACTTCTGCTCTTCTCAAGGCCGCTGCTGTTATTTTCCTCACGTTTCTAATCACCATAATCCAATCTGCCTTTATAGAACCAGCGTGCTGGGTTTTATCTGGCATGCAGCTTTTCGTACCGATCAGCCATCAATCACTGTGTTCCAGACGCAGTCACCAAGACTGCTCTCCTTTACACACTTCACTCAGGGGTGATTAATGGCCGATGACAGCCCTTCTCTCATCTAGGGTTAAGCATGAGACGTGAGCCATCTTTGAAGGGAAATCGTTCAGTCCCAGATAATTACCTGGCATTAGACGAGGACACTGGTGTGTCCAACATGCTTTCTCCTGCCTTCTGTCCTAAACCCGTACCCCACATTTTTTTGACCGAATCTCACACGTTTATCCTGCATGTGATACTTTGGAACAAAATTACAAGGCAAGAAGAAGCTGAAATGAATGCGCCATTGGCATCTGAAGCAGCCGGTCCCCACGAGGGTGGCTCAGGTGACCTCACACAGCATCTCCTAAAGACATCCCAGTAAGTGACCTCACACAAGCACCGATAGCTTCCCCCAAAGACATCACAGGAAGTGACCTCACACAACCAATGATAGCTTCCCTAAAGACATCACAGGAAGTGACCTCACACAACCAATGACAGCTTCCCTAAAGACATCACCGGAAGTGACCTCACACAACCAATAACAGCTTCTCCCAAAGACATCACAGGAAGTGACCTCACACAACCACTGATAGCGTCTCCCAAAGACATCACAGGAAGTGACCTCACACAAGCACCGATAGCTTCCCCCAAAGACATCACAGGAAGTGACCTCACACAAGCACCGATAGCTTCCCCCAAAGACATCACAGGAAGTGACCTCACACAACCACCGATAGCTTCCCCCAAAGACATCACAGGAAGTGACCTCACACAACCACTGATAGCTTCCCCCAGGAAGTGACCTCACACAACCACAGACAGCCTCTCGCAAAGACATCACAGGAAGTGACCTCACACAAGCACCGATAGCTTCCCCCAAAGACATCACAGGAAGTGACCTCACACAACCACTGATAGCTTCCCTAAAGACATCACAGGAAGCGACCTCACACAACCAATGACAGCTTCTCCCAAAGACATCACAGGAAGTGACCTCACACAACCACTGATAGCTTCCCCCAGGAAGTGACTTCACACAACCACGGACAGCCTCTCGCAAGGACATCACAGGAAGTGACCTCACACAACCACTGACAACATCTCCCAAAGACATCACAGGAAGTGACCTCACACAACCACTGATCAAAGACATCACACGAAGTGACCTCACACAAGCACTGATAGCTTCCCCCAAAGACATCACAGGAAGTGACATCACACAACCACTTATAGTTTCCCCCCAAAGACATCACAGGAAGTGACCTCACACAACCACTGACAGCTTCCCCCAAAGACATCACATGAAGTGACCTCACACAACCACTGGCAGCTTCCCCCAAAGACATCACATGAAGTGACCTCAAACAACCAATGACAGCTTCTCCCAAAGACATCACAGGAAGTGACCTCACACAACCAATGACAGCTTCTCCCAAAGACATCACAGGAAGTGACCTCAGACAACCACTGACAGCTTCTCCCAAAGACATCACAGTAAGGGACCTCACACAACCAATGATAGCTTTGCCCCCTAAGCCCCCCAAGGACATCGCAGGAAGTGACTTTGTATAACTACTGATGCAGCCCAAAGACCTCCCTCAACGCCAGGTATCTCCCCTCAATGGCATCATAGGATCTTGTTCCCCGCCAGGATGCTTTTTAAAGGTGGTTGTTTACACTCAAGTCTTCTATCCATACCAGAGCACATCAGATGCTCTTTTACTGCTTGAACACAGGGTATTGAAAACTCAAAGCTGCAGCTCCTTCAACAATAGTGATTTATAACTGTAGAATTTGAGTTTGATTATTCGGGAGTCTGATTTTCAACCAATTGCTTGGCACCTCTCCGGCCACACCCATCTATATGTTAGAACTGTCATGCGGCAACCCTGGAAGTTCTTGAGTCATTGGAGACTCCATTGACTTCCCCGTCACGTTTTCCACAGAACGTGCCTTAGCGGTCTAGTCTTCACACAACATGGCTGCCGCAAGCATATACCGGGTTGTTTGCGTTGCGACCCTTGCCATTCTCTTTCTGGGTAAAACGCTCCGTAGTACGTTATTTTGCTGTCGTGCTTGCCTCCAGTCTTGTCTGGCTCCCCCTTCCTGGCTCTCACCTTTGCGCAGCCAGTTTTCATTCCTTCGCCGCCTCGCGGCTTCTCTGCCTAGTCTCCTGTGTTTCCCTCCGCTGTGCTCAGACAGCCCACTCTCTCCTCTAGTCAGGTTTTGTTGTCATTTCTACCTGCTGCAGCCGGATTGCTTTCCTACCTTTGCTGCATTGCGTGCCACGGCGTCCCAATCCCTGTGGCACGCTTATTTGATTTTCCTACGACTGCTTGCTAAGGAGGAGGTTTCCCACGTTTCCGGTCATTGCTCTGTGAGGATTCCCTTCACGGTCTCCAGCTTTCTGTCATCCGCTTCCAAGTGGTCTCACGCTTCTCCTTGTGGTTTGGGTTCTCCAGTAGCTTGAACGGACACCGTACTACCTGTTCTCAGTGCCGGTCCTTTTTCGCTACTTTATTGGAGAAGCCGTGCTAAGCATTCCTGCCATTCTCGAAGACCTGCACAGAACAAACCTGCTCACTGGGACTTCCAGGGTTTTTCTGCCTTATGGCTTTTCCCTGGGCTGGGGCATGCTCTCCAGAGCCCCCACCGCCTGGCATCTTCCACATAAGGCACAGTGGCCTCCGGGGGAGCTGGCCCTCATCTCTTCCACAAGAAGAAGGGAAAGAAGGCAGACTCAAGAAGAAAGAAGAAGCATCCAAGGAACCCTCAGGCACACATCAGGTGAGGAGACATCCAAGGAGGAGGCCACAGAACTTGAGTGCAAGAATGAAGCTGGACAAATAAGGTTAAACCCTTGATGTGTTTTTGATAATTGTGTGCTGTAATTAGACACAGACTTTAAACTTGGCCCTTTTAATGGGTACAATGGGTACTCCATGATAGATAATATATGCCACATCACCCATCCAATGAAGAAACTCCACGTGCTTCTTTACGTGCCACATTTAAGATTCACTTCCTCATCTAGAGGGTTGCAGACCAACCCAGTCCCTCGGATCGCAAATCCCACAACAAGATCCGCTAACCTTCCAGAACTTTGATACTCTACTGATATTTTCTATGACAAAACAGTAGCTGGGAGATTGATATGCAGGGTCCACTACTCTGGAACTCTCTGCCCTTCCAACTCGGTCACGAAGAAACCTACACTGCCTTCAGGGCCAACCGGAAGACGCCCCGCCTCCGTCTCGTCATCCGGCCTGCGACGTGATCCTTTCACCTGTTTGCCTATGTACCATCATTGCTCCACAAACCACTCACTTGCCCTCCTCCCCCCACCTTGTCTTATGCACTCTTAAGAAACTTTTTACGTCGTGCACAACATTTTTTATAAACCACCCATAAATAAATGAATGCAGTACTGTATAAATAGGGACTTGCGTGAGCTGGGCACTGGTGCCAACTTCAGAGCTGTGGGCCAATCCCCCGGCAGGGGGGTAGGGCTGTACTGCACACACCAGATCGGCTTCCGGGTAGGGACTACCCATGGATGGTTTTAACTGCCAGGCTATTATGCATGTCTATGCAAAAAGTGAGGGCATACTCGTCCTCAGCTCTTAAGAGGTTAAGACTGAAGTACTTCCCCTTGGAACCAAGTCAAGTACAGTGGGTGGGGGCTGTGTGCCAGCTATGTAGTGCCAAATGAAACGATTGCCCCCTTGTCCTTATTCAGAATTGTGACTGGGTATTGTGGCTAGCACCACACACATCTGGATTCGGAAAGGCAGGACCAGTCCACATACAGAGTTTGCCCTTGAAAGACCCCTAGCTAGTATTTTGTTTGCTTTTGGAAACTATTTATGGAAAATACAGCTTTGTCTTAGAAGCGTTCTATGAATGTTTTTACTGCATGCATTCAATTTTCTGGATTCATTTGCGACTCCAGTTAGAGCAGATGGCTGGTGGGTCCACTTGTATCCAAGCCTTCTTGTACATAGTAATTGCCAGTTATTCGCGAGCGATTTAAACCTGTAGAGAAAATCTTAATGTTATAATTTTGTCATACTTTAATACTGTTTCCATCCAGGAAATACATTTGGTTTGTGAGTGCCCTAAACATGGAAATGAGCTTCGATTCCTATGGATAGTTTCTTCTGAAGCACTTAAGGAATTGAGTTTTTTCACTGTATTTTTACTGAGGCTAATTTTTGTTCTTTACTGTGCATAGTGAGAGACAAGAAAATTACGTTTTCCAAGCAAACCTGTTTGATTGATTGGAGGGTTTGGAACAGGTAGCCTATCAAGATGCCAAAGCGAATCAAAAGCTAAAGGAAGATCAATAGAAAATACATATACACAATTTCCCTCTTCATCTCCAGCATCCTTGATCTCAATGGAAGAAAGGCTTGATCCATGATAATAGACAACAGACTTTTTTCTCCTTTTTTTTTTTTTTTAATCTTTTTTTCTTCTTCAAACTATCTCACATCTGACCCACAATGATGGAAAAGTTTGACACCAAACTAAAACATCAAAATAATTATAAATAGATTGGCTAATCAGTGGGGTCCACATCTAGCCATCAATGACCACCACTCATACAGTTTAATTTCCTTTGCGTAGCCCAATGACCGGGGTTTGAGCCTGAGCCTGGCGCGTCCATAGGTGCTGAGAGAAGCTATATCCTGATCTGGGCTGAGCAGCGGGTCCAGCGGCACGACAGGAAGTGATACGCTGGGGTTGTTTTTATATTCTTGCAGGTGTGGGATGCAGGGTTAAAGGAAATGTTTACACCCTGGGTGATACAGATGAGCCTTGAAGAATGCTGAGAGGAAACGGGCGATGAAAGCACGCTGGAACTTCCTTGCTGTAATGACTCAATAGTTAATTTCAGTGGAGAGTGAAGGTGGACAGTGTAAGCAACTTCCACTAGGATCAGCCTGAGGCATCACTCATTAGAAGATACAATGCTGCACAGAAGTGGGTGGAGAATGAAGGTGGACAGGGTACGCATCTCCTACGAGGATTAGTCTGAGGTAGCCCTCATCAGAAGATACAATGCTGCACAGAAGTGGGTGGAGAATGAAGGTGGACAGAGCAAGCATCTCCCACGAGGATCAGCCTGAGGCCTTCCTCACCAAAAGATACAATGCTGCACATAAGGTGGTGGAGAATGAAGGTGGAGAGGGCACGCATCTCCCACGAGGATCAGCCTAGGCCTCCCTCATTAGAAGATACAATGCTGCACAAAAGTGGGTGGAGAATGAAGGTGGACAGGGCAAGCATCTCCCACGAGGATCAGCCTGAGGCCTCCCTCGTCAGAAGATACAATGCTGCACAAAAGTGGGTGGAGAATGAAGGTGGACAGGGTACGCATCTCCTACGAGGATTAGCTTGAGGCATCCCTCATCAGAGGTTAGAATGCTGCACAGAAGTAGGAAGATAATTAATTTACAACTGATCTCCACTAGAAGTGAGTAGAGTATGAGGACTGCTACAGATCTCTGTTGGGAGTGGGTAGAGTATGCTGGCTGCTACTGATCTCTGCTGGGAGCGAGTAAAGTATGATGGCTGCTACAAATCCCTGCTGGTAGTGAGTGGAATATGATGGCTGCTACGAATCTCTGCAGGTAGTGAGTAGAGTATGATGGCAGATAGTGATCTATACTGGGAGTAAGCAGAGTATGATGGCCCCATCTGATCTGTTTTGGGGGTGGAGTAGAGTAAGTATGGTAGCTGTTACTGTTCTCCACTGAGAGGGGTAGAGTATGATGAATGCTATCAATATCCTCTGGAGGAAGGAGAGAGTACACATAATGTCTCATAACAATCACCACTAGGAGCGATAGAGTACGATAGCTGCTACTAATCTCTACTAGGAGTGAGTAGAGTATGCTGGCTGTTATGATCTCTACTAAGAGTGAGTAGAGTATGATGGTTGCTACTGATCTTCACTGGATGGAGTAGAGGCTCACTGCTAGAGGTGGGGGGGTACGATTGCTGCTACTGATTTATGATGAGGGAGGTTGGGTATGATGGCTACTACTGGTCTCTGCTGCAAGGAAGGCATGGTACCAACAGTACGACAGACACAAGTGACCACAGTTCAAGGGTGTTTATTGAACTTCAATTGGCTTTATCTAATCATAAATCTAAAGACAGGAGCAAGCTACAACCATCAAATAATAACGCAGTACTAGTGGTGTTTTGTCAAAATAAAAGGGCCTATACTAATAAACCTATTGCCAATCCTCACCTCTAAATACCAATAGTGTGGGAAACAATGTTATGCAAAATAAAAGTGTTCAAGAAATGATATGTCAGGATATTCAAGCTGTTGGCTTCCCTTCCCCACATTTTCAGCACGGGACAAGGCGACACACTCAAGCTTAGCACTGCCTCTGGCTTCTCTAGCACAAGGGTGCAATTCAAAACGTCAACATCATTGTCTTCTGTGACAAAGTCTCTTTGCCATTGGAAGTCTCTTATTTCCAAGGACATGATGCAACAAACAAAGTTCCTTGACTATTTTCTCGGGTGATTCACGGTTCGCCCCAGAACCCCCTTCCCTGACCTCAGATCCACTTTGACACAAAATCTTTAATCAGTTTCCCTCCGCTGAGCTCGGACCAATTTATCTATTGCGACACAAAACTTTCTTTACTGTATCAACATCGAAGACTTTCGATTGTAAACAGGATTTTGCTCGACCCGTCTCAGGACCACTTCGATTCACAATCCTTTGGCACTCTTTCACTTTTGTGAACTCTCAGCTGGGTACCTTACAGAGACCTTCGATTGAGCACACACACAGTGTCATACCACTCTGTCAAAGGTATTGTATCTTTGTTTCAAAGTTCAATCACTCATCTGCAGTTCAAATGTACTCGTATTGGTTAGCACACGCTTTTCATACAATGTTCATTCCAGCGCTTGCCATACAATGTTGCCACTTGCAACCTTGACTTCAACACAGACTGATCTTGTATTGCTCTCCCCAACTCACCGGCTGTGTTCATTTCACGGAGGCTGCTTTGTTGTTGGAGTCAAGGATGGTACCACGGTGGGTGGAGATTCTCCCTGCCTTAATTATTGACGCAGGAGGACCCTTGGTATCTCTGACACACAATGTAGGATTCCTCATCCTGGTTTCCTTCCTGGTTTTACGCTTTCTAATCTCAAGGCTTCATGAAAGTAACGGTTCCTTGTCAAAAACGTCAAGGGTACTTCCCTCCTTGCAATCCCCTTCTGTTTCGACGTCTTTCTCCTCTTGTTAAACTGCTGTTTCCTTGTATGCTTTGCCCAGAGTGTGCTTTTGTGCTCTGCCTTTTATCCATGTGGTGAAGTGTAATGGAAGTCAGGTGTGTGTGATGGTCAGTAATTGCCTGACCTTGCCTGACCATTGTATTGGGACATGTCATGTATACGGCTCAGGTGTTAGTCCGTTTTCTCTCATAGTGTGCGGTCTGTGAGAAAGTGTTTGTGTTGTAAAAGTGGGTGGGGGTTGAGTTCCTAAATATCCTACCCGGTAGGATGGGGTAAAGGTATTACAGGGAAGGGGATATCACTTCTCACCATCCAGTGTCCCACTTACCGAAGACCCCTCACCCAGGTGATCCTCCCACGCTGGTGCACCCCCAGGAACTGGATACAAAAGCAATGGTCGTGTCCTGGCCATCTGGATGACGGATCCCCGGGGACTAGTGGGTGAAACACCTTCCGGTTTCTCACGCTGCTGGGCAGGGGAAGCGTAGAGTGGCCTCCACTACACTCTCTTGGCTGGGAAGAATAGGATGTGTGCCCCCTGCTCTCTCTTGGTCTGCTGAAAGAGGGAGAGGGCTGCTGCTCTTTTCTAGCCAGAATCCCACTTCGCTTAGCAGACGTGAGACTTGCGTAAAGGTAGGACTGTAGTTTTGCCATGTGAACCCGAAGTCTCCCGCACAGTAAATCCATATTCTTTCAGGGCGAAAATGCCCTCAATTGTAGGGGGAACTCACATCTCAGGGAGAATCCTGCAACTCAAAGCATTTCCTATTGGGGGTGTCTGGGACATCTGCCTAGGGTATCCTTACCACAGTATCGGCTTGGTTGGTCCCGGGCGAAACCAACTGCTCAAAATGGCCATGTAGACAGCCTGGGGAACCTTCACCTTCCCTCTCCTCCTTTCAGAAACCCACGATCAGAGAGAGGGAAGCCACCAGGGCCATAAAATACCTTCTGCACAGCACACTGCACAAACAAACTAGGGATGGGCGAAACGTGGATAATTGCTTGTGTGTTCTCTGACTCAAGGTGAACAGAATGTTCTAGACTTGGATGGATCCGAGAGGGACGACTAGGACTGAAGAATCACTGAGAAGTCCACAACAGTAGACATTGCTGGGAATTGTAGAAAGGAGGAGGGAGGTAGAGCAGGAGAAAGGGAGCGGGGAGAGCCATACAAGGGGAAAGAGAGAGGGGGTGGAAGACAGACAAAGAAAGCCAGAGAAAGACTCCTTATGACCAACATTTTCTTGTCCAAATGCTCCCTAACCTTGCTAAGGAATTGCAATACTACCAACCTACTTTATTGTTGTTGCTCACAACATTGGTCTCCAATGGAACCAGAGACTCATTTTCCAAAGACCAATTGTGGAGATTACACACCCAACTCTAAACTATCAAAGAACAAGGTCCTTCACCCCCACCTTCCTCCATGAAACTTTTTACAGTCATTATCACGTTCTCCATCTGTGTTACTGTTCTTCTTGCTACGTCTCCAACCCTACAGTAATCTGCTCTTTCCGTCCATTTTGTACCATATTCTACTCATCCTATACCTCACCTAAATCGCCTGAACGGCCTTGCTCCCCCTTACTTAAAAATACTGATCCGAAATGGCTGCCATGGTCATAGAAGGCGGGGCTCAGTACAGAGCCCTTCTTCTATTACCATGGCGGCCGGTAAAGGGATAGCTGCCGCCGCAATCAGGTAAGTGGGTATTGGGAGGGGGGTTGGGGATGGTTCAAAAAAATACTTTGATACGGCGGGAGGATGGAAGATGGTAATCTGCAGCAGGGAGGCAGCCTACAGGTTCCGTGGAACATGTGCTGAAATTATAGGTTTCAGCCCACGATTCGCAGAACCCGATTGGCTGCGCCTCCCAGCCCAGGAGCTAATGTCACATGATGAACCAAATCTCTCTGATTAATTGATATGTTGTTTACCATTAACACCCCGTCGTTCATACTGCACTCCATGGGTAGACTTTCCATCTCTATTAAGCCCTGCTGTTCCCTCCACACTCTAATGATCTTCAATGCTATGCTCGCGATGGACACAAGGACCAATAAATAAACACAACTAATTCTGTTTCATCATTGTATATTCTACCATTTTAACGAATTGATGCACCGATAACATTTAACTCTGGCGCAGATCATTGTTTGGAGTAATGCCTTCTCTAAATGTTATGTTATGTTATTTGGCATTTTTCTAGCGCCTTATGTATCATTGGTATGATCTCAAAGCGCTGGTAGGTTGAACGCCCATTCAAGTAAAGGTCTGAAGCTGCGTTAGTCCACTTACAAAAGTCGTACAAGATCCAAGTTTTAATACCTTTTTTTATTGGATTAACTGAAAGCTTATGCCGAGATGATAACATGCATTAGCTTTCGAGGTCTCATGGACTTCTTCATCAGATTCTGGTCACAAAGCTAACGAGTAACAAAAAACCCACACTGTGACTTGGATTTCTTTTTCCATGAGAAAGGAATGTTAAGTCTGATTATTTTTGTTACTCATTCGCTCTGTGGCCACCATTTGATTAAGAAGTCTACGGGACTTTCGAAAGCGAATGCATTTGACCACTGCTGCATATTTTCAAACAGTCCAGGAAAAGGAAACAAAGCTTCGATTTTGTGCGATTCTAATTGTGACCAAGTTCCTATTTTATGCACTAACGCAGAGCACTCGCTTATAAAAAGCAAAACAATTATAGGCAACAAAAACAAGTTTATTTTTAATAATTGCACAATAAATCCTACCTTGTATGAATCAACATCATAACAATGACACCTCTTTTCATACCGGGTGATATTTTAATCAACAAGACAATTTGAATTAGCGCATTAAGGTGCCGAGAAAGCCACAAAAAGCAGTATTTGATGGACTAAAAAAAATGTGAAAAGAAAACAGTAAACATCTGAACGTGCTTTGTTACTGAGTACAGTATTTCTGACACTGTACAGAGCAAACAGAATCCGTGTGGAGCACAGGGGCAGTTACCCGAGTAGCAACCCCCGGCCCTTCCAGAATCACAAACCAAGAAAATGCAGCAGCCACGTGCCCTATAAAGACGCGCCCCTCCCACCCGCAAACCATGAACACAATCTTATTTGGGGGCGTTTTACTGCTCGACAGTTCAGTCATAATTTGGGCACTGGCTTGTGATATGTGAATCTTGGAGAGTACGACATTGCGTTCTGTGTGTGTCTATAAGATGGAAGTGGAAAGTGACTTTTGTACGATTCGCTAGTTAATTTATTTATTGTATACTTATATAGCGCGTATATACAGGTGAAGTGCTTCAAGGTGCTTAAAGTAACTGTCAATTTGAATTTTTGCCCCCTGGTTTGTTTAAATAAAAACAATACAACAGCAGTTCTTGCAGGAATGACACCTATACATTAGGCTAATTGATATTTTTGGTGGCAAGCTTTCAAGACCACCTGGCATGCACGATGAAGGGACTTTGGTGGTCTTCAAAGCTAGCAGCAAAAAATAGGCGTGTCTGTGAGATTGTGTGCTGTTTGATTTTAGATTTTTTTACAAAAACAAGCTCTGCTCTCTATAGCACGTTTTCAATCTTCAATATTTTAATATCACTAGCTTTCTTTAAGACATAATTTTTTATATAATTTATAATTGGTTAGTTATAACGTGTTTAATACTCAGAGGTTTCTAAGCGCGGACCGGGGATCGAACCCGTGTTGCTCCGTGCCGTCTTGCTTCCAAGGCGAGCGCGTTGCCCCCGAGCTATCCTCCTGAGACATTGTACCTTTCCGGTGGCCTGAGCCCGTGTTTTGGGGGAGAAGCATACTCCACTGCCTAAACAAAGACCTTTCCTGCATATCTTATTTGCTTATCACAGGCAGAGATGGGCAGCGCCCCCTTTTGCAATAAGCCCTGCAGATGCAGGGGGCGCTCCATGTGCCAAGAAGATGGACTTCAACTTGCCTGCAAAGTGGTTTAGGTTTGAGGGAGCGATCTTCTGCCAGTAATGGACTTCAAGAACAGTGCGCAGGAAAAACATGAAAAATCAATGCGATAACACGTTTAGGACTCGAGACAGCTCCTGAAAACCAGAACTAGGAAATAACTCGAAAGGACTGGAGGATGTTCCCGCAGGAGCACTGCTTCACGCCAAGCACTTAATCCCGAAAAAAGAATATGACAGAGTCGCATACACTGCAGTATGCCTACAATTCCACTCCCAGCGTTGCAGTCCTAAATGTCTCCTTTAAATTACGAGCTGGTGTCAGGGACCCGGCCACTCCCTACCAACCATTGCTATGGATACAAATGCACGCAGGCACTTTACTACTCTCTCCTTTGACTAGTCTTCCAAAGGGCGTTCCTCCTCACAGCGCTTCGAGGCCATTCAAATGGCAGTAGGCATTATGCAAATTAACATAACACACATGTCAGATCCAGAGTGTGAAGCCCTTTCTCTGCCTCGTGGATCCCCCCTCTGAGGCCAATCATCTGCCCTCTGGATCGAGTCTTCGAGACCCTTCCTCCAATCCCCAGATCCAGTCTCTGAGGCCCATTTGCTATTCCCTGGATCCAGTCTCCGAGGTTCACGTACCATTCCCTGGATCCAGGACCTAGGTTCTTCCTCTGCTCCCTGGATCCAGTCTCTGTAGCCTATCCACCAATCTCTGGATGCAATCTCCCTGGATAGATTCTTGACTGCCCGGATAGAGCCTCCCTGGCTCCTCCCGCCAATCCTGGGATACAGACTCCCTGGATCCTTCTTCCACCCCCAGGATAGCCTCCCTGGACCCTTCCTTCACTGCCAGGATACTGTCTCTCTGGATCCTTCCTTCACTCCCGGGATACAGTCTCTATGGATCCTTCCTCCACTCCTGGGATACAGTCTCCCTGGACCATTCCTCTGTGCCCGTGATACAGTCTCTCTGGAACCTTCCTCCACTCGCAGGATACAGTCTCCCTGTACCCTTCCTTCACTGCCAGGATACAGTCTGCCTGGATCCTTCCTCTGCTCCCAGGATACGGTCTCTCTGGATCCTTCCTTCACTCATGGGATACAGTCTCCCTGGACCATTACTCTGCTCCCGGGATACAGTCTCCCTGGATACTTCCTCCACTGCTGAGATAGTCTCCTAGGATCCTTCCTCCACTGCTAGGATACAGTCGCCCTGTATCCTTCCACCGCTCACGGGATACAGTCTCTCTGTATCCTTCCTTCACTCATGGGATACAGTCTCCCTGGACCATTCCTCTGCTCCCGGGATACAGTCTGCCTGGATCCTTCCTTCACTCATGGGATACAGTCTCCCTGGACCATTCCTCTGCTCCCGGGATACAGTCTCCCTGGATACTTCCTCCACTGCTGATATAGTCTCCTAGGATCCTTCCTCCACTGCTGAGATAGTCTCCTAGGATCCTTCCTCCACTGCTAGGATACAGTCGCCCTGTACTCTTCCACCGCTCACGGGATACAGTCTCTCTGGAACCTTCCTCCACTCGCAGGATACAGTCTCCCTGTATCCTTCCTTCACTGCCAGGATACAGTCTGCCTGGATCCTTCCTCTGCTCCCAGGATACGGTCTCTCTGGATCCTTCCTTCACTCATGGGATACAGTCTCCCTGGACCATTCCTCTGCTCCCGGTATACAGCCTCCCTGGATCCTTTCTCCACTGCGGGGATACAGTCTCCCAAGATCCTTCCACCACTCCTGGGATACAGTCTCCTTGGACCATTCCTCTGCTCCCGGGATACAGTCTCCCTGGATACTTCCTCCACTGCTGAGATAGTCTGCTAGGATACAGTCGCCCTGTATCCTTCCACCGCTCACGGGATACAGTCTCTCTGGATCCTTCCTGCACTACTGGGATACAGTCTTCCAGGATCCTTCTGGCACTACTGGGATACAGTCTCCCTGGACCATTCCACTGCTCCTGGGATACAGTCTCCCTGGATCCTTCCTCCACTCCCGGGATACAGTTTCCCAGGACCCTTCCACTGCTCCTGGGATACAGTCTCCCTGGATCCTTCCTCCACTCCCGGGATACAGCCTCCCTGGATACTTCCTCCACTGCTGGGATACAGTCATCCTGTATCCTTCCACCGCTCACAGGATACAGTCTCTCTGATCCTTCCTCCACTGCTGGGATACAGTCTCCCTGGATCCTTCCTCCACTGCTGGGATACAGTCACCCTGTATCCTTCTTTCACTGCTAGGATACAGTCTGCCTGGATCCTTCCTCTGCTCCCAGGATACGGTCTCTCTGGATCCTTCCTTCACTGCTGGGATACAGTCCGCCTGGACTCATCCTCCACTCCCAGGATACGGTCTACCTGGATCCTTCCTTCACTGCCAGGATACAGTCTCCCTGGATACTTCCTCCACTGCTGGGATACAGTCTGCCTGTATCCTTCCTCTGCTCCCAGGGTACAGTCTCACAGGATCATTCCTCCACTGCTGGGATACAGTCTCCCTGGATCCTTCCTCCACTGCTGGGATACAGTCTCCTTGGATCCTTCCTCTGCTCCTGGGATACAGTCTCCCTGGACCCTTCCTCTGCGCCTGGGATACAGTCTCTGGAACCTTCCTCCACTCGCAGGATAGTCTCCCTGTATCCTTCCTTCACTGCCAGGATACAGTCTGCCTGGATCCTTCCTCTGCTCACAGGATACAGTCTCTCTGGATCCTTCCTTCACTCATGGGATACAGTCTCCCTGGACCCATCCTCCAATCCCAGGATACAGTCTACCTGGATCCTTCCTTCACTCATGGGATGCAGTCTCCCTGGACCATTCCTCTGCTCCCAGGATACAGTCTCCCTGGATACTTCCTCCACTGCTGAGATAGTCTCCTAGGATCCTTTCTCCACTGCTAGGATACAGTCGCCCTATATCCTTCCACCGCTCACGGGATACAGTCTCTCTGGATCCTTCCTTCACTCATGGGATACAGTCTCCCTGGACCATTCCTCTGCTCCCGGGATACAGTCTCCCTAGATCCTTCCTTCACTCATGGGATACAGTCTCCCTGGACCATTCCTCTGCTCCCAGGATACAGTCTCTCTGGATCCTTCCTCCACTTCCGGGATACAGCATCTATGGATCCTTCCTCCACTCCCAGGATACAGTCTCCCTGGACCCTTCCTCCACTCCTGGGATACAGCCTCTCTGGATCCTTCCTCCAGTCCCAGGATACAGTCTCCCTGGACCCTTCCTCTGCTCCCGGGATAGTCTCTCTGGATCCTTCCTCCACTCCCGAGATACAGTCTCTCTGGATCCTTCCTCCACTCCCGGGATACAGCCTCCCTGGATCCTTCCTCCACTGCTGGGATACAGCCTCCCTGTATCCTTCCTCCACTGCTGGGATACAGCCTCCCTGGATACTTCCTCCACTGCTGGGATACAGTCTCACAGGATCCTTCCTCCACTGCTGGGATACAGTCTCACAGGATCCTTCCTCCACTGCTGGGATACAGTCGCACAGGATCCTTCCTCCACTGCTGGGATACAGTCTCCCTGGATCCTTCCTTCACTGCCAGTATATAGTCTCCCTAGACCCTTCCTCAGCTCCCGGGATACAGACTCTCTGGTTCCTTCCTCCACTACCAGGATACAGTCTTCCAGGATCCTTCCTCCACTGCTGGGATACAGTCGCCCTGGATCCTTCCTCTGCTCCCAGGATACAGTCTCCCTGGATCATTCCTCTGCTCCTGGGATACAGTCTCCCAGGATCCTTCCTCCACTCCTGGGTTACAGTCTCTCTGGAACCTTCCTCCACTCAAAGGATACAGTCTCCCTGGATCCTTCCTTCACTGCCAGTATATAGTCTGTCTGGATCCTTCCTCTGCTCCCGGGATGCAGTCTCTCTGGATCCTTCTTCGACTTTCGGATACAGCCTCCCTGGATACTTCCTCCACTGCTGGGATACAGCCTCCCTGGATCCTTCCTCCACTGCTGGGATACAGTCTCCTTGGATCCTTCCTCCACTGCTGGGATACAGTCTCCCAGGATCCTTCCTCCACTGCTGGGATACAATCTCCCTGGATCCTTTCTCCACTGCTGGGATACAATCTCCCTGGATCCTTCCTCCACTGCTGGGATACAGTCGCCCTGTATCCTTCCACCGCTCACGGGATACAGTCTCTCTGGATCCTTCCTCTGCTCCTGGGATACAGTCTCCCTGGACCCTTCCTCTGCGCCCGGGACACAGTCTCTCTGGAACCTTCCTCCATTGCCAGGATACAGTCTGCCTGGATCCTTCCTCTGCTCCCAGGATACGGTCTCTCTGGACAGCCTCCCTGGATCCTTCCTCCACTCCCGGGATACAGTCGCCCTGTATCCTTCCTTCGCTCATGGGATACAGTCTCTCTGGATCCTTCCGTCACTCATGGGATACAGTCTCTCTGGACCATTCCTCTGCTCCCGGGATACAGTCTCTCTGGATCCTTCCTCCACTCCTGGGATAGTTTCCCTGGACCATTCCTCTGCTCCCGGGATACAGCCTCTCTGGATCCTTCCTCCACTCCCGGGATACAGCCTCCCTGGACCATTCCTCTGCTCCTGGGATACAGCCTCCCTGGACCATTCCTCTGCTCCTGGGATACAGTCTCTCTGGATCCTTCCTCCACTCCCGGGATACAGCCTCTCTGGATACTTCCTCCACCGCTGGGATACAGCCTCCCAGGATCCTTCCTCCACAGCTGGGATACAGTCTCCCAGGATACTTCCTCCACCGCTGGGATACAGTCTCTCTGAGTCCTTCCTCTGCGCCTGGGATACAGTCTCCCTGGATCCTTCCTTCACTGCCAGGATACAGTCTGCCTGGATCCTTCCCCTGTGCCCAGGATACGGTCTCTCTGGATCCTTCCTTCACTCATGGGATGCAGTCTCCCTGGACCATTCCTCTGCTCCCAGGATACAGTCTCCCTGGATACTTCCTCCACTGCTGAGATAGTCTCCTAGGATCCTTTCTCCACTGCTAGGATACAGTCGCCCTATATCCTTCCACCGCTCACGGGATACAGTCTCTCTGGATCATTCCTTCACTCATGGGATACAGTCTCCCTGGACCATTCCTCTGCTCCCGGGATACAGTCTCCCTAGATCCTTCCTTCACTCATGGGATACAGTCTCCCTGGACCATTCCTCTGCTCCCAGGATACAGTCTCTCTGGATCCTTCCTCTGCTCCCGGGATACAGCCTCTCTGGATACTTCCTCCACCGCTGGGATACAGCCTCCCAGGATCCTTCCTCCACTGCTGGGATACAGTCTCCCAGGATACTTCCTCCACCGCTGGGATACAGTCTCTCTGAGTCCTTCCTCTGCGCCTGGGATACAGTCTCCCTGGATCCTTCCTTCACTGCCAGGATACAGTCTGCCTGGATCCTTCCCCTGTGCCCAGGATACGGTCTCTCTGGATCCTTCCCCTGCACCCAGGATACGGTCTCTCTGGACAGCCTCCCTGGATCCTTCCTCCACTCCTGGGATACAGCCTCCCTGGATACTTCCTCCACTGCTGGGATACAGTCTCTCTGGATCCTTCCTCCACTGCTGGGATACAGTCTCCCAGGATCCTTCCTCCACTGCTGGGATACAGTCTCCCAGGATCCTTCCTCCACTGCTGGGATACAGTCTCTCTGGATCCTTCCTCCACTCCCGGGATACAGCCTCTCTGGATCCTTCCTCCACTGCTGGGATACAGTCTCCCAGGATCCTTCCTCCACTGCTGGGATACAGTCTCCCAGGATCCTTCCTCCACTGCTGGGATACAGTCTCCCAGGATCCTTCCTCCACTGCTGGGATACAGTCTCTCTGGATCCTTCCTCCACTCCCGGGATACAGCCTCTCTGGATCCTTCCTCCACTGCTGGGATACAGTCTCCCAGGATCCTTCCTTCACTGCTGGGATACAGTCTCCCAGGATCCTTCCTCCACTGCTGGGATACAGTCTCCCAGGATACTTCCTCCACTGCTGGGATACAGTTGCCCTGTATCCTTCCACCGCTCATGGGATACAGTTTCTCTGGATCCTTTCTCTGCTCCCTTGATCCAGTCTGAGGCCCATTCCCCCCTCCTTGGATCCAGTCTATGGGGCAGGGGCAGAGCCAGCCACACATTATTTGGGGGTCTTAGAATGTAACCTAAAAGGGGCATTCATATTGATTGCAAAATGCCCCTTGGGAGTGTCCACAGGGATCAGCTTAATAGTCTCATTTACTAATGTTCCGCATGCCCCGGTCCCACCGCATATTCCGGCGCACTACGGCAACTAGGATAACAAAACAACAAAAGGAGTGTGTCAACTAAACCAACTGCGAGGCTAGGACGGGGACTATGTACACCTTTAAACAGACCTGCGCACACCGCCATTCACAGGGACTGCGCGCCGCCATTAACAGGGACTGCGTGCCACCATTCACAGGGACTGTATGGGATACATGAAGTACAGCCACTGCAGCGCTGGCAACTTGTATTGGAAAAACAAAAAAATCAAAAAACTGTAGGAAATATTAAGGGTAATCTAGGCCACCCACTGCTGACCTTTTCTATATAACCAGAAATAATGACCGAATTGACATTTGAAAAATAATTAAAATTGGCAAAGTAAAAATAAAAAATATGAATACATTAATGCAAAATAGCAAAACCACAACATTAAAAAATAAACAGTGGATTGTAATCAGAAATGGAGCAACATAACATATTGGGTGATAACCCCATGCCCCCGGCACCCTTTGCAGTGCCGCTAATACGCTGTTTCCTTAGCATAGCTATGTAGCAACATTAGAGGAGACTGCCACCCTATTGTCCAAATCCCTACATAAAAGCATTACTCTAATCTGTTTCTTATTAATGCAGCAGTTTTTTATTTAATTGTTTAAAGTTTGATGTAATTTAGAGTTTAGTGTATAATTGTTGTAATTTAGAGTATATGAACATTTGCTGACGGCGTTTTAATAATTTGTAATTAAATTACATCGTGCTATTGCTGATGAAAAAACCCACATTTAAACCCTTAAGTGTCCATAGACCTGCAGGAGTTTTTAAGATGAGTGACTTAGGTGCCACACATTTACTAAACAAGATAGATAAGAAAATGAAAACTGCACAAAGATGATCAGAAAGAAGCTTCTTCAGATAGGTGGGCGCCCCCTCCACCCCCCACCCAATCATCTCCTAGGATAACAACTTGGCAACAATGCCCCCCAACCCCGACCCGCCGCAGAGATGAAAATTGAGCAGACAGCCTGCACCAGTGGCAGGATTACTGAAGAAACAGATTAACACATTCACAGCAGGATAGACCCGGTCTCTTTTCAAGTAAAGGCTGGCGTCCATATCACTTATAATCCAGGCATGGCACCAGCAGGGGAGGCGGCTTCTGGTGCTCGCTGCGGGTAGGCTGAATCTGGGGTCGGAACCCACATTGGAAATGAGTCAAGGTGAATTGTAGCTGTTAAATGTTTTCAGTTGAACGCAAAAACATCTCCCCGAATTAGCATGAGCAACCAAGCATAGCAAGGGAGCCCAACATGGAAGTAGGGCGTTGCGGGAGGATCCCCCACCCTTGGTTGAAAAAGGGCACTTTATAACACATTTCCCGAGGAAACAATGTAGGGTAAAAAGGCATATCATTGACATTTCGTTCTCTAGGGAACACAGGACATAAGCTGCACCAGATGCCGTCACACCAACAGTGCACAGCAGTCACGATGTAAATGACCCTAAAGCTCTTTCACCCAGAATATATGCCAGCATTACCACTCTATTTACTTTCATGATGCTGTAGAGACCTAGAGAGAGAGAGAGAGATCTAGGGGGAGAGAGAGAGAGAGAGAGAGAGAGACCTACCTAGAGAGAGAGAGAGAGGGGCCTAGATAGAGAGACAGAGAGAGAGAGAGAGAGAGAGAGAGATCTAGGGGGAGAGAGAGAGAGAGAGACCTACCTAGAGAGAGAGAGAGAGGGGCCTAGATAGAGAGACAGAGAGAGAGAGAGAGATCTAGGGGGAGGGAGAGAGAGAGAGAGAGAGACCTACCTAGAGAGAGAGAGAGAGAGGGGCCTAGATAGAGAGACAGAGAGAGAGAGAGAGAGAGAGAGGCCTAGAGAGAGAGACAGAGAGAGAGACCTAGAGAGAGACAGAGAGAGAGACCTACCTAGAGAGAGAGAGAGAGAGAGAGGGGCCTAGAGAGAGACAGAGGCCTAGAGAGAGAGAGAGAGAGACCTAGAGAGAGACAGAGAGAGAGACCTACCTAGATAGAGAGAGAGAGACGGAGAGAGAGAGAGAGAGAGACAGAGACCTAGAGAGGGAGAGAGACCTAGAGAGAGCGACAGACCTAGAGAGAGAGACCTAGAGAGAGAGAGGGAGACACAGAGAGAGAGAATTTATATATATAATTCCGGCACGCCTGCGTGCGTGTTCAAACTCTGCCACACATACTGCATACGGATTGCATTGTGAACGGAGGATAGCAAAGGGGCAACACGCTGGTCTTGGAAGCAAGACCACGCAGCACAACAGAGGTTTGAATCCCGGATCTGCGACTAGAAAGTGAACTCAGGCATTGGTATAAGGAGCGTTATAAAAAAAAATCAATAAATAACTACCATTCGAAATCACACACGCATGCATACAAACATTTCTAAACTTGCAGGAGTGATCTGGGCAGAGGCATAGGCAGGGCGTGAGTGTTCATGCCCACTCAACAACTCTGTGTGCCCAACTAGATTAGCTTCAGGCCCCCCCCTGTCTTACACAATCCTGGCTACGAGCGTGCATCGGGGCACAGGGCAGGGCAATAGGACTCTCGCCAGCACGCTGCAGAAAGCGGAAGCAGCAACACGTGGGACGCATCACACTGTGGGGGTTCCTAGCGATAGCCTCGACATCCAAAGCATCGAAGTTTTTTTTACCCCTTAAAATCCATTAAAAATGTTTTTAAAAACTTTACCTACAAAAGAAATTCATTATTTCGATGCATTTTTTTTCCAGGCTTTTGGATTCGATGCTTTATATTCGAGGGAATCACTGGATATCCACTGTGGGGCATTGCCTAGAACTATGCCGCACGCACAGGGTAATGTGCACCGTGAGGGAGAAGGTCCGACCCTCTGACTGCGCCAATGCATGGCACTAGGCTCTTTTCCACTTGATAGTTGCCAACATGACCCATTCCAATCTGTAGGTGTGTATCCAGTTCTGGTTTTTATTTTGCATTCTGGGACTTGTAGTCTGAGTTTTATAATGGGAAAAGTGAAACTATAATCCCCAGAATGCAAAGAAAAAAAAACAGGACTGAATAAACACCTACAGATTGGAATGGGCTATGATGGCAACTATGCCATTTGTGAAGTGCATATCAAGACCTGCTTTTGTATTATAAGTGCTTCACTAGAAGTGGCGGAATCCAAAGTAAAAACAGAACAGGGTAAGCACCACCAAATAGAATGGAGCATGTTGGCGTGTATGGTATTTTGAGATGAATACATCGACTTCCATTTGAGACAAAATTCCCCTTCTGACTCTCCAGCGTCACACAAAGTGCCACCTACGGAGAGGTCCCTCAATATCTGAACACAAACTCCCGCCCTCCAACATCAACAAAAGAGGCAACAACAAGGCCCTTCTTCACATAGCTCACTTTTCCAAATCCTCTGCAACGGTGTCTGATGCCTACTTTCAGCACATATAACACAGTGCTTTGAGGCCATACCAATGGGAAAAGGCGCTATACAAATGACAAATTCCATTCCATTCCATGGCCATAGGCACCAGGAACAAGACATCTGCAAGAAAGCCAACGCCCCAAACCCCCCCCCCCCCAAAAAATATCGAGAGCCTGCATTCCTTCTGCAACATCCAGGCCCAATCCGAAGGGCCACGCTTACAGAGGGCTGTGTTTCACCAGTGCAGTTTGGGAGCTGTACACGTATAGAAAGCCTGAGTAGAATCGAGGGTTGCATCGCTGGGGACAGGTGGTGAAAAAGAGGGGGCGCCGTCGCCGACAGAACCTCGGTGGCCGTCCGATACATTTACCAGGGACTGCATGTGTCAGAAGAATGAAGTGTGGGCGCCCTTTGGAGTCTGAAGCTAGGACAGCTGTGTCATCCGTCACGTTCGGGTGTCACCTGAGCCGACACTCCCTCCCCTACACGCCACCCGCAAAGAATGCGCCAGTCACCGTGAGGAGCCTCTGCTTAGTACAGTGATTGGGAGGGAAGAAGGGTTGGCCTACGTTTCGACTACCCGAAACAAAATAAAATAATGCAGTGGACACTATTGAGTAGGGTCAACTGACCTAGCATTTGAGAAATCGCCTGAAACCGTTTTGACCAGAAAATTATTCAAATTCTGAGTAGAAAATGCAAAGCACGGGGGGGGGGTGGGGAGTTATATAAAGTGGTGCACAAATTCCAGTGGGATTAAGCAACTAGTGGGAGGCAGTGGGTCTTATTACAAGTTTTAGCGTAAGTGGTAAAACAGATATTAGTTCGAAACACCGCCGGTTTTACCACTCCACCTGATTATGGGAATCCAAAACCGGTAAAATCACCTGCCTTTGAATAGAGGTATTGCCATCACAAAACAAGTGGCAATCTGCTGCTATTACCACATCTAGACTTCAAAATGATAAGGCTAATTGAGTTTGACGGTATTAGCAAAGTTCATACTGTGAAACTTGCAATGATGCCCCCAGTGTAGTGAAAATAGAAAACAGGTTTATTTATTTATTTATTACATTTGTTACCGGCCCAGACCCTTAGGTATCACAGCAAGGTTGGCTACTGGCCTTGAGCTTAATCATGGAGCAGGTCTTCTCCCGGGTTTACTGTTGTCGTTTGTTCTGGTCCCTGTTTCAGAAACGTGGTCCTGTTTATCTCGTAGACCCCTAGACAGCGCAGGCAGCTCTTTCACAGAAGCACACTCTATGTACTGACACTAATCAGAGTATGTTACCCCATTACTGTTGGCATTGATGGGTGCCAATGGTGGGATACCCACACACATATATTCTTTAGGAGTCTACAGTGTACCCTGTAAGGAATGCATGGTATCAACAGTAAGGCAGACACAAGTGAGCACAGTTCATGGTGTTTATTGAGCTTCAATTGGGTTTGAAAAACGCCTATCTAATCCTAAATCTAAAGATGGGAGCATGCTACGACCATCAAAAAATAATAAAGCAGTCCTAGTGGTGTCTTGTCAAATTAAAAGGGCCTATACTAATACACCTATTGCCAATCCTTGCTTCTAAATACAAATAGTGTGGGAAACAATGTTATGCAAAGGAAAAGTGTTCAAGAAATGATACGTCAGGCTACTCCAGACGTTTTTGGCACAGGATAAGTCAGCACACTGAAGCTTAGCACAGTATCTGGCCTCTCTAGCCCGAGGGTGCAGTTGAAAAATCCAACATCACAGCCTTCTGTACCAAAGTCTCTTTGCCGTTCAAAAGTCTCTTCTTTGAGAGGGCCTGATGCAACAAACAAATAACAAAGCTCCTTTACTTTCACGATTCTCCTACGCACACTTTTCTCAGGTGATTTACTGTTCACCTTGGATCCCCCTATACCGGGCTCAGAGCCACTTTAACACAAAGTTCGTTTTTCACATATAAACAATTTTCTTAGGATTTCCACTTATCCAATTTCTCGGGTGACTCACGGTTCACCACGGACTCCCCTCTGCCGGGCTCTGATCAGTTCTAACACAAAATCCTCAATCAGTCTCCCTCTGCCGGGCTCTGATCAGTTCTAACACAAAATCCTCAATCAGTCTCCCTCTGCCGGGCTTGGACCAATTTATCTATTTTGCCATCAACTTTCTTTACTGTATCAATATCGAAGACTTTCGATTGTGCACAGGATTTGCTTGACACATTGCAGGACCACTTTGATTCACAAACCTTTGCCACTCTTTCATTTTGTCAACTCTTAGCTGGACACCTTACAGAGACCTTCGACTGAGCATGCACGCAGATACCGGATGACTGTCAAAGGTATCATATATTTTGGCTTCAAAGTTCAATCACTCATCTGCAGTTCAACTTTACTCACGTTGGTTATCACACACATTTCACTCAATGTTCTCAGATCCAGTGCTCGACATACAATGTTACAGCTTGCAACCTTACCTTCAACACAGACCGGTCGTGTATTGGTCTCCCCAACTCACCGGCTGTGTTGATTTCAGGGGCACTGGTTTCTTGTTGGAACTAAGGACAGTACCACAGCAGCTGGCGATTCTCCCCGACTTGATTATCGACGCGGTAGGGCCCCCGTGTACCTCCGACACACAATTCAGGGTTCCTCAGCCTAGTTTCCTGGTCTTACGCTTTCTATTCTTGAGGTTTCGTGAAAGTAACAGTTCCTGGTAAAAAAGGTCAGGGGAACTTCCCTCCTTCCCCTTCGGTTTCGCTGTCTTCCTCCTCATGTTAAACTGCCATCTTGGAACCGCTGTTCCCTCACATACTTTGCCTCACTCAGAGTGTGCTCTCGTGCTCCGCCTTTTATTTGTGTGGGAAGTGTAATGGAAGTAAAGCGTGCGTAATGGTCTTTAATGCCTGACCCTGTGTGACCATTGTATTGGGTCACGTCAGGTATGCGGTTCGGTGTTACTGCATTTTCTCTCATAGTGGGCTATCCGTGAGAAAGTGTTCGTGTTGTGAAAGGGGGGGGGCTAAGTATTCTACCTGGCAGGAAGGGGTAAAGGTGTTACAGGGAAGGGGATCCAGCGCCTCACCATCCAGTGTCCCACTCCCACAAGATCCCTCACCCAGATGATCCTCCTGCACTGGTCCACCACTAGAAACTGGATCCAACAGCGATGGCCATATCCTGGCCACCTGGATGAGATCCCCGGGGACTAGCGGGTGAGACACCTTCTGGTTTCTCACAACCCACAGAATACCTGCACAGCCTTTTTCACCCCTTACATTTCTAGTCATAAAAATTCAATCAAATATGAATTGCTGTGGCAAACCAATGAGTGTTTCACACCTGGTCGCACATACAGGGGTTAATGGGTAGTTGAGGTTGCGTCCTCCATAATCGATGCCATGGATAGTGACGTTCGGCTGTTTTAGGCGGCTTCCTTGCGCTAGTCGGGCGTGCAATGCATCCCATAGGGGGCCTTCCCTATTTCGAGGAGAGACCTTGTTGAAAGAACTATGAGGATAGTACGCAACTACAGAGACAAGCTGCTCTATGAACACCGATCACAAAGAAGCACGAGTCCCAGGACATAGACATACAGAGTCAACTCACCATGGGGAGGCAGCAAGAACAGAAGCAAAATAGTGTCAACGAGGAAGCAACATAAAAAGCTGAACGTTATTTCTCATTGTTATTATTATTATGGTATTTTTTGAGCACGGACCCAAGTCCGAGAAGCAACGGAAGGCTTTACAAAAGTGTACAACAGTACAGATGCACAACAGAGCGCTTTTCAGAGGTAACAGAACAGATATACAGCTGGGGTACGATACAGAGGGGCACAGAGGAGGGGTACAGCTGTACAAGGTGACATGGAGGAGAGGGCGGATGGCATCCAGAAAGTCAGGAGGCAAGGGGGGCGACGTGATGGCCTAGGCGTTGAGGCAGAGAGATTCCTTGAAGAGGTGGGTCTTGAGTTATTTTCTGAATAGCAGCAGCGTGGGAGCGAGTCTGATGCGGACGCAGAGGAGGTTCTACAGTCTTGTGGTTCATAGGCAGAGAAGACTCGTTTTCTGGTCCTTTCCTTTTTGAAGCAGCGGATTTCAAGTCTGCACGTGTCCTGGCTTGTGGTGCTGTGCTCATATAGTTTACAAAACAGTTTGGCAGTAATTTGAATGAACATATGCACAACCCAGCAAATTGTTCCAACTCCTCTCAGCTCTTCCTAATGACTGATGACTCATTGCAGAAACATTACATAACGTGGCGCTATTTATTGTACAATACCACAGAGCACACATTCTGGGCACTGGCGTGAAATGGCTCACGAAAGCTGCTCACTACAATCCTCCATCCGTGCGCCGCCACCCGTGCTTTTAATAATGCAGTCTTAAGACAAAATGTACACTGAACATCTGTGACCCTGAATGAGGTAACCAAGGACAACTAATAGACTTGCCTAAAATGTTCATCATCACTCCAGCAGGAGTACCTGCTTCAAGGCTAAGCAGTGAGTCAAAGGGTACAAGTCCTGTTTCTTTTATTTAGAGCTTGATGCCGAATGCCTCCCCCGTCAACGCACCTTAACAAATAGGTGTCATTAGCACCGAGGGCTGTATCCTAGGGTAGGCGAAGCGGGTGCCAGGGGCGCAGGTGCTTTGTAAGGGCACAAGATCAGCTTTCCGACTAACTTCCAGTTCAGACTTTCTGTTTTTTTTACTTTTAATTTTCAAAAACAAAGAAAGAAACAGGGCTTCACGTGGTCTGTCAATGTATTTTTAAACACATCTTTGCTTCAGCAGAGCATTTTGAATAGGAAGGGGTGAGAGGGACACTGCAGTTGCTGGGGAACTGGGAGTGACTAGTTAGTGGGATGCCCCTTCAGAAATGCAAACATTGGGTGATCAGAAATGGCCGGGGTACATAACAAGCTTCATTCTATATGACACAATGACTATGAGCAGGTGACCTTTTCAGGTCAAGTGCCTGAATTGCAGACTAGGCTCAAATCCCTTAAGTATGTGATCCTGGGTAAATCATGTAATCTTACTGCCCCTGATCTGTCAAAATTGGAAGCCCATAGAAATTATTCAGCTTGCAGTATACACTATTAAAAAGGCCTCACTCATGGTTATCTATTGTGTATCTATAGCGTAGCAATTTACAAAGCCAACAATGACTTTCTGTGGATAGTAGACATGTTCCTTTGCAGCAACGTCGTCATTATGCAAAAGTGTAGATCTTCCATGCAAGTCCTGCTGATTTTTGAGCCCCGGTATAGTAAATTATACTGGTAAAAGCAGGCTTACATATTTAAAGACTGCAAAAAGGCTTTTGGATCTAGTCTTAAATGAGAGCAACTTTATTTTTAAAAAATAGACTACACAGCACCAATAAAAGCTTTCCAGCAGGAAAATCTAGGAGAGTGCATTTTAGACAATGAACATGTAAAGTAGATACTAAAGGTGAATTGTTGTTTGCAATATTATTCTGCACTTTATTTTGTTCATTACTTATATATACTTTAGTTGCAAGTGAATAAACTCAGCTCTTGCTCCTACTGCAATAGTGGTAAATATTGGAGAGATGTGTGTGCTATGTTTGGGCATTCAACTATTTTCTCCAAGGTGCTATGAAAGTTGCCCTGTGACCCAAGGACCGGACCCCAAAATTTGATTTTGATATATGATGTATGTTATTTATAGGGCGTCTGTACAGAAGTGTTATGATTATGTTGATTTGATAGTCAGCTACGCAAACTGATCTCAAAGCTTCTCATATAAATGTTGTTATGGCCGCATGTCCCTCTTACATGTCCCCACTCATACACCCTCACCACCCGGTTACCTCATTCCATCCAAGGAGGCGTTTTAACAAAGGCGCCTTACCCAAGGACTTCCTCCGCGCTCTGTTCTTCAGTACTTTGTGAGTCATTTCTTTTCAAAATGACATCCTTGTTCATCAATACAATCGGGGAAGGAATTGGGCTGGAGCAAGACAGAGCCGTGCTCCTGCAAACTATTTCTTGCCGGAGCACTGTTCTGTGAAGACCCTAGGCGCAAAGCCCACCCAAATTGAGGAAGCTTTCTGCCCCTGACTGTCGCAAAATACAAACTTCACAAACTGCATCTGAAAGTCATCCTTTGCTCAACAGCCCAATCTCAAACAATGAAACAGCCCTTCTTCTGCGGACCCATGCAGGCGCTTCCCCATCCTAAAGGATGATGTGCACCAGACCCACCAATCAGTACTTAGCTAATGAAACAGCCCAATGCTGTATTTATGTCTCATGCTTTGCACACACTTTACTGTCAGGGTGACTATTGTGACAGAGGAATTGAGCACCATACAAAGTGTGCATTGCATGCTCAGAGAAGGAATGCACATTTGAATTTCTATCACAGACATGTATGTTAAATTGGTGGTCATTCTATGTTCCCAAAATGCACTTTTTTATGCAAAGCAGCCAGCATCCTATTTCAGGGCACCCACATTATTTGACAGCTAGCTCTGCCCCTCAGTCCTGCTCACGCCACTGACAACCCGCCTTCCTCCCCCCCACTTGATACCCACCCCCTCCTGTACGCATGAGCAAAAAGGGGAGGGGTACTCCCCGTGCCCCCCAGAGACTTGTGTCCATTCCCAGCACTGAATACTAACAATAACTAGTAGTGCTAGTGTATAATAAACCTCACTTGCTGTACTATCCCTCGGAGGATGCTTTTGCTGTTATTGGCTTACACCCCTTTAGCCCGGAGCTCCATCCCTTCCACTGGCTATCCCCGTGAGCCGCACGCGCCATTGTCATCTCTGCCTCTGGCTGGCCCTGGGGCCATGCTACCAGTGCAGCTACACCCCGCTCTCCTCTCCTACGTTGACCAACCCTGTGCAGCACCTCCGCCGTGAGGCTGCCATTTAGGAGCTTGAGGTAGTGGCCCCAGCTGGCCTGTTTGTAACAGGGGCGCTTTGGATGCACGGGGACTCACTATGTGTGATGCGTGTACAAGGCTGTGTGCGTGCATGTGCTGCGTGCACCTGCTCAGGCCGGATTTGCAAAGTCATGCTTAGCCACAATCCGGAAAACATGATCAAGTGACTGGAGTTTCCTTTTAAAGTCCCTTCTTTGACACATTCTTCCATTCCAAATGTTCCTGTGAAACATCTGAGGGTGCTGCCTTAAATAAATTGAGCTCGCGCAGCCCACTATTCCAAGAACGCTGGCTCCACACAGCCAGGAGGCCATCTTGATCACTCGGATTGGCTCCTAGAGGGTCATGTGACACACTGCCTCCCTTACCCATTGCGTCCCACCAGGGTGTCTGGAGCTAAGAGCCACAAGCAGTGGATGGTAACTCCATGTTGGGCCTGGTAAGGAAGGCCAGACAGAACCTAGGTTCAGAGTCTCTGCCCAAGCCAGGACCTTGGCATGCTTGCCCTGAGCCGGACTCCTGCTTACACACATAGGGATCCTTCGACCCAGTGACTCTCCATTCACTGCAGAGCAGTTTTTAACTTGAAGAACTAAGAGACAACCCTGTTTCAGGTGCGGTAACAGATTTTGGGATCCCTATATCCCGATTATAGCCCGACTCAGGACTTATACTAGCTCCTAGCCAGCCATTTTCTTTTGTCAACTTCCCACTGTCGCTCATTGGCCTACCCTCTCCCTCTTGAGCTGCAACCTTCCTCCACTGCCTTCACTTGCCTTGGTCTATGACCCCTCTATCATGCATCGTGACTTTGCTCCCTTCTCTCATAGCCTTCAGCCAAAACTCAGTCTAATTTCTACCTCACCCTCCTACTTTCCCACCTCCCTCCTCTCCCCATGCATCCACACACCTCAAACTCAGCACTCCCATTCTCCTAAGATCTCAAACATCATGTGTCGCCCTCGCTTACTACAGAACATCTGCTCCTCGACCCCAGCTCCTACCGCTTTAGCGCGGGAAATCACAATCCATCTCCAACAAGTCCTCCTGCTTCACTCACCACTTCAGCTCTCATCACTCCTTGCTGTCAAAGAAACATGGACCACCCCAGTTCATGACTCCGCTGCACTAGCGGCTCCCCAAACCAACACTGCTACCTTCTCCCACTCGCCCAAACCTGTTTGGAAGGGAAATCAAGCGGGACAGCAAAACCTTCACCAATCCCGCCTGTGCCTTCCTCTGAACACACCACTATGCACGGCCTCTCACCTACACCTCCCACTGCTATGGCTCCTGTGAGTAATCCTATGGTCCCTCACTAAAACCCTACCTAAAGTCTCCTCCCGGGGGACCTTCCTGATCCTGACTTTGCGGGTGGTGTACTGTGGGGGGATTACCAGGGGGGAGAAAGGGGGCAGGAGAGTGAGGGATACCAGTGGGCTGAGGCACGGTATTTAACCTCTTTTCAAGAGGACATCCAACCAATAAGTTTGTAATGGCTTGTTGTCATCATAACAATGAAACAAACCATGCATAGCCTCGCACAACAGCAGATGATGGCTACCGAACGAAAATTCACAACTACTCTCAGCGAACCATGTATACCGAACTGAAGCTGCCAAAAGCACATCCCAGCTCTCTTGCTCGCTCTTCTCGCCCATTCCTAACTAACATACCCCCAAATCTTACCCTCTTGCTTTATCTGCCAGAGCGCCAAAAGACCACGCAGGTGGTGATAGTGTGCGGTATAAAATTCCTTTAACATAACACAATTCTATTTCTGAGACCACCATCTCACACGCCCAATCCCTTGTGTGTTTCTGTGTCCCTGTGCCTTCTCTAGAATATCTGATATATGCCCATTCCATGGTTTGCCTATGGTTCTGTGTCCTCCCCATTGCCCTTTCGCTTTCTCTTGCCCATGGCCGTTTTCTCACCCTCACTCTTTTTAGCCAATAATTCTTCTCCAATCATGCTGCCTCTGTAACTACCTTATTATTCATGCTATCTATACCCGTGGCTACAGGGTTTTTGCATTTTAATGTTTTCCCCTAATTGTTGTATTCGATCTAATGTATTTCCGTCTTTGCTGTATCAATAAAGTGACTGAATAGTTTAGAACGGGTTCTTCCTTCATGCCAAATACCCTCCCAGCTGACTTCCGAAATTGTCTGTCTAGAAAACAAGCATTGGCAATGCCAACAGTTTGGGGGTTTTGTGTGGGCAATGGAAAAGCACTTGCCAGGCAGTGCCTTTGTGGTATTAACTGGCCATTGTTGGTGGCAGGTGAGAACATGGTGTGAGTACCTGGGCATCTATTAGCAGTGCCTGGCAAATGCCTAATACTTACACACAAGCCAAAAACGTAGGGTTTGCCAATCCTTGTTTTTAACAAGACTTCAGTGAAAGATATGCAGAGTGCTTATAAATTGAGTGGCTGAAGACAGACCTGGTTAAGACATTTTAATTACACCAGTATTGTGTTTACAGCTCCAATTAAGTCATTACCTCTAAGAAGTCTGACAGGCACTTCAGGCAAAAGATTTGATGGCAAGGTTTGAGGAAGCTAGCTCAAAGAGATCCCAGGAGGATGAGTTTTGGGCAGGGAGGGGCAGGAAGCGGGTGGGAATGGCCACGGGGATTATCATGGACACAGGCAGTCAGTGGGTTGGTAAACAACCAAACATCTAAAAGCTGTATCTACCTCGGTGCCACGTATGCAATTTCTCCCCATCTGTACTCTAATGCAATAGTTTTGCAATGCCACCTAATAGCCCAAACTAAAAATGGGCTATTTCCGTTCACAGTCTGAGGAGGACGGGTGCGGGGCGGCTGCAGCGGTGGGAGGGTTTTGGACAATCCATGCAAGTGGCTGCTGGGAGAATTGTTCTGACTGGGTAAGCTAATTGTTTAGCTCTGCCATTTTGATTTTCCCATGGACCCCCTAATCAAACAGAATACTGTCTAGATAATATCAATCCATTTGGCAAGTCAAGATTTGAATGCTGCATAAACAGAGCTTAATCAGCTGCGGGAGTGGGCGGAGCCTACAATGATTACTTCTGGGAATTCAGGACAAACATACTCGTCCTTGGCACTTACGTTAAGGCATGGAATTGGTGTCAAGACAATATTGTTGCCGAAAGTGTAGCGAGAAGACCGAATTGCCTCTGAGCAAATCTCCACAACTGACAGTTTCTTACTTGCTAATTGTGATATTCAAGAATACAATTAATACAATTAACTAGCAACTGGTAGACAGTATTGATAGAGATTTTAAAGCAAAGGGCTTTGAATGGGCTTCTTACTAAATCAATCGCAAAAGAATGCAATCTAGAAAACACCTGAAGCAGAGCTTTGCAGTGTCTTTCACCAGCTTAGGAAATAGAAAGAAGTCAACATAGATACTAGACGCAATAGTGATGTATGCCCACCTATGCATAAAGCAATGTGTGTACAGAGACCCCCAGCTGCAAGTAGCATCAGCCAAAAGCAGGGTTACCCCCAAAGTGACGGAGGTGCCCCGATAGTGCAAAAGGAGAGAGATAGTGAGGGTGGTGCCCCGATAGTGCAAGAGTAACCAGATAGTGAGGGTGGTGCTCCGATAGTGCAAGAGTAACCAGATAGTGAGGGTGGTGCTCCGATAGTGCAAGAGGAGCCAGATAGTGAGGGTGGTGCCCCGATTGTGTAGGATGTGCCCCCAATAGTGAGGGAGGTGCCCCGATGGGTAGGGAGGTGATCCTGATAGTGAGGGAGGTGACAATAGTGATGGAGGACGCCTGATAGTGAGGGCGGTGCCCAGATAGTGAAAGAGGATCTCGATAGTGAGGAAGGTGAACCTGATAGTGAGAGAGGATCCCCCTATAGTGAGGGAGGTGCCCCGATAGTGAGGGAGGTGCCACAAAAGTGAGGGAGGAGGCCCGATAGTGAGGGAGGTGCCCCTGATAGTGAGGAAGATACCCCAAATAGTGAGGGAGGCGCACCAATATCGAGGGAGGTACCCTGATAGTGAAGGTGGTGCCACAATAGTGAGGGAGGTGCCACAAAAGTGAGGGAGGAGGCCCAATAGTGAGGGAGGTGCCCCTGATAGTGAGGAAGATACCCTGAATAGTGAGGGAGGAGCCCCCAATAGTGAGGGAGGTGACCCGATCGTGAGGGAGGTTCCCCTGGTCGTGAGAGATGCCACAAATGTTAGGGAGAAGCCCCAATAGTGAGGTAGATACCCCCAACAGGGAGGGAGGTAACACAATAGTGAGGGAGGTTCCCCCAATAGTGAGAGATGCCACAAAAGTAAGGGAGAAGCCCCGATAGTGAGAGAAGAGGCCAGATAGTGAGGGAGGTGCCCATGATAATGAGGGATGTGCCACAATAGTGAGGGAGGAGGCCCGATAGTGAGGGAGGTTCCCCCAATATTGAGGGAGGAGCCCTGATAGTGAGGTTCCCTGATAAGGATGGAGTTCTGGGCAGAAAGGACCCCGACTATGACCTAGAGATTTCAGGGCTCGTTGAAGGGGACCCATCTTGGCTCAAAAATTGGAGAAGAGATCTCAGGGAGCGGGTGACAACTACTCCGGACTCCCCTCCCCCTTTTCTCACCAAACAGGAATAAAACACAGGGACTCCCAGGTAAGAAGCAGACGTTCTGCTCCCTGGATTAGCCAACAGAGCCCAAGTGATGCTGCATGTCCTATTACTCTCTGGGAAACTATCACCTATGAACTGTACCAAAGCGAGCCCCAAAAATCTCCCAGCGGGAAACGCCAGATACTAAGTCCCCCATGGCCAGGGTCAGAAAGACAAAGGAATGCATTAGTGCGCTGCTTGCATTGACCTGGAAATCAGCGAGCGCCCATCTATAGCAGGGGTGTTGCTAGGTCTGGAAAAGATCCGGGGATGTGGCTAGCTGAGCTTCTATCTGGGGCTACAACCAAAAGACCTGGGCTTTATGGCCCCCTAGCAACGCCTCTGGCCTATAGCAGGGAATGGACTGGTATCACAGAGGAGTGCGCGCCAGGCGGCGGCCGGCTCTGCACAGCCGATAATTATTGTGCATTTCGTTTAATTTGAGAAAAATACATCAGGTGACTTACCTATAATGGCGAACGTGGGGGTCTGGAAGACAGTATGCAGAGATGTACACGGGGTGCACTGACAATGCGGTGTGCTGCAGCGGCTCCCATGGCCTTGTGAAGTACAAGATGGAGGACACCTTGCGGTTCTTAATGGTTCACCATGAGGAGCACATTGTCCTAGTAAGCCATCAAGCTTCAGCTGGCAACCAGAGCTTGAATTTGGCAAACCAATCCCGGCGCAAAGTGGACTGTGCACCACCTCTGACTGGAGTTTGTTGCCTTCGTGCCCAGAGTGAGGGTGAGGAGCATAGCACCAGAACCAGTGTGAAGGGATGGTGGCGATGGGTGCTGCAAGGTAGTTAACAGTGACAGGTGGAGAGAAGGAAAGTGGGCAGGAGAGAACAGATGAGGTGGGGAAAGTGGAGTGAGCAAGAGTAAACACAGAAATGGTGGGGAGAGTTGGAGTGAATTTGGCAGGTGTGGAACACTGGAATTGGGGAGAACAGAGGTAAGGAAGAGTAGGAGCAAGAAGAGTGAGCATGTTCAAGTACACAAAAAGAGTTGACAAGATACAGATAGGGAAGAGTGTGAGGAATTTGACCATCCACACGGGGAGTGTGTGCTCGCCTGGGCTTTTTAGATTTTTTTGATAATGAAAATGAATGGAGATTAACCTACGAAAATGTGTGAGGCCATTCTGCACACATTTTCTCTGCTCACAGCACGAAACGCATAGTCACGTGTACTCCAGGAGGACAAAGCCTACAGGTGCCGTCCTCCCAGGTCATGTTCAGATGGCATGTGACAGCCACGGGTACATCAAAGCAACTCAAGAAGGAGGAAGGCACACCTTCCTCCAGCCATGGGCAGCCTAATTAAAATATCAAAGGCTCCATGGATCTGCTTTCCCATTGTTTAGTATGCACTGCCAGCAGCCGAACTAATCAGAGATAATCGAGGCAAGCCTGGAAGGGGCTTGGTTGCCGAACAGGACAACAGGAAAGCAGGGCTAACACCCCTTTGGTATGCAATGTGTCAACTTGAAGCTAGTTCCCAACTCTCTGTATGAAAGGCAGTGAAATGTATGTTTGCGTGCACTATTTACCATAGGTACCCCTGCAGAATGGAACACTTTCAGAGGCAGACAGGGAGACAGTAAGTCTGATCTCATCACAAACTTCTAGGGAGACCTGCACTTTAATCAAGAGTCACAGAGAGCTCAGTTAACCAGAGAGACACTTTGATCTACAACAGATAGGCAGATGGGTGTGATTCAGGAATATGTTGTCACCCCTTACCTTTCCTGTTGTAGAGCGCTCTGGAGCTGACCTCATGCATAACAAAAGATTGTTTTTGGGGTCCCAGGATTGGTTCAATCTTAGCCTGCACCAATTCCTGGGGCCCATTTGGCTTTAAATGAGGGCTGACCCCTCACTTAGGAGATCATCCGACGACTTCGAAAGGAGTAAGAAGGATTAATTTGGACACAGGCTGAAGGTACAGTCTACCTTACATCTTCTGCCAGTGAAGGAAGGCCAGGAGTTCCAAGAAGGAAATAAGATCCCTCCCCTAAACATCTCCCAGGGAACAGAGGGAGATACTGCACTCCGAGGACCCATCCAGCAGCTCCAGAACCAGTTCCCAGCCAGCACACAGCATGCCCTGCTAGGTTCTGCCAGCAAGCTTTCTAGGTGGGAAGTGCCAGAGAGTATCTGACCTAAGGACAAGGCTGTTGCCTGCAAACACTCTCCAGAGCTTTGGGCCCTCTGCCTTGAAAGGACAACACAAGCCCTGCGAAGAAGCTAGGAGAAGTGCTACCCAAGCATCGACCAGCATCCATGTTTTAAGGACATTTTCAAGACAGTCGAGTCCTCGAACCGCAACCGGCTGGACTGCTGACTGTTATGCTGCAGTTACCAGAGCTGTCAGTGACGCCTCAACCAGCGTTACAGATCCGCCAACCAGCACAGAGACGATTCTTGACCCCAAGCTCCTGTGTAGGCCAGCCTGCAGCCGTCCATCCAGCCTCGCTTGCCGAACTGCCTGCTGCCTGATACCCGCAGCTGTCTCACGTCTCAAACTCTTAGGAGCTGCCAAGCACCCTCGAACCGCCTCGACGCTGTCTAGCATCAAGAACTTAAGCACCAGGTCCATTGTAGTTCTGCCCCCGGTCCTTCTCCGAAGGCACCTAGAGACAGTTACCACCCTTTGCCCCCTTGGTGCTGAAACCAAATAACCTTGAACAGTAAGACTGATTGCTTTACCAACTACCCTCCTATCAGTAGCAGTAGCTAGAGTGCATCTCTTTGCTTCGTGAAACTGCCTGTCCTCTGTGTTCCTTTCCAGGGTGGGTTGTATTTTGAAGTGTGCTAGAACTGTCCGTCGTAGTAATAATAAAGTATACATTTTTATACAACCTTGACTGGACAGTCTCTTTTATCATTGGGTAATAATCGTATTTTTTCGCTGCGTTGCAACTAATCAATGATCCATGACCTTGTGGATAAGCCTTCCGTTCCGTCCACATTACCAAAATTGGACAAGGAGGTTTATAATTTACTTGTGTTTCCAATCTGTTCAGATTCTTTCTGGTGTACTAGAGGTGTGGGACCGATTGATGGTTTAGAAACAGATATTCACCCCTGGACCACTGGTCCCCTGGAAGTTGATTCATCACAAAGAGAGAGAAAAGTAGGTGAAAAATGTTTAGAGTCGAAGAGGAGGAAGAAACAGAGGGAAAAAAGACAATTCAGTCATTACATCAGAAAGGAGAGACGATAATATAAAAGAGGTGACAAAGAGAGGGGAAAGGAGTTGCAAGGAAATTCACCTAAACCAACCCCACATATATTTGTGGCAAAAATCATTTTAATTTGGCTTTAAACGATGAAATCGGATTCATCCAATTCTTCTGCACCCAAACCTTCTGTTACCAAACCCGACTCAGGGACGTCATTTAGGGGTTGCACCTGCGACCCCTGTGGTCTCCCTTGCTACACCTAAAAAAAAACAAAAAGGCTCCTGGCTTGTGGCCAGCAGCTTGTGGCTCTTTGTTTCTGGAGTGGCTGGTTTTGTGATAGCTATAGCCGTTAAGATAGCCCAGAGGGTTGAGCGCTTGCTGCTGCAATGTGTGTGTGATCTGAAGGTTCGACTCCCGGCAAGATCAACACAGCCTTTCATCCTGCAAAGGTTGATCTATGAGTACCCACATTGGTTGGGTGATATTGTATGTATATTTGTTCGATATAAAGCGCTAAAGTGAAAGTACTATATAATAACACATCATTATCGTTTGGCCTTGGACGTTTGCTTGCATTCACAGTAATTTGGTAATATGGGCCTATACGCACTGATATTAATAATACATGTGGTGATCCATTCTTGTATAAATGTATATCACATTACAGTGATATCGTAACCATATTTTTCGTAGTGTACTTAGAAACAATGCTATGTGATGCCACTTCCTGTTTTGTCAAAGGGTGAAAGGTCGTGTTCCATCGTTTCCCGTGATGTCACTTTGGGGTGGGTCAAATGACATCACATCATGTGATGTCATCGGAGGTCAAGGGTCATGTGATGTCACTTCCGCTACCCCAGGCATTTTGGTAAAATGACATCCCTGGCACGACTTGGCTGATTTTTTCCTTATTGTGGGTTGAATTGAAAGAAAACAAATGAACCTTAAGGTCTATAATTCATAATTTCTTTTTTGCACCAAACGAAAATTAGATCCTTCAAATGAATCAATAACAATCCTTGTTTTTTTTTATTAGTGCCTTGGTCTTCACTAGTGCGCGCCTTGGTTTTCACTAGTGCGCGCCTTGGATTTCAC
This sequence comes from Ambystoma mexicanum, assembly GCF_040938575.1. NCBI lineage: Eukaryota > Metazoa > Chordata > Amphibia > Caudata > Ambystomatidae > Ambystoma > Ambystoma mexicanum. The sequence goes on from NC_090936.1 coordinate 1,166,593,548, forward strand.
TAGTGCCTTGGTTTTCACTAGTGCGCGCCTTGGTCTTCACTAGTGCGTGCCTTGGTCTTCACTAGTGCCTTGGTTTTCACTGGTGTGCGCCTTGGTTTTCACTAGAGCCTTGGTTGCAGTGGAGAAACTTTGCTGAAAATGTTGGGGGGGACATGACCTCTAAAGAAAAGGTGCCCCATTCAAATGAATAGGGACAAAATATTGTTCCATGAAAGTTGGGGGGGACAAACACCCCCGTCCCCCCCTAAAATTACGCCCATGCTTGGTTGCCAGGTATTGCGCACTAAGTCAGCAAGCTTTGAAGTTCCTTGTGTAAGCTGTACACTGGCCTTGCTTCGGAGATGAAGGTTTGTGGTAGACGTATCCCGAGACGGCTGTTTTCCCAGCTGCAAGAGATATTTATGGCGCGTGAAAACCGACCTCGGCGACGCGTGCTATTTAAACTGGAGTCATCCACTGGAACCGACGAACTGTAGCACGTCATTATTTAGAAGAGGGCGTTTCGGACCTGCGGTGGCTGGAAAGTGGTTTGCAAGAACAAATACCAGTGATGTCTGGAGAGTAAAGCAGGGGCAGCCAGACGAATACTCAGCATTTCGTGCCAGGTGTTGCTTTGCCCTTTGACCTCCACCGCGCTGACTTGTGCATCTGGACCGGAAGAGGAAACTGTTTTGATGGCGAAATGAGGCCCCACGTTTGAAGCATGTGCTGCGGCCTTGAGCTCACGTCATCCGGGTGCAAGAGCACGCGAGGGAGGCCTCAGAGGGGTCCCGCCGGGTTTGATGTCACAGCTGTCCCTCGTGGCGGACAACAGACTTCACTGCATGACGGATGGAAGCAGGTTCCTCCCCGAGGAGAAATGCCAAGCATGCCCAGCCCAGTGACGTGGCATAGGAACATTCCTCTTTACTGAGGGGGGGCGGCGACGAGCACACCAACGCGGCAGTTGCCGAACCCCCCTCCCCCCCCCCCCAAGTTCAGTGCTGGGACATGTGAGCAGATACTTGCAATAGATACATTGAAAATGCAATTCCCAGGTTGCAAAGAGTTGTTGACTAAACAGCCAGAACTATACACATGGTAACTCTAAAATAAGGTTATCAGATAACACCAGGCACTATCTCTAAGATTAATTTCTCCATCAATTGCATTCTGGGAGTTGTAGTCTTAAAACACTTTCATCGAATAAAGCTAAATAAAGTAAAACCATAGACAAGGACTGGCGTAGGGTGTCCCTGGAGCCCTTGAGTAATCGGTTACCTTACTTTAATGGGGATGTTAAAACGCCTGGTGCCCTGTTGAAAGCGGCATCTCCTGTGAGGTCCCAAAATGCGCTTGCCAGCCAATGCTTTACAGATATACCACCCATTCCCAAGCAGGCACCCCTATAATGTGTAACTTCAATGTTTCCACCCTTTCGGTGCTCTCACCCTACAACTCACGTGCAAGCGCCTGTTGGCATCTGCACCCTAGATCTACACACCACACCCGGCAACAGGCCCCTATTCTCATCCAACCACATTCGCCCAGCCATGCTCCAAATCCCACACTGCGGGGAGGGAAGACAAAGTCCCTTTTTTTTCTTTGCATTCTGGGACACTTTCCCATTATAAAACTTGGACTCCAAGTCCCAGAAAGCAAAGAAAAAAACAGGACCGGATAAGCACCTATAAATTGGAATGGGTTATGCTGGCAAGTATGCCGTATTGCCTGTGTGAATACCTTTAGGCTGCATTTGAAGTGTGTTCAGAGTAAGCGCTACCAAAAAGTTAATAACATAACTTACATCCAGGCTGTGAAGGGTACCCGCACGTTGTGTCTCCCCTGCTTAGTAACTCAGTAGCGGCTCCGCTTTACTTCTCAACCCAAGGGCCAGGTGAGCAACCCTCAGCAAAAGACTTTACACACATGGCATTGAGAGTAACATCACACAGCTCTGCTGTTTGCAACGCAAGATCACAGCCCAGGCACTGGTGCTCAATGGTCGCAGGGATTCGAGTCTTCATTGTATGTAGTCCTGATCCGCAAACTCCAATTAAATTAACTGGAGTTGAAATCGAGGTGTTTTTTTTTTTAAAGATGGAAACGCTCATTTTATGAATCATTGATTTTCAAGGTGCCATTTAAAAATCTCCAGCTCAGGACCGGCTAAATGTTGCGTGAATTCAATGATGACCTGAATATATGAACAGTTGGGAATTTGTCTATGATCAATCTAGTATTCTTTGCTGTTTCATAATGCGCCAAGTTGCTTGAAAACACTTGGCAGTGTCCTAACGAAATGCAGTGATTGGTGCATATATCTCTACTTCCATTGTGCATTTTTTAACCAGACAACGCATTAAAAATGTGTTATTTACATGCCACACAATCTTTCACTAGTCCCTTAGTCATCAGCAAGCAATGATTCCATCTTGGCAAGCAAGAAATTGTGTGCTGTGTGAATGTGCAGAATTGACTTCCATGCTAGGGGGCGAGTAATCTTTGTCTGGCTAGTAGGTGGCAAATTGACATTTTAGCCCCAGTTCACGAATCAAAAATTCGCAGGAAATGTGGGTACAGGTCAGTTTGGGGGACTGGCAAGTTCAGAGGAAGGGGAGAGGACAATTTCCAAATCCCTGGGAGTTCTTCAACAGGACGAGAAGAACTGGGTGTCAACCCGGCCCAGAAGCTTCACGCGCCCCTCCACACAAAAGTGATTATGCCCTACTGGGACCAAGGTTGATAAGGCGAAGCAAGCTGTTCCAGGTCAAGACACTGTAGCATCCTGTGTAATCAAGAGACAGGTGCTCAACTGCACAACAGACAATGAAAGGGTTAAGAGCTCTGGTGTGCATTGAAGAGCATTATGGGAAGGGACACCCTGGAAGGCCAAAACAAGTAACTTGAACCCCAAATTCCATGGGCAGGCCTTGCAAAGTCTATAAAATCCGTCTAGACATGTAGTTAAAAAAACTTAGCTTACCAGCTCAACCTAAAAGAAATGTACTCGACCCATGGCGATGGTTGAAAATACCTACCAGCACTATCCATCAAATTGTGCACTGCTGCCACCCAGAGAACCACGCACAGCGAAACTGTTATTTGACATTTACTGCATACATTGTTAGCTTGCAGTAAATGTCAAATAAAAGTTTCAAACATTCCAGAATTTCCTAGTAATAGTACTCGACCTACATAAAAATGACTCAACTATGTGAGTGATCAAGTAGATTTTGAAATGTCTGCAGGAGGGACTCATAGGTATGATGTTGATACATATCTTAAAGGAAGTCCTATTAGTCCAAAGTAGAGAAGGACTTTCCTGATTGACAGATCCCATAGGATTGCCCACTGTTATCTCATGGTCAGGCAGATTTTCCAGCCCCCATTTGCCACGTCCTCATCCTCTTAACGATAGCCGCAACTGGGTAAGACATCCTCCTCACGTCTGCAGCCTGACTTGGATAGTGCTGCAGATGGCCACTGCTGTTGGTAGCAGGCCACGTATACAGAGAGAAACGCTAGGAGCCACTCTGCTGTTCTTGATGTTACAAGATCACCCCGATTTGCCAACCTATCTTTTTTTAAATTAAAATTGTGCAATTTTGTTTAACAAGATAAACTTTTTACACGTTCCTTTCAAATTTCAGGTACAATACAAAACATTTTACAATCATAAGAAGTAAAAAAAGAAAAAAGCGATCATACAATTTAAAACAAGTCATACAACAATCATTTAGATAAAATGTCATCACATTATGGTCGATAATGAAGCTACAACTTAGCTAAATCAGAAAAGGTATCCATAATCATATAACATCTTCAGGATCTAAATACGGACACAATAATTCAATAAATGTTTGTCATTGGAAAAAATTCAATTACAATGATTCCAGTCCATATCGAACTACTTAACATTGCCAACCTATCAGTGGACATCTGGAAGAGCGCTAGAATGTCCTTAGGAAGCTACCTAAGATGCTTCACTTTTTTGCACTTTATTGTTTTCTACTTCACCTGTACTTCATCTGTGAGCCACATCACTAAGGAGTCCAAACAAGGTCTAAACATACCTGGAGTTGTTTGTGATCTTGTGCAGAAGGGATGTAGTCTAGCAGTTTGGGCTGGACTGATCTCTTTGAGGGGCATGCTCAACGCTGGTCTGTATATGGTCAGTGCCCTCCTTACATAGAGCAGTTGAGCAAGAAAACTATTGAATTAATGCTATCAAGAGGAATTCCAAATGGTTGAGGACCATTAGCTCAACCCTCCAATCATCATTCTTGGTTCTCTTGTAGAATTTATTTCCAAACTGATTGACTATGTGTGGTTGGGCGATCTCTCTGTAAGCAGAATTAAACCAGGTGCACCAGCTATTTTTAAACAACTAACACCTTGCACATAAATAAACCCTATCATACTTCTGCTACCAGTGATCTTCTCAGTCCTCCAGCTAAGTGGACACTATTACTTCCTTAAAAGGACAACATTCCCACAAAAAAAAGAAAACATAGGAATTAAAAATACCCCCAACGGGAAACCATGGACCATTAGAGCATGTGCCTTGCTTTCTCCCATGCAGCTTCATGGATATGTTTGGACCACTGATGCCAACCGCGCAGTGCCGCAGGAAGAAGGTATAATATCATCATTAGTGCCGGATGTGAAGAGGCCCTTTTAAGGTACAAATGCATCTTTTCATTTCCATGAATTACTAATTGAAACGAAGTATGGATTACAAAACAGTATTCGTTCTTGAGCTCCCAGCTACCTTGTATCTCTGGATCCCTCACTGTGTCTTTCCTCGTATGTCTTCTTGTAAAGCACTGCATTTCTTTAGTTGACTAAAACTGCCCCTGTAAAATACTTATTCTTACACCAAAGAAAAACATTTTATTCCCAACTTCAAAAGAAAATACTCTGTCAAAAATCTTATCTGGAGCCCTGGTTTGTCTCTAACTACTGGGGGCGACAGAAGGGGTGTGGAAGAACCCGTTATGGGCCAGAAATGCTTGGTCTGGTGTTGCGGTTGTCCAACTCCAGGCCGCGAGGGGCGGGATCCTGATGGGTTTTCAGGATATCCCTCATTAATATTCATGTGGAAATATTGGCATACATTTAGAATCGTTGTATGCAAATGTGTCTCTTGAATATTACTGAGGGGTATCCTGAAAACCCGACATGGATCCAGCCCTCAAGCTTGACACACCTGAAAGACCAAACAACATGACCAATGGAAAGATGTGTTGGGCTGGCAACTTGGGCTCTCCTCCTCGACTTAAATCCTGCGGAACCAAATGGCTCTGTCGTGCTGGCGGCGGCATGCATTTTTTAAAAGTTATGTTTCTTATAATTTTAAAGATTAAGAGGGCTTTTCAATGAAAGAGGGGACAGATATTTATTAAGCACTCTTTACCAGCACAAGAAAAAAAACACTGTCTCGAACCACAGGCCTGCCCAGCTGCCAGTAGACTTGTGCAATGTGCGGTAATTAATACTTAATGATGGATGGGAGTAATAGGGAATTCCCTCATTAAAGGCCCCCCCCCCGGGCAGCGCGAGAGTATACAAATCATGTACCAACGACAGAGAATGCAAAGCATGTACCACTCCCCAAACCCCCAATTTATTAAAGAATGGATACAGACCCCGCCACATATTTGGTGTGTTTTCGATGTCCTATCCTCGCTAGTTTGCACTGCTCCCCTCTTAAAATTACACTTTGAAGCAGTAGCCCTAGGAGTTGATGCACCACAAAACCTCAAATGAAGATACTAGGTGGCTCTGACATGGGTAAACGTTTTTGGTGCAAGCTGATGGGGGCACTGAGTGACCTTCACCCGCAACCCGGGAGGAATCAGGGACATCATTCACCAAAATGCTAGGAGTAGCGGAAGTGACATCACACGAAGTTATGTCATTTGACCCAACTGCAAAGTGACATCACGGGAAGCGAAGGAACACAACCTTTCACCCCTTGACAAAACAGGAAGGGGCATCACATAGCACTGTTCCTAAGTACACAACGAAAAACAGGGTTACGATATCACTACACTGTGATATACATTTCATACAAGAATGGATCACTATATGTATTGTTAATATAGGCCAATATTACCAAATTACTGTGAATGCAAGCAGACATCCAGGGCCAAATGATAATGGTGTGTTATTATAAAGCACTTTATAGAGAACAAATATACATACAATATCACCCAACCTGTGTTGGTACTCATTTAGCGACCTCAGATGGGTGAAAGGCTGAGTTGAGGTGTTTAAGAACAGACTAAATCAGGGACTCACCCCCTGTGAAGTGTGCCTGAAATAAACCTTTAATGAGTCCAGCAATTATTGTATATAATTCCAGAAAGACACATTATGTGTTATTCCTATTCTGTCTTACTTAGGGTCACTGCTCAAACTTGTGGAACCCCCTGTTTTTTTTAAGGAGGCCTGAACAAGAAAGATAGCTACTCCAGAAACTAAGAGCCTGTCACAGCCAGCCCAGGGGCTTACATTAACAAAACACATTGATTTGTTTAGAGGTAGCACCTGTCATTCCACGTAGAGACAGAGACACACACACACACACACACCAAACTTACAATGGAACAGTTAAAAAATGTCTCTGGCTTTTATTTATTTTTTTTACTGTCGGGCTGACTTTTCTGATAGAGGACATGAGCACCATACCGACTGTGCATTGCATGCTCAGACGGAACGAATGTTCGATTTACTAACACAGACATGTTTGATAAATTGGTGGCCATCGTTATGTTCCCAAAATGCACTTGGTTTTTATGCAAAGCAGCCAGCAGCCTATATTCAGGGCGCGCACATCATTTGACACTTAGCTCTGCCCTTTGGTCCCGCCTTCTACCCTGCACGCGAGGGGGAGGGGGGGGGATTCACTCAGTACATGTTGTCCATTTCAGCACTGCCTGGCACACATGCACAATGTCTAACCGCCACACATACACCATGCACTCATGACTGCATCGCCTTCATTTCCTCTCGCGGTGTTGCTTGATTGGCCCGGTTTCAGACAGAAATCTGCATGTATGTTTGCAGGCCCTGCAGCAGCGTCGAGCACCGCCGTCCCCTCAGCACACGCAGCTAAGCCTTCCAGCTGGCAGCCCTGAAACCTGATGTCACCAGCCACACACATCTCTTTCCAGTCACCGAAACTAAAAATCACAACGTACGGCTAGAAAACAAAACGAAAGCACGAGGAAATTAGGGACAAATGGCTACTTCGTTTTGTTTTTAAAAATACTGCCCCTAGAAGATTCGAGAATGTTGCTGCGGTCCACTTTTTGTTTCAAACAAAAGTAGGATACAGAGGAGCTTCAAAAGCACAACCTGTCCCTCGTTTTTACATGGGTCCACGCTGGGCACCCCTGCCATTTGCCAGTCTGAACCCCGGCAAGGCTTATTCCGCATACATACGATAGCTCAGGGGCAATGCAATGCGCTCGCCTTGGAAGCAAGATGGCGCGGAGCACCACAGGTTCGATCCCCGGGTCCGCGCTTAGAAACCCCTGGGTATTAAGCGCGTTATAAATAACCAATTAAAAAAATACTTCTAAATAAATGGATAAATAAAAGAAGATATAGTTACAGCGCTTAGAAGTAGAAAGAACCCAGCAGCCATGTCCTCCTAGCAAGGAGTGCTGGCTACCTCGAGTAATGAGGATGTCACTCCGGCTAAGGAGCCACACCGAGTGACGTCAAGTACAGCTGCAGGAGGCAGGTGATGCGATGGCGCCCCGAGAGGGCGGAGCACCATGGAGGGCTAGGCCAGCTCGACAACGTGGCCGGCGGGAGCTTGACTCCAGATTCAAGCCACTGGCCAGAGAACATGAGCCGAGCCCTGACTGCTTGCACCAGTATCCATCTGAAGACCTGCTCTACCGCCGGCACAGACCCTCGCTTCTGCTAGGGTCGGGGGAAGAGAGGCATGCAATCTCGCAGGATGTCTCCGGAATCATGCAGAGCAATTACTGTATAAAATGCCAAGCCCAGTTCTGGCACAATCCTGTTGTAAAGCGCTCCGCTGTGCTTGAGCTAGGTTAGCACTATAAGCAATAACACAAAAGATATCCTTTTTACATATCTCGTATCTGCCGGCGTTTCATTGGGAAGGGCTGCAGGCGAGCAAGGATTGGATCCTTTATATAGTAAAAGGACGATTGGGAATATTAGCTGCTAAGAACTGGATGGGCCCATTTCTATCCCCAAAGCAGCTACACTGTGCCTACTCCAAGACAATGAAATTGGGTCACAAAATAAAGATCTTTTTAAACGGTCCAGTTTATTTCGATAATGAAGGGCTCGCTTTACGTGGAATCGCACTTTCTTCACACCCGGCACAACAACGAGCTACAGCTCTGTGTCCAAGAAGAACTCTAAGCAGGTGACCGTGTCACACAGTTTTGTGTTCTGTTGTGTGGGTCCAACTCTTGAAAGTAGACTTGCAAAAACCCAGAGTTCTTTTTTTTTTTAACTGACGTTACTTTGTATTCGGCTACTTGCAGTGTGCCCGTCAGAATGGGTGCTGTTATAAGGGTGCCTGTACTCCCAAAGGTCCTCCAGGTGAGTAATATCGAGAACAAATACAATGGACCTCGGTGAGGAGGATTGGAGAAACAACTTACATAGCGAGTTGTACGTTGCTTGATCCTGGAAGAGACTATTATATTTCAAGCATTTTTTAAAAATGTTTTCTCATCGAGAATATAAATTCATAAACTGTACATCTACTTATTCATTCCACCATCCATACAAACTTTCAAACAAACTCATTCAATGCACACTTATATACACAACATGGGTTTATTGAAAACCCCCTAAACAAACATAAGAGATAAAATAATTGCCTCACACCTATAGCCACTCCAAGTATGTATTGGAATCAAATAGGATTCAGCTTATTTAACAACATCTAATTGTGTTTCGGTCATCTAAAGATGGCTTGTCAGTTAGCCTAGTCTTTGTTGACCTTCTTCAGGATGAGGGTAGGTCTTAACTAATGCCTGACCCTATGGTGTCATCTGGTGGGTGATGTCTTCTAGCACAAATCTAAAACCAAACCTTGTATCATGTATTGCTCCAATCTCTTATTTCAGTAGACACAGATTACATGTGTGTGTAAAACTATTTGTGGTTATACAAGATGGCACGCACCGCCAATTATTTTTTATGGGAGTGGTGTCAACTGGTGGAGTCTATCATATCCCAGGAGCTTTGAGGACAAGTAATCTGTGTCTACTGAACAGAGAATGGAGCAATACGTGATACAAGGTTTGTCCGTTTTTAGATTTGTGCTAGAAGACATCACCCACCAGATGACACCATAGCGTCAGGCATTAGTTAAGACCTACCCTCGTCCAGTCAGAGTGGGTCACAAAGCTACAAACACTTTCTTGTTGTGTTGCATACAGACACCATTTCGTCAGACTGACATGTGAACTTTTTCAGTCTTCCCACTATGAAGAGGAGTATCATTTTAGATCTTTAAATCCATGCATTCACACATTAATGCATATCTACACCAGCTAGAGCGGACAAGATGAGTAGTCAGGAGTGGAAAGTGCTGACTGGGCCCAAACGCCAGCTTCTCCTCTTAACTAAGATGTGTGATCCTGGGAAACACATTTGACCTCACTGTGTTGCAATTACCATAATTGGGATACCAGAGAATACGTGTTGTGTTAAAGGAGAGAGGGGTGGCAGGATGACCAGCATAGGCTCTGTGTTATCGAAGTGGAGAGGGGGGAGGGCAGGTATAGGGTCTGTGCTATTGAACTTGAGAAGGCAAGATGGCAGGCATAAGTTTTGTGTTGCTGGGGAGCAAGAGGCTAGGTATAGGTTCTTTATTTTAGGGGCGAGGCTAGAGTCTTGACGGCTAGGCTCATGGAGACCAGTAGATCCCCAGGCTCGGCTCTACCCATGAATAATCTTTTGGGTAACGATGTAGGTAAGATAGCTCAGCAGTTTTAGCAGTTGCTGCTGAAATCTGAACGTGATTTGCAAATCGCAGGTTTGAATCCCGTAAAGGCCAACTCGGCCCTTTTTCCTTCCGAGGTCGATAAATGAGCACCAACTTCGGTCGGGTGATAATTGTGTGTAAACATGTTTGGGTACACCGCTTTGGCGAAAGCCCTATATAAGTAAGACATCGTTATCACGATCATAATCTATTCAGAGATGCTGCTTAGCTAGGATGACAAGCTTGGGCTTAAACACGGAACCCCTGCCTGGCGACATGGTCAGTAGGATGTCCGGCGGCTCCATGTGATTTCAGAGAGTAGAATTCGTCGAATACCAATTTGTCAATTTTTGTAATCTTTTAATCCATTTCCTGGCCTATATATGTGGTGGCTGACCTCCCCACCACTCCCCCTTCCACCCCTTACATGTTCGATTACCCTTACCCACCCCATCCGCATATTTTGGTGGCAAAATTCAACTAAAAATATTTGATGAACGTGTATTCGACAAATTCACCTGAGCAGCAAACTCGCTATCCCGTGTCAGAACATGATTAAGAAAGTGAATGTTTTCAAAGTTCAGTTTCTCATCTCCGGGATCTCGAAAGATGCCACAATGGATGCTAGGGTGGTTGGCTGGGTGGTCATTCCCCCCACCCTCCTGCCCCCATGGGAGTTGGCCTTCAATAACACTCTCAAATGATGGCTCTAGAAACACTGCTGATGTACAAGGGACATACAATTGCCCTCTGCGTCGCTTAAATGCCTTCCAAATGCCACGACAGCCCATTACTACAAGAACGGAGAGCAGGTGTGACCCCTCTGCGGTGTGTGCTGCAGGGTGTGTGAAGTGCAGTGGAGCATTGCAAAATGATGGGGGTCCCCTGCAGGAGGTCACAAGGCGGTACCCCAAATGTGTATGTATTTTTTGATGAACAAATATAGACAGAGCATTTTGGTGTTTTATTGATATTTTGAGCATTTGAAATAATGCAATTTAATGAAATGCCTGCATTGTTTATGCTCACGTCACAAACGGATGTGAAAACAACAAATCATGCTATGACAAGCTGCATTTGCATTGTAAACCCCTTTCAATGAAATACCCGGTTTTACTCATTCAAACAGAGCCGGATATGAATAGGGAATTCAGGGGGCTTCCTGGGGCTGACCTGTGGTCGGGACACAAGTCCTGAGGGGGCACCGGATATCTGGCACTCCAAGAGATGAAAGGTTATTCATGGCTCGATATTTTCAGTGAAGGAACAAACATCTCCCCGTATAAGCACGAGCAACTGAGCATAGCAGGACCAAAATCATGCAAGAAGGTTCAGGGGGTTCTCTCTTCTCCCCCCCTCCCGAGGAATTTGATCAAGTAATGGGTTGAAATGGTGCATTTCATAAGACAATTTTGAGAAAATGGGGTAAAAAGCCACAGAATTTACCATTTGTTCTCTAGTTGACACACACCAAAAATGATTGATGTCAGGTTACCAATACGGAGTAGGAGCACTTTACTATTTCATCGATGCCTGCGGCCACATTATATGCCAGTGTTTCCACTGTAAATCACTTCAATGATGCTGGGCCAGCATATATGCCAGCATTTCAGTGTAAATCATTTTCATGAGGCTGTGCCCACGATATATAATGGTAGCAAAGCTAGGCTAAATTACTTGCATGAAGCCGTGCCCACAATATATGCGCGCAATCATGCCATGCATCACTTTGATGACATCACTCCCGTAATACATGCAAGCAGGGTCATAGTGTTTGCCATTCATAATGCTAGTGAGGCCCTCCTCTCCAGCCAAACAAAGCACGTGCAGCTATTGCAAGCGCACACACTCGAGCGTACTCCACCCAAGGCGCGTGCGTCCGTCTCTCTCTCTCTCTCTCTCTCTCATATATAGATATATATATATATTTTCCCCGGCATGGCAGGGCCAGGAGGCAGCAGACTTACAACACGGCAGGACCAGGAAGTGGTCAATGCACATGTTGCCTAGCAACGGAAACGATCGGCCTGCTAGGCCTTATTATTGTGAGGCTGTAGTTAACAATACAAAGTGAGCCTTGCAAGTGAAATGTCATTTGGGCGCAAACGTTTTTTTTCTCCCCCTGCCTTCAATAAAAAACGTTTTTTTAAAATAAAAAAAAACTGAAAACCTAATCGCACATGGGTAAAGACATAAAACACGTTTTATGTGACAGTTTTACCAACGCATTTTTTATGCTTCTGGTATAAATCAGACTATGAAAAGGAAAAAATATCAACAGCGTGGGCTTTAGTCCTAACAATGGTAAAAAGCTTGGTCTTGGAGCAATAAATAAGAGCGATGAAACCCCAGAGTCCGGCTGCACAGAGTGACATTCATTGCATCGGCTACAGAGCCGTGTGTGGATTCGCCGGCGGGCTTCAATGCGCTGCACCTGGGCGCCGCCATTGTTCTCCGCGTGGGCCTCTGCATCCTGCACAATCTGGGCGCCGCCATTGTGCCCCGCCTATGCCTCTGCATCCTGCACAATCTGGGCGCCGCCATTGTTCCCCGCCTATGCCTCTGCATCCTGCGCAATCTTGGCGCCGCCATTGTTCCCCGCCTATGCCTCTGCATCCTGCGCAATCTGGGCGCCGGCCTATGCCTCTGCGTCCTGCGCATTCTGGGCACCGCCATTGTTCTCCGCCTATGCCTCTGCGTCCTGCGCATTCTGGGCGCCGCCATTGTTCTCCGCCTATGCCTCTGCGTCCTGCGCAATCTGGGCGCGCCATTGTTCCCCACCTATGGCTCTGCGTCCTGCGCAATCTGGGCGCCGCCATTGTTCCCCGCCTATGCCTCTGCGTCCTGCGCAATCTGGGCGCGCCATTGTTCTCCGCCTGGGCATCTGCGTCCTGCGCAATCTGGGCGCGCCATTGTTCCCCGCCTATGCCTCTGCATCCTGCGCAATCTGGGCGCCGGCCTATGCCTCTGCGTCCTGTGCATTCTGGGCACCGCCATTGTTCTCCGCCTATGCCTCTGCGTCCTGCGCATTCTGGGCGCCGCCATTGTTCTCCGCCTATGCCTCTGCGTCCTGCGCAATCTGGGCGCGCCTTTGTTCCCCGCCTATGCCTCTGCATCCTGCGTAATCTGGGCGCGCCATTGTTCTCCGCCTGGGCCTCTGCACCCTGCGCAATCTGGGCGCCGGCCTATGCCTCTGCTTCCTGCGCATTCTGGGCGCCGCCATTGTTCTCCGCCTAGGCCTCTGCACCTCTGCGCCCTGCGCAATCTGGGCTCCCCACGTGGCGGCGACGGCGGCAGCGTGCAGCACAAAGGTGTGAGCATTGGTTCTCAAGAATAGGCCTCGTCTCGCGACCCACTCGGCGTTGCTTCACACACAAACAGCTGGGAAACGTAGTACCAAGGGAAGCGGCTGTCTTCACACTAAACATTCTAGCCGTAGGGTGTGGGTAATTGAACTCTCCTTTGGTGCCGGCGCTTAAAACCCCCCACAAAAACATGCACTTCTTGCTGCTCGTGTGGAAACAGGCTGTAGCTCCAGCTAGGGGCCTAGGTCACGTAAAGCTGCACCCCACTAAATTATACACCCTGCCAAGTTGCCTAGTGGCAGTGCTTGAAGTGGGACAAACATTTGGGGGATGGGGGCTCTACCCCCCCACCCCCGTGTGGCCTAAATGCTGTGGAGGTCAGAAACTAGGCCAATCAGCATTCACCTGACATTGGCCAGACATCCAACCAATCACAACACCCCCTCATATAGCTATTGCCGCGCGGGATCTCATAATTGACGATCGCCGTGAGCGGCACATCTTCACCCAGCCCCGCAGGGCAGGGCCGGCCTTAGGGGCAGCAGCACCCTGGGAGAATTGGCACCCCCCTCCCGTCCCTGGGGGTGGGGCGGGCGCTAACAGAATGTGCCTTTATATTTTATATATATTTTTTTTAACCTCCTTGCTCCGGCAAGGAGGTAATGATATTAATAGGGCGCGTCAGCACCCTATTGTCATTAAATGAGCCCTCCGCTGCGGGTGCATTTATTGACAATTAGGCGCCTGCCACGCCTTCTGCCCATACGCCAGCTCAGGGCAGCCCTTCAAAGACTCCCCCGAGCTGGTGTGATGGGGGGGCTAATGGAGCCATGGGGGGGCGTGGTGCCCCGGGCGGTCACCCGGCTTGCGCCCCCCCTAAGGCTGGCTCTGCCACCGGGCTTTAGGTACGTTTCTAGCATATTTTGTGCCATTTTAACTAGCCGCGTGACTGGAAACAGCAATATTGCCCGATGAGCAGGGAACACGAACACTATTAGCCGATCCGACGCCAGCTATGGGCACCTCCTCCACAGCTCATTGCGCTCCCTAAGGGCATACACATATGTTTATTGTACATTAAATTCCCCGGCCTAGCCGCCGTGGCACGCCATTATCGCGTGCACCGGCCTACTAACGCCGCACCTTGCCCACGGCAGCTCCCTGCTCGCTGGCCAGCAACACCATTAACGTCACACTAACACCCAGGATCCTTTGCATTCACACAGGTGTCTGAACCCACCTCCCGCTCCCACCCGGCCTGCTCGCACACGACCGGTGCCAAAGGCACGCTACCCAGCACACACCGCACTCTGGAATACCACACCACAACCTCTTTTTTTGGGGAAGCCCAAGACTTGGGACAGACCCCTGTCCTAAGGGCGACTGGTCCTAAACTTAAACTCTGCATTGCCCACACGTACAAGTGTCCACCCCCTACCGGGCGGACACACCACTAAAGCAGCTGCTCCTATCTTATAATGTGGACCATCTTCATGTTAACCCACAGAAACATGCACTTATGCGAGCATTGCGTGCACCCCCTGCGGGGCCACTCCAAACCGGCCTCCCATGCCACATGACCCCTACGGGGCCCTCAGTTCGACAATATACATGACCCCTAGGGGGCCCTCAGTTCGACAATATGAACTAACACACTAAGCAGGCCGCTCATGTCCATTGGCCCACCGCACTTGCTGCCTAGACCCGGACTCACCCATGGCCTGGCAGGCCCGCCACTCAGGGGACACGCTACTGACCCCACTAAGCGTGCCAGCATGCACCCCGGTACCTTACCTTGCTGACATTGGGCAGGGCAGACCCCGCCCCGCTCCTCACCCATTCCTCAGGAAGCCTATGCAGCCCACCACACTGCATTACAGTAGCATCTCAGCCCCCGAGTCACTAGGCTCCATACAGCTAGCGCACCCTCCCCACCCTCGGAATCCTTATTCAGCCGGACACACCATGTTACATGTGTGCCACAGCCCCTTAAGCACCTGGCTCTCAACGGCTAACCCATCTTACTTCATTCTAAACAGAAGCTACTCAGCTACCCACACCAGGACCCACCACGCCTGCCCACTCACGGTGAGAACCCATTGTAACTACCCAGCACAATGTTGCCCATATACCTGCCCCATTACTAACCCCTCTCTCCTTTCTCCCCATCCTTGTGCCTTCTTCGTAAGAATTGTTATTGTTGTTTTTCTTTCATTTTAGTCACTTCACCGACACTACTCATGACTCATGGTCAATTCACGTTCCACCATGAAACAAAAACTGTATCCCTGGAATTTTTGACATCTTATGGGTCTTCAACAATCCGACCTACAACTGGTACTAACCCTTGCGACTGTATGCATGTCAAACAATTAATTATAAAAATATGTATACATTTCATGATAAACCATGTCTCTCACTGTACGCACTCACCTTAATTGCACACACTGTCACCATCGCAACTATGCACAGCCTTGAGAAAGACCTTAGGTCGAAACACGTGCTGGCAATTCTTGACATGTAAATGGCATATAACTAATATGCAACTGTACACAAGTATGTCTGCCCAACTTGGGCAGTTTCTGTGACCTGACCAGCGCAACATTAAATTCGACCAACCTCAACATCCAACTGTGTCCGGCAGTTTTTGGAAACTCTTACTTATGCACTATATACCTCTTGGCAACAGCCATACCCAGCACCATTGTAACCGAGGGTCCTAACCCAACTCCATGAGGTCAGAAACTGCTTGGCTCCCAATTCCAACAGTGGGGGCCAAGCAGGAGAGGCGGGACACGCTGCCATCATTCCTCTTTTCGGTGCACTGCTTCTCCTATTGTTTCCTAATCAAACGGCTCCGAGCACCACAGGCAGGGATGCCGTTTGAAGGTTACTAACTCAGACTCTCTTGCTCCATTGCACAATATAACTCTTCAAGAAACTGACATGGTTCAATGAGGAAATGATTGCTTGTAGGACATTCGAACGGGCTCAAGAACACGCATGGAGAAAGACTCCTTGTCTGGACACCTGAGCGTCGTATAGACGAGCAGTCATGCTACATTAAAAGATTATCTTCGCGGCTAAGCAGGCAAATCATTTGGAGAGACTCATGGCACCTAAATCAAATTCCAGAGAACTTTCTACAATCCTACATGAGCTTGAAGGAAACCCCCGCTCAGAACGTTGATATCCCGGTAGACAGACATTTTTGTCAATCTATCCAGGATGAGTTTGCCAAAAAAACTCAGTGTCATCAACATTTGATAAAGAGTCAGGTCTTGGCTCCTAGAGACATCTCCTCTCCTTTCATACTAGAGGCCCTACCTGCCCAAAAGGCATGGCTGCCTGATCAGCCTGGATTTCCCTATAGGGAAGTGTATGAAAAGGATGTTCATGGCACAGTTATGAGGATGAAAGCAAGCTCATGTCAGGGAGACACACTCTGCATTTCTCATCAAACACTCCCTGGTGTCTTTATTGCCATTCATCGCTAGATTCATGAATACCTCTTTTGGTGAATCTGGGGTTCCTATCTGTTTTAAGGAAGTGTGGATTACCCCACTTTTAAAGAAGGATAATCTGGACCCTGCTATTCCTGGACATTTCAGGCCCATTATTACTATCGTCCCATTTAACTTAAAGATCTTGGATCGGGTTGCGTACTGCTAACTATACGATTATATTGAAATCGCACAAATTGCTGGTAATTAGACTACCCGGTTTCCCTTCCAATCATGGGACTGAACCCGCTCTCCTAGATTTAAAATCAGGTATATGCTAAATCGTTGTTAAAGGACACATTGTCCCGTTGATGTTATAAGACCTCTCTGCAGCATTCGACCTGGTCAATCATGACCAATTGGGCGAAAAAATATGCACAGCAGGGAAGTGTTCTAACGAGGCTGCTGCATGGATCGAATCCTTCCTTGGAAGAAGGCGTGCAAGGGCGGCTCGTGATGGCCATCAAGCTACACCCATGTCACTTACATGTGGTGTCCCGCAAGGATCCTGCCCATCACCCCTCCCATTTACCATCTATACTAAATCCTTGTGCGATTTGTTGGACGTCTTGGGGTGTCATACATGAATTATGCTGATGATACCCAGGTCCTCTACGAACTTTCGGGCGATTATGGTCTGGATTCCAATGTCATCAATAATACATTTTCAGCCATTCAATCTTGGATGGCTTTGACTTCCCGAGCATTCAATGATAGTTGCTTATTATAGGATCGCCTTTCAGACTTAAGAGATTGGATCTGTGTTACTATAGTTCTCTATTGGAGGCGGCTGTATTCCGGTGGAGCAGCATGTAAAGACCTTGGGAGCCTACTTAGACTCTAATACGTCGTTTAATAAACAGGTCCCTTCCTTGCACTCATCCTGTTCTTGCATGACCAGGCTTCTGTGGCAAATCTGTCCGTACTTAGAGGAAAAGAACAGGGCTTTGATTGCCTCTGACACTATAAATGTGAAACTGGACTACTGTAATATTCTTCTTATGGGCACATCATCATCCAATCTTACAAAACTTCCGTCTATGCAAAACAATAATAATGTATTTCTTATATAGTGCTGCACACCCATAGGTCTAAGAGCTCTGAAATAACAGAAGACATTATTATCCATACAGAGTGCTATTCAAATTTTATCGACCTCGGAAGGGTGAATGGCTGAGTTGTCCCTGCCGGGATTTGAACCTGCCACAGCAGGCTGCACACAGATATCAGGGGCGAGGGCTTAGCTCACTGTGCTATCTGACCAGCTGTGCGGGAAGTCTGTGGATTACAGAAACAGCAACACGTCACTGAAGCTCATCAAGGGCTACATTGGCTCTATGTACAACATAAGATGTATGTAAGACGCTCACTCTTGCCTATAAATGCCAGAGTTCATTTTGTAAATAAAATGGATAATTCTGAACATACAACAAAATTGAATGTGATTGCAGACTAGTTGAAAATTTGATGAAACATATTTTAAAGGGCAGTTGGCCCTTTAGGGGTGCGAGTGGGATCCCCTTTGGCATGTAGGGGGAAGTGATTGAAGATTCACTTAGGAACATTGCCAAGTTAAGCCATTGTGGGAGGGGAGAGGTGCATCTCGGCACGACTCGGCTCCAAATTCTGAAATTCTCTTGCAGTCGATTTTTGATCCAAGGTTGACTTCTGTGAAGCCCTCAGAGGTTTCAAGATCAGCCTCTTCCATTCGTTCTAGGACAGCAGTTCTGGGGCTGCCAAACCCCCATATCTAGCTGGATGAATGTTGCTGTCCTCATTCGAGAATTGTTTACTGCTGGTTAACTGCTTAAGACCCATTTGACAGAGACAGAATGAGGTCTTTCATCCTGTGAGGTTACACCATGAGGTTCCCCGCTCCCTTCAGATCTAGCCGACAGAATGAGGTCTTTCATCCTGTGAGGTTTGACCACGGGGTACCCCACTCCCTTCAGATCTAGCCAACTGAATGAGGTCTTTCATCCTGTGAAGTTTGACCACGGGGAACCTCACTCCCTTCAGATCTAGCCGACTGAATGATGTCCTTCATCCTGTGAGATTTGACCACGGGGAACCTCACTCCCTTCAGATCTAGCCGACTGAATGATGTCCTTCATCCTGTGAGGTTTGACCACGGGGTACCACACTCCCTTCAGATCTAGCCAACTGAATGAGGTCTTTCATCCTGTGAGGTTTGACCACGGGGTACCGCACTCCCTTCAGTTCTAGCCAACTGAATGAGGTCTTTCATCCTGTGAGGTTTGACCACGGGGTACCCCACTCCCATCAGATCTAGCCAACTGAATGAGGTCTTTCATCCTGTCAGGTTTGACCACGGGGTACCCCACTCCCTTCAGATCTAGCCAACTGAATGAGGTCTTTCATCCTGTGAGGTTT
Source organism: Ambystoma mexicanum (assembly GCF_040938575.1). Classification (NCBI taxonomy): domain Eukaryota; kingdom Metazoa; phylum Chordata; class Amphibia; order Caudata; family Ambystomatidae; genus Ambystoma; species Ambystoma mexicanum. Next base: position 1,166,612,723 of record NC_090936.1, read on the forward strand.
GACCACGGGGTACCCCACTCCCTTCAGATCTAGCCAACTAAATGATGCCCTTCATCCTGTGAGGTTTGACCACGGGGTACCCCACTCCCTTCATATCTAGCCGACTGAATTAGGTCTTTCATCCTGTGAGGTTTGACCACGGGGTACCCCACTCCCTTCATATCTAGCCAACTGAATGAGGTCTTTCATCCTGTGAGGTTTGACCACGGGGTACCCCACTCCCTTCAGATCTAGCCGACTGAATGATGTCCTTCATCCTGTGAGGTTTGACCACGGGGTACCACACTCCCTTCAGATCTAGCCAACTGAATGAGGTCTTTTAACCTGTGAGGTTTGACCACGGGGTACCGCACTCCCTTCAGATCTAGCCAACTGAATGAGGTCTTTCATTCTGTGAGGTTTGACCACGGGGTACCCCACTCCCATCAGATCTAGCCAACTGAATGAGGTCTTTCATCCTGTCGGGTTTGACCACGGGGTACCCCACTCCCTTCAGATCTAGCCAACTGAATGACCACGGGGTACCCCACTCCCTTCAGATCTAGCCAACTGAATGAGGTCTTTCATCCTGTGAGGTTTGACCACGGGGTACCCCGCTCCCTTCAGATCTAGCCAACTGAATGATGTCCTTCATCCTGTGAGGTTTGACCACGGGGTACCCCACTCCCTTCATATCTAGCCAACTGAATGAGGTCTTTCATCCTGTGAGGTTTGACCACGGGGTACCCCACTCCCTTCATATCTAGCCAACTGAATGAGGTCTTTCATCCTGTGAGGTATGACCACGGGGTACCCCACTCCCTTCATATCTAGCCAACTGAATGAGGTCTTTCATTCTGTGAGGTTTGACCACGGGGTACCCCAGTCCCTTCATATCTAGCCAACTGAATGAGGTCTTTCATCCTGTGAGGTTTGACCACGGGGAACCTCACTCCCTTCATATCTAGCCGACAGAATGAGGTCTTTCATCCTGTGAGGTTTGACCACAGGGTACCTCACTCCCTTCAGATCTGGCCGACTGAATGAGGTCTTTCATCCTGTGAGGTTTGACCACTGGGTACCCCACTCCCTTCAGATGTAGCCGACTGAATGATGTCCTTCATCCTGTGAGGTTTGACCACGGGGTACCCCACTCCCTTCAGATCTGGCCGACTGAATGATGTCCTCCCTCCTTTGAGGTTTGACCACGGGGGACCCCACTCCCTTCAGATCTAGCCGACTGAATGATGTCCTTCATCCTGTGAGGTTTGACCACGGGGTACCCCACTCCCTTCAGATTTAGCCGACTGAATAATGTCCTTCCTCCTGTGAGGTTTGACCACGGGGTACCCCACTCCCTTCAGATCTAGCCGACTGAATGAGGTCTTTCATCCTGTAAGGTTTGACCACGGGGTACCCCCCTCCCTTCAGATCTAGCCGACTGAATGAGGTCCTTCCTCCTGTGAGGTTTGACCACGGGGTACTCCACTCCCTTCAGATCTAGCCGACTGAATGAGGTCTTTCATCCTGTGAGGTTTGACCACGGGGTACCCCACTCCCTTCAGATCTAGGCGACTAGATGACGTCCTTCATCCCGTGAGGTTTGACCACGGGGTACCCCACTCCCTTCAGATCTAGCCGACTGAATGACGTCCTTCATCCCGTGAGGTTTGACCACGGGGTACCCCACTCCCTTCAGATCTAGCCGACTGAATGAGGTCTTTCATCCTGTGAGGTTTGACCACGGGGTACCCCACTCCCTTCAGATCTGGCCGACTGAATGATGTCCTTCATCCTGTGAGGTTTGACCACGGGGTACCCCACTCCCTGCAGATCTGGCCGACTGAATGAGGTCTTTCCTCCTGTGAGGTTTGACCACGGGGTACCCCACTCCCTTCAGATCTAGCCGACTGAATGAGGTCTTTCATCCTGTGAGGTTTGACCATGGGGTACCCCACTCCCTTCAGATCTAGCCAACTGAATGAGGTCTTTCATCCTGTGAGGTTTGACCACGGGGTACCCCACTCCCTTCAGATCTAGCCGACTGAATGAGGGCTTTCATCCTGTGAGGTTAAACCATGAGGTTCTCCACTCCCTTCAGATCTAGCCGACAGAATGAGGTCTTTCATCTTGTGAGGTTTGACCACGGGGTACCCCACTCCCTTCAGATCTAGCCAACTGAATGAAGTCTTTCATCCTGTGAGGTTTGACCACGGGGTACCCCACTCCCTTCAGATCTAGGCGACTGGATGACGTCCTTCATCCCGTGAGGTTTGACCACGGGGTACCCCACTCCCTTCAGATGTAGGCGACTGGATGATGTCCTTCATCCCGTGAGGTGTGACCACGGGGTACCCCACTCCATTCAGATCTAGCCGACTGGATGATGTCCTTCATCCCGTGAGGTTTGACCACGGGGTACCCCACTCCCTTCAGATCTAGCCGACTGGATGATGTCCTTCATCCCGTGAGGTTTGATCACGGGGTACCCCATTCCCTTCAGATCTAGGCGACTGAATGATGTCCTTCATCCTGTGAGGTTTGACCACGGGGTACCACACTCCCTTCAGATCTGGTCGACTGAACATTGCCTGTGCCCTCTGAGATATGGGCAAACGGGTAATTGCTTAAGACCCGTTTGACCATGGGGCACCCCCCCATCTCCTACTGCCAATTTTGTGGATGGTGGGCCCTCACACCAGGCTGCAACATTCATTTCTTCTCCTCATTCTCAATTCTCCAGGACTAGAGCAGCAGCGAGAAAATGCAGGGACAGGGGTGCCGGGGAGGCGGGTGCTCCTGGGTCAGGCAACCCCCGGGAAAACCAGTGTCTAACAAATGTTATAATGCCACTGCCCTAAAATCTTGGCAGTGCCCTCCCCCTCTCCCCTTGGGAAATGCAAACATGGGCTCCCCCAAGCAGAGAGCTTTTATTTTTATTAGAGTTTTGTATTTGTATTTATTGTTTTATTTGGCGTCTTAATCCAAGGCGCTTTACAATGAACAACAAAATATACAATAAACATGGAACAGTAGAAGCAATAACAGTAAACATGAGTCAAAACAGAAAATCAGCATGTAGAGCAATTTACATATGAGAAAGAAGAGGAGAGGAGGGGGGGAGAAAGAATAGTGAGTAGGTGAGTTTTGGCTACAAGGGCAACGTCAAATGTTCAGTTTGGGTAGGGATGGTAAAATTCTTGTACCTGTCCTGCTCAAGAGTGGTCAGAATATCGGGAAAGCCGGGTCGGAATAGTCTCTGGCGGGCAATGTGGGTCTGCCAAATTCCAGTCAACAGCTGAAAACAGGTAGAGCCGGAGACCACACTGGGCACACAGCTGAGAGAAATTCTAGAGGCTATCCAAACAGGAGAACACACGCTCACTTCACAGGGACCCTCTTGCTTTGCTTTCAAGTTTGACCCAACAGCATAATCTCGACATTTACATATTGTATGTCAGAAAGAAGCCTTTGGCAAGGTTTCACTTGTGGCCTGACAATCAGATGATGTGTAGGTCTTCCAAGGACAAAAAGTTACTCACTCTGCCCCAGGCCTGCACTCACTACTCGGGAGCGTTTGTTCACAACGTTGCGAACCGGGAAGGAGAAACTTAGTTCAGAAGTGGGGGGCAAGCAGCAGCTGTCTACCTTAAAGTTCTCATGCCCGCAGCAAGGCTGTTCATTGTTGCCCCCCTGGCTGTCCTGGTGGGCACCCCCAGGAATGGGTGAAAATTACTTAGCTCGCTGGAATCAGATATGGCAAGAAGAGGTTGGTCACTGTCTGCCTGAAAGTTCCAAGATTAGGGTCTCACGAGGGGTTTATGGTTATTGCATCTAATTATTACCATCGACAGACCATTCCATCTAAAAAAAAAAAGCATTAAAATAAATTGCATCGAATGCATTTTTTTAATGTGGGGGTTTGCCCCCCAAACCCTGTTTTTTACCCCTTAAAACCCATTAAAATTAAACTAAACCCTTTACCTTTAAAAAACATGCATTCAATCCTTTTTTTTAATGGAATTTTTTTTGGATGGAAAGGCAATCAATGGTATTGCTTTCAATGCAATGACCAGATACCCTTGCGAGGAGACATCAAGGTGTAGCAAAACCCATGAAATAATGTATTAGGAAACGTTGCCTGCTAAAGTTACATGTTCACACTGCGGCTAGGCAGGCCTCGATGCGGCTGAAACATGGCCAGGGGTCGCACTGCGGCTCTATTGATTACCAACCCTACCACGAACCAGGCCAGAAACCAAGAGAGCCTCCCAGGAAGGAGCCGGGAAATAGACACCGGTGTCCAGGGACTGCGCATGCCCAGGTCTACTGCAGACTCCAACGCCGGCGGAAGATCACAGCCTTGTTGCTAAGGCCAACTGCGGGGACGCTGGACGTGTCGGAGAGGAGCTGTACCATTGCCAGCAAAACACAATACCTCCCTTGTCTCGGACCACAAAGAAGGTTCAAAGCCAGTTCATATACCTTCGGATGCTGAACTTTTCCAAAAGCCGATAGTAAGATTTGAAAGGAATGGTTTTGCAACTAGAAATTGAACTATTTGAACGATCTGGACTTCCTCTTAACCAAATTGTTTGATCCTGGGTGCATCAATATCCCCTAGTGCAGGGGTCTGCAACCTTTGCCTCTCCTTATGTATTGGACTACAACTCCCATCATCCCTAACCAGTATAGTCAACAGCCCGATATCATGGGAATTGTAGTACAAAATATCTGGGAGCACCAAAGTCTTCATTGCCTTATCTGCCAAAAATTGGGAAAACGCTAAAAAATAGAATTCATAGAAAAAAGTAGAAAGGAACTCGCACTCTTTCCTCACTAGAAAGAAAGACATCACTGGGATGTTTTATTGAAGAAGTCCTCAAGTTTTGGCTCTCCAGGTGTTTTTAACCTCGGAAATGCACATTCTGGTTGATACCCCCACCTGCAGCGCGTGCAGCTGGAACAAGCACTCTTTCCTAATAAAACTTCAGTGGGAGTGCCCTGCCCGATACCCCTTGTTATGCATTTTAAAGTGACAGGCTGCAACCAAGGCTGGCCTTCCATGTCGTTTTCAAAGGCCAGGCCTGGAAAGGCATTGTCGTTCAGTTTGCAGGCGTGTATACCCTTTATAAATTGCACGGGGGGTATCCGCCTCGGATGTTATACTTGAATTTTGCAGCAGATTGATGTTATTTATTTATTTGTATACTGTGGCGAAAGCTCACAGGCATCGGGGCGCAACACTTACACACTAAGAACAAACATAAATAAACAAGACAAGTGGACTCCCAATGAGTTTTGAGGCGACGAATTCAAAATACGAATTAGTCGGGTATATGGCAGTAAGTCAACACCTTACAGCGACGAGACGTTCTATCACTTGCATGCAGGCCAGGGATGTGCCTGCTACTGCAGTATTAAAATTAGAAGAAATTTGCATTAAGGAAAAAGTCTTCCCATGTCCAGGGCATCTGGAACCCATGAGTAGGGCTCAAATTTAATTTTTTTTTATTTAGTATTTATAAAGTGCCTTTACAGCAAATGGTGTTTCAAGGAGCCACAGGACAAACAAAACAAATCTATTTTCTGTAGATGGTCATTAAACCAGTTCTTACTGGACGGTGCTTTAGCCGCCCCGCCCCCATCGCAGAGCTGCATGCCTCTTTGCTAGAACCATGATCAGTCCTACAAGCCAGGCTGCAGCCTTGCCTCGAATGCTTCCTATCCCCAGAACGCACCGGTCAACAGACAAGTGGACCTCTTGGCCCATAGCCAGGTCACAGAGAATATTTTATCCCAAAACCTCATAACATGTGGCCGAAGTCAAGAAGAGGCCAGCAGCGACCGGCCTTCGTGTTAGAGAAGCTACCTATGAGATATAACAAGGCCACCCAGTGGCGTAAAACAAAATGTGGGCCCCCCCCTGCAAGCCCTGCTGAGGGGCGGCCCACTGCCCCCCTGCTGTGCAGGGCCATCATGTGGCCCCCCCTGCACAGTGGGGACCGCAGGGGCTCCCGTTACGCCAGTGAGGCCTCCCAGGATCTCTGCAAGTGCCCCTCGCTGCTCATTGCTCACTGGGGGAGCCCCATTAATCCCCCCCTCCCCCATGTCAGGCTCTCTGCAAAGGGACAGAGGTTTCAGAGAGAGAATTTGAAAGTATATTCACACTCAAGCCAATGGGAAGGCTGGATTGCATCCTAGAACAGGGGTTTGAAACCTTGGACGTGCTGAATGTTGTGCACTACAACTCCCATTAGCACTTTCCTTCATGGCCAAAGGCAAAGGCTCTTGGGAATTATAGGCTAAAACCTCTAAGGTCCTGCAGAGTGCAGACCCCTGCCCTAATATCAATTCTGGATAGCCTACCGAGATCAGAGTACTTGAGGCACCAAAGCCAGACCAGGTGGGTGCAGAGCCCTAATTCATAGTGGTCATAGTGCCTGGACTGGCCACCACTAAGTCCTAATAGCCCAGTGGGTCTTAAATCATCTCTCCATTTTAATTCATGGCTGGTGCTTCTGAATTAGAGCCGCCCTGGGTTTAGGGATGCCCGCCCCAGCCGTCATATGATCGCGCTAGTGTCTTGCACCAAACCACAGAGGTCTGTCACGTGCCATAAAAAGAAGGTAAACGCACCCTTTGGGACTTCCTATTAATAACTTATCAATAGAAAGAGCAGCGCATTCTTGGGGCAATTCGTTTTGAAAAGCAAAAGGCGATGCTATTGCTGAGATCTTAACATGGTGGCCAATGGCCATCAATTTTCTCAGGCCAAGCTGCGTGGGTTCTGAGGTCAAAGTGGACGTCTGCCCTTGCTCATAGAAAACAATCAATCCAACTGGTTTCTGACTCCTAGACATTCACGCAATCAGGAATTCCAATACCTAACCGCCCCATCACTGACATTAGCACCCGTGGCAGGTGGCACAGCCAATCAGGTTCCACGGATTGCGGGCTGTAACCTCCAATCTGAGCCCGCATTCCACAGAACCCGCCAGCTGTTTCCCCCGCTGCGCAGCACCATGTCCCCCCCACCCTCCTGTTTTTTTTTTTATATTCCCGAACCCTCCAATGCCCCACTAACCTGACTGTCGCTGCGACGGTGCCTGCCGCGGCTGCTTCCCTACTTTTCACTTTTCCGCAATGGAAATGGAAGAGGGGCTCCGTATGGAGCTCCGCCTTTCACAACCATGGTGGCCATCTTAGCAAAGGATTTTCAGTCCTTGAACAGGACAAGCGCGCCATCCCGTTTAACGGTGAAATCCCTTTTTTTAGCACCCCCGGGATTACCGCTTTGGTAACCTGGGGTGCTAATGGTGTTATGCACCCTTTCCACGGGCAATACTGGGGGGTGAGGGGATAACCGCCTGGGGCCCCCGTTAACCGTGCTGTGTTGCTCGTGTAACGGGTGCATAACACCACATTATCTCCCACGATGCACACGTACATTATAATACATTATAGCATCAATTCCACCTAGTCTCTTGATTTGCCATTGATATTTCTAATGTATCGGCACCCAAGCACAGCTGAAACCTGGTTCTTCCTTTGTTCTTTATTTTCAAGGCTTGAAATAACATTTCAAATTAATTCTTGTGAAATGACCATTTCCAGATCCTCGCTCTTTTGTAATTACCCTAAAAAAAACTGCAGCCTGTGACCCGAAATAAGGCGACTTTTTCCCCTGACGACATTATCACATGGAACCGAAAACCCTAGCAGTGTGGAGGCACAAATAACATTTTCAAATAGCGCAATAAAGCAGGAAAACTCTCGTCCAACTACCTTAAATCCAAAATTGAGAGCTTTAACAATATAAGGCAAACGTTCTAATCATGAAAGATTCGGAAATTGCGGGCTCCTTTTGTAACTGCTAGGAGGCTGTATACTCTCCTTCCTAGACAAGTCCCATAGACCTTATACATTCCTACTTGAACAATGTCACAGGTACACCATTATTTTTGGAAAGTGATGACTTGAAATGTGCATAAGTCACATGGTAAACTAACCTGACAATATGTAAGAAGTTACTATTACATGTTGAGCAAAAGGATCATGAACGGCTTTATTTTCTCCCATTCGGAATGGAGGACTACAATTATCAGCACGAAAAGCAAGCCTAAAATAAATAAAGGGGCCTCTGCGCTTTACAACTGTACTATCAAGACTGAAAGAAAACCAGAGAAAGAAACGGGAAATAAGATCACCTGCGCGTGGTCGCTGTTACACCCCCTCTTTCTAATCCACCTTTTGCACTGCTTAAAGGACATACCATACCCACTTCCCATTAACCACCAGGCACACTGCACCATTGAGTGGGCCGGGCTTCAGCCCCCCCCCATAAAATTTGGGGTGGGAGGGGGGTTTGTTACTCAGAGAGGGGAGAGAAGCCTTTCCTAAAACCCGCGGCTTTTAAGGTGTTACTATGTTCGTGCAGAAACATTTATTTGCACAAACGCAGCAAAACTTAAAAGCTGCTAGTTTCAGCAAAGGCTTCCATCGCTGCACTACTTTACAAAAATGAAATGCACACATCAGTCCCCTCCTCCCCACGGATGCAAGTGAACATATTGTGCTATTTCACATCCGAGGGGAGGGGGCTGATGTGTGCATTTGCTTTTTCTTACGCAGAGAGGCGAGGGAAGCCTTTTCTGAAACTAGCAGTGTGAAAGGGCGTTGCATGTTATCTCATTATGTATATGTGCAAGGAGTGTGTATGTGACATATGTGTGAATGACTGAGTGTATGATGTATGGGGGGGTGCTGGGTGCGCATGTAAATGAGCGAGTCCATGGTCAATGGGATGTTTAAATGAGTGAATTTGTGTGTGTGTGTGTGTGTACATACGTGTGTGTGTACATACATGTGTGTGTGCTTATGTGTAATGCTGGGCCGAGGAGCTGAATCTGGTGGGTATTGGGTGGTAGGTGGGGGGTGGTGGTTAGTCGGAGTGGGACGGTGGGGAAAGGAGGAGATATATGGGCTCCCGCCAGACAACTCTTGGGGTAGAACAGAGGGGGCAGAGCCTCTAAATTTGCCCTGCCCAGTTTCTGAAGTGGCCCCACCCATCACCAGTTAACCCGCCCGACACACACACACACCCCTGAAATGCAGGTTTTGTTACACTGCTGTTAGCCACTCACCACAGAGAAGCAGCACCCACCTTTCATTAATACTGTAAGAAAAAACCTAGGGGTCGTCAGGAGACAGTGCGCTCGTTAATACCGCCAACGGCTATTGACAAAAATATTTAGAAACATTGGATCTGCTGCATCAGTACGCTTCCACTGGTGCCCCCTAGAAGGTACCAGGACACATGACATGCAAATTACAAAATGAAGGTAAGTCCAACGCGCAAATCCTGGATCTGCGCTTTTACCTTCATTTTGTAATTTGCACCTTTCATTAATGATCACATTTTAATGTGCTTAAATACAAAACAAAAACAAAAAATGCGACGGGAGCATAGTTAAGAGTTCGGACGTTAAGGCTCCAAGCGTCCCTTGCGGTACTGTGGTGTGTGTCCTCGGACTCAGGCGTGGCTTTTGCGTTACACAGATCCAGGATCTGGAGAAAAACGTGGGATTACGGATGTGACCAATGCAAGGATCACCGGCTGTCTGGGACGGCACCAATGTAGAGGTAGGGATCCGCCAACATGACCTGGTGGGGTTGTTTACACAGGTACAAGAAGGCACCATGTTAGCACAAACCCATCAATTCCAACGTGTCCCCCCTCTGTAGAGCGCTTAATGGGGTGCGATACGGACTGCGTGGTAGGCCATGGCGAGACAGAAAGGATAGGGGTGCAGGCGAGATCTGTATCCCTGGTGATCAGTACTTATACCTATAGGTCCCTGGGAATAACTGCACTTTCTGCCCTGGCCAGGAGCTGACCTAGTGGCCGACAGTAGCTTATTTGCTGCACGGTGTGTTCTGGTGATTACTGTTTCAAGGGCTTTGGCTGAACAGGGGAATCCTGGGACGGGTTGGAAATATGTCAAGGTTGGCTGTGGACGTCCTGGGAATTGGAGTGCAAGTGCATGTTTGGAGTCAGGAGGAAATATCCATCTGGAGAGTTAGACACTGATGAGACTGACTGGAAGGAGAGTGATTATCTGCAGACTGAGCGTGGCACTCCAACTGGGACTAAAAAGGCCCGCACTGTCCTCAAAGCAAGATCTGAGGTTCAGTTTATTCGGCGCTGTGCTTCCGTTTCCCGCCGTGATATTTGACCATGTCTGCATCATGTTATTTTTGAATGGCTGCTCTTCAGTCCCTCCCATTCCTGCACACTAAGTTAGGTCACTTCCTTTTCTCCCTCCAGCTTCATTGGCCAGAACCAACAGGAAGTCCCCCAGAGGCAATGCAGGAAGTCAGTTCATACTGTGAATGCTGCCAAGTGGTGCCGAAAACAATTTTTCCAATTAGGAAAAATAGCTCTTTTAGTCTCTGGCATGTTTCCGGCAGGCCATTGCTTTAAATCTAACCCTTTCCAGCCAGCATCACTTCACATTCGGGGAGTCCGTGTAGATTTGTGTGTACATTCTATGAATTGAAATCAGGTGTTTATACGCCCCTGCCTAAAAATCCAGAGCTGGTTGGAGGAATCCCACTTCACATAAGAGCAGTTGGCAGCAGCGTGCACACCCCAGCCCGGGTCCCGGGCAACAATGCTTCTAGATTTTAAAAATAGAAAAAAGACTGATATTCATTTAAGAAGACAGTTCAGATCTCCACAGGGCAACTTCTTTTGGAGCTGTTGAAGCAGAATGAAGTTATTATGAAAGACGAAATCAATATTATCGCAATGCAGTTAACCCAGGGGCGCTATCGACAGCCGGATTATATTTTAATATGCTCTGTTGGAGAATTATACGTAGTGAATGTTTAAATGCACAGAAACAGTTAAGGAATTGACCATTTCCTGTCATTATACAGACCCTAGTTGCGGTCTAACACAAGTGGGGTTTATGAAATTGAACAAATTCAAGGCATGGATTATTTACTGGTAATCTTCATTACTCCTGGCCCTACCCTTCCTCGTCACAGTACTTGCTCTATGAGGCTTGTGTGGTTTATGTGGTCGGAGTGTATTTCACAGCTACCAAGTGGCCCTTGACATGGGTTACATCCAGAGTTGCCCAACTACAGGCCTCAATAGCCAGAAACCTGGCGGGTTTTCAGGATAGCCCTCATTAGTATTCATGAGACACATTTTACCTACATTTAGAATCATTGTATGCACATTTATCTCATGAATATTAAGGAGGGTAATCCTGAAAATCCGACTTGAATCCAGCCTCGAGGCCTGGAGTTGGCCAACCCTGGACCATGGGCCTGTCTTGGCCTCTCACGTTGCAGGCTTGGACTAAGAAAAATGCACAAGAGTGTCATTGCCGATGCAGTCATGCGCTACACATTCCCCTGCACCTGTTCCGGGGAAGGTGCAAGGCAGTGTGACTGCTTCCTGCTCATTCTGCTCATTGCAAGAGCATTCAATTTGTGGATTTGAGATGTGCTTTGAAATGTGCAGAAACACCCTCCTACTGGCGAAATTGTGCAAAGGGTGTGAAAAAGGGCACATGAGCCCAAGTGAAGCACACACTCAGACGCCCTTTGAGAATAGGGTGCACATTTTTTTTCCTCAGTTTGAAAAAATGGGTCGAACCGAACAAGCTGAATCAGACATTTACTGGCTTGGCTGGATTCGAGTCACAAGCCATCTCTACTTTCTTCAATGGTTCAAATCCGCCTCCGAGTCCAGCACTGTAGGGCGCACCCATCCCTCGTTCTGCTTATCCCCGTGGCAAGGGTGATGCTTCCAAACATTGCAACGAGCGCCCTTTTCTCTGTCGATTCACGCGGGGCGTTAGCAATTTGTGGGACGGCAAAGGTTTCTCTAGTGATGGATGACCATGGCTGGTCAAAGACTGCTGAGGATGCTTTGGTTTGTGTTCGGTTTCTATTGAACGGCTGCAGGAGTCAAGTACTAAGTAAAAAAGGGGGGGACCCATTAACATACCAATTGAATGTAGCATCACCAGAAATTAGCATATCAAGGTGCCCTCTGAAACAAGTGGGGTAGGGGGGACTCCTGTAAAAAGGGGGGGGGTGACTCCTGAAAAAAGTGGTTGGGAACTCTGTCCACCTGCGTCTACCCTCGACTTGAGCCCTGAATCTCTGACTAGTGTCTTCTCTTTGCTGTGATTTGCTGGTTACTATATCGTATATCCTGCCCGGGGGACTGCCAAGTGGTCAAGAAACCTTGCCTCAAACACTTCCAGTAAATGTAGTTTTTAAATGAGTCTCCCAGTCACGGACCCTTTGCTCCCGATGCCTCAGACTCAAGGTGCACTTCACCAATATGCCCAGGGTTGCATGAATGCATGAAGGACTGGACCGCTCCACTTGGGGGCGAGGCCAAAACTAATCCGCACATGGTTGGTGCCCTGTCGTAATGGCGCAGACAGGCTACAAAATTAAAGTATTGAATGATACCCCCGGGAATTGCCAGTGTGCAGGAGGCATTATCATCCATCACTTTTTGCCTTTTGGTTATCAAAGGAAGAAGCGTGCGCCTGCGGTTTTCTTAAACAGGTAGAACTCCTCTCTGTGGGGAAAAGGCGATGGAATGCGTTTGTGGAGGAAAGACATGCAGATCTGCCCACCTTCATGTATCTTTTGCCAGGTTCTGCCATGGGATAAGGAAGCGATCCAGGCAATCTTCAGCATATCCGGAAGCGCTCATGGTCTGGGCCTGCTCTCGGGCTCAGCGGCCATTTCCTCAGAGCTACCCACACTTCCCAACCATGCATGATATGTACTGCAGTTCAGCTGTGCGCTCCACTTTTCAGATGCGTCAAACATTTCAATGGGATTCCTGGTAAATCTCTGTGTAAATTTAGGAGCACACCAGAAAGCTGCACATGTTTCTAAGTAGGTGGACATTTCAAGGGGGCGAGAAGATTTGGTGGATCAATTCGCTCGCACAGGTGTCAATCATCCAATGACTGGCAGATGAGTGTCACATTGGAGTTTCCGGAGCCAGGGGATATAATGTGGGCTCCCTAGACACAGAGCCGCATTGCACCGATGAAGTGACCCCCAAACTCCAAAATGGCTACACACTCAGACTCCTATAACCGACAGGCAAGGGTGAGGTTGTGCAAGACCTTGGTTTCCGAGGGCAAAACAGGTCAGTTTAGAAATCCCAGTGAGTGTGCAGATGACCACGGATGCTGCATTATAAACACTAGTACACTTAGTGAACACTAGCAAATGTTTTGTTCTTCGCATTTTTGTACTACACACATAATGAACTCATGACAAGACACATCCAGCACATCTAATCCTGCAATGGAGGTTGCAAGGAACAAACAATCTGCACCGAGTTAAGCAATTGGCAGAACCGCAGAGAAACGTGCGCTTGGGATCATTGTGAATTCGCGTATGTAGGAAAGTCTAGCTGTTTTGAATGCTGCTTGGGTATACTTCACACTCTGCCTTGCGTCTGCTGAATCAAGGAAAGCGTGAAATGGTATATCCCATATCGCTTTCACCACAAACATAACTTATGTGCTTCCATGTGTTAATACCCCAGCAAAAATATCGCCATACAAAAATATAGCCATATTTTTACGGCGATATTAAGCCATGGAACCTGCGGGGGACACCCCCCTTTTTAATGAACTAGGGGCACCCCCGGTCACAATAACCCCATAAATTATCCCCATTAATAATATTACCTATTGCCTTACCCACGACCATATATATATGGCGATATTACTGTTGGGGATAATATTACCTGATACAGTTATGTGTCATTCCAAACTGACTGCTGTCAATTTCATCAAAGCATTCAGTTCAATCAATGATACATATGCAATCTAAACTCTATCAAGAACCGTGGAAGCATGTCTACATTACTGATAAATCGTTCATTGTGTGAAGAAAATAATAGGTTATTAAATTTGCCAAGAAATAGTTTGTAGAATTTGCCAACACGTGTTACAACACTGGGTCTTTTGTAAGGCATAAATTATACAGAGTCCTGTGTCGTCAACTAATAGGGGAGTATTGCCTTCTGTAATTCAATATGCAACTGTGTTCGTCATCACTGCCCACTTGATAGTTCTGTACTTGTGGAAAAATGTAGCACAATAACTATGGGCTTGTTCAAAATGATGGGGATGTCTCGCAAGGATGGCTCCGGGGTAGCGTGCTCACCTTGGAAGCAAGACGGCACGGAGCAACACAGGTTCGATCCCTGGGTCCGCTCTTAGAAACCTCTGGGTATTAAGCGTGTAATAAATAACCTATCATATCATATCGTTTCCAAACGAATGTACAGCTTCTCAAACTGGCGTGTTAAGAGTAATCCAGTGGATCCCACTAACTAAATATTCCTTCCCAGGTTGCACGCCAACCTCATTATAAATAATAAATACAGCGTAAGTTGCAATAAGGGCATTTAGTTAAGACGCAGAACCTTGCCATAACATTTGCTAGTATTTGGGCCTCGGCTCTACACAACTCTGCACTCCGACAGGAACATTTTTTTGCCGGAGCACAGCTCTGTCTTGTTCCGGCCTAATGTATTCCCTGTAATGCAAGCCTGGCTGTTAATTCGCCCCGCTCACCATACTCCCCTAACATAGATCAACCTGCTGCGCCATCGCAGCGCTTTGAGACTATTGCGGTGGTGATTTGGTACAGTACAGAAGTAGTGACACGCAGGGTGCTCTACCACCTTATCTAGGGCACTGAGGGTGGCATCAAACAATGGCTAAGGCAAAGCAGCCACCACCAGCAGCGGGCAAACTTCTGGAAGCTGGCATGTGTGGGCGTGTTTCCCAGGCATCTGCAAAGTCAAAAGGTGCCAGATAGCGTAGTCAAATTAATGAATATTCTGGCAGGCGTAGCTTGTGTCCAACAGAGAGGGGCCACTTTATGAGGGGGGTAGTAGACCAGCATCTCTATCCTCTCGAACTGCTTATTGATTGTACCTTTGTGAATTCCAGGCGTTCTAAAGTAGGTGTTCCATGTAAAAGGATGTGTGCTCCTGAGGCTGGGGACCTGAACATCTGTATCCATCACAAGAATCTGGAACCCCCCCCCCACCAGTCCATCAAAAGGCATACTTCAGAAAGACCCTTACTATCAGGACCGCTGCAACTACGGAGCGCAACGGTGGCCAAATTCATGCAAAGGGGAGATACAAGATTCCGCCTCTGGGGAAAGAGCATGGAACCAGCTCCCTTCCAAATTCTGAAAAAAAGCCCAGTTTTCCAAAATTGCCTGAAGCAAGATTGATTTGGGATCCGGTAATTCACATACAACTTTGCCCGAGATGTTCCACAAGCTTTTATGGAAAACAACAGGACCTGATTAGGCCAGAACATACGAGAAGATGGACTGCAAAGGTGCAGTAAGTATGGAGAACTCGCTTATGTGCAGGCATCTGCAACCTTTGGCAGATGGCTTTGCACTACAAATCGCGTCAGCCCTACCCAGCATAGTCAGTGGTGACTGGTCATGGGAGTTGCAGTCCAAAACATCTGGAGAGCCAAAGGTTGCAGACCGCTGCAGTATGGGAAGCTTCCAACGGATCAGTTGCACAACACGTTTTGGTGCAGCGCAAACCGCAACGGTATGACCTAACCTGTTCAATGCTCTGCTCAAGTGCTCATGGGGACGCGATAAGTGCAGGTGAGTGCCGAGTGAAACATTCAGTAAAGGTTGAGCCCTAACCAGGACAACATATTACCACGGACCCGAGAGCCAAGAGACCCACCGAGGACCCAAGACTGGGAGCATGTGACCTCGTTCAGCCTAGGCATGACCAACAACTCTGGACATCTCAACACTGGACATCAGAGCCCCCTTACCTAATAATTAGCCTTGATAAAGACCCTAGAGGTCGAAACACGTGTCGGCTGACCACTGCAAAGACTAAAGGTCTCTGCTTGAATACACACTATTGTACACACCACAATACTGTGCAGAGATTCAGCCTTTTTCGATATATCAAGTGCGAGGCAGCCAGGAACCTTCTCTTTTACTCTACCAAGGAGGTGCGGGCAACACACCCAACCACCTGTGACCTTGCAGCATTAAATCTAATCGACATAACTCAGAGCAAAGCGCGGGAGCGTTCAAATCCTGGGGCCCACCCCTCTCCCATATGAAGTGCCAAGAGACTGTGCTGTTTGTGGTTTGAGGTCGACCAATGACCGGCCTGATGCAACCACAGATACACCAAGACTCGCACCCTCTAGGTAAGGTCTTCCTTTTCCAGGTGCAAGCTTCTGTTCACCCAACTACACCCCGCCCCTCCAACTCTCTCCAGGGCATTCAATAATCCCTCTAATTGATCAGAATAGATCAGCTGAGATTCGGGCGAATACATGCCTTAGAAAAAGATGGGGCCAACTTTCTTTGCTTTCAAATCCTTTGCTATTGCCATTGCTCTGGCTAGTGGCTACGGTTATATGTGACTCGCAGCAGCTAATTACTGTAACAGTGCTCAACTCCCTAATTTAAGATCCACTTAATAAAACATTATTACAAATATGCGCTTTACGGTGACATTCCTGTTTTTGCGTAGCTTGAGCACAATCCACGATTGCCGCAGATCGAATGACAGATTTGTTTTGTCAAGTTCGCTTTTGTCCAACTGGGGAACTTACAAGCCCTGTGGACCGTGGGATCCAGTGTTCTTACTAAGACTACTACTATACTGTGTCACGCCGCGCGCTCGCTCGCGGGCGTCGGCGCCACTTACCTGGGTCCCTGGTCCACGGGTCCCTGGTCCACGGCCGCAACAGTCTCCTCCTTCATGGAGGCTGTACCCGCGGTGGCGACTCTCTTCACGCCGACCCGCGGTTTGGATGGGCGCCGTGGACGCCGCCATCTTGCGAGGATCTGCGCATGCGCGGATCGTCAGTATTCGACGTCCCGCGCATGCGCAGCATCGGAACATGCGTTCCAAGCCTCGTTTTGACCCCGGACCATAAATAGGCATCGCATACACAGGGACAACGCGTCTCAACGCGGTTGTTACTGTGTATGCGCTGCTGGAGCCCTGGTGCTAGGTTTTCAGTCCTCCAGTTTCCAGGTCCACCTTTCCTGCTCAGTCCTGCCTCTTCTCTTTACTCCTTCTTACTTACTGGTCCTCCTACCCTTTCTTCCCTTATTTTCGTTACTAGCCAGTCCCTGGTTCAGGGTGGAGGAGGTTTCGTCTGGGTTCCTAGTAGTAGTGGGGACCCCTGTCAGTACTGCTTCTTCTTGCAGTTTGCTTTCCTTTGCCTGTCTTGTGCCCTGCCGGTACCTGTGCCTTACTGCCTTGGAAGTTCCTGAGTTCCTCTCCGTTTTCATCGGTGATTTCATCAAGCCTTCTCAGCCAGTGGAAACACTGTCCCGACGTCACGCTAATCCTGAGAAGTGCCACCCGTGGCGTTGGGAGTTGGTTCAGTGCCATCCTGTCATATACCGTCAGGAGGGGATTGGGCTAATTCCTCGCGTTACTCTTTCATCGGCTATCAAGACTTCGACAGACTGGCAACCTCTACTCCACGGTCTACAGGAAAAAGCGGTAAACCACGATCCCGTGAAGATTCGTTTAACATACTGGAATTTTGAATTCTACCTGCGTTGTCTTCTTGTATGCTACGCTCTCAAAGTTCTGAACATACACATTGGGTCATCCAGATCCAATTTGTTTGAGATCTCTTTTTGGTGCGGCTGCACAGTTACCTCCTGGACTTATTGACAGGATTGCGAAATCAGCCCCCATACAGGGTCGAGATTATGGTGAAAAATGTGTTTACTTTTAAAAATGTGTAAACATATAGAAGGCAAAAAAGTCTTAACTACATCTGGGTACGTTCAGAAAAAAACCCAGATGAACAATCCAGAATCTATGAAATTCAAGGGAATGCTATGTCCTGACGAAGATGGACATCACCTGCATGTCTTGCTAGATGTGTTATTTCCATCGAAACTACTATTTTTCAATGGTGCCATGTCATTCATATTTATTATTTGTTTTTTCCTTCTTCCTGACACCTTAGTAGTCGACGCATAGCATCCCATAGTTAGATTTTAGTGTGTGTGCTTCACTGTTTTTTGTTTGGAATTTAATACAATTTCTTTCCATAGTTTGGTCTTTTGTGTTCCTGATTTGATTATTGAAATGAAACCTTCTTTGTTTGGTTTTCTGGACTTAATATTATTTTGACTGCGTTTTTGATATTTATTTGATTGTTCATATAATTAGTCTGGTCAGAGCGACTGGGGGTCCCCCACTTGAGTGATTCCCTTCACTCGCTTGGGGCACCACCCACGGCATGCCCAGATTAATTCTTAGGTTTCATGTGATCAACTGGCTTGCGACCTTTCGCAGCAGTCATCATTTGACATTAATATTTCAAACAGTATGCACCTTTTTAGTCAACTGTAAGATATAATAATTTTGTATATTGTACTAGAGCTTTAGACAATTTAATACTTTGTTAAGACTATTTGTATTAAATAAATATAATATTGCAAATTAATTGTTTGTTTTATGTATGATGATCTGTTGGGCAGCTGGGGGAGCCTCTTTCCTTGTCTGCATGGTTGAATGATGTCCTTTGAATTAATTTTTTGGTCTTTCCGCTGGCTTGACCTCCATGTAGTATTATTAGAAAAAGATGGGGCCAACTTTCTTTGCTTTCAAATCCTTTGCTATTGCCATTGCTCTGGCTAGTGGCTACGGTTATATGTGACTCGCAGCAGCTAATTACTGTAACAGTGCTCAACTCCCTAATTTAAGATCCACTTAATAAAACAGTATTACATATATGTGCTTTATAGTGACATTTTATAAGCAGAAGTCAAACATTTATGGCATCTCCAAAATAATATGTCAGTCGTGGTATCCGTGTTGACACTGACCCCTCCCCCCGCCACCATTATATTAATAAGCATTACCTTTTTAAATGAAAGCTGGGTTTCTTCTCGTTTCCTATTGCTCTGCGCTCCATATTTTGCTAGGCGGCCTCTTGTGTTAGCGAGCGGCATGCGGCATGCTGGGCATGCGGCACGCTGGGCATGCATTGGGCGCCGTGCCAGGGAGGGCGAGCATGACTCCTGCAGGATCCGATCTAGCGAATAATGCTTCCTGGCAGAGCAAAACAACCACAGCAGGTACTCATTACAAGGAACCTATGCAAACACAGCGCGTGGCCCTTGCTTCCCAGGGCGATAAGGGTGTCAAGGGCGTGTGCGCCATGAACGGCACTGGCTGCCAATACCAATCAATAACAGGGGGAAGGGCGGGGGGTGGATGCTGTGTCTCAATCTCTCGGTGACCTTCAACCCGGGCGTCTGTAAAAGGACCTCGGGCGACACAGCGCGGGTGAACAGCATCCAGCGCAGTCTTGTGGACGCCTCCTGCGGCTGCAGGCAGCGCTGGGGAATTCATTCCGCTTTTCGCCATCACGCGCTGTCTGCCACCACCGATTAAAGCAAATTGATGGGGGGAAAACGGCGCTCGCTTAAAGACGCTCCATTTGCAACCTTCTTGAGGTCGTCTTTGTGTGAAACAGCAGCCACTGAATGCCGTTTGGAGAAAAACTCACTGTTGGCCCTTTTCTGATGTTGGCAATGTGTGTCTATGAGTGCAAAAGGCGAAGCCTGGCGTGCAATGGCATACAATTATGATGTTATATTTCACAAACTCAACAAATAACTCTTCCCTAGACTAGGATCTGCACTTCCAGGGCGCAGCAGTGACCTCACGTGAGTGATGAATAGGGCCCAGGGGATGGGATCCATATCTTCGATCGTGAAAAAGTCCAAAAATAGCCCCCTGTTGTTGGGCATTGCGACCAAGCCCGCATTTGCAATCCGCAGCCAGACATGCATGCATGCATAAGCAGTTCTGTTGTGCAGCCTCTGTAATGGATGAAAGCTCCTGTATGAAATAGTGCTGGAATGAAATATTAATGAGCCCTGAAGAAGCACCGTAATGGCGCGAAATACGTGTCGACTCCGTTTCACATTAACGTACTACGGGTGCTTGAGGCTTACCCGTATTTGGTACGGGATGTGGGCCTCCAATCAAGGAAGGCATATATTAAATTTGAAAACCCGGATTAACGATTACATTTACCAGCCATGCCAACATTCGGGAGCCCCCGAGAGGGAGATTTCACCACAGAAATTGGGAGAATGTAATTCTCCCATAGGAGTTCATTGGCAGACAGTAAAAAATAGCAGGATTTTTAATTGGAAAATTGGTAATCTAACAGCTAAATTGGGAGGGTTCACATGTACGCATTTACGTATAGTTCCTCGGCTGAGGTCAGCGGTCACTATTATTGCCACAAGTATTTTCTAGCAGCAAGACGGATCGTCACCGCAAGTGAACACTGCGCAATGAAACCAGGTGAGGTGAGGTAGTAACAGCTCACCTCCAGTGGTATTAGTTCCATTAGCACCCTGCATGGGGGGCGCCAGCCAATCTGGAGGCTCTGAATGCGGGCTGTACTTTATGGTACAAACACACGTTCCGAGTTGCATGGTCAGCTGGCGCTCCCTTCCCATCCTCAGTCCCCCTCCCACCTCACCTTTTAGCCCCCGCGTAGTTTCCTATTAAAAAAGAAACCTATCTTCGGAGCGCAGGCCTGTTTTCAAGGTTGATGACATCAAACGTCATCAACATAAAAAATGGACGTCCTCTCCAACAGGACTGCACAGTGTCAGGCGGCCCTCCTAAGGTAAGTTTATTTTTTATTTTAAATAAACAGCATTTGCATCCGTGTAGACAACTATATGTAGATATCGCCTCATTACCGCCCAGATCCTGTGCTGTTTCTACCTGGTGAACAGGTTTGCACACAGAAAAACAACAACATAAAAAAAGATGGCCACCATGGAAAAGGAAAAGGGAGATCTTTCAACAAGGAGAGGGTCCCCTTTCTATTTCCATGGTGCAGGGGAAGAGGTGCAGCCCAGGAGCAGTGGCTACCAAAGGAAAAATACCAAAATACAAAAGTATTCTATTCTTTCCTTAAAAATGAAAGAACACGCTAGGTGATCTGGGTGTTAGCGGGAGGCAGCAGCTCACCACTTCACACTGTGGACTTGCATCCACAGATATCACACTCGTTCTGAACTACGTGACTGCCTAATGCACCGTAGTCTGGGTTTTGTAGTGTTCTGCACCGCAAT
This sequence comes from Ambystoma mexicanum, assembly GCF_040938575.1. Classification (NCBI taxonomy): domain Eukaryota; kingdom Metazoa; phylum Chordata; class Amphibia; order Caudata; family Ambystomatidae; genus Ambystoma; species Ambystoma mexicanum. Next base: position 1,166,633,924 of record NC_090936.1, read on the forward strand.
TTGACCAGCACTATCAAATCCAGTTAAGGACTGTTGTGGGGACTCCGGTGGTATGAGACAATCTCAAGAAATGGACTTATGAATATAAGATTTCATGAGAAATAAAGTATTGCGGGCCCTTCTATTCTGCCTGTTGTAGTGTCTTCTCCAAAACTGTGGGTCCCCTCAAACCGCTTCCACTGCTTTCCCTCATAATCGGGGCAGGAAAACAGACACAACCCATCGACTGTTAATATTCAGACCACTGTGCAGTGCCACTTCCCCTTTCCAAGCCTAGTGGTGAGTCACAGAGCAGCATGTGTGCCTTGTGCACTTTTTGGCCTCTTGTCTTATCACGTTTGACAATATCTCTGATTGCGGGCTATAGAAAGCCGCAGATAAGCGCAAGGCATAACAGAGCACAGCCAGCGCTTTAAGTGGGCCTTGGCCAGCCGGGGCTGAGCCCTGGCAGTCTCCAAAAAGTGAGGCTGAGCCAGGACCCTGCTGGGGCCCTCTGGTCCCAGCGCACCACGGCGGGTCATTATCTCGACACGGCCGAAGCCGTGACAGGAAATGAGCCCGCCACCATGATTGAGTCAGGCAGCTGTGACTGACGGAAGTGCCAGCCGGCCACAGCTTGAGCAACGCTGTGGCTGGCACTTCTGTCAGTCACAGCTGCCTGCATGAAACACACAGCGGCATCTCCAAACTGTAACTTCCTCTCCTTAACAAGGGATCAGGAGAGGAAGTTACAGACTTACAGTCCCTTTGATGCCTGTGGGCAGAATCATGCCTACACCCCCTCCCCAGGTCACTGAGGCGTCTTTGACCCTCGGCGAAACTGGGGGCTGAGTACTGCAGATTCGATCACCAAGCCCACAACTGAACGGACCCGATTTATTTATGCATTGTTTATCAGATACGTGTATCCGAAAAACAATGCATAAATATATAAATAAACCCGGTCGTAGTCTGCTCCCACTCTGCGCACGATGTGGTTAATTTATTTAATCATGCATTGTTTGTTGGATACACATATCCGACAGACAATGCATAAATAAATAAATAAACCAGGTCTGTTCAAGGAACGAAAACAAAGGTGCAAGAACAGAGAAAGGAACAAGGAGATAGCGATGAAGTAGGTGGAAAAAGAAGTAGACTAACAAGTGAGACTGAAGAACAGAGGGAAAGTATGAGAGGAACAGAGGGAAAAGTATGAGAGGACAAGAGTGAGAAAGGAACCTAATGAAAAGAAGCGATGCAAAGAGGAGAACAACAGAGAGAGGGAGATAAAAGAGGAAAGGAAACTGCACATTTATGAAAAAGAGAGGTAAATAGGGAAAAGCAGAGAAAAAGGAGGAGGGGGATGTACGGAGGAGATCCAGAAGAGCTTAAGAAAAACAGAGAAGATGAAGGAGATGAAAGACAGGGGTGAGACTTTTGAAGAGGTGCAAAGGATTGAAAATAGAGGAAAGACATGAGAATGAAGTAGAGGAGTGAAGCAATGAGAGCAAGGAAAAGGGAAAGGCAAGAATAAAGGGATGACAGGGAGCCTGCAGAAGAGTTAACTGACAAAACGCTCATCGTAAGACACTTCTTGAAATAATGTAAAATGACCTAACAGCAGTCTGACCTCATACAGGCATAGACAGGCTCATCGCACAGGCACTCAATAACTACATGCCGGTTTCTGTTTGGTTTTCCTCCAATCTTGATTGTCCCTGCAATCATGTTAGTATTTTGATAGGCTGGAGTCTAAATGCCGCAGATTTTCTCTGCAGCCAATCATCTCAAAAAGTGCCACCTGTTCATTCCTCTTCCGATGTGCACAGCATTCATGACACAGAGCAACACCCAGGCAGGGGGATTGCTAGCAACACATTGAGAGTTGTGTTGCACAGCAGAGCCATCCTCAGTCATCAAGCCCATGCTGCCACCCCCAAGGCCTCCGGCTCAACTTTACCTCCACTGTGGTCATTTGATACGGTATGTGAGGCCCACTTCCAATGTTCTACATGGTTGCTCTCGCTGGGCTACCGTACACAACTACTTCAAAGAATTCCTGGAGGTGTTTGCAGGTGAATCCGACAAACAATGCATAAATAAATAAACCTGGTTGTGCGCCGAGTTCTTGGGCCACACGGCTCACCTGCATAGAGGACCCCGTTTATTTATTTATTTATGCATTGAGTGCCGGGTGCAGAGGCTGATTTACATATTTAGTTTATCGCAAGCAGACTGTGTTGCGATATGCACTTAGTTGCACAGGCCAGACCATTTTTACACGTTCGTCTTTAGGCCACACCCATCAAGTCTTAGGCCACGGTCATCATGCAAGCAACACCCCTAAATGAGGCCCCCCCGCCCCTCAATTTCTTACCCCACTTAAAGCTCTGAGCGCAACCATGGCATGCTATTACAGACAGGAAGTCGGGGGGGAAAGGGGAACGAGGAGGTATGGTGATCAGGGGCGAGCGGGTGGAGACGAGGGGTACAGGAGTGGTCCCCAATCAAACAGGACAGCGGGAAGGGAAAAGTGCAGAGAACCCGCAGCCCCACACAATGCCGCTCTTCAGTATGCAACATTTGGTCCTAGAGCCCAATGTCGGATCCTTCTACCTACCGGGAACCAAGCATTACTCACCCCTGCAGTGAGGCGCAAAGACCAGTGGCATGGCGATTAACCACACCTACTCCGCTCCCATGGCATCAGAAGATAGGCTTCCCAGACATTCCAAGACCATGGAGTCGTCTGTTTAAGAAGGTCCATCTTCATCTGGGACCGGGGCTGCACAGGCTCTGACTGGTCAATAGGGCAGGGCCGGGAAGGCTGGCCCAACATCCATGTGTAGGCCATTATTATGGGTTACTGCACTGTGTAGCTTGACCAATAATACAGCCCCGGGGGGCTTTAAAATTCACAATTTGCAACACAGTTGATCACAAACACCCCTTAGTTAGTACTCGATTTGTCTGTGAAGAATTGCCACTTGCGTAGTGGCCAACCCTAACCAATGTAGCGAAGGCAGGCCACTTCCTGTAGTGGCCAACCCTAACCAATGTCCCGAAGGCAGGCCACTTCTTGTAGTGGCCAACCCTAACCAATGTACCGAAGGCAGGCCACTTCCTGTAGTGGCCAACCCTAACCAATGTCCCGAAGGCAGGCCACTTCTTGTAGTGGCCAACCAATGTCCCGAAGGCAGGCCACTTCCTGTAGTGGCCAACCCTAACTAATGTCCCGAAGGCATTCCACTTCCTGTAGTGGCCAACCCTAACTAATGTCCCAGTTTGACGCTAGTTCTGGGCGCCAGCCAAGTTGTTGGAATATGGAGACAAACCCATGTCCTTTAATATCGAATTTGGTTAATGAAAAAACGTCTTCACCTGTCACGCTCTCACCCCACTTTCCTCCCCTGCTAACCTCCTCTTTTTTAGGGAAACGTGAACACTTTAAATATAGCCATAGAAAGATGTGGGTGATATCACAAATCATTAATGATGTGTGTTAAAGTAGAGCACAGATTTATGAGTGGTAAGTCTGTATGCAGCCCCCATACCTCTCTCAAAATAATACCAAAAACCCACTCTTCAACACCCACCAGAAACCCCTGCACCGACCGATTAATCAGGCCCAAAGTAAAGAGATGCAAAGCAGGCGGCTCAAGCGTCCCCTACCTCGCTGCTAAACCCTGGAACAGCACCCCCTCCTAATGGGTCTTCTCCAAAGCGCTCAAAACTCAACTCTTCTCCTAACCCACAACCCCCTCCCACGTTCCCCTAATCTTACCCGCCAGCAAACTAACCCTGTTACACTACTTCACCTCACTTTATGGTAATGTCAATTGGCTAATATGTACCAGTGTTAATATTTACCTGTTTTACCCTCGATATTGTTTTTTACGAAAGCTTGATCACACTCTAACTGTAACAGGGCCTCAATGCCTACGGGTTGCATGCGCACTATACAAATGAAATAAATAAATAAAAGGCTCACCTGTGGCTCGTTGTATTCAATAGAATGAATGAAACAAACGCTCATTGGCTGTATATTGAGGCGCTAGTAATTACAAACAGAACCAGCCATTGCTAATGGCAGAGAACTCGAGTTTTCACATGTCCGGTGGGAGTGCTTCATCCAGGACTAGTTAAATATTTACATTCTGTAACATTTAGTCTGGCTCCCCCCCCACCTACTCACCCCTCATCAGCACACTGGATGGGGAGCGGAGACAGAAAGCCATCTGTGAGATGCCACCTGTGAGGGCGGTAAGAGTCTGGACTTTGTCTTTAATGAATAGACCTATGCAGGTAATTCTGATCCTCAAGGCCATCTCCAGCCTCACCTTCATAAATGCTCCATGCCAAAAACCATTGTGACTCTGCTAGGAATATACTCCTAACAACCCCCAGCAACTGCTTTACCGTGGCAGCAGGGTAGGCCCAAAGCCACATGTACATTCCTAAATGCAGTCCTGCTGGACCACAAAGTTCCATTAGGCGGGCGTTGCCTTTGTAATCACAGGCAACCTTTCCCAAAGTAGGAAGTGTGTCCTGTGGGGCTGGTGGCAGGGTAATATCTAAAAACGAGATGTGTCCTGTTTGACATGGTGGCTCCTGAGATTACACAGTTTATTGACACAAGCCTTTGTTGGCATTTAATTGACTGCCTGGTGGGGAGTGGCACTTTACTGAGTGGGCTGAGTGTGTATTCAGTTTGTCTCGGCTGAGTCTCTCCCAGGCACCATCTGGGTGTTGCCCAGGAAGCCTTCTGCTTGGCAGCACCTGGAGCTAGGTGGCCTCTCCTCTCAAGAGCAGGAAGTCTCCATTGGACTCAGCTGGAGCTTCAAAGCCATACCTCAAGGTACAATGGCTGGTTCTCACCAGGGTGCCAATTACCAGAGACTCTTTCAAGTAGGCAAACAGAGGAAGGGGCAGAATTAGAGCACCACAGGAGAGGACTACCAACAACAGTGGGGGTTCTACCATCTTGGATCTTGCTGAGCTCCCCAAACTTCCTGCAGACAGTTCGCTGGGTCTGGCATTACAGGGCAAAGTAATTTTGCCACAGCAACCCCGATTGGTTTTTAAACCATGAAGAAGGCTCCATTGGAAGTTGATTGGGAATATAGTATATTCCAAAGTCCTCTGCCAAAGAAGCTGAAGACCAGAGACTTTCAAGGAAGAGACAAGCTCTTCTCCCTACCCATCCCAAGGGCCCATTTTGGATGACCTGATGGCTGGCCAAGGGCCTCTGCAACATAGACCACCGATACCCAGGAACCTGAAGGCTTGAATTCGTGGAAGCAGTTGAATCACCATGTCTCGACCTTTGACTCAATCCAGCAGAAGCCATCGTCTCAACTCTTTTCAATGCAGACTGTGGCCGGTGACTTGACACGTCACTACTGCCGCTTCAATCCATTGGCGGGGCCCCGTCATGACACCACCTCGCAAATTGGGAAGACCATAATGAACTGCTGCATAGCGCGTAGAAGCCTGGTTCAATGCTGTTGGGCCCCGAAGACAATATTTTAAAAATATTTGTAGTCGTCCTGTCCCCGGGTCCTGCCTTATAAGACCCCTTTTCTCTCCCTTTTTGCAAAAGGCATATCCTTGAACTGGCCGTGGTTGATGAATATTGCTTAGTGTACCCCTGTCTTCAAGACCCAGAGTGGCTTTTTTTTAGTTTGGGCTATTCAGTGGCACTTTAGCGCCACCTATAAGCTGAAACTATTGCATTGCAGTACAGATAGGGACAAATGGCATATGAGGATGGACACAAAGCTTGTAGGTGTTTATTTATTTGCCCACCCATTGACTGCCCATTGTCTTGCTGATACTTATGGCCATTCCCATGAACATCCTGCCCCTCCCCATCCAAAACACCTCATTGTGGGAACTCTTGATCTCTTTTTGTGCTTGCTTTAATCAAGCCTATCATCAAACTTTCCACTCAAAGTGCCTGCCAGCAGACTTCTGAGAGTTAATGAGTTCATTGGAGTTGTAACGCGCTACTGGTGTACTAAAAATATCTTAACCAGGTCTGGTTTCAGCCACTCTATTTACAAGCACTCTGCATGTCCTTCAGTGAAGTCCTGTTAAAAACAAGGATTGGCAAAGCCAACAGTTTTGCTTTGTGTCAATGCACTAGGCATTTACCAGGCACTGCTATTAGATACCCATGTACCTTCACCATTATGCACTTCCTACGATCGATAGGCCAGTTAATAACACTACAGCAGTGCCTAGCAAGTGCCTTTCCCATGCCTACACAATAAAGTCTGCATTCTGCATTTTCTCTCCTACATAGATGGAGTGTTAGTGTTTTATTAGTTGGGTGCATTTTTAGTTTAATTTAAGGTTACTATTTTTCTAGAACTTTGATTGGACATTTTGCTATTTTGGGTCATTGTACTATTGCTGTTTGGATCGCTACTGTGCTGGCGCGCCTCTGCACACCTTCTAAGAGTATAGCTTGCTATCGACCCACATTACCAAAAGAGGCAAAGGAGGTGTACTACTATGTTGGCCCTCGATTACCTGTATGATTGGGATCACTGCTGGCTTAGTAATAGTACAAGGCTAAGTAAGTGTTTTAATCACTGCTCATCCATGTACTCCCATGGCAAGGGAGTCCTTTTGTCGCACACCCCCTCTTATCACCTACAAATGGAAGACAGCAGAGGTAAAGACTCTACATGTGTTGCTGTGGCCTTGCAACTTGAATCAGTTTTCTGTGTTGGTTACAACTGCATAATCAACACTGAAGATGGACTATACTAAAGACGACGCAATGATGCAGATGTGAGGGGAGTTTTCTTTTTTTTTAAAGGTTTTCGTACCTGTGCCTTCGAATCACAGGTGCCAATGGCAATAACAACTAGGCAGGTGTGCCACTGTTGGTAAAGGCACTGCAACTGCCTGTGGGAAGCATAATCTGTACATTTAGACACTTAAATTGAACAGCACCCCATTACAAACAAGGTTGGTCAACGTGCCCTGGTGTATCGCCCCATTATAGCGGTGTCTGGCAAATGCCGAATACTTATACACAAGCCAAAACTGTTGGCTTCGCCAATGCTTGTTTTTAACAGGACTTCAGTAAATGACACACATAGTGCTAATAATTCAAGTGATTGAAGGCAGACCTGGTTAAGACATTTTTATTACACCAGTAGCGGGTTTACAGCTCCAATTAAGTCATTAGCTCTCAGCAGATTGCTTTGAAAAACACTATTAGGCACTTTGAGTGCAAATGAAAGTGATCTCAAAGAGTTCCCATGAGGAGGTGTTTTGGGTGGAGAGGTGCAGGAACTGGGTGGGATTGGCCATAGAGATTAACATGGCCATGGGCAGTCAATCGGTGGGCAAATAACCAAACTACACCGACATGCTTTGTGTCCCTCTTCATGTGCCATTTCTCCATATCTGTACTCTAATGCAATAGTTTCAGCTCATAGGTGGCACAAACGCCACTGAAAAGACCAAACTAAAAAAAGACTATTTCAGCACAGGCACAGCCACCAACACGCACACACTTGCATCCAAACGCCAGACTAACACACTAAGCACAACATCTCTGCCATCAGAGTGCAGCTATGGTCCACGCCAAACATGTGGTGTAGCTGGACAGTCTCTTGCACTCACGCACTCTCCTGACCGCTTAGCGCCCGCCTACATCCCTGACCATCACGGGTAGCTTACTGGGACCAGGCCAGGCCACCAAACTCCTTACCGTGGCCAAATGCAAACACGCATTTTAATCCTCTCTGACAACTTTTCCCATACCTTCGGAACCCAGAGGGCGTTCCCCCAAAAAGCGCATTGAGGCCATACTAATGGGGTAAAGTCGCTATATAAATGGCACACAACTACTACTAAAAGTCCCAGGATGCAGGTGAACCATTAGGACTTGATGAGTTGTGGGACAGCTAGAAATGGGTGTATCTGCTACAGGAACGCACTCCTACGTGCTCAACTGTTTAGCCATTTTGTTTAAATATAGGTATGGGCCATCTCCTAAAGGGGAGCCAAGTTACTGATAACACAGCAAAAGCGACCAAATGCACCCCCAATTTGGCTTTGATTGCAGACCGGTTTACTTTCACAATTTGTCACTTTTAGGCATATTTTGTTTTTGTTTTTAGGCTGAAATTTTGGGTTTTTGCTTGAAAGTTTGACCAACGAGGAGGGGCAAAATATTTGGCAGCACCTTTATTGGCTGAAATTTCAGTTAATAATCTGAGTGAGTGGGCAAAATCTGACACTTCGGCAGAAAATGACATTTCTGGTGGGAAAATGACAGAAGCGGCCAGTTTCGCTCCGTGGGTGACAGTCAGTGCAGTAACTTTGCTGAAAATGTTGGGGGGGGACATGACAGCCAAATGAATGAGGACAAAATGGTGTGCCACAAAAGTTGGGGGGGGGACAAACACCCTGCCCCACCCCCCTATAAAATAACGCCCATGATGACATTGGTGAAGCAGGTAGCTTTTGCCCAGAGTTGCCCAAGCTCTCCACTGAGTGAGTTTAGTCTGTGTTGCCCACGCCTAGTCAGTTCCATGTGTTAAAACCGCAGCAAAAATTGCAGTCGTTACAAAATATTGCTGCAAAAATGCTGTGGTTTTGCAGCTGCAATCTATGTAAAGGATGCGGGGACACCCCTGCAACCCCCGGACCCATTATACCATTTAAGAGGAGCGGGGGACACCCCTGCAGCCCCCGCTCCCCTTAAATGGTATAATGGGGTACACCTTTACCGGGTCAAACCACGGCCACCGCCTAGTCCTAGTGCCTACTTTTCAGACCTTGGAACCTAGAGCCCTGAGGTGCAGCCCCAGCCTTGACAGCTGACCCACACATGTGCGCGATTGAGAAAGAAACAATTGTTCGGCCTGTTCCAGATATTGTAAATGAGAGTCATATGATGGCAAGAACAAAACAGAAGTGTGCCGACTAGTACTGCCATGATGCCAGGTTCGCGCGCCTTGCCTAGGGCGACAGGATCAGAGGTACCCGGGTGTCCTCGCACCCCAGATTTTATAGTCTGGTTGCAACCTCTGTTGGCGCAGCACCCTATGTTTGTGGTCTCCATGCAGTACTAAATGTGCCTGTAAAGCACTCCGCTGCTCCTCGGAACCAGGTTGGCGGTATATAAAATACCTCAAAACAAGGAAAAGAAAGATTTGTAAAGGGAACCAAAAGACTCTGTTAGCGCCCAAAAAACAGCAAATATCAGCCGGCAGCAGTGTCAGCAGGAATTCCGAATGAAAGTCAGGGAGGAAAGAAACAATCGTGTCTGTTTCCCAACCTTCCCATCCGGCACAGGAAATCCTGTGTGGGCAGACACAGGCCGTGTGTCATGCGGCGGGAATCCATGCTTCCTACCGGCGGCCCCCACGGGGTGTCCAGTGCCCTGCAGGGGGGGAGGGGACCCCCCTCCCAGCCTGGCTCCCTAATCACTGCCAGGCTGCAGATGTGTGCAGGGAAACGCTACACTGCTGGGACATGCAACACACACCAGCGCTTCCATTCTTGCACACTTCACTGTACAATTAAGAATGGCCCCCATGGTGACGTGGACTGACTGTGTGCAGAATAACACAGCTGCTCATTTGTAGAGAGAGAACAAGCGACACTACACTGCCCTGCCCCCCCCCTCTCTTAGTAGGGGAAACTATCTGCAAAGCATAATAATCAAATCCCTCTTTCAAAGAGCGCTGCATGCCGGGTGCCCCATTCCCCTCCCTCACCCAACCCCCCGCAATTGCGCAATCTGAATGACACAACCAGGCATGTCATTTCACCAAAATGCCTGGGCTAGCGGAAGTGACATCACACGACCCTTGACGCCTCCCACCCCAATGACATCCCAGGAAGTTATGCCATTTGACCCCACCCCGAAGTGACATCACAGGAAGAGATTGAACGCAACCTTTAACCCCTTGACAAAACAGGAAATGGCATCAAATAGCATTGTTCCCAAGTACATTATGAAAAATATGGTTACAGTTCAGTGCTACAGATTTCATACAAGAATGGATCGCCATATGTATCGTTAATATCAGTGCGTATAGGACCATATTACCAAATTACTGTGAATGCAAGCAGACGTCCACAGCCAATGATAAGGATGTGTTATTATATAGCACTTACGCTTAAGCACTTTATATAGAACAGATATACATACAATTTCAGCCAACCTGTGTTGGTACTCATTTATCAACCTCAGAAGGATGAAAGGCTGAGTTGGCCTTGCCATGTTTTCGAACCTGCAGTTCACACATGCATCGCAACTGAGCTATTTTACCGGCTACAGCAATTTGACCGGCTGTAGTAAAATGAGCAATTAAATGTCTGAATGTTCTCAATGTCAGAAAGCGAATTACACTTTGTAGTGGATACCATCAAACCGGTAACTGAGATGTAACAGCAGGCCATACAAAGATCCTGAACAGCATGCCATGGAGATAGGAAAGACATTACAACAAAGCACTAATTGTGGCACACTGAAATCAAGGGCCACTTTATGTGCTATGGTAAAACATTTCTACACCGTACACAAGCTTTTAGGCACAAGGATGATGGTAACAGAGACAACAGCAGAGAAAAACATGCTGTAACTGCGACTTGCGAAAAGCAAAATAGTCTGAAATGGATGCTTATTCTACTCTAAATGCTTTTAAGTGTGCCTGAAATAAACCTTTAATGAGTCTAGCAATTATTGTATAGGATTCCAGAAAGACAAATCATATGTTATTCCGATTCTTTCTTATCTAGGGTCACTGCTCAAAGTGTCACACTTGTGGAACCCCCTGTTTTTTTTTTTTTTTTTTTTAGAGGCCTGAACAAGAAAGCCAGCCACTCCAGAAACAAAGACCCACATGGCACTGGCTGCAGCCCAGGAGCTTCAATTTAAAAAAACTTAAAAAATATATATATAGGGAGACCACAGGGTTAGCAAGGGAGACCTCAGGGGGCCACAGGTGCAACTCCTGAAGACCCCCAAATGACATTCCTGGACACAAGGCCTAGTAAGATCCTCGTTTTGTCCTCCTCCTGTCTTTCCACCTCGTCTTGTCGCGCATACAAACACTTGTGTACAGGCGCGTTATAAATGACTTATATCATATATCATGCCTCTCGCTATGGGAGCTGTAACGATAGCCAATGTCATTACCCAATTGAATGGAACTCAGTTTAATGACCTCTGGAGGATAAAGGGATGGCTCGGGCTGTGTCTGCGGGTAGCTTGGGATGTATGTTGTCAGAGCTTAACCCACTGAGCTATCTTACCAGTATGGCCATGTGTAGGGACACTAAAGCACATCTTCCATACTATAAACTGGAAGATATTGGGCCCCATCACCAGTTGAGCGGTCTTCTGGCAGTGAAGCCCCCGGAAACCTGCCCAGTACAGTTACCGTTATGGCCACTTGGTCCGGCGGTATTACCACCGCATTACAACTTGGGGTGTAAATCTCCATTTATTTTGAGTCCATACGACTCAAAGGGGCATTTTTGGCAGAATTACTGCAGCAGTAAGTGTGCTGTGATAATTGTGCTGAAAATGGGTGGAAAGTCTGCGGATTTACCTCCAGCTCATAGCTGGAGGTGAATCCTCCAATTTTACCCCAAGCTCGTAGTTGAGCGGAGCGGTAATGCGGCGGTAACGCTATTACTGCTGTATTTTTACTGCACCGTCACACTCATGATGAGGCCCATTGTGCCGAAATAGTGAAGCCTTTTTAACAGTGTTGTCTTTGTGCAACTACTTTCTCCGCGCAAACCAATTGCAGTTTGTGTCACTTCAGCACAAAGTGATAAGGGAGTACCCCAAAAATCTGAATACTGAATTGAGTTGTTACCCAGCCTTCTGTAATTAGTTTGCAAACCCATGGTCCGTCTTCACCATTTGGCTGGATGGTTAATCCAAGAGCACAGATAAAGGTCAAAAGTCAAAAAGTACAGCCGCAAAGCAACCCAGCCTTTTTATAAAGTGATGCGGTGGGCGGAGCCTACAAGGATTCCTTAAGGGAATTCAGGACGAACATAGATGCCCCATAGCACTTAGGTTGACTCTCAGAAGACTGATTAGAAATAACACTGGCAAGCCCTTTACAGCACAACGTTTGATGCCGCTTCAAGTGCTAAGGGTCAGGTAGTGGGTGGGAAGGGCCATAGAGATTGGCAGGGCCAGAGCTTGTCAATGGCTGGGTAAAAAGCCAAACAAACACCAATAACCTGTGCATCCCTCCTCACAACACATCTCTCCCATCGCTCTACTCCACTGCAATAGTTTGGGCCTATAAGTGGTGCTTAGCACCACCCAACATCCAAAGCTAGTAAAGGGCCATTGACTGTAGAAGTGAGAGAGGGCGAACTGCATCTCTCCCTCCCACATCTAGAGAGGCGTTTACCTATCAGACCCGGTGTCTCAGAGGGCACCGTGATATGCTCATTTCTGGCGATGCCACATTCAGTTGGTATGTCAACGAGTCGCCCCACTTTTTCATTTCTTTTTAGGAATTGACCCCTAGATGTACTCTTGTAAAACCCCTCCACTGCTGCAGAATAAACAGCCACCGAAAAGGAGGGCGAGTCATACTGGGGTGCAATTCACTACTCACAAGTGTTTCATATGAAACCGCTGGTCCAGGGTGGCATGGCAACATGGGAAGAGGGTGGACGGATAAGACAAGTATATCTAACACAGGCATTCATAGGAGGGGGGTCTACTGGGTGCAAGCATCCGAGGGAGAAAAACCCAGCAGAGGAACTGTTCTGCTATCACTTAGGAACTTTTTTTTAAGAATGTCATCCCTAAATTAGTGCAATGACATTTCCTGGGCACGCCCACAGGCTTAGTTTGGTGGATGTTCGTGTGTTTTCAGTTCCTGAATGAATGTGGAATGAGTGAGTGATGCATGCATGCATGCATGTGTACGCTATGAAGGCTCCACCAGTGGCAGCTGGCGGCATGGATGCTGGTAGTGGAACTTTAATACCTCACACATTCCAAATGTGGCATGTTGTGCGAGCGATGCATGCATGGAATGTGTGAGGCATGCATGTTCCATCAGTTGCAGTTGGAGGCAGAGATGCTGGTGGTAGAACATTCATACCTCACACATTCCAAATGTGGAATGTTAAGTGTGTCTGATGCATGCATGGAATGTGTGAGGTATACATGTCCCATAAGCTGCAGTTGGAGGCAGCGATGCTGGAGGGAGGGTGCTAGTGGTGGTAGAACATTCATATCTCACACATTCCGACTGTGGCATGTTGTGCGAGCGATGCATGCATGGAATGTGTGAGGTATGCATGTTCCAGCAGTTGCAGTTGGAGGCAGAAATGCTGGTGGTAGAACATTCATATCTCACACATTCCGACTGTGGCATGTTGTGCGAGCGATGCATGCATGGAATGTGTGAGGTATGCATGTTCCAGCAGTTGCAGTTGGAGGCAGAAATGCTGGTGGTAGAACATTCATATCTCACACATTCCGACTGTGGCATGTTGTGCGAGCAATGCATGCATGGAATGTGTGAGGTATGCATGTTCCAGCAGTTGCAGTTGGAGGCAGAAATGCTGGTGGTAGAACATTCATATCTCACACATTCCGACTGTGGCATGTTGTGCGAGCAATGCATGCATGGAATGTGTGAGGTATGCATGTTCCAGCAGTTGCAGTTGGAGGTAGAAATGCTGCTGGAGGAACATTGATACTTCATACGCGCTACATTCATTCAGGAAAGGAAGACCCCACAATTTTCAGGCAGGAGAGTGTTCACACCATATGTTGTGTTAAGAAGCGGTGACACTGCACCAATGACCACCACAGGGGTCTTACATTACTTGGGCTTTGAGCAAGGATGGGCCAGAAGAAAGAAGCATCATTAATATCTAGTGGGGGATCTGGATTTCGCCCCAAAAAGATGCCTGTCTGAATAACCGTTGGAGCAGCAAACGTTGTATTAATATAAACAGCACAAATGCCAACGCAACACGCATGTTACACATTTCCCTTGACCCATAACATGGTTAAGGACTGCTTTTACAAGGCACTCAATTAAAGAGTACACTTTGCCCATTACATTTTTAGAATGTCACTGTGTAACCATGACGAATCCAACGATTAAAGGGAATATTGGCTCTATTGAAAGCTTGTTCCACTAATTTTCCAGTATTGGCTTTTATCCTGGGAGTTATGAATTGGTTCAGCTGAAGAGAACCAGTAAGAATTACATTTTAAGACTAGGGCCATGAATAAGGTTGGGAGCCATGAAATGAAGTCACTTTCAGCGTTCTCGGCGGGAACGCTCAATCGCCCTGCCCTTCACGACGCGAGTGCCTGACCTCAAGATGGCGGATATGCTATTGGAGACGTAGGACAGAGGGGTCCAGGGAGAGGGCATGAGATAAACACGTTGTGTTTGCAACACTGAAGGGATCATCTGTGTTAACATAGCTAGACATTTCTCCAAATTAATTGAGCCAATGGAAAAAAGAAGAAATGGCAGGGAACGTCACTTGAATACTAATGATGATGAACCAGAGACCGATGGTGCCGGAGACAATGGTGCAACCCCCCTGCCTCCAGCACTTGCCTGGTAGATCCCAAGGAAAATCGATTGTTTTATATTTGTGGTGGCCATCATGCCAATTGATTGCTGTCCTCATTTCAGCTCTGCCTTCATTGGGGGACAGTTTCTCACATTGCACATCCCCCATGTTAGGTCTGTATTACACCCCATCCCAACCCTGTAAAACATGCCCTGTCAGACCTTAAAACAATGCAAACTGACGCAAAATTAAAAGCTCCTTGAAGCAGTCCTGCATCCCCATTGCCAGAACCTCCTGTGCCACGTCTTGTAACCCTGACCCTCGTTATCGGCATGTACAGAGCTCGGTTTCTTCCTAGCGAGGTTTCCGCTATATAAAACCACAACTACAGATTGCATTGCCTCGTTCTTATGAATTCATCCGTAGGCACCTGGGTGCAGCTGCCGTTGAGCAGGTCATGGTGGCAGTTATACATCTCACTGTCACAAAGCCAGACATCCGAAGACAATCAGGCAACTCCACAAAGGAATTCTATATATGTATTTGTGAAAGTGCGTTTGTATTTTCAGGGTTGGCTCCAGCCCCATAACAGTTGAAGGGCTGAAATGTTGGTGGCCCAAGGTCGGCATACCCATTCTGGGATGAAATCTGATTAACCCCACTCATTCAACCTGCAGTTTTGCGACTATTCCGAAAATAAGAAGTTATGACACAATGATACATACACAAGGCTATAGCATACCCGGGCAATGCTGGGTGGTACCGCTAGTTGCCACTACAGGGCATCATGAGCTTGTTAATGGAACATCTGAACCAATGAAAGGGTTGAGCATCCGACAGAGCATTTTTCAGGTCAGATACGATTGGATGCAAAAGCAATCTATAAGGGCAAGTTGATTGGCTGCCTGGTTTATTTGGAACTGGAACAGTTAGTCACAGTGGCCGTATGACTGCATTTTTTACATTTTATGTTATGTTATTGTGATATATACCAGGCACCGCTGCCATTTTCATCGTCTCCAGGCGCTCTGGCGGAGCTGAAAAGGAAGGAGGGCTTAGCTAGGTGGATTGAGAGAGAAAAGCACAAGACAGCTTGTGCTGTTGGTAGCTTCAGTCTGAAAAAAACTGGTCACTGTGTGCCAGTGTGTTTTTAGTTGGTAGCCGTTATGTGGTGTTTGGTCTAGGAGTGAGTTTGGGGTAATGTGCGTGTAATTGGTTTAGTTCTTTCTTGCTCGGTGTTGAGTAGTGTGTGAAGTTTGTGGTGGTTTGAGACTCGTGGAGTGGTAGAGGTACGAGTGTGTTTTGTTCTGTGTTTGAGGGTGAGCACGCAGGATATTGGAGAGAACTTAGTAGGGTTAGTGAACAGATGCATCAGAATTCAGATACATTCAATACATTGGCTATACTCAAATATTCAGCTAATTCACAAACAGCGGCTGTACTCAGGATTCCGCTGGATTCAATAAATTAGCTATACTCAAAAATTCATTCAGCTAAATTCAATTCAGTGGCTATACTCAGAATTGAACTAAATTCAATATGTATGGGGCGGGGGCACCCTACACGTGCGCTTCCAGTCCTATACCCTACAACTCTAAAAATCAGTATGATATGTACTCTAATCCGCCCCTCCCCTAACACATGTGGTGAAACAGCAGTTCAGCAAAGGCGGGTAAACATTTGCGATGCGGTGGGCGGGCGGGCACCGTCTCGTTTACACGCATGGATTGCGATGCTTCTGTAGAAAGCTCCCACAGTTTGCATTCCTCCCGGTACAAAGCTAACGGGCTCCAGTAACCCAGATGTGTAGGCCTGCGGGGCAGGAACCGGTTCTTCTTCTGCGTGGGTTGACCTCTGGATATGGGCCGCGCATTTTTGGCTGCACACCCGACACGAACCCATTTAATTTCCAGAGTGTATTGACAATGGACTTTTCATCGTCCCTTTAGCGGTGGGGTTTACACGAATTGCTGAACAAAGCACAAGCCACGTCAATGGAATGGAACTCGTATGGGGGAGGGCACAAAGCCCAGGACACCCTTCCCTTGATCAGGTACAGTGTGTTTTCAAAGGATCGCCAAATAATTAGGCAATTAAAAGGAACATTTAAAAAAAACATCAATCCCGGTGCAATTGTTTTTATCATAAACAAAGTTCCTAATTCCACGCCCTCATCAACACTTTTCTTTTTGTGATACTGGATGGATTTAAAATGCACTTAAATAGTGCATCGGTGCTGCTGATGTCACTTCCTGTTAGGCTGCGTCCAGTGACCTGGCTATGTGTTGAGACTGCCCACATGGCATCAGAGACAGGAAGCCTGGTCTGGGGCACTTTTAAAACACTTCTACCGCCTCACAGAGGGAGGGGAAGACAAAAAACAACAGAAGCATCCCTGATCCAGCAAGCAGGGGTCGGGGGTCATCTTTTCCCTTTCCCGCCTTTACGCTTTCTTCCCCCTTCATGGGTACAATGCATATCGATATTTGCAACTTGACTACTGGCAGTCAAGGTAATTGATAATACATCAGTTCAGCAAATCCAGGCCATCTTCCATGCCGCATTGTACCTGATGCCTGGTCAACGCCAACATGACCAGATAATGCCCACGACCAAGGACCTCTATTGGCTAACTCTCCAGGACTGCAACGAGTAGAGTCACTGGGCCCCATGTATATAGAGTCCTCCCTTCTGGCAAACCAGGCTACCCGATTCAGCGACTGACAAGCGCACTACCCACAAACCAGACTACCCGATTCAGAAACTAACAAGTGCACTACCCACAAACCAGACTACCCAATTCAGAAACTTACACAAGCGCACTACCCACAACCCATTCTACCCGATTCAGAAACTGACAAGCACACAACCCACAAACCAGACTACCCGATTCAGAAACGGATTCAAGCGCACTACCCACAAGCCAGACTACCCGATTCCGAAAATAACAAGTGCACTAGCCACAACCCAGACTGCTTGATTCAGAAACTGATTCAAGCCCACTACCCACAAGCAAGACTACCCGATTCAGAAACAGATTCAAGCGCACTACCCACAAGCCAGACTACCCGATTCAGAAACGTACACAAGCGCACAACCCATTCTACCCGATTCAGAAACTGACAAGCGCACTGCCCACATCTCAGACTACCCAATTCAGAAACATACACAAGCGCACTGCACTGCCCACAACCCATTCTACCTGATTCAGAAACGAACACAAACGCACTACCCACAACACTAACACAACGGCACAGACCACCCAGTAAGCCAGGAGAAGAAAAGGAGACGGGCCATCTGCTTCAACACCCTGACTCTCTGGAAATTCACTTAAGTAAATCTCACTGTCTACAGACCAGGAGTCTGCATGTGCAGCTCTGGATATTTTCTGGACAACGACTCCCATGATCCCCCACAATGGACCGTGCTGGCTACGGCTGATGGTAGTTTCAGTCCACAGCATTTGGAGAGCCAGAAGGTTGCAGACCCCTGCTGAGGGCTTTAAGAAAAGAACTGAAGGTCTTCTCTTCACCAACCCTCTCACATCTAACAATACACCTCCTACCCCCACCAATAACAAAAGAGCTTTCCAGACCCGCCTACCAAGCTGTGCCATCATGGCGGTGGGCATCTGCAACCCTGCATGTCTTGGGGCGCAACTCTGCCTTGCTCTTTGTGAAGTGATCCATTGGGACCATGGCCAATCCCGCGCTATCCAAATACTACCAGTAAAGTTATCGGATATCACCAAGAATACCCTCCAGCTCTCAACAACTCATGCCAACCCAAAAGCTACTCAATACTTTCTGCTCAAAAGATAACAAGCACTCTAGTTGCCCAGTTCATCCGCCTGGACATCGCAGCCTGGGGGTATTACCTCTGCTTCTGCACATTGCCTCCCTCTGCCTTACACTGTACATATTTGCACTGCAAGTACATATGTGTACTGTAATGTAAGTATTACCTGTGCTGGGTAAGGCCCGATACTGCCCCAATTACCATCTCACTCCAGTTTGTGTATTTTCTCAAAGAGTTCAAACGTTATTTTGGCATTTTCACGGTAATATCGCATCCATAAATGTATTCTATAAAGCGCTTCCTTGCTCCTTTATCAAGTCCCTAATAAATATAATAAGGGAACTTGGCTCTCAAGCTGGGTTAGCTCAGGGTGAACTCGCACCTGCGCACCATGCTGCTCAATATTGGAAACAGTATATAGTGACTCTGTGTGAACCCCCGAGGAGACTGCTCTCTTTGAGGGACTAAGAGTGAATAATTGGGTTTGCCAATTGCGATATCGGTTGTACCTGCCGCCATTTCTAGGACGTCAGACCTGGTTGTGATCAGAAACTGAATGAAAGATGCAGGGAACTGTCAAGGCATCGACTGTTTCGTAAACTTTTCCCTTTCTTAGCTGCCCACGGCCACAAGATCACCTACAGCTTCTGCGTGAAAACCAAGGATGATGCTTGATCCTCGGTGGTAGCTGGCACGTTCATGGCCATCATCTCCACCACCGTCTCCGACACGGCATCATCTTCCTCGTTACTTCTGCTGGTCCTTATGGGCACATCTTGTTTTTTTTCGGGTAACTTCCCCAATAACTAGTGGCTAATACGGACCGTTCTGCAAATTTGGATCAAGTACAAAAATAGGATTGAAGCGCTTCACCCAATCACTGCGGTTTTAACAACTGAAAACATGGCGGCATCGGAAGAAACTGCAATGATGGTAACCAAGGGAAATATCTCCACTATCAAGTGTTTGCTTTGATTTATTCTAAAAACCTATCCAGCGATCCAAATGTCCAGGTTTGAAGGCAGCACTTAAGTGAGCATGCCTAGTTTACCAGCACTCTCGATTGAGGCAGAGGAGTGCTGTGAGAGCTAGATTTAGTTCAGCAAGCACACTCGATCAAGGTAACTCACTCCGCTACTCATGGACTGGCTGCTATTTGCGCAATTCTAGGCACGTGCTGGCACGGGAACTGTATACGCCATCTCTCAATTCGAAAGTTGACAATTTTGCTTCTAGACAACCGGCTCGCAACAAGGGCGGCAAATAAGGCACTCCTGTAATTGAAATGAGGTTTAATAGCCAACCACGCCATGCTGCAAATTGAATGCGCGGTCCAACGTGCACGCAGCGAATCAACGGCATTATCCCTGCACTAATAATGTTCTCTAGGCGCCCGTTCTTTATTTTGAAGAACAACGCTCTACTCAAGCTTCCAATTTCTGTTGCTATTACCCCTTCGGTGTCTCGTTTTTGAATTAGCGGGAACCGTTATCGCTGCCTGGCAAACCGCTCTAATCCCAGGCTGATGGCAGTGCGGAGAGCTCAAGCTGTGATAGAGGGGTTTCATTAAGTAGCCATGGCGATTGGTAAACATCATTCCACTTGCTGTGCTTTGGCAAGGCATGAAAAGAAAAAAAAAATACTTGGGAGGCTTCTGCCCAAGGGAAAACTATGGAGACTGCAATTTGGGGGGACACAGAGTAAGGAATAGGGATGATTTGGAAAGGCTGTTTAATATTAATACCTGGGTTGTGAGTTCGGAGAGCTGCAAATACGCCTTCAGAGAAAGTAAATAATTCCGGAGGCTTATTACTGCTGGCCTTTCCAGCCATGGTGAAAAGCATCAATTTCCAGTTTAAAAAAAGCCCCTGCCCCCACCTGGCTTCTTGCCCAGCCACCAGGTCAAAAGCACTACCTCTGCACCTTTTCTCTCACAGCTGGACTCACACAACACCGTCTACATAAAAGACCAGAATCTGAAAGAGGCAGATTGCACTTTGGCTCCCATGAAAACTAGAAACCCCTTGGGATCAAGGCATCAACTTGAAAGCTAGATTCGCCGTACATATAAAGCCTAAGAGGCAAAGGACCCAACTACCATCATAGCCCCCATTACACACCCATTAGCACCCGGGGCGGAGGAGCTAGCCCATCAAATGGCCAGGAACGTGGTCTGAGGCAACCTGTGAAAAGCCTGCGTTTTATGCCACCTGACGTCCAGCTCCCCCACCCGTGATCCTCCCCCACTAACCCCGCTTTTTTTGTTTTCCCTCCCCCCCAATTTCACTTAGCTGTTAGCTGTGGCTGCTCCCGTCCCCACTCTGGCAGCCATGGAAATGTTAGAGGGGCTCCATACGGAGCTCTGCCTTCCAACTCCATGGCAGCCATGTTGGTACAGTATTTTCTCTCTGTGAACATTCTTTCCATTAAAAAAACAAACATTAACACCTGCGCAGCATGCTACACGGGTGCTTATGGCGATATGCCCCTCAGTGGCTGGGCCCACCCTGTGGGGTATCTCCCGCCACCCTCGTTAAAGGACCCTCCCTTTGCTCGGGCCCTTAACTTGGGTGACTGGCTGTTATCCAGAGGGTGGGACCGCCACCTCGGGGCATATTGCCTCAGAATGAACCCCAGGCCAATCAAAAGTAGGTCAATCGGCTAATCCAAATTTAGGCGGGAGAAGCAGGGGTTACAGTGCTCCCCAGCAGGAAACACAGGGCAGCCCGGCAGGAGAGACAGGGCTACCAGGCAGAAGAGACAGGGCCACCCGGCAGAAGAGACAGGGCCACCCGGCAGGAGAGACAGGGCCACCCGGCAGGAGAGGCAGGGCAACCCGGCAGGAGAGGCAGGGCAACCCGGCAGGAGAGGCAGGGCAACCCAACAGGAGAGGCAGGCCTACCTGGCAGGAGGGACAGGCCTATCCGGCAGGAGGGACAGGCCTACCCGGTAGGAGAGGCAGGGCAACCCGGCCGGGTAACCCGGCAGGAGAGGCAGGGCAACCCAACAGGAGAGGCAAGCCTACCCGGCAGGAGGGACAGGCCTACCCAGCAGGAGAGGCAGGGCTACCTGGCAGAAGATATAGGGCAACCCGGCAGGAGAAACAGGGCATCCCGGCAGGAGAAACAGGGCATCCCGGCAGGAGAGACAGGGCAACCCGGCAGGAGAGACAGGGCAACCCGGCAGGAGAGACGGGGCAAGCTGGCAGGTGACAGGGCCACCCGGCAGGAGACGGGGTAACCTAGCAGGAGACAGGGCAACCAAGAAGGAGATAAGGCCACCAAGAAGGAGACAGGGCCACCAAGAACGAGACAGGGCCACCGAGAACGAGATGGGGCTATGTGAGACAGGCATGTTATCAAGAGAGATACAGACTCAAAAGTAACAATTTGAAAACCTTTATTTATACATTTTGTTGGGTTTGTGGAATGCCGAACTGGCCCCAAATCTAAAGGGGTGGTTCCCTCAACTGATGCTTCTAAGGGCTGTCGATTTCCGTAAGTCCAAAACCAAAGTCTGTCTGTGTCTAAACCTATGCTTGCTCTCAGTCTTAGACAAAATGGGTTCAGGGATCTCCATAAAGAAGAAAATGGTGGCTAAAAAGGAAATGTAAACCACAGCTAGTTTCAGGTAGTCTTACCAATAGGTGTAGTTCTGCCAGTTCAAAATAGTTTAACTCAAAAGAGTGGCCCTTGGAACCTTCCATGTAGGGCTTTTGCCGTAAGTCAATTGAGTTCTCAATGTCTCTGGGTCTCTTGGGATTCCCTTCCCCAAGTTTTGATCCTTCCAGTTCAAAACAAAAAACTAAAAAAAGACACTGTTCCTGTTAGGGTTCCCTTCCCCAAGGTTTAGGCCCCTCTTCAAAATGTTCAACAATGTCTTTTGTGGGCCTCTCAGGGTTCCCTTTCCCAAGACTAGGCCACTCTGGTTTCAAACAAACGTTCACTGGGTCAAGATGCACCGTTTTAACACACAGTTCTTTCCACGGGGTGGTGTCAGAGGCTTTCGCTCCTCCCCTGCGCGACCACTCTGACTCCGGACCCCTCTCTTTGTCCTCTGTGTCCTTCCTGTGCTCTTTTGCACCCTGCCTTCATTTCTCTTCCACCTTTATTTCCTTCTATGGTGCACACATGTACCCTCCTCTCTTCTTCACAGTGCTTCTTGATTTCCTTCTATGGTGCACACATGTACCCTCCTCTCTTCTTCACAGTGCTTCTTGATTTCCTTCTATGGTGCACACATGTACCCTCCTCTCTTCTTCACAGTGCTTCTTGATTTCCTTCTATGGTGCACACATGTACCCTCCTCTCTTCTTCACAGTGCTTCTTGATTTCCTTCTATGGTGCACACATGTACCCTCCTCTCTTCTTCACAGTGCTTCTTGATTTCCTTCTCTTCGTGACTTTATCGTGCCCCTGGCACCTCCTTTTCCTTATACTGTGCTTCTTGCACTTTCTCTTTTCAACCTGCATGTTCATTACCCTCCTTTCCAGCTTTTGGGTTGCTCTCAGCCTTTATTTACTTTCTTTCACTTTATCTTTAACTTTTTCTATCGGTCGGGTCGCTCGCACCCTGCTTTCCTGTTTTGAGTTGCTAGCACCCTCTCTTTGCTTTCTGTCACTCTGCTTTTCAATCTGTCGGGTCGCTTGCACCCTCACTTTACTGTCTTTCACTTTGCGCCCCTTGCTCACTCTGCTTTTCCTTGCTTTCTCTTTCTTTCTGCTTAATGCTTTACTTTCTGCTTTCCCCTTCAAGCCGCCGCTCCCGCTCTAGCCATCATCACACTGCTGGGTTCTTCTCATTCACATAGAGACTCTCACAGGCAGTGTGGTGCCGACGAACAGCTCCCCAGGATACGGGGTCTACGGGTAGGGTCTCACCTCCTGCCCATCAGGGAGCCCATGGGAGAGCCCATGTTCAGCTACAAATGGTATGGGGAACAGGAATCGCTCCGCTGCCAGGGAACTGGCGAATGGAAGCATGGTAAGAGAAAGACTCTACAAGACAGAAGCAGCAGCAGGCCATTCTCACATCAACCGCCCCAAGAACAATGTGCATGACTGGAAGAGAACTGGGGCTTGGTACCCCTTTTAAACAAACAAACAAAGAGGCTGACCAGGCCGGGAAAAGAACTTGGACTCACCAAACACTGCTACCCACTGCTACGCATGGAAAGGCTCCTGAGTGGACCGACAGGCCGACAAGGCCCCCCAAAACGGACAGGACCTTGACGCCATGAATCGTCAATGCGGACTGCCATTGCCGAAACACTGCAGAAGCACACAAGAGAAAGAGACGTGGCTTAGAATCACTTAACACCCATCCCCCCCTATTGTATCTTCCGGTGTTTGTACCACCTCCCGGCCAGGAGAACAGGGGAAGATTGACCCATGGAAACAATGGGGAGAAAGAGGGAAGTGAGTTGGTTCAGGTAAGATCAGAGGAGGCAGAAGTGGACCAAGAGATGAGGTGGAGGAAGGATGGTGCAGAGGAGCGTGGAGAAGGATTACACAGGCAGTGTCCAAGGTGAGGTATTGGCTAGTGTGAGGAAGTGGTAGTGGAAGTGAATGTGTGTATGTGAACGTAGGAGAGAGTAGGGAGTGACTGGGAAGGTGAAGAGTGAAAGCAGGTGATTGTGCGAGAAGGTGTTGGAGGGGAAGTAGTGGTGTGGAAAGGGGAGAGTAGTAGTGGTGTGGAGAGGGGTGAACAGTAGTGGTGTGGAAAGGGGAGAGTAGTGGTGTGGAGAGGGCAGAGTAGTAGTGGTATGGAGAGGGCAGAATAGTAGTGTTGTGGAAAGGGGAGAGTAGTGGTGCGGAGAGGGCAGAGTAGTAGTGGTATGGAGAGGGCAAAATAGTAGTGTTGTGGAAAGGGGAGAGTAGTGGTGTGGAGAAGGTAGAGTAGTAGTGGTATGGATAGGGCAGAGTAGTAGTGGTGTGGAAAGGGGAGAGTAGTGGTGCAGAGAGGGCAGAGTAGTAGTGGTATGGAGAGGGCAGAGTAGTAGTGGTGTGGAAAGGGGAGAGTAGTGGTGCGGAAAGGGCAGAGTAGTAGAGGTATGGAGAGGGCAGAGTAGTAGTGGTGTGCAAAGGGGAGAGTAGTGGTGCACAGAGGGCAGAGTAGTAGTGGTATGGAGAGGACAGAGTAGTAGTGGTGTGGAGAAGGCCGAGTAGTAGTGGTATGGAGAGGGAAGAGTAGTAGTGGTGTGGAAAGGGGAGAGTAGTGGTGTGGAGAGGGCAGAGTAGTTGTGGTATGGAAAGGGGAGAGTAGTGGTATGGATAGGGCAGAGTAGTAGTGGTATGGAGAGGGCAGAGTAGTAGTGTTGTGGAGAGGGCAGAGTAGTGGTGTGGAGAAGGCAGAGTAGTAGTGGTATGGATAGGGCAGAGTAGTAGTGGTATGGAGAGGGGTGAACAGTAGTGGTGTGGAGAGTGCAGAGTAGTAGTGGTGTGGAGAGGGTTGAGGAGTAGTTGTGTGGAGAGGGGAGAGAGGTCACAGTTTCAAGAGGGACGAGTAGTAGTGGTGTGGAGAGGGGTGAGCAGTAGTGGTGTGGGGAGGGGTGAACAGTGGTGTGGGGAGAGGTGAGCAGTGGTGTGGAGAGGGGATAGTATTAGTGGTGTGGAGAGGGGATATTATTAGTGGTGTGAAGAGGGGTGAGCAGTAGTGGTGTTGAGAGGGGTGAGCAGTAGTGGTGTGGAGAGGGTAGAGTGGTCACCATTTGAAGAGGGAAGAGTAGTAGTGGTGGTGTGGAGAAGGTACAGTCGTAGCGGTTTTGAGAGGGGAGAGCAATAGTCGTATGGAAAGGGGAGAGTAGTAGTGGTGTGTAAAGGAGAGAGTAGGTCTGTGGAGAGTGGTGAGTAGTAGTAGTAGTGAGGAGAAGGGAATACCAGCATTGAGGAGAGGGGAGTAGTAGTGTGGAGTGCAAAGAGTAGCCGTGAGGAGGGTCAAAGGGTGGAGGTAGGCAGTAAGGAGAGAGGGGGAGAGAAAACCAGTGGTGGGAGAGCAAAGTGCGCATGAGGGAAAGAGAAGAGAGGTGGTGGGTGGAGTTGGAGCGAGAGGAGTAGAAGGAGAGAAGGTCGAGTGGTAGAGAGATTTAGGGAGAGGAATATCAGATCACAGAAGAACCTAAGAGGGTGAAGATCTGAGTGTCTGAAAGGACAACCCGTAAGTCATTCCTTTGGGGAAACCAATGGAAAGCAAAACATAGATTGTGCCCTGAGGAAGGTCAGATAGAACTCTCTTGACTTTAGGCCATCACGGACAGTAAGATAGCTCTTCAGATAGCAGGTAAGACCGGTGTCTAGTGACAGCCTGGGGTCCAGGGATGCCTGGGTTAGGTGGGACCAGGCCTTCCTTGGCTAGACAGATCGGGTGGCCATTAGGCCCACTGGTAAACAAGTAAAACCCCTTGAACTGTCTGCGACATTTGGTGTTTCCTTCAGGTCACCTGCGACTTCAGCAGCGCTCATGATCTGTTTTCATGCTCACTGGTTACCCTGTTATTAAAGCACCTGAGCATTCATTTCCTCTACCTGTACATTTCAGCCGCCTTCTGGCAGCTATAATCTGTTCTTTCCTGGACTGGCACACATCCCATAACCTTCATCCCGGTCTCTGCACATTATGGGGGTTGCTTTTCAGCCTTTGAAGAACCGGGGGCTTTGTTTAGATGGCAGATGAAGAACGAAGACATTTATAGACGTCGGATAAGCCCTCAATGGCTATACAAGCAGCGATGAACGGCACATAACTGGAGACTTGGCCAAGATGATATCAGCACTCGGAGAGGGGGGAGGGAGGGCATAATCAACCCCAATAACTCCACGCAGGCTGTTATGACAAAGCCACCGGTCTTCGGAACAAGACTTTAAGGAAAGCCTCAATAAATGGAAGATGCCCCAGAAGAGACTGCAGCAGACACACAAACCAAAAATATAGCCTTCTTGAATGGCATTTTTAAGGACAAACCCAGTGAACATGCGTTGGGGGTGATGTTGGATCCAGCTGCTGTCGCTTCCTCGTAGGTAAATAGCATCTATGCGGAAGACCCAGACGTGCTGGTAAGACCTGCATAGATAATATGACGGCGTGATAGTCTGATAGCAACAACCACAAAACAACCCGTGCCAAAAATCAACTCGACCAAAACAAAGCACCCAGCCGACGAAAGAGGAGCGGTAAACCTAACGAAAAGGCGAAAAGTCTGTGTAAAGGCATGAATAAGCTTGGGAAAGGAAATGGGATGGCACGAACTGAAAATAAGGGGGTGTTACAAAGGGAGAAATTCAAGCACCCCATGCATGTACAATCAGAACGATATTTATCTGAAAATGAGGGAAGTGGGGCGAATGAATGGGCGTGAAGGGGGGTAGGGGTAGAGAAGGGAGAGCAGGCAGAAAGATACAAAGAGATGGATGTGAGAACAACAGCAGGAAATAAAAGGAAGGAGGAAAGGGGCAGCTTTTTGCCGTAAAAGGACATTTAAAAACAGAATGCCTGAGAAAGGTCCGCAAAAAACACACCACACATGTATAAAACACATACTCAATGTAAAATCTCATTTTTTGATAAGGTAGTGTGCGACAACCCCAACCGACAACCCCAAGGTCAGTTCCACATATTGAAGGCCACACACAAAAAAAGACAGATTTTTTTCAGTCTATTTTGTGTGGGATTGTACCATTTTTGGGGAGTGGAACCCATTTTTGGGGAGTTGCACCCCCCTTGAAGTCCCCTGCCAGGCGATCCCCTAGCCCCCAATCCTCAGCCCTATAAAACGGGGGCGGGGGTTCAACCCCAAGCCCTCCTTTGCTCCCTCAGCCCTTTCCCTCCCGCAGAAACATTTACCCTCTAACAGCCCCACAAACACACTTGCGTGTTCCGCACACCCCTACGCTCCCCCGTACCCCTCCTTTCCACTTTACAAACATTTCCCCTAACCCCCTCCCTTCCATCATACAAATGCACACACTTACCTTAGAGGCGCGCGACTTCCGTCTTCCAGCCCGGCCGCACCGGTCAGCCCCTGCGCGCACTTGTGCGAGGCGAGTGGCGTGACTGGTAGTTCAGAGCGGTCTCCTAGCGGTCTTTCTAAATCCACCTTTTTCCCGCAATTTTAAAATTGATTTCTTCACTGCATACAAAGATTTCATTATTTGTGATTTACTAAAACAGTTTGCACTGGGAGCCTTTCCGTGTTGGAGCCAGAGATTAGGTTTGTTAATCCTACCCCCAAAGAAGCCCTGCGCCTGTTCAATGGATCACCTTAAAGCTTACTCCAGATTAAGCGATTTACCCCAGATCACACTAATTGATCCAGCAGGGAGAGAATAAGCACAGCCACTTGCAACATTCTCCTCCCCGAAACCCAGTTGGGAGTGAAGGGAGGCCATGGCTACTGTGCTGTAGCATAGGCCCGCAGGCGTCTGCAACCTTTGGCTCTCCGGATGTTTTGGACTACAACTCCCATCAGCCCTGGCCATCACAGCCAGTGGTGAGGGATCATGGGAGTCATAGGCCAAAATATCTGGAGAGCCACAGGTTGCAGATTCATGGCATGAGGAAGTCGCATCGTTTTGTAGGGGGAACCTATCTTGGAGGGATATTTTGGGGGAGCCCAGAGCAGAGGCGACTGTGGGGATGTAACTGGGAGTTGACAACCGAAACCTGAAGCAATGGGTACAGGGTGCACCGATGAGGGGAGGAGTGGATTTTGTTGACCTTTGCACTAAGGTGCTCATTAGATCTTTTAGGGAATAAACAGCCAAATTAAGAATGCGCCCCACCCCCCATAACTTAAAGCAAATGGGGCGAGTGGAAAGGGGCACATTGAATCTCTCGAAAGAACAAAGCCAGATTTCACACCAGAGTACATCGGTCAAACCAATGTGAATGACAAGTTTCTGTCCCCAAAGCGGCTGAGAGGCGGGGCCTCCACTGCGGTTGGGTGTACGCGGAGCTTCCTTGCAGCGCGTTACCCTTTGGTGAGCAGCAAGATACAATTTAGGCACAGCAGGGAACAAGCGCTTATCCAGGTAGTTCTTGTACTCTGGCTGCAAACCTGGATGAAAAGGCACACACCCAGAAGGCTATGAAGCAGTCTACTGCCTCTTCCCGTCATGCCAGGCGATGCAGAAAGTAAATCTGTATGAACATCATGTGGGTGGGTGGGGCGGAGGAATGAAAGACTGAAAACATGGCCGCCCCTCAAGCTCGACAAACGCAGGCAACTGCGGGCGAGCTATGCGCAAGTCAAGAACCACAACAAACCCAACACAGAGGCTGCCCAGCCCTCAAGGGCACCAGATTAGTGCAGACGTATTCCCCAGCAGCTCTTCCGACGTGTGCAAGTTAGTCTGAACAGTGCCCAATCCATTCATGGCAGAAATATTGTTAGAAAAACTGTCAGCTCTACGAACGGGAAAACTGCAGGACGCCAGAGGCTTAGACAGGGCAGGGCCTGAGCGGGGAAGGCCCACCCAAAACCTGTAAATGCCAACTCAGCAGCACTGTGTGGGCATTTACAGATGTTAATGTCACTGCGGTGGGGCGAAACTACATCGCTTCGGGTCCCACATGATTTAATATGGGCACGTAAGGGGTATTCCCCTTTGAGAAGTTAGACAAATAGCAGAACACTTCCTTCTGTCAGCATTGTGGCTTGAGGCTTTGGTGGTCACCAGGGGCGTTTGGTTGACGAGGCGGGGCATAGCACTCATTGTTGGTATTCCAGGGATGCGATGTCTCTGGAAATTAGGGTAGTATGCTCCGATTTTCCACAACCAAGACAAAGTTGGAAAGCCACAATAGACATAGAAGAAGGACTTCAAAGGCTTCGCCCAAGCACACGTACATCAAAGTTATATCCATTCCAGAGATATTGGGGCTCTCTTTCAACTCTATCGGGGCTCATCTGAAGGTTACTGCGACGGTTTCTTTTTAATGGTTTAAACCTTTCCAGGGCGATAGGGGATCTTTATCTCCATAGTGCTGGAATACACAAATGTTGATCAATTCTGATGGGGGCCCCGCTGAGATATGTTGTGTATGTCCAACATCTTTCCCATCTACTTCCTTTCCATGGATGTAGAGGTATATTTATAAAACGCACTCTCTACCTCCGAAGGGGCGGGGCACTATGGTGCTAATGGACTGAGCAAGCTACTGCTATATAAAATAAAACTAGGACAATCTGTGGCTTATAAAGGGGATATGAAGCTTTGAGACGTTTATGAAAGATGACGTACGTATCCATTTCTTAAAGAAACAGGTGGCTAGAATACTTCAGGCAACGAACAAAGGTTTACTGCATTACACGATTTCGGAATCTCGAACAGTTTCAAGTCTGCCATTTCCGGACGCGTCTTGATGCACAATGTTCCAATATGTTCCATAAGAAAGCAGGTGTCCTTTGCTAGAAGGCGTTATGCGCCATGCACAGGGCCTTGACATGAATACGGAACACCACTAGCAACCAACAAAGCTGCTTAAGAGCATCAGAAAATTAGGAGTTTCAGTCCATTTCCAATGGTTGCATTTTGAACATGTCGAAGACCGCATAAATCGGGAAGTTCTATGTCAGGGGCCGGCAACCTGTGGCTCTCCAGGTGTTTTGGACTACAACTCCCATGATTCTTTACCTTTGGATTTGCTGCCTAGTGCTGGTGGGAGCTTTAGTCCAAAACATCTGGTTGCAGCCAATGGTTGCAGATCGAGTGCTAGGTGTACTAATTTAAAAAAATCCAATCTGGGTGACGCAAGCGCATTAGCCACAGTAGACCGATGAGAGAAACAAGGCAGCAGTTGAGCCAAGCAAATGCCAACAATTGTGTTGACTTGCGGTATTAATGTCTGAATGCTATCGGCTGTTACACACCAAGATTTCAGGCCTGATGAACATATTCTTGGGAGGACCAAAGAAACAGAGGATTGGCCATAAGACAATCTCTTTTTTGGCTACATCACATTATAATCGATTCATGAACCACAAAGCATCCTGGCCCTAAGGGCACACGTGGCTCCCATCTGGATGCAAATGCATCTATGCCCTCGACAAAAAACACTTGGACGCAGATCCACACACAGTAAACGGTTCCTTCTGAAATGCATACACAATACAACAACACAGCTGAATAGTAAAGGTGGTAACAGGTCTCCCTGGGGGACTCCACATGACACTTGACATGCGAATCCAGGTGTTCTGAATGCCAGCATACGAGAACGATTGGAGAGGGAGGCTCCAATCCAGTGAAGGTTGTAATGATCAACAGTGTCGAAAGTGGCAGAAATATCCAAATGGAACTGCAATCTAGCATCGCTGACATGAGCCGCCCATTTAATTACGAATCTAGTGCAGAGCACGACCAGAGATGCCTAATCCGAGTAGGCAACCCAGGAGGATGGAGCGAGCGACTGTGTGAAAAGCGGCAGCAAGTTCCAATAGGACTACCAGTCTGGCATTGCCGAAATCAACAACAATCCATCTAATAACGCCCAATCCAGAGATCCGAGCCGATACAGGAATGGTACTAGGGTGAAACCCTGCTTGCTCGGGATCAAGTTGAAGATTGGATTTAATCTGGCATTGCAACTGCTGTGCCACAACGAATTACAAACCATTTTTTCTATCGACAGGAGATGCAAATGTGCCTTGTTAGGCAATGAAGAACCAAGCACGTGTTCATGCAAATACAACATGCCCTGTGGTTAGTGAGCTATGAATTAAAGAATACATTTTTCTGGCAAACAGATGTGGGATGGACATCACTCTCCCAGGGACAGGGTCTTAGGGTGAACCTAAGGTTTAACCATTCAGATCATCCCATTCCAGCTGGTTAACAGGCGGGACGAGCTCCAGTCCCTGAGAAGACTAAGGGCCTCATTCACAGAAGCGTAAAGGCAAAACCCCATTTGATCCCAGAACGTGACCGTAGACCTGAGCCCGGAATTGGCCACTCAATTCAACAGCCCTGCTATTACAAAGCCAAGATCAGGAACTATTGTGGCAGATGTGCCCAAAGTTAATCATAGACTTTATGATACTTAGACAAATTCCTTCGCATTATTCCTTGCAGAAAACCAGCCACTTTTTTTCTTTATGACGAATGAGAATTGTTTTGCCAGCAAGTTCTTTGGATTGCAATGGTTGTGAGTTTATGTTGGTTTTTCTAGTCTGCAACAGTGCAAAAGTGGATAATCTAGAATACATCTTGATCCAAGGAAAGCCACCAAGTCAAGTGAGGGTGGGTACGTGTAGCGACTGCTTCCTGCTCGGCCAGTCCATACAACGAAGGCTGAAGACATTGATTACTAGTTTTTCTAGCTCCTGACCACTCAAAAGCAGTTAAGCCACGCTACCTCTGCGGCATACAGAAAGCAAGCACACTGGAGCATAAAGACGCCTGTCAAAAAAGAGGTGTCGCTCCTGAATTTATTTCATCATCAGAAAGGATTTCATTTTTATATTTTTAAAGCTTTATCATAGAGAGTGCAATGCCGAAACACGTTTCGCACCCCAAGGCACCTTTTCCAAGACCGTCTCATAACGAACTAAATCTATGCCTGTGGGTTGGCAGCGTTCATGTTGTGGTCCGTGGAGATCACATTAATCTTCTGGCTGGTCTTTGGTGTTCCAGCATCATACATTCTTGTCACAGCCTGCTTCAAAAATGATATGAGGTCCTTTCTGTGTTGTAGGCTTGTAAATGATACGTGGTAGCAGGTGCCATACTTAGCTGGAACCAGGATTGTTAGAACAGGCCACACCTCGACGGAATTGTGAACATTAGACTGCGTGGCATCTAGAAAGGATTGTAAATGATAGCATGTGCCACACTTAGCTGGAACCATGATTGTTAGAACAGACCACACTTACATAGAACTATGAATGCTAGCATGTGCCACGCTTAGCTGGAACCATGACTGTTAGACACCTCTCAAACTAGACAGCGATGCCAATAACCAATCCAATAACAAGTTCACACTCTGCCTACACCTCTCAAATTCTAACCAAACACAACCACAACCCTATACCACAACAAAAACGCACAAACTTCACTACACCGCAACAACAAAACAAACCGCACATAGACTTGCACAACAGCACACAACGTCTACCGACCGGAAAACACCCCAAGCCCAGCGAACTGTGTTAACCGTGTTGAGGCTGCAGTGGCACATCACTGCTCTCTTGCACTTTTCCCCGCTTATTCCCACTAACTCACCCCCCTTCCCCTTTCAGAGCCGCCAAAGCACCAGGGGACCACTTTGGTGGTGATGGTGCATGGTACAAATATCCTTTAACATTAACGTGATGATAATCTGCGGCTGTAAAACTACTGCAGAAGGTGTTAAGAAGCGCAGATCCGAATTGCAATCAATTATTTGAGAAAGTATGGCTGCTAGAATTCCTAGCGCAGGAAAAAAGGGGATACGGAAATGAGTGTCCTGGGAAAAGGCCATGCCAGTCAAGTGCAGCAGTCTTCCCACATGGCCGTAACAGAGCCCAGGCACAATCCTGACCCAGAAGGGTCTACAAGGAGAAGGTCATAGTCAATGAAGAGTATGCAAAAGGGCCAGGCGACTACATACTGTGATAGCATTTCAAAACAGACTCAAGCATACAAGTATTGATGGTCCATGTAGAATATGATTTCACAAGCATTATTCTGGGGGAGGAGGAACTGATAGAGGATTTGTAATTTCTGCAAAGGTGTTGGTTATTCAGGGCGTTCTTCGGAACTGGAAGAGGGAGCAAATGCCATCAGGTTCAGCATGGTTGATAGGTTTACAGCAAACGTCCAAATGAGAGAGGGTGATTTTGTATAGGAATAAGAAAAGGGATCTATATGGACACATTTGGGAAAGATTTTTGGATTTGTTGACTGTCATGATTACCTTAATCTGTTGTACAGCACAATGATATAAAAGGAGTAAGTAACTAGTGTGCGCTTGTATATACCACAATGGGGAGTTAATATGTGTTATACAATATGCAAAATGTGATGCAATTTTAAATTGTTCACCTATAAATGCTGAATAAAATCGAAATACAAAAATACAAAAAGACATTTCCCCAAAGACCTTTGAAGGGTCGATACTCCGTTTGATGCCAGCGTGCACTTTATAGTTGTAAAATACACTGTCATGGCAGTTCAGAACCCTATGCTCTGAAATATGCTAAACCCGTGTTGAGAGAACCACCAGACGATCTAGGGTACATAACATGCTCTCAAACAAGAATCACCCGGCCGAAGCACCCTGTGAAGACTGGGTTGGACTGAGCACCCTCCCCTCGCATCCAACTGGGCTCCAGTTGCTCACGTAGACTGTGCACCAATTATTCTACTTGAACAACGGGTGGTCATGGGTAACCAGAAGGTGACCTTGTGGAGATTTCGAAAATTCTAAAGAAAGAAATGACCGTAATCCACAGACCTTGCTGAGTAAGCAAGTTACCCTTGTTTGTAAGACTGAGGAGATGGATGAATCTAAGACGTATTTGAACTGTGTGATCAGCGGGACTAGTCATTAACTCACTGCAACTAATATTCCAATAAGGATTCTCACAGTGTCTACAGCTTGGTAGTGTCGACAAGATAGAATATTGGTAGCAACCACGACCTCTTCAAATCACACAGCCCAGCACCCTCAGTCCTTTCCACCTGCCACTGCCCCCTCCAACCTGGCACCCTCAGTCGATTCCACCTGCCAGTCCACTCTCCAGCCGAGCACCCTTGTCCTTTCCACCTGCCACTACCTCTCCAGGACAGCACTCATTCCTACCTGCCACTACCCCTCCAGCACAGCACCCCCAATCGTATCCATCAATTTTTGCAGACTGCAGTGAAGAAGCCCACATTTCGTGCGGGTCAGTGGCAATTCTGTACAAGTCAGAGCCCACACTACAATGGCACACTACTCGGGTGAGCAGGTAAATCAAGCACTGCAAGTGTAATGACACACCACAATCATCCATGCAAAGGTACATTGAGTGTAAACACATATCTGCGGAGAGTGGAATTATTTCGAAACGTTATTTCCAAAACACGTGTCCGTTGACATTCAAAATATTGCTGCATATAATTCCAATCTTGTTGAAAAAATGCATTGGAAACACCACTGACCTAAGAATCCGATCCCTTTTGAAATCTTTCAGGCGTGCTCTGCCACAAATGCCGGTAAGTCCCAGGCCGAAGTGAAGACAAGGAAGGTACCCTGCAGTGGTCGAAGTAGGAGGGAACTACAGAGTATGACGTTCCTCTACGAGTCTACTTCTTCAAAAATCACGGCACCATTCCCTTCTTGGTTTTCCTCTAGACCGCCCCAAGGGGATCCTGCAAGTAATGCACGGGGGTCATGGCCCTCTGAGCCATCTTGCAGACACAGTTTTGCTTCAATTTATTTCAATGACCTGCTTGGGACATGAAGCCCATCAGCAAGCCACCCCCCAAAACTGCAGCTGCAGTGATCAGCTGTTCTCAGGCCGCACTGAAGACTTACTTCCCAGCTCCGAGGAGCTCTGCTCCAGTGTCTCTTTTGCATGTCAGCACAAAGAACGTCAGGCACAGCTCGGTGTGGGGGTAATGGGGTGGCCATAGTCTTCGGCCTGTCGCTTAAGACATGTGAATGATGGGTGAATAGAAAACGGAGGGTTGCATTAAGCTGAAGGCTGTGACGAACAGTGACTACCAGCAGGTGATTGGACACTGACTTTTCTTTCACTGTTTCTTTCCGTTTTGCTAGTACAAGTGTAAAAGGCGGATCTGTTTAAGCCCTGCAGGTCACCAGGCATATGGATGCTGTTGGGGGAATGGAGCAACGGAGAGGGAGATTCAGGACACCAGACAGAGTCGTTTTATTGGGGGGTTGGGGTGGATGGACCAAAGGAGAGGCAG
Source organism: Ambystoma mexicanum (assembly GCF_040938575.1). Lineage (NCBI taxonomy): Eukaryota > Metazoa > Chordata > Amphibia > Caudata > Ambystomatidae > Ambystoma > Ambystoma mexicanum. Next base: position 1,166,669,152 of record NC_090936.1, read on the forward strand.
AGTAAGGAGCCCAGGCAGGGCTTTTGTTGGGGGGTGGAGCAAAGGAGAGGGAGAGGCAGGCCACCAGGAATGGCTTTTGTTAAGGGATGGAGCAAAGGCGAGGGAGAGGCAGGCCACCAGGCAGGGCTTTTGTTGAGGGATGGAGCAAAGGCGAGGGAGAGGCAGGCCACCAGGCAGGGCTTTTGTTGAGGGATGGAGCAAAGGCAAGGAAGAGGCAGGCCACCAGGCAGGGCTTTTGTTAAGGGATGGAGCAAAGGCGAGGGAGAGGCGAGGGAGAGGCAGGCCATCAGGCAGGAGTTTTGTTGGGGGAGGATGGGTGGAGCAAAGGAGAATGCGAGTTGTTGGGGGTTGTGGAGCAGAGGAGAATATGAGTGGGGGGGATTGGAGAAATGGGGAGGCATAGGCATACCACCAGTTTGCGACTGTCCCACATTGCAAGCAGGGGGCTGGGCGAACAGGGGTGGCTAACGAAGTGAAAGGGGGGGCTGCGTAGATCCGCGTCATTATGGTACACTTTGTCTACTGGGGACTTTACCTTTGGAACAGGATGGCAGTGAAGGAATTACGTTTTGCCAGGGCTCAGAATAGAAATAAGTTTGCATGCACACATGTGAAGCAGTTATTTGTAGGAGCTGCCGGTGCATGGTGTGAACCCGTGTGGAAGCCTAACTACGGCGCTACCGCGCTGCAAGGTGGTTATCTTAAGCTTACCTCTTAGTGAAGAGGATTCCGGGTGGTGGAGTGCGTGTGCATTTCGAGGGCCAAGATAACCAGAGGGCCAGATTTTCTGTTCACAAGTTATCACTGATATCAAACACTGCGATATCCTCTCCTGAAGTATGTCCCCCACCAGGGCTTGAGTGATATCCTCTCCTGAAGTATGTCCCCCACCAGGGCTGGAGTGATATCCTCTCCTGAAGTATGTCCCCCACCAGGGCTTGAGTGATATCCTCTCCTGAAGTATGTCCCCCACCAGGGCTTGAGTGATATCCTCTCCTGAAGTGTTTCCCCCACCAGGGCTTGAGTGATATCCTCTACTGAAGTATGTCCCCCACCAGGGCTTGAGTGATATCCTCTCCTGAAGTGTTTCCCCCACTGGGGCTGGAGTGATATCCTCTCCTGAAGTATGTCCCCCACCAGGGCTTGAGTGATATCCTCTCCTGAAGTGTTTCCCCCACTGGGGCTGGAGTGATATCCTCTCCTGAAGTATGTCCCCCACCAGGGCTTGAGTGATATCCTCTTCTGAAGTGTTTCCTCCACCAGGGCTGGAGTGATATTCTCTCCTGAAGTATGTCCCCCACCAGGGCTTGAGTGATATCCTCTCCTGAAGTGTTTCCCCCACCAGGGCTGGAGTGATATCCTCTCCTGAAGTGTGTCCCCCACCAGGGCTGGAGTGATATCCTCTCCTGAAGTGTTTCCCCCACCAGGGCTGGAGTGGGCCTGGAAATAACTCAGGCCTGAAGATCTCCCTTCCCTTCCGCTGCCTACTCTGGAGCGAGCCCCTGCAGTGGCATACATGCATGCCTCTGGTGCAGCCAAGCAACCCAGCAACTGCTGTGCATGCCATGATCCTCTTCCCTCACATGTTCCCTTCACTTGGGGACAGGTAGCGCCCCCCCCCCTACAAGAAGAGTGATTGAAAGAGGCAAGCAACCGGTGGTGAGGGTGCACTGCACCGCCGAGAGGAAATCTTTGCTTTGCAGAAGTTAAGTTGCATCAACACACTACACACAAAACTGGAAAATGCTCCTCCCACAATCACAGAGTCACTAGAGCCAGTCAGTGCACTCCTCCGAGGGACCTGGACTCCTACCCGGCTCATGGTGGTCCGGACCTTCAAATCAAACAGCATAGGTGTTTCAAATGCTTGCGGGGGGGATTGCATCATTTTCACACAGTACACACTTCAGTTTCACCGTAGTAACGCAGTCTTTGTGCATTGGTCAATAGACCCACCACCTCTATTTTCAGGGTTCGAAATAAAGATTGGATAAGCAGGAGCTAAAATCAGCTCCTGGGTATCTGGCGTTTACCAGTGGCCAGGAGCTACTGCTGGGTGGATAAGAAGGAGCTAAAAGCAGCTCCTGGGTATCCAGCATTAACCAGTGACCAGGAGCTAGCTGGGTGGATAAGCAGGAGCTACAAGCGGCTCCTGGGTATCCAGCATTAACCAGTGACCAGGAGCTACTGCTGGGTGGATAAGCAGGAGCTACAAGCGGCTCCTGGGTATCTGGCATTTACCAGTGGCCAGGAGCTACTGCTGGGTGGATAAGCAGGAGCTAAAAGCAGCTCCTGGGTATCTGGCGTTTACCAGTGGCCAGGAGCTACTGCTGAGTGGATAAGCAGGAGCTAAAAGCAGCTCCTGGGTATCTGGCATGTGCCAGTGAGCAGGAGGTACTGCTGGGTGGATAAGCAGGAGCTAAAAGCAGCTCCTGGGTATCTGGCATTTACCAGCGAGCAGGAGGTACTGCTGGGTGGATAAGCAGGAGCTAAAAGCAGCTCCTGGGTATCTGGCATTTACCAGTAGCCAGGAGCTACTACTGGGTGGATAAGCAGCAGCTAAAAGCGGCTCCAGGGTATCTGGCGTTTACCAGTGGCCAGGAGCTACTGCTGGGTGGATAAGCAGGAACTAAAAGCAGCTCCTGGGTATCTGGCATTTACCACTGGCCAGGAGCTACTGCTGGGTGGATAAGCAGGAGCTACAAGCGGCTCCTGGGTATCCAGCATTAACCAGTGACCAGGAGCTACTGCTGGGTGGATAAGCAGGAGCTACAAGCGGCTCCTGGTATCTGGCATTTACCAGTGGCCAGGAGCTACTGCTGGGTGGATAAGCAGGAGCTAAAAGCAGCTCCTGGGTATCTGGCATTTACCAGTGGCCAGGAGCTACTGCTGGGTGGATAAGCAGGAGCTAAACGCAGCTCCTGGGTATCTGGCATGTGCCAGTGAGCAGGAGCTACTGCTGGGTGGATAAGCAGGAGCTAAAAGCAGCTCATGGGTATCTGGCATGTACCAGTGAGCAGGAGCTACTCCTGGATGGAGAAGCAGGAGCTAAAAGCAGCTCTTGGGTATCTGGCATTTACCAGTGAGCAAGAGCTACTGCTGAGTGGATAAGCAGGAGCTAAAAGCAGCTCTTGGGTATCTGGCATATACCAGTGGCCAGGAGCTACTGCTGGAAAGCAGCAGCTAAAGCCGACTCCTGGGTATCTGGCATTTACCAGTGGCCAGGAGCTACTGCTGGGTGGATAAGCAGGAGCTAAAAGCAGCTCCTGGGTATCTGGCATTTACCAGTGAGCAGGAGCGAAGGCCAAGTTCCGAGGAGCTACTATAGAGGGTGCCGCAAATCTAAATTCCACATAAAATACAAACTAAAAGATCTTCTCCATTATTTATGAATCCATATGTTTTATTTGTTGTATAGATGTGTCCTAATGTATATTTATAGACTGTCCAAAATGCACAGAGTTAATGTCACAAAGGTGTGTGCCCGAGTAGCTCCTGGTAGCTGCTTGTATCAAGCCAACCAGGCTCTTCTACGCTACAAGAAGAAGCTAAATAGCTGCCAGCGCCCCTCAATTTCGAACCCTGATTTTACTGACTATATATTATACACATCCATACCGAGCTTCTCTGCCTGCCAAGTGCCCCTCTATCTACACCAGGGCAATGTGCATATACCTGGACGTAACAGGTCTATCAATACCAGCAGGCTTCCGTCTGGCCATACCCACGGATTGCAACAGAATTCCCAGCTTTTTCTTGGACTGGCTGGGTGCCAAAAGGTCAGCATGATCCACTGAGAAGTGTCCTCCTTACAACATTTGCTAGTGCCCGTGCTGCCGGGTGTCGCGTGGTGGTTAGATTCCTATTGTGAATGTACCTCACCAATGAAACGCATTCTCATTACAGATACTCATTCCCATTACTGGTGTCTACACAGCTGATACCAAATCCTTGAATGATGTCTACTTGGTCATCCGGGCCTGGATGGCGCAACATGAACTCTGCCTCAACGACGATAAGACGGAGCTCTTACTACTAGGATCCACTTATCGTCACAACAAATTAGACCAAGCCTACAAGTCCTTCATCATTGACGGTAACGTCATCAAGGTCTCTAAAGACACCAAAATTGTAGGCGTTTATCTGGACTCTACCCTCACCCTGAACAGACAAACAAACGCAGTAAGGTCGGCTTCGCCCTATACATGCAAACTCATCACCGCCTGCAGACCATTTCTGAACCTTCACAACTGTACTACTTTGGCTAGAACACTCATCATGTCCACAGTAGACGACTGTAGTGCCTTCTAACTAGGGACTAGTCAGTCTAACCTCAACTGCAAACTATTCCAAATAATGCCATAAGGGCAGCTCTCAATATCCATAGACAGTCCCATAACTCTATCATTAGATCTGACTTACGCTGGCTCCCGGTAAAACAAGGAATTGCCTTGAAAACACTAGCCTTGACTCATAAATGCCTGAACAACAATGCCCCACCTTACCTCTCCTTGCGTCTTACACTCCACTCCTCTTCCCGTCCCACCAGATCAGCCCAAATTCACAGCCTAACCCTGCCCAGATTTAAACTCCAAAAAGCGGATGGTGTGAGCTTCCCTGTCCTAGCTTCCAAACTGTGGAACACTCTGCCAACCCACATAAGAATTGAACCTTTGTTCCTAACGTTCAAGAACAACGCCAAAGCTTGGCTGTTCACCCAGAAATCATGAGGTTCCTCACGTCAGCTCGGTTCCCTACTTGTAATATATTTTATCTGTGTATGTATGCCTCACTGTACCTATATCATAACTTGTAAATGTGTATTTGTGTATAACTTGTAAATTGGTATTCTGTGTATACTTTTGTTGTAACCTGTATCTAAGATTATGCGCCCGGTTGCCCATGGGCCTGGTGCGCTTGCTGTTGTCCTGGTAATAGCCACATACACTTTTCATTATGTGGGTTGTGAACAAGCCACATGGTTAGGACTTTGGGCATACATACAAGACACAATTTTTAGGTCCGTCTATGGACCGCTTTAGCTCCCTGCCAGGGTGCTTGAAGACACATATTAAGAGAGGGGCTCTGGTGCAAGTCAGCTGCTCCATGATGCAGAATGACTGAATCCTATTGAGAGCTCTATTATAGCAGCAGCCATTTTGTAGCAGTGAACAGAGTTGTTGAAGGTGTGGAGACATTTGTAAATGATGCGTTTAGGTGCACGTTTTGTCCCCCTGCCCCTCCACTGCTTGGTACATGGATAGGTTTTTCCCCATTGTGCTGTATTACATGGTTATGTTTATTTTGTTTCCAAGCCTACCCCTCTCTACAGGACACAGAAATTCTATATTTACAAATCCATGCCTATTGGCTTTGCCAATGCTTGTAGTGTATAGTGCATATTCTGACACTACCTACACCTTGCGTAAAACATTAGACCCGAAAGAGAAGGTAATCAATGATACAAAACAATAGAAGAATACACAACAAATCAGAGGTCACATTGGTGCCTCAAAACCAGACCGGCACTGCCCTCTTGGACCGACCTCACGCTCCTCTCTCCTAAGGATCTCTCAGACACACTTGCTTCGGTCAAACCCACTATGTACACAGATGACTTTCTCCCAGCCTCCCCCATCAAACAACTCACTGTCTTGACCAGAGGATTTGGCCAACTACAGACCCATCACACGTCTACCGGGAAGCTTATTGAGAAAGTAATGGTGACCCAACTACTGGCAAAAAAGACTAAAATAAATACAAAAAAATACTAAACAATCGACCAGCTTAACTACCCTTTACAATTACCAGTCTGGCTTACGCACCAAATGCAACACCGGGACAGCAACCATCCAAGCGGTGGATGATGCGCTCAGGATCAATGACACTGGTGACTCGTGTCTCCTAGTCTCTTAGAACTCTCTGCTGCCTACGGAAACAGCTGATAACCAAATATTCCTCCCCCTCCTCGCCGATAGGATGGGCTTCTCTGAAACTGTTCTAAAATGGTTGGCATCTTACTTATCCAATAGGCACCAGATTGTACAGATGGGCACATTCAGATCTATGCAACTCCTAGTCATGTGTGGTGTCCCTCAAGGTTCCATTCTCTCCCCAATCATCTTACTCTATATATGGAAACCTTGGGATCTCCCCTAAATGATCCCAACATAGCCATCCATCAGTATGCCGAGGAGACACATCTGTACCTTAAGGTCAGTGGTCCCCAGAGCATTGGTTGCCTCAGCGAAGGCCTGGCTACTCTCTAAACATGGATGTCAAATGCTCACCTTAAACTGAACTAGACCAAGACCAAATGCGTCCTCATTGGACCAGCCACCAAACAACAACTCGTGCAATAATGGCTGGATGAGATGTGCCTGGAAGAATTCACCCGTCAGCTGCCAAACTCAGCCAAACCCCTAAGTGCCATTGTTGGCAGTAGCCTTTGCTTGCATAAGCACATAGTCAAAAAGGCACAAACCACATGGCTACGTATCCACACACTCTGCAAAATCAAACCCTTAATTCGCCTGAAAGAATTCTGTAAGGTGGTCCAAGCCCTCGTTATCCCATATATTGATGGGGGAATGCCCTCCTTACTGGATTCCAGCCGCACATCTGCCCCCCTCAAAACAGCCCACCTCATTACATTCACTGCTCCTCCTCCCCGCCAGGATCATATTAAAAACGTCATGTATCACCTACAAAGCCGTCTCAAACTGAACACCAACATACTTGGAGGCTGAACTCCATGCCTCTGGAGGCGTTCATACCTCACATAGCAAAACCATTGAAAGGATGGAGTCAAAGCTAGCCCGCAAAGGTAAGACTCGGAAGCAGGCGTTCTCCTGCCACGCCCCGACCATCTGGTACTCAATCCTGGTAGAGGTTTGAAAGGCTCCCAACTATTCTCCAGTTCTGCAAGACTCTAAAAACGTGTCTTTTTCAACAAAACCTGCTGGACAAATAAAAAATCCCATCCCCCGTCCGCCATCAGTACGCAGCTATTGTATAAAATGCCAAGCTGACTTTTGGAAGCCTCCTTTTGTAAAGAGTTCTGCAATAAACTAAAATTAAAAATAAACAAAGGACAAAGTATGGGTTGACCTTCAAACACATAAGCTGCGCGTTCTTCTTTTTGTTCTCCTAGCACCAGTCTTCAGCCCAGCACCAATGGGGTCCCCTGGCGACCTCTCATTTGAGCAGTGGGCATGTGTGTGTGGAAAGGGCAGACCACGAATCAAGGACAGGTGCCACCCTCTGCATGCACACTTCGTGATCTGACGCCTTTTTCTCATATGAAATAAAGATGAGTTCTGGAGCAGATCCGCCGTGTTCGTGGCAATGACTTCAGTTAACAAGTTAACCTTTCTCAACTTTGCAATGTTGCCTGCTGCCTGACTTTTAATGATATGGTAATGCCGACCACGCTCTAACCTTTCCAATGACAACGCCAAGGTTCTCATCAAGGAGCGATCCCCATGGGGCCGGATGATTCACAATGCGGCTCTGAGGCATTGCGGGGGGAATCTAGCGGGCTATACCTTACGTAGCGTGCCGCCCTACTTGAGGCTACCATGCCCGCCATCCATGCGGTGCTACAGTCCCACGAATGATAGCCTGCGGGATGTATTTCAAGATCGCCCTCAATCAATGCTGGTCTCAACCAGTAGGGAGACCAGACGTCCCGATTTGGCCGGGACTATCTTTGAATAAGGCCCTTCCCTGGTTTTGTGGACAGTGTCTGTTAATTTGCAGTCCTACTTTTATCTTGATGGCCCACCTGTTTTTTTTATTAGAAAATCTGGTCACTCTATCGACCAGCTCATAGATACTGGTCTTTGGAACAGCCCACCAATAGGTGAATGGTCGGGAGCATAGCTCAATGGAAACGCGTTTGGCTTGGAAGCAAGACAATGCATAGCAACACAGGTACGCATCCCAGTCTCGAGCATAGAAATTGGTCTCCAGTATTAAGTGCGTTATAAAAGAGCAATTATAATTGTATGCATGGGTAGTTGAGGGAATCTCGCACTTGGTTTTACATTCGTTTCTGTTGAACAAATGTACCAAAGGACCAACAGCACCAAACAAGCGATGGCTACGAAGCAAATCAAACCCCCTTTCTGGGCAGCTCCACATCCATGATTGTTTAGCCGGACTGTGCGCTTACAAAAGGGAAAGACCCATGAAAAGTCAGGGTAGTCCAGTGGGAACGGCTTGGGCTCATTCCACTTGCCCAGAACCCAGAGAATCGCCAGCCGTGTTTCAACCTCGTTGGGTCTCATCAGTGAAGTGCGGCTTGGGACCATAGGGCTCCCTAACTCAGGACTCCCGATGGATGTACAGACCGTAACTCTCAGCACTGCGCTTCTGTTAAAAGATGGCAGCCCGTACGCCAGCTACGCACACCCTGTGCAGCGCTCGGTGCTCTCGAATTGAATGAATCATAGCCATTGGTAATTCCTCTGGGCAGCGCTGCTTGGCGGGGTCCAAGCAGATGGAGAGTCTTTTCTTAAGGCCCGTTGCCGGCATGGAGTGCATGTTTCCCACCTTCTGATGCTAGTCTACTTGGAACTCTGGCACCAAGTGCCTTGGCATTAGGCAGCGTGCAATTGCCAATGGGGTGGATGGATAGAAATTGGGGGCAAAGGGGGCCTTTCTGCGTGGTCTGAGTGCATGCAAGCACGCTTGGTTCCTGCATCTATTCTGGTGGTCACCAAGGCTCGTGATGGGAGGAATATTGGGGGGGGGAAGTGCTGTCCACCACCTGAGTTTCCGAACATCCCCTCTCTGGTCTCATCAGGCCGGCTTTGGTTTGAGCCGGTTGAGCAGGCAGATTCTACAAAACCCGTTCTTCACCCAATCAACAGCTGACCAAACCGAACATTTTACATACACTTCCCCCACATCATCTCTCTGCTGTATACAGTACGGGTAGTATAGCACAGTGGCAACGTGCTGATCGCAGAGCAACACTGGTTCGAATCCCGCTTCGGTATTAACCGCGGGATCTATGTGATTATTGCGATGGCCGAAAACACCGACTAGACCCCCCCTCCCCCGCAGCTCCCCCATATTAATATTATACTCTAAACCCCCCCCCCACTTCTTTTGTTAACCCTTTACACCACATATATATGTGGTGTAAGGGGGGGGTTAAAAAAAACCAACAAAAAAAAATAAATCAGCATTTTTCGCCCTCGCAATTCACAGGTCGACATTTTTGTATGATTCCTAAAGTGCGTTATAAATAACCAATTATACATTATATCACGTCAAGATTACGTTTGTGGAAGGGCCTCCCTCATGCCAACCCAATCCCACTATTAGAGATCTTAAAGAAAAAGGCTGTCGGGAATGATTTGTTTAAAAAATTGCATTTCTCAATCTGACACAATCCACGTAGAAACACAAACTAAGATCTAAACAGCAACCAGGGGTGAAGTCTTTGAACAAACGGGGAGCAGTTGGAATAAAGGTGCATATTACTCGGTTCAAAGCAACACTGCATGGGGTCCCCACATATAGAAAGAGACGCCCCACTCTAGGCCGGTTTCCGTGCGCACACTTGCTGACTGCAACAGACAGGGCGTCACTAGAGCATTGGCCTTGAGATGCGCCCGGCAAACATTTGCCTTTCCCACTGGTCGGTACATAGATACAAACACGCTGTTGCTAGGCCGCTTCCTGCGGGAACGCTGACGTCACAGCTTGAAACCTCAGAAGGGCCTGTACTTACGCCAGTAATGCAGCTCAGGGGGTTAATGCAGCCGCTTGCATAGAGCTCCGCGTTCACTGGGGCTCACAGGCTGCCATCACGCCAGGGCCCGACTCAGCATTTCATCTTTCTGACAAATGAAGTACCATTGAGGTGGACAGGAGTAACACCAATCGATTTACAATAGCAGCCACTGTGTGGAATTTGCTGCATAAAAGAACACCTTATGATTGATTTTATAGGTTCGTGACACCTACTGACTTCATAATAGTAGATTTGCCAGTACGCAGTCATGACTGAAGAACGGGGCAATGTGACTCACTCAGTCTTATGCTATTACAGAGTCATGACTGTAGAATGGGGGCAATGTGACTCGCTCAGTCTTATGCCAGTATGCAGTCATGACTGTAGAATGGGGGCAATGTGACTCGCTCAGTCTTATGCTATTACACAGTCATGACTGTAGAATGGGGGCAATGTGACTCACTCAGTCTTATGCTATTACACAGCCATGACTGAAGATTGGGGGCAATGTGACTCGCTCAGTCTTATGCCAGTACACAGTCATGCCCAAGGAATGGGGGCAATGCGACTCGCTCAGTCTTATGCCAGTACGGAGTCATGACCGAGGAACGGGGGCAATGCGACTCACTCAGTCTTATGCCAATACACAGCCATGACTGAATTTGGAGGCAATGTAACCCGCTCAGTCTTATGCCAGTACGTGGTCACAACTGCAGAACTGGGACAATGGAATCGCTCAGTTTTATGCCAGTACGCAGTCATGACCGAGGAACGGGGGCAATGCGACTCACTCAGTCTTATACCAGCACGCAGTCATGACTGAAGAACGGGGCAATGTGACTCACTCAGTCTTATGCTATTACAGAGTCATGACTGTAGAATGGGGGCAATGTGACTCGCTCAGTCTTATGCCAGTATGCAGTCATGACTGAAGAACGGGGCAATGTGACTCGCTCAGTCTTATGCTATTACACAGTCATGACTGTAGAATGGGGGCAATGTGACTCGCTCAGTCTTATGCCAGTATGCAGTCATGACCGAGGAACGGGGGCAATGTGACTCGCTCAGTCTTATGCTATTACACAGCCATGACTGAAGATTGGGGGCAATGTGACTCGCTCAGTCTTATGCCAGTACACAGTCATGCCCAAGGAATGGGGGCAATGCGACTCGCTCAGTCTTATGCCAGTACGGAGTCATGACCGAGGAACGGGGGCAATGCGACTCACTCAGTTTTATGCCAGTACGCAGTCATGACCGAAGAACGGGGCAATGCGACTCACTCAGTCTTATGCCAATACACAGCCATGACTGAATTTGGAGGCAATGTAACCCGCTCAGTCTTATGCCAGTACGTGGTCACAACTGCAGAACTGGGACAATGTGAATCGCTCAGTTTTATGCCAGTACGCAGTCATGACCGAGGAACGGGGGCAATGCGACTCACTCAGTCTTATGCCATTATGCAGTCATGACTGAAGAACAGGGCAATGTGACTCACTCAGTCTTATGCCAGTACGCAGTCATGACTGAAGAACGGGGCAATGTGACTCACTCAGTCTTATGCCATTACACAGTCATGCCCAAGGAATGGGGGCAATGCGACTCGAACTGGAGCAATGCGACTTGCTCAGTCTTATGCCAGTACACAGTCATGACTGAAGAATGGAGGCAATGTGACTCACTCAGTCTCATGCCATTACACAGTCATGACTGAAGAACGGGGGCAATGTAACCCGCTCAGTCTTATGCCATTACACAGTCATGACTGAAGAACGGGTCAATGTAACCTGCTCAATCTTATGCCAGTACGCAGTCATGACTGAAGAACAGGGGCAACGTGACTCGCTCAGTCTTCTGCCATTACGCAGTCATGACTGAGGATTGGAGGCAATGTAACCCGCTCAGTCTTATGCCAGTACGCGGTCACAACTGCAGAACTGGGACAATGTGACTCGCTCAGTTTTATGCCAGTACGCAGCTATGACTGAAGAACGGGGGCAATGTGACTTGCTCAGTCTTATGCCAGTATGCTGTCATGACTGAAGAATGGGAGCAATGTAACCCACTCAGTCTTATGCCACTATGCTCTCATGACTGAAGAATGTGAGCAGGGTGACTCGCTCAGACTTATGCCAGAATGCTGTCATAACTGAAGAACATGGGCAATGTATGTCTTCATAACTGCACCCATTCTTCAGTTATGAGAGCGTACTGGCATAAAACGGAGTCACATTGCTGTCACAACTCGCCTGCCGTGGAGACTATACCTAAGATGGAGACTGAAAAGGAGGTAGAAGAAGGACTCCTTCCCTGGACTCGCTGTGCGCATTCTAGTCTTTTGACTTTATATTCCCGGAAGTTGCTAACGCACTCGCGTTGCAACTTCCAGTACTTTGGAAAGTGTTTCCCAGTGCTCGCGTGTAATTTTCCTTTTTTCCTCCTGGCCGCTTTCCGAACGGCTTCCCCTTTCCTTTTCTGCCGTTCTCGGACGGCTGTTCCTCTGTATGCTGTCTACTGCTTACCTTCTTGGAAGCTCCCTCTTTCCTTGCTCGCAGTTCTTGCGAGGTACCTGCTACTCTTCTGCAACCTAGCCCCTCTGGACTCCCTGCATCCTGCTGCTGCTCTCTTGAGTATTTATTTGGAGCTATTGTGTACTTTGCCTACTCCTTCAGTTTCTCAGTGCATTCTGGGATCAGTAGTCCCAGCAAGATATCACAACCTACCAGGGTTTTTTTCGGCAAGGCTTTTTCCCTGGTCTGGGGTGGGCTCCCTGGGGTCCCCACTGCCAGGCAAATTGCATCTCAGGCAAAGTGGCCTCTAGTGGAGCCCATACCAATCGCACCAAACCAGGGGTAAGGACGCACAAGAAGCCCAGCGACTTTTGGAGACAGAGAAGAAAGGAGATACCAACGGATGAATCCTGGGACTCTGATTCAGACGGTACCTCAGCCATAAAGACTTCAGGTGAGGAGGGGGTTGGTGGAGATAACAAGTATCAGACTGAATCTGAGAATTGCACCCATTCTTCAATGTGACTCAGTCTTATGCCAGTATGCTCTCATAACTGCAGAATGGGGGCAACGTGACTAGCTTTGTCTTATGCCAGTATAATTGAAGAGCATGGGCAATGTATGCTGTCTAAAGTGAAGAATGGGGTCAATGCAACTAAGCCAGTGAATGTACTGCACAATTCATATATGCTCGTTCCCAGCTGTACCACAATTATAGTAAAAGGCACTAGAATGAGAACGCATTTGAAACCAGAGTCAAGGAAGCACATGTTTATAATGCTGCTGGGAGAACAATAACTAGATTCCCCCCAGCCCCCACACTAGTGTGAGGGTATAAAAGCACAGTATGTCTAGGATTCATGGACCGCTCAATGGCTTTTGACTGTATTAACCGTGACAAGCTCTGGACTGTTTTGCGTACACCAGGAATGCCAGAGGCGATGCATACAAACCTATCCGTGAGAGTGGGCAACACAGGGAAAGTAACCCAGACATTTAGAACAACTAGAGGAGTGAGACTAGGGTGCGTCTTAGGCCCCATTTCTCCTCAATCTTTATATACATTCATTATTGTGCCCTTTGTCCAAATTGACAAGTGATGGCCCCAAGATGGCAGGACAGAAGATAGCTCATGTGTGCAGACGACACGGTCCTGCTGGCAAGAACACAAAATGCTCTGCAAACATTGGTTAATGGGTTTAATGCAAAAGGATTGAAAAGTCTACATAGAGACATAGAAAGTAATGTGCATTGGTAGCAGTAAAGCAGCTGGGAGCGCAGTATCGATTGAAGGCAGGATAACGGATTTGAGGAGTTCTTTCTGCTATCTTGGTGTTACGATGTCCCGTGACATGAGATGGGGCTCACACGTTAAAAACCAAGTAACCAAAGCATCGCGGATCACCAGTTCAATCCTGAGATATGACAAGGAGATAGGAGGGTTACTCTTCGATCACATTGCTCGGATCTACAGAGCTAAACCAGTACACTTTATGGCATACAGAGAGGGCTTTTGGGACCATCACAGCACAAAGGAAGAACAAGTGAACGAGAATCTACTCCTATGGAAAATAATGAGCGTATCTCAGGGTTTTCCCGGGATATCTTCTACACAAAGAATGTGATATGACATATATCAAGGACCATATATCATTGCAACCACTACTTTATTGGATGTGTCTATGCGACAACCCACATCTGACATTAACCAGACAGCTGGTAGAAGATTGCATGGACTCGGACATTGGCAACATCCCCTCTGCTCCCCTCCGGCTAAAGCATATAAGATCTTCTTTAAAGACTCTTGGCTTTATAGATCTTTTTACCAAGAAGCAAACGGTACGTAATGGAACAGCAGAAAATATTGGTGTCAAGTTTTCTCTCCCTCAAAGCAAATTCTAGAAATAAAATTAGAACTAAACACGGAGAGTGTACAATTTGATCATAAAAATATATCCTTCGTGAGTAATCCAAATTTCGTCCAATGGCTCAAAAACCTGAGGAAATGTGTCATCTTCTTTCGTCTTCGAAGGATTCTTCCTATGACAGCAAATGCATCTGTAAGAGGCACAAGGCAGATGACTTACAGGCGTTTATGTTATTGTGCCCGGTCTACATGGCTAGAAGGAAGACATTCCTCTTCCCAACACTGAGGGTTTGAGGAGTGAGACGGGTGCAAACAGCTTTCAAGTTGCTACTAGCAACCCCCATTTATTTTCCACACAGTGTGTCCATCTTCACATTGAACGAGCTTTGCTATTAAGGAGTCAACTGCTACGCATGGATGTGATTCAGCCGAGCATGGAGTCCCTTTGATCATTTTTACTTATCTAAGCATGCATTATTGATTATGTACATAATGTGTTTTATATTGTTTTAATCTTTTCTGGAAATGTGTCCTTTTGGAATAAAGTATATTGACTGACTGACTTCTAGAACCGAAACTCTGCTATTATTATGATAGAGGCGGCCTCCCTCCAATGTCCAGTCCCCAACAATGGGTAGAGTGATCTGTCGCCCACTCGGATGTCTGTTACACAATCACCTGACCAGGTATTTCGAGAAAACTCCCACTGAATGATGACCGACATTGTTAGCTTTCCTTTCTGCGCATGCTCGTCAGTTTCCTGGATGCCATCCTCTCCACATCACGTGATCCCAGAAGCGCCACTGGCGCAAGGCTCGAACACAGAACTTCCGTGTTGCAATCACATAATTAGGATACATCACAGGAGAAAGGAAACACGGAAACTGTGTCTATAAACAACAGGATCACTTCCCGCGGGCTCCACGTACAGCGCTGAAATATACAGGCTAATGGTGCATATAGGAGGGCACGCTAAACGTGCAAGCAAGCGCGATACTCACTCGGCAAGCATAAGACAAAACATTCCCCACACCACACAAAACCCAAAACCGTTGGCTTTGCCAATGCTTGATTTACTTGTATTCTCTATCAAAGCTGGCACAATAAAACACACTTTTCTAGGGGAGCCACTGACTACACACAAAGAGGCATGTTATCGGGGGACGATTGCATGTGCAATGCTCCTGCCAACTGTCCTAGCCCTCGTGCCTTGTGGATCTTATACTAACTAAAGTACCTGGGGGTTACGGTAGGGTGACTAGATTTTCAAGACGAAAAAACGCAATGGCCAACAACATAAAAGAAGGACTACCCCCTCACAGCCCATCGTCCAACTCTCAAACCGCTCCCCTTGCACCCCTGTCCCGCCGTCCATCCCACAGTATTTCCTGCACTGCTCCCGCTCCTTTAAGTTGCGCTCTTTTCAACTGTGGAGAGAAGCTTAGTAATAATAAAATGAGCTTTTGCTTCGACACATGTTACACGCCTTGTGTCCATTCATTTACCAACTGGTCTCTGTGGCACTATCAGTTCACCACATAGGTTTTGACCGCGAGAACTATTTTGTTGGTCCCAGAATTCCCTGTGTAATAAATGCAAGCTCTTCTTAAGCGATCAGGTCCCTCTCGCGAGACCAGAATCTGCTACAACACTGTGTGCAGATTCCTAGGGTTTAAACACACACACACAAAGTTAATGCTACACAATTTACCAACCTGGGAAGGCAGACTCGGCCCTGCGTGGCTTTCAACATCTGGACTACAGGCTATCCACAAATCCCACCAGCGTCCACTACAGGCTGTAACCGCAGTTAATGAGGCCATGCAGGGTGACAGAAATGAAAATCTGATTATTTAATTATGCTATTTCACAATCGATATAAAAGGCAAAGTGCAATAATTTTGGCACCAATGATTGGTGCTGCCCTAGTTAAACCATACATCGTACAATATCTAACAATATAATGAAAGGCCAGATGTACGCTTGTCCCTGTAGGTTTGTCTGATGCCATCATAGGTCCGCCTGTTATCACCGCTAGAGGGACCTGTTGCCTTAGGATATACAGGTGGTCCAATTTGCACAGTTCCGCCTGTTGTCACTGCTCGAGGGAGCTGTAGGCTTAGGATATATAGGGATCCAATTCGCACAGCTTCGCCTGTTGCCACTGCTCGAGGGAGCCGTAGGCTTAGGATATATAGGGATCCAATTCGCACAGCTTCGCCTGTTGTCACTGCTCGAGGGAGCTGTAGGCTTAGGATATATAGGGATCCAATTCGCACAGCTTCGCCTGTTGCCACTGCTCGAGGGAGCCGTAGGCTTAGGATATATAGGGATCCAATTCGCACAGCTTCGCCTGTTGTCACAGCTAGAGGGAGCTATTGCCTTAGGATATATAGTGGTCCTACGGTGTCAATGCAAACCTGCACTTGGGCCTGTGTACACGGGCCTGTACACTAGTTTTCAATATGAAAAGAATAGCTTCCCATTCCCTGTGGTTGCAGAATGATGAATGCATTGTTTTGTTTTTCCTTTGTGGACTTTTGAGGGCATGTCACATTGTCCAATTGTATTTTTCCGGTTAAAGAAATGTGTATTTTGCTACCCAAGGTGTTTCTTCATGATAAATGTACATGCATTCCTTAAAACGTTATCTCAATGGGTAAGCTAAACGTGATCTGAAATCTGTTATACGATTGAGGTTTTGCAGCAATGAAACACAGTGGCAGGCACCCTGCCTGCATGCAGTTCATACAGCGCTGCACAGGGTCCTCCTCGCAGCCCAGGCCCAAGGGTGCTGGAATGTGACCTGCATCCAATGCGATTTATGGACGCCCACTACCGCAGTATGCAGAAAATCACCAGGACAAAGTGTTCAGATTGAAAAATAAAATACAATTCTACAGTCGCACAAATCTTATAAGTGGCAAAGGTCAAAGCACGTGTTTGGGTTTGTACAGCGTGAAGCTAGCTTGGAGGAACTAACAGAGCTGTACAAGTAATCAGAGTTTTTAAAAGGTCAGTGGCGTGTCCAGGGAGTGGCCTGAGGTGGCACGTGCTAACCTTGGAATCTGATTGGCCACCCCAGGTGCCACCCCATTATCATAAACTATAATAATTAGGTGTGTGCGCGCTCGTACTTCATGCCTCCCCTGCATAAGTCAGTGCCCCACTTGGGCCACCCCAGTCAAGAGTCTGGATACGCCACTGGCACAGGTTGGTGTAAAGCTACTGCCTTTAGTTGCTTGGTTAGCCCCTAATACGCGGGTGCTATGTACCCAGGAGTCGCAGGTCCCACGTGATCCCTAGATAATCTCTGAAGAGCACGATACCAAGTTTCTTATTCATGCTATAGAATAGCTTCTTCCTTCCTGGTCCAGGTTTTTTTTCTTTGCTGAGTCATCGGTTTCAGTGTGTCATTACTACGCAGTCACGTTTCCTGTTTACCGCCCTCGCAAACGGACCAGAAGTAGATTGTGTGAAAAAATAAACACTATACAATGAACTATAAATACTTAAGCGCGGTATTTATTTGGTGCTCCTATTCTCTCAGCCACTAGTAATGCTGCTGTTATGATGTGGGTGGGATCGGGTGGGATCTCCCTCCCGCTCAGCCCGCACGACAGAATCGTCGACGACATGCACTTAGATAATCGTCCGTAATTCCAGGTTGGGATGAACCGCCGGGTTAACGAGATTTCTCATATGAGTAATTGACACCTACTCGGGGCTCAAATCGTGGGACCACGCGGGTGGATGGCATCGGGCCATTTTATTGAAAGCGTGGACACCATCCACCCAGTCTGAGAAATTAAAAAAATGAATAAAAAAAAAAACCAAAGGCTGCAGTGCTGCGGACAGTTTTCAAACCCTGGCCCGGAATCGAACCCTGGCCTCGCGCCTCTGAATCGAGACACTTAACCAAAAGAACATGGCAATCGTTGGATGTAAACTTGCAAAATGTCGCCTATTGATTGACATCTTTCTATACGGACATGCTTTTGTTACAGGTTATCAGATTTAAAAGGTGTGTGTATTTTATAGTTAAACAGCAAGGGAATATGAAAGTCTGTTCCCTTGGCAAATGCTTTTTTGTCGTGTGTGGTTTTCTTCAATCGTGAAAGAAAAACCTGAATGAAATTTGCATATTTCACCTTGACATCTGTGAGAAACCCGACAGTATTTTCCCACGTACTCCACCAGGATCTTCCATTCAGGTGACATGGGAAGCGCCATCGCTTTTGGATACCAACCCTGGGGGTGTACAAGTGAGGGAGGAACACCCGAGCGGATGGTCACACGGGATTGGGAGGAGAATACCCAAGGGCGAGACATGGTATTCCCCCTTTCCCAATTATACACCAACCCACTCTCACTCAGTCTTAATGGGGTATTTCCAATCACACCCCATCTCCCCTCCCCATTTCCAATAAGTACTGGGAAGAAGAGGCGATCGGGAGCAATGGGAATTACCCATAGAAACAACATAGGGATACAAAGTTAGGCTTACCATCCAACACCTTGTCCCACTTATAGAGTCAGGCAAGGCCAGGTACTTTATTCTGACTATTCACACCCGACTCCACTTGACTCTACACCAGTATAAAAGGGATCTACATTAAAAAAACAAATCCTAAAAGCTTGAGTTACAAAATTGCAAAGCCGACTTGTTCGTATTTTGAAACTCGAGTTTGTGGGATTTTCTTCATTTGTCCCCTGCTTTACAATTAATGTATTTGGGGGACAACCCCCCAAACCCCAGAACCCATTATACTGTTCAAAGGGAACAGGGAAACACCCCTGCAACCCTCGCTCCCTTTGTATAATGGGAATTATCATTTTCGTTTACTGCTTAATGCGCAGTAAACGTGCATTTGTTTATTTTTTCTCGTTATTTTGGTACAATACCGTATAAAAGGTGTGGTTCGCCAAAGAGTATGTGCAAGCTGGAGCTGCTGCCGGGACCAGGAGAGCCAAGGAGCAGAGCGCTGCATTGGGGGATGCCTGGAGAGTCCGGAGTAGAGCGACGTACTGAGATGATCGCCCGGTGTGTGTTTAAGGGGCTGCAGCGTGGCTAGGGAGCCGTCTCTCCAGAGAGACGGAGTGAGGCAGACTGTGTGCCGGTCCCAAGGGTGCCTGAGGGGCAGGTGGTAGGACCCTGACCTAAACCCAGTGTATCTCGAAGAGACTGCTCGCCAGTGCCGGTGAGTTTTGTGAAAGTGAAGACAGAAACTCGGGAGTATTTGGGTGGCTGGAGAGGGAGTGGAAACAGACAAGACTGGTAAGCGGCATGAAGGTAAGGAAAGCAAAAAGAAAGAGAGAAAGTAATGAAAGCGGAAAGCAAAAGAAAACAGAGCATAAAGAAAGATGCGCTAGCAGCACGGAAGTAAAGAGAGAGAAGAGGAAAATTAACTTTAAAGGATATAAGGTAAAAGGGTGCGAGCGACCCAACAGACTGAAAGTGATAAACCGAGAGAAAGCCAAGAGACGGTGCAAGCTACCCGAAACAGAAACGAGGGTGCGAGTGACCCGACAGACTTGAAAAGTGAAAGTAAAAGCGAGAGAAAGCAAAGACAGTGTGTGTGCGACCCAAAAGCAGGAAAGAGGGTGCAAGCAACCTGAAAGCAGGAAAAGAGGGTACGAGCGCCCCAAAGGCTAAAAAGGCAAAGTGCAGGGGGGCACGACAAAGAGAAAGGAGGGTGCAAGAGGCACAATAAAGTGGGAAGAGGATGCAGGTGTGCACAGCAACAGGAAAGAAAGGTGAAATAGAAGAAAAACCAGAGTGGAAAGGGCACAGGAGGGACAGACGTCTACGGCGCTTATAAACATCGCTTGAGGGAACAATCCCTTTAGAGTTAGGGCCAGTTAGGTATTACACCAACCCTGGAACTTTATTAAATAAAGGTTTTGAAACTGTTACCTTTGAGCCTGTGTCTCTCTTGATACCATGCCCATCTCACACATCCCATGACCTCATTCCCAGTAGTCGTCAGAGTCCTCACACTTTTTCTTTTTTAGGACTCGAGCCCTGCACCTACTTGTGCATAACCCAACTATTCCAGGGTTTACCTGGGAATGAGGCATCTCCTTTGTTCTTTTTGTTTCTCCTTAGTTTGCTATTGGGATTCATACCACGCTCCGCTGCCATTTTCATGGTCTCCAAGCGCTCATTTCATCTCGTGCACCAGTGATGGATAATGCACTTTTTAGAGGAATGCCACATTAATCGACTGCTGTTCCAAGGTGCAGCAAACTGCACAGCTTCCTTTTATTCTAACTTAGTACACCAACGATCTTGGCTTGTTTGATCTGCCATGTCTGTAGGCTTCCAATTGGATGTCACTATCAAAGTGCTTCAAAGATGTGGAGGGCACAAGCCGTGGGACCATGTGGGTGGATGGTATCTGGCCATTTTTTGGAGAGGGCGAACACTGCCCCTCCCCCCACTGTGTTCATGGAATACATTTTTTTTTCACAATCTGATGCATCAATTTGATGTGTGTTGTGCTGCGGCCGGGATTCGAACCCCAGTCGTGTAAGAGGCACATTAACATAAGACCACACAAATAGTCTATTGTGAAGCAGTGAAATGGTTCACATTGACATCTTGTTATACAGGACATTTTGTTAGTGTTTCTTAGATCTAAAAAAAAGTGCGTACAATTCATAATTAACCACCAGCAATGCAATAGGAAAATAGATTCTATTGGCAAATGCTTATTTGTCCTGTGCACTTTTCTTCAACTATAAAAGACAAGCTGAATGAAATGTGCATATTTAGCTTATGGAAATGTTCACTTCCTGTGATGTCACTTCCAAATAGGTGTGTTTGTCTGTGGAAGTGGGAGGCAGGCCAAAATGGGGGAGTCTGTGTGGGAGACCCCAATCAGAGCCTCAGTTTTGGACCAGGGAGTCAACAGACCTGGTGGTGGTGTGTTGTGTACGAAGAAGACAGTCTGGGTCCCCTATCTGGCAATAACAAGCAGGCTACATGGAATAGTGGGAACACAATGAAGGCACCAAAGTCTTTGTAGAAACCAGTAACAGATTCATTACAGAAAGAGGAGTAAACTCGTTACCCGCAGGATAAATTAGACACACTGGGCTAGCTAGGCACACCGAGAGGCATGGAATCCGGGGCCTGGGGCATACCCTTGGATGCAGGGGGAGGGGAGGACACTAAGGGAGAAGGGGAAGGGTTGGAGAGGGAGCTGCAAGAGACAGGGCAAAAAGAGAAAGGAAGAGAGAAAGAAAGGGAGAGGGAGAAAGAGGAAGAAATGGACAGAGCAGAGAAGCACAGAGAGACACACAGGGTGAGAGAGACACAGGGAGAGGGAGACAAACACAGAGACACAGGGGGGAGCAGAGGCAGAGAGGCCAGGAGACCCACTGGTGGAAAAATAGAGCAGATTGGGGAGGAAAGGAACACGGGGGGGATCATAAGGCCAGACGGAGGGAAGGGTACCTGCTAGAGGGGCCTATGCCCCCAACCCAAACAGTTAGCATACAACCCCGCCAGCAACCAAAAAGGATAACCCAGTCTGCTCTCCACAGGCTTGTCGGGGGGAAATTCTGCCGGGGTCGGCCGGGCCGTCCGCAGACCTCCGGGCAGGGAGGCCCCAACTCCTCCCGTATATCCCAGATGAGATAGAGTATGAGACACACACAAGGAGCAAGGCGACTCTGCTGTTTATTTATACAAAACGGCAGGGATGGGTCAAGGAGCGTACGCGTCCGTCCTGACACACACATAATCGTGGGGCTCGCAGGCCCTTTTTACTGCATTATGACGCGCTACTTGCGTCACTTCAGAAAGTTAACAAAAAACCTATCGCCACTCTTAATTGGTTGCTCGAGTGGTAGGGTTAGTATAGTACACATATAGAGAATGATATTAGTGGACAAGGTGTAGTCAGGTGGTATATCTGGGTTGTCCCTATAATTGGATACATAAGAATTGTTACATGAAGACTCCTGAGGATTGGCTAATGTTACTGACGTCTGAGATAAGAGCCCCATGTTCTGATTGGTGCATCCGTGAGCTCCCCAGCCTGGGACCACCGTTGTTCCCAGCTCTCGGTGTACCTGTGTTTGCAACAATGTTTCAATATGGGTACGTGCAGACAATGTGAGGATTTATTCATAGGTGGAAGGCTGACCGCTCCCACTGTAGCAGGTGTCAATTGAGCCTTTCAAGTGTCTCGGCCTGTGTCTCGTAGTGAGGGACCCAGACGCCTTTTCTCTCCTGGGTTTTGGCATCTCGTCAGGTTCGGCTTGGTCACGTGAGGCGGGACCGTGTTTGAGGCAGAATTCTGCACAATTAATATTGCTTTTCCACTGTGTGTCTGGTTTAATTTGTAGATATGACTTTAACGTTGGTACGCGGAGTGCGAGGTTGCAACATCGTGCCTTTGATGATTTGTTCTTGGATGTGGGCTTGCAACATTGCGACCTTGGCTGGTTGCTCCATCGGGTTCTTTCTGCAGGATCAGCAACCTGACTCTTGCTTTGTTAATGTCCACGGGAGCTCTTGTTTGAGGCCTACTCGGGCCTGGTGCTTAAGTAGTCTGTTTGGTGCATAGGTGCTTTAGATTATAGTAGCATATATTTCCATGACCAGTATCGTGTTTCCATTATACCTCTCATGGTGGTAACGGGTTTCAAGAGAAGCGTGAGCAAGCGTTATAGATGAGTTCATGATGCATCTTGCGTTTCTGCATTCTGAAAGCCTATGTAAAAATAATAAAGATGCACGTCCGTGAATATGCCTGTCGCCTACGTCAGAGCACTGAGTATGTTCTTCGTGTAGATTGGTGTGGAAATGTTAAGTGTGTATACTTGTACAGATGTGCTTCCCGTTGTCTAGGTCGTCATGGCATCTCTAACGACGTGTGGTTTTTAGTCTAGCTGATCCGAGCCGCAGGTGTCGGCATGGCCAGTGCGGGCTGCTGGGCAGGCAGGTGGACACATCCGTATGTTCCTGTACCAGGGTACCTGGTCGTCTGGTAAATGGACAAACTCTTCTCGCGGCGGGTGTCTGGGCCGTGACCCTCTAGGCCAAGCGCGAGAGGTGAAGGACGGGAGCCTGTTCTTCCATTCTCCCACTTCAGTCCCCCCTCTGGTCGACCTGTCGACCACAAACATATCCTTCTCGTTATCTCCTCTTACCCTCCATATCTTAGTTATCCCTCCGAGATGTCCATAATGGTTTACATGATCTTCAAATGACCAATACATGTATTCACATGTTCCTCCAGGAGTACAGTATACCCATCTTCCTATGTAGCTCCTGGGGTTCCTTGGGTTCTCAATCTTCACTGATGGTGGGTCTAGATGATTGGTGATGATTTGGGTGCGCAACTTCTCCTTTTCTTGTATTATCACACCTGTATGCTGGCCGTCATCTGCTGGCATTAAGGGGTGCATTCCCACCATTTCCAGCAACTCGTCAGTCGTGCGTGCCTTCCGGGCCTTCCAAAATCTAATTATGATCAGGGTAGCTCCAGCCAAAATAGCACATCCCACTATTATTTTCAGTCCATCTGACAGCCAAGATGGCATCCATGACCATAATAGTGAAAACCAGCTCTTATCCTTGTTTACACCGTTACTTTCGTCCATCATTTTGGAGTGCATCTGGGCCAATTGTGAAACTGCTTCTGTCAGTGTACCATTGTCACATCGTTGGCAGGTATGAACGTGCAGCAAGATTGTCCTATTTTTGCACAAACTCCTCCTTCCATTGCTGTGAGAAGGTCCAATACATATCTGTTCTGGAGGGCTACCATCCTTACAGCTCGCAGCTCCTCTTTAATTGCGTTGAACCCATTTACTGTTGAATTGATGGTCATCATTAGTTCCCACCTGGTTATTTGGAGCCATTTTGCGTTTGCGTATGCCTGCAGTCCCGGATGTATTATTGAGGAGAAGAACATTGCTGCTCTGCTGAATAGTCTGTGTTCTGGCGGTATTGATGTTAGTTCCGTTTCCGACCTTCCCCACAGGTAATTTCCTGTCAATGGCTCTCCTTGTCTTTTTCTCCTATTTAGGACAGTATCATTGCTGTTGGTCCTGTTTCCTTGCTCCTTCTGAAGTGGTGCAGATCTCTTTCTTCTCTTATCCTCTTCATCCATTTTAGGAAATTTCGCCACATCGACATGCTTCTTAGGTACCACTAGTGATGGTACATTGACGTGTACCATTGTGCACACACCATTCCACAGGGGAGGCAGTGTATGATATGCCTTTTCTCCACAGGCCCAATAATGGTCCATTATTACTGCTGTTCCCGCTCCCCCCTCAGGTAACTCCATCACGCTTGCACAATTGGTGTTATATCCTACGTCCACCTCTCCTTTATGCTGGTAGCATACTTTAGGCGCAGTCAATGGTAGTATAGTTATCGGGTCTTCATCTTCTTCTACCCACGTGAGCATTGGTACATACTTGATCCACGTCGTCCAACATCGATGATTGTGTGTCTCGATAGTTGAGATAGTTTCTTTTGTTACCATGTTGCTGCCAATCACTCCTATCTCCCAGCTGTTGCCCAGGAACACCTTTCCTGTTATCGTCAGTAGCGGCCTCTCCCAGCATCCTTGTTTACCCGGAACTTCAGTGGCGTACCAATCACATGGTAGATACTGCAGTGTTACCTTCTTTGTTTCTCCTTTTGCAGGGCCACTTGTTATGTACCTGAATGCTTCAGCATGTAAACTGGTCTTGTGATAACTCAGATAGGTCTTGAGGAAGTTGTTTTCATATGGGTATGAGTCTCGTGTTTTCCATGTCATGTGCACTACTGTTCCTTGAAATCTTCCTTTCGTTTGGAACAGGGCCAAATATATTATGCACTGTGCTGTTTTTTCATCTATTTCTGTGGCAACAAATGTTCGTGAAGCGCTCATGGCGTATGGTATTAATGAGCAAACTTAACAGCTATCCTCAGTTGTCTGCTTACCAATGCGGGTCATGTGCTGGTACCATATGTTGTTTGTGACGTGTGCTGAATCTTGTACATAATTATCAATACCTTTATTGTCTGAGTACGTGCTGCGTTTAACTCTATTTTGCTTGGGTGCAAAATTACTATTACCACCTGACGTAACACCTGTTGCAGCAGGGGACGGGGGTATATTAAGTTTGGGTGCAGCAATAAAATCAATAGCATAGCTGTACTGCCAGACAGAGGCAGCCAAGAACCCGGTGATCATAAAAATCCCTATTATTTTTATTACATATGCTAATTTCACCGGCATTTTGCTCTTACCTTGCTGCGGTCCTGGCAGCTTATTCTTGCGACGTTACAGTTGCCCGCCTAAAAATTCTCAAAAGTGCTCGTTATTAAATGTTAGTTTTGTTTCCTTTAAGCTCTCCCTATCAAGTAGTCATTCAGTTCCCAGGCGAAGAGCTGCTCCCACGCTACTCTAAGTGATGGGTCTCTTAGGACCGGCAAGTATGGGCGGAGGTGGGGCATGTAATATTCTATGGCCAGGAGGAAGGCTGTGTAGTATACACGTACCCTTCTCCTTTTTAAGTATGTTGGCCTCTTTATTTCGTATACAAATTGGTGTGACAATTCTTCTGGGTAGTTATCGTCTGGCAGCACCATCTACACCTGCACACTGAACTTGTTAATTAGCTTTTCTTAACAATACAATATTACGCAGTTCCTGTATGTGCGAGAGAAAAAGAGAACATTCACGTGTTTACATGTGTATTGGTGCAAGCAATGTCCTTCAATTTTAGTTACAACTGTACTTAGCAGTCAATGGGGGGGGTTTGCGCTCAGATGGCGGAAGTATTTTTACTCTTTGAGCGAGTGATCATGGGGTGGGCAGTATGGGGGTCACCCCCTTCTTCGTCAGTTATTGTCTCCGAGGGAACAATTGGGTCGTTGTCTGTGGTGGAACTTTCTTCCGCTGTCGGCGATGTTGTTGCTGTTCTTCCAATGGACCTGTCGTTGGCGCTGGGGCGGGTCTGCAGTTTGTAGATCTTTACGTCATGTAGGTGGTTCCAGGCACGCTTATCCTTTAGTTTTACTGCTCTTGTTGATACGTCCTCTACCAGATGGGGGCCAGTGAACCTCTTCTCGTTCCACTTTCTATTGAAATTGCGAAGTAGTACGTGGTCACCTTTGGCAAGTTTGCACGAGTTCTCCTTTCCCAATTCCGTACTTTCGTCTTTTTCTTGATTGCTGGTAGACCCGCCCCGTGTGCGCTCGAGCTGTTGAGACACAAACACGACACTAGTAATCAAAGAAGACACATATTGATACATTTCATCTCCTAACACATTCGCTGAACTTTCGTTGTCGGTGAATGCCCTTGACGTTGGTGTTAGGGGAAGGCGCATTTGACGTCCAGTAACCACTTCGTGAGGGGTGAGGTGGTGGTCGGACCCTGGCCTGTTTCTAAGTTCAAACAATGCTAACGGAAGGCAATACAACCAACTTTTCTTTGTTGTTTGTTGTATTTTAGCAATTGCCTCCTTCAATAGGCCATTCAGGCGTTCACATACACCATTAGCCTGTGGGTGGTATGCACATGCAAATTTGTGTTTAATGTTCAGCAGGGATGTGATATGCTGGAACATTTCATTTGCGAAATGGGGGCCGTTGTCTGATCTTAACACCTCGCACACTCCCCACCTGGGGAAGACCTCCCTTACTATGAATTTGGCTGCTCTAAACGCATCAGGGTGTGAACAGGGCCCTGCTTCAATCCACCTAGAAAATGGACATCCTACTACAATCATATACCTATTGCCTTGACAGATGTTGATCATATCAACATAGTCAATGTGAAGGTGCCGAAAAGGTCCTTCTGGCCGGGGTATTGTACCTCTTATCACTTTTAGAGTATGACCGGCCGTAAACTGTTGACATGTGAGGCAATTGCTGATAAAATTTGACACATGGGAGGTTAACTCGGGACAAAACCAATCTTCTCTAATTCGTGCTGCAATTATTTCCTTGCCTGTATGGGCAGGGTGATGTAATTGGCTCAAGGCGGTATTTAACAGTGCCAACGGTATTACAACTTTCCCAGTGCGACCCTGGCGCCATAGTGCGTCGGTTGGTGACATTGTGCATCCTCTTTTCACCCATACTTCTTTTTCGGCCATTGGTGCAGCCGCTTGTAGCTCCATAATCTGTGTGGCTGGGAGATGGGTGTACCCTTCTCTTATTAACATCTCCCTCGCTATTCCCCTCCCTCTCCCTCTCTGTGAGTCTGTGGGGTTCCATATCTCACCAAAATATGCAGCATATTTCGCATGTGCGTCTGCTGCTGCATTTCCTTTTGAAACGTAGTCTTCTCCATTGGTGTGTGCGGTGCATTTTACTAGGGCTAGTTCTTGGGGGTCGTTTATTACTTCAATTAGTTCAGCCAACAAGAGGGCATGTTGTACTGGAGTGCCATCAGCTCTCCTAAACCCTCTCCTTCTCCATTTTGATAGCCCTGAGTGGACAGTGGATGTAACATATGCACTGTCGGAATATATAGTTACTCTTTTATTAAAACTTTCCTTTAATGCCAATATTAGTGCAACGAGTTCCGCCGCTTGAGCACAGTAGTGCTGTGGTAATTGTACACACTTCATAGCCACACACACCGGCGCCTCCATCATTTTTACTACTGCTGCCCCAGTCCTTCGTATCCCATCTCCTTGATCAATAGTTGATGACCCATCAATAAACAAAAGCTCACCTCCCTCTAGTGCGTTTTCTTCAACTTTCCTAGTACATGAGTATATTTCAGTTACTTGGGTGCAGTCGTGGGCGTAATCTCCCTCTTCAATTACTTCTGCTAGGAACCTTGCAGGGTTAACCGTGCTACATCTAACAATTGCCAGTTCAGCTTTAGACAAAATAATCTCATAACCTGATGCCCTCTGTGTCGTTAATGTGGACTTAGGTTTATTCAATATCGCAAATAGTGCATGTTCCACAAATAGTGTAGTTGGACACCCCATAGTTATTGCTGATGCTTTTTCTACTGCAAAAGCAGCTGCAGCAAGACCTTGTTCACAAGAGAAGTGGCCTAACATTATAGGGTCTAAGTGACCGCTGTAAAATGCTACTGGTTTATAGCCCATGCTAGTTTTTTGGGCCAATACTGCTTTCATCACTGCTGAGTCGCAATGTGAAAATATAAAGAAGCGCCGCTCATAGTCTGGGGATGCAAGTACTGGAGCAGTTGATATCGCGTCTTTTAATTCGTCAAATGCCTCCCTCATTTCCATAGTCCATCCCAACTTTTTCTCCCCTTTATTTGCTTCCTTCAAACCCTCAAGCAGGGGTCCTATGTATGAGCTGTAATCAAATACCCATGCTCTACAGTAGTTGCACAGCCCCAGAAATTGCTGCAGTTCTCTCACAGTCTGTGGCACGGGAGTGCTTGAGATGGCCTGTGCTCTTTGTGGTGCAATCCTTCTTCCATGTTGGGATATCAGTTGACCAATGTAAAGTACCTGTTCCTGACAGTATTGTATCTTTTCCATGTCTACCTTGTACCATTTTTCTGCCAGTATCGTCAACATTTTTAAGGAGTCCTCTCTACATTTACTTTCGTTTGTACTGCAAATTATTATGTCATCCACATACTGTAACACTGTGCTTTCCACCTCAACGTTACCCAAATCCATCTGTATTACTCTATTGAAAATTGAGGGTGATTCACAATACCCCTGTGGTAATCTGGTATGTTTCCACTTTGTATTTCGGTAAGTGAAGCTTGTCAAATCTTGTGAGTCTGGGTGTAATGGTATTGAGAAAAAAGCATTTTTAAGGTCAATCACTGTAAATCGTGATGCTTCTGCTGGAATGCCACACAATATTGTGGCCGGGTTTGCTGTTACTGGATACTCTGCTTCTACTATGTTGTTCAAGGGTCTGAGGTCCTGTATGAAGCGCCAAGACCCCCCTTTAGCCTTGCGCACCGGGTACACAGCTGTGTTACATGGTGATTCTGAGGGGACCAATATGCCATTGTTTATAAGGGCCGTTATGGTTTCATATATGCCCTCATCTGCCTCTTTTGACAATGGGTACTGTTTAACTCTTGGTAGTATGGCACCTTTTTTCAATTTTATCCTTACACCCCCTATGCTTTTTATGCATCCCACGTCATAAGGGCTAATAGTCCATAATGATTTGGGCACCTTTGACATATCCTCCTTAAAAAATGGGACTGGGGTGCCTGCGGGTGCCTCAAGTGCCATTGCAATTTTCTGTGCTACTTGTTTGTGAGCCACTCTTAGCCATATTTCTACACTCATCATGAACACCATTTCATTTTCTTCCTTTTCTTCTGAGAACAGCTCTTCATCTGACACCTGGGTCAGCCTACATCCTTCTGCTAGTGCTATCACCGCCCTCCATGCTCTCCCTTCTTTATCTTGGGCGTGCACAGCAACATAATCAGCTGTTGCAATAATGCTCTCAATGTCCACTACAAACACCTTCCCTTCTAGTTCATTAACTGGTGTTTCTGGTCGGAATAGATAGGCTGCTGGTCTCCTCCATATTTTCCCTTCTATCCCTGGCATCCATGCAAATGCCATGTCAGTGCCATATTGGAATATCTCGCCATCTACTGGCTCCGCCCTAATCGCTGTCTGTCCACAGTATGCTTGCAAAATCTGTCGTGCTGCGAGCATGTTAATCCCTGGAGTAGAGCAAATTATGCCATCCTCTGTAAAGGAGATCGTCATGTTCAACCTGTTCATTATGTCCCTCCCCAGTATATTTACTGGTGAGGCACTATAATACAAGAGTGGAACTGACAGATCATAATCTCCAATAGATAAGGGAACATTATCAGTAAATGGAACCAACCCTTTAGCCCCAGAAAATCCTTGGGTGTTCATGGCTTCGCCTGACATCTTAAATTTACCTTCCCTTATGCAAGACCGGGTTGCCCCGGTGTCAACAAGAAATGATAATTTTTTGTCACCTATCGTTACCTCTATGCGTGGTTCCTCCGCACTATTAGGTGTTACTGACAGGATGGGACACACCAAGGCCGTCTGTGGGCTGGCCTATTGGGGGTACAATGATTGGCCATTCCCTGTGTAAGGGTTGTGCCCCAACACCGTCACCCCACCCAATTGTGTTCGTTCATTTTGGGGTGGTGGTTGTATTAACGCTACTTGTTGTTGTGGCGGTGGCAGGTACTGTGTTATTTGTTGTTGTGGCAGTGAATAGGTTTGTGGCTGTTGTGTTGTTTGTTGTTGTGGGTCACTCCCTTTTTGTGACGTCTGCTGTTGTTGTATGCCCTGCTGTTCTTGTAATGTCCTAGGTTGTGCTTGTTCATTCCATGCTGGTGTTCCTGGCCTGACCCTACATGTACGTGACATGTGTCCTAATAGTCCGCAGCTCCAACACACGGGTGGTTCCCTGTTTTGCCATGGGAAGCTCCCTGTGTTGTCCTGGTATACGGGTTGCCCTGTGGGGTAGTTATTTCTTAGTCCCCCAGCCTGTTGTTGGGTATTATATCCATATCCTCTCCCCCTCATAAACCCTCCTCTCCCTCTGTTATAACTATAGTACCCAGTTCCTTGCATTGGGTATCCTCCTCCCATGTTTGGTGCGTGTAATTGCAGAGGCGGCACTTGCTGTATTACACCTTGTGGAGGCGTTATTTGTGCGGGATCTTGTGCAGCCACTACTTGCGTTGGGCTTTGGGCCATTGGTGTGGGCGTAGTTATTAGTGCCCCTTCCATTGTGTATTTAGTAAGTTTTTTCTGTACTAATTTGGCCTCTTCTGTTTTCCTATCCTCTTCCTTTTGTTTCATTTTTCCTTGCCATGTTCTGCAGTGATGTACTATAGTCAGTTGTATTTCTGGCCATGGTTTTGCTTCCATCCCCACTACTTTCTTTAGTTGTTTTTGAACTCCTTCTGGGAGCCCTTGTACTAGTATATGATAAAATATGGCTGGTGTTTTGTCCCATTGTTCTCTAGTTTCCATGCGCCACTTCTCTTGAACATCCTGGATATAATCAACAGGATCCTCATTTTCACCCATCTTACGGGAAGTAATGGCTCCTATGTCTGATGTGTCTGGGTACTGCACTCTCAGTGCCTGCCATAGCGCATGTCTGCAGTTTGCAAATGGTGCCCCATCATGCGATGTGTTAGTTATTGTTACCCCATGGAATCCCGCTCTTTTCCAAATGTCATCCGCTCTATCCCCTAATATTGATATTAACAGGCCCTTCACATCTCCTACTGCTAGTTTCTGTCCTGCGGTGTGTTTTTCCATTTCATATATCCACTTACCCGCACCTCCACTTAGTGATGGGAGCCTACATTTTATATTTTCCTTATCCGTATGTTTCCAAGGTACATACTGTGGTCTAACCCCTCCTCTCTCCAGCAGTGGCATTAAATTCTGTCTTGTGTCACCCTTTACGCTCCATAATGTTGAGTCTTCACACCCCTCCTCCTCCCCCATTTCTTTTACTACTTCAAATTCTTCCTTACTACCTCTGCTCCTACCTCCCTCTTCTTCCTTTCCCCTTTTTTCATCATTTCCTGTGTTCAATATGGGTATGTTTATTTGTCTGTCTTGCCTGCGACTAGGGAGGTCCCTAAGCCGACATGCATAAGGTGTAAGTTCATTCATGAAGGGCGCGAGCTTTATTCTGTGCAGAGAGCGCGCGGTAGTTGAACATGTAGGGCGTGACGTGGGAGGGTGCGATGGTGATGTGGGTGGCGTGGTTTCATTGGTTTGTGTTTCCCCTATTCTTTTCACTTCCTCCTTACTTCTCTCCAGCTCCTCCCATCTTCTACTCATCCAGGGCGAATCTATGTTTGTTCTAGTAAGGTATAGTTTATCTAAGCTTTCCCTTTCACTCTTCCTTCCATCCTTCTCCACTCCTCCTTCCTCCTCACTGCAAAAATCATTCATAAATGGCACCCCCCACTCTGCCTTTTTTCCTTTTATTGTTACTGTTTTTAAGTCTATTAGGTCTCTTTCTCCCTTTCCGTTGTTACCAACTGTTCCCCTTAGTGCTGATGTTGTTGCTACCTCTCTACTTTTATATACATCTCCCCATCTTTCACTCTCCCAACCCCTCTCTTCTCTTCCTCCTTCACTCCTCTCCTCCATTTCCCTACTATTTTCCTCCCTTTTCCTTTTCAATTCCTCCATTACTTCGTTGCTCATCTGTTCCAATATCCTTTCATCCTCTTTCTTCCTTTCCCATTTCACCCTTTCTCTTTCTACTATACTCTCTATTACCTTCCCCTCTTCATATTTCTTAGTTGCCTCTGATATTATCCTCCTCCTCCATATTTCCATTTCTTTTTCCTTTTCTTCTTCTTCCTTCTTCTTCTCTCTCAGCACTACTCTTGATACCCTATCTGCTGCTCCTTTTACCCTTTCAGCTTCTCTCTTTTGTTCCTCACTTCGTTCCCTTAATTTTTCCAATTCGTCCTTACCTTCTTTCCTTTTCCTCACTCTCTCTCTTTCCTCCCGCTCAAGTTGTTTGATCAGTTCATTCTGCTCATCCCTTAGTTCTGCTAATCTTTCCTCCAAAATCTCTTCCTTCTGCCGTAGTAGCTCCTCTCCCCTCATTTCACTCTCTCTGGCACTATCCTCGTTTGTTCTCCTTACCGCCTCCCTTTCTTCTCCAGTTAGTGAGCCTCGTAATTTCAACAATATCTGTGCAGCTATCCACTCATCGTTTCCTATCTCTACAGTCTGCTCTTCTCTAATCCTCCTGTCCCCCATTGGTATCTTCCCATGAGCCACATATGGTGGAGGGCTGTATGCCGGGTTTGAGTATCCTTCAGCCGCCCTTAACTGTCCTGCTATTTCTCCTAATTCTCTTAAAGGGTACAACCCTCCTCCCTCTGTTTTCACTCCCGGTGTTATGGGTATCCCATTGCTCGGTTCCTTTTTTATGTCGTCTGATTTATCAATCTTTTCTCCTCCCTGTCTTTCGTTCCCCGTATTCTTTGTGCTTTCGCACTCCTTTTCCCCACCCGTTCCTTCTTTCTTAATCTCCTTTTCTTCCGGTGTTTCCCCCATAGTGAACATTCCATTTGGTCCTGGTCGAGACCCCTGGAACATCCTCCATAAGTTAAACACCTCCACATGGTTTGCCAACTTCTTCCCCTTGTATGTATTGTGCAGATGGTTCAGTAGTGAATGTTGGGCATATGGATCGAAACTACCATTAGGCGGCCATGGTGTTAACATTTTGTTATCTGTACCCTGGGTCCACTCTATGCTGTACTTAATTAACTTCTCCCTATGTGGTGGCAGTGTGGTGCATATGTGCTGTAGTGGGGTAGTGAGGGTGTTCCCCCACCCTCCCGACCCTCTCCCGTATGACATATATTCACTCCCCTTGTTACCCTTCCCCTTACTAGCAGTTTACGATATACAACCTTGTATTGCTTACCTCGCCCCGCAAGTGTGGGGACTTTCGACAATCCTTTTGACAAATTATGCAATAATAATAAATATGATGTTATATTATATTCCTTCCCCTACGGCCCCCTGCGGCCGAAGCGCACGCAGCCCCCTGCGGCTGCGTACCCCTTACGATGATCTTATACAGTCGTCCTGTTTCTCCGTTCTCCTCCCCCGTTTACACTTGCCGTGGCCGGCGTTCTCCGTGCGCAGCCACGCCCCTTTCCCCTTTTTTCGATCCACTGGTTTATAGTTTATCTCCGTACCAGCTCCTTTATCATGCTTCTCTTCCCCACCACTCTCAAACCCAAAATTCCTTGTGCTCGCGATATCCTATTAAATCCCTACTGGTGACGTCACCGATTTCTTCGAGCTACTGGTATATTCTTGTTATGTTTTTTAAGTTCAAAATACACTTGCAATCTACCCCGCTAACCCTACAGCTGTCTTCCTGTCTCTCCTGGAACAAGGTAATCTCATCAATAATATAACCGGACTGCGCACGCTGCGTCGCCTCGCGTGTGATACGCCCCTTAACAGGAGGGCTTAACCAGCCAATTATCTTCCGTTTTGGGCAACTATGTAACTAGCTACCGCCCACAGGGAAACGTCATCTACCTATCGAGTTTCTTGCTCGAACAATAGAGAACCTCATCTACTCATTGATCAATAAATGTCAAGTCGTAGGAAACCACACACACCCACCCTCACACTTAGTCGCAATTTAGACCATCAGTGTCTTACGAGCGGCTGCACGTGATGTTTTCGTGCCCCGCCCCCCTCTTTCGCGTAACGTTAGCTGACTGTTACGAGTGGCTGCACGTGATGTTTTCGTGCCCCGCCCCCCTCTTTCGCGTAACGTTAGCCGACTGTTCTCGCACTCGTTTTGCTACCATTCATTCCATTAGCAACACTCAGTTAAACCTTCGCCGCACATCTCTACAATACCTCCCCCCTCCCTTATTTACTTCCTCCCCCTCCCTCACAATTTCGCATTGCTTGTTGTGCGTGTCATGCTCACCAAGTTCTCTTGATGCAGGGCCGCTCGACTGCGTGCACCCTCCAAGCGGCTCACCACCTCCCCTCGTCTGGACCACGTCTGGACACTCGCCGACCGCGGGCGGGATACTTCTCAACCGGCTCCCGAGGGCCAATATCCGGATTGCGCTGTCCGGTCTTCTCGCGGCTCCGCGATGGTCCTGTAGTCCTCAGAAGGGGGCAACGGCAGAGGGGGCCGCGCCGCCGGGCCTCCTCGCAACGGGAGTGCCTGGAAAAACTAAAAATAAAAGTTGATCTTAAACAGATCTCAGCAGTGCCTCCAACTTGTCGGGGGGAAATTCTGCCGGGGTCGGCCGGGCCGTCCGCAGACCTCCGGGCAGGGAGGCCCCAACTCCTCCCGTATATCCCAGATGAGATAGAGTATGAGACACACACAAGGAGCAAGGCGACTCTGCTGTTTATTTATACAAAACGGCAGGGATGGGTCAAGGAGCGTACGCGTCCGTCCTGACACACACATAATCGTGGGGCTCGCAGGCCCTTTTTACTGCATTATGACGCGCTACTTGCGTCACTTCAGAAAGTTAACAAAAAACCTATCGCCACTCTTAATTGGTTGCTCGAGTGGTAGGGTTAGTATAGTACACATATAGAGAATGATATTAGTGGACAAGGTGTAGTCAGGTGGTATATCTGGGTTGTCCCTATAATTGGATACATAAGAATTGTTACATGAAGACTCCTGAGGATTGGCTAATGTTACTGACGTCTGAGATAAGAGCCCCATGTTCTGATTGGTGCATCCGTGAGCTCCCCAGCCTGGGACCACTGTTGTTCCCAGCTCTCGGTGTACCTGTGTTTGCAACAATGTTTCAATATGGGTACGTGCAGACAATGTGAGGATTTATTCATAGGTGGAAGGCTGACCGCTCCCACTGTAGCAGGTGTCCATTGAGCCTTTCAAGTGTCTCGGCCTGTGTCTCGTAGTGAGGGACCCAGACGCCTTTTCTCTCCTGGGTTTTGGCATCTCGTCAGGTTCGGCTTGGTCACGTGAGGCGGGACCGTGTTTGAGGCAGAATTCTGCACAATTAATATTGCTTTTCCACTGTGTGTCTGGTTTAATTTGTAGATATGACTTTAACGTTGGTACGCGGAGTGCGAGGTTGCAACATCGTGCCTTTGATGATTTGTTCTTGGATGTGGGCTTGCAACATTGCGACCTTGGCTGGTTGCTCCATCGGGTTCTTTCTGCAGGATCAGCAACCTGACTCTTGCTTTGTTAATGTCCACGGGAGCTCTTGTTTGAGGCCTACTCGGGCCTGGTGCTTAAGTAGTCTGTTTGGTGCATAGGTGCTTTAGATTATAGTAGCATATATTTCCATGACCAGTATCGTGTTTCCATTATACCTCTCATGGTGGTAACGGGTTTCAAGAGAAGCGTGAGCAAGCGTTATAGATGAGTTCATGATGCATCTTGCGTTTCTGCATTCTGAAAGCCTATGTAAAAATAATAAAGATGCACGTCCGTGAATATGCCTGTCGCCTACGTCAGAGCACTGAGTATGTTCTTCGTGTAGATTGGTGTGGAAATGTTAAGTGTGTATACTTGTACAGATGTGCTTCCCGTTGTCTAGGTCGTCATGGCATCTCTAACGACGTGTGGTTTTTAGTCTAGCTGATCCGAGCCGCAGGTGTCGGCATGGCCAGTGCGGGCTGCTAGGCAGGCAGGTGGACACATCCGTATGTTCCTGTACCAGGGTACCTGGTCGTCTGGTAAATGGACAAACTCTTCTCGCGGCGGGTGTCAATAGGGGCAACTTTATTCTGTGCGATTCCCTGGTCAGGGGGCCCAGAGGGAGGTTAATTGCCAATGTGGGACATGTGGATTTCCAGAGCCCGCCTCCCCACCCAAGATGGACACTCAAGTGGAACTCATTTTGCAGGGCTCAGGGAGGACAGAACAAAAGTAGGGATGAATATTGCAGGGTAGGACAAGCGGGTAAAAAGGTGACTCATGATCTGATAGATGTGAGATATAAGATCTATAACCTATCCCGAAATTAAAAAAATGAACCGCTTAATAGCTGATCATTTAACTCTGGTAAGCAAAATTAGTTTCATCTGCCAACATTTCTCTCACCAACAAAGGCGATCAATAACAAGCGCTGCATAGCACCTACCCTCCATCAAAACATGGAGAATGCTTGATTTCCCAAAGCAATCCACTCCAAAATATAAACAACAGCCAATGGACCATTCCCACTCCACATCCCATTCCAGGTGATGTGGAGGGTTGGGGGGCAGGCGTCAAAGTGAAAGCTCCAGGGGCGTCTCTAGGCTCTGGCCATCATCCTTAATGCCAGAATCAATCTGTGTAATTCTGCCTGAGCGCCTGATCCACATCAATTCCACAAGTTGCACACTCGACCCCAGCAACTCGCTCCACCTCGGCCTTCTTATGCTATGCAACATTCCTTATACAGCCCAACATGGAGCAACAGACGGCAGAGACTATGTCTCGCATCCAAATAAACTGTTTCCTGCCTTAGGATAGAGCCAGGTTTCTGGGAGGTGCTAGAAGGCATCTCTACAGAAGCCAAGAGAAGCATGCAAGGCCTTGAGGACCAAACCCCAAAAGGCACAACTTTCTGTTCCTTCCTTTTACCTACAGGCTCTAGCGTAAAAGGCACGTAGGTTGAGGAAGCAATGGTCCGCGACTACGTCTGCAAATATACATTTTTTGTGCCAATCAAAGCAATAGGAATTGAAGAGCCAAAAGGTTTCGGATCAGTGGGGCGAGGGCTAAAATATGAGAATAGCGCAGCTACGATTGATAGAAATACAGTCTCTTATACAGTAAACGTCAGCCCTAGAATAAGCAGATGTTTGTGCCAGCAGCCGGACCCTTGCCATAGAAACAGTCACATGGTAAACTTGCAGAAATGACCCAAGGGCGTACAAATAGAAGGCCTAGAACGACAACAGAACCAACGCATGCCCAGACCATTCCCAACAGGAATAGCACTCCAACAACTACGACTTGCAAGACACCAACCAAGCCATGAAAAGCAGAACCTGACACTAGACACAGAAGAAAGATCACAAAAGCAAATTGCACAGCTCCCAATTTAGAAATATTTTTTAAAAGCATGACCCGAACCAGCCTCCCCGACACAAACATTATATTTATTTATGGGCAGGTGGAACAGTGCTCTTTTGATCACAAAAGAATGTACAATAGATAAATCAGATTTGACGGGAAGCAGTGAACTTCTTACAGTAGGGTGAGTTTGAAGGACATGCTGGCCAGGTTGTAGAAGGGAGAAAATGCAACAAACTCTCTGGACAATACATAAGTGGACATATATAGGTTAAGGACAACGAACACTGGACATTTTTAAGTGCAAGTCTGGACTAGGCAATATTCCGCTGGGGTAGCAGCACTTCGCACCCCTGCATCAGAAATAAAATATAGTCCACCCCTACAGAAGACTGTCACGATAACAACCACTAGCATGGACGGTGTAAAATGAACCGCAAAGGTGCAGAGTTTTTAGCCTGAATGTGTTTAAGCACAAATGTAAAATAATGGTCTGAGCTAAAGGCAGCATGACTCAAAAGGTACGGTAAGTGAGGAGGGTTGATAATGCAGACAAATGTTTGTCGTCATATAACAGGTCACAGCAGCCCAGCAGACTGGAAAGGGGCTACTGTGAGGCACGAGGCCTCGGGAAGGCAGTGAGGCCTCTGTGGGCATGGGGAAGATGTCCATGTTGTGTTATGTTAAAAACGCTTGTGGAGCGCGGCTTACAGCCAGAGGTATCTTGGTGCTAAAGAATACAGTCCCTGAAGGCGAAGCAATCACAGCTAAACAGGAGGCACACAAGAAATTCTACCTCTTCGTGAAGAGGAACGTTTACAACGCTTTCCTAAAAGCGAGATCATCAACAGTTGCACTCAAGGAAAATGGAAGTGAATTCCAGAATACTGAAGCTGCAACCGAGAAAGCCCTGCCACCGACTGTAACTCTTGAAACCCGAGGTACACAGAGTAGCAGTAGGTTAGCAGAGCGATGGGTCCTGGAAGGAACCTGTTTCACAAATGCATCATGAAGGTAGAGTGCACCTGATCCACAGCAGGCCCAATGAACTAAACAAAGAGACAATCTTAATTCTGGCCTCAAGTAGGAGCCAATGAAGGCTCCGTAGCACAGCAGATGAACGGACACATTTAGGAAGACCCACAACCAAACGGGCTGCTGCGTTTTGTAGTACGTGGAGACGTTGAATCAAAAATGTTGGTTGGAAAAGCAACGTAGAATTGCAATAGTCTAATGTCCCTGAAATAGTAGCAGAAACTACAAGGCTCCGTAAATTGACTGGAATGTAGGGACAGACTTTCCTCAAAGTTGTCAGCTTAAAAGGGCCTGAACTACATCCAGCACTGACCTGTGGTAGAGCAGAAAGAGAAGAAGCGATCTTCACCCCTTGGTTCTTTGTGAGGAGGACCGGTGTGGGTAGTGGGCGGCAACAATGAGGGCCAATTCTCCTTTGTCCATATTGATTAGGCAGCTGGGGACTGACCAAGGACCATATCCTCGGTCTTCTCTGAATTTGGCTTCAGCTAGTTGGGATTCATCGAGCTGCCAATATCATCCAGACAATTTCTAAGGTGCGAAGCCACCAAATCCTGCTTGCGGTCGATTCGAAGGATCAACTGTGTGTCATCTGCATAGGCATAGAAATTGCACCTGTGAGAATGTATACTTTTAGCAAGTGGGATATTAAAGAGCAAAGGCGATATGGTAGACCCCTGTGGAACGCCACATGTAAGAGAAGATGGAGCAGAGAGAAAAGGAGGGAAGAAAGTACCTGTGTCCCTTCTGAAAAAACAAGAAGATCTAAACCAGCAAAGAACAGGCCCACAAATACCAATCTCGTCTAGGCTGTGACACAGAATGGAATTTATTTTATTTATTTATTGGAATTCTTCTTTGTTTAGTGTGCAGCATGCCCACAGGCCTCAAGGCGTACACACAAAATACAAAGTAATATGGCACAGGTTAAGAAAGGTCATGTTGTCAGGGTGGTGTCAGCCGCAATAGCACAGACAAACTAATCAGGGAATTGATTGAAGAGCATTGTTTTTAATCCCTTTTTTAAATCAAGGGCAGAAGCAACAGACCGAAGGGTCAATGGTAGAGAATTCCAAGCAGTCGGGCCAAGCACATCAAA
Organism: Ambystoma mexicanum; assembly: GCF_040938575.1. Classification (NCBI taxonomy): domain Eukaryota; kingdom Metazoa; phylum Chordata; class Amphibia; order Caudata; family Ambystomatidae; genus Ambystoma; species Ambystoma mexicanum. The sequence goes on from NC_090936.1 coordinate 1,166,708,935, forward strand.
GCTCAGTCCACCCGCCGTAACCAGTCTAAACCTTGGCTAGGGAGCGGGTTGGGGTAGAACGCATGAGGCGGGCTGAGATATATTTGGGTGCAGTATCTATCACACTTGTGTGTCAACGTACGGATCTTATGAGTCACTCAGTGTTTTACCGGCAGCCAGTGCAGTTTTCGCCTTGCTTGTGTGATACGTGCGCGTTTAGCCAAACCTGTAATGGTGCGCACAGCACCATTCTGACTGACTTGAAGAGAAGACAGGGCAGACTGCGTGCAACCACTCAGAAGGCTATTTTAATAATCAAGTCTTGAATTTATGAGGACCGTGGCCAGAATGGCTACATTTGCTGTTGACACATATGAATTAATCGCGTCGAATGCTGCGGAGAGGTCCAGCATAATAAGCAGGCCCACTCCCCCCAGGTCCAGGATCAGAGTCAGATCATCAATAACAGAGACAAGCACTGACTCTGTTCCCATTGCAGGTCGAAACCCAGACTGAAATACATCAAGGACATTAGAGTGCTCTGGAAATCCCTGAGCTGAGGGATAACAATTGCTTCCAGTGCCTTCATCAAAAACCGCAAAAGAGAAATAGGCCGAAAGTTTGCTGGGAACGCCGGGTCCAAGGTAGATTTCTTCAAAAGGGGTATACTACAGCACATCTCAGAATTGATGGAATAGAGCCACAATTCAAAGAATAGTTCAGTGCTGTAGTAAGAGCTGGCACTAAGTCTGCACCAAGCTTTTTCATCATTTTGAGAGGAACTAGGTCCAATAGAGATGACGATCTAAGTTGCATAACAATTTTAAGGACCTGATCCTCAGTAGCAGGGTGGAAGGTCAAAAAAGACGTTTCCACCCTACCAGTGGTTATCTTCCCGAGTGTAGCAGGAAATGAATTGGTTCTGGGAGGAAGCAGAAATATTCTCTTGAAATTTGACCCAAAAAAGTCTGAAAGAAAGTCACGCAAAGCTTGGGATGCTGGAATAGTTACGGCTGCAGATACCGGATAAAAAAGCTCCGGTCACCACTGCCAAAAGGTCTTTAGATTGTTTATTTACATGCAGAATACAACTTGAGAAATAGGTTCCTTGGCCTCCCTAATGGCTTTGTGATAGTTGAGATGAACTACCTTGAAAAAAACTCTATTGTGCTCTTAGTAGGCTCGACTCCATTGGCGCTCTGCCAGTTTATACTGCAGTTTAAGAGCACAGCGGTGCGAGGTAAACCACAGACCTGAAGATCTAATTGGCGTCTTTCGAATGATCATAGGCGCTAAATCATCCGCTGCCATGCCAAAAGCGGTCTGTAAAGCAGGAAGGGGTCCACGGAATGCACAGACATGCCGCGGGCATGATGATGGTGAATCGAAGTAAGCAACGTAGTAGCCTTAACCTGATGTGAGGCTCACAGAGACAAGCGTGTTGGTTGATACCAACAGACCCCATAGGTACCAGAAAGGTAAATGGGATGATGTAGTGGTCAGATCATTAAACCGGAAAGACAGTGTGTACAACCACGCTACCCTCCGCGCCACGCTGCCCTCCGCACCACCCTAGCCTCTCCAGAAAGAAATGAGATCTAAAGTATGGCTTCGAGAATGTGTAGGCCCAGAAACGTGATGATCTAAATGAAGATCAGCCATAGGAGTCAGCAAATTAGCCAAATGTGTGTCCGCGGAATCATCAGTCCAGAGATTATAATAACCTAATACGCGTAAGCAAGGGCGCCTCAACCACAAAGCAGCTACAAAGTCTACGCAGGCTACCGGAAAAAGGGCGTCATAAGATGGTGGGCGGTAGACAATTAAAATAAACTGACATGGTAGGTGAAAAAGGAAGCTCCACTAATAAAACCTACATTTTTAAACTATGCCCAGCTGGGCATGACTGTGCATTTCAGATGCTGTTTAAAAACGTCGTGCGCAACCCCCGCCTGCCGGGTGTGTGGCATCACGATCTGCATGTAAAATAGAATCGGATGCCGGCAGGAGCCGAGCTCTCAGATAGCCATGGTTCCGTAAGACCGAAAAGATCAGGATCATGAGCGCGGAACCAATCACGAACATCGAATTTATGCCGCACCAATGAGCGGGCATCACAGAGAAGACCAAATAAAGGCGAACTGCCAGACAATGGCACCGGCACAGGAGGCAACCAACCACATCTCTAGTTAAGAGGCCAGTGCGTCAAGTTGGGTGCCAAGGTGCAAAGAGAGCCTCGAGGATAGGCGGTAGTCTTATTTATTTTTACATTTATAGCAGCGCACTAAAGCCAGGGGCATCAAGGCGCTGGTCTGAGATGTTACATGTTACTCAGAGAGGGAGAGACTGTATGTTCCCATTGCTTTATAAAGCCGCACACACACTGCGTCTAATTTTCCCTAAAGAGCCCCTCTAGGAATTTGCGACACATCTCTAGTCTCCCTGCTTGGCCCGAGTGCTGCTGGGTCCCGAGCTCCCACCCCATCCAAGCACCTCTCATTTCTCAGCTGTTCATTTTTGCAGTACCCACTCGTCCAACTGCCCACACAAGCATAATCCCAGGTGGCATTGTGGCACTCGTGTTGGCGGTATCCACACAGAGGCCAAAGTCTGAACCAGTGCAGAACTGTCCCTCCCTTTGCAGATGGGGATGCCCGCATGTTCCATTCGGGAGATAGTAGTCCAGGCCTGGTTTTAACTTTGCATCCTGGGACTTGTAGTTCCTGGCTTTGTAATGGGGAAATCCAGGACAACCAAGTCCCAGAATACAAAGTTAAAAACGAGACTGGCCCAGGGTATCCTGCATGGAATGGGGTATGCAGGTGTGTATGATTGCAATTTGATGTACACGGTCAGGCACTAGTATGGGGGCCCTTTGGTCACTATAGGAGCTTTCGGAAATCGCAAATGCACGCCCTAAATCCCAAAAGTGTTTCAATCCACAGTGCATAGAGCGACTCGCTCTTGCCCACACGTCGGGCACTAACAACCTGTTCAGTTTGACGGATTCCAATTCTACCCTTGAGCAAAGCTTGGGAAGTAAAAATACGTCAGCACTCGACAAGTTCCCAGCCACCCATCCCACTGGAAGAGCGAGCCGGCTGTTGCCCTTCAAATATCGACCCCTCTTAGCTGGGCCTAAGCACACAGCGCTCTGGGCTTTTGATTGCCTCTGCCCGCCCCAGTGCCCTCTGTCAAGCCCATTGTCCGGCACTCATTCAGGGCCGGGGCTGGGGCATAGCTCACAGGGAGCCGGCCGTTGCCATGGGAAGCCGGCCCTGGAGACGCCAGCAATGGCGCGCCGTTTCTAAAGCTCCTCGTCCACACTACATCTACCCCCTTCCACAAAGGGGGTGTCTCTCTCCACATCAACAAAGCTAAAAACCTTCTGGGGCGCCTCCCTGGCACACAAAAGGGATTGCGGCATTCCCTGGCCGGGGCGCCCAGTTTCACAGATGCTGGAATGTGCACCAACTTCTGAAGGATGGATTATTGGGGGGGGTCTTCTACGCAAGGCCTTGGCCACCAGACTCAAACACGCTTAGCGTGGAATGGCAAATAACGTGCACGATTGCAGCAAGCGAACGTTTCTGCCAGAGAAGGAATGTATTAGGGAAGCAAAGCGCCTGTGCTTGTGGAAAACGTGTGCGAGTGTTTGCCAGGGCTCTACCCTGGCACTCATTTCTGAGCCCCTGCACTTATTGTCTCAGACTGAGATCGATGATCAAGTAATGATAGCCAGAGCACCCATCAACCCCAATGAGGGCCCAGCTGTATTTTAACCCCAAATGTGTGGACACCGTGGGGAGCAGTTGTACGTGGTGGCAGCAATGGTGGGGAACTGCCCGCCCGCAGTATCACAAGCGTGCTAGAAAATATATAACCTGGCACTTATTTTCTTACAAATTAAGCACTGTAGTGTGAAGTGGCTGCTGTGTGACTCACTTAAAAGCGCTGTGGCACAAAATGCAGAACCGAGCGACGTGGGCCTGTGGTTGGCTTAGGAATGGAGTCGTGGCGTGGATACGCACACAGCAATTAAACTGCCAGCTCAGAGGCAGTGCCACAAGAAGGCAATTCTAGACAATGGCGCAACCACAAAATGGCCGAGTTGGACCCAAAAAAACCCATCAAATCTGCACCCAGGGCATGGGGAGCCAAAGCGACACTTGCCTGGGTTGGCATGAATCCCGGTGTGACATTTTGACACATATAATAACAAAATGTGATCGGATCTGCCGCCCGTGCCTGTTGTGGGATTTAGGTAAGAGTCAGGAAAGAATTACTCAAGGCCACTGGCTTCGCGTACTCCTCCGATACCCTCACAGACGAGCCGTCGCTCCTCTATAGGAAAATATTCTCACTGGTTTTGGCCACAAATCTTGATCATCTCTCGTTTTCCCTACTTCGCGACTCCTAAATGTCTCACGCGGCAATGAAGGCCTAAAGCCTACTATACCCGGGTTGCGTCCTTCTGACCACCTGGGAAATTCCACTGCAGTATTCCCACGGGGCCCAGCCCACATACCCCCGTTCTGAAGGCCCTCCACCACTCCCCGCATTTTACTTCACTGTCCTACCCGACCCCGCGTGGACCAGGGTCAGTCAGCTGCAGCCAGATTAGTGAATACTGTAGATTCCTCCCTTCTGCGACACCCCGCTGGGGAGACTTCTGAAATGTTGGTTTACACACAATACCGGCAAGTACAAATTACTGGAAACAGTACGCACAAAATATAAACGAAAACAATACAAAATAATAACTAAATGTTTAATTGTACAGCACCACAGTACTCACTTTTCCAAATCAACAAAATTCTAACCAAATACATTTGTTTTTAAATGTGGTACTGGCATAATAGGGGAACGGGAGTAAACCCTAGTGAACTCAGCAACCCTCTTTTGCACTTAGCCAATTCCATTTGTTAAGATATACCTGAAAAAACCATGAATCATCTTGCACCCCCTTCCTCCCTCTCTTGCACTACTTGCCTTCTGAAAAACGTTACCACTTCCGGGTCAGAAGTGGTTTTCTTTCCGTTTTCATCCCCGATTTCATTAAACATTGAAGGCGGGTTCTTTTTCAAAATAATGTCGCTGTCCTACGTCCAGTCTAGTTATTCCTAGTCCTGTTTGCCTCGTTATCTGCAGTATTCTTGATTTTTGGGGAGTTCTTTTTACTGGTACCAAGCCTGGCTTCATAATGTGAGCAGAGGCATTGAGATTGCAACACGGCATTGTTTAGACATGTTTATATCCCATTCATGGAAATACTGTGCCCAGATGACGGGATTCCGAGTGGGCGACCACCGTCTGGGTGCCAGAAATGTCCCCGTCATGCCTTCCAATTAGTCATGAGGGGTTGGTTAGTCATGTGCAGAAGGAACTCGAACTTTAGCCGTGAGCCACCACATGCTTAGCAAGGAGATGTGTCTCTGTGGAAGGTTAGTCTACTCTGAACCCGGGGGACCAGACTTCTAAATCATGGCTCGCCCACTTTAGCAAAAGACTGGGAGATCCTTGGCAAATCCCTTCATCCTCCCATACCTTAGTCCCCCCCCATGTATCAGCATTGCAAGGGATTGGAAACATGGCCAAGGCCAGTTCTAAAGCGGGAGAGGAGGGGTGGTCTAGTGGCTAAATTGCTGATTTTAAAACAAGAGACCTGGCTCCTAATCCCGCCTGCAGCCAGCCCACGACCAGAACTTGTGTGACTCTGGGCAAACCACTTTTTCTCGCTGGGATGAAACTGCAAATACCTGTAAAATGAATACGCACACATGAATTGTCCGGTGTGGTGCTAAATACTGTGGTGATGATGTGATCACATTACAAAAAAGGCAACCCCTTCAGGCTGAAGACAACCCATGAAAGGGTGGCAGAAAAATAACAGAACTTTGAACTTAATTATCATGTATTTTTAAATGTTTCTACACATAAAAAAGTACATTTCCAAATTCAAATGTAAACATAAACGAAGTATTATACATACAATGCATCTAAACAAATCCTACGGTCGAAGGATGGATCACAGATTTATAAGAATTTAGAAAAAAGTGCTTACATACCCCACAGACTAGTGCAAGAAAAGTGCATAAAGACTGCCACACAGTGACATTTACAATTTGTGACAAACCCATAAATTGCATTTGAGGTTCAAAATACAAAACACAACCCCCAACTTGGTCCAGCAGGGCAGTATGTTGGGATCAAGTGCAAAAACATATCACGTATTTACAAAAAATATTCAAAGAAAATACACACATCATACAAAATGGTTCTGAACTAAATCATTGAAATGTTTGCCTATACTTTTTTTGGTATGCGTCTGCGTAAGATCCTAAGTTTCGCGTCAATGAAACGATTAATTAGAAACACATCTTCATCAGGACACAAAACTGAATTCATACGTTCTTAGTAACCATCCCACTAACGAAGCTCCCAACAGGGATGAGAAAAGCAGTTGGTACTATTCAAACCACCCAATGCAATGTCCGATTTGTGCCCAACAACTTGTTGGTTCCATTGGGAATCAATGTCCACAACGCTGTGCTGCTCTTTACTCCAACCACACCCACAACAAGATGGCAAAAGTGAAGTCTCGTCACGATGAACGGCTGCAAAGCAGTTTCACTCACCGGCTACTTGATGCATGTGATCCCGACCCACTCGCCACGCCATAGCCACCTGGCTCCTAATCCTGCCTTCAGCCTTAGACCAACAATTGTGTGATTCTGGGCAAACCACTGTATCTCCCTGGGACTCAATGGCAAATATTTGTAATACAAATATGCACAAAAAACATTCATATTACATAACTGTATGTGCCGCTTAGTGCTGTGCTGGTAGCAGGATCCGGAACCCCTTCACACACCATCACAATTTGGTTTTGGAAACACAGTACTTGCTATTGTGACAAATCACTAGACGTCATCACTTCTCCCTGAGGGGGAGCTCCTTCTAGGAGGCCAGGGAGGTGAGGCCGCTACCCGATAGTGCCTGTAGGGGTGGTACACAATGGGAGGATCTCATGGAGAGAAACTCCTCCTCTGGGGACAATGACAAACATGGCTATAGCGTGGGTGTGGCCACAGTGACAGTGGTTGAAGTCATCTTCCTTGTGGCCGTACTCGGCAGGAGAGTGAACCAAGTGGGCCAAACTCAAGAAGTGGAGAAGCCTGAGTCTGGGGAAAATGACTTTTGGTTGTAGCCCCGGATAGAAGCTCAGGGGTTAATACCAAAAAGGTTAGCTAGCCCCGAGTCCCGACAGTCCCAAAATGAGCATATCCCCAGATCTTTTCCAGACCTAGCCACATCCCCCGATGACATCTAGGGAGAACACAGTATATCCACCTCCCAAACACCCCTCCTTACCCTATACGTAATGCACACCCCAGTACCATACCACCCACTGTAAACTGGTAGTACTAGTACTGTGGCGAGGAGGAGATTCAGAGCCATGAAGATCACAACAAGAACTATGAGTGAGCATTCTAGTGGTTAACAAACAGCAATTGAGGATCTGGAAATAAAAAACAAAGAAGGACGGCAGAAGTGGTTGAATCCAGCCAAAGGAAGCATCAGATGCAAATGATCTCCAGTGCGGGAGTTCTGAATTCTGCCCGGGAACCGACACAGAACGGAGGATGCTGGTGGGGAGCCGCAAGACTTCCTGGAGGGCTTCGCAGGAGCAGAGCTGCATCAACTGCTCAGAAGAAGGGAAGCTGAGCAGCTCGAGCACAGGAGACGCCAGACAACCACAAATGCCGCAGAGAGGAGACTAATGAAGCAAAGAGGCAGAGTCCAGCCCCAGCAAACTACTGAGCCCCGAAGCAAGGTCAAGGAGGGTTGGGGATGCCGAAGGGGGCAAAGAGACAATTACCAGGCAGGCGGATGCATATCCCTCACAGGCTAATAGTAAACAGTCACATACAGGCTCATACGAGAAGCAGAAAGGTGCTAAGGTGGCACACAAGACATATAACAAGGGTAGGGGAATCCCCAATAAGCAGAGAAGATGGGTCTGAGATCCTTAACAGTGACACAGAGGCAAGCCATCTTCCTCTTGGCAGTACTTGGCAGGAGAGTGAAACAAGTCTGCCAAATCATCAGAGCAGAGAAATGTGTGTCTGGGACCCACACCCAAACCAGGAGTAAGCTAGAAGTCATCTTCCTTGTGGCCGGACTCAGCAGGAGAGTGAACCAAGTGGGCCAAACTCAAGAAGTGGAGAAGCCCGAGTCTGGGGAAAATGGTTCTAATTGCACTGTGTTGCTGTAAATCCTACAGGTGGATCTAAGAGACCAGGGTAAGGAAGGCATTCCCCCTGGGCACAGTGGACTGTGAAATCCAAGATACCAGAAGAAGGGAGCCATTCTCCTGGTAATGTTGCACTTGAGAGAAGGACCAAATAGCCTGAGGAAGGGAGTCAATCCACCAGGCTAGGGAAAAGCCAAAGCCAAGAGAAGAGAGACATTCTGTTGGCTAAAAGGCAAACAAATCATGAAATCTTCAACCAGGGAAAGGGAGTCATTCCGCCTGGCACGTGTGGTGAACTTTCAGATACCAAGTGTTAGAACATCGGATCATAATTTTGAGGGCATTTTAACCAGGAGATGGGAGGCATTCTACCTGGAGAAAACCATTGGAACTTGATAGTGCTTCTTGGCCAGGGAAAAGGATTAATTCCTCATGGTTAAGAACTTGCAACCAGAACTGTGCTGCCTTGTCCAGGAGAAGGGAGTCATTCTCCTGGACCAGGAACATTGACGCAACCTTCTAGTTTAGTTATAAGTGTAAGGGGCAGAGTTAGAGTTTTGACACAGGACAGTGGACTCACTAAGTTACAAGGACATTCTGATAGACCTATTATAACCTTAGTTGAGGCAGGGAAACCCCTCAGAGATGGGGAGAGTTAGGTGTTCTCTTTATCTTCTTGTTGAATAAAAGTCTACAGCAATCACCAAGTCTCCTCCTTCTGCACCCTTACACTATGTATGACAATTAAACAAGTTTCTCCAGCTATGATACATTTTCTTGTTAAAGCTCTCCTCTGCTCATTACGGCTAGCTCTGTGCTTGATCAAATACTTAAATAATGTGTTTTTATTAATTGGGTGCTATGTAAAAAAGAATACATGACAACAGAGCTCAACCTGGACGCACCTTGAGTATTGTACTGTACAAGTCTCCTTGCGCTCTCATGCACAAACTGTACACCCCAAAATCACACAACATGAAAGAGATGCAGTTAGAATAATGTAGGAACAAGGACAGGCATTAAATATCCAGGTGCACAGAAGGTACTCTATGCCCACAGAGGCCAACTGTTATAGGCCTCAATTGAACTGATCATGCCAATCGATTATAGGTTAAACCAAAACTATTGATGAATTGGTCTGTTCTCAAATTTTACCAGAATTTTCTGGATGCTGCCAAGCCACGGCGTCTGCAAACTATTAACCAAAGTTGAATCCAGCGCTGGATTCCATCAACATCCATCCAGTGCTCGATACCAGGAATCGATTCCTGGAATGATGTTATGTTAAAATATGTTTATAGTTCATCTATTTAGGTTTCTTATCGCTGTCATTGTACCCAGATACCGGAGCGCATTAGGGTTCCACTATGCTCTACTAAGGAAGCAACACTGAGCGCTCTAGTTTATTCAAGCATGGCGGCCTCCATGGCACCATCCAAGATGGTGATGTATACGTTAAGCAGGGGTGATGCTGCCCTGTGTCGCAACACTTCAGGCGTACCTGCAGCTAGATGTTACCCATTTAGTGTGTGTTCTTTGCTTCTGCTCGCAGTAAGTCTCCTCACATTACCAGTCTACTCTTGATTCCAGGTTCCCCTGTTTTTTGTTTGCCTGACTCCTTACTATCTGGGAGGTGTTGCCACGAAGTACCCTACACCTTTTCGGATTTCAAAAAGCTGCCAGAATCATTGGGGATTTTTCTTCCTCTGAGGGTTTCCCTCAAACTGGACCCAAGAGCATTGGGTGGGGGGCTTTCGGGTATCTGCTTTTTTGACAGGTGGCAGGCTGACCTTTACAGGGATAGGCTATGCCTCTTACCATCACAATATTGGCGAGATCTCTGGTAACACCAGCCACTATCAGAGGCAGTCGACGTACAAGAAAATCATACTTTTACTGTTCATTAGATGTTGTATTTTGTGTTTTTGTCTTCCTTTGGAGAGATATGATATGATGTGGCATTTATAACGTGCCTGTAAACAAGTGTTTCAAGGTGCGACAAGACAAGCAGTGGGAACAAAGAGAGGACAAAATAACAATCTTACTACACCTTTGTCATTCAGATTGGGCAAGTGCGGGAAAGACGAAAGGGGAGAAGTGCCTGGGGAGTGGAAGAGGGAAGTGCAGTTAACTCACAAGTGCAGCCAGCGGGTACCTCATAAGTGCAGAGAGAAGGGACTGTAGGGTTGCAGATACAGACCCTTAAGGGCCCGAGTTCAGAGGGTGACCAGTGTGCAGAGCAGTCAGGTGCATCAGCAGGTGAGAGGAAAAGAGAAAGCGGAAGCGAAAAGGAAGGTCTTTAGTTGCTATTGGAAGCAGAGGTGGTTCTGCTCAAGTTTGAGGGAGGCAGGGAGGCTGTTCCAGAGGGAGGCCCCAGCCTACTTGGAGAAGTGTCTGACCCTCAGAGAGTTGGAGGTGGATGAGTGGATAGCTCCTGAAGGAAGATGTTTTGGAAGAGAAAGTTGGAGGTAGAGTGGTCCCAGGCCCCAGAAAGCCTTGTGGACGATGCAGAGTGTTTTGAACTTGATCCTTGCAGCCACGGGAGCCAGTGAAGAGATTTCAGAGCTAGAGAGATACGATCCCTGGGCTTGAGGCCAAGGACAAGTCTTGCGGTCCTGTTCTGGATAAGTTGTAAAGGTCGAGGAGTAGAGGCAGGAAGATTTAGAAAGAGGCTGTTGCAATAGTCAGCCTAGCAAAGACCAGGGCTCTGGAGAAAGTAAGCTTCTGGGGGAAAGTGAGAAAAGGAGGGATACCTCTGAGGAGGTGCAGCTGATAGTTTGACTTCTTATAGACATCAGAGATGTGAGGAGATAAGGAGAGGGTGGAGTCAAAGATGACACAAAGGTTCTTAGCCTCACAGGAAAGAGCTGGAAGAGGGCCTAGTGTGGGCGGCCAGTGAGAGAGAGAGTAAAGGAGGGAGCGTGTGTCCCAATGAGGAGTATCTCAGTCTTACTGGGATTAAGACACAGATCATTGTTGGGACACCATTCCTGAATTTCAAACAGTTGTGCTTGACCCTCAGACAGGGGAGATTGCTGGTGTGTGCATGTATGTAGATTTCTTGTATAGTGTTTAACGCTACCTTCAGGCCATTTCTAAGTGATGTACAAGGACAGGGATGGGGGTGCGAGGCAAGGGAAGGGGTTGGGGGGCAAGGAATGTGACTAACTATAAAGAAATCCAAGAAACATCTCTGCAAAATACCTGCTGTTAAACCACCATTTATATAATATATATATATTTTACATATAAAAGTTTAAGGATGTCAGTGGAAACCATTTGCAATCCTGCCCTTTTTTTCCACTAGATGGCAGCATGGTGAAAAGCACACAGAGGCTGTGCAGGTTGGATGACTTGGGCAGAGAGAAAGCACAGAGATGACGCAAAGGCAGCAGCCAGAGACACGCGGTATCTTCTACATTGCTAAGTGTGCAAGTGTCATTCTGTGCATATGCTCCAAGGATCTTTTTCCTTTCCTCAAACTAGGGTTTTGTCTATTTTCCATTTTCAATTCTTCGCCCGTGTGCTACCTCCCAACCCCTCGCTTATCCACACATGGACACCCATCCTCCAATCCCCATCAACAAACCCTTTCTCAGACCCCCGGCTTCTTTTCCCCATTTTGACACAGGAAGTGGTAATGCAATTGCGGTGTGAGGGAGATTTTGCTCCTTTTCGTTTATTTAGTCTTGATTTATACAGCACCAACAGCAAATCAGAGTTACTTAGTGTCGTGGTGCCCCAAGTGGGAAGCGGGGAGGGAGACAAGAGAAGGAGGGACACCATAAGACAGAGGTCTTCAAACATTTTCATACTGAGCCCACCCCTGGGGTAGAAATATTGTTTCTGGGCCTCCCACCTAGGGTTGGCCCCCCATAAGGGGTCCACAGGATGCCAGGGGGCTCCAGGCTCTTCAAAATATAAGCCGACTTTTTATTACTTATATTTTCTATTAAAAGCAGTCACCGTAACCCTTTTTGTTATGTTAAAAAAAGTCATCTTAAACCCTTTTTAAAGATTCTGGACCCGCCTAGGCCTCCTTTGGACCCCCCAGGGGTGCCAGCCCCCCAGTTTGAAGACCACTGCAGTAAGCGGATCAAATGCAGGTCTTAATACATTCAGATCAGTCACGCTGAGGCATAACCAGGATTGTCTAACAAGTGGGGCCTGAAGCTGAAGTAGTTGTGCCCACCGCAGTGTCATTAAGTGCCAAGTGTAAAGTGGGTATTTACAGATTTTGGGTGGACCTTGCCCGCTCAGGCCCTACCCTGCCTGTGCCTAAGAGCAAGGAGAAGCAGGGCAAGGTGCAAGTGCGAGCAAGAGCTAAGCAAGTGCAGAAGGGATGGATCCGTGTATTATGGAGGAGCAACAGGGCTGCAGGTCCAGACAGAAGAAAGCCCACGCCAGGAGAAAGCAATCATTCATCTAAGCAAAGTCTGGGCATCCGTGCAATACCCAAACGGGGGGCACCTGCGCCATGCTATTTAGCTTTTAATGTTATGATTATCAAGTTATTAATGGGGCACGGACCTAACTTACCGAGCGCTGTACAATCATAGGCGGAAGAACAAGGTTCGGGGGCAGAGAAATAAGGGAGTGGGGATGTAACAGGGGAGGGAGGGCAACAGTCAGCAATGGATCTACAGGTAACCAGCGGAGGAAACAGTGGGGATCAGATCACCCAGAGAGCTGGAGGGTCATTCAGGCGGGCATGCTATTAGTTTTATCCTGAACCGTGAAAAGCTCACCTCTTGCTGTTTGTCGGGTAGAAGTTCCGCGGGATGAAGCAGGCGCTTTTCTTAGAAGTAGCCATTGACAGGTTACTTTTATTTTAAATCAATTAGAAGCAGCAATCCCACCTCCTCGCTCCCCCACCACCCCCCCAATGCCAGAACCGGTTCCGTAATGTAAGGTTCTTCTGAGTTCAACGTGTATTGACTAGCTCACTATGTATGCCTGCATGAGTGCACATTATGTATTTATTTATTTTAATTCTTGATAAGAGTGCCAAATCGCCCGCAGGCCTCACAGCGCACATAAAACAAGACAAAACAATCAGGTACACTCAAAGGAGCTAGATCAGGGAAAGAGCTGAGCGAAAACTAGGGAGCAGTAAAGAGGTAGGTCCTCAGATTCTTCTTAAAGTCAGCCGGGGAGGTGGAGGTCTTAAGGTAAAGGGGTAGAGAGTTCCACAGGACTGGAGCGATGGCACTGAAATTTGCCTTACCAAATTTGGCCAGGCGAAAGCGAGGCTGACAAAGCAGAACCTCTTCAGTTGACCTGAGTGATCGTATGCATGCATGTGTGTGCAAGGAGTGTGCATGTAACATATGTGTGAATGACTGAGTGTATGATGTATGGGGGGGGCTGGGTGCGCATGTAAATGAGCGAGTGTATGGTGAATGGGATGTTTAAATGAGTGAGTGGGTGTGTAATTGTGTGTATGTGCGCTTCGGTGTAATGCTAAGCCACTACCATTCAATACTTGAGCCCCAAACCAGACAACCCTTGGGGTAGAACAGAGAGGAGTGGTGGAACCTTCAAGTTTGCCCCACCCACTTTCAGAAGTGGCCACTACCATCAACAGTAGCCCCCCTCCCCCAAATGTAGGTTTCATGGACCCCTGATGGACACGACAAGAAGTGTGTCTCACTCTTTGATTCGGCCCCTTCATTTTCCAGTCATTATTTATTTCCATTCTCCCTGCAGTTTTGGCGGGGAACTGGTGGCGGGGGAGGGGGCATAGCAGGACCCACGTGGCACTGCCGGCCACGCTGCTTTTCAGAGCAATTCTTCAGCAATAACAGGCGCGGCCCCGCTGCGCCTTTCAGAAGGCCCTGCAAACATCCACGTATATAGATAGAGCTGCTACGGGGAGGGCCGAGTGGGGGGGAAGGGTCTGACAGCCCTGACCCCCCGCTCTGAACCCTGGGCGCGCTTTGTAGAGCTGTATTGTGGCGGCATGACAGATGCAGGGCCCGGACCGCTTTTGTCCCGGCCTCGAACGGCTGTGGCCTGACAACCTGGGTAACTCGAGGGGAGCAGGCGCCCCCTTTCAAAGGAGAGGGGTCAAAGGGGTCGGGTTTTGGTTTTAAGACCTGGGTTGGATGTGAATCCAGTTCACCGTTAATGCTTTAATTAACAGGACTTGCGTTAGCACCAGCGAGTCCCTTGGGGCATTTGACTTTAAAAGCATCAAGTTCTTAGCGGAGCTAACATGATACCGGCCTGCTATACCGCGCCCATCACCAGCCTAGTGGCCTTACAGCGCCAAGGTTTGTCATGATAGTGGGGTGTTGGGTCCCTAACTGGCGTGAACCAGAGCATGGTGGAAAGGAAATGGAGTCAAAGGGATGAGAGGCTAAGAGAAGCAGAAGTGGGATAGAAATGAGAGTGTTGAACGGCACAATGGGTTTGGGGGTGCATGCGCGTTATGTTATGTTAATGGTATTTATGAAGCGCGACCTCCACCGCGCGGTATCTTGGCGCTAAACGTACAGGAAGCAGTCAACCAGTAAAGCCAAAGGCTAAAAAAGAAAAGTCTACAGAGAGCAATGGAACAAGAGATAGTTTCCAATGGCACGAAGAGTCACCGGAAGATAGTTCCACAACATTGCCGCGGCTACAGAAAAGGCCCAGCCACCCGTACGAGTCCTTCGAATACGAGGCACTTGGATATTATAAGTTGCCTGCGAATGAAGCAGCCAACCGGGTACATAAGAGCAAAACCTATCACTAAGGTATTTGACTCCCATCCCATGGAAATGCCGATACACCAGACATAAGGATTTAAATGGAATCCTCTTGTCAATCGGAAGCCAGCGAAGCTGACTCGGAAAGGGTGTTGTAGTAAAAGTGCGTGTGTAATCATTGGCAGTGGTTCAAATGCATGTTGATAGTTAATAAAAGGGCATGAAACCCCGTCCGTGATGCCGAGCAATTTTATGTGAAGGCAGTTTGTAGTGCAGCGATTGCGTGGTACTAGAATTAGTCAGTGCGTGGTTGTGCGATAGACTCGAGAAGTGCTCAGTACCCTTGAAGTCTGAAGGCTTCTTCACCAGAAATGTTGTAAACGCTCCTCCCGCTACACTAGGAGTATCATTTGGGGGTGCCAAGCTGCCTGACAAAAGCACCCGAACCAAGAGTTGGCAGTGTAAAGGTGAATGCAGAGAACACAAAAGGGGAAGTAGGGGGGTAGGGTGCAAGGCTAATTCTCAATCCTCCCAAAGCTATACCTGCTTAGCAAGTAGGCGAGGGATAATTTGTCATTTGTGTAGCACCTTTGCCAAAATGCTGCACACAGAACATTATGATTATCGAACCAAGGTTACTACTCATTTAGGAACCTCAGAAGGAGGGGGTACACTATCAAATTCTACAAACACGTGCCCACCCAATGATCATACTGCAGCTCCTTGGGCCTGGGGACTCGTTTTTTCCTAGATTCACATTTTTACTTTGTGAGACAAAACGGAATCATGAAACAGAACCCGCCCTTTTGGATCTAAAAATCCAAATGGACGAAATTAAAGACAAGGGCAACCTGGCCATCCTCCTCTTACTTGATCTCTCAGCAGCTTTTGACTTGGTCAATCACAAAGTCCTCTGTCAACACCTCTCCTCAGCTGCCAGTTTCTCAGCCAAAGCCATAGCCTGGATAGAGTCCTTGCTATCTAAGCACACAATGAGAGCATTCTCTACTTCTGCGGTAGCCCCCCAAACTCCAGTCACCTGTGGGGTGCCACAAGGCTCATGTGTCTCACTGACACTATACAATATCTTTACTCAACATTTCTAGACGACTTGGGTGTCACCTACACAAATTATGCGGATGACACCCAGATCCTCCTATATATCTCTGGCGACTCATACCAAACCACCCAGGCATGGATGGCACAACACGGACTAAACCTAAATGATGAGAAAAAAGGTACTGCTGCTCCTCATTGTGATGCTGGAAAAGCATTGGAGGGACAGGGCCTCCCTGTCCTTGTCCTGTAGTCCTTTTTCATTTGTGTTCTGTATTGTTTTCTGCCCATGAGTCCAGGTGGGACTAATGTTTTTTTTTAAAGTGCAGTATTAAAAAATGAGAAGATTTTAAACATTGGGTTTTTCGTTAGGCATTCACTAATTCTTAAGGGTTCGTAATAACACTGTTGTTATTTTCAATAAGCTTTGTTGGAATATATCGTTGTAGTTTGCTTTTAAGCATGCAGAGACTTTCGAAAAACAAGCTTTCACCTGCACACGACCCCTCCATAACCAAGTATTCACTCTTATTACAGAGTTAGCAAGTCTTATTGTTCACTGGTTTGCCAGGATTCAAATCCGAGACCTTCAAAAACATGTCTCACCATTCACGCGACCACTCTGATACCAAGTATCTTTGCGCGTAGGATCAAACACTTGCATATCGGAGAAACTCACTGATTGCTTCGATGCGAGTTTCTGCAGCGCAGATCTTCCGGCCTTCTGGTCTTTGCTTCAGGGCTCCACCTCCTGCCCCTCAGGCACTCCTGGGTAGGCGTCTGGCCCCAGGAGAACAAGCACCTCGAGCAATAGAAAACAGGGGAGCCTTCCAGCACGGATCCCCTTTCACACCTCTCTTGGTTCCACAGAGTCCCAGCTCCCAGACCGTTCTTCTCTGAACTATAAGCGTGCTGCACACAAACAGCTCCTCGCTGTTCTTCTTGGCCTCTATGCTACTGCTACTGCTGTAATTTCGCTGCCACTGCTCCGGTCACCACTTCCCATCTCCTTCTCATTTTGTGGGGCTTCTTATACACCTGCAGCCCCTTAAGTGCTTCTACTTTTTGCATAGACTTGCATAATAGCCTGGCACTTAAGTTAACAGGCTGCATCCCCCCAATTAGCCCTGCCTTACCATGATTAAGGGAACATGCCTGACCTCTACTGCTCTCACCAGGCTTCTTCCTCGTCCCAGTACCGAAGTGCTGAAAGCAACTCCAAGTTGCCTCTTCCTCGTCTCAGTACTTTTTGTAGTCCTTTATGAGGAAGTCAGGGGAGTTGGTTTATAATACCCCATGAAGATGGGGGAAGGGTTGAGTTGGTCATTAGTAGGAAAAGGTGGATAACATGTCTCTCCCAATGGTATCCCACTCCTAATCCCCCTAGACCCTCCACCGAGGTGATCCTCCCTTGCTTGTCCACCCCCAGGTTCGGGATCAAAAATCGATGGCCTTTCCCCAGCCACCTGCGCAGGGGAACCCTGAGGAACAGGAGTGAAACACTCGGGTTTCACACAGAAAGCACCTCTTCTTGTAACATTCTTACTGGGGAGCCTGGGGTAGGATTCACCTAGTTTGTTCCGAGATGGAGTGAGAGAGGAAGGGGTTTTGTCCTTAGGCCCCCACAACCAGTCAGACAGTTATTAGACAGAAGGGGTTACCTAGCTCTAGTGTCCATCCCAGGGTTTAGGGATACCTTGGGAGGGCTCCCATAGGGAGCCCCATCTCATGTATTTCAATAAAAACCCTTGAACTATCTTTGAGAGTTGGTGTGTTCTTGAGGCAATCTGCGACAGCCCGCAATAAGCTGCACTAGGAAGTACACAATCCTATGAAGGAGGAATCGAGCACACAGATGTCAGATCACAAATATTCAGATTATGTGGTGATAGTGTTGGAAAGTGCTGCGGCCGCTGAGCAGGATTTGCTGAAAGCCGTTTTCCATAAGCGGCCAGGATATTTCAAAAGGCTGTTGGCCTTTTCCATTCTTTGGTTATCCCCTTGCGCAACATTTATAGACATGGCAAAAAACACCACCACACACGTATCTGTAAAGCAAACTGGCTGAACAAGAGTCTTAATGGCTCAAAGCCTCCATTGGAAAAATAGGACAGTCATTTGGGTTGTATCATGTTTATTAATACATGGATACAGTGCTCGGGTGCATGCATGCACCGCTCTTATCACTACACCTCAGAGTACAAATAGCTAAAATATCGGAGCGGAATGGCTTGCAGCAAGCACTCAACTGGAACCGTTACTTGGATTTCTTGCGCCATCCATCAAGTGGCAAAGACGCAAGCTTGCCGGTCTTCTTTTGCGGGCCGTTTAATACCTATAATGGCATGTAAGATTAACCGTTAAACGCGAACCTATAAAGAATGCCTGGCTGGAGCACGCACTATCACTGTTCCTAAAGGTTCAGGGGGCCATTGTGGAATGAGCTGTAGTGCAGACATACACAAGGAACTTGCTTAAGGTTTGGACCTTGCCACACGACTCAATAGCAAAGGGTGCGGCCCCTGCAGATTAGCCATGCCCTGCCACTTTGGTCATCCACCACCAAATGGTGTTCTAGCCAGAGCAGTGCCACATGTGAGCCTTCCATGGGCAACATGCGGGTATACCATGCGCATGTCAAGTGGAAGAAACCATCTGTGGGAGAGGGACAATGTGGCCATTGCTTGGTTCTGGGCAGCCACAAACTGCTGTGGTAAAATGGGCCTCTTGGGCCTACATTAAATTAGCCGGTCAATAGCACAGTGAGTTGAACGCTCGCCCACCCCAATATCTGTGCACAGCCTGCTGTGGCAGGTCCGAATCCCGGCATGTTCAACTCAGCCCTTCATCTTTCCGGGGTCGATAAATGGAGTACCACTCTGTGGGATAGTAATGTCATCTGTTATTTCAGGGATCTGAGTGAGACCCAAGGGTGTGTAGCGCTATATAAGAAATATATATTAATATTACTGTTGTCCAATGATTGCCCCCAACGTCCCCTCCCCAAGTTCTCTCTGCCGTCTCTTGACAGACCTGCAGTATCACACACCAACCACATCAACGCAAAACTAAAGACATCAAACTGGGAACCAAAAAACGATTTTCAAAGAACAATAAGCATTGCATACTCTACACTGTGAAAAGACAAAACGACAGATCAGTAAAACAAATATAAACTATTTTATATGGATTAAATATCTGATTTAAAAAAAGATAAGATACATTTTTTTCTGCCAGGGACCTTTTGTGAGTCTTCAGAAAAAGAATATTCTTTAAAGTTTATTAGAACTCATTCCAGGGTATCCCAAAAATGACACGGGGCAGGGGCTTCCTATTGATTGACAGGGCAGAGGTGATAGAACATTAGCCCTTCAGACAGGCCTTTAAAGCAGGCTGAACGGCCAACCTGCTGCCTTCGCCATGTCATGCCAAAGAGTGGCAACTCATCACTGCGGAGACTGGGGCAGGCTTAAAGGCTACTGCTTGCGTTAAGAGCACAGAGGGACCGCCGATAGGACAACATTTTTACTTGGTTCCCTCTTTTGCCAGATAGTCAAAGGTTTAAAGTAGGAAAGGCAGCATTGAGGGTGAATTGCAACAGCTTCATCTGGCAAGTTATACACGGATTTAATAATGGGGACTACAGATTAGAAGCAAACAGATAACGACAGCAGAAAACTATGTTGGTTTAAATGTCCAGAAAGGGAGCCAACAAATTCTCACTCAAAGTGGTGGACCTCATGCTTGCTTCCATGAAAGCATCATCAAGCTAGCGCCACGGAGAGGACTAAAGAGCAGAAAAGCAGCTGGAAAAGAAACAGAGCCCAGAACAAGCAGGGTGAACTTTACCGGGAAACATTCCAATTTGCTCATTCCATCCCGCGTGGTTCGCGACTCAAGCCGTTTGATGAACCCATGAACAGATCAGATCAAAATGTAGCCCTCCCAGAAGAGATGGTCTCACGTCACTAAAATGTTACCTCGTGGCAAATGGGAAGAGTAAGATGAAGCCCCTTCGAGTCCAGGGGTCTGCAACCTGAGACTCTCTAGATGCTGTGCACTACGACCCACATAACCCCCTCACAATCATTTGTATTGTTCATTTATAATGCGCTTAATACCAGCGAGTGGTTTCTAAGCGCGGGATCAGGATTTGAACCTGTGTGGCACCGCATAGTCTAGCTTCCAAGACAAACGCGTTGCCCCTGAACTATCCTTCCTTCCATTGGCTACTCTAGCTGGGGCTGATGGGAGGTGTAGGCCAAAGGATCTGGCGGGCAGCACGCAACCTACCCGCGTGCCAGTCCTTGCTCGTTTCCACTGCTTGGATGTTCACGCGCATCCTTCTGCTCGGCAACAAACATTTCAATACACCCCGCACTTGTAATTATTTTTCACGCTGTAGTCGACATCTGACGATAGAACAACACTTCGCTCAGCAGATGGTTAGCGCTTTTAGGATACCCGGCGGCTCATCTTAATTCTTCTTACGGTTTCCAGCAAAGCCCTTTCTGGCCAGCTGCACAATCATCAGCTTTTACTTAAGCAAAATGCCAAGGCCGGTTCTGGGCACATTAAGAATCCTGAGCTTTTAGTAACACCCTACAGAAGCGGGAGCATCACCAGGGATGACACCAGGGAAACATAGAATATTTCAGGCCCTGCCTCCATTGCGGATCTTTTTCACACCTTCATAACCTAGGAGAGGGATATGCTCACAGCGGGCTACGTACCCTGGCATTATGGGCGCCCTCAACTCTAAAACACAAACCATGAGTTGAGTTTACAATGCAACTCTCATCATCATCAGTTGTTTGTATAGTGCCTTTCACCATTGGTATGGTCCCAACGCGCTGTAGGTTGAACGTCCTCAAGGGACCGGAGTCCAGGTATGGGAACATTCACCAGAGAAGTTTAGAATACAGGTGTGCATTTTAGCCAAAGTGAGGTTAGGTAAATTGCCTGAAAAACAGTTGTGCATTTAGCAAGAATTAAGGACGGCAGCAGCGTCGTCATCAGAGCTTGTGGAGGGTCTATGCACCACACCCCCATCAGTCTCTGCTGCACAAGCATGAGCGCAGGGCAAAGGGCAAAGGCAGGGAGCAATTGTGCTGTCCCTTAACCGCAGTTTCACCATTTCCACTTGGCACGGCAATACCTCTTCCCCCGATTCTACCAGCCAATGCCACCATTGAGTACCGGGCAGCGGTGCACAACAACGCCGCGTACGGAGAACCGGGCCATTATTAGCATGCAGGACACCTCAACATGCCCTGCGTATATATCTGCCGATGCCAATGGAGGACAGAAAATAGGCCAGATGACAATTTCAGATCCAAAATGTGCTGGGTCAGCATAAATGAATGGGAGAAAGACAGGGTGAGCACTCAACAGAGGCGCAGAAAGGGTACAGATGTTAATGACACTGCGGCGGGCCCAACTACCTTAGCTTCAGGCCGCACTTGTTAGACAATTCTGGCTGTGCCTATGGCGCTCAAGTTCCAGAACAGGAAATGTCACCACTGATTAAAGGCACCACTTTGTAAAAATCCCACAGCCAAAGTGAATGGCCATACTCTGAAAATGAGGGCACTGCTACCTTATTGGAGAATGTGTTGCTGCTGGATACGCCCTATTCTTTGCAAACACGGGTGCAGCAGGCTTTTGTAAATATGTTTACCAATGTTTGTTTAGAGCGTATTAAAAGGATCAAGGACTGCAAGGATATCCGTCAACAGCGCGGCCGGAATTAAGCTAGCGAACAAATCGCAGAAAACGGGAATGACTGGTTTCTTTACGAAAGCGCACCAAAACACATCTGGACTTAGGAGCACGGCCTTCCACTCACTCCGGCATCCTCTAAAGTCTCTGCAAAAATGTCTCCCGACAGAAAAGTTGCTGTTTTTCGCGTTCCCATACATAATGTCACCATATATAATGTTGCCAATGGTTTTTCCGGCGACATTATGTATGGGGACATTATTACCCGATACCCCTCTAGGCTGGTTCTGAACATGTAACCAGAGGAGTCGACGTCACCAGAACAACACAACACTTTCAGTGCTGGGCTTTCATTTAACAAACGAATGCATTCTGGGAGTAGTAATGTTGGTAAACAATTGGATGCAGCGCTGGATAGTGATGAAAAAAACACTACGCTCCAAGAATCGAAAGCCAACCCACAAAAAGAACTCCTCAAAATCAAAGAGCTAAAAACATGTCATCCTGTGAGAAAGACGTCATCCCAACACAAGCACTATGTGACAACATCACCAACCACCTCAGATCAAAAATAGAAACAATTGAACAGATAATCGACACAAACCCAACCACTGAAGCACGGATAACTGGTGAAACACTGATCACAGTAAGCCCTACCAGCTTTGAACCAATAAACGAAAAAACCTTCTCCACACTTATAAAGGACACCAACCTTCCAGGATCTCCAAGCGACCCGTGCCCTGTAGACATCTACAAAGAAATCCTTAACCACAAGACCCCAGCATCACACTTCCAGCACTTAATGAACCTGTCCCTAGTCCCTAATCACAGGAATAGTACCAAACTTCATCAAATCGGCATACATCAAACCACTGATAATAAAGGAAATGGAAAGTGAGGAAGTTCCCAGCAACTATAGACCTATATCCAACCTGCCTTACCCGCCAAAGATCCTGGAGAACCATCTATACAAAATCCTCTGTAACTACGTTGAAGCAAATGGAATACTAGACCACTTGCATGCTGGCTTCAAGCCAATTAGAGGAATGGAATCGGCACTCTTTCCATATGGGACGAACTTAAACAACAGCACTCAATCTGCCCTCATACTAGTGGGCACCTCAGAGGCATGCGACACAATTAGCCACACAACGCTGATAAAAAGTTTATTGGAATGCGGCATTAAAGAATCTGCACTAAGGTGGCTTTCCTCCTTCCTCACAAATCAAACTGAAATAACTTACCTACCACCTTTCACCTCAAAACACCAAAATCCTCTCCTGCGGAATACCACAAAGATCTAACCTCTACATTGCCCCCTTGATGAAATCATTCGACCCCATGGACTGACTACCTACAACTACGCAGATGACACACAACTGATCATGAAGGCAACCACGACAAAAGAACCAAACAATACCCTCAACAATTGTGACAACGAACAATCTCAAATTGAACCCGGAACAAAAAAAATAATGGTCTCACCCCCAGAGGGCAACTGAACTATCCCACAACTGGAATGGCCGCAAGGCATGGGATCCCAACCGGAAACCTCAAGTGCGATAAATAACCTAAAAATGCTCATGGAAAACTGACTATCCCTGGAACCACAAGTCAACACTATCACATAGAAGTGCTTCTATCTCCCAAGACTCCTTATGGGGATGCTTCCCTCCTACCGCTCTTTTCCACATAGAACCCTTACAATCATGCCCCTGATATTATCAGGAATCGACTATGCAGGTAGTGTCCACGTAGGAATGCCTGAAGGGCTTACCAAAAAACCTCAACACGTACAGATCAGTGCAGCCAGGATTTGCCCGACATTAATCAGAAGAGACCACATCACACCAGCTCTGAGAAGCCTACATTGGCTACTAGTAAAAAAAGCATTACATTCAAGTCCCTCTGCATTGCCCACAAATCCTTGCACAGACAAGGAGCCAGCTTTCTCCAGGCCCACATCAGCCGCTATCAACCAAGAAGAGACCCAAGATCAAGCAACAACCTCCAAATAGAGACGAAACAATAAAAGGAAATTAGGAGGAACTGCATGCTCACATCAAATTGCTAACCAACACAATGCCTGAGGAAATTAGAACCAAAGAAGACCACCTCACCTTCAGGAAACAACTACAAACTTGGCTCTTCAACTGCCAATAACCAGCACAAAGGGACAATAGCAGCGAAAGCAAAGAGGACAGAAAGAAATGCACAAAGGGACAATAGCAGAGAAAAGGGACCAGAAATGTCCCACCCCTCTCTACCCCCCTCCCAGTCATTCGCCACACCTAGAGAGATCAGCGGAGAGTAGCCATGCCTCACATTAGACAGATCTGTGAAAGACACCCCACGCGCAACATCTAGACAATCTGGAACGACCGGCCATGCAGCGCATTAAAGTCAACTACGTCGACTAACCATGAGTCACTCCAGACAGTTAGGGTAGATCAGTCACACATCACTTTCAGAAGGTTTGTGGAAACCAGCCATGTGTCACTTTAGCTGCCAATCTTACAACGCGCTGAAGCATAATTATACCGAATAATTCTTGCTCGACATCTAGAGACCAATTGGGAACAGACAATCTGTTGCACCCAGAGCAACCAGTGTGGGAAGGTAGCCCTTGGAGAGATGGCGGGGACTGCCAGAGAACCTCAGCCGGAAGTATTGGAGGGTACCACTGAGCAGCAACCGGATGAGCACTGAGGACAGAACTTGGGAGGTACAGCCGAGAGTAACCAATGCACTAACTAATCCATCCTACTCCGGCTCCTCCAACATAATTTCACAACCACAACACACGACTATGGGCTGACCAAAATACACATACCAAGCATTAACTAAAATTTGCACTCCACCACAAACTTCACAGACACTGGACCTACCATTAGACGGAACATACCAGTGCACACAATCCATAAAACACCAGTCAAACCACACACAAACGCACTGCAATACGCACCAACACAACTTCCTCATGCATACAACAAATAACCACAACACCGGGCTCCCCTTATGGATAAAACAAACTAGTGCACACGATTATACCCTAACCGCACATGATTCGCACACCAACATAAACCCTAGTACACAACCAAGGAACTGAGTCTTACCCTTACAGTTACCACAAGCCAGGTCACACAACCAACTCACACGCAAGACAACACACACATACGTCAGTTTCTCCTGGTTCTAAAACTATCCTATCCTCACTAACATACCCCGCCCCCTCTTTTGTTGCAGAGCCCCGTGAGTACTTGGAGACCACCCCTCAGTGGTAGCGGTGCAAGGTAAAAATCAACATAAAGAAAGCCCAGGCCTGGCAAAGAGTCGCCTGATGGCCCTATTCCTTGTCAACGTACTTAGTAGGAGCTGGTTGGCACATGGTTTCCTGGCTTCCCGGAGAATCACAGGAGCTCAAACTGGAAACTCTGGAATGGCTGTGTCCTGTCCTGCTGGCCAATGAAAGAGAGAGGCAGAATGTTGGGTAGTACCGAGAGCTCAGCAACTGTTGAGTGAGGGCTCTCAATGCATGTTCCAGGTGTATGTCAGCTTGGGGCAGAGCCAGCAGGTGTGCCAAGGACGGTGGGCATCTTCTTTCCTGAACATAACTTGAAGACTGTTAATGAGACGCAAGAATAAAGCCTGGATCCCTTTCTAAGCCCGCCTCCTGCGTCATCTAAGGCGCCCTGGTCGTGCATCCTAACAGAAACAGGCTGTGCATTCAATCCTGCAAAAACTACAAAGCATGTGCAGCAGAAAATATTTTCAGTGTGTAGAAGAGATCGCATGGATGGGTTTCTTTGCAAGAAAACAAAAAATATCCCTGCAGAATTATTGCCACTTGTAAATCATTCTTTAACTTATGAAAATGCATTTCCAGCAGATCCTGAAAATAATGGTCTAGGGGCGTGCCAGTGAACCAGGTGCATATATCAAAATGCCCAACATGGTCTTTGCTCTAGAAATCAATGGCAGCTGTGCCGCCTGACCATGATCGGTGGGTTAATGATGCTCTACCTTGGCTTGTGGGTCACTGGTTAATGGTCTTGCCAGGGGGGCGAGGAGGTGTGTAGTCCCTCCCTTCCACCAATTGCTATGCATTCTCAAAGGCGCCACTTTGATTCACAACCAATAAACGAAGCGAGATCTTTCAGGCCTGGGGCTGTTGCTCGTGGTCTGCCACGCAGAGTAGTGCCACCGGGCCAGGGCACGACTGCCTTATAGCATCATAGCATGGGGTGGAACTCAAAGGAGGTGGTGACGCTGCCAGTAGTTTTCTGGGCAGCCTCGGAATGTTCGGGAGTGTGGCCATCATATCATCTTACATATTTTACAGGTCCTATTACAAGTCTTTTATACTGCAACAAGCACCACTGTGGTGGTTTCACAGTCCAGAAAGTGGCACATTGTTAGGGTGACCAGACCTTCTGGTTTTCCCACGACAGTCCGGGGAAATCACTGCCTGTCCCAGAAGTTCTTTCATTTTCCAAACCCCATCCACGGATTGGAGAGCTGGCTGGCTGGCTGGCTACGGTCTCGGTTTTGCCATGTCCTGATTTCGAAATCCCAAAATCGGGTCCGGGTGCGACTTTTCCTGCGCGTAAATGGAGGCGTGAATGTTTTTCATGCCCCCATTTCCTCCCTCTTCCCAACCCAGGAGCTCTCCTCCAATGAGAGGAGTGCTCCGGTGAGCACACCCCGCTCCACACCCCCGCAACAGGCCAGCAACATAGAAGTAGGACAACAGTTTTATTGTAGGCCTACTTCTATGTCTATGGCTTGTCGAATTTTTTTTTTTTAACCTGGTCCACTACCCCATGTGCATCCATGGTCTCCAGTGAAATCGAAGAGGGGAACAAGTTGAGAGGACAGGAAGAAGCACAAGTAAAATAGGGACATACACACTAAGAATTGGAAAACTATGGGGGGGGGTTGAGGGAGAGGGTAGGTCACGGTGGAAGTAGCGGGACATGCGCAGCCCTGGGCAGTGCATCAGATGGAATGCTCACCAGAAAGAGGGGAAATAAAGCTTCTAGGGGTAAGTAGCATTTCCAGTATGGACAGCTTTTAGTACTTGGAGGGTGTACTGTAATTAGCCCGTGCATGGTGCTCCGCGCATGGTTGTGGGAATGCTTCGAGGTGCGCTCACGCCAACACATGAAATGTGGAGGTTTGCTTTCCGGCTAACATTTATAGCGCCTCGTGCCAGATTCCTCCACAATCCAACTACTGCAATTACATGTGTTATCAATGACTGCCCTTAATGGGAGCCATTTAGCTCCTGCTTGTGGCCTAGAAGTGCCTGGTTAGCTTGACACCAACAGCTACTTTTGTACTCCCCCAGGCCAACTTGCGACATTAACCATCAGCGTTTGTGAATGTGTGTAAAGGAGCATCTAGAAGGCCCGTAAGCCTTAATGGCTTGTAGATAATTTGGGCAAAGGGTTATAGTTTGCCTCTCACGTGGAAGTTAGACTTAGTTGCAACTCATAACCTACCAACTCCTCATTCCCTAGAGGTAGCTCCTATGTACCGGTTGATGCTGAATACCCCAAACCTGCTTTTAGCTCCTGCAGCCGCTGTGTGAAGGTTTGAAAAGGGCCCTCGCGAACTGGAGTCACCCAGTACCTCCTACAGAGAGGCAGGCGGAGAGTGGTGCTCCGGAGGACTGGAGTCACCTAGTACCTCCCTCCTACAGAGAGGCAAGCAGAGATTGGTGCTCCGGAGGACTGGAGTCACCTAGTACCTCCCTCCTACAGAGAGGCAAGCAGAGATTGGTGCTCCGGAGGACTGGAGTCACCTAGTACCTCCCTCCTACATAGAGGCAAGCAGAGATTGGTGCTCCTGAGGACTGGAGTTACCTAGTACCTCCTACAGAGAGGCAGGCGGAGAGTGGTGCTTCGGAGGACTGGAGTCACCTAGTACCTCCCTCCTACAGAGAGGCAAGCAGAGATCGGAGGACTGGAGTCACCTGGTACCTCCAACAGAGAGGCAGGCGGAGAGTGGGGCTCTGGAGCCCGCGCGCGGGCCTAATGCGCTACACCTGCAGTCAATGCATGTGGACATTGTGGACGGGATCCAATGTGTGCAGACCCCAGGGCATTTACTGGAGGGATTAAAGCAGGGCCTCGTGTGCCATGCCCTCACCAAATCTTTCTCTGGGATATGGTTTCTGCAGTGTGAGGAAGGCGTGTGTCGAAGGGGGAGCGGGTTAAGATGACCATCATCCAACAGCTGTTTGGAACAGGTGAAGTAGACCAGCGGGTGCCTCTTTGGAGGAGGGGGGCAGTCTGTATCGTGGCAGGTTAATAGATTTAGCAGTCATACATTGTACATAAAACATTCAAACTGTGGGACTGGCACCCACTTGGAGCCCAGATGACATCCATATGGGGGGCATGGGGGGGGGGGGCGTGCACGGTCCTTTTAAAGAGATATCTAGCTATAGGGCGTTCTAGCATCTGCTGGAACTCTGTCAGCATTGTTTCCCCTCAAGGGGAGGCACAGCAGAAAAGAGTGCATAACTCGGGGAAACAATAAAACCGGCCGAAGCCTTTAAACGCCTTTCACTGGGCAGCCCCAATACTGTATGAAGCATTGCCTAACCTCTCCCCCTTCCCACCGCCCCCAACCCTAATCACTCCCCCAGCGCTCCCGCTAATGAAAACATTAGCATATGGTTAGGGCATCAAGGGGGGGGAGGGGAGAGAAGAGGGAGCAGCAGACGAACTGGGCATGTCATGGAGAGGGAGGCGGAGGGAGAGGTCTGGTGCACAGCTTGAACTTTACTCCTAATACTGTTCTCACATTAAACCTCACACCTGACACATCTGTCGAGAATTCGTACATGCACCAGGCCCAAGCATTCCATTTTCCTGCAGTAAGAGCAGCGCCGGACACTTCCTTCATTGAGAGAACTGCTCTCACTTTTTAAATACTTTGACCTTTGTCCCCCAAGGGCGTGCGGGCGAGTCCATAAATCTTAAAATCAATGGCGCGGCTGCCCTGGTTTCAAAAGGGTGCATTCAGCAGCATGGCCCCCAGCGGCAGAAAGACTACCAGCCACGGATCACGAAAGAGAAAGGGGACTTCCGCCCGTGTGCGAGAGCTGCAGGCAAGCCCAAAGGGTCAACCCTGCGCGCGTCCAATCAGGGCCTCTCAGTTCAGACTCCAATCTGTATCAGTGACTGATGGGCACTTGAACTGGCCAATCGGGCAAGGCCCGAACCAACACCGTAAAATGCTACTGTGGACCCGTTTAGTTTATGCCCCAATCTGACCCTGCTGAGGGACCCTCCTAGGGAGGCAGTCTTTCTTTTCAGGTGTTACTGATTAGTTTCAAATTCAGTCTCAAGGAATTCTGGTAGCTGTAGTGTTAGCACCATTTTTTTCAATTCAAGTGACCAGGAACCAACTCCCCTCCAAAAGCATTATTCTTTCCCATAATTGGGATCTGCACCGCGCTCTGCTCTAGAATAGGGCAAATCTCTGAAAGATCTGCACCGCGCTTCTGCTCTAGAATAGGGGAAATCGCTGATGGATCTGCACTGTGCTTCTGCTCTAGAATAGGGCAAATCTCGAGGGATCTGCACCGTGCTTGTGCTGTAGAATACGGCAAATCTCTGAAGGATCTGCACCGCGCTTCTGATCTAGAATAGGGCAAATCTCTGAAAGATCTGCACCGCGCTTCTGCTCTAGAATAGGGAAAATCTCTGAAGGATCTGCACCGCGCTTCTGATCTAGAATAGGGGAAATATCTGAAGGATCTGCACCGTTCTTCTGCTCTAGAATAGGGAAAATCTCTGAAGGATCTGCACTGTGCTTCTGCTCTAGAATAGGGGAAATCTCTGAAGGATCTGCACCGTGCTTCTGCTCTAGAATAGGGCAAATCTCGAAGGATCTGCACCGTGCTTGTGCTGTAGAATACGGCAAATCTCTGAAGGATCTGCACCGCGCTTCTGATCTAGAATAGGGCAAATCTCTGAAAGATCTGCACCGCGCTTCTGCTCTAGAATAGGGGAAATCGCTGATGGATCTGCACTGTGCTTCTGCTCTAGAATAGGGCAAATCTCGAAGGATCTGCACCGTGCTTGTGCTGTAGAATACAGCAAATCTCTGAAGGATCTGCACCGCGCTTCTGCTCTAGAATAGGGGAAATCTCTGAAGGATCTGCACCGTGCTTCTGCTCTAGAATAGGGAAATTCTCTGAAGGATCTGCACCGTGCTTCTGCCCTAGAATAGGGGAAATCGCTGATGGATCTGCACTGTGCTTCTGCTCTAGAATAGGGCAAATCTCGAAGGATCTGCACCGTGCTTGTGCTGTAGAATACAGCAAATCTCTGAAGGATCTGCACCGCGCTTCTGCTCTAGAATAGGGCAAATCTCTGAAAGATCTGCACCGCGCTTCTGCTCTAGAATAGGGGAAATCGCTGATGGATCTGCACTGTGCTTCTGCTCTAGAATAGGGCAAATCTCGAAGGATCTGCACCGTGCTTGTGCTGTAGAATACAGCAAATCTCTGAAGGATCTGCACCGCGCCCCTGCTCTAGAATAGGGGAAATTCTCTGAAGGATCTGCACCGTGCTTCTGCCCTAGAATAAACCCAGTGGGTGAGCACAGCCCCAAAAGTTTCATTTGTTCCCACACTTGCTCCGCACTGGCCGAATTGTGCGCCCTCAACAATGCCAAGGATTCATGCTCCCACCTCCCCATCCTCCAAGCCTGTCTGGGCAGCAGCTTTTTGTTGTTTGCTTCTGGCCGAAGAAGGCATACCCATCTCGCTGAAACAAGAGTGACACTGTCCCTCCCTCCCATCTCGCTGAAACAAGAGTGACACTGTCCCTCCCTCCCGAAGCTGGAAAACAGAGCGGAGCGATTTTTCCACAGAAAGCATTTCAGATTCAGACACAGAAGGAACATCTATAAGTTCACCACACAAGAGAAGAGATTGGTCTAAAGGGCTAAATGCCTGAGCCTGAGAACTGGAGACTTTCTGGAGTAACCCCATTTCGACACCTAGATAAACAGTCTGTGGTTGTGGGCAACTTATGCAACATTGAAGAGTGATGAATAGAAACATTGAATTAATCATAACCACTGGCATTGCTCTGGGCAACCTCCAAACCACCTGTTTCAGTCTGATTTGCTATTTCAGAATGCAAAAAACATATGCAACTCAGACACCACCCCAAAAGGAGCAATCCAACCCGAACTGCTAGATCAGATTTGCTCCACATAAGAACACAAGCTATCCAGACACATTTTGGCTTCATTGGTTGTCCTCAGTAAGGTGTCGTTTGGGACTGTAGGTGCTGCAAACTTGGGACCCATGTCTAGAGGAGGTGGGGGAGTCAAGAGGGGGGGGCTGTAGGGCTCGGGCCAAGTGGCTGGCTCGATCCTGGCTTGAGTTTCAAGCCAATGACCGGCGAAAACACAAGCCGATCCCCACCGGCTCTATCTTGCCTGAAGGTGGGCTACGTCTCTAGCACGGAGACTCGCTCCTGGCATCTTGCAATCCTGGCTCGCCTCCAGCATCCTCATTGAAGAATGCCTGGAAGACGTAATCCAGAGCAGGACCTGGCATTGGGTTTTGCAGATATCCATTTAACACGGCTCCTTGTCAAATGCTGAGCATTTGAACGGCAAGATATTTAGGAGCACCGCGCAGCAGGCCAGGTATGAACGTTGGCTGATAAGAACTGGATAGGAGCATTTGCACATGAAAGCCCACCCCTTCCTAAAGCTCCAGTTAACTACCAAATCTGTGTATTCTTCTAAGCCAAATAAACGAAAGGGCAAAATAACTCATATCTAGTTAATTTCCGTGCCATCTGCTAGCTCGCCATGCACACAAAAAGAGGAGAATTGGTGAACTTCACATTTTCTTCACTTCAAGCACAATAACAAGCTGCAGGTTTGTGTCGAGCAATAACCACAAGCACAGTTTTGATGTGGCATGTCTAAAACTTTAAAGTACAGGTGTAAAATGTAGAGAATTTTTAGGCTGACAGTATATATAGAGGAGAGCGGGGAAGGAGAAAATAATACTTATTTTGCTAAACATGAGGATATATAGGTATATTTGTGAAGTGGTTTTGTGCACTTTTCAAGTAATCTCTATGAAAAGGTTAAATTAACAGCTTAAATGCCCAAGAGATGACCTTCCACATTATGGGCCAGGCTGCTCTACTCCCATGGGCATGGGTGGGGAATACCCAGGTCCTTGCGGCATTAACTTTCAAGTGGCCGTCCACTGCAATGAGAATTACTGCGGCCTGGAACTGCTTGGAGTCACATTCACTGCAGGCAGCCGGCGCGAGGTGAGGAAGCCCATCCGGGCACGCCGCCTATTTCTCGGGAGCCAACTGGGCCCCCAGGCCCTCCGAGCGTCCCTCTCCCACCCCGCACCCTCTTCCTGATTCCCGCTCCCCTCCCGCCTCCCAACCCGCCCATCCCCGCTCTGATTGGGCCGTGAGCCCAGGTTGAAAGGGTCTAGCGACCCTCCTCGCACCGGCCCCTGCATTCACTGCAGGCAGCCGGCGCGAGGTGAGGAAGCCCATCCGGGCACGCCGCCTATTTTTCGGGAGCCAACTGGGCCCCCAGGCCCTCCGAGCGTCCCTCTCCCACCCCGCACCCTCTTCCTGATTCCTGCTCCCCTCCCGCCTCCCAACCCGCCCATCCCCACTCTGATTGGGCCGTGAGCCCAGGTTGAAAGGGTCTAGCGACCCTCCTCGCACCGGCCCCTGCATTCACTGCAGGCAGCCGGCACGAGGTGAGGAAGCCCATCCGGGCACGCCGCCTATTTCTCGGGAGCCAACTGGGCCCCCAGGCCCTCCGAGCGTCCCTCTCCCACCCCGCACCCTCTTCCTGATTCCCGCTCCCCTCCCGCCTCCCAACCCGCCCATCCCCGCTCTGATTGGGCCGTGAGCCCAGGTTGAAAGGGTCTAGCGACCCTCCTCGCACCGGCCCCTGCATTCACTGCAGGCAGCCGGCGCGAGGTGAGGAAGCCCATCCGGGCACGCCGCCTATTTTTCGGGAGCCAACTGGGCCCCCAGGCCCTCCGAGCGTCCCTCTCCCACCCCGCACCCTCTTCCTGATTCCCGCTCCCCTCCCGCCTCCCAACCCGCCCATCCCCGCTCTGATTGGGCCGTGAGCCCAGGTTGAAAGGGTCTAGCGACCCTCCTTGCACCGGCCCCTGCATTCGAGGTAGGCAGCCGGCGCGAGGTGAGGAAGCCCATCCGGGCACGCCGCCTATTTTTCGGGAGCCAACTGGGCCCCCAGGCCCTCCGAGCGTCCCTCTCCCACCCCGCACCCTCTTCCTGATTCCCGCTCCCCTCCCGCCTCCCAACCCGCCCATCCCCGCTCTGACTGGGCCGTGAGCCCAGGTTGAAAGGGTCTAGCGACCCTCCTCGCACCAGCCCCTGCATTCACTGCAGGCAGCCGGCGCGAGGTGAGGAAGCCCATCCGGGCACGCCGCCTATTTTTCGGGAGCCAACTGGGCCCCCAGGCCCTCCGAGCGTCCCTCTCCCACCCCGCACCCTCTTCCTGATTCCCGCTCCCCTCCCGCCTCCCAACCCGCCCATCCCCGCTCTGATTGGGCCGTGAGCCCAGGATGAAAGGGTCTAGCGACCCTCCTCGCACCGGCCCCTGCATTTCACTGCAGACAGCCGGCGCGAGGTGAGGAAGCCCATCCGGGCACGCCGCCTATTTTTCGGGAGCCAACTGGGCCCCCAGGCCCTCCGAGCGTCCCTCTCCCACCCCGCACCCTCTTCCTGATTCCCGCTCCCCTCCCGCCTCCCAACCCGCCCATCCCCGCTCTGATTGGGCCGTGAGCCCTTCATCACTTGTCCTCCCAGGGCAGCCCTCTGCCCGGCAGCCCCAGCGGGGCCGCCTGGGTCTAGCGACCCGTTCAGTGCACCCACTCCTCTTTCACTTCTGAGGAGCAGGTGAGTGTTCCCCCCCATGAGCGACCCCATTTGAGTGATTTTGGGGTTGATTTACTGCCCCCGGGCCCCGCGTTGCCCCGTGCTTTCCCGGCCTCCCCTTCCTGGTTTCTCCCTCGCTCGCCCCACGCCCATCAAGGTCCCGCTCCCGCCTCCCGACCGGCCCATCCCCTACCTTCATCACTGGTCCTCCCAGGGCAGCCCTCTGCCCGGCAGCCCCAGCGGCTAAGGGCCCCGAGGCCAAGGGCGGCTCCAACAGAGGCGGCTCCAGAAAGTGTCTGCAGGTGTCCGCAGGGGACGCCAAGGAAGCCAGCAACCAACAGACACCAACAAAAACCGTGAGTGTGGCATGGGTGGGGAGTAGAGCAATCACTCTACTCCAGAAAGTTCCTGCCACTCTAACTTTCCTATCAATGGCCTAGACCGCTACAGACCTGCACCATGCATTATTAGAAAGATGTGACCACCAGCCCAAACCTATTAATGACGGGACATCAAACACTGCCTGCAGTATAATGCTAACCATACCACGAGTGAACCACAAAGACTAGCCTGCGCCAAATCTAGACAGAAATATGATTGTTAGCATGGATTCTCAAGTTTTATGAATCCTAGCATGTCCACATTTGGATAGAATTGTGATTGTTAGCATGCCCACTCTCAGATGGAGTTGTGAATACTGGCATGTCCACACCTAGATAGAATTGTTAGCATGTCCACATTTGGATAGAATTGTGAATGTTAGCATGCCCACTCTCAGATGGAACTGTGAATACTGGCATGTCCACACCTAGATAGAATTGTGAATGTTGGCATGTCCACTCTTGATGGAGTTGTGAATACTGGCATGTCCACACCTAGATAGAATTGTGAATGTTAGCATGTCCACATTTGGATAGAATTGTGAATGTTAGCATGCCCACTCTCAGATGGAATTGTGAATACTGACATGTCCACACCTAGATAGAATTGTGAATGTTAGCATGTCCACATTTGGATAGAATTGTGAATGTTAGCATGTCCACACTTGGATAGAATTGTGAATGTTAGCATGTCCACACTTAGACAGAATTGTGAATGTTGGCATGTCCACTCTTGGATGGAGTTGTGAATGTTAGCATGTCCACATTTGGATAGAATTGTGAATGTTAGCATGTCCACACTTAGACAGAATTGTGAATGTTGGCATGTCCACTCTTAGATGGAGTTGTGAATGTTAGCATGTCCACACTTGGATAGAATTGTGAATGTTAGCATGTCCACACTTGGATAGAATTGTGAATGTTAGCATGTCCACACTTGGATAGAATTGTGAATGTTAGCATGTCCACACTTGGATAGAATTGTGAATGTTAGCATGTCCACTCTTGGATAGAATTGTGAATGTTAGCATGTCCACACTTAGACAGAATTGTGAATGTTGGCATGTCCACTCTTAGATGGAGTTGTGAATGTTAGCATGTCCACATTTGGATGGAATTGTGAATGTTAGCATGTCCACACTTGGATAGAATTGTGAATGTTAGCATGTCCACACTTGGATAGAATTGTGAATGTTAGCATATCCACACTTAGATGGAGTTGTGAATATCGGCCTGCGTCGCATCTAGATGGAATTGTAAATGTTAACATGTGAAAGATGCATTAAGAAAGCGTGCCCTATAGCCTCTCCATGAATTTAGAATGTGCCCAATAGCCTGTCTGGTAAACTGAATTTAGAAGTGTACCCAAGATCCTCTGACAGTTGCATTTAGAAGTGTGCCCAATAGACACTCTGGAAAGTTGCATCTAGAAGTGTGCCCAATAACCTCGCTGTGAATTTAGTAGGGTTCCCAATAGACACTCTATGAAAGTTGCATTTAGAAGTATGTCCATTATCCCCTCAGTGAAATTTAGAAGTGTACCCATAGCCTCCCTGAGAGTTGCATTTAGAAGTGTGCCCAATAGTCTCTCTAGTAAATTGAATTTAGAAGTGTTCCCAACACCCTCTCTGGAAAAGCCTCTCTGAAAAATTGACTTAATAGTGCGCCCAGTAGCCTCTCCGTAGAAAATGGAACTTAGAAATGCGCCCAATAGCATCGCTGTGAAGGTTGCATTTTAGAAGTGTAACCAATACCCTCTGTGAAAGTTGATTATAGAAGCGTATCCAATAGACGCTCTGTAAAGTTGAATTTAGAAGTGTTCCCAATTGCATCTGTGAAAGTTGACTATAGAAATGTATCCTATAGACACTCTGGAAAGTTGCATTTAGAAGTGTGCCCAATAGTCTCTCTAGTAAATTGAATTTAGAAGTGTTCCCAACACCCTCTCTGGAAAAGCCTCTCTGAAAATTGACTTAATAGTGCGCCCAGAATCCACTACGTAGAAAATGGAACTTAGAATTGCGCCCAATAGCATCGCTGTGAAGGTTGCATTTAGAAGTGTAACCAATACCCTCTGTGAAAGTTGATTATAGAAGTGTATCCAATAGACGCTCTGTAAAGTTGAATTTAGAAGTGTTCCCAATAGTCGCTCTGTGAAGTTGAATTTAGAAGTGCTCCCAATAGTCGCTCTGTGAAGTTGAATTTAGAAGTGTTCCTAATAGCATCTGTGAAAGTTGACTATAGAATTGTATCCTATAGACACTCTGGAAAGTTTCATTTATAAGTGTGCCCAATAGCCTCTAGTAAACTGAATCTAGAAGTGTGCCCAATAGCCTCTCTGTGGAAAACTGTATTTAAAAGTGCGCCCAGTACCCTCTCTGGGAAAGTTGCAATTAGAAGTGTGCTCAGTGAAAGAGCATATAACCGATCATACCACACCACCATGCTTACTCTCTCCTTACATCACCACTCAACTAGAACACAGAGATACTATAACACCATTCGGTATAACTGTTCTCATACCAACATTCCGCCGCTTACTCCACATCATTCTATGTAATCACTGCTGGTTCCACACCCCCAGCCAGGCGTTTTCCTCAGGCATAACGCAGCCACATCCGTTCCGGATAAATCCTGCCAGAACGAACACATTTTCCTGATCTCTCAACCACCACACCTACCGCTAAGAAGCAGCTATTACACGAGTACCGCACGAGCTGCACACATACCCGGTGCTCACACGCACCTTTTGACTCTCCCTACTCCCTCTACTGATCTGAACTTCGGTTCCCAAGGGCGTTCAACCTACAAGCGCCTTCAGACCATACCAATGGTATATAAGGCGCTACATAAGTGCAAAATAACATAACATAACATAACATATGAACACATATTTGTATCAGCTACAGCTGAGAAGATATGCTACAAGGTGTCTAAAGTAAAGACAGGACTCCAATCACTGCTTGACCAAAGTGTGCAGATCTGGGCAACGCACGTTCAATGACTGTACCTGATCTGCCAACACTGGGATGACAGGTCTTGTTTTTCGATGGATGGGGATGCAGGAAGCCAGGTATGGGTTTTGCTTTGTGGGGGCTGGGGCCGTAGGATGCCAAGTAAGGGTGGTGTGTTGAGAAGGGCTGGATGGCAGGTATGGGTTTTAGAAAGGAAGCAACAAAGTTTTGGGTGTTGTGTTGTGTTGTGGTGTGGTGGGTGTAGAAGCCGAACGCTAATCGGCTCGTTCCATGAATTTTCAACATCTGGGCATACCCATCCTGGTTCTACTCGACCTCTCAGCCGCTTTCAACACAGGAGACCACCAGGTACTCACAGACACCCTACATCAGCGCACGGGGTTCAGCGACCTTGTCCTATGCTGGTTGAAGTCCTACCTCACCAACCGCCAGAAGTTTGTTCAGATGCACTCCTCTAGATCGCCAATGCTAGCCGTCACCTGTGGAGTCCTGCAGGGTTCTATCCGCTCCCCAGTGATCTTCAATCTATACATGGAGCCGCTGGGAGCCCTCCTAGCCACACACATCATCCACATCCACCAATACGCCAACGACACAGCTATACCTCAAGATCGACTCCATCAAGGACATCCATAGGTTCAAAACCTGCCTCTCACTGATCCAGTCTTGTATGACCAGTGCATATCTGAAGCTCAATCCCTCCAAGACCGAATTCCTACTCCTCACCAACACCACCAAACACCCAGACATAGCAAGACCAAGATAAAGAAAATAAAGGGATCAGCATATCCCCAGCACTTCCACGGCATACACTTGTAAACTAATCAATGCTTGCAAACCATTTCTTTCAACAGCAAGCTGTGCCACGATGGCTAGAGCATTCATCTTGTCCAAACTAGACTATTGCAACACTCTATACCTAGGGACAAGTAAATATAATGTAAAGAAAATTACAAACTTTGCAAAAGAACGCAATAAGAACAGCGTTAAACATCCCCAGAATGCAGCACATTTCAGCTGTCAGCTGCAACACCAAATGGCTCTCAGTTACAAACAGTATCAACTTCAAAACGTTAACCCTTACTCACAAATGCCTCTCAAACTCAGCACCTAAATACTTAGCAGACAAATTCTGAACAAAAAAAACATCTGTCTGACCCAGTAGAACACAACACTCACACTGCCTCAAAGTTCCGGGATACAAGTTACAAAAAGCAGCTTTCCAGTGCTCGCAGCTAAGCCTTGGAATTCCTTACCAGTCGAACTAAGATCAGAATGATCCTATTACGGCTTCAGAAAAGAGACCCACATGCGGCTCTTATTTCACGATATATAAGCTATGCCTTAGCTTGCCTTCCATGTAGATATATGCAATGTACCACAATAATGTAATGATGTTCATATGCCCTGCTGGTGAGTAACTGTATAGTAATGTTAACTATTTCCTATTGTTGATGCATCCTTCTCTCTGCCTATGCTTCTATTATCTAACTTTGCAATGCGCCCAGATACCCCAGGGTTTGGTGCGCTATATAAATAAACAAATAACCTTCACTCTTTCCATCTGAAGATGACCAGTAGCAGAGAGCACAATCAAATTCTTATGAAGCATGGTCCTGGCCCTTTTGCCATCATGAGTCTCACTACTCAAGATGCACATGGAGTTTTAAATTGGCATGTCTGGTTAAAGCGCATGGATGCCCACACAGTCAAACCACAGGCAGGCATCGTGGAAGGTTTCAAAAACCCACGAGCCATCGAGAGTTGCACAGGGCTACACAGACGAATTACGCTCCCACAAGAAAAAGAGTAAGATCATCTTCGTGCCGGATTCCTACCACTTCTAAGCGCTGTAGTGAAGTGAGAATACGCAATATAACAGCACTCCACTTAAAGCCCTTGAAAGAGTGAAGGGCTGAGTCAGCCCTGCCGGGATTTGAAACGGTGTACGACAAGCTGAACACAGATGTCTGTTGAGCACTTACCTCACTGAGCTATTTCCCTGTCCACCACTTGCAGACCTGTCCCCCGGGAGAAGCCTCTATGTGACCTAACGTAGCTCTGCGAACACAGCGGCCATGCACGAATGCTGCATGTAACATAACACAGCCAAGCAAAGACCGGGGCGGGCGTGGGTAGGCCCAAGCCATGCTGTTAGGCAGAGGCGTAGACAGGGTAGGGCATGAGCCGCTAAGGCCCACCCAAAATGCCAAAAGGCCCACTCAGCAGCGCTGTGTGGGCATTTACAGAATTTAATGTCACTGCGGTGGGCCCAACTACATTAGCTTCAGGCCTCACTCTTTAGAAAATCCTGGCTACACCTCTGCTGCTAGGGAAGAAGAGGCGAAACTAAAGTAGTCTTCATGTGAGCCACTTGAAATGGATCTGTCGGCTACTCCGCACTAGCTAAGCGCTAGAGGACAGTGTCCTCTAGGCGCATGATGACCAAGCGCTCCACGTCTTTGGACAACAGCTTCACAGTCCACGCCTTTGCTTTCGTCAAATGTCAACATCTGTTGCGCTACTCAACTTAGGGTGCCAAAGATTCAATTCCCAGAATGCATTTGTTAAACAGAAGCAGAGGGCTGACGTTCCAACATGAAACACTTTATTTAAAAATAAAACACACACAATATTAATCCTATCACTTTATGCAGACAGGCAGAGTGGAGGTCACAGGCGGGTCACTCTGGCTTGGAGTCAATGTCTGGAACTATTTAGCCGTGTGTTTGTTGATGTTTGGAGCAGGGCTTTAAGTGGATCATCTCCAGAAGGGTTTAGAAATTGCTCCCAGGCCAGGGCTCCTCAACTTGATTACTCTGCATTAAAGGTCAATGGAAGCAAGGCGAGTCCCAATGCTGCTATTCCCCAGCAGGGGTCGCTCTAATCTAAGCACGGGTGACAGTCAAGCCATCGTTTTGCTCTGACGGAAAATAGAATATGGAGAACACATGCTTTGATTTTTGCAACATGTTACAGGTAAGTCTTCTCATTAGCATGATTATAAAGTACAAACGAGCCATGAATTTTCTTCAGAAGATCTAAAAATTGGATCCTGGGTTGGCCTGTTTTGATTGGACTGGTATTTAAATTT
Organism: Ambystoma mexicanum; assembly: GCF_040938575.1. Lineage (NCBI taxonomy): Eukaryota > Metazoa > Chordata > Amphibia > Caudata > Ambystomatidae > Ambystoma > Ambystoma mexicanum. The sequence goes on from NC_090936.1 coordinate 1,166,749,019, forward strand.
CGGAATGTTGTCTGGACCGAGTGACCCAATCTCTGCATTTCAAACAATGCATTTCAGTCCTAGCGACCATCCTCAGGGACACATGTCAGCCTATGTAGGGACTTCCGTAGACAGGCTGTGTTGGTCTGTCAATTAGTGGTAGATGTCAATTCATAGCAGTCAAGAGACCTATTTCGACAGCCTCTCCTGTGGGATGCCTGGGGCTCCTATTGGGGTCTGCGTCTGGTGAAGTACATGAAATAATATCTAGCACTAATTGACAGACTAACTCTGAGGAATTCAACCATCCGCACAGGGAGAGTACGCTGGCCTGGACTTTTTTGATATATGAAAATAAATCTTATATAAAAGACACAAGTTATGTCACTAATAAAAACGGTAAATAAGAAGGAAAAAAACAGGAAATAACAACGAAAGTCAAATGTCTGGCCGTGTTACTGAACCAGTCACCAGATGAAAATGAATGGCTAGAACAAACAAAAATGTAAGCCTTATCTCTAGCTCGCCAGGGGCGAATTCTACACAATACATATGGAGCCGACTCATTGAAACCTATTATTTCCTTCAATAGGCAGAAAACTGTCCCAATTCTAACCTACGGTTGCGAGGCAATGTTCAATGCTCCAACTGATCTATGGCTCCATTTAGAAGGACTGATATAGCGGAAGATTTGACCTTTCCCTCCAACGTACCAAATGCCGAGAATAAGATACGAACTTGCTTTACAATCCCTCGAGTCCATTAAGAACTGGAAATTCCTAATGCTCTACAGAAAGACCTTAACTGAAGAGGACATTCCGGCAATCAACATCTTGCGCACAAAAGAAATCTCCTCAAAAGATCTTGTACTGAACATATGGAAAAAAACATGCCTTCAAATCATGGCGAATAAAGAAATATCTGAAGTGATGATATCGTATCGTCCGCAACAGATTCCAAAACAACGACTGGATCCAAACCATGGAAAAAAAGGCAAATTTCCAACTTGACATACACTGTGCAACAGATGTACGCCATTTAAACCAACTACCACAATATGTACAAAAATGTCCTGACAAATGGATAAGAGATACTTTTCTGCGACTACGACTCAACTTGTTACCAACCCATGAAGTACTGACAAAAACTAAACAACTACCGGAATCAATGGCATTTTGCAGATTCTGCCTAGACAAAGACACATTGGAGTCGATTGAGCGCATCATCATGACCTGCCTAGCCCTCATTGGAAAACGATCACTATTTAGAGATATGCTACCAGCTGTGAAAATAGAACTGGGGTCTAAGGAAGATTGGTCACGAATCCTAAGCGGAGATGACAACCCACTAACATTCAGAATTATCCAAATCTGGAGAATGATCATCGGAACAAGCCCCAAAGAAATGTGACACCAGGCCCTGGATATTCAACCGCTATGGATTAGGAGACTCAATTAGCACTAAGCTATACATTCTAATGAGACTGCTGTATAATAAAAAGTTTGTAACAAACTATATTATAAAAAAATATATATACATATAAAAATTAATGATGGGAGACCAACCTCTGAGAAACGAGTGCCGCCATTCCGTAACCATTTCATCTGCTTCCCGCACCAAACACAGTAACCTGTACTCTGGGAAGACACAGCATACAGGCGCCATCTTCCCCTGTCATATTCACATGGAATGTGACAGCCCTGGGTACAACAAAGCATTCCAAGAAGGAGGAGGGCACACCTTCCTCCAGCCATGAGCAGCCTAATTAAAATATGTTATTTGATTTGGGGTTTTGTTCTGAGTAAAGCTTCTTATGCCAGCGACCCCAATATACCACCTGTTGGTATGATGTCGCGTTGGTGTATTGGTTTAGGGAAGGCCCAGTACCCTCCTTCCCTTAGTTTCAGTGCAAAACAAAGTGGTGCACACCTAAACTGTGCCACCAGTTGTCCTGTTGTTTCCGTAAATAAATGACTTGTAGTCACTGTCATTGAAGTAAGCAGAGACATTTTTATCATTTACTCCATTGTCCCTTTAATTGTATTATTTTGTTTGTTAAACAAACAAACAAAATAAAATAAATAAAATGTCTCTGCTTACTTCAACGACAGTGACTACAAGTCATTTATTTACGGAAACAACAGGACAACTGGTGGCGCAGTTTAGGTGTGCACCACTTTGTTTTGCTCTAATTAAAATATGAAAGGCTCCATGGATCTGCATTCCTTTGTTGTTTGGCTGGTGGCAGTGCATACTAATGAGAGATAATTGAGGCAAGCTTGCCGAGTGGGCTTGGTTGCCGGAGAGACAACAGGAAGGCTGGACTAACACCCCTTTGGTGTGCAATGTGTCAACTGTTCCCCCCCTCTCTGTATGAAAGGCAGTGAAATGCATGTCTGGGTCCACTATTTAGCACAGGCAAACCCCTTTAGAGCTGACCCCTTTCAGAGGGGAGAAGCATGTGGTTTGGGGTAGACAACATACTTCAAGGGAAAACCTGCGCTTTAATCAAGAGTCAAAGAGGGCTCAGTTAACCAGAGAGACACTTTGATCTACAACAGAAAGGAAGATAGGGATATGTTGTCACCCCCTTGTCTGTCCTGTTGCAGAGCACTCTGGCCCTGACCTCATGCATAACAGAAGATTGTTGGTGGGGACCCGGGATTGGTTCATTAAGGCAGGCTTAGCCTACACCAATCACTGGGGCCCATTTGGCTTTAAAAGAGGGCTGAACCCCTCACTTAGCAGATCATCTGAAGACTTTGCAAGGAGTAATAAGGACTCATTTGGACCCGAGCTGAAGGTACAGGCTACCTTACATCTTCCGCCAGTTAAGGAAGGCAGGAGTTCCAAGAGGGAAGCAAGCCCCCTCCCCTCAACATATCCCAGGAAAAGATGGTAGATACCAGACCCAGACGGACCCGTCCAGCAGATCCAGAACGGTACCCAGCCAGCACACAGCGTGCCCCGCTAGGTTCCGACAGCAAGATTCCTAGGTGGGAAGTGCGGGAGAGTCTCTGGACAAGGCCGTTGCCTGCTAACACCCTCCTGAGCTTTGGGCCGTCCGCCTTGAAAGGACACAAGCCCTGAGAAGAAGCTAGGAGTGCCACACAAGCATCATCCATAAGACTGATTACTTTACCAACTACCCTCCTGCCAGTATCCAGAGTGTATCCCGTTACTTTGTGAAACTGTCTGTCCTCAGTGTTCCTTTACATTGTGAGTTGTAATTGTAGTGTGCTAGAACTGTCTGTTGTAGTAATAATAAAGTAGATATTTTTTATACAACCTTAACTGTACAGTCCCTTTTATCATTGGGTAATAATTGTATTTTCGCTGTGTTGCAACCAACCAACAATACATGACCTTGCAGAGATAAGCCTACGGTTCCTCCACGTTACCAAAATGGAGGACTTATAATTCACTTGTATTCCAATATTTTGGATCCCTTCTGGTAACCTAGAGACGTGGGGTCGATTGAATGTTTAGAAACAGATATTAATCCCTGGACCACTGGTGTCCCGGAACTTGATTCGTCCCATGAAATCTCTCAATTAAGGTGCCACTTGCTTGTAAATTATCAACGGGGATGTAGCTTTCTTTTGTTACTCACAGTTGTGACAGGGTCAGGAAGGGGGCAGGAGGCCCCTCAGAGCCTGGGGTAAGAGACCTACAACAGCAAATGCCAGAGCCTGTCCTACACCTAGACGTGGGGGGAGGAAGTTGAGGGATCCAGTCCCAGAACCCCGTTCCCCACCTAAACGTGCCTTGAATATGTTCACGAATTCCAGTTCTGATCAGCCTCAGTCCGGTCCCGCATTCTGTTTCTTTTCAGAAGTCCCAGGACCAAAATGCAAGGCCCAATTGAACAACTCCAGCGGGCCGCCAAAAAAGAAAAACACCTCCCACCAGGTGAGCTGTAACAGTCCACACTGTCTAATAAAGAAGAGGGGCAGTACCCGTATTTAGAAGCCAGTGGCACGCCGGCCCCACATGCAGCAGGGACCCTGTGAAAGTCTGTAGAAAAGGTTGTGGATCAGAAGGGGGCGGGAACTCATCACCAGGGGAAAAGAAGGCAACAGGTTGGGCCTCAGAGTCAGGTGGAACACACAACCAATGGGGGAGGGCGAGAAATACTCAGAAGACACTGGTATAAAAGGCGTGTGGGGGATGCAGAGTGTGTGGGGTGCTTGGGTGAGGCCAGGAGGCATGAAGGTGGACAGCGAGACCAAGAGGAGGGTGGAGGGGAGGTGGAGGGGGGCACCAAGGAGTCTGTGGAGCAGCTGGATGCTGGTGAGGTCATGTGTGATAGCGAGTGGGGTATAGTGGAAAGAGCGTAGCTGCAATGGTTTGAGGACCTGTGAGAGTGAATGGTAGTGGAATGAGAGGGGGTTTGGAAGAGAGCGGAGCGGGATAGTGCGAGTGAGAATAGCAGGAAATGGGGATATTTTGAGGGAGTAAGTGCTAGAGGTAGGTGGGAGGGAAGTATTAGAAGATGAGAGAGGGAGAACAGCATAGAGAAAGAAAAGAGAGAAAGAAAAAGGAAGGAAGGAAGGAAGGAAGGAAGGAAGGAAGGAAGGAAGGAAGGAAGGAAGGAAGGAAGGAAGGAAGGAAGGAAGGAAGGAAGGAAGGAAGGAAGGAAGGAAGGAAGGAAGGAAGGAAGGAAGGAAGGAAGGAAGGAAGGAAGGAAGGAAGGAAGGAAGGAAGGAAGGGAGGGAGGGAGGGAGGGAGGGAGGGAGGGAAGGAAGGAGGGAGGGAGACACCCCTCCCCCGGTCAGAGGAAAACATGTCGGCGGAGCAGAAAGAGAGAGAACAGCCACCCAGAGGAGATGCCAGGAACTGGTGAGTGAAAAGAGAAGAGCACTCAAACCGGGGTGCTCTTGGGAAGCCAAAATAGATGCAGAATAAATGAAGTATGTGCAAGATGCAATAAACCCAAGGCAACGGGTTGTAAGGACGAGACAAAGTGTGAGCAGAAAAGTAAAAGATCCAAACAAGTGAATACCGAATTAAAGGAAGGCTTTTGGCAAAGCTATGAACAGATGATATGTTTGTGTGAAATGCACTTAGCGTATATATTTGCAATTGTATTATATTTATTTGTAGCGTGCACCAGGCCCATAGGCATCCGGGCGTGAAAACTTAATAGACATAGTTGCAGAAATATACAACATATACAAGATATACAACAGAGCGTAAATTTACGGTAGAGTACAGGATTGTATATATAAAGTATATTATAATAGACTTAACTACAGAAATAAACAGAATATAAAACCAAGCGTAAACTTACAGAGAAGCACAGAAATATACAGCAGAAAGTAGACTTGCTCAAGCTGAGCGTTGCGTCAGATACATACATTAGTGAGTGGATTGGATAGTAGTGTTACACAGTCAATCAGACTAGGCAGTTTGTCAAAGGAACATAAGTTGAGCAGGCAAAATTTAATTAGGGGCAGATAACTCTAAATGATTGCTACAGGCAGAAGGCTGAATCAGATTTGAGCGAGGAGCCATGATTTTGTTTTCTGTTTGAAGCATTGAATGAGGGCTCAGATCTAATAGTGGACGGAAGAGTGTTGCAGTGCACTATATATGGAATATATATGGAAAGCAAAGCACGAATGGTATGAAATACAGTGGAAAGCAAGTTTGGAATATTGATGCAAAGTATGAAAGCTATGAAAGCAATATGGGGAAGGAACAAGGGCACCACAAAGTGAACTGTATGCAAAAACACAGTGCGGCAAAGTCAAGACACTGGCAAAGGAAATAACACATTGTGGTAAAGCCAAAAGGCTGCAAGGAAATGCCAAGCGAGTGTGAATTATAACACAGGTACAGAATAACCTGTGTGGGCTAGAAAGCCTACGGTTCCAGGTTGCGTGACCTGAAATGGGTGAACCGCGTGGGGTACCCTATTTGTGAAAGCCAAAAGAGATTGCTGGAGTGAAGCAGAGGAAAGCAATCTGAATGAACTGTCATGATACAAAAATGAGGGTGAAGTTGACCTGCAACAGTTTTTGAATATTGAGAGATTGAGACTCAGTACAAGTTAAAGTCTTGGAGAAGGGAACCCCGAGACGTTGTGGAACTGTCTTGAACTTGGGGCAGGGGAGCTGAAAGTATGCCAGGAGCTGGCAGAAGCTCAGGACTTTGTTTGGAACACCATTTCATTTGTTACCAACATCCCTGCACATTGTTTAGCTTTAGTTGTGAGGACATCCTGACATTTGAGTGAATAAACCATTTTTGTTTGAACTTTGAATCTTTTGCCTGTGTCTTGCTTCATGATGCCTTTACAGAACCCTCTCATGTAATTGATCTGGTTTTGCTACCAAAACCAGGAATCAAACCGAGGACCCGCTAGACCACTGAAACGTCTGATAAGAATCCTTGTGAATATGCCTGTTAATATTGCACTCAGCTGAAAATATTTAAGTACAACTTTGTACGTATAAAAGATGTGCACGTTTTATAACTTCCTTGCAAAATTATAGGAAACGCTCCTCGTTTGTTCGTAATAATGTATTAATAATACATTAGCCGGTCAAGTGGCACAGCGAGTAGAGCGCTTGCTTTGACACCCGTGCAGAGCCTGTTAACGCAGGTTCGAATCCCGGCGGGGCCAAACTCAGCCTTTCATCCTTCCGAGGTCGATAAATGAGCACCACACACCGTGGGTAATAATAAGCAGCGCTCGGATACCTGAGGGTTTGTAGCGCTATATAAAAGCCTAATTATTATTATTTTTTATTTCTCCCAGATGAGATCCATCTCCTGAGTAATAGGCTACTTCTCATCAGCCACCGGCTGTCCCGTCCCACTGTCCTCTCTCATCACCCCTCTCTGTCACTGGTGGTATCTCACAGTTGGTAAGTCCCATTTCCAGCACTGAGCAACAGAGAGAGAAAGAGTCAATGAGTCTGACGAAAATGGTTCCATGTGATATTGTCCTCGCAAAAATGTCGGCATGCAAATAATTAGCCGAAAAATTGCTTTTTTATGCAGAGACATTATTACATGGACCATGCGGGGGACACCCCCACAACACCCTTTTTTTCCTTCAAGGGGGGCAGGGGACACCCCCACTGCCCCTGTCCCTATATATATGGTCACTTATATATTGTCGCCAAAAACGTTTCCCAGCGACATTATGTACGATGACTATATGCATAGGGACATTATTACCAGATCCCAGGAAAATACAGGCACTACTCATTTGGAAAGTAATCATTTGTAGAACGCGAGGGTAGGGCACTCCAGAGGAAGTCCTGGAGCGATTAGGATAGGGAAGGCCTTGGCCTTTTGGGTCCTCCCACGATGGAGTGGCTACTCTAGACAGTAGGAGTTACCGATCACTAGTGTTCAAGCCAACTCTGGGTGTTAGGGAGGTCTGAGCTAGGGTAGAGGGTGCAGGGAGACAAGCTAGAAGAAACCCTGAGTTTACCCGACAGTCAATGCCACAACTAACAACAACCCATGAACCTTCAATCGGAGTTGCGATTTTCTTGAGGCCATATGAGACGGTGTCCAGTCATTTGGTCGTGGAAAAACTGGTCGAATGACATTTGGTCGACGCAATTTGGTCGAAAACCAAATGGTCGAATTTTTTTTTTTTTATTATATATTTATTTTTCGGGTTTTCGTTTTTAAAAAAAAGGGTTTTTTTAGAAAAAAAATGGGGTTGGGGGGGGGGCCCCCCCAACAAAAAAAAAAAAAAAAAAGTGAAAAAAAAAAAAAAAATTCGACCATTTGGTTTTCGACCAAATTGGTTCGACCATTTGTCTGGTCGACCAATTTTTTTCGACCAAATGTCTGGCAACCATATGAGACGCACGACGCTGTTCACCTACAGGGCTTTGGGTCCATACCAATGGGAACAGGCGCTATAGAAATGCCACATTTCGCGTCAAGCAACATAGTACTACCCCAAGGAATTACACGTTTTTCGGCTGGGATGTGAGCTTTGGCTATCCAGGAAAGATTTTAAAAATGACCAGGAAAGATTTTATAAAATTACCTTGGCGAATTAATGGCAGTATATTAACAAAAGATCAAAAAGTATTGTCAGAATCAAGTTAAAAACATATAGGTAAAAATAGGTTTCGGGACAGCAGCCTTAACTTGCTCCACCTGAAGCAACACGTGACCACAAAGCGGTTGCGATGAGAGCACAGTGCCCTGAAGGTTTTCACCACAGTCGAGGTATCCCAATAAAACTCCCGGCAAACCATAGTGAGCTGGGAGGGCCATCTTTCCCCGTCCTGCACCGAGTCGCTATTCCTAACACATCAGCGCCTGTTGACTTTCGGAAGTTGTAATGTCATGTCACATCCTCACGCTAGGATTGGCCTAGAAAGGATAATGTCGGCTGGGGGAGGCCACGGAAACCCAAGGGGCCCACAATGTTACAACCAGCAAAGTACAGCCAAGCCGCACTGAGGCGCCTCGGCTCATCCCGTCTCCAGAGCACACACAGCCACCACCGGGAAATATCAGATGGGATTGGAGTTTATTTCCGGATCCAAACGAGCTCAATGCACCTGGAGACGGCTGATTAGAGGGATACCCATAGCAGAATAAAGAGAGATTATGAACCCAAGTCTGGAATTAAATGGAAAAAGTGCAGTTTGAACAAGGGCCAATCCGCAGACAGAAAGTTGTGTACACCAGTGCCTCTGCACTGGCCGTTTGCACTACATCAAAGCGTGGGGCGTTCTGGGGAGTGGTAACCACATCTCTGATCCAAAAGGGGTGAGCTCTGGGGTGCAAATCCCCACCAACTCTTACCTCTGGCTTGCCCTTTCGCAGGCACTTGCATGCATTTTATCTCCCAAAAGAGCAGCAACCATGCAAAGCACAAGCATTTCCATTATTGATTTCGGCCCCTTTGATAGGGCCGGAAATGTAAACCATGCATTGCAAATGATGGGGTCTTTAAGATTCAATTTCTTGCCATGCTCACTCCTCACCCACGTGGGGGTGGGGTGCCAAATCCAGCCTCCAGCTACGTGAGTGTCGGTGCCCAACGCGCAACGATCCCACGCTTTTGTGTAGGCATGGGAAGGACAGTTTCCAGGCACTGCCATAGTAGTATTAACTGGCCATTGATGGCAGCAGGGGCAAAATGGTTCGTAACCTGGGCATCTAATAGCCGCGCCTGGCAGATCAAGGCATACATTAGTTTTCACAAACTGATTAGCAGAATGTTCTTATTTAAATATTCTTGATCAGCAAAGTAACCCATTTGATTAGTGATATTGTACTAATATTTTTAATGTCACAAGAAGTTATTTGTACCCAATACATAAAATAAGCATCAATACAGCATTCGTGTCTACCGCTGAAGTAAGAGGAGTCAGGCCTTGCACTTTAAAAAACATTCTGCTTGTCCTGCGGGTCGAGTAATTTAGTTTAGCATATCGGCCCAAGAGCAATGCACTCGAGCCATGGCAACGGATGACAACACATGTAAACATACTTTCTGCATAATGGTGCATGTCACACCAAGCCCCCTTCATGGTTGGCACACTGCTGCCATCCAGCGGCCAGCGATGCACAGTGCAGTTTTATTTGACATTTACTGCAAAGTAAATGTTACATACAAGTTTCAAACATCACCAGGGTCAGACTGGGACAGGAAATAGGCCCGGACACCCAAAAAAGGTGGCCCACCCCTCGCCTCACGACCCTGGACCTCTAATGACATCACCGGAAGTGATGCCATTTGACCCCCAACCCAAAGTGAAATTCCGGGAAGCAATGAAAAACAACCTTTCACCCCTTGACAAAACAGGAAGTGGCATCAAATAGCATTGCCCCTAAGTACACTATGAAAAATATGGCTATGATTTCACTAACGTGATCTACATTTCATACAAGAATGTATCACCATATGTATCATTAATATCTGTGTGTATAGATCCATATTGCACGTTGCAGATTTTTTTTTGTATTTTTTTTAATTGGTACATTTTTGTTTTTTCAAAACCGGCCCAGGAGTGGCCAGAAACCGGCCCCACTCCCTAGGGATGATTTCAGCCCGCCCACAGGCCGAAAGGCTGAGGGGCCAATCAGAACCTGAACATCGCCGCCAAATGATACTCGCGCTTTATTAAATCTACTCGACTAGGCGAGTAGACTTTGTGAGCCCTGGGTGAGTGGCTGTAAAATGTAAAAGGCTAGCTGCATGAATGGGCACAATGAATAGGTACCATAAAAAGGCTCTGAAACCAGTTACGCCATCTCTCTCCCGCAGGTGCTAATATATAATGCAATCATAGAGCAAAGCGAGCTCATGAGGCGAAGTGTATAGCAAGGCAGTAGATCTGTAGATTTACAGACTAGAGTGAACCGTTGATAACTACTTTGCGTAAACATCTTGCTACCTTTGTGTATTCATTGTGCAAGAGGAACCAAAGTAAGAGACTAAGCAGAGTAGATGCCGTAGTAGGCAGAGTATTGGGCAAACAACCTGAATTATACAGGTTTACTGCCCTCTCATTTTCAGGGTATCTGGTTTAAAGCAACAGGATGATAAGATAGAATGTTAAAAGGTGTAGGGATTAGCTCCTGGGTTGAGCGCCTGTTGCACAGATGTATGCTCACGCCCCCATTGCCAGATAATATTCCATCACATGTTCTTACCCTCCGAAAACTACTCATGTGTTACCCGTCTACTGCACTCTTATAGCGACCCGTCCGCCTCCCTACCCTTTAGACACACCAATCCAGAATGGCGACCTTAGTGCCACAGTTCAACATGAAATGCCATGACATTGCAGGAGCAAATGTGCCTTTTCCTGCTAGGCCACCAGTCTCTTGAACACGTAACCAACGCAGGTAGAATGGATGGAACTGGACCCCTCAATTCCACATTTTCATAACAAGACCACCCTACTTTTCAAAGAACATCTCACCACTCGCTCCCCACCACACTATTTCTCCCAGGGGTCAAGTCCTAAATAAAACTCATTAACATACCAATTGAATGTGGCACACCAGAAATTAGCATATCTAGGTTCCCTCTGAAAAAGTGGGGGGCCTGCGTCCACCTGCATATACTCTTGACTTCAGCCCTAATTTACCCCCTTACCCTACCAGCAGCCTACCTATGGCCCCCCTGGATGCATCTCTTACGTACAATGCTGCGTTGCTTCCCAGGTAGGTTGGCACTTGATAAATCAGATGGCTACCAACTGTCCCGGCCTCAGGAACGCACACCGCGTCATTCCATGCTACACACCGACAGGTGACCCCCATTCTGCAGCCGCTTCCCCCTTACACCCTGTGACTCGGTCAGTCAGAATCCTTCCTCCTTCCTATTCACTCTGCTCTTCGTTTAGATTGCAAGTGGTATCCATCGATCCCCAGAACACGCCTGCGGTAAATCTGGTGGCTCATGCATTATTGATCCCTTCCTTTGAAAGATTGAATGGGACGCGTTAGAGTTTAGTGCGACAGCGCAGGCTGAGATTCAAACTGGATTTTCAAGGCGAAACGCAGCACATTCTTGCAAGCTAAATCCCCTTTCTAATTGTATGTTGTATGCATTTTTACTCTGGACTCCTTCTCCACCCCATTGCCAATCACACACCTTCCTTCCCCATGCTCGAAATGTAGCCTGTAACCCAACCTGCTTGCCCCTAATCTGACTGCCCTGGATGACAGTGACGAAGAGTGAGACAGCAGAATTAGTAGTTTCCAACCTGTGGATCCAGACGTTTTCATCTATAATTCCCATCAACCCTACCCAACATAGTCGTTGGTTAGGAATCATGGGGCCTCATTAGGAGTGTGGCGGTCTGGAAACAAGGGTGCCAGTAACGTCACCGGCACCCTTGTTTTCAGACCGCCACACTACGAGTTTGCCTGCTGGGGCCGCTGTGTCAGCAGGTCTGACCCTACCGGGCGCAGCGGCCCCAGTAGACAGACTCATCACGGAAGCATAGGCACCGTTAGTAATGGTTCCAATGCTTCCGTTAACCCATTCCCGTGGAGTCCTACGAGACTCCACAGGAATTAACATTTTAGTTCCAGTGGAACTAAAATGTTTTTAATTAAGAATCCTCTCCCATCATCGAAGATGTTATCACCACCCTCTGTCTCCAACAGACGATATGCCTACTGTAGCGTTTCATGTGATCACGTTACTTCTCCTCAGGGGGGGAGCCCTTCCATGTGAGTCTAGGGAGGTGAGGCCACTACACAATATTCCCCCTAGGGGTGGTGGAAAATGGGACCTCACAGGGAGAGACTCCCCTCCTGTGGACAAAGACTCCAGTTCCATGATGGAACTCCCTCTTGCCTTTGAAACCATGAAACCTTTAACATCTGTTGAAACTGAAGCTGACACTATTACTATGTGTTATTGTAGTACTCCCTCTCTTCTTCCTGTAAAACAAGATTTTCTTAAGATGAACATCCACTCATCATGGAACTTATCATAAAAGTACTGAGAAGAAGAAGCAGCTCCAGGGAGTTATGCAAAACTCTTCCTTAACACATATAGAAGGTACTGAGAAGAGGTGGCCCCGAGGAGGCAAGAAGATTGCATAATTGAAGCAGAAGATGCACTTCAGTGTTCTGCTGAAGATGACTCAGCAATACAGCATTAAAAGTAAAGATGGACCTTATAATAAGAAGAGCAGCAAGGGATAGGTCTGCCAACCGTGGGTGTTTCAAACTGGGAGAGGAGACCACTGGCAGCAAGAGGATTAGGAAGCAAGAGGAAGACTGCCTGTGGGAGGATGCTGGTAGCAGACCGCAGCTGTCCTCAGGAGGCTGACGGAGGACAGGCCTAAGAGGAAGCAGGTGTGAAACCTGGCAGATCCAGGCAGTTCATACCAGGGTAGAAGACTGCACGCTCAAGGAAGCAGTCTTGCATTCTTGAGGCCGGTGTCTGTAGAATGCAAGAGTTCTCCACAGGCTGAAGCCAGGAAAGCCAGAGTGGAAGCTGGAAACCAGGCGACGGTGGCGTGACATCGAGGAGGTGGACCATGTGGTCCCTTAACTGTGCTGGAACTGCCTCACCGGGAGATCCGGAGAGCCAGAGAGGAGTCATGGAGAGTGGAGCGAGAAGCCAGGGAAGCATTCACTGGGAACGCCAAGACACAAGACCCCAGGAAGAACCAGTGATGTGCCCCGACCAACACACAGGTAACAGGAGCTACGGGAGACCCAGTAGGGAATTGGGGGAAGGTGAACAAGGCCTTAAGAGTAATCTCCATCATCTCAGTAATTGCATCATGAGCAACAGAAGTGAACTAGCCTCGGGAGTAATCTCCCTCGTCGCTGTAGTTGTATACTGAGTAACCACAGAAAACAAGGCCTTGGGAGTAATCTCCCTCGTCTCAGTAACTGCATCAAGAGCAACACGAGTGAACAAGACATTGCCAGTGATATCCTTAATTTCAGTAACTGTATCAAGTGTACCAAGAACGTGAAGTGGGAAGACCACATCAAGAGTGATCATGCTCCTCTCAGTTGTTGGGCCAAAGAGACTAAAGATAAAGAAGATCTTGGAATCCACCAAAGAGGCATTGAACTGCAAGTGTGTGAGGGAAAGCATCTCCCTTACTCAAATGTTAAAAAGAACCTAGAACAAGTTGGAAGTAGTATCCTTTGGCAGGATTGTGCAATATTCATACAAGCCCAGAGAGAAGCTTGGAAGGAGTCTCAAGGACTTATAATAACTTTCAGGAAGGGAACCGAGAAACTGGAGAAGGGAGCCATGCACCAGGTTCTTACCAGGGTTGTTGAATCAGAAGTTAAAGTAAAAGGTTAAGTCACAGCCTGGAGTCTAACCCAACCAAAGAGGAGAAAAGGTAATTCTCTTATACCAGAGATTGTTGTGCTGAAACAGAACTTTTAATAAAAGAACTATCAGCCAGAAGCCAACATACTGAACTTGTTAAACCAGGAGAAGGTGAACTATTGAGAAAGACTGCCCCAAGGGCTAGGGTGACCAGACATACCGGTTTTCTCGGGACAGGCTGGGGAAATCGCCCTCTATCCCGAGGCCCAGAGAGTTTTTTAAATTACATGAACCCCATCCCGGGATTGGATGGGCGGGTGGCTGTGGTCCCGCTTTTTTTTGCCGGAACCGATTCAGAAATCCCGATATTGGGGGGCTGGCATGACTAACTTTGCGTGAAGGATTTTCACGCCCCAACTCCTCCCCAGTCGCCTCCCTGGTCACTCTCCTTCAATGAGAGGAGTGTGCCTGGAACACACACCCCTGCAGCAGGCTGGTGAAATAGAAGTAGGACTACAGATTTATCAGAGTACTTTAGTACTACTTCTGTCAATGGCTTGGCCCCCCTTTAAAAAAAAAAATCTGGTCACCCTACCAAGGGCTGATTCCCATTGAACCAGGAGACGGGAGTCATTCTCCTGATGCTGTATTACATGTATGTTGTTGGTTTAGTGGCAGACGTTGAGGAGGCTAGTTCGGTCAGAGGACAGGCATATTCAGTTGGACATCCACCCTGATGACTAGCAGCCCAGTTATTTTTAGTTAGGGAAAACTCTTAAGAGATATGGAGAGGTAGGTATTTTATTCATTACTTTGAATAAAACATACGTTAACATGCCGCCCCTTTGTCTGACTCCTTCCTCCAGCACACCACACTACTCAGAAAGACCTCTTCCAATAAGCCCCAAAATGCTGTCCTCCTATTTCCAACCAGTTCCATCGGTGTACTCTTTCCCCTAGTTTGTAGGCTGTGCAGAGCAGAGACCACCACCCCCTATGTAGTTGGGTTTGACATCCAATCATCTTAAACGTAACCTTTTGATAATGATGAGAATGCAATAAATAGTACTTTTTCAATCAATTGTGAAGAACATAGTACTCATTCAGCGCTTTTTTGGATTAAGTCAATCTTTTCATAACACGCTTAACACTGGAGACCAGTCTATAAGCGTCGGCCTGGGATTCTAACCGGTGTTGCTCTGCGTTGTCTTGCTTCCAAGACAAACGCATTGCACCGAGTTATCCTCTCATCCCAGATGAAAATAATGGACACGAATAACAAACATTAGGTACTCCGAGGATACAAGCCCTACGGTTATCCCAGATAAAGGCGTCAAGTGGGATTCTCCCCATTGCCAGACTGTTTAAGAATGACGTGCGACAACTGGCTATGTTCATCCAACAGAACCCCTCCAAATGCAGAGGTGCAATGAATGCACAAGGACCCACCATGAAGATGAGTGTCGCCTCATTACTCTACGACGCTGCCTTCCTTATATAGGTGTGTATGTACCACTGTAACCAGGTTTGAATAACCTCTGCTCACATGTTTTCGCTTTAGTCAAGCGTACTCAAGTTCTCTGTAACCAAACGAACTATGTACACCTTATATGTATGTATGTACCACTGTAACTTATCTACCTCTGTAACCGCGATGCCCGCGGGCTGTTGGGCGCTATACAAATGCAAAAATAAATAAATGATGCTGAGAAACACTGTGGTAAGAGCACGGGCCACCACTAGCAAGCTCTCTTACAGCATCCAGGACATACACCTGGCCCAGGTGCGCTATTCCCAGAGGAACGAGCCAACATGTCCAGCGATTGCCTTGAGGAAGTTATTGATGGAGCCAGGACCCATGCTCTCAAGCAAAATATTTGCCCAATACATGTTCACACAGGTTCTACAAAACATTGGTAAACGCTGCCCCGCCCTGCATTTACATATCGCACTCGACGCGTGCGCCACATTGCAAAAATACAGGACTTCGCTTCGATTCAATCAGACTTCCACATGGCCCATACATGATAATCTATGCCCAGGCAAGTAAACCTGGGCATAGGTTTACAGACAGCATAATTTACAGAGAGCGAAACCTCGAAATAACTCGCCTGGCAGAAGGTATGTCACGGTGTTCCGCGCGTAGGCACCCACACGTCGCCACTCGCTTATTCCCATGAATCTACTATGCCAGTTTCCACCAGGTCCTGAATTCCTTGATCAGACTCAGCATTTTATCCCAAATAAAATGATTTGCACCCATGGGCGTAATTTTAGGGGGGGACGGGGGTGTTTGTCCCCCCCGAACTTTCATGGCACACCATTTTGTCCCCATTCATTTGGCTGGGGCACCTTTTAAACAGATGTCAGCCCCCCCCCCCCAACTTTTTCTGAAAAGTTACTCCACTGTTTGCACCACCTGCCAGAACACAAAGGGAGCTGGCCAACCTGGTAACCTGTGCCGGGTCTCCAGCCGGACTCCAAGCAGATCAGACCAGGGGCAGATGTCCGAGGTCAGCAACATACCTATTCACAAAGGGAGGGGCAGAGGGGATCCCACAGAGGAATGGAAGACATTTCAGTACAAACATATACTTCGCAGCTGTGTTTATGAAGGTTTTCGGAGTCCTTCAGCAGGGTGAAATTCCAAATCCAACAGCTGCACCAAAAGGGGCCAGCAGACAAACCCAAAGGCGAGCTCGAGGCCCATGCACGTGCTGCCCAGTCACAAAAACTAGGAGGCAGCAGCCTGGCTTGAGAGAGAAGCAAAGGGTGATCTTGGTCGAACAAAGGACCGAATTCACAAATTTTGTGGATCCGAGTTATAAAACTTTCTAAATGCGCCAAACCAAAGCAAACACTTGGGGAAATGACAGGCCTAGGGAAGAAGGCGGACATTTGGGTGAAATGTGAGGATTGCACCCAGATGACTTCTCTCAATCACTAGACTCTATCCCAAGCAGAACTGTAAGATCCATGTTTTAATGGTGAAAAACTTCTTAACCTAATACAACTACTTCTGCTGAACACAGACTCTCGGATAATTCCTTCAAAGATGTTTTTCGCTCAAGGTGCATCTCTAATCACTTCCCAGAATGCCACCATTTCTTCCCCATCAGCCAGCGACATTCAGCAACCCATTTGTATGTATTTTCCTCTTTCACAGCCATGAAATTCCCATGGCACCTCATATGTATTTTCCACTTTCACCGCCATGAAATTCCCATGGCACCTCAAATGCCCCATCTAAAAAACAAGAACGGCGGCATTCGTTGGGCACAAACAGTGCTGCTCCGCCATGCTGGCCTTTCCAGACTAGCCAAGGCAGGGAGTTGATTTTCACCTGCTTCTCCATGAGCCACTGGAACCCAGTGAAATGTCTATGGTATATAGCATGATCCTAGCTAGGGAGCACAGAACAATGCACATGTAATGTGGGCTTACCGGGTCAGTGGAAGGAGAGTGTACAGGTCATAGTAGTAGGGCTATGACATACCACATGGGGGGTATACGCCTAGGTTTAGAAGGTCCTAAGTGACACCTATGCGTTCCCTGGAGAGCAGGATCTTGAGTTCCTTCCTGAGCTGCAGGAGCTTTGGGGCCAGTTCCCTGCTTCTGTCTTTCTTTGTGTGCCAGTTCAGTCTAGAGCAGGGTTGTCTAATTCCAGGTCTTGAGGGGCGGATCCATGCTGGGTTTTCAGGATACCCCTCATTAATATCCATGAAATAGATTTGCATACAATGAAGCTTAATGTATGCACAATGTTGCTGATGAATATTAATGAGGGATAACCTGAAACCCCATTGGGATTCCAGTCCTCAAGGCCCGGAGTTGGACAACCCTGCTCTAGGAGGCTTGCAATGGTTTGGCTCCTAGAGGAACATGTCCCACCTGAGCCCACAGGATTTTGTGGCTACGCAGGCTGGCGTTTGGGCAGTAGTTGCCTTATATGCGATGGAAGCTGTGGCTGGGGCGGGTAAGCAGTATAATTCTGTTAGAATGGGTAGGTGGGGTTGTGGTCCAATTTCTTAGTCCCTGTTATGAAGCAGCGGGCCCCATAATATTCATAGAGCACCTTTACAATATCCTTAGCGTATCCTCCGCGACTCCACGGCCTTCCCTGGGGCCTCTTCTGCATCATCTCCATTACCAACCTCACTTCACTTGGTCAATTCCCACGATGGCCGCTCGGTTTCAATTCCTTCCAGTTCAAGACTCCAAACCTCTGGGCACATTCAATGCTACCTCGGCCTGGCCCGTGACCTTCTTGTGAACTACCCTGAAAACACACTTCCCCCAGATTGGGTGCCCCATTTTCACTCAATACCACGATATACTCCCAATATGGGATTGCGATACCAAAATTAAAATGTCCATCATTTACCAATCACAACTGAAAGGCAATGAGTAGCGACTATCCATGCAGTTTTGTGATCCGCGGCCTAAAGAACTCTCAGCGCAATTCTAAGAATCACCCCGAGGTTCAGTGAGGCTGAACACTATGATGCAACTCGGCCAGAGGTATGTGTGCAGATACATCAGACCTCCCTGCCAGGCTTAGATCGCCCGCATGGACTGGCTTACTGGGCAACAACTGAAAACTCCATGTCGCGGTGGTAGGGACTAAGGATTTCCCATTGCCACAGCAGGACGCGGACTGTTGCGACAATGGAGGCGCTGTTGAAGCGAGCTGTCCGCATTCAAGTAAACTAAACAATGGAGGCGCTGTCGGAGCGAGCTGTCCGCATTCAAGTAAACTAACGGCAAAGAAATGCCCCCAGCCGCCCCGGCACCGGCCGGCTTACTCTAAAACCTGCCCCATGACAGGTATTCCAGGAAGGCTCAGAGAATGGTGCCATTCATGCTGATGTTGCCCTGCCACCTGTCAATCTCCTCCTATTCTGGTCCAGATCCCCACCCTCCTAGGACTGATGCTAATCTGCCTTCACTTTTATCACCCTCACCGACCGTTGCACCCCCACATCCCCCACCCGCTTTGTGGTTGTCATCACTGGCTGCATTATGGTGAAGCTGTTGCAGGGTCGCTGGTTAGGACAGAAGTCTGCAACGATTGGCTCTCTTTCATCATTAGCCAGCATAGTCAATGGCGGGATCGTGGGAGTCGTAGTCCAAAACATCTGGAGAGGTGCAGGTTGGAGAGCCCTGGGTTAGGGCAGTGCTCGTTGCTAATGCCCTAAGGCACGCCCCCTTTCTGCAGAATTCCATCTATTACATCACCTACTTATGGACAATCAATGGTCTACATTAAAGTGCCTTTTCACCATTTGATTGGCATCTACCTTTCGGGGCCTCGGTATCCCGCCTCCTACATACTCATGGCATCCACACGACCACCTAGAAATAGCCATTATGTTGGACGTTATGTCACTATGGTTACTGGGATCTGTACCATACCATTTCGCATGGTCTTCAGGCAAACTGGCAGGTCTACGGAAAGATGACCGATCCTGAAGGTATGCCATAGAAACCATGCAGTGATCGAGTCCACCTTGCATTGATTCCCAAATGCTCACTAATGGCGAGTACTCTCTTAGTACTTTCTGCACTCATCTCAGTGAAAAAAGGATTTGCATCCTGACAACAGTCGAGCAGCGTTGCCAACACCCAACCCCCGGAACCATAAATAGGCCGTCAAACATACGGCCTACGTTTCTTTGCGTTTAATGATTTGTATTGATCATTTAATAGTTAATAAAAAGTGAAAAAAATGATTAGATCAATCTTTTTGATAGGTCTAACATGAATAGGTGATGTTTCTGATGAGCCAAGGCATCGCAGAAACCATAACCCCCGACAGTGGCGGCATTGCTCAGAGGCAATTAATTATTCTAGCTGCCGGGCACCCTTCACAATACTCAGGAAAAATGCCTTTCCACAGTGGCCTGGACACTATAAGGTTTATTGCAATCAAGCCGGGGTCTACAGGCTCAATAGGTGGGTCGCTAGACCGTGCCGGAAGCCCTATTGGAATTCTGCAAACAGAATCCACAGGCTCAGGTGCCCCACTCGATGATAAAAGGACAGTCTTAAAGAAAGCTCAGGCGCACCTGGGGACGGGTCGCACACACATACCCAACGCCGGCCTTTGAACATATCTGGTTTATATGATTTTAGAAGTTTGCTTGCTTGTTTGGTGGTGTGGCCAATATGCTGCATTGTATTCCTCTTCGGAGCGCTTTGGGATACTATCAATGCATAGGAAAATACATTAACATAATTCAAAAAAATGCAGCCAATCCCATTTACAGAAAAGGATTAGTAAAGTAGGAGACGCTTTAGGGAGACAGGTGTCACGGATGGCCAAGGCACCGGTCTGTTTGCCAGAGGGAATCGGCCCGACAGAATATAGCACGTACCCTAGAGCTGTGTGCTGAGAACTGCGAGCTTGGAACTGGGCCCTCTGCGCGACTATAGTACCTGCAGATCAAAAGATGTGCCAACACAATGCCACTCCCATGTTGCTGGCCATCAGAAGGGTTGAGGGCTGCTGCCTACTAGCAAAGAGAAGTGGGTCATGAGAACCAAATTTGGTTAGGGCCCGGGGGTTGCACCTTTGCTAGTGGGGGATAATATAGTGCTGAGGGCACATTCCACCTGCTTCTAAGCGCTGTAATAAATAACAGATGTTATTGGGGCTCGTCAGAAGGATAAAGGGCTGCGGGTCCCGCTGGAATTGGAGCCTGGAGCGCACAGGCTGGCCCACAAGCCCGAGGCCGTCGCATACCGCGTGACCTCTCCACTAGGGCATAAAGAGACATCACAGTTTTCACTCCACTTATTCATGAGAAATGGTCGTGCACCCATCGCTGCACACGGGACATTCCTAATCCAGAGATTGATCTGGGTTTCATCTGCATAACTCAGAGAGGCTGATGGGAGTCCACGGCTGCATGCATCCATACGTTAAAAAGTAGAGGGGAAGAAAGACACTAGAAGAACTCCTGGGGAACTCCTTTAATCTGGCCTTTCCCCATTTGGGATTTGGAGGTACTTTCTCCCAAGAAGAAGGATCCTGCCCAGGTGATAGCGGCGGCCATGGTCTGCAAAGGGCCAATGCACCGCATGCCACAGGTTAACACGCCAAGGTCCATCCTGGATCATGCAAACCTTGCTGTGGCGCCTTCTGTCCTGGAGCTTCAGATGTTGAAACCCTAACACGCACCATATTACTATCTTGGTGAATACCCCGTAAATGTAAATTAAAGCATATTATTCGTGTTATATGTATAGCACCTTTCACCATTGGTATGGTCTCAAGGCGCTGTTGGTTGAACACCCTCGGGGGACCGAAGTCCAGGTATGGGGAGTTCAGAGGAGTTTAGAATGCGTGTGTGCATTTTAGCCCAAGCGAAGTTAGGGAGGGGTGGCCGGTCCACCCAGCTAGCAGCCCATGTCGAGCTGGCATGTGTATGGGTGCTGCTGAGAGGCAGCCTGGAGAGTATGAGAGAGCAGGAGATGCAATATGTGGGCAGCTAGACTGAATGTTGGTAGTGAAGGGACAGCTGCATTCTTAATTCTTATTGCAGGGGTCTTCCGTGATGTGTCTTAGAGTAGTGCATGATAGCAGATGCGTGCGGGTGGGAGGCCGTGCCTTCTGCTATCTTCCATGAGCATGGAGTGCGATACGTACCCGTGAGTCTTGGATAGTTTCTTGGTTTCGACACTGCAGCTGAAGTTAGCCACACATCGCCTGCAGTCCCACCCAGCAAGCAGCCCATGTCGAGCTGGCATGTGTATGGGTGCTGAGAGGCAGCCTGGAGAGTTTGCAAGAGCAGGAGATGCAATATGTGGGCAGTTAGACTGAACGTTGGTAGTGAAGGGACAGCTGCATTCTTATGGCAGGGGTGTTCTGTGATGTGTCTTAGAGTAGTGCATGATAGCAGATGCGTATGTGTGGGTGAGTGGGTGGGTGTGCGTGCCTTTGGCTACCTTCCATCAGCATGGAGTGTGATACGTACCCATGACTCTTGGCTAGAGTCTTGGTTTCGACACTGCAGCTGCAGTTAGCCACACATAGCCTGCAGTCCCACCCAGCTAGCTGCCCATGTCGAGCTGGCATGTGTATGGGTGCTGAGAGGCAGCCTGTAGAGTATGCGAGAGCAGGAGATGCAATATGTGGGCAGTTAGACTGAACGTTGGTAGTGAAGGGACAGCTGCATTCTTATTGCAGGGGTGTTCTGCGATGTGTCTTAGAGTAGTGCATGATAGCAGATGCGTGCGGGTGGGTGGGCGTGCCTTTGGCTACCTTCCATCAGCATGGAGAGTGATACATACCTGTGAATCTTGGCTAGTTTCTTAGTTTCGTCGCTGCAGCTGCAGTTAGCCACACATCGCCTGCATATATTTAAGACCCATTCGAAACGTTAATGCTAAACTTATTGCATCATTACTGGTGATTTGTAGAACACTTCATGCCGGATTCCTTCATCTTCGAAGCGCTCGACCGGGGATCCAAGCCGCGTTGCACCTCATTCTCCTGTTCCCATGGCGAGCACCTTGCCCCTGAGCCTCCTCACAACTTTTATGCCATAAACTGATCCTGTGCAATTGACGCAGGAGAAGGGTTGCAATAAAAGGTCTTTCTGCATGCAAATAAAGAGATTGTGGAACAGTTGGACCCGCGAACATAGAATACATGTTTTGTGGATTGTATTGTTCTGCGAGCTTAAAAGGCTAACCCTTCAATTCCAAAGAGCTTACAGGCAGCACAAAGGGTGTTAGGAAGAGAGATGGTGTGGGAGGCCGGCCGAGAACAGACCGAAAAAAAGGCTTCAAAGAGGGCAGTGTGGGGGGGTACCTTCTGATGGGAACAATGAGCTAAGTGGGGTGCCACAGGAACAGGCTTCCAAAAAAAATGGGTTTCGACCATATGGTTTTATACAGCACAGCGCCCAATTGTGTGGTCGACTCTTAGTGCGGGTAGTGGGTTTAACGCAGGAAAGGACCGATCAGAGACCCCAGCCTACATTCAAAAGAAGTCCTTGAAGTGCCTGGGGTATCCGCTGTGTTTAAAGCATTCTTGAGGGCGTTACTGTCAAAGAGGGGTCCTGCCCCATATACCAAGAGAGAAATAAGAATCTTCACACAGCTATGGACATTTGAGGAAGCCTGTCTCAAATCGCAGATGAAGCGGGAGGGGGGGAGCTCGACAGCCAAAGGCAATAATAAGACAGGCTGTGTTGGAAAGGAGCTGGTAAGTTAGCTATTGAGCCACGGTGGAGGTGGAGCGGCGTGCTGGGGCTCCTGCCAGCTCATAGCAAGTGTCAGGCCCCAGCTCTAGTTTCAAGCCATTGGATGGAAGCCCGAGCCGAGCCCGCGCACGCTTGCAAAAAAGTTACAAACATGTGCCTGGCCAATGGCAGGCGCGCTGCCTCTGTGCGAGCATGGGCACACGTTTACCTGAAAGCCCCACAAAGCTACACTGTGCAATCTTCCAAGGCCTTGAACATGGGTCCTCCTTTTAAAACTATCTAGTTTAGT
Source organism: Ambystoma mexicanum (assembly GCF_040938575.1). Taxonomy (NCBI): domain Eukaryota; kingdom Metazoa; phylum Chordata; class Amphibia; order Caudata; family Ambystomatidae; genus Ambystoma; species Ambystoma mexicanum. The sequence goes on from NC_090936.1 coordinate 1,166,772,258, forward strand.
TCCATGATTGCTAGAGTTTTGTCACACACAATTTTTGCCAGAACTTCACACTTGCTTTATTCAATCACAATATATAAGAGGAAACAGGATACCCCTCCTTTTCGCAGCGGCATAGTTCAAAATTGCACATAGTACTAGCGAGATGCTTCACAAGTCATCAGCATTCACATCAGAGTGTTTTGCATTATCAAAAATATATTTATTCTTTTTCATACAAAATCTTTAGCAAATGTAACATACATTGTTCCTATATAAATATAGATAACATTTTTATAAATTAAGACTGAAACAATGTTTGTGCCCAGGTGTTAGTACAATGTGATGGGTTTTTAAATTGCTGAAAACCACCAACTATCGAGAAACAATTTCATACATTTTATAATAGCCAAATCCGTGCATGACACACCTAGTACATAAGGCAGAGGATGTTAAAAGATCTTACAACCTACTCAGACCCTTCAGCATAGGCTTTCAATTAATCTATAATGTACAGGTGTGAATTGTTGTGGGAAGGAGCATTTATGGTCCTTTATGGAAAATGGGACTCATCAACCAACGGTGTTTAGTCAGATCTTGGTCGACACGTCGTGTTTCGGCCCTCCTGGTGAGATATGCTTTTCCTGAGGGTTCTTATTCACATCATACATAACAACAAGCTGCATGCCTTTTTCAAGCATTGCCCACAAGCAGGCAATCTTGTCGCAAAGCTTTGCAGTATTTTGCTGTGTGGCCAAGTCTTGAGAGAATCGTTGCAATACACAGAGGAGAATTCTTAGGCTAACATGTCTTTGCATTATGATAGTTGTAGTGTTCCATTCCGATGGTGAAAATAAAGTTATAAACATACTCTGTTTGCACAACAAAGAGGTCATGTTGGTTTATAAGACAATTACTGTACTTTTCATGTCATCCATCTATACAATAGCATATTATTTTAGACCATTAAAGTCATATATTAACATAGCTGGAGCTGAGAAGATATGCGTCAAGTGCCTAAAGTGCAGTCTGACTCAAACGCCAGCTTCACCTCTAAACGAAATGATGTGATCCTGGGCACACTTTCCATTATCTGCTGAAATTGGAATGTCTGCAGTTTTGTTCTATGTGTAGGGTCGGAGGGTGGGAGACACCAGGTACAGATTTCGGGTACGGGGAGGGGAGCTTTGGAGAGGCCAGAGGCCAGATATGGGTTCTCTGTGGTGGGGTGCCAGAAGACCAGGTGGGGGCCTTTTGCTGGCATGGCTCATGTTTGACTTTTAAAACCAAACCATATACCAAACATAATTGTAAATAAAAAAAGACAGTTATGTCATAAATTGGAAATGCTGTTAAACAAGGATGGTCTATATTTACCATTCATATGCCCGCCCGCCTTTTGATTGTCGGGAAGTTTCACCCACCATACCCCTGCCTCCTTCTTGTACACCCCATTGCCCTTTTTAACTTAGTTAAGCCCCGTCTGGACTTCCACATATATTCCCTTCACCAACAATATATTTCTCAATGGTAGGGTCGAAATCGTGGATTCTCAATAGAATTTTCGAATTGGTGACTGTACGCAGACAAAAAATAACCCGGAAGCAGTGGAAAAAAGAGAAGTAATGTAAAATAAGCTGGAACTGTGTTCAGGGGGAGGCAACCAATAAAAGTTAAGTAGCTGCTGTCAAGCACTGACAATCTTAGAGGACAGTACAAAATAAGAGGGATTTGGGTTCTGCTGAACCGGGGCGAGAAAACGTAAACTATCAGGGGTTACTCAGCCCCTGCGCTGCATAAACTGCTATCCAGCAACCCAACATACAAGAAGAGGTTACGCAGCCCCTGGGCAGCGTAAACCGCTATCCAGCAACCCAACATACAAGAAGAGGTTACACAGCCCCTGGGCAGCGTAAACCGCTATCCAGCAACCCAACATACAAGAAGAGGTTACACAGCCCCCGGACAGTGTAAACCGCTATCCAGCAACCCAACATACAAGAAGAGGTTACACAGCCCCCGGGCAGCGTAAACAGCTATCCAGCAACCCAACATACAAGAAGGGGCTATGCAGCCCCACACATTTGCAAAGTGATGTACTAGTAGGGGCACAGGAATAGAGGCATGTGTGTGGGAATAGTTACCCGGGGTGGTAACGGTAGTGATGGGCACCCATTGTAGACTCGGACCTCTGTGTTGTACTGATGTCGGCTGGTGGTGTTGATTGGTGAACACTTTTTCTTTTAGCCAAATTGAGTTATTTTCGATAGAAATAGAAAAAAAGCTTGCAACTGGTAAATTATATACTGGTATGTTTGGTAGGGCATGTGGACTATGTTCTAATTGCCCTTCTTGTTTCTCTTTTTCCGTAGGTGACTAATCATTTCAACAAGGGGGTGTGGCTGTGGATATACACCCTATAGGAATACCAAAGTGGCCCATTGTTCGATTGCCATCAAATGTATTTCTTTATAGGCATTGATAGGATTGTATCACTACGAGAGAATCAATTAATGTGTGTGTTCTCGTGTTTTACTTAGTGCACAAATGACCGACATAGACATGACAGTTCCCTGACAAATTTCCTTTCATTTTTTGTTTATACTCCCTCTTTTCTTTTGTTGTTGAGTGGTTGGCGGAAAGAAACATGTTGGATAATAGTATGTTGAGAAGGGTGTGTATGAGAGGTGTTGAATGAGAGAATGCTATATATGTTTCAGAAAACCTGGTGTTACTTTGTTTAAACTTTTGCGTAATTGCACTTGCACGTGACACTTTATGTGCTTAATACCTCAAACTTGCAGGAGAGCCATTTTGCTCTGTCCTATACACCCTAGACTGAGGTTTTATCTATGTCATTGCACTGATGTTTTCCCTTTTCTCATCCATCACTGCTAACACTGAAGAAACAAGGAGGGTGAATTTGACAATCAGCAAATCATATTGATCTCCCTCCTGAACTATTCAATGTCAGTACAATCTTTCCAAATGTACTGCTATATTCTTCAGTGAGTGTGTGATCTTTGTATAGATTTTTATGATCATGTGTTATGAATATTAATAAAATTGTAGTTTTTTCTAAAAATATTGCCTATTGATTTAATGGAATAAGGGCAGGCCTTCTTCTCTTAACCCTTTTGTTGATCCGAGGTTACCTACGTCGAATTGAAACAAGATACCTGTCGGACCTGTAGGTTTAGTTCTAAAGGTTGTTAACCTTTGTTTGAGGGTGGTCCAGCACAGGCTTTTCTTCCCTCTTTTCCTCCTCAGTGTTATTGGCAGTGTAAACCACTATCCAGCAACCCAATATATTAGAAGGGGTTACGCAGCCTCTGGGCAGCGTAAACCGCTATCCAGCAACCCAACATACATGAAGGGGTTACAAAGCCCCTGGGCAGTGTAAACAACTATCCACCAACCTAACATACATGAAGGGGTTACACAGCCCCTGGAAAGCGTAAACCGCTATCCAGCAACCTAACATACATGAAGGGGTTTACACAGCCCCATGGCAGCGTAAACCGCTATCCAGCAACCTAACATACATGAAGGGGTTACAAAGCCCCTGGGCAGTGTAAACAACTATCCAGCAACCTAACATACATGAAGGGGTTACACAGTCCATGGGCAGCGTAAATCGCTATCCACCAACCTAACATACATGAAGGGGTTACACAGCCCCTGGAAAGCGTAAACCGCTATCCAGCAACATAACATAGGTGAAGGGGTTACACAGCACCAGGGCAGCATAAACCACTATATCAGCAAACTAATATACTTGAAGGGGTTACACGGCACCAGGGCAGCATAAACCGCTATGTCAGCAAACTAACATACGTGAAGGAGTTACACAGCCCCTGTGCAGTATAAACCACTGGTGTTACACAGCCCCTGGGTAGCGTAAACCACTTTATATCAGCAACCTAACATACGTGATGGGGTTAAACAGCCCCTGGGCAGCATAAACCACTGGTTTTACACAGCCCCAGGGCAGCGTAAACCGCAACCTAACATACATGACGGGGGATTAAACAGCCCTTGGGCAGCATAAACAACTATATCATCAACCTAACATACATGACAGGTTACACAGTCCCTGGGCAGTGTAAACCTCTATATCAGCAAACTAACATACATGAAGGGGTAACACAGCCCTTGGTCAGCGTAAACCGCTATCCAGCAACCTAACATACATGAAGGAGTTACTCTCTGCACCCCTCACCCCGCCCCCAGGACCTTCCAAGTGTACCCACAATAGTGCATCATTCTTACTGTATACCCTGCCTGTAACCCTCTGTATCCCCTCTCGCCACTCTCTAGGACCTTCAAAGTGTGGCCTACATGGCCTATCCCTCTAACTGCATCCCCTCTTGCCTCTCTCATGACAAAACAAGTGGACCCTCAATGGTCTATCCTTCGGATGGTATCCCCTGACTGTAATCCCCCTTTCCCGCTGTCCAGGGCCTTCCAAATGTACCCTCAATAGTCTTTCCTTCAGACGGTATCTCCTTCCCCAGGGCCTTCCAAAGGTACCCTTAGTCTATCCTTCAAACCTGTATCCCCTGACTGTAACCCCCTGCATCCACTCCCTCTAAGACCTTCCATGTGTACCCATAATAGTCCATCCTTCTAACCTGTATCCCCTGACTGTAACCCCCTGCATCCACTCCCTCTATGACCTTCCAAGCGTACCCATAATAGTCCACCCTTCTAACCTGTATCCCCTGACTGTAACCCCCTGCATCCACTCCCTCTAGGACCTTCCATGTGTACCCATAACAGTCCATCCTTCTAACCTGTATCCCCTGACTGTAACCCTCTGCATCCACTCCCTATAAGACCTTCCATGTGTACCCATAACAGTCCATCCTTCTAACTTGTATCCCCTGACTGTAACCCTCGGCATCCACTGCCGTCGGGACCTTCCAAGTGTACCCATAACAGTCCATCCTTCTAACCTGTATCCCCTGACTGTAACCGTCTTCATCCACTCCCTTCAGGACCTTCCAAGTGTACCCATAATAGTCCATCCCTCTAACCTGTATCCTCTGACTGTAACCATCTTCATCCACTTCCTTCAGGACCTTCCAGGTGTACCCATAATGGTCCATCCTTCTAACCCTTATCCTCTGACTGTAACCCTCTGTATCCACTCCCTCTAAGACCTTCCATGTGTACCCATAACAGTCCATCCTTCTAACCTGTATCCCCCGACTGTAACCCTCGGCATCCACTCCCTTCAGAACCTTCCAGGTGTAACCATAATAGTCCATCCTTCTAACCTGTAGCCATTAACTGTAACCCTCTGCATCCACTCCCTCTAAGACCTTCCATGTGTACCCATAACAGTCCATCCTTCTAACCTGTATCCCCTGACTGTAACCGTCTTCATCCACTCCCTCTAAGAACGTCCAAGTGTACCCATAATAGTCCATCCGTCTAACCTGTATCCCGTGACTGTAACCCCCTGCATAGACTTCCTTCGGGACCTTCCAAGTGTACCCATAATAGTCCATCCGTCTAACCTGTATACCCGGACTGTAACCCTCTGCATCCACTGCCTTCGGGACCTTCCAAGTGTACCCATAATAGTCCACCCTTCTAACCTGTATACCCTGACTGTAACCCTCTGCATCCACTCCCTCTAAGACCTTCCATGTGTACCCATAACAGTCCATCCTTCTAACCTTTATCCCCTGACTGTAACCCTCGGCATCCACTCCCTTCAGAACCTTCCAGGTGCAACCATAATAGTCCATCCTTCTAACCTGTATCCCCTGACTGTAACCGTCTTCATCCACTCCCTTCAGGACCTTCCAAGTGTACCCATAATAGTACATCCATCTAACCTGTATCCTCTGACTGTAACCGTTTTCATCCACTTCCTTCAGGACCTTCCAGGTGTACCCATAATAGTCCATCCTTCTAACCTGTATACCCTGACTGTAACCCTCCGCATCCACTCCCTCTAAGACCTTCCATGTGTACCCATAACAGTCCATCCTTCTAACCTCTATCCCCAGACTGTAACCATCTTCATCCACTCCCTTCAGGACCTTCCAAGTGTACCCATAATAGTCCATCCTTCTAACCTGTATCCCCTGACTGTAACCGTCTTCATCCACTCCCTTCAGGACCTTCCAAGTGTACCCATAATAGTCCATCCTTCTAACCTGTATCCCCTGACTGTAACCCTCTGCATCCGCTCCCTCTAAGACCTTCCAAGTGTACCCATAATAGTCCATCCTTCTAACCTGTATCCCCAGACTGTAACCCTCTGGATCCACTCCCTTCAGGACCTTCCAGGTGTAACCATAATAGTCCATCCTTCTAACCTGTAGCCACTAACTGTAACCCTCTGCATCCACTCCCTCTATGACCTTCCATGTGTACCCATAACAGTCCATCCTTCTAACCTGTATCCCCTGACTGTAACCCCCTGCATCCACTCCCTCTAAGACCTTCCAGGTGTACCCATAATAGTCCATCCTTCTAACCTGTATCCCCCTGACTGTAACAGTCTTCATCCATTCCTTTCAGGACCTTCCAGGTGTACCCATAATAGTCCATCCTTCTAACCTGTATCCCCTGACTGTAACCCCCTGCATCCACTCCCTCTAAGACCTTCCAAGTGTACCCATAATAGTCATCCTTCTAATCTGTATCCCCTGACTGTAACCCCCTCCATCCACTCCCTCTAAGACCTTCCAAGTGTACCCATAATAGTCCATCCTTCTAACCTGTATCCCCTGACTGTAACCCCCTGAATCCACTCCCTATAAGACCTTCCAAGTGTACCCATAATAGTCCATCCTTCTAACCTGTATCCCCTGACTGTAACCCCCTGCATCCACTCCCTCTAAGACCTTCCAGGTGTACCCATAATGGTCCATCATTCTAACCTGTATCCCCTGACTGTAACCCTCTGCATCCACTCCCTCTAAGACCTTCCAAGTGTACCCATAATAGTCCATCCTTCTAACCTGTATCTCCTGACTCTAACCGCCTGCATCCACTCCCTCTTAGACCTTCCAAGTGTACCCATAATAGTCCATCCTTCTAACCTGTATCCCCTGACTGTAACCCCATGCATCCGCTCCCTCTAAGACCTTCCAAGTGTACCCATAATAGTCCATCCTTCTAACCTGTATCTCTCCTGACTCTAACCGCCTGCATCCGCTCCCTCTAAGACCTTCCAGGTGTACCCATAATAGACTATCCCTATAAACTGAACCCCATTCTCCGACAGTGCTTCACAGTTAAGTTGGCACTATTTGAAACCCCTGCTTGTGGGGGCGGCTGCCAGGCAAAGTCCCATTATGGCACCATCAGAGGTAGGCAGCCATTCATGGTCGACTTGAACCGCTTGGTCACTAGTCAGAAGGTCCACATGGCACTCGAATGACCCATTAGAAACAGTATCTTACACTATTAGCCAACGTGGTATATGTCCCACTCTATGTATGTAACACATGTCGTTAAGCACTCCTATAACAAACAAATGCATCGTGGCACTACGAGAGAACAGGACAGCAAAAATGAATTCCAGGAAGAGAATGGGCTGCACTGAAAAGCGGGCAAACGGGTGGTCTCGGGCACATACTGCACTAAGATAAGAATTTTTAATTGCTGAGGTTAACAAAAAAAAAACAACACCAACCAGAAATAAAAATGCAACGATTAAAGCCAGGAAGCGACGAAGGGCGCACAGTGCACACAGATCGGGCAAGGCTCTCCCACTGCAGGCCACCAGGTCTGGCTGCACGGCAGCACAGCGATGAAATATTTAGGTTGGAAAGGAGACACTGGCCGTCAGCGCAGGCTGCTGTATTCATTACCGCCAGCCCCACGCTGGCCACTGTGAGATTTACTCCCAGGCTGGCAATTGGCTCAGCCCGTTTCTCACTTGCAGTGGTAGGGTTCAGGGCCCCGGTGGGGTGGGGTGGGGTGGCTGGGGGGCTAGAGTGAGTAATAATGTCCGCGACTATATCTCAGAGGCCCTGGCTGCCAGGCAGTGCCTGGGCCTTTGGGCCTTCCATGTGAAACGCAGACACAGGCAGCAGGTTCAGACAGGGTCCTGTGAGGCGACACACACAGAGGGGGTGCAGAGGGGAGATGTGATTACACTAATGAGCCCTTTGAAAATAGATATATTTAAAACACAAACACTGACTCTTTTGACAGATAACTTAAGCTAAACATAGGAAACAAAAGGAACAACTCAAAATATAAATGCTCGGTGTGTAACTTCTGAGATATGAATGCAGGGCGCCTGATTTCCATGGCACACTTTATCATCAGGTGGGCGTGTTTTACATAAGCTGCCACAGGGCCCCAGGTCCTTTGGGCAACTTCAGCCAGCCTTGGTTTAAAGACACCAGCCCCCTGAATGATGAATTTCTGGTCCATATGCATGCTGGGAAACGTGAAACTACATGTCCCAGAATGCAACGCAATGTTGGTGTCTAACAAGCTCTGTTTGCGATTCTTGTGACATGAGGCCACCGGGCAACTACGTGTTCAGTTTGTGTTTCCTAAAGAGGAAATATGTCACACAAGTGAGTGTGTGTGTGTATGTTATTTTGTGTTCCCCACAAAGTGTAAGGCAAAAGATACTAGGCGTCAAACACACAACATAAAGCACGGGTAATCATTATAATAGGGACACATATACGTGGGTCGAATCATTCTGCATATCCCCTCGTGCTACATTATCCCCTGACAGTCACCTAAAAAGCCCAGCAAGCTGTCATTTTAGCCCAAGCATTGCCCTATTGTTCAGCCAGCCTCGTCCCTGCAGCAGCCCCCGCCCCACAGCACAGACAATGCCCAGGCGGTCATTAATGGGAACACAGCACCCCCAAGCTCTGCTCATCCGAGCCCTGACATCTTCAATTACCATCCGCAGAAAAAGTGACACATAAACACGAGCGTGGCCCGGGCCTGACTTCACGCGCCACTTCCCATCCTTCCACCCGCAGCAATACTCATCCCATCGCCGCTCCCAGTCGCAAAACAAGGATTGAGCCGCATCGGAAAAGCGCAGCTCCTGGGGCCCGGACCCACGCTTCATTCCATGGGAGTCGCGCCTATGGGGCCTGGGGAGCACTCAGAAAGCTTCCAGGTCATAGCCACCCTCACCCCCACACTTTTCTCCCAGCTCATCAATTCCACCTAAATGGCCCTCGACCTAATTGGGTAGTGAAATGTGTAGTGTTCAATAACCATACACTTAAGAGGCCGAGCCTCATTCACAGAATTACACTCCTTGCCCACCCCATTTCCTCCAAGCAGAGGCGATCGATAGCCTTCACCGAGAGGGGTGGGGGCATCCGATAAGATACCCGTAGCTGTCCGCAAGCCTGACACGTGAAACCCCCAGCCCCTGATGGACGGGGCGGCTATGCCAAGGTAGCGCCCGTGTGACATTACCCCCCACCACCAACCCCCCCCCCCCCCGGCGGAATGGCCACTGCTCAGCATCTGCTGATCACACAGTGCGTGGGGTGTCCTTTCAGCTGGCGCGCAGACTGCTCGCCGTTAAAGGGACAGGCTGGCAGGCAGGCAGCCCCGGGCACCAGAGACTGGCCGCAGCTTACCTTTCACTTGCGTCTCGTATTCGGCGATGATTTCTTTGTCCTTCTTGAACCTGCTGGGTGTCGACATGGTTCCAGGATTTAAAAACCGCAGGGCCGATCCTTGGGTGGGGTCGGGGGTCTTTGTGGCTTTGTGCTCAGAGGCGGCAGGGCTCCATCCTGGCCGCAGAGCACAGAAATAAGAAAATCCCAAGTGTCCCGGTTCCAGGTGCCAGTCCTAGGCTCGGTGGTCCCACGTCCTTTCACACACCATGGCTCAGAGCTGCTACTGCTCCTTCCTGCCAGTCCAGGGCAGACAAGTGGGGGCTGCCTCCCAACTTCAGGGGAAGGGGGGTGGGGCTTCAGGCCCAGTAGTGGCTACCCCTCTACAGGGAGGGCAACACGGAAGGGGGCGCAGACTCCGCTCACGGGGAAAGGACAAGAGGGAGCCCCCCCTCTCTCTCACCAAGGCAAGAAGCGGGATGAGGACCCCCTCTGCTCCAGTCCAGAGGAAAGGGGTGCACTGCACAGCCCCTGCTTCGGCGCCAGTCCAGGAAAGGGAGGAGTGCAGGGTGCCCCCGGGTCCAGTGAGAGGGGGCAGAGGGGCGGCAGCAGAGCCTGTCTCGGGGAGGAAAGGAGCCGCCTCTGCCTGCCCCGCTCCAGGGAAGAAAGGGGCTGCGGCTCCTTCTCAGCCGCTGCTGCCGGTGCAGGGGCGGGGGGAGGGCTGCAGGCAGGCACACGAGGAAGGGGGCGCAGCTTGTGAATGGAGCACCTACTCCACGGCATCCAGGCCAGGGGAAGCGGAGCCGCGGCTGTGTATGGAAATGAGGGCGGGGGGAGGGAGGGAGGCATGCAGGGCGGACTGCAGCTCCCCAGCCAGGGCTGGTTCCGGTGCAAACGCGGGGCAGGGCCGAGGATTCCGGCTGCCAGAGCGCAGGCAGGGGCTGCGACTCCCGCAACTGAATGCCACCCGGCCCCCTGCTACTTCACTCGGGGGACCGGCTCAGGGCAGTGCAACACAGCGAGGCAAATGGGCGCAGCTTCAGATCACCAACTGAGCTACCTGAAGAAAAGGGGGCATCCAACTCCCCGAAAACACTCCCAGATGGAAGAGAATAAAAACAGCTTCCAGTCACCAAATGAGCTACCTGCTGCGGACTGCACAGAAGGGGGGGAGGCATCCAATTCCCCAAAAACACTAGCAGATGCAAGAGAAATGTTAAAGGTATTTGTACTGCACACCATATCCAACGGAGTTGGTCCCCAGGCCCTCTGGCGGATCTGTAAACGATAAGGTAGGATGGGTTAGTAACGTGAAGAGGGAGTAGGATAGTGAGAGGAATGGTTTTCTGTTGGCAGCTTCAACTCGGTATACACCGGGTGCTGAGCTTTGGTGCGAGTATTGGATCGATGTCAGTGTTGTGAAGTGCGTGCGGCTTGTTGAGCGAGAGATGGTTGTGAATTTTTTGAGTACAAGCAGCTTACAGACACCAACTGAGCTACCTGCTGCAGCCTGAACAGAAGGGGGCACCCAACTCCCCGAAAACACTAGCAGATGCAAGAACATACAAGGAACTTCCACTCACCAGAAGATGCAAGAGAATACAAGGAACTTCCATTCACCAACTGAGCTACCTGCTGCTGCAGCCTGAAAAGAAGGGGGGGCATCCAACTGCCCAAAAATATTCGCAGATGCAAGAGAATACAAACAGCTTCCAGTCACCAACTGAGCTACCTGCTGCGGACTGTACACAACTTTCATTTACCAACTGAGCTACCTGCTGGAACCTGAACAGAAGGGGAGTACCCAGCTCACGAAAACACTAGCAGATGCAGGAGACTACAATCAACTTCCAGACACCAACTGAGTTACCTGATGGGGACTGTACAGAAGGGCGAACCCAGCATATACAAACTTACATCCACTAACTGAGCTACCTGATTTGGCCTACACACAAAACAGGTTTTACACAAACAACTTCCATTTACCAACTAAGCTACCTGTTGTGGCCTGAACAAAAGCAGTACCCAGTTACCGAAAACACTAGCAGATGCAAGGGAATACAAACAACTTTCGCTTACCAACGGAGGTACCTGCAGTAGCCTGAACATTAGGGGAGTACCCAGCTCCAGAAAACGATAGATACAAGACAATACAAACAACTTCCAGTCACCAACTGAGCTATCAGCGGACTGTACAGAAGGGAAGTACCCAGCAGATGCAAGAGAATACCAGCAACTTCCAGTCACCAACTGAGCTATGTACAGAAGTACATATGGGAAGTATCCAGCAGATGCAAGCTAATACAAGCAACTTCCAGTCACCAACTGAGCCACTAGCTTTGACCTATACACAAACTTTTACCAATGTTGCTACTTGCTGCAGCCTGAACATAAGGGGAGTACTGAGCTCCTGAAAACACCAGGAGATGCAAAAGTATAAAAACAACATCCTTTTACCAACTGAGCTACCTGCTGGAGACTGTACGGAAAGGAGCACCAAGCAGATACAGGAGTATACAAGCAAATTATAGCCCCCAACTGAGCTACCTGCAGTGGCCTGTACTCAAACAACTTCCATTTACCAAGTGAGCTACCTGCTGCGGGCTGAACAGAAGTGGAGTACTCAGCAGATGCAAGAGAATACAAGCAACTTCCAGTCACTAACAGAGGTACCAGTATGGGGTATACACTGTGAAAAACCAAAGGGTGTCTCACCCGCTAGCCCCCGGGGATCTCTCTCTAAGGTGGCCAGGGCACTGCCATCGCATTTGGATCCAGACCCTGGGGGTGGACCAGTGCAGGACGATTACCTGGATGAGGTGTCTTCGGGGGTTGGGGCTGAGACAGCAGAAGGTGAGATGTGGTATTCCCTCCTTTTTCATCCATCTAACCCATCCTATTTTGTAGGATGTTCCCAAATCCCTCCCCCCCTTTTTTACACAAACAGTGGGCCGAGGAAGAGGGTGACTGAGACTAACTCTCTCACATCGTACTGGACATGGTCTGTTAATTGGGTCAGGCAAAGTCAGACACTTTACCCTAAGTGCATACACCTCATACCAGTTAGCTTTCCTCACACGTATAAAATGCAACATCTCAAGACACACTCTGAGCAAGGCGGAACACGAGTACGAGCAGAGCTCCCCGGATGAATGCACACCTACTGGAGCAGAGCAACGGGCCAAAGGACGAGAACAACGGGCAGAAAACCCCAAGGGTTCCCTAGTGGAGGTCATTGGCTCTAGACCACGAAAGACACATGGAGAAAGCCAGATCCCAGAAATGAAGATTGCATTGTGTTTCAAGGACGCTAGTGTCCCACCCAGGTGAACGGCAGAGTTGGGGAGGTGAGGCCAAGCCTGTGGTACTAACCTTGACTCAGGGATTGGAAATAGCAAAACAAGAAAGAAGTGCACACAGTCAGTGAGCTTGCAAGCGACCAGAGAGACTGGTGTGTGTCAAAGTGAATGAAGTAGCAACATCATGTCACAAGTGAAGGCTGCATGCGTGTGCTTGAGACGTGAAGAAAGGCAGACTTGTGAATGAACTTTGAAATAAAAAGCATTGGCGAGATCAGCGATACTAAGTAACAGAGTTGTCCGGTGAGGGAAAGTAGCCCATTCAAAAGTCTCTGTGAAAGGTACTTTGTTTGAAGCTATAAAGTGAAATACAATAAGCTTTGGGAAAGGATCCCTGGCAAGTTTGTGTTGAATTGTGACTAGGGCGGTCTGAGCCCGGCAGAGGGGGACCTCTGAACTGTGTGCTGTAAGGTCTGAGCCCGGCAGAGGGCGATGGGACATGACGTTGGAACACAATTTTGAGCCATGAACGAGACTTTAACGTGGAAGGCCAGGCGGGCCTTGATCCATGGTTTGGAACGGCTTAGAGTGTTAGAAACCGAGCCAGAGTGTGTCATCCTGCCTACAAGGACAGCCTTACTCCGTGAGGTTTAATATGAGGAGGAGAGCTGAATCAACTACCATTATCCTTTGAACACTGATTTTTCCTTTGTATACATTTCTCCTTTTTACACTTTTTGTACAAGAGATAGGTCAGGCATTAGGTTTTCTTAGCATAGGCCATTTTGATTTGACCGAGTCCACTAGGACTGTTTTCTTTATCTTTTGATGGGCAAAACTTCTCCCACCTTAGTTATATAGCGGAATAGGAGTTTCTCCACCCCCAAAATTTTCAATAAAGGTTTCACAGATTGTATCCATTGTGTCAGTGTCATACTTGTGATACCATGCCTTCCCTACACCACAAACTTCCATTTACCAAATTTGCTACTGGCTGCAGCCTTAACATAAGGGGAGTAAACAGCCCCCAAAAACTCCAGCAGATGCAAGAGAATACAAGCAACCTCCAGTAACCAACTGAGCTACCTGCTGCACACTCTACAGAAAGGAGTACCCAGCAGATACAGGAGAATACAAGCAACTTCCAGCCACCAACTGAGCTACCTGCTGCGCACTGTACAGAAGGGGATCACACAGCTCCCGAAAACACTAGCAGAGGCAAGGGAATACAAACAACTTCCATTTCCCAACTGAGCTACCTACTGCGGGCTGTAAAGAAGGAGAGAGGCCAGCAGATGCAAGAGAATACAAGCAACTTCCAGTCATCATTTGAGCTACCGGCTGTGGCCTGTACACAAACAACTTCCATTTGCCAACGGAGCTACCAGCTGCGGGCTGTACAGAAGTGGAGTACTCGTCTCCCAAAAGCAAGAGAATACAAACAACTTTGAGTCACCAACTGAGCTACCTGCTGCGGGGTGTACACTGATCTGAAAACAATAGATACAAGAGAATACAAACAACTTCCAGTCACCTACTGACTTACCTGCTTTGCCCTATACACAAACTTCCATTTACCAACTTTGCTACTTGCTGCAGCCTGAACATAAGGGGAGTACTCGGCTCCCAAAAACACTAGCAGATACGAGAATAAAAACAACTTCCATTTACCAACTTAGGTACCTGCTGCGGGCTGTGCATAAGGAGAGTATCCAGCAGATGCAAGAGAATACAAGTAACTTACAGTCACCAACTGAGCTACCTGCTGTGGCCTGCACACAAACAACTTGAACAAAAGGGGAGCACCCAGCTCCTGAAAACATTAGCAGATGCAAGAGAATACAAATAGCTTCCAGTCACCAACTGAGCTACCTGTGGACCGTACAGAAGGGGAGTACCCAGTAGATGCAAGAGAATACAAGCAACTTCCAGGCACCAACTGAGCTACCCACTTTAGCCTATACATAACTTCCATTTATCAACTTTGCTACTGGCTGCTGCCTGAACATAAGGGGAGTACTCAGCTCCCGAAAAAACACTAGCAGATGCAAGAGAATACAAACAACTTCCATTTTCCAACTGAGCTAACTTCTGAGGACTGTACAGAAGGTTGTACCCAGCAGATACAAGATAATACAAGCAACTTCTGGCCACCAACTGGGCTACCTGCTGTGGACTGTACTGAAGGGGATCACCCAGCTCCCGAAAACTCTAGCAGATGCAAGAGAATACAAGCAACTTCCAGTGAACAACTGAGCTACCCGCTTTAGCCTATACACAACTTCCATTTATCAACTTTGCTACCGGCTGCTGCCTGAACATAAGGGAAGTACTCAGCTCCCGAAAACACTAGCAGATACAAGAGAAATGTTAAAGGTATTTGTACCGCACACTGTCACCAACGGAGTTGGTCCCCAGGCACTCTGGCGGATCTGTAAACAAGAAGGTGGGATGGGTTAGTAAGGTGAAGAGGGAGTAGGATAGTGAGAGGAATGGTGTTCTGTTGACAGCTTCGACTCGATATACACTGGGTGCTGAGCTTTGGTGCGAGTACTGGATCGGTGTCAGTCTGCGTGTGCTGTTGGTGTGGCTTATGTGTTGTTGCAGTGTTGTGAAGTATGTGTGGCTTTTTGTGCGAGAGATGGTTGTGTGAGTTGTTTGAGTACAAGCAACTTCCAGTCACCAACTGAGCTACCTGCTGCAGCCTGAACAGAAGGGGGGTCATCCAACTCCCCGAAAACACTAGCAGATGCAAGAGAATACAAACAGCTTTCAGTCACCAACTGATCTACCTGCTGCGAGCAGTACACAACTTTCATTTACCAACTGAGCTACCTGCTGCAGCCTGAACAGAAGGGGAGTACCCAGATCCCGAAAACATTAGAAGATGCAAGAGAATACAAGGAACTTCCACTCACCAGAAGATGCAAGAGAATACAAGGAACTTCCAATCAACAACTGAGGTACCTGCTGCAGCCTGAACAGAAGGGGGGCATCCAACTGCCCAATAACACTCGCAGATGCAAGAGAATACAAACAGCTTCCAGTCAGTAACTGAGCTACCTGCTACAGCCTGAACAGAAGGGCGCATCCAACTCCCCGAAAACACTCGCAGATGCAAGAGAATACAAACAGCTTCCAGTCACCAACTGAACTACCTGCTGCGGACTGTACACAACTTTCATTTACCAACTGAACTACCTGCTGCAGCCTGAACAGAGGGGGGGAGTACCTAGTTCCTGAAAACACTAGCAGATGCAGGAGATTACAAACAACTTCCAGTCACCAAGTGAGCTACCTGCGGCGGCCTGAGTAGAATGGGAGTACCCAGCTCCCGAAAACACTAGCAGATGCAAAAGATAAAAGGGAACTTCCAGACACCAACTGAGTTACCTGATGGGGACTGTACAGAAGGGCGAACCCAGCATATACCAGCAACTTACAGCCACTAACTGAGCTACCTGCTTTGGCCTACACACAAAACAGGTTTTACACAAACAACTTCCATTTACCAGCTAAGATACCTGTTGTCGCCTGAACAAAAGGAGTACCCAGTTACCGAAAACACTAGCAGATGCAAGGGAATACAAACAACTTTCGCTTACCAACTGAACTACCTGCAGCAGCCTGAACATTAGGGGAGTACCCAGCTCCAGAAAACAATAGCAGATACAAGACAATACAAACAACTTCCAGTCACCAACTGAGCTACCAGCGGACTGTACAGAAGATAAGTACCCAGCAGATGCAAGAGAATACCAGCAACTTCCAGTCACCAACTGAGCCACCAGATTTGGCCTATACAAAAACTTCAATTTACCAACATTGCTATTTGCTGCAGCCTGAACATAAGGGGAGTACTCGGCTCCTGAAAACACTAGCAGATGCAAAAGTATAAAAACAACGTCCATTTACCAACTGAGCTACCTGCTGCAGACTGAACAGAAAGGAGCAGGCAGTAGATATAGGAGTATACAAGCAACCTATAGCCACCAACTGAGCTACCTGCTGTGGCCTGTACACAAACAACTTCCATTTACCAAGTGAGCTACCTGCTGCGGGCTGAACAGAAGTGGAGTGCTCAGCAGATGCAAGAGAATACAAGCAACATCCAGTCACTAACAGAGCTACCAGTATGGGGTATACATTGTGAGAAACCAAAAGGTGTCTCACCTGCTAGTCCCCGGGGATCTCTCTCTAAGGTGGCCAGGGCACGGCCATCGCCTTTGGATCCAAACCCTGGGGGTGGACCAGTGCAGGAGGATTACCTGGGTGAGGGGTCTTCGGGGGTGGGGCTGAGACAGCAGAAGGTGAGATGTGGTATTCCCTCCTTTTCGTTCATCTAATCCATCCTATTTTGTAGGATGTTCCAAAATCCCAAATCCCTCCCCCCTTTTTTACACAAACAGTGGGCCAAGGAAGAGGGTGACTGAGAGTAACCAGAGTAACTCTCTCACATCGTACTGGACATGTTCTGTTAATCGGGTCAGGCAAAGTCAGACACTTTACCCTATGTGCATACACTTAATACCAGTTAGCTTTCCTCACACGCATAAAATGCAACATCTCAAGACACACTCTGAGCAAGGCGGAACACGAGTACGAGCAGAGCTTCCAGGATGAATGCACACCCACTGGAGCAGAACAACGGACCAAGGGACGAGAGCAAGAAAACCCCAAGGGTTCCCTAGTGGAGGTCATTGCCTCTAGACCACGAAAGACATGTGGAGAAAGCCAGATGCCACAAGTGAAGATTGCATTGTGTTTCAAGGACACTAGTGTCCCTCCCAGTTGAACGACAGAGTTGGGGAGGTGAGGCCAAGCCTGTGGTACTAACCTTGACTCAGGGATTAGAAATAGCAGAACAAGAAAGAAGTGCACACAGTCAGTGAGTTGGCAAGCAACCAGAGAGATTGGCGTGTGTCAAAGTGAATGAAGTAGCAACATCATGTCACAAGTGAAGGCTGCTTGAGACGTGAAGAAAGGCAGACTTGTGAATGAACTTTGAAGTAAAAAGCATTGGCGAGATCAACGATACTAAGTAACAGAGTTTTCCGGTGAGCGAAAGTAGCCCATTCGAAAGTCTATGTGAAAGGTACTTTGTTTGAAGCTATAAAGCGCAATACGATAAGCTTTGGTAAGGGATCCCTGGCAAGTTTGTGTTGAATTGTGACAGGAAGGTCTGAGCCCGGCAGAGGGGGACCTCTGAACTGTGTGCTGTAAGGTCTGAGCCCGGCAGAGGGCGATGGGACATGACGTTGGAACACAATTTTGAGCCATGAACAAGACTTTAACGTGGAAGGCCAGGCGGGCCTTGATCCATGGTTTGGAACGGCTTAGAGTGTTAGAAACCGAGCCAGAGTGTGTCATCCTGCCTACAAGGACAGCCTTACTCCGTGAGGTTTAATATGAGGAGGAGAGCTGGTTCAACTACCATTATCCTTTGAACACTGATTTTTCCTTTTACATACATTTCTCCTTTTTACACTTTTTGTACAAGAGATAGGTCAGGCATTAGGTTTTGTTAGCATAGGCCATTTTGATTTGGCGGAGTGCACTAGGACGGCTTTGTTTATCTTTTGATGGTCAAGACTTCTCCCATCTTAGTTTTATAGCAGAATAGGAGTTTCTCCAACCCTAAAAATTTCAATAAAGGTTTCACACATTGTATCCATTGTGTCAGTGTCATACTTGTGATACCATGCCTTCCCTACAACACAAACTTCCATTTACCAACTTTGCTACTGGCTGCAGCATGAACATAAGGGGAGTACACAGCCCGCGAAAACTCCAGTAGATGGAAGAAAATACAATCAACCTTCAATCACCAACTGAGCTACCTGCTGCAGACTGTACAGAAAGGAGTACCCAGCAGATACAGGAGAATACAAGCAACTTCCAGCCACCAACTGAGCTACCTGCTGCAGACTGTACAGAAGGGGATCACCCAACTCCCGAAAAAACTAACAGAGGCAAGAGAATACAAACAACTTCCATTTACCAACTGAGCTACCTGTTGCGGACTGTAAAGGAGAGAAGCCAGCAGATGCAAGAGAATACAAGCAACTTCCAGTCATCACTTGAGCTACCTGCTGTGGCCTGTACACAAACAACTGTGGCCTGTACACAAACAACTTCCATTTGCCAATGGAGCTAACAGCTGCGGGCTGTACAGAAGTGGAGTACTCGTCTCCCGAAAGCAAGAGAATGAAAAGAACTTCGAGTCACCAACTGAGCAACCTGCTGCGGGGTGTACACTGATCTGAAACCAATGGATACAAGAGAATACAAACAAATTCCAGTCACCAACTGAGTTACCTGCTTTGCACTATACACAAACTTCCATTTACCAGCTTTGCTACTTGCTGCAGCCTGAACATAAAGGGAGTACTCGGCTCCCAAAAACACTAGCAGATACGAGAATAAAAACAACTTCCATTTACCAACTGAGGTACCTGCTGTGGGTTGTGCAGAAGGAGAGTACCCAACAGATGCAAGAGAATACAAACAGCTTCCAGTCACCAACTGAGCGACCTGTGAACCATACAGAAGGGGAGTACCTAGCAGATGCAAGAGAATACAATCAACTTCCAGGCACCAACTGAGCTAACTTCTGAGGACTGTACAGAAGCTTGTACACCCAGCAGATGCAAGAGAATACAAGCAACTTCCAGGCACCCACTGAACTACCCGCTTTAGCCTATACATAACTTCCATTTATCAACTTTTCTACCGGCTGCTGCCTGAACATTAGGGGAGTACTCAGCTCCTGAAAACACTAGCAGGTGCAAGAGAATACAATCAATTTCCATTTACCAACTGAGCTAACCTCTGAGGACTGTACAGAAGGTTGTACCCAGCAGATACAAGATAATACAAGCAACTTCCAGCCACCAACTGAGCTACCTGCTGTGGACTGTACAGAAGGGGATCATCCAGCTCCCGAAAACACTAGCAGAGGCAAGAGAATACAAACAACTTCCAGTCACCAACTGAGCTACCTGCAGACCGTACAGAAGGGGAGTACCCAGCAGATGCAAGAGAATACAAGCAACTTCCGGGCACCAACTGAGCTACCCGCTTTAGCCTATACACAACTTCCATTTATCAACTTTGCTACCGGCTGCTGCCTGAACATAAGGGGAGTACTCGGCTCCTGAAAACACTAGCAGGTGCAAGAGAAATGCTAAAGGTATTTGTACCGCACACCGTCACCAACGGAGTTGGTCCCCAGGCGCTCTGGTGGATCTGTAAACGATAAGATGTGATGGGTTAGTAAGGTGAAGAGGGAGTAGGATAGTGAGAGGAATGGTGTTCTGTTGGCAGCTTCAACTCGGTATACACCGGGTGCTGAGCTTTGGTGCGAGTATTGGATCGGTGTCAGTCTGCGTGTGCTGTTGGTGCGGCTTATGTGTTGTTGCAGTGTTGTGAAGTGTGTGTGGCTTGTTGAGCGAGAGATGGTTGTGTGAGTTTTTAGAGTACAAGCAGCTTCCAGCCACCAACTGAGCTACCTGCTGCAGCCTGAACAGAAGGGGGCAACCAACTCCCCGAAAACACTTGCAGATGCAAGAGAATACAAACAGCTTCCAGTCAGCAACTGAGCTACCTGCTGCAGACTGCACAGAAGAGGGGACAACCAACTCCCCGAAAACACTAGCAGATGCAAGAGAATACAAACAGCTATCAGTCACCAACTGAGCTACCTGCTGCAGCCTGAACAGAAGGGGGGTACCCAGATCCTGAAAACATTAGAAGTTGCAAGAGAATACAAGGAGCTTCCACTCACCAGAAGACCCAAGAGAATACAAGGAACTTCCACTCACCAACTGAGCTACCTGCTGCAGCCTGAACAGAAGGGGAGTACCTAGTTCCTGAAAACACTAGCAGATGCAGGATATTACAAACAACTTCCAGTCACCAAGTGAGCTACCTGCGGCGGCCTGAGCAGAATGGGAGTCCCCAGCTCCCGAAAACACTAGCAGATGCAAGAGATTAAAAGGAACTTCCAGACATCAACTGAGTTACCTGATGGGGACTGTACAGAAGGGCAAACCCAGCATATACAAGCAACTTACAGCCACTAACTGATCTACCTACTTTGGCCTACACACAAAACGGGTTTTACACAAACAACTTCCATTTACCAGATAAACTACCTGTTGTGGTCTGAACAAAAGGAGTAACCAGTTACCGAAAACACTAGCAGATGCAAGGGAATACGACCAACTTTCACTTACCAACTGAGCTAACTGCAGCAGCCTGAACATTAGGGGAGTACCCCGCTCCAAAAAACAATAGCAGATACAAGACAATACAAACAACTTCCAGTCACCAACTGAGCTACCAGCAGACTGTACAGAAGGGAAGTACCCAGCAGATGCAAGAGAATACTAGCAACTTCCAGTCACCAACTGAACCATGTACAGAAGTACAGATGGGAAGTACCCAGCAGATGCAAGCTAATACAAGTAACTTCCAGTCACCAACTGAGCCACCAGCTTTGGCCTATACACAAACTTCAATTTACCAACATTGCTACTTGCTGCAGCCTGAACATAATGGGAGTACTCAGCTCCCGAAAACACTAGCAGATGCGAAAGTATAAAAACAACATCCATTTGCCAACTGAGCTACCTGCTGCAGACTGTACAGAAAGGAGCATGCAGCAGATATAGGAGTATACAAGCAATTTATAGCCACCAACTGAGCTACCTGCTGTGGCCTGTACACAAACAACTTCCATTTACCAAGTGAGCTACCTGCTGTGGGCTGAAGAGAAGTGGAGTACTCGGCAGATGCAAGAGAATACAAGCAACTTCCAGTCACTAACAGAGCTACCAGTATGGGGTATACACTGTGAGAAACCAAAGGGTATCTCACCCGCTAGTCCCCGGGGATCTCTCTCTAAGGTGGCAAGGGCATGGCCATTGCCTTTGGATCCAGACCCTGGGGGTGGACTAGTGCAGGAAGATTACTTGGATTAGGGGTCTTCGGGGGTGGGGCTGAGACAGCAGAAGGTGAGATGTGGTATCCCCTACTTTTTCGTTCATCTAACCCATCCTATTTTGTAGGATGTTCCAGAATCCCAAATCCCTCCCCCCTTTTTTACACAAACTGTGGGCCAAGGAAGAGGGTGACAGAGTAACCAGAGTAACTCTCTCACATCGTACTGGACATGTTCTGTTAATCGGGTCAGGCAAAGTCAGACACTTTACCCTATGTGCATACACTTAATACCAGTTAGCTTTCGTCACACGCATAAAATGTAACATCTCAAGACACACTCTGAGCAAGGCGGAACACGAGTACGAGCAGAGCTTCCCGGATAAATGCACACCTACTGGAGCGGAGCAACAGAGCAACGGGCAGAAAACCCCAAGGGTTCCCTAGTGGAGGTCCTTTTCTCTAGACCACGAAAGACACGTGGAGAAAGCCAGATGCCACAAGTGAAGATTGCATTGTGTTTCAAGGATGCTAGTGTCCCACCCAGGTGAACGGCAGAGTTGGGGAGGTGAGGCCAAGCCTGGTACTAACCTTGAATAGGGATTGAAAATAGCAAAATAAGAAAGAAGTGCACACAGTCAGCGAGCTTGCAAGCGACCAGAGAGACTGGTGTGTGTCAAAGCGAATGAAGTAGCAACATCATGTCACAAGTGAAGGCTGCATGCGTGTGCTTGAGACGTGAAGAAAGGAAGACTTGTGAATGAACTTTGAAGTAAAAGGCATTGGCAAGATCAGCGATACTAAGTAACAGAGTTGTCCGGTGAGGGAAAGTAGCCCATTTGAAAGTCTCTGTGAAAGGTACTTTGTTTGAAGCTATAAAGCGAAATACGATCAGCTTTGGGAAGGGATCCCTGGCAAGTTTGTGTTGAATTGTGACAAGGAAGGTCTGAGCCTGGCAGAGGGGGACCTTTGTGGACATAACGTTGGAACACAATTTTGAGCCATGAACGAGACTTTAACGTGGAAGGCCATGCGGGCTTGATCCATGGTTTGGAATGGCTTAGAGTTTTAGAAACCGAGCCAGTGTGTGTCATCCTGCCTACAAGGACAGCCTTACTCCGTGAGGTTTAACATGAGGAGGATAGCTGATTCAACTACCATTATCCTCTTGAACACTGATTTTTCCTTTGTATACAGTTCTCCTTTTTACACTTTTTGTACAAGAGATAGGGCAGGCATTAGGTTTTCTTAGCATAGGCCATTTTGATTTGACAGAGTCCACTAGGACTGTTTTCTTTATCTTTTGATGATCAAGACTTCTCCCATCTTAGTTCTATAGCAGAATGGGAGTTTCTCCAACCCTAAAAATGTTCAATACAGTTTTCACACATTGTATCCATTGTGTCAGTGTCATACTTGTGATACCATGCCTTCCCTACAACACAAACTTCCATTTACAAACTTTGTTACTGGCTGCAGCGTGAACATAATGCGCAGCCCCCGAAAACTCCAGCACATGCAAGAGAATACAAGCAACCTCCAGTAACCAACTGAGCTATCTGCTGCACACTCTACAGAAAGGAGTACCCAGCAAATACAGGAGAATACAAGCAACTTCCAGCCACCAACTGAGCTACCTGCTGCACACTCTACAGAAAGGAGTACCCAGCAAATAAAGGAGAATACAAGCAACTTCCAGCCACCAACTGAGCTACCTGCTGCACACTCTACAGAAAGGAGTACCCAGCAAATACAGGAGAATACAAGCAACTTCCAGCCACCAACTGAGCTACCTGCTGCGGACTGTAGAGACGGGGGATCACCCAGCTCCCGAAAAAACTAGCAGAGGCAAGAGAATACAAACAACTTCCAGTCACCAACTGAGCTACTTGCTTTAGTCTATGCACAAACAACTCCATTTACCAACTTTGCTACCTGCTGCAGCCTGAACATTAGGGGAGTACTCAGCTCCTGAAAACTAGCAGATGCAAAAGAATACAAACCACTTTCATTTACCAACTGAGGTAACTTCTGCGGGCTGTACAGAAGTTTGTACCCAGCAGACACAAGAGAATTCAAGCAACTTACAGCCACCAACTCAGCTACCTGCTGCAGACCATACTGACGGGGAGCACTCAGCTCCTGAAAACAGTAGGAGATGCAAGAGAATACAAACAACTTCCATTTACCAACTGAGCTACCTGCTGCAGGCTATAAAGAAGGAGAGAAGCCAGCAAATGCAAGAGAATACAAGCAACTTCAAGTCATCATTTGAGCTGCCGTGGCCTGTACACAAACAACTTACATTTGCCAACAGAGCTACCAGCTGCGGGCTCTACAGAAGGGGAGTACTCGTCTCCCGAAATCAAGAGAACCCAAACAGCTTTGAGTCACCAACTGAGCTACCTGCTGCGGGGTGTACACTGATCTGAAACCAATATATACAAAAGAATACAAACAACCTTCAGTCACCAACTGAGTTGCCTGCTTTGCCCTATACACAAACTTCCATTTACCAACTTTGCTACTTGCTGCAGCCTGAACATAAGGGGAGTACTCGGCTGCCAAAAATACTAGCAGGTGGGAGAATAAAAACTACTTCCATTTACCAACTGAGGAACCTGCTGTGGGCTGTGCAGAAAGAGAGTACCCATCAAATGCAAGAGAATACAAGCAATTTACAGTCACCCACTGAGCTACCTGCTGTGGCCTGCTTACAAACATCTTGAACAAAAGGGAAGAACCCAGCTCCTGAAAACATTAGCAGATGCAAGAGAATACAAACAGCTTCCAGTCACCAACTGAGCTACCCGCTGTGGCCTGCACATAAACAACTTGAACAAAAGGGGAGCACCCAGCTCCTGAAAACATTAGCAGATGCAAGAGAATACAAACAGCTTCCATTCACCAACTTAGCTACCTGTGCACCGTACAGAAGGGGAGTACCTAGCAGATGCAAGGGAATGCAAGCAACTTCCAGGCACCAACTGAGCTACCCGCTTCAGCCTATACACAACTTCCATTAATCAACTTTGCTACCAGCTGCTGCCTGAACATAAGGGGAGTACTCAGCTCCCGAAAACACTAGCAGATGCAAGAGAATACAAACAACTTCCATTTACCAACTGAGCTAACTTCTGAGGACAGTACAGAAGGTTGTACCCAGCAGATACAAGATAATACAAGCAACTTACAGCCACCAACTGAGCTACCTGCTGCGGACTGTACAGAAGGGGAGCACTCAGCTCCCAAAAACACTAGCAGATGCAAACGAATACAAACAACTTCCAGTCACCAACTGAGCTAACTCTACCTACTGCAGAATGTACAGAAAGGAGTACCCAGCAGATACAGGAGAATACAAGCAACTTACAGTCAGCATCTGAGCTACCTGATGTGGCCTGTACAGAAGTGGAGTACTTGTCTCCTGAAAGCAAGAGAATACAAATAACTTTGAGTCACCAAATGAGCTACATGCTGGGAGCTGTACACAATCCGAAACCAATAGATGCAAGAGAATACAAACAACTTCCAGTCACCAACTGAGCTACAGAAAAATACTCCTTTCTGCTCCCGAAAACACTAGCACATGCAAGAGACTACAAACAACTTCCAGTCACCAACTGAGCTACATAAAAGTACTCCTTTCCGCTCCCAAAAACACTAGCACATGCAAGAGAATACAAACAACTGTCAGTCACCAACTGAGCTGCCTGCTGCTTGCTGTACAGGAGAGGAGTACTCCTTTCAGGTCCCCGAAAACACTAGTAGATTCAAGAGAATACAAACAACTTCCAGTCAACAACAGAGCTAAATGCTGCGGCATGTGCACAACTTCCATTTACCAACTGAGCCACCTCTGCTGTAGCCAGTACACAAACAACTTCTATTTTCCACCTGTGCTACCTCCTGAACACTAAACAGAAGGGAGTGCCCAGCAGATGCAAGTGAATACGAACTGCCACTCCCCAACTGAGCTACCTGCTGCTGGCTGTACAGAAGGGGAGTACTCATTTCAACTCCTGAAAGCACTAGCCGATACAAGAGAATACAAACAACTCCCAGTCACCATCTAAGCTACCTGCAGACTGTAACTGGGACTGGGGGAAGAGCCGCCGCTGCAGCTTCTGACCTACCTGATCCTAGAAACAGCTTCCACCAACAAAAACAGAGTGCTGTCTTCTTCTGCTAGCAACTGAGCTACCTGTACGTACGTGGTGTATTCCTATCACACTTTAAGACTAATGCCAGGAACAGCAAAAGGATACAACTTCCTTATATCTGCAGCACTACAGGTTACTCATAAAGAGTAGCAGGATGCAGGTTACCTCAGGAACTAAGCTACCTGACCCTGCCTGTGGTTGGAACTGGGGAAAGAGCCATGGCTGTGGCTTCTGTGCGACATGGTCCTGCAACCACAGCTTCCGTGAACAAAAGAGTTGCCTTCTGCTGCCAGCCGGAGCAGCGGGGTGCAACTTCCTCCCTGCACTGAGCTATCGGTCTATGCTATCCAATAGTTATACTGCACCCATCCCCATAAAAGTGGTCTTATTGTGCCTGGCCTTTTCTGAAAGGTGGCATATTGTGACTCTGGCAGGTTTTTGCCAGACCTTAACCTGTGGAAAGGAAGGGGACAGGAAATAGAAAGGAGACAATAGAATGACCAAAATCAGAGGGAAAAACAACTGGGATGAGTAGGAGTAGATAGGGTTGTCGAAGTTGGCATGCATGTTTCTTAAATGTGATAAGGTATTGGTAAGCATGAGTGAAGAACTCAGGAGAGTTCATGCCTGTTAAGAGCAGAGTTTTATTGTGATGGCACTCTGACAAAGCATGATACTGATTGTAGTTAGTGGTTGCCTAATTGTGGTGTGTTGCTACCAGACTAAGAATAATCCCAGAAGCAAAGGTATACAACTTCCTCATAGGTGCCTTCATCGTCCTCCAACAACTGGCCTCTCTACTGTCACCTGTGTGCGATTAGGGTGACGTGCAGTGCTGCAGCATCTGAGTTACCAGCTGCCAGGGCTGTGACTTCTGATCTACTTGATCCTGCAGGCAGCCTCCACGAACAACTGAGCTGCTTTCTGTCTCCAGCAAGAGCACAGAGGTCCAACCTCCTCTCATCAACCGAGCTACCTTCACATATGGGGAGTCTTGCCTCAAGTCCATGAGAGTAATCTCACGAGAAGCAAAGGGATACAACTTCTTCCTAGCAGCTGTGCCACTTTCCACTGCCTGTACCCATCAAAAGAAGAGGGCTACAGGTTCTTATCAACTTGTCTTTATTTATTGTCCAATAACAACTGACTTACCTCCTGTCTCTGAGAGTAGGACCAAAAGCCATGGCTGCATGATCTGAGCTGACTGCTGCCGCATCTAGCTTGTATTTTCTTTATTATGGTATTTTTAAAAAATATATATTATTTATTTATTTAAGGTTTTAAAAAAAACTTTTAAAAAAGTTACAGTACATAGAAAACAGAAAGAAAAATCATCGCATACACATTTGATTTACATCTATGCAGTAGCAATATGCAAACTTTCCAGTATATAAACGAATTTTTAAAACTTACTCATACAATGACCTAAAAAAACAAATCATATTTACTAAAATAACAAGTTTTTGAAGAACATTTAAAATACTGTCTATAGACTTATATTACAGATATCTCCTAATATAGGTCTTTAGTCTCAACCTCCAGAGAAAAAGATAGCAACACAACAGGTTACAACTAACTGGATGCTTTCCTTCATCTCCCAGTTTTCATAGTTTAAGTGCTACATACAAATTTGGTGGAAATACCATAAGAGTCTCACAATAGCAAGCTGAAGGCCCACCTTATTTTCAAACATCATGTATTTCCAAAGTGTATCCAAGTCAACTCTCTCATGATTCGGGACACATTTTCCAAAATATTGGATTCTCCAGGGGATTAATACTGGGCATTCCAAAATAGATATCTTACATTTTCAAGAATGCCCGCATTTTTTACAATGCCTGCAGGGAATCGATGCTGTAGACAAACTGCCCCTAATCTCAATGGTTTTTAACACGTTAAACCGGAATCTCATAAAAGAGTTGCTCCACTTCCTGCTAGGGAAACGAGACAAATAAGGCTCAGGAAACCCCAAATATGTATAGTGTGATACCAAATGATGATAGAGAGTGGACTTAGATGCATCCTGCATGGCAGTGGCCCAATCGGCATATTGGATTAGCTAGAAGGATTTCCCTATTACACATAACTTTCTCCAAGAGGTTTAGGGACAATACAGCTAGCTTACCCAAAAATGAGGACTGTGACCGACCCTGTCTCAAGTGCTGGCCTAAGACATGACAAAGGTTATTGCCCTTATTCGTAATATAAGCTTTCTATAAAGGGAGAGGCACTTCCATTCGACTACACTTAGGATGGATTGCAGTCCCAGCTCATACCTTAAGGCGGCGAGAGGAATGCATTTTGGAAGACAGATAATAACTGGTCGCCCAATTCAAGCTTCTAATTTTGCAAGGTCGAGACTACCGGAGATAAAATACAATTCCAAACCATAACAAAGCTTTGGTATAACTTTAAGTTTATAGAAGCGAAGAAGAGGTACCCAGGAGAATGCACAAATGTGCGTTCCACCTTCCTCATGTGAGCTATTAAGATCCTAGATTTTTGGAGAAAATGGTTACGCAGCTGACCAATATTGGCATTATCAAACACGGGAAATCCCAAATAAAGCATACAATTTCTCACTTCTAATTTTACTTTGTTCAAAAACCATCTATAAGGGCTGGGATTTTTAAGCCTACTATTTCGCATAATTAGAGATTTCTGAACATTGAATATTACGGTATTTATTGAGCGCGTACATAGCGCCGAGAAGAGACAGAGTTATTTACAAAGGTATAGAACAGTACCGATGGATAACAGGGCAGATATACAGCGGGGCTAGGATACAGAGTGGTGGTACAGCTGTACAGGGTGGCAGAGCTGGGCTCCCACAAACAGCTGAGCTGAAATCTGTTGCCAGTCGGTGTAGTGGGGTGCAAAATGCTCAGAGCAACTGAGCTACCAGTTCATATAGGGAGTACCAAAGCTACCTGCTACTCCCTGAGGCCATAATGCAACAAGAGAGGCTGACACTTCTATTTGCTCCAGTAACAGCTTCCTTTCTGCAACTGAGTTGCCTGCTAATGTTCCATGTAATTAGAATGGAGGGGTTTCAGCTGTCTGTAAGATGGAAACGTGAAACCCCCGTCTATGAGTTAAAAAGTCCGATGCTGTCTGTGAAAACGAGGGAAATGTGATCTTCTGTTTAGCAAGAAAGGAAAAAGAGCAGTGAAAGGGCAGATTCTGCATCCGGAAGAGGTAAGAGATGCTGCTGTCTGTGAAGCGCAGGGAAAGGGTAGATTCTGCATCCGGAAGAGGTAAGAGATGCTGCTGTCTGTGAAGCACAGGGAAAGGGCAGATTCTGTATCCGGAAGAGGTAAGAGATGCTGCTGTCTGTGAAGCGCAGGGAAAGGGCAGATTCTGTATCCGGAAGAGGTAAGAGATGCTGCTGTCTGTGAAGAGCAGGGAAAGGGCAGATTCCGGAAGAGGCGAGAGATGATGCAGATTTCTGTGAAGAGCAGGGAAAGGGCAGATACTGCATCCGGAAGAGGTAAGAGATGCTGCTGTCTGTGAAGAGCAGGGAAAGGGCAGATTCTGCATCCGGAACAGGTAAGAGATGCTGCTGTCTGTGAAGCGCAGGGAAAGGGCAGATTCTGCATCCGGAACAGGTAAGAGATGCTGCTGTCTGTGAAGCGCAGGGAAAGGGCAGATTTTTTATCCGGAAGAGGTAAGAGATGCTGCTGTCTGTGATGCGCAGGGAAAGGGCAGATTCTGCATCCGAAAGAGGTAAGAGATTCTGCTGTCTGTGAAGAGCAGGGAAAGGGTACATTCTGCATCCGGAAGAGGTAAGAGATGCTGCTGTCTGTGAAGAGCAGGGAAAGGGTACATTCTGCATCCGGAAGAGGTAAGAGATGCTGCTGTCTGTGAAGAGCAGGGAAAGGGTACATTCTGCATCCGGAAGAGGTAAGAGATGCTGCTGTCTGTGAAGAGCAGGGAAAGGGTACATTCTGCATCCGGAAGAGGTAAGAGATGCTGCTGTCTGTGAAGCGCAGGGAAAGGGCAGATTCTGCATCCGGAACAGGTAAGAGATGCTGCTGTCTGTGATGCGCAGGGAAAGGGCAGATTCTGTATCCGGAACAGGTAAGAGATGCTGCTGTCTGTGAAGCGCAGGGAAAGGGCAGATTCTGCATCCGGAAGAGGTAAGAGATGCTGCTGTCTGTGAAGCGCAGGGAAAGGGCAGATTCTGCATCCGGAAGAGGTAAGAGATGCCGCTGTCTGTGAAGCGCAGGGAAAGGGCAGATTCTGTATCCGGAACAGGTAAGAGATGCCGCTGTCTGCGAAGCGCAGGGAAAGGGCAGATTCTGTATCCGGAACAGGTAAGAGATGCCGCTGTCTGCGAAGCGCAGGGAAAGGGCAGATTCTGTATCCGGAACAGGTAAGAGATGCCGCTGTCTGCGAAGCGCAGGGAAAGGGCAGATTCTGCATCCGGAAGAGGTAAGAGATGCCGCTGTCTGTGAAGAGCAGGGAAAGGGCAGATTCCGGAAGAGGCGAGAGATGATGCAGATTTCTGTGAAGAGCAGGGAAAGGGCAGATACTGCATCCGGAAGAGGTAAGAGATGCTGCTGTCTGTGAAGCGCAGGGAAAGGGCAGATTCTGCAACCGGAAGAGGTAAGAGATGCTGCTGTCTGTGAAGAGCAGGGAAAGGGCAGATTCTGTATCCGGAAGAGGTAAGAGATGCTGCTGTCTGTGAAGCGCAGGGAAAGGGCAGATTCTGTATCCGGAACAGGTAAGAGATGCTGCTGTCTGTGAAGCGCAGGGAAAGGGCAGATTCTGTATCCGGAACAGGTAAGAGATGCTGCTGTCTGTGAAGCGCAGGGAAAGGGCAGATTTTTTATCCGGAAGAGGTAAGAGATGCTGCTGTCTGTGAAGCGCAGGGAAAGGGCAGATTCTGCATCCGGAAGAGGTAAGAGATGCTGCTGTCTGTGAAGCGCAGGGAAAGGGCAGATTCTGTATCCGGAACAGGTAAGAGATGCTGCTGTCTGTGAAGCGCAGGGAAAGGGTAGATTCTGCAACCGGAAGAGGTAAGAGATGCTGCTGTCTGTGAAGAGCATGGAAAGGGCAGATTCTGTATCCGGAAGAGGTAAGAGATGCTGCTGTCTGTGAAGCGCAGGGAAAGGGCAGATTCTGCAACCGGAAGAGGTAAGAGATGCTGCTGTCTGTGAAGCGCAGGGAAAGGGCAGATTCTGCATCCGGAAGAGGTAAGAGATGCCGCTGTCTGTGAAGCGCAGGGAAAGGGCAGATTCTGCAACCGGAAGAGGTAAGAGATGCTGCTGTCTGTGAAGAGCAGGGAAAGGGCAGATTCTGTATCCGGAAGAGGTAAGAGATGCTGCTGTCTGTGAAGCGCAGGGAAAGGGCAGATTCTGTATCCGGAACAGGTAAGAGATGCTGCTGTCTGTGAAGCGCAGGGAAAGGGCAGATTCTGTATCCGGAACAGGTAAGAGATGCTGCTGTCTGTGAAGCGCAGGGAAAGGGCAGATTTTTTATCCGGAAGAGGTAAGAGATGCTGCTGTCTGTGAAGCGCAGGGAAAGGGCAGATTCTGCATCCGGAAGAGGTAAGAGATGCTGCTGTCTGTGAAGCGCAGGGAAAGGGCAGATTCTGTATCCGGAACAGGTAAGAGATGCTGCTGTCTGTGAAGCGCAGGGAAAGGGTAGATTCTGCAACCGGAAGAGGTAAGAGATGCTGCTGTCTGTGAAGAGCATGGAAAGGGCAGATTCTGTATCCGGAAGAGGTAAGAGATGCTGCTGTCTGTGAAGCGCAGGGAAAGGGCAGATTCTGTATCCGGAACAGGTAAGAGATGCTGCTGTCTGTGAAGAGCAGGGAAAGGGCAGATTTTTTATCCGGAAGAGGTAAGAGATGCTGCTGTCTGTGAAGCGCAGGGAAAGGGCAGATTCTGTATCCGGAACAGGTAAGAGATGCTGCTGTCTGTGAAGCGCAGGGAAAGGGCAGATTTTTTATCCGGAAGAGGTAAGAGATGCTGCTGTCTGTGAAGCGCAGGGAAAGGATAGATTCTGCATCCGGAAGAGGTAAGAGATGCTGCTGTCTGTGAAGCGCAGGGAAAGGGCAGATTCTGTATCCGGAAAAGGTAAGAGATGCTGCTGTCTGTGAAGCGCAGGGAAAGGGTAGATTCTGCAACCGGAAGAGGTAAGAGATGCTGCTGTCTGTGAAGAGCAGGGAATGGGCAGATTCTGTATCCGGAAGAGGTAAGAGATGCTGCTGTCTGTGAAGCGCAGGGAAAGGGCAGATTCTGTATCCGGAACAGGTAAGAGATGCTGCTGTCTGTGAAGAGCAGGGAAAGGGCAGATTTTTTATCCGGAAGAGGTAAGAGATGCTGCTGTCTGTGAAGCGCAGGGAAAGGGTAGATTCTGCAACCGGAAGAGGTAAGAGATGCTGCTGTCTGTGAAGAGCAGGGAAAGGGCAGATTCTGTATCCGGAAGAGGTAAGAGATGCTGCTGTCTGTGAAGCGCAGGGAAAGGGCAGATTCTGTATCCGGAACAGGTAGGGAAATGGCAGATTCTGTATCCGGAAGAGGTAAGAGATGCTGCTGTCTGTGAAGCGCATCGAAAGGGCAGATTCTGTATCCGGAACAGGTAAGAGATGCTGCTGTCTGTGAAGCGCAGGGAAAGGGCAGATTCTGTATCCGGAACAGGTAAGAGATGCTGCTGTCTGTGAAGCGCAGGGAAAGGGTAGATTCTGCAACCGGAAGAGGTAAGAGATGCTGCTGTCTGTGAAGAGCAGGGAAAGGGTAGATTCTGTATCCGGAAGAGGTAAGAGATGCTGCTGTCTGTGAAGCGCAGGGAAAGGGCAGATTCTGTATCCGGAACAGGTAAGAGATGCTGCTGTCTGTGAAGCGCAGGGAAAGGGCCGATTCTGTATCCGGAACAGGTAAGAGATGCTGCTGTCTGTGAAGCGCAGGGAAAGGGTAGATTCTGCAACCGGAAGAGGTAAGAGATGCTGCTGTCTGTGAAGAGCAGGGAAAGGGCAGATTCTGTATCCGGAAGAGGGAAGAGATGCTGCTGTCTGTGAAGCGCAGGGAAAGGGCAGATTCTGTATCCAGAACAGGTAAGAGATGCTGCTGTCTGTGAAGCGCAGGGAAAGGGCAGATTCTGCAACCGGAAGAGGTAAGAGATGCTGCTGTCTGTGAAGAGCAGGGAAAGGGCAGATTCTGTTTCCGGAAGAGGTAAGAGATGCTGCTGTCTGTGAAGAGCAGGGAAAGGGCAGATTCTGTATCCGGAAGAGGTAAGAGATGCTGCTGTCTGTGAAGAGCAGTGAAAGGGCAGATTCTGCATCCGGAAGAGGTAAGAGATGCTGCTGTCTGTGAAGAGCAGTGAAAGGGCAGATTCTGCATCCGGAAGAGGTAAGAGATGCTGCTGTCTGTGAAGAGCAGGGAAAGGGCAGATTCTGTATCCAGAAGAGGTAAGAGATGCTGCTGTCTGTGAAGAGCAGGGAAAGGGCAGATTCTGCATCCGAAACACGTAAGAGATGTGGATTTCTGTGAAGAGCAGCGAAAGGGCAGATTCTGCATCCGGAAGAGGTAAGAGATGCTGCTGTCTGTGAAGAGCAGGGAAAGGGCAGATTCTGCATCCGGAAGAGGTAAGAGATGCTGCTGTCTGTGAAGAGCAGGGAAAGGGCAGATTCTGTATCCAGAAGAGTTAAGAGATGCTGCTGTCTGTGAAGAGCAGGGAAAGGGCAGATTCTGCATCCGGAACAGGTAAGAGATGTGGATTTCTGTGAAGAGCAGCGAAAGGGCAGATTCTGCAACCTGAAGAGGTATGAGATGCTGCTGTCTGTGAAGAGCAGCGAAAGGGCAGATTCTGCATCCGGAAGAGGTAAGAGATGCTGCTGTCTGTGAAGAGCAGGGAAAGGGCAGATTCTGCAACCGGAAGAGGTAAGAGATTCTGCTGTCTGTGAAGAGCAGGGAAAGGGCAGATTCTGTATCCGGAAGAGGTAAGAGATGCTGCTGTCTGTGACGAGCAGGGAAAGGGCAGATTCTGTATCCGGAAGAGGTAAGAGATGCTGCTGTCTGTGAAGCGCAGGGAAAGGGTAGATTCTGCATCCGGAAGAGGTAAGAGATGCTGCTGTCTGTGAAGAGCAGTGAAAGGGCAGATTCTGCATCCGGAAGAGGTAAGAGATGCTGCTGTCTGTGAAGAGCAGGGAAAGGGCAGATTCTGTATCCAGAAGAGGTAAGAGATGCTGCTGTCTGTGAAGAGCAGGGAAAGGGCAGATTCTGCATCCGGAACAGGTAAGAGATGTGGATTTCTGTGAAGAGCAGCGAAAGGGCAGATTCTGCATCCGGAAGAGGTAAGAGATGCTGCTGTCTGTGAAGAGCAGGGAAAGGGCAGATTCTGCATCCGGAAGAGGTAAGAGATGCTGCTGTCTGTGAAGAGCAGGGAAAGGGCAGATTCTGTATCCAGAAGAGGTAAGAGATGCTGCTGTCTGTGAAGAGCAGGGAAAGGGCAGATTCTGCATCCGGAACAGGTAAGAGATGTGGGTTTCTGTGAAGAGCAGCGAAAGGGCAGATTCTGCAACCGGAAGAGGTATGAGATGCTGCTGTCTGTGAAGAGCAGGGAAAGGGCAGATTCTGCATCCGGAAGAGGTAAGAGATGCTGCTGTCTGTGAAGAGCAGGGAAAGGGCAGATTCTGCATCCGGAAGAGGTAAGAGATGCTGCTGTCTGTGAAGAGCAGGGAAAGGGCAGATTCTTTATCCGGAAGAGGTAAGAGATGCTGCTGTCTGTGACGAGCAGGGAAAGGGCAGATTCTGCATCCGGAAGAGGTAAGAGATGCTGCTGTCTGTGAAGCGCAGGGAAAGGGTAGATTCTGCATCTGGAACAGGTAAGAGATGCTGCTGTCTTTATAGAGCAGTGAAAGGGCAGATTCTGCATCTGGAACAGGTAAGAGATGCTGCTGTCTTTATAGAGCAGTGAAAGGGTAGATTCTGCATCCGGAACAGGTAAGAGATGCTGCTGTCTGTGAAGAGCAGGGAAAGGGTAGATTCTGCATCCGGAACAGGTAAGAGATGCTGCTGTCTGTGAAGAGCAGGGAAAGGGCAGATACTGCATCCGGAAGAGGTAAAAGATGCTGCTGTCTGTGAAGAGCAGGGAAAGGGCAGATTCTACAACCGGAAGAGGTAAGAGATGCTGCTGTCTGTGAAGAGCAGGGAAAGGGCAGATACTGCATCCGGAAGAGGTAAGAGATGCTGCTGTCTGTGAAGAGCAGGGAAAGGGCAGATTCTGTATCCAGAAGAGGTAAGAGATGCTGCTGTCTGTGAAGAGCAGGGAAAGGGCAGATTCTGCATCCGGAACAGGTAAGAGATGTGGATTTCTGTGAAGAGCAGCGAAAGGGCAGATTCTGCATCCGGAAGAGGTAAGAGATGCTGCTGTCTGTGAAGAGCAGGGAAAGGGCAGATTCTGCATCCGGAAGAGGTAAGAGATGCTGCTGTCTGTGAAGAGCAGGGAAAGGGCAGATTCTGTATCCAGAAGAGGTAAGAGATGCTGCTGTCTGTGAAGAGCAGGGAAAGGGCAGATTCTGCATCCAGAACAGGTAAGAGATGTGGATTTCTGTGAAGAGCAGCGAAAGGGCAGATTCTGCAACCGGAAGAGGTATGAGATGCTGCTGTCTGTGAAGAGCAGGGAAAGGGCAGATTCTGCATCCGGAAGAGGTAAGAGATGCTGCTGTCTGTGAAGAGCAGGGAAAGGGCAGATTCTGCATCCGGAAGAGGTAAGAGATGCTGCTGTCTGTGAAGAGCAGGGAAAGGGCAGATTCTGTATCCGGAAGAGGTAAGAGATGCTGCTGTCTGTGACGAGCAGGGAAAGGGCAGATTCTGCATCC
Organism: Ambystoma mexicanum; assembly: GCF_040938575.1. Classification (NCBI taxonomy): domain Eukaryota; kingdom Metazoa; phylum Chordata; class Amphibia; order Caudata; family Ambystomatidae; genus Ambystoma; species Ambystoma mexicanum. The sequence goes on from NC_090936.1 coordinate 1,166,808,043, forward strand.
GGAAGAGGCAAGAGATGCTGCTTTCTGTGAAGCGCAGGGAAAGGGTAGATTCTGCATCTGGAACAGGTAAGAGATGCTGCTGTCTTTATAGAGCAGTGAAAGGGCAGATTCTGCATCTGGAACAGGTAAGAGATGCTGCTGTCTTTATAGAGCAGTGAAAGGGTAGATTCTGCATCCGGAACAGGTAAGAGATGCTGCTGTCTATGAAGAGCAGTGAAAGGGAAGATTCTGCATCCGGAACAGGTAAGAGATGTTGCTGTCTGCGAAGCGCAGGGAAAGGGCAGATTCTGTATCCGGAAAAAGTAAGAGATGCTGCTGTCCATGAAGAGCAGTGAAAGGGAAGATTCTGCAGGTAAGAGATGTTGCTGTCTGTGAAGTGCAGGGAAAGGGCAGATTCTGCATCCGGAACAGGTAAGAGATGCTTCTGTCTGTGAAGAGCAGGAAAAGGGCAGATTCTGTATCCGGAAGAGGTAAGAGATGCTGCTGTCTGTATAGAGCAGTGAAAGGGCAGATTCTGCATCCGGAAGAGGTAAGAGATGCTGCTGTCTGTGAAGAGCAGTGAAAGGGCAGATTCTGCATCCGGAAGAGGTAAGAGATGCTGCTGTCTGTGAAGAGCAGGGAAAGGGCAGATTCTGTATCCAGAAGAGGTAAGAGATGCTGCTGTCTGTGAAGAGCAGGGAAAGGGCAGATTCTGCATCCGGAACACGTAAGAGATGTGGATTTCTGTGAAGAGCAGCGAAAGGGCAGATTCTGCATCCGGAAGAGGTAAGAGATGCTGCTGTCTGTGAAGAGCAGGGAAAGGGCAGATTCTGCATCCGGAAGAGGTAAGAGATGCTGCTGTCTGTGAAGAGCAGGGAAAGGGCAGATTCTGTATCCAGAAGAGGTAAGAGATGCTGCTGTCTGTGAAGAGCAGGGAAAGGGCAGATTCTGCATCCGGAACAGGTAAGAGATGTGGATTTCTGTGAAGAGCAGCGAAAGGGCAGATTCTGCAACCTGAAGAGGTATGAGATGCTGCTGTCTGTGAAGAGCAGCAAAAGGGCAGATTCTGCATCCGGAAGAGGTAAGAGATGCTGCTGTCTGTGAAGAGCAGGGAAAGGGCAGATTCTGCAACCGGAAGAGGTAAGAGATGCTGCTGTCTGTGAAGAGCAGGGAAAGGGCAGATTCTGTATCCGGAAGAGGTAAGAGATGCTGCTGTCTGTGACGAGCAGGGAAAGGGCAGATTCTGTATCTGGAAGAGGTAAGAGATGCTGCTGTCTGTGAAGCGCAGGGAAAGGGTAGATTCTGCATCCGGAAGAGGTAAGAGATGCTGCTGTCTGTGAAGAGCAGTGAAAGGGCAGATTCTGCATCCGGAAGAGGTAAGAGATGCTGCTGTCTGTGAAGAGCAGGGAAAGGGCAGATTCTGTATCCAGAAGAGGTAAGAGATGCTGCTGTCTGTGAAGAGCAGGGAAAGGGCAGATTCTGCATCCGGAACAGGTAAGAGATGTGGATTTCTGTGAAGAGCAGCGAAAGGGCAGATTCTGCATCCGGAAGAGGTAAGAGATGCTGCTGTCTGTGAAGAGCAGGGAAAGGGCAGATTCTGCATCCGGAAGAGGTAAGAGATGCTGCTGTCTGTGAAGAGCAGGGAAAGGGCAGATTCTGTATCCATAAGAGGTAAGAGATGCTGCTGTCTGTGAAGAGCAGGGAAAGGGCAGATTCTGCATCCGGAACAGGTAAGAGATGTGGATTTCTGTGAAGAGCAGCGAAAGGGCAGATTCTGCAACCGGAAGAGGTATGAGATGCTGCTGACTGTGAAGAGCAGGGAAAGGGCAGATTCTGCATCCGGAAGAGGTAAGAGATGCTGCTGTCTGTGAAGAGCAGGGAAAGGGCAGATTCTGCATCCGGAACAGGTAAGAGATGTGGATTTCTGTGAAGAGCAGCGAAAGGGCAGATTCTGCAACCTGAAGAGGTATGAGATGCTGCTGTCTGTGAAGAGCAGCGAAAGGGCAGATTCTGCATCCGGAAGAGGTAAGAGATGCTGCTGTCTGTGAAGAGCAGGGAAAGGGCAGATTCTGCAACCGGAAGAGGTAAGAGATTCTGCTGTCTGTGAAGAGCAGGGAAAGGGCAGATTCTGTATCCGGAAGAGGTAAGAGATGCTGCTGTCTGTGACGAGCAGGGAAAGGGCAGATTCTGTATCCGGAAGAGGTAAGAGATGCTGCTGTCTGTGAAGCGCAGGGAAAGGGTAGATTCTGCATCCGGAAGAGGTAAGAGATGCTGCTGTCTGTGAAGAGCAGTGAAAGGGCAGATTCTGCATCCGGAAGAGGTAAGAGATGCTGCTGTCTGTGAAGAGCAGGGAAAGGGCAGATTCTGTATCCAGAAGAGGTAAGAGATGCTGCTGTCTGTGAAGAGCAGGGAAAGGGCAGATTCTGCATCCGGAACAGGTAAGAGATGTGGATTTCTGTGAAGAGCAGCGAAAGGGCAGATTCTGCATCCGGAAGAGGTAAGAGATGCTGCTGTCTGTGAAGAGCAGGGAAAGGGCAGATTCTGCATCCGGAAGAGGTAAGAGATGCTGCTGTCTGTGAAGAGCAGGGAAAGGGCAGATTCTGTATCCAGAAGAGGTAAGAGATGCTGCTGTCTGTGAAGAGCAGGGAAAGGGCAGATTCTGCATCCGGAACAGGTAAGAGATGTGGGTTTCTGTGAAGAGCAGCGAAAGGGCAGATTCTGCAACCGGAAGAGGTATGAGATGCTGCTGTCTGTGAAGAGCAGGGAAAGGGCAGATTCTGCATCCGGAAGAGGTAAGAGATGCTGCTGTCTGTGAAGAGCAGGGAAAGGGCAGATTCTGCATCCGGAAGAGGTAAGAGATGCTGCTGTCTGTGAAGAGCAGGGAAAGGGCAGATTCTTTATCCGGAAGAGGTAAGAGATGCTGCTGTCTGTGACGAGCAGGGAAAGGGCAGATTCTGCATCCGGAAGAGGTAAGAGATGCTGCTGTCTGTGAAGCGCAGGGAAAGGGTAGATTCTGCATCTGGAACAGGTAAGAGATGCTGCTGTCTTTATAGAGCAGTGAAAGGGCAGATTCTGCATCTGGAACAGGTAAGAGATGCTGCTGTCTTTATAGAGCAGTGAAAGGGTAGATTCTGCATCCGGAACAGGTAAGAGATGCTGCTGTCTGTGAAGAGCAGGGAAAGGGTAGATTCTGCATCCGGAACAGGTAAGAGATGCTGCTGTCTGTGAAGAGCAGGGAAAGGGCAGATACTGCATCCGGAAGAGGTAAAAGATGCTGCTGTCTGTGAAGAGCAGGGAAAGGGCAGATTCTACAACCGGAAGAGGTAAGAGATGCTGCTGTCTGTGAAGAGCAGGGAAAGGGCAGATACTGCATCCGGAAGAGGTAAGAGATGCTGCTGTCTGTGAAGAGCAGGGAAAGGGCAGATTCTGTATCCAGAAGAGGTAAGAGATGCTGCTGTCTGTGAAGAGCAGGGAAAGGGCAGATTCTGCATCCGGAACAGGTAAGAGATGTGGATTTCTGTGAAGAGCAGCGAAAGGGCAGATTCTGCATCCGGAAGAGGTAAGAGATGCTGCTGTCTGTGAAGAGCAGGGAAAGGGCAGATTCTGCATCCGGAAGAGGTAAGAGATGCTGCTGTCTGTGAAGAGCAGGGAAAGGGCAGATTCTGTATCCAGAAGAGGTAAGAGATGCTGCTGTCTGTGAAGAGCAGGGAAAGGGCAGATTCTGCATCCAGAACAGGTAAGAGATGTGGATTTCTGTGAAGAGCAGCGAAAGGGCAGATTCTGCAACCGGAAGAGGTATGAGATGCTGCTGTCTGTGAAGAGCAGGGAAAGGGCAGATTCTGCATCCGGAAGAGGTAAGAGATGCTGCTGTCTGTGAAGAGCAGGGAAAGGGCAGATTCTGCATCCGGAAGAGGTAAGAGATGCTGCTGTCTGTGAAGAGCAGGGAAAGGGCAGATTCTGTATCCGGAAGAGGTAAGAGATGCTGCTGTCTGTGACGAGCAGGGAAAGGGCAGATTCTGCATCCGGAAGAGGCAAGAGATGCTGCTTTCTGTGAAGCGCAGGGAAAGGGTAGATTCTGCATCTGGAACAGGTAAGAGATGCTGCTGTCTTTATAGAGCAGTGAAAGGGCAGATTCTGCATCTGGAACAGGTAAGAGATGCTGCTGTCTTTATAGAGCAGTGAAAGGGTAGATTCTGCATCCGGAACAGGTAAGAGATGCTGCTGTCTATGAAGAGCAGTGAAAGGGAAGATTCTGCATCCGGAACAGGTAAGAGATGTTGCTGTCTGCGAAGCGCAGGGAAAGGGCAGATTCTGTATCCGGAAAAAGTAAGAGATGCTGCTGTCCATGAAGAGCAGTGAAAGGGAAGATTCTGCAGGTAAGAGATGTTGCTGTCTGTGAAGTGCAGGGAAAGGGCAGATTCTGCATCCGGAACAGGTAAGAGATGCTTCTGTCTGTGAAGAGCAGGAAAAGGGCAGATTCTGTATCCGGAAGAGGTAAGAGATGCTGCTGTCTGTATAGAGCAGTGAAAGGGCAGATTCTGCATCCGGAAGAGGTAAGAGATGCTGCTGTCTGTGAAGAGCAGTGAAAGGGCAGATTCTGCATCCGGAAGAGGTAAGAGATGCTGCTGTCTGTGAAGAGCAGGGAAAGGGCAGATTCTGTATCCAGAAGAGGTAAGAGATGCTGCTGTCTGTGAAGAGCAGGGAAAGGGCAGATTCTGCATCCGGAACACGTAAGAGATGTGGATTTCTGTGAAGAGCAGCGAAAGGGCAGATTCTGCATCCGGAAGAGGTAAGAGATGCTGCTGTCTGTGAAGAGCAGGGAAAGGGCAGATTCTGCATCCGGAAGAGGTAAGAGATGCTGCTGTCTGTGAAGAGCAGGGAAAGGGCAGATTCTGTATCCAGAAGAGGTAAGAGATGCTGCTGTCTGTGAAGAGCAGGGAAAGGGCAGATTCTGCATCCGGAACAGGTAAGAGATGTGGATTTCTGTGAAGAGCAGCGAAAGGGCAGATTCTGCAACCTGAAGAGGTATGAGATGCTGCTGTCTGTGAAGAGCAGCAAAAGGGCAGATTCTGCATCCGGAAGAGGTAAGAGATGCTGCTGTCTGTGAAGAGCAGGGAAAGGGCAGATTCTGCAACCGGAAGAGGTAAGAGATGCTGCTGTCTGTGAAGAGCAGGGAAAGGGCAGATTCTGTATCCGGAAGAGGTAAGAGATGCTGCTGTCTGTGACGAGCAGGGAAAGGGCAGATTCTGTATCTGGAAGAGGTAAGAGATGCTGCTGTCTGTGAAGCGCAGGGAAAGGGTAGATTCTGCATCCGGAAGAGGTAAGAGATGCTGCTGTCTGTGAAGAGCAGTGAAAGGGCAGATTCTGCATCCGGAAGAGGTAAGAGATGCTGCTGTCTGTGAAGAGCAGGGAAAGGGCAGATTCTGTATCCAGAAGAGGTAAGAGATGCTGCTGTCTGTGAAGAGCAGGGAAAGGGCAGATTCTGCATCCGGAACAGGTAAGAGATGTGGATTTCTGTGAAGAGCAGCGAAAGGGCAGATTCTGCATCCGGAAGAGGTAAGAGATGCTGCTGTCTGTGAAGAGCAGGGAAAGGGCAGATTCTGCATCCGGAAGAGGTAAGAGATGCTGCTGTCTGTGAAGAGCAGGGAAAGGGCAGATTCTGTATCCATAAGAGGTAAGAGATGCTGCTGTCTGTGAAGAGCAGGGAAAGGGCAGATTCTGCATCCGGAACAGGTAAGAGATGTGGATTTCTGTGAAGAGCAGCGAAAGGGCAGATTCTGCAACCGGAAGAGGTATGAGATGCTGCTGACTGTGAAGAGCAGGGAAAGGGCAGATTCTGCATCCGGAAGAGGTAAGAGATGCTGCTGTCTGTGAAGAGCAGGGAAAGGGCAGATTCTGCATCCGGAAGAGGTAAGAGATGCTGCTGTCTGTGAAGAGCAGGGAAAGGGCAGATTCTTTATCCGGAAGAGGTAAGAGATGCTGCTGTCTGTGACGAGCAGGGAAAGGGCAGATTCTGCATCCGGAAGAGGTAAGAGATGCTGCTGTCTGTGAAGCGCAGGGAAAGGGTAGATTCTGCATCTGGAACAGGTAAGAGATGCTGCTGTCTTTATAGAGCAGTGAAAGGGCAGATTCTGCATCTGGAACAGGTAAGAGATGCTGCTGTCTTTATAGAGCAGTGAAAGGGTAGATTCTGCATCCGGAACAGGTAAGAGATGCTGCTGTCTGTGAAGAGCAGGGAAAGGGTAGATTCTGCATCCGGAACAGGTAAGAGATGCTGCTGTCTGTGAAGAGCAGGGAAAGGGCAGATACTGCATCCGGAAGAGGTAAAAGATGCTGCTGTCTGTGAAGAGCAGGGAAAGGGCAGATTCTACAACCGGAAGAGGTAAGAGATGCTGCTGTCTGTGAAGAGCAGGGAAAGGGCAGATACTGCATCCGGAAGAGGTAAGAGATGCTGCTGTCTGTGAAGAGCAGGGAAAGGGCAGATTCTGTATCCAGAAGAGGTAAGAGATGCTGCTGTCTGTGAAGAGCAGGGAAAGGGCAGATTCTGCATCCGGAACAGGTAAGAGATGTGGATTTCTGTGAAGAGCAGCGAAAGGGCAGATTCTGCATCCGGAAGAGGTAAGAGATGCTGCTGTCTGTGAAGAGCAGGGAAAGGGCAGATTCTGCATCCGGAAGAGGTAAGAGATGCTGCTGTCTGTGAAGAGCAGGGAAAGGGCAGATTCTGTATCCAGAAGAGGTAAGAGATGCTGCTGTCTGTGAAGAGCAGGGAAAGGGCAGATTCTGCATCCAGAACAGGTAAGAGATGTGGATTTCTGTGAAGAGCAGCGAAAGGGCAGATTCTGCAACCGGAAGAGGTATGAGATGCTGCTGTCTGTGAAGAGCAGGGAAAGGGCAGATTCGGCATCCGGAAGAGGTAAGAGATGCTGCTGTCTGTGAAGAGCAGGGAAAGGGCAGATTCTGCATCCGGAAGAGGTAAGAGATGCTGCTGTCTGTGAAGAGCAGGGAAAGGGCAGATTCTGTATCCGGAAGAGGTAAGAGATGCTGCTGTCTGTGACGAGCAGGGAAAGGGCAGATTCTGCATCCGGAAGAGGCAAGAGATGCTGCTGTCTGTGAAGCGCAGGGAAAGGGTAGATTCTGCATCTGGAACAGGTAAGAGATGCTGCTGTCTTTATAGAGCAGTGAAAGGGCAGATTCTGCATCTGGAACAGGTAAGAGATGCTGCTGTCTTTATAGAGCAGTGAAAGGGTAGATTCTGCATCCGGAACAGGTAAGAGATGCTGCTGTCTGTGAAGAGCAGGGAAAGGGTAGATTCTGCATCCGGAACAGGTAAGAGATGCTGCTGTCTGTGAAGAGCAGGGAAAGGGCAGATACTGCATCCGGAAGAGGTAAAAGATGCTGCTGTCTGTGAAGAGCAGGGAAAGGGCAGATTCTGCAACCGGAAGAGGTAAGAGATGCTGCTGTCTGTGAAGCGCAGGGAAAGGGCAGATTCTGTATCCGGAACAGGTAAGAGATGCTGCTGTCTGTGAAGCGCAGGGAAAGGGCCGATTCTGTATCCGGAACAGGTAAGAGATGCTGCTGTCTGTGAAGCGCAGGGAAAGGGTAGATTCTGCAACCGGAAGAGGTAAGAGATGCTGCTGTCTGTGAAGAGCAGGGAAAGGGCAGATTCTGTATCCGGAAGAGGGAAGAGATGCTGCTGTCTGTGAAGCGCAGGGAAAGGGCAGATTCTGTATCCGGAACAGGTAAGAGATGCTGCTGTCTGTGAAGCGCAGGGAAAGGGCAGATTCTGCAACCGGAAGAGGTAAGAGATGCTGCTGTCTGTGAAGAGCAGGGAAAGGGCAGATTCTGTATCCGGAAGAGGTAAGAGATGCTGCTGTCTGTGAAGAGCAGGGAAAGGGCAGATTCTGTATCCGGAAGAGGTAAGAGATGCTGCTGTCTGTGAAGAGCAGTGAAAGGGCAGATTCTGCATCCGGAAGAGGTAAGAGATGCTGCTGTCTGTGAAGAGCAGTGAAAGGGCAGATTCTGCATCCGGAAGAGGTAAGAGATGCTGCTGTCTGTGAAGAGCAGGGAAAGGGCAGATTCTGTATCCAGAAGAGGTAAGAGATGCTGCTGTCTGTGAAGAGCAGGGAAAGGGCAGATTCTGCATCCGGAACACGTAAGAGATGTGGATTTCTGTGAAGAGCAGCGAAAGGGCAGATTCTGCATCCGGAAGAGGTAAGAGATGCTGCTGTCTGTGAAGAGCAGGGAAAGGGCAGATTCTGCATCCGGAAGAGGTAAGAGATGCTGCTGTCTGTGAAGAGCAGGGAAAGGGCAGATTCTGTATCCAGAAGAGGTAAGAGATGCTGCTGTCTGTGAAGAGCAGGGAAAGGGCAGATTCTGCATCCGGAACAGGTAAGAGATGTGGATTTCTGTGAAGAGCAGCGAAAGGGCAGATTCTGCAACCTGAAGAGGTATAAGATGCTGCTGTCTGTGAAGAGCAGCGAAAGGGCAGATTCTGCATCCGGAAGAGGTAAGAGATGCTGCTGTCTGTGAAGAGCAGGGAAAGGGCAGATTCTGCAACCGGAAGAGGTAAGAGATGCTGCTGTCTGTGAAGAGCAGGGAAAGGGCAGATTCTGTATCCGGAAGAGGTAAGAGATGCTGCTGTCTGTGACGAGCAGGGAAAGGGCAGATTCTGTATCCGGAAGAGGTAAGAGATGCTGCTGTCTGTGAAGCGCAGGGAAAGTGTAGATTCTGCATCCGGAAGAGGTAAGAGATGCTGCTGTCTGTGAAGAGCAGTGAAAGGGCAGATTCTGCATCCGGAAGAGGTAAGAGATGCTGCTGTCTGTGAAGAGCAGGGAAAGGGCAGATTCTGTATCCAGAAGAGGTAAGAGATGCTGCTGTCTGTGAAGAGCAGGGAAAGGGCAGATTCTGCATCCGGAACAGGTAAGAGATGTGGATTTCTGTGAAGAGCAGCGAAAGGGCAGATTCTGCAACCGGAAGAGGTATGAGATGCTGCTGTCTGTGAAGAGCAGGGAAAGGGCAGATTCTGCATCCGGAAGAGGTAAGAGATGCTGCTGTCTGTGAAGAGCAGGGAAAGGGCAGATTCTGCATCCGGAAGAGGTAAGAGATGCTGCTGTCTGTGAAGAGCAGGGAAAGGGCAGATTCTTTATCCGGAAGAGGTAAGAGATGCTGCTGTCTGTGACGAGCAGGGAAAGGGCAGATTCTGCATCCGGAAGAGGTAAGAGATGCTGCTGTCTGTGAAGCGCAGGGAAAGGGTAGATTCTGCATCTGGAACAGGTAAGAGATGCTGCTGTCTTTATAGAGCAGTGAAAGGGCAGATTCTGCATCTGGAACAGGTAAGAGATGCTGCTGTCTTTATAGAGCAGTGAAAGGGTAGATTCTGCATCCGGAACAGGTAAGAGATGCTGCTGTCTGTGAAGAGCAGGGAAAGGGTAGATTCTGCATCCGGAACAGGTAAGAGATGCTGCTGTCTGTGAAGAGCAGGGAAAGGGCAGATACTGCATCCGGAAGAGGTAAAAGATGCTGCTGTCTGTGAAGAGCAGGGAAAGGGCAGATTCTACAACCGGAAGAGGTAAGAGATGCTGCTGTCTGTGAAGAGCAGGGAAAGGGCAGATACTGCATCCGGAAGAGGTAAGAGATGCTGCTGTCTGTGAAGAGCAGGGAAAGGGCAGATTCTGTATCCAGAAGAGGTAAGAGATGCTGCTGTCTGTGAAGAGCAGGGAAAGGGCAGATTCTGCATCCGGAACAGGTAAGAGATGTGGATTTCTGTGAAGAGCAGCGAAAGGGCAGATTCTGCATCCGGAAGAGGTAAGAGATGCTGCTGTCTGTGAAGAGCAGGGAAAGGGCAGATTCTGCATCCGGAAGAGGTAAGAGATGCTGCTGTCTGTGAAGAGCAGGGAAAGGGCAGATTCTGTATCCAGAAGAGGTAAGAGATGCTGCTGTCTGTGAAGAGCAGGGAAAGGGCAGATTCTGCATCCAGAACAGGTAAGAGATGTGGATTTCTGTGAAGAGCAGCGAAAGGGCAGATTCTGCAACCGGAAGAGGTATGAGATGCTGCTGTCTGTGAAGAGCAGGGAAAGGGCAGATTCTGCATCCGGAAGAGGTAAGAGATGCTGCTGTCTGTGAAGAGCAGGGAAAGGGCAGATTCTGCATCCGGAAGAGGTAAGAGATGCTGCTGTCTGTGAAGAGCAGGGAAAGGGCAGATTCTGTATCCGGAAGAGGTAAGAGATGCTGCTGTCTGTGACGAGCAGGGAAAGGGCAGATTCTGCATCCGGAAGAGGCAAGAGATGCTGCTGTCTGTGAAGCGCAGGGAAAGGGTAGATTCTGCATCTGGAACAGGTAAGAGATGCTGCTGTCTTTATAGAGCAGTGAAAGGGCAGATTCTGCATCTGGAACAGGTAAGAGATGCTGCTGTCTTTATAGAGCAGTGAAAGGGTAGATTCTGCATCCGGAACAGGTAAGAGATGCTGCTGTCTGTGAAGAGCAGGGAAAGGGTAGATTCTGCATCCGGAACAGGTAAGAGATGATGCTGTCTGTGAAGAGCAGGGAAAGGGCAGATACTGCATCCGGAAGAGGTAAAAGATGCTGCTGTCTGTGAAGAGCAGGGAAAGGGCAGATTCTGCAACCGGAAGAGGTAAGAGATGCTGCTGTCTGTGAAGAGCAGGGAAAGGGCAGATACTGCATCCGGAAGAGGTAAGAGATGCTGCTGTCTGTGAAGAGCAGGGAAAGGGCAGATTCTGTATCCAGAAGAGGTAAGAGATGCTGCTGTCTGTGAAGAGCAGGGAAAGGGCAGATTCTGCATCCGGAACAGGTAAGAGATGTGGATTTCTGTGAAGAGCAGCGAAAGGGCAGATTCTGCATCCGGAAGAGGTAAGAGATGCTGCTGTCTGTGAAGAGCAGGGAAAGGGCAGATTCTGCATCCGGAAGAGGTAAGAGATGCTGCTGTCTGTGAAGAGCAGGGAAAGGGCAGATTCTGTATCCAGAAGAGGTAAGAGATGCTGCTGTCTGTGAAGAGCAGGGAAAGGGCAGATTCTGCATCCGGAACAGGTAAGAGATGTGGATTTCTGTGAAGAGCAGCGAAAGGGCAGATTCTGCAACCGGAAGAGGTATGAGATGCTGCTGTCTGTGAAGAGCAGGGAAAGGGCAGATTCTGCATCCGGAAGAGGTAAGAGATGCTGCTGTCTTTGAAGAGCAGGTAAAAGGGCAGATTCTGCATCCGGAAGAGGTAAGAGATGCTGCTGTCTGTGAAGAGCAGGGAAAGGGCAGATTCTGTATCCGGAAGAGGTAAGAGATGCTGCTGTCTGTGACGAGCAGGGAAAGGGCAGATTCTGCATCCAGAAGAGGTAAGAGATGCTGCTGTCTGTGAAGCGCAGGGAAAGGGTAGATTCTGCATCTGGAACAGGTAAGAGATGCTGCTGTCTTTATAGAGCAGTGAAAGGGCAGATTCTGCATCTGGAACAGGTAAGAGATGCTGCTGTCTTTATAGAGCAGTGAAAGGGTAGATTCTGCATCCGGAACAGGTAAGAGATGCTGCTGTCTGTGAAGAGCAGGGAAAGGGTAGATTCTGCATCCGGAACAGGTAAGAGATGCTGCTGTCTGTGAAGAGCAGGGAAAGGGCAGATACTGCATCCGGAAGAGGTAAAAGATGCTGCTGTCTGTGAAGAGCAGGGAAAGGGCAGATTCTGCAACCGGAAGAGGTAAGAGATGCTGCTGTCTGTGAAGAGCAGGGAAAGGGCAGATACTGCATCCGGAAGAGGTAAGAGATGCTGCTGTCTGTGAAGAGCAGGGAAAGGGCAGATACTGCATCCGGTAGAGGTAAGAGATGCTGCTGTCTGTGACGAGCAGGGAAAGGGCAGATTCTGCATCCAGAAGAGGTAAGAGATGCTGCTGTCTGTGAAGCGCAGGGAAAGGGTAGATTCTGCATCTGGAACAGGTAAGAGATGCTGCTGTCTTTATAGAGCAGTGAAAGGGCAGATTCAGCATCTGGAACAGGTAAGAGATGCTGCTGTCTTTATAGAGCAGTGAAAGGGTAGATTCTGCATCCGGAACAGGTAAGAGATGCTGCTGTCTGTGAAGAGCAGGGAAAGGGTAGATTCTGCATCCGGAACAGGTAAGAGATGCTGCTGTCTGTGAAGAGCAGGGAAAGGGCAGATACTGCATCCGGAAGAGGTAAAAGATGCTGCTGTCTGTGAAGAGCAGGGAAAGGGCAGATTCTGCAACCGGAAGAGGTAAGAGATGCTGCTGTCTGTGAAGAGCAGGGAAAGGGCAGATACTGCATCCGGAAGAGGTAAGAGATGCTGCTGTCTGTGAAGAGCAGGGAAAGGGCAGATACTGCATCCGGTAGAGGTAAGAGATGCTGCTGTCTGTGAAGCGCAGGGAAAGGGTAGATTCTGCATCTGGAACAGGTAAGAGATGCTGCTGTCTTTATAGAGCAGTGAAAGGGAAGATTCTGTATCCGGAACAGGTAAGAGATGCTGCTGTCTGTGAAGCGCAGCGAAAGGGCAGATTCTGCATCTGGAACAGGTAAGAGATGCTGCTGTCTTTATAGAGCAGTGAAAGGGAAGATTCTGTATCCGTAACAGGTAAGAGATGCTGCTGTCTTTATAGAGCAGTGAAAGGGATGATTCTGTATCCGGAACAGGTAAGAGATGCTGCTGTCCATGAAGAGCAGGGAAAGGGCAGATTCTGCATCCGGAAGAGGTAAAAGATGCTGCTGTCTGTGAGGAGCAGGGAAAGGGCAGATTCTGCATCCGGAAGAGGTAAAAGATGCTGCTGTCTGTGAAGAGCAGGGAAAGGGCAGATTCTGTATCCGGAAGAGGTAAGAGATGCTGCTGTCTGTGAAGAGCAGGGAAAGGGCAGATTCTGCAACCGGAAGAGGTAAGAGATGCTGCTGTCTGTGAAGAGCAGGGAAAGGGCAGATACTGCATCCGGAAGAGGTAAAAGATGCTGCTGTCTGTGAAGAGCAGGGAAAGGGCAGATTCTGCAACCAGAAGAGGTAAGAGATGCTGCTGTCTGTGAAGAGCAGGGAAAGGGCAGATACTGCATCCGGAAGAGGTAAAAGATGCTGCTGTCTGTGAAGAGCAGGGAAAGGGCAGATTCTGTATCCGGAACAGGTAAGAGATGCTGCTGTCTGTGAAGCACAGGGAAAGGGCAGATTCTGTATCCGGAAGAGGTAAGAGATGCTGCTGTCTGTGAAGAGCAGGGAAAGGGCAGATTCTGTATCCGGAAGAGGTAAGAGATGCTGCTGTCTGTGAAGCGCAGGGAAATGGCAGATTCTGTATCCGGAAGAGGTAAGAGATGCTGCTGTCCGTGAAGAGCAGGGAAAGGGCAGATTCTGTATCCGGAAGAGGTAAGAGATGCTGCTGTCTGTGAAGCGCAGGGAAAGGGCAGATTCTGCATCCGGAAGAGGTAAGAGATGCCGCTGTCTGTGAAGCGCAGGGAAATGGCAGATTCCGGAAGAGGGGAGAGATGATGCGGATTTCTGTGAAGAGCAGGGAAAGGGCAGATTCTGCAACCGGAAGAGGTAAAAGATGCTGCTGTCTGTGAAGAGCAGGGAAAGGGCAGATACTGCATCCGGAAGAGGTAAGAGATGCTGCTGTCTGTGAAGAGCAGGGAAAGGGCAGATTCTGTATCCGGAAGAGGTAAGAGATGCTGCTGTCTGTGAAGAGCAGGGAAAGGGCAGATTCTGCATCCGGAAGAGGTAAGAGATGCTGCTGTCTATGAAGAGCAGTGAAAGGGAAGATTCTGTATCCGGAACAGGTAAGAGATGCTGCTGTCTTTATAGAGCAGTGAAAGGGTAGATTCTGCATCCGGAACAGGTAAGAGATGCTGCTGTCTGTGAGGAGCAGGGAAAGGGTAGATTCTGCATCCGGAACAGTCAAGGGATGCTGCTGTCTGTGAAGAGCAGGGAAAGGGCAGATTCTGCATCCGGAAGAGGTAAGAGATGCTGCTGTCTGTGAAGAGCAGGGAAAGGGCAGATTCTGCATCCGGAAGAGGTAAGAGATGCTGCTGTCTGTGAAGAGCAGGGAAAGGGCAGATTCTGCATCCGGAAGAGGTAAGAGATGCTGCTGTCTTTATAGAGCAGTGAAAGGGTAGATTCTGCATCCGGAACAGGTAAGAGATGCTGCTGTCTGTGAGGAGCAGGGAAAGGGTAGATTCTGCATCCGGAACAGTCAAGAGATGCTGCTGTCTGTGAAGAGCAGGGAAAGGGCAGATTCTGCATCCGGAAGAGGTAAGAGATGCTGCTGTCTGTGAAGAGCAGGGAAAGGGCAGATTCTGCATCCGGAAGAGGTAAGAGATGCTGCTGTCTGTGAAGAGCAGGGAAAGGGCAGATTCTGCATCCGGAAGAGGTAAAAGATGCTGCTGTCTGTGAAGAGCAGGGAAAGGGCAGATTCTGCAACCGGAAAAGGTAAGAGATGCTGCTGTCTGTGAAGAGCAGGGAAAGGGCAGATTCTGTATCCGGAAGAGGTAAGAGATGCTGCTGTCTGTGAAGAGCAGGGAAAGGGCAGATACTGCATACGGAAGAGGTAAAAGATGCTGCTGTCTGTGAAGAGCAGGGAAAGGGCAGATTCTGCATCCGGAAGAGGTAAAAGATGCTGCTGTCTGTGAAGAGCAGGGAAAGGGCAGATTCTGCAACCGGAAGAGGTAAGAGATGCTGCTGTCTGTGAAGAGCAGGGAAAGGGCAGATACTGCATCCGGAAGAGGTAAAAGATGCTGCTGTCTGTGAAGAGCAGGAAAAGGGCAGATTCTGTATCCGGAACAGGTAAGAGATGCTGCTCTCTGTGAAGCACAGGGAAAGGGCAGATTCTGCATCCGGAAGAGGTAAGAGATGCCGCTGTCTGTGAAGCGCAGGGAAATGGCAGATTCCGGAACAGGCGAGAGATGATGCGGATTTCTGTGAAGAGCAGGGAAAGGGCAGATTCTGCAACCGGAAGAGGTAAAAGATGCTGCTGTCTGTGAAGAGCAGGGAAAGGGCAGATACTGCATCCGGAAGAGGTAAGAGATGCTGCTGTCTGTGAAGAGCAGGGAAAGGGCAGATTCTGTATCCGGAACAGGTAAGAGATGCTGCTGTCTGTGAAGAGCAGGGAAAGGGCAGAATCTGCATCCGGAAGAGGTAAGAGATGCTGCTGTCTATGAAGAGCAGTGAAAGGGAAGATTCTGTATCCGGAACAGGTAAGAGATGCTGCTGTCTGTGAAGCGCAGCGAAAGGGCAGATTCTGCATCTGGAACAGGTAAGAGATGCTGCTGTCTTTATAGAGCAGTGAAAGGGCAGATTCTGCATCTGGAACAGGTAAGAGATGCTGCTGTCTTTATAGAGCAGTGAAAGGGTAGATTCTGCATCCGGAACAGTTAAGAGATGCTGCTGTCTGTGAAGAGCAGGGAAAGGGCAGATTCTGTATCCGGAACAGGTAAGAGATGCTGCTGTCTGTGAAGCACAGGGAAAGGGCAGATTCTGCATCCGGAAGAGGTAAGAGATGCCGCTGTCTGTGAAGCGCAGGGAAAGGGCAGATTCTGTATCCGGAAGAGGTAAGAGATGCTGCTGTCTGTGAAGAGCAGGGAAAGGGCAGATTCTGCATCCGGAAGAGGTAAGAGATGCTGCTGTCTATGAAGAGCAGTGAAAGGGAAGATTCTGTATCCGGAACAGGTAAGAGATGCTGCTGTCTGTGAAGCGCAGCGAAAGGGCAGATTCTGCATCTGGAACAGGTAAGAGATGCTGCTGTCTTTATAGAGCAGTGAAAGGGCAGATTCTGCATCTGGAACAGGTAAGAGATGCTGCTGTCTTTATAGAGCAGTGAAAGGGTAGATTCTGCATCCAGAACAGGTAAGAGATGCTGCTGTCTGTGAAGAGCAGGGAAAGGGTAGATTCTGCATCCGGAACAGTTAAGAGATGCTGCTGTCTGTGAAGAGCAGGGAAAGGGTAGATTCTGCATCCGGAACAGTTAAGAGATGCTGCTGTCTGTGAAGAGCAGGGAAAGGGTAGATTCTGCATCCGGAACAGGTAAGAGATGCTGCTGTCTGTGAAGCGCAGGGAAAGGGCAGATTCTGTATCCGGAACAGGTAAGAGATGCTGCTGTCTGTGAAGAGCAGGGAAAGGGTAGATTCTGCATCCGGAACAGGTAAGAGATGCTGCTGTCTGTGAAGCGCAGGGAAAGGGCAGATTCTGTATCCGGAAGAGGTAAGAGATGCTGCTGTCTGTGAAGCGCAGGGAAAGGGCAGATTCTGTATCCGGAAGAGGTAAGAGATGCTGCTGTCTGTGAAGAGCAGGGAAAGGGCAGATTCTGCATCCGGAAGAGGTAAGAGATGCTGCTGTCTTTGAAGAGCAGGTAAAAGGGCAGATTCTGCATCCGGAAGAGGTAAGAGATGCTGCTGTCTGTGAAGAGCAGGGAAAGGGCAGATTCTGTATCCGGAAGAGGTAAGAGATGCTGCTGTCTGTGACGAGCAGGGAAAGGGCAGATTCTGCATCCAGAAGAGGTAAGAGATGCTGCTGTCTGTGAAGCGCAGGGAAAGGGTAGATTCTGCATCTGGAACAGGTAAGAGATGCTGCTGTCTTTATAGAGCAGTGAAAGGGCAGATTCTGCATCTGGAACAGGTAAGAGATGCTGCTGTCTTTATAGAGCAGTGAAAGGGTAGATTCTGCATCCGGAACAGGTAAGAGATGCTGCTGTCTGTGAAGAGCAGGGAAAGGGTAGATTCTGCATCCGGAACAGGTAAGAGATGCTGCTGTCTGTGAAGAGCAGGGAAAGGGCAGATACTGCATCCGGAAGAGGTAAAAGATGCTGCTGTCTGTGAAGAGCAGGGAAAGGGCAGATTCTGCAACCGGAAGAGGTAAGAGATGCTGCTGTCTGTGAAGAGCAGGGAAAGGGCAGATACTGCATCCGGAAGAGGTAAGAGATGCTGCTGTCTGTGAAGAGCAGGGAAAGGGCAGATACTGCATCCGGTAGAGGTAAGAGATGCTGCTGTCTGTGACGAGCAGGGAAAGGGCAGATTCTGCATCCAGAAGAGGTAAGAGATGCTGCTGTCTGTGAAGCGCAGGGAAAGGGTAGATTCTGCATCTGGAACAGGTAAGAGATGCTGCTGTCTTTATAGAGCAGTGAAAGGGCAGATTCAGCATCTGGAACAGGTAAGAGATGCTGCTGTCTTTATAGAGCAGTGAAAGGGTAGATTCTGCATCCGGAAGAGGTAAGAGATGCTGCTGTCTGTGAAGAGCAGGGAAAGGGTAGATTCTGCATCCGGAACAGGTAAGAGATGCTGCTGTCTGTGAAGAGCAGGGAAAGGGCAGATACTGCATCCGGAAGAGGTAAAAGATGCTGCTGTCTGTGAAGAGCAGGGAAAGGGCAGATTCTGCAACCGGAAGAGGTAAGAGATGCTGCTGTCTGTGAAGAGCAGGGAAAGGGCAGATACTGCATCCGGAAGAGGTAAGAGATGCTGCTGTCTGTGAAGAGCAGGGAAAGGGCAGATACTGCATCCGGTAGAGGTAAGAGATGCTGCTGTCTGTGAAGCGCAGGGAAAGGGTAGATTCTGCATCTGGAACAGGTAAGAGATGCTGCTGTCTTTATAGAGCAGTGAAAGGGAAGATTCTGTATCCGGAACAGGTAAGAGATGCTGCTGTCTGTGAAGCGCAGCGAAAGGGCAGATTCTGCATCTGGAACAGGTAAGAGATGCTGCTGTCTTTATAGAGCAGTGAAAGGGAAGATTCTGTATCCGTAACAGGTAAGAGATGCTGCTGTCTTTATAGAGCAGTGAAAGGGATGATTCTGTATCCGGAACAGGTAAGAGATGCTGCTGTCCATGAAGAGCAGGGAAAGGGCAGATTCTGCATCCGGAAGAGGTAAAAGATGCTGCTGTCTGTGAGGAGCAGGGAAAGGGCAGATTCTGCATCCGGAAGAGGTAAAAGATGCTGCTGTCTGTGAAGAGCAGGGAAAGGGCAGATTCTGTATCCGGAAGAGGTAAGAGATGCTGCTGTCTGTGAAGAGCAGGGAAAGGGCAGATTCTGCAACCGGAAGAGGTAAGAGATGCTGCTGTCTGTGAAGAGCAGGGAAAGGGCAGATACTGCATCCGGAAGAGGTAAAAGATGCTGCTGTCTGTGAAGAGCAGGGAAAGGGCAGATTCTGCAACCAGAAGAGGTAAGAGATGCTGCTGTCTGTGAAGAGCAGGGAAAGGGCAGATACTGCATCCGGAAGAGGTAAAAGATGCTGCTGTCTGTGAAGAGCAGGGAAAGGGCAGATTCTGTATCCGGAACAGGTAAGAGATGCTGCTGTCTGTGAAGCACAGGGAAAGGGCAGATTCTGTATCCGGAAGAGGTAAGAGATGCTGCTGTCTGTGAAGAGCAGGGAAAGGGCAGATTCTGTATCCGGAAGAGGTAAGAGATGCTGCTGTCTGTGAAGCGCAGGGAAATGGCAGATTCTGTATCCGGAAGAGGTAAGAGATGCTGCTGTCCGTGAAGAGCAGGGAAAGGGCAGATTCTGTATCCGGAAGAGGTAAGAGATGCTGCTGTCTGTGAAGCGCAGGGAAAGGGCAGATTCTGCATCCGGAAGAGGTAAGAGATGCCGCTGTCTGTGAAGCGCAGGGAAATGGCAGATTCCGGAAGAGGGGAGAGATGATGCGGATTTCTGTGAAGAGCAGGGAAAGGGCAGATTCTGCAACCGGAAGAGGTAAAAGATGCTGCTGTCTGTGAAGAGCAGGGAAAGGGCAGATACTGCATCCGGAAGAGGTAAGAGATGCTGCTGTCTGTGAAGAGCAGGGAAAGGGCAGATTCTGTATCCGGAAGAGGTAAGAGATGCTGCTGTCTGTGAAGAGCAGGGAAAGGGCAGATTCTGCATCCGGAAGAGGTAAGAGATGCTGCTGTCTATGAAGAGCAGTGAAAGGGAAGATTCTGTATCCGGAACAGGTAAGAGATGCTGCTGTCTTTATAGAGCAGTGAAAGGGTAGATTCTGCATCCGGAACAGGTAAGAGATGCTGCTGTCTGTGAGGAGCAGGGAAAGGGTAGATTCTGCATCCGGAACAGTCAAGGGATGCTGCTGTCTGTGAAGAGCAGGGAAAGGGCAGATTCTGCATCCGGAAGAGGTAAGAGATGCTGCTGTCTGTGAAGAGCAGGGAAAGGGCAGATTCTGCATCCGGAAGAGGTAAGAGATGCTGCTGTCTGTGAAGAGCAGGGAAAGGGCAGATTCTGCATCCGGAAGAGGTAAGAGATGCTGCTGTCTTTATAGAGCAGTGAAAGGGTAGATTCTGCATCCGGAACAGGTAAGAGATGCTGCTGTCTGTGAGGAGCAGGGAAAGGGTAGATTCTGCATCCGGAACAGTCAAGAGATGCTGCTGTCTGTGAAGAGCAGGGAAAGGGCAGATTCTGCATCCGGAAGAGGTAAGAGATGCTGCTGTCTGTGAAGAGCAGGGAAAGGGCAGATTCTGCATCCGGAAGAGGTAAGAGATGCTGCTGTCTGTGAAGAGCAGGGAAAGGGCAGATTCTGCATCCGGAAGAGGTAAAAGATGCTGCTGTCTGTGAAGAGCAGGGAAAGGGCAGATTCTGCAACCGGAAAAGGTAAGAGATGCTGCTGTCTGTGAAGAGCAGGGAAAGGGCAGATTCTGTATCCGGAAGAGGTAAGAGATGCTGCTGTCTGTGAAGAGCAGGGAAAGGGCAGATACTGCATACGGAAGAGGTAAAAGATGCTGCTGTCTGTGAAGAGCAGGGAAAGGGCAGATTCTGCATCCGGAAGAGGTAAAAGATGCTGCTGTCTGTGAAGAGCAGGGAAAGGGCAGATTCTGCAACCGGAAGAGGTAAGAGATGCTGCTGTCTGTGAAGAGCAGGGAAAGGGCAGATACTGCATCCGGAAGAGGTAAAAGATGCTGCTGTCTGTGAAGAGCAGGAAAAGGGCAGATTCTGTATCCGGAACAGGTAAGAGATGCTGCTCTCTGTGAAGCACAGGGAAAGGGCAGATTCTGCATCCGGAAGAGGTAAGAGATGCCGCTGTCTGTGAAGCGCAGGGAAATGGCAGATTCCGGAAGAGGCGAGAGATGATGCGGATTTCTGTGAAGAGCAGGGAAAGGGCAGATTCTGCAACCGGAAGAGGTAAAAGATGCTGCTGTCTGTGAAGAGCAGGGAAAGGGCAGATACTGCATCCGGAAGAGGTAAGAGATGCTGCTGTCTGTGAAGAGCAGGGAAAGGGCAGATTCTGTATCCGGAACAGGTAAGAGATGCTGCTGTCTGTGAAGAGCAGGGAAAGGGCAGATTCTGCATCCGGAAGAGGTAAGAGATGCTGCTGTCTATGAAGAGCAGTGAAAGGGAAGATTCTGTATCCGGAACAGGTAAGAGATGCTGCTGTCTGTGAAGCGCAGCGAAAGGGCAGATTCTGCATCTGGAACAGGTAAGAGATGCTGCTGTCTTTATAGAGCAGTGAAAGGGCAGATTCTGCATCTGGAACAGGTAAGAGATGCTGCTGTCTTTATAGAGCAGTGAAAGGGTAGATTCTGCATCCGGAACAGTTAAGAGATGCTGCTGTCTGTGAAGAGCAGGGAAAGGGCAGATTCTGTATCCGGAACAGGTAAGAGATGCTGCTGTCTGTGAAGCACAGGGAAAGGGCAGATTCTGTATCCGGAAGAGGTAAGAGATGCTGCTGTCTGTGAAGAGCAGGGAAAGGGCAGATTCTGCATCCGGAAGAGGTAAGAGATGCTGCTGTCTATGAAGAGCAGTGAAAGGGAAGATTCTGTATCCGGAACAGGTAAGAGATGCTGCTGTCTGTGAAGCGCAGCGAAAGGGCAGATTCTGCATCTGGAACAGGTAAGAGATGCTGCTGTCTTTATAGAGCAGTGAAAGGGCAGATTCTGCATCTGGAACAGGTAAGAGATGCTGCTGTCTTTATAGAGCAGTGAAAGGGTAGATTCTGCATCCAGAACAGGTAAGAGATGCTGCTGTCTGTGAAGAGCAGGGAAAGGGTAGATTCTGCATCCGGAACAGTTAAGAGATGCTGCTGTCTGTGAAGAGCAGGGAAAGGGTAGATTCTGCATCCGGAACAGTTAAGAGATGCTGCTGTCTGTGAAGAGCAGGGAAAGGGTAGATTCTGCATCCGGAACAGGTAAGAGATGCTGCTGTCTGTGAAGCGCAGGGAAAGGGCAGATTCTGTATCCGGAACAGGTAAGAGATGCTGCTGTCTGTGAAGAGCAGGGAAAGGGTAGATTCTGCATCCGGAACAGGTAAGAGATGCTGCTGTCTGTGAAGCGCAGGGAAAGGGCAGATTCTGTATCCGGAAGAGGTAAGAGATGCTGCTGTCTGTGAAGCGCAGGGAAAGGGCAGATTCTGTATCCGGAAGAGGTAAGAGATGCTGCAGTTTGTGAAGCGCAGGGAAATGACAGATTCTGTATCCGGAAAAGGTAACAGATGCGGATTTCTGTGAAGAGCAGCGAAAGGGCAGATTCTGCAGCCGGAACAGGTAAGAGATGCTGCTGTCTGTGAAGCGCAGGGAAAGGGCAGATTCTGTATCCGGAAGAGGTAAGAGATGCTGCTGTCTGTGAAGCGCAGGGAAAGGGCAGATTCTGTATCCGGAAGAGGTAAGAGATGCTGCTGTCTGTGAAGCGCAGGGAAAGGGCAGATTCTGTATCCGGAACAGGTAAGAGATGCTGCTGTCTGTGAAGCACAGGGAAAGGGCAGATTCTGTATCCGGAAGAGGTAAGAGATGCTGCAGTCTGTGAAGCGCAGGGAAAGGACAGATTCTGTATCCGGAAAAGGTAACAGATGTGGATTTCTGTGAAGAGCAGCGAAAGGGCAGATTCTGCATCCGGAAGAGGTATGAGATGCTGCTGTGTGTGAAGCGCAGGGAAAGGGCAGATTCTGCATCGGGAACAGGTAAGAGATGCTGCTGTCTGTGAAGCGCAGGGAAAGGGCAGATTCTGTATCCGGAACAGGTAAGAGATGCTGCTGTCTGTGAAGAGCAGGGAAAGGGCAGATTCTTTATCCGGAACAGGTAAGAGATGCTGCTGTCTGTGAAGCGCAGGGAAAGGGTAGATTCTGCATCCGAACAGGTAAGAGATGCTGCTGTCTGTGAAGCGCAGGCAAATGGCAGATTCTGTATCCAGAAGAGGTAAGAGATGCTGCTGTCTGTGAAGAGCAGTGAAAGGGCAGATTCTGTATCCGGAAGAGGTAAGAGATGCTGCTGTCTATGAAGAGCAGTGAAAGGGCAGATTCTGCATCCGGAACAGATAAGAGATGTTGCTGTCTGTGAAGCGCAGGGAAAGGGCAGATTCTGCATCCGGAAAAAGTAAGAGATGCTGCTGTCCATGAAGAGCAGTGAAAGGGAAGATTCTGCAGGTAAGAGATGCTGCTGTCTGTGAAGTGCAGGGAAAGGGCAGATTCTGCATCCGGAACAGGTAAGAGATGCGTCTTTCTGTGAAGAGCAGGAAAAGGGCAGATTCTGTATCCGGAAGAGGTAAGAGATGCTGCTATCTGTGAAGAGCAGTGAAAGGGCAGATTCTGTATCCGGAACAGGTAAGAGATGCTGCTGTCTATGAAGAGCAGTGAAAGGGCAGATTCTGCATCCGGAACAGGTAAGAGATGTTGCTGTCTGTGAAGCGCAGGGAAAGGGCAGATTCTGTATCCGGAAAAAGTAAGAGATGCTGCTGTCCATGAAGGGCAGTGAAAGGGAAGATTCTGCAGGTAAGAGATGCTGCTGTCTGTGAAGTGCAGGGAAAGGGCAGATTCTGCATCCGGAACAGGTAAGAGATGCTTCTGTCTGTGAAGAGCAGGAAAAGGGCAGATTCTGTATCCGGAAGAGGTAAGAGATGCTGCTGTCTGTGAAGAGCAGTGAAAGGGCAGATTCTGTATCTGGAAGAGGTAAGAAATGCTGCTGTCAGTCAAGAGCAGCGAAAGGGCAGATTCTGTATCCGGATGAGGTAAGAGATGCTGCTGTCTGTGAAGCGCAGGGAAAGGCCAGATTCTGTATCCGGAAGAGGTAAGAGATGCTGCTGTCAGTG
This sequence comes from Ambystoma mexicanum, assembly GCF_040938575.1. Classification (NCBI taxonomy): domain Eukaryota; kingdom Metazoa; phylum Chordata; class Amphibia; order Caudata; family Ambystomatidae; genus Ambystoma; species Ambystoma mexicanum. The sequence continues at coordinate 1,166,830,976 of NC_090936.1, forward strand.
AAGAGCAGGGGAAGGGCAGATTCTGTATCCGGATGAGGTAAGAGAAGCGCAGGGAAAGGCCAGATTCTGTATCTGGAAGAGGTAAGAGATGCTGCTGTCTGTGAAACGCAGTGAAAGGGCAGATTCTGTATCCGGAACAGGAAAGAGATGCTGCTGTCTGTGAAGCGCAGGGAAAGGGCAGATTCTGTATCCGGAAGAGGTAAGATATGATGCAGATTTCTGTGAAGAGCAGGGAAAGGGCAGATTATGCATCCGGAACAGGTAAGAGATGCTGCTGTCTGTGAAGAGTAGGGAAAGGGCAGATTCTGCATCCGGAAGAGGTAAGAGATGCTGCTGTCTGTATAGAGCAGTGAAAGGGCAGATTCTGTATCCGGAAGTGGTAAGAGATGCTGCTGTCGGTGAAGCGCAGGGAAAGGGTAGATTCTGCATCCGGAACAAGTAAGAGATGCTGCTGTCTGCGAAGCGCAGGGAAAGGGCAGATTATGCATCCAGAACAGGTAAGAGATGCTGCTGTCTGCGAAGCGCAGGGAAAGGGCAGATTCTGTATCCGGAACAGGTAAGAGATGCTGCTGTCTTTCTAGAGCAGTGAAAGGGAAGATTCTGTATCCGGAACAGGTAAGAGATGCTGCTGTCTGTGAAGCGCAGGGAAAGGGCAGATTCTGCATCCAGAACAGGAAAGAGATGCTGCTGTCTGTGAAGCGCAGGGAAAGGGCAGATTCTGCATCCAGAACAGGTAAGAGATGCTGCTGTCTATGAAGAGCAGGGAAAGGGCAGATTCTGCATCCGGAAGAGGTAAGAGATGCTGCTGTCTGTATAGAGCAGTGAAAGGGCAGATTCTGTATCCGGAACAGGAAAGAGATGTTGCTGTCTGCGAAGCGCGGGGAAAGGGCAGATTCTGTATCCGGAACAGGTAAGAGATGCTGCTGTCTTTATAGAGCAGTGAAAGGGAAGATTCTGTATCCGGAACAGGTAAGAGATGCTGCTGTCTGTGAAGCGCAGGGAAAGGGCAGATTGTGCATCCAGAATAGGAAAGAGATGCTGCTGTCTGTGAAGCGCAGGGAAAGGGCAGATTCTGCTTCCAGAACAGGTAAGAGATGCTGCTGTCTGTGAAGAGCAGGGAAAGGGCAGATTCTGCATCCGGAAGAGGTAAGAGATGCTGCTGTCTGTATAGAGCAGTGATAGGGCAGATTCTGTATCCGGAACAGGAAAGAGATGCTGCTGTCTGTGAAGCGCAGGGAAAGGGCAGATTCTGCATCCAGAACAGGTAAGAGATGCTGCTGTCTGTGAAGCGCAGGGAAAGGGTAGATTCTGCATCCAGAACAGGAAAGAGATGCTGCTGTCTGTGAAGCGCAGGGAAAGGGCAGATTCTGCATCCAGAACAGGTAAGAGATGCTGCTGTCTGTGAAGCGCAGGGAAAGGGTAGATTCTGCATCCGGAACAAGTAAGAGATGCTGCTGTCTGTGAAGCGCAGTGAAAGGGAAGATTCTGTATCCGGAACAGGAAAGAGATGCTGCTGTCTGTGAAGCGCAGGGAAAGGGCAGATTCTGTATCCGGAACAGGTAAGAGATGCTGCTATCTGCGAAGCGCAGGGAAAGGGCAGATTCTGTATCCGGAACAGGTAAGAGATGCTGCTGTCTTTATAGAGCAGTGAAAGGGAAGATTCTGTATCCAGAACAGGAAAGAGATGCTGCTGTCTGTGAAGCGCAGGGAAAGGGCAGATTCTGCATCCAGAACAGGAAAGAGATGCTGCTGTCTGTGAAGAGCAGGGAAAGGGCAGATTCTGTATCCGGAACAGGTAAGAGATGCTGCTGTCTGTGAAGCACAGGGAAAGGGCAGATTCTGTATCCGGAAGAGGTAAGAGATGCTGCTGTCTGTGAAGAGCAGGGAAAGGGCAGATTCTGTATCCGGAAGAGGTAAGAGATGCTGCTGTCTGTGAAGCGCAGGGAAATGGCAGATTCTGTATCCGGAAGAGGTAAGAGATGCTGCTGTCCGTGAAGAGCAGGGAAAGGGCAGATTCTGTATCCGGAAGAGGTAAGAGATGCTGCTGTCTGTGAAGCGCAGGGAAAGGGCAGATTCTGCATCCGGAAGAGGTAAGAGATGCCGCTGTCTGTGAAGCGCAGGGAAATGGCAGATTCCGGAAGAGGGGAGAGATGATGCGGATTTCTGTGAAGAGCAGGCAAAGGGCAGATTCTGCAACCGGAAGAGGTAAAAGATGCTGCTGTCTGTGAAGAGCAGGGAAAGGGCAGATACTGCATCCGGAAGAGGTAAGAGATGCTGCTGTCTGTGAAGAGCAGGGAAAGGGCAGATTCTGTATCCGGAAGAGGTAAGAGATGCTGCTGTCTGTGAAGAGCAGGGAAAGGGCAGATTCTGCATCCGGAAGAGGTAAGAGATGCTGCTGTCTATGAAGAGCAGTGAAAGGGAAGATTCTGTATCCGGAACAGGTAAGAGATGCTGCTGTCTGTGAATCGCAGCGAAAGGGCAGATTCTGCATCTGGAACAGGTAAGAGATGCTGCTGTCTTTATAGAGCAGTGAAAGGGCAGATTCTGCATCTGGAACAGGTAAGAGATGCTGCTGTCTTTATAGAGCAGTGAAAGGGTAGATTCTGCATCCGGAACAGGTAAGAGATGCTGCTGTCTGTGAGGAGCAGGGAAAGGGTAGATTCTGCATCCGGAACAGTCAAGAGATGCTGCTGTCTGTGAAGAGCAGGGAAAGGGCAGATTCTGCATCCGGAAGAGGTAAGAGATGCTGCTGTCTGTGAAGAGCAGGGAAAGGGCAGATTCTGCATCCGGAAGAGGTAAGAGATGCTGCTGTCTGTGAAGAGCAGGGAAAGGGCAGATTCTGCATCCGGAAGAGGTAAAAGATGCTGCTGTCTGTGAAGAGCAGGGAAAGGGCAGATTCTGCAACCGGAAAAGGTAAGAGATGCTGCTGTCTGTGAAGAGCAGGGAAAGGGCAGATTCTGTATCCGGAAGAGGTAAGAGATGCTGCTGTCTGTGAAGAGCAGGGAAAGAGCAGATACTGCATCCGGAAGAGGTAAAAGATGCTGCTGTCTGTGAAGAGCAGGGAAAGGGCAGATTCTGCATCCGGAAGAGGTAAAAGATGCTGCTGTCTGTGAAGAGCAGGGAAAGGGCAGATTCTGCAACCGGAAGAGGTAAGAGATGCTGCTGTCTGTGAAGAGCAGGGAAAGGGCAGATACTGCATCCGGAAGAGGTAAAAGATGCTGCTGTCTGTGAAGAGCAGGGAAAGGGCAGATTCTGTATCCGGAACAGGTAAGAGATGCTGCTCTCTGTGAAGCACAGGGAAAGGGCAGATTCTGCATCCGGAAGAGGTAAGAGATGCCGCTGTCTGTGAAGCGCAGGGAAATGGCAGATTCCGGAAGAGGCGAGAGATGATGCGGATTTCTGTGAAGAGCAGGGAAAGGGCAGATTCTGCAACCGGAAGAGGTAAAAGATGCTGCTGTCTGTGAAGAGCAGGGAAAGGGCAGATACTGCATCCGGAAGAGGTAAGAGATGCTGCTGTCTGTGAAGAGCAGGGAAAGGGCAGATTCTGTATCCGGAAGAGGTAAGAGATGCTGCTGTCTGTGAAGAGCAGGGAAAGGGCAGATTCTGCATCCGGAAGAGGTAAGAGATGCTGCTGTCTATGAAGAGCAGTGAAAGGGAAGATTCTGTATCCGGAACAGGTAAGAGATGCTGCTGTCTGTGAAGCGCAGCGAAAGGGCAGATTCTGCATCTGGAACAGGTAAGAGATGCTGCTGTCTTTATAGAGCAGTGAAAGGGCAGATTCTGCATCTGGAACAGGTAAGAGATGCTGCTGTCTTTATAGAGCAGTGAAAGGGTAGATTCTGCATCCGGAACAGTTAAGAGATGCTGCTGTCTGTGAAGAGCAGGGAAAGGGCAGATTCTGTATCCGGAACAGGTAAGAGATGCTGCTGTCTGTGAAGCACAGGGAAAGGGCAGATTCTGCATCCGGAAGAGGTAAGAGATGCCGCTGTCTGTGAAGCGCAGGGAAAGGGCAGATTCTGTATCCGGAAGAGGTAAGAGATGCTGCTGTCTGTGAAGAGCAGGGAAAGGGCAGATTCTGCATCCGGAAGAGGTAAGAGATGCTGCTGTCTATGAAGAGCAGTGAAAGGGAAGATTCTGTATCCGGAACAGGTAAGAGATGCTGCTGTCTGTGAAGCGCAGCGAAAGGGCAGATTCTGCATCTGGAACAGGTAAGAGATGCTGCTGTCTTTATAGAGCAGTGAAAGGGCAGATTCTGCATCTGGAACAGGTAAGAGATGCTGCTGTCTTTATAGAGCAGTGAAAGGGTAGATTCTGCATCCAGAACAGGTAAGAGATGCTGCTGTCTGTGAAGAGCAGGGAAAGGGTAGATTCTGCATCCGGAACAGTTAAGAGATGCTGCTGTCTGTGAAGAGCAGGGAAAGGGTAGATTCTGCATCCGGAACAGTTAAGAGATGCTGCTGTCTGTGAAGAGCAGGGAAAGGGTAGATTCTGCATCCGGAACAGGTAAGAGATGCTGCTGTCTGTGAAGCGCAGGGAAAGGGCAGATTCTGTATCCGGAACAGGTAAGAGATGCTGCTGTCTGTGAAGAGCAGGGAAAGGGTAGATTCTGCATCCGGAACAGGTAAGAGATGCTGCTATCTGTGAAGCGCAGGGAAAAGGCAGATTCTGTATCCGGAAGAGGTAAGAGATGCTGCTGTCTGTGAAGCGCAGGGAAAGGGCAGATTCTGTATCCGGAAGAGGTAAGAGATGCTGCAGTTTGTGAAGCGCAGGGAAATGACAGATTCTGTATCCGGAAAAGGTAACAGATGTGGATTTCTGTGAAGAGCAGCGAAAGGGCAGATTCTGCAGCCGGAACAGGTAAGAGATGCTGCTGTCTGTGAAGCGCAGGGAAAGGGCAGATTCTGTATCCGGAAGAGGTAAGAGATGCTGCTGTCTGTGAAGCGCAGGGAAAGGGCAGATTCTGTATCCGGAACAGGTAAGAGATGCTGCTGTCTGTGAAGCACAGGGAAAGGGCAGATTCTGTATCCGGAAGAGGTAAGAGATGCTGCAGTCTGTGAAGCGCAGGGAAAGGACAGATTCTGTATCCGGAAAAGGTAACAGATGTGGATTTCTGTGAAGAGCAGCGAAAGGGCAGATTCTGCATCCGGAAGAGGTATGAGATGCTGCTGTGTGTGAAGCGCAGGGAAAGGGCAGATTCTGCATCGGGAACAGGTAAGAGATGCTGCTGTCTGTGAAGCGCAGGGAAAGGGCAGATTCTGTATCCGGAACAGGTAAGAGATGCTGCTGTCTGTGAAGAGCAGGGAAAGGGCAGATTCTTTATCCGGAACAGGTAAGAGATGCTGCTGTCTGTGAAGCGCAGGGAAAGGGTAGATTCTGCATCCGAACAGGTAAGAGATGCTGCTGTCTGTGAAGCGCAGGCAAATGGCAGATTCTGTATCCAGAAGAGGTAAGAGATGCTGCTGTCTGTGAAGAGCAGTGAAAGGGCAGATTCTGTATCCGGAAGAGGTAAGAGATGCTGCTGTCTATGAAGAGCAGTGAAAGGGCAGATTCTGCATCCGGAACAGATAAGAGATGTTGCTGTCTGTGAAGCGCAGGGAAAGGGCAGATTCTGCATCCGGAAAAAGTAAGAGATGCTGCTGTCCATGAAGAGCAGTGAAAGGGAAGATTCTGCAGGTAAGAGATGCTGCTGTCTGTGAAGTGCAGGGAAAGGGCAGATTCTGCATCCGGAACAGGTAAGAGATGCGTCTTTCTGTGAAGAGCAGGAAAAGGGCAGATTCTGTATCCGGAAGAGGTAAGAGATGCTGCTATCTGTGAAGAGCAGTGAAAGGGCAGATTCTGTATCCGGAACAGGTAAGAGATGCTGCTGTCTATGAAGAGCAGTGAAAGGGCAGATTCTGCATCCGGAACAGGTAAGAGATGTTGCTGTCTGTGAAGCGCAGGGAAAGGGCAGATTCTGTATCCGGAAAAAGTAAGAGATGCTGCTGTCCATGAAGGGCAGTGAAAGGGAAGATTCTGCAGGTAAGAGATGCTGCTGTCTGTGAAGTGCAGGGAAAGGGCAGATTCTGCATCCGGAACAGGTAAGAGATGCTTCTGTCTGTGAAGAGCAGGAAAAGGGCAGATTCTGTATCCGGAAGAGGTAAGAGATGCTGCTGTCTGTGAAGAGCAGTGAAAGGGCAGATTCTGTATCTGGAAGAGGTAAGAAATGCTGCTGTCAGTCAAGAGCAGGGAAAGGGCAGATTCTGTATCCGGATGAGGTAAGAGATGCTGCTGTCTGTGAAGCGCAGGGAAAGGCCAGATTCTGTATCCGGAAGAGGTAAGAGATGCTGCTGTCAGTGAAGAGCAGGGGAAGGGCAGATTCTGTATCCGGATGAGGTAAGAGAAGCGCAGGGAAAGGCCAGATTCTGTATCTGGAAGAGGTAAGAGATGCTGCTGTCTGTGAAACGCAGTGAAAGGGCAGATTCTGTATCCGGAACAGGAAAGAGATGCTGCTGTCTGTGAAGCGCAGGGAAAGGGCAGATTCTGTATCCGGAAGAGGTAAGATATGATGCAGATTTCTGTGAAGAGCAGGGAAAGGGCAGATTATGCATCCGGAACAGGTAAGAGATGCTGCTGTCTGTGAAGAGTAGGTAAAGGGCAGATTCTGCATCCGGAAGAGGTAAGAGATGCTGCTGTCTGTATAGAGCAGTGAAAGGGCAGATTCTGTATCCGGAAGTGGTAAGAGATGCTGCTGTCGGTGAAGCACAGGGAAAGGGTAGATTCTGCATCCGGAACAAGTAAGAGATGCTGCTGTCTGCGAAGCGCAGGGAAAGGGCAGATTATGCATCCAGAACAGGTAAGAGATGCTGCTGTCTGCGAAGCGCAGGGAAAGGGCAGATTCTGTATCCGGAACAGGTAAGAGATGCTGCTGTCTTTCTAGAGCAGTGAAAGGGAAGATTCTGTATCCGGAACAGGTAAGAGATGCTGCTGTCTGTGAAGCGCAGGGAAAGGGCAGATTCTGCATCCAGAACAGGAAAGAGATGCTGCTGTCTGTGAAGCGCAGGGAAAGGGCAGATTCTGCATCCAGAACAGGTAAGAGATGCTGCTGTCTGTGAAGAGCAGGGAAAGGGCAGATTCTGCATCCGGAAGAGGTAAGAGATGCTGCTGTCTGTATAGAGCAGTGAAAGGGCAGATTCTGTATCCGGAACAGGAAACAGATGTTGCTGTCTGCGAAGCGCGGGGAAAGGGCAGATTCTGTATCCGGAACAGGTAAGAGATGCTGCTGTCTTTATAGAGCAGTGAAAGGGAAGATTCTGTATCCGGAACAGGTAAGAGATGCTGCTGTCTGTGAAGCGCAGGGAAAGGGCAGATTGTGCATCCAGAATAGGAAAGAGATGCTGCTGTCTGTGAAGCGCAGGGAAAGGGCAGATTCTGCTGCCAGAACAGGTAAGAGATGCTGCTGTCTGTGAAGAGCAGGGAAAGGGCAGATTCTGCATCCGGAAGAGGTAAGAGATGCTGCTGTCTGTATAGAGCAGTGATAGGGCAGATTCTGTATCCGGAACAGGAAAGAGATGCTGCTGTCTGTGAAGCGCAGGGAAAGGGCAGATTCTGCATCCAGAACAGGTAAGAGATGCTGCTGTCTGTGAAGCGCAGGGAAAGGGTAGATTCTGCATCCAGAACAGGAAAGAGATGCTGCTGTCTGTGAAGCGCAGGGAAAGGGCAGATTCTGCATCCAGAACAGGTAAGAGATGCTGCTGTCTGTGAAGCGCAGGGAAAGGGTAGATTCTGCATCCGGAACAAGTAAGAGATGCTGCTGTCTGTGAAGCGCAGTGAAAGGGAAGATTCTGTATCCGGAACAGGAAAGAGATGCTGCTGTCTGTGAAGCGCAGGGAAAGGGCAGATTCTGTATCCGGAACAGGTAAGAGATGCTGCTATCTGCGAAGCGCAGGGAAAGGGCAGATTCTGTATCCGGAACAGGTAAGAGATGCTGCTGTCTGTGAAGCGCAGGGAAAGGGCAGATTCTGCATCCAGAACAGGAAAGAGATGCTGCTGTCTGTGAAGCGCAGGGAAAGGGCAGATTCTGCATCCAGAACAGGTAAGAGATGCTGCTGTCTGTGAAGCGCAGGGAAAGGGTAGATTACGCATCCGGAACAAGTAAGAGATGCTGCTGTCTGTGAAGCGCAGTGAAAGGGAAGATTCTGTATCCGGAACAGCTAAGAGATGCTGCTGTCTGTGAAGCGCAGGGTGTTAGGGAGAATTCTCTGTTTAGGCTGAATTTCCCTACCTAGTGAGTCCCCCAGCAGCTTTGCTGGATTTCTGGGGTTTCTTTTTTTCTCCTGCCAAGAGTGGGACTCTTTTACCCTCACTCTTGGACATGTTGAAGTGTGTTTTCTTGGTTAAACCTTGTGTTGAATGGGCTATGGGGTCTTTTACTCCATAGGGCCTCATGTATTTTTGTGATGTGGGTTACACAGCACCCTCTGTGCCGTGACCCAGGGGTGTCCTAGGGACTCCCCAACATAGACTCCATACCCTGGGACTGACTACTGTCTCCCAGGGCATGTAAAGTCACCAAAGACTTTGCTAGTCTTGGATCCTGAACAGAACCAGTACAAACCATCATATTGTGGACGTACTGGCTGGGGCAATTCGATTGCCCCAGGGTCTGTTAGTCGAGGGGGCACGTCTCCGTCCCCCCTGATCGAGTTTTGGCTGGTGGCAGTGGAAACTACTTTTTATATTCGACCGCGAATATTTCCCTATGGGATTTCCCATTGTTTTAGGCTAACACATTTAATTATTTATTTACGGTAGCCTTAAACATACCGCCGGTTTATATATTTATTATTATAACTCCGGTTGGGACTTTTTGCCAAAACTTGATTCTAAAATGGCGTTGGCGTTCGCCTCTGTAACTCTGACCCAAAGTGGAGCCCTTTGTTCCACTTTTGGCGGGCTTCTCCACAGAAGCCCTCCAAAGTGGTGCCACTCTGTCTGGGGTACTTAGGAGGGGTGGAGGGGGATTTAGGCACCCTGGACTGAGTTACCTTGGTAACTCAAGTCGCACTCCGTCCTGATTGGCCCAAGTGGTGAGCCGGCCGGCTCACCACTTAGCATGTTTGAGTGACAGCTAGGCTGGGTGAATGGGGGTTTGCTGCATAAAAGCAGGGCTTTGGGGACTGGAACTTCAGAAGTCGCCACAGGACCAAGAATCCGACGAGGGAAGAGCTGAGCCGACCTGCTTCGACGACACCACCCGGTGGAGCCCTGCTGAACCGTCTCACCACTTTTCCCGACGACCGAGGAGAACTCTTAACGGAGTGGCTCCTTCCCTTGACTGGTGGGGACAACCAGTTTTCGCCTTCTTTTCGCTTCTCGAGGTATCTCGTGGCCGCCTTGCCAGTGCCAAGCACCCCGGCAACCGTAACCCCACCACTTTTACCCCAACCACGAAAGTCGGTACAACCCTTTAACCGGAGGACTCCGCGGCTGGTTTCTTCCCGGGCAGTGCAACGACCTTCTTCTTCTGCTCTTCAGCGAGAACTTCTTCTCCCCTGACCGACGTCGAGCCTTGCTGTCACTGCCTGGAACAACTGCCACCGCTGGAGGATCCTTTCCGCTTAAGGTACCGTGTTCCGCCTGGCTTCCCTTGCTACCGACTGTACGGGGTAGATTTAGCCCCCGGCTTTCGACCCTGGGAGTGCCTGGTGTTAGGCAGAAACCTGTGCAGTTCCCTTGGGGAACACTGCAAAAGATTTAAGACCACAGGTATAGCAGTAAACCCACTTGGTAGCAGTCTGCACCACCCAGATTTACCTGGTAGCTGTGGCTGAGCAGTCAGACTTCCCTCAAGAAGAGTTAGGCAGTATGCAAAGTATACACAGTATGTACTCAGACACAATAGCACAAGCAAACACTGACCAGAGCTTGGTTTCAAAAGTATATAGTTATTTATTTTAAGAACACATAAGTTGAAAACACTCCAGCAAAGTATAGTAAAAACACTTAAAACACAGTTATAATGAAAGCAGTTTCAACCCTTACTCCTATCTAGACAACTCTAAGTTAACTCCACATAATTAAAACAGAGGTGAGCTCTTAACGTTAGATGACACTCTAGTAGGTTTAAGGAAGGGGTAAAAAGAAACAGAAATGGGTTAAACACACCACTCTAAGGTTCAGAACACTTGCAATAGACTCAAAGAAGCACAAAGTCACAGGTGAGCAAAAGTCACTAGGCAGGGCCCACTCTTAGAGTAGCCGGAGCGAAAATGTGCCCAAGATCACACTGTTATTAGGGATTCAAAGTCTTGCAAAGAGTTAGAAAGAGTTTAGAGTGGCTTAGAAGTTTAGCCAGGGTATTCCAGGCACTCCCAGGTTCGAAAGCCGGGGGCTAAATCTACCCCGTACAGTCGGTGGCAAGGGAGGCCAGGCGGAACACGGTACCTTAAGCGGAAAGGATCCTCCAGCGGTGGCAGTTGTTCCAGGCAGTGGCAGCAAGGCTCGACGTCGGTCAGGGGAGAAGAAGTTCTCGCAGAAGAGCAGAAGAAGGAGGTCGTTGCACTGCCCGGGAAGAAACCAGCCGCGGAGTCCTCCGGTCAAAGGGTTGTACCGACTTTCGTGGTTGGGGTAAAAAGTGGTGGGGTTCCGGTTGCCGGGGTGCTTGGCACTGGCAAGGCGGCCACGAGATACCTCGAGAAGCGAAAAGAAGGCGAAAAACTGGTTGTCCCCACCAGTCAAGGGAAGGAGCCACTCCGTTAAGAGTTCTCCTCGGTCGTCGGGAAAAGTGGTGAGACGGTTCAGCAGGGCTCCACCGGGTGGTGTCGTCGAAGCAGGTCGGCTCAGCTCTTCCCTCGTCGGATTCTTGGTCCTGAGGCGACTTCTGAAGTCCCAGTCCCCAAAGCCCTGCTTTTATGCAGCAAACCCCCATTCACCCAGCCTAGCTGTCACTCAAACATGCTAAGTGGTGAGCCGGCCGGCTCACCACTTGGGCCAATCAGGACGGAGTGCGACTTGAGTTACCAAGGTAACTCAGTCCAGGGTGCCTAAATCCCCCTCCACCCCTCCTAAGTACCCCAGACAGAGTGGCACCACTTTGGAGGGCTTCTGTGGAGAAGCCCGCCAAAAGTGGAACAAAGGGCTCCACTTTGGGTCAGAGTTACAGAGGCGAACACCAACGCCATTTTTGAATCAAGTTTTGGCAAAAAGTCCCAACCGGAGTTATAAAAATAAATATATAAACCGGCGGTATGTTTAAGGCTACCGTAAATAAATAATTAAATGTGTTAGCCTAAAACAATGGGAAATCCCATAGGAAAATATTCGCGGTTGAATATAAAATGTAGTTTCCACTGCCACCAGCCAAAACTCGATCAGGGGGGACGGAGACGTGCCCCCTCGACTAACAGACCCTGGGGCAATCGAATTGCCCCAGCCAGTACGTCCACAATATGATGGTTTGTACTGGTTCTGTTCAGGATTCAAGACTAGCAAAGTCTTTGGTGACTTTACATGCCCTGGGAGACAGTAGTCAGTCCCAGGGTATGGAGTCTATGTTGGGGAGTCCCTAGGACACCCCTGGGTCACGGCACAGAGGGTGCTGTGTAACCCACATCACAAAAATACATGAGGCCCTATGGAGTAAAAGACCCCATAGCCCATTCAACACAAGGTTTAACCAAGAAAACACACTTCAACATGTCCAAGAGTGAGGGTAAAAGAGTCCCACTCTTGGCAGGAGAAAAAAAGAAACCCCAGAAATCCAGCAAAGCTGCTGGGGGACTCACTAGGTAGGGAAATTCAGCCTAAACAGAGAATTCTCCCTAACACTCGCCCCCCCCAGACTAAGGGACAGGAGGATTTAATCCACTCCTGGATGAACCTCATACCTCTAGTCGATGATATACATCCTAGAGAGTCCATCAGCATTTTGATGGTGACACCCTGACCTGTGCTCAATGGTGAAATCAAACCCTTGCAGGCAGATTGACCATCTCAATAGTTTTGGATTTTCCCCTTTCATTTGCATTAACCATCTCAAGGGTTGGTGGTCAGTCTGAATAACAAAAGTAGAACCATACAAGTATGGCCTAAACTTCTTCAGTGCCCACACAATAGCAAAGCATTCTCTTTCGATAGTTGCCCACCTTGTCTCAGGATCCTTCAGTTTTCTACTGATGAAGCAAATGGGGTGCTCCCTACCCTTCTCATCCAGTTGGCTTAGAACTGCACCTATACCTACATTGGAAGCATCAGTTTGTACAATGAAAGGTTGGTGGTAGTCAGGAGCTCTCAAGACTGGAGCTTGGCAAAGAGCTCTCTTCAGTTTTTCAAAGGCCTGATTGCACTCCTCATTCCATTTTACCTTTTTAGGGAATTTGGGAGAGGAGATTACATTCAGTGGAGAAGCTATGGTCCCATAGTTCTCAAGGAAATTCCTGTAATATCCAGTGAGGCCTAGAAAAGCTCTCACTTGGGTTTGAGTAGTTGGTGTTGTCCAATTTTGCACAGCTTCAATCTTGCTGGGCAAAGGCCTTATTTCTCCACCTCCTACCTCATGTCCAAGGTAGACCACTTTACTTTGACCAATCTGGCACTTACTGGCTTTGATTGTCAAATGGGCCTGTTCCAGAGCCTGCAACACATGTCCTAGGTGGGTCACATGTTCTTCCCAGGAGTGGCTGAAGACTGCAATGTCATCCAAGTATGCCATGCAGAAGTCTTCCATCCCAGCCAGAACCTGGTTCACCATCCTTTGGAATGTGGCAGGTGCATTTTTTAGTCCAAAAGGCATGACCTTAAACTGGTACAAGCCAACTGGGGTTGAAAATGCAGTTTTCTCCTTGGCATGGTCTGTCAGGGCTATTTGCCAATAGCCTGACGTCAGGTCAAATGTGCTGAGGTACTTGGCTGCACCAAGTTTATCCACCAACTCATCTGTCCTGGGCAAAGGGTGGGCATCAGTCTTGGTGACTGCATTTAGAGCTCTATAGTCCACACAGAATCTCAAGTCTTTGGATCCTGCCTTTGGTACTAACACAACTGGGCTAGACCATGGACTAGTAGAGGGCTCTATTACCCCGAGATCAAGCATCTTCTTGACCTCTCCTTTGATGTGGGTTCTGACATGTTCTGACATTCTGTATCCTCTGCTTTTGACTGGCAGACAGTCACCAGTGAGTATCTCATGCTGACCCCAAGGGGTCAAGCCTGGTGACAGTGAGAACAGGGAGGCAAACTGATTTAACATAGATTTGCACTCCTCTTGTTGCTCAGGTGTCAGGTCTGAAGAGAGATTGACTCCTTCAACTTTTTCGTCTAAAGGCACACCTCTGAGGAGATCAGGGAGAGATTCACTCTCTTCTTCCTCTGCAGCTGAAGCTAGAAGCAAGGCTCCTACATCAGGTCTGGAGATGTATGCTTTTAGTCGGTTGGTGTGGAAGACTCTAGGAGCTTCCCTGGGTCTGCCCAGATCCACCAGATAGTTGACCTCTCCAAGTTTTCCCACAATCTTGAAGGGTCCCATCCATTTGTCTTGCAAGGCCCTCTGCCTTGTTGGGAGCATAACGAGAACTAGCTGGTCTTGAGTAAACTCAACCATGTTAGCCTTCTGGTCGTGCCAATGTTTGACCAGAGCTTGACCAGCTTTCAAGTTGTCACTTGCTTCTGCCATCATGTGTGACATTCTCCTCCGGAGACCTATCACATAGTCAGTCACTCTGACTGGCTTGAGGGGAGGAGCACCTTCCAATCCCTCCTTAATCAGGGCCAATGGACCTCTGACTGGATGGCCATAGAGAAGCTCAAAGGGAGAATAACCTACTCCCTCCTGAGGGACTTCTCTATAAGCAAAGAGAAGGCATGGCAGTAGAAGGTCCCACTTTTTCTTAAGGGGTTCTTCTAAAGCACCTATCATGCTCTTCATGGTTCTGTTAAACCTTTCAACCAACCCGTTTGTCTGAGGGTGGTAAGCGGTTGAGAACTTGTAGGTAACTCCACAGGTTTTCCACATGGCTTTCATGTAGTGGGACATAAAGTTTGACCCTCTGTCAGAGATTACCTCCTTAGGAAACCCAACCCTGGTAAAAATACCGAGGAGGGCCTTAGCCACAGCCGGAGCTGTAACAGTCCTCATAGGAATTGCCTCAGGGTACCTAGTAGCATGGTCTACTACAACAAGGATAAACCTGTTGCCTGAGGAGGTTGGAGGATCAAGGGGACCAACAATATCAATCCCTACCCTCTCAAATGGGACTTCCACAACTGGGAGAGGCACTAAAGGTGCCACATTCTTGGAACCAACCTTACCAGAAGTCTGGCAGGTATGGCAGGTCTTACAATATCTATCTACTTCAGCCCCCATCTTTGGCCAATAAAAGTAGAGTGAGAGCCTTTCCTTGGTCTTCTTGAAACTCAAGTGACCAGCCAAAGGTATCTCATGGGCTAGTTGTAAGAACTGTTGTCTGTTCTCTTGTGGGACTACAAGGCGTTTGTAGTCTCCAGGTTCAGACTCAGTGGGTTCACTGTAGAAGAGGCCATCTTCCCAGTGTAACCTATACTTCCCAGGCTCTTGCCCATCAGCTTGAGAAGCTGCCTGGTGGCGGAGACCCTCCAGAGTTGGACATTCCCTTTGCCCCTTACGAAAAGCTGCCCTGCTAGGCCCACCTTCTGCCAGTAAAGACTGCAGCTCAGGATGGTCCTCAGGGTCCAAATCTCCAATAAGGTTGGGGCCTCCTTCTAGCTCTTCCTCAGAGTCTAGCTCAACCACACAGGGTGGTACCTCCCTCTCAGCCTCAGCTGGAGGTGGAGTTACAGGTGTAACTTTGGACAACCTAGGGGAAGTCCTTGTTGGAAGCACTGGGGTGCTTGCTGCTGGCTTTTTCCTAGGAGTCTTGGGTTGCCCCTTTGCTCATGCTCTGGTAGTTACTGCAGTAAGTTGCTCCAGTGGGAGAGGAGTGATTTCTGTCATCATCTCCTGAGATAACCCTCTCAGGGTTTTCTCTCTTGCAGGTTTTGTGAGTTCCTGTAACCTTTTGCTAGGGGGTCTGGGGGTATGAGATACAACTCCAAGAGCTTTGAGGTCATTACCCAACAGAACCCTACCTGGCACTTCACATTGTACACTGACAGGTATTTTTACAGCCATATCATTACATTGGATGAGAACTGGTAACTGGGGACACATCTGCACAGGCCCACCAGCTAACTTGGTGAGGCATTTGGGTGCCTTAGCAACATCCTCTGCCTGGAAAAATGATTCATCCACCACAGTTATGCTGGCTCCAGTGTCCCTAATGGCAGGAGTCTCCTGACCATTCACCTGGACACTGTCCTTATAATACTCTTTAGTATTATCTGGGATAGAGTTATAGACATCTAAATTCTGTTGTTCCCACAACCCCAGAGAGACTAAAGAAACACTAGCTGAGACTCCAGTGGGTTCATCAGCTAGTAATAGAAAGTTTCCACTTGCCATATGTACTTCCTCTTCTGGAGCGAAGGCTAAGGAGGCAAGCTGGACCCCTGAAGGTTTACCCTTACATCTGGGATCTCCTTTCACATGGTCAGTAGCCTTACAAACAAAGCATGAGCCAAAGGCTCGCTGGAATGGAGGCTTGTTCTGACCTCCTTCTGGTCTGGGACCAGGAGGTACACTAGCCTGATTTGGTTTCCCTGGTGGCTTACCCTTATAGTTTTGTTTGGGGCCCTCTTTGGAATTTGTAGTATTAGAATTCTCTTTAGAGTCCTTTTTAGACTGTTTCTCCCCATCCTTCTTCTGAGTGGCCCCAGAATCCTTGTGAGTGGCCCTGTTGGCAACCCACAAGTCAGCAGCCTTAGCTAGTTTCCGGGAATCCAATTCCCTGGAATCAGCCAAGTGTTGTCTGAGCTCAGGAGAGCAGGCATCATAAATAGTCTCCAACATAAACAAATTCTTCATACCTTCATAAGTGTTCACCTTGTAACCCTTAATCCATCCCTCTAAGTTTTTCAAACATTCATTCACCCAGGTAGCCCAAGGGGTACCATCATGCTTTTTGAGGCTCCTAAACCTCTTAAGATACTGGGAAGGGGTTTTCCCAAACCTAGCTATCAAAGCTAGTTTCACACATTCATAGTCCTTCCTATCCTCCTCCCCCATCTCCATTACCACATCAGTTGCAACAGGGGGAAGCCTAGAGAACAACCAGGTGAGTAAGTCATTTCCTGTGATGTTCTGGAGCCCATGATTATATTCAAACAGAGACAACCAATCCAACACATCCAACTTAGGCTCATACATACCAACCAATTCTTTAGGCATCCGGGGTCTTTTAGGACTGGAACTTCTAGAGGAGCCAGAGAGAGAAGCATTCTCAACAGATAATTTCTTCATTTCTAAGTCATACTTGAGCTCCATTTCCCTTAGCCTTAGTTCTTTGTCAGTTTGAGCATTAAGTTTCTTATACTCCAATTCTAGTTTCATTTTCTCCAGTTCAAAGTATTGAGGACTAAATGTGGGACCTGGTAAAGGTCCAGTAGGTACAGCAGGTAGAGCAGGCAGAGGCCTAGGGGGGACAGTCACAACAGCCTCACCCTCCTCTTCTGACTCTTCCTCAGAATCATCAACATTTTGCTCCATGTTAATTTCAATACTGTCATCTACAGTTACTGGAGTGGTAGGTTCCTCTGAACCATCACCCAGGCTTTGGTTAGCTAACAATCTTTCAATCAGCTCCATTTTCTTGCCCTTAGTCAGGAGATCCTTATGTTTACAGAGCACTCTTAAGCAATCAGCAGTTTTGGCTGCAAGGGACTCTTGACTATAGCTTTCTATAACTGACATGTTAGAGGATTACTTTTACAGTGCTAAGCTTTGTGGTTAGTTGCACTAAGGTATCTAAAGCACAATAAAATGTATACTCAATACAAATCCCACCGCTGTACACCAGTGTTAGGCAGAAACCTGTGCAGTTCCCTTGGGGAACACTGCAAAAGATTTAAGACCACAGGTATAGCAGTAAACCCACTTGGTAGCAGTCTGCACCACCCAGATTTACCTGGTAGCTGTGGCTGAGCAGTCAGACTTCCCTCAAGAAGAGTTAGGCAGTATGCAAAGTATACACAGTATGTACTCAGACACAATAGCACAAGCAAACACTGACCAGAGCTTGGTTTCAAAAGTATATAGTTATTTATTTTAAGAACACATAAGTTGAAAACACTCCAGCAAAGTATAGTAAAAACACTTAAAACACAGTTATAATGAAAGCAGTTTCAACCCTTACTCCTATCTAGACAACTCTAAGTTAACTCCACATAATTAAAACAGAGGTGAGCTCTTAACGTTAGATGACACTCTAGTAGGTTTAAGGAAGGGGTAAAAAGAAACAGAAATGGGTTAAACACACCACTCTAAGGTTCAGAACACTTGCAATAGACTCAAAGAAGCACAAAGTCACAGGTGAGCAAAAGTCACTAGGCAGGGCCCACTCTTAGAGTAGCCGGAGCGAAAATGTGCCCAAGATCACACTGTTATTAGGGATTCAAAGTCTTGCAAAGAGTTAGAAAGAGTTTAGAGTGGCTTAGAAGTTTAGCCAGGGTATTCCAGGCACTCCCAGGTTCGAAAGCCGGGGGCTAAATCTACCCCGTACAGTCGGTGGCAAGGGAGGCCAGGCGGAACACGGTACCTTAAGCGGAAAGGATCCTCCAGCGGTGGCAGTTGTTCCAGGCAGTGGCAGCAAGGCTCGACGTCGGTCAGGGGAGAAGAAGTTCTCGCAGAAGAGCAGAAGAAGGAGGTCGTTGCACTGCCCGGGAAGAAACCAGCCGCGGAGTCCTCCGGTCAAAGGGTTGTACCGACTTTCGTGGTTGGGGTAAAAAGTGGTGGGGTTCCGGTTGCCGGGGTGCTTGGCACTGGCAAGGCGGCCACGAGATACCTCGAGAAGCGAAAAGAAGGCGAAAAACTGGTTGTCCCCACCAGTCAAGGGAAGGAGCCACTCCGTTAAGAGTTCTCCTCGGTCGTCGGGAAAAGTGGTGAGACGGTTCAGCAGGGCTCCACCGGGTGGTGTCGTCGAAGCAGGTCGGCTCAGCTCTTCCCTCGTCGGATTCTTGGTCCTGTGGCGACTTCTGAAGTCCCAGTCCCCAAAGCCCTGCTTTTATGCAGCAAACCCCCATTCACCCAGCCTAGCTGTCACTCAAACATGCTAAGTGGTGAGCCGGCCGGCTCACCACTTGGGCCAATCAGGACGGAGTGCGACTTGAGTTACCAAGGTAACTCAGTCCAGGGTGCCTAAATCCCCCTCCACCCCTCCTAAGTACCCCAGACAGAGTGGACCACTTTGGAGGGCTTCTGTGGAGAAGCCCGCCAAAAGTGGAACAAAGGGCTCCACTTTGGGTCAGAGTTACAGAGGCGAACACCAACGCCATTTTTGAATCAAGTTTTGGCAAAAAGTCCCAACCGGAGTTATAAAAATAAATATATAAACCGGCGGTATGTTTAAGGCTACCGTAAATAAATAATTAAATGTGTTAGCCTAAAACAATGGGAAATCCCATAGGAAAATATTCGCGGTTGAATATAAAACGTAGTTTCCACTGCCACCAGCCAAAACTCGATCAGGGGGGACGGAGACGTGCCCCCTCGACTAACAGACCCTGGGGCAATCGAATTGCCCCAGCCAGTACGTCCACAATATGATGGTTTGTACTGGTTCTGTTCAGGATTCAAGACTAGCAAAGTCTTTGGTGACTTTACATGCCCTGGGAGACAGTAGTCAGTCCCAGGGTATGGAGTCTATGTTGGGGAGTCCCTAGGACACCCCTGGGTCACGGCACAGAGGGTGCTGTGTAACCCACATCACAAAAATACATGAGGCCCTATGGAGTAAAAGACCCCATAGCCCATTCAACACAAGGTTTAACCAAGAAAACACACTTCAACATGTCCAAGAGTGAGGGTAAAAGAGTCCCACTCTTGGCAGGAGAAAAAAAGAAACCCCAGAAATCCAGCAAAGCTGCTGGGGGACTCACTAGGTAGGGAAATTCAGCCTAAACAGAGAATTCTCCCTAACACCTGGGACACCCTGGCTAAACTTTCTAAGCCACTCTAAACTCTTTCTAACTCTTTGCAAGACTTTGAATCCCTAATAACAGTGTGATCTTGGGCACATTTTCGCTCCGGCTACTCTAAGAGTGGGCCCTGCCTAGTGACTTTTGCTCACCTGTGACTTTGTGCTTCTCTGAGCCTATTGCAAGTGTTCTGGACCTTAGAGTGGTGTGTTTAACCCATTTCTGTTTCTTTTTACCCCTTTCTTGAACCTACTAGAGTGTCATCTAACGTTAAGCGCTCACCTCTGTTTTAATTATGTGGTGTTAACTTAGAGTTGTCTAGATAGGAGTGAGGGTTGAAACTGCTTTCATTATAACTGTGTTTGAAGTGTTTGTACTATATTTTGCTAGAGTGATTTCAACTTATGTGTGTTCTTAAAAATAAATAACTATATACTTTTGAAACCAAGCTCTGGTCAATGTTTGCTTGTGCTATTGTGTCTGGGTACATATTGTGTATACTTTACATACTGCCTAACTCTTCTTGAGGGAAGTCTGACTGCTCAGCCACAGCTACCAGGTAAATCTGGGTGGTGCGGACTGCTACCAAGTGGGTTTACTGCTATACCTGTAGTCTTAAATCTTTTGCAGTGTTCCCCAAGGGAACTGCACAGGTTTCTGCCTAACACAGGGAAAGAGCAAATTCTGTATCCGGAACAGGTAAGAGATGCTGCTGTCTGTGAAGCGCAGGGAAAGGGCAGATTCTGTATCCGGAACAGGTAAGAGATACTGCTGTCTGTGAAGTGCAGGGAAAGGGCAGATTCTGCATCCGGAACAGGTAAGAGATGTTGCTGTCTGTGAAGCGCAGGGAAAGGGCAGATTCTGTATCCGGAAAAAGTAAGAGATGCTGCTGTCCATGAAGAGCAGTGAAAGGGAAGATTCTGCAGGTAAGAGATGCTGCTGTCTGTGAAGTGCAGGGAAAGGGCAGATTCTGCATCCGGAACAGGTAAGAGATGCGTCTGTCTGTGAAGAGCAGGAAAAGGGCAGATTCTGTATCCGGAAGAGGTAAGAGATGCTGCTGTCTGTGAAGAGCAGTGAAAGGGCAGATTCTGTATCCGGAACAGGTAAGAGATGCTGCTGTCTATGAAGAGCAGTGAAAGGGAAGATTCTGCATCCGGAACAGGTAAGAGATGTTGCTGTCTGTGAAGCGCAGGGAAAGGGCAGATTCTGTATCCGGAAAAAGTAAGAGATGCTGCTGTCCATGAAGAGCAGTGAAAGGGAAGATTCTGCAGGTAAGAGATGTTGCTGTCTGTGAAGTGCAGGGAAAGGGCAGATTCTGCATCCGGAACAGGTAAGAGATGCTTCTGTCTGTGAAGAGCAGGAAAAGGGCAGATTCTGTATCCGGAAGAGGTAAGAGATGCTGCTGTCTGTATAGAGCAGTGAAAGGGCAGATTCTGTATCCGGAAGTGGTAAGAGATGCTGCTGTCAGTGAAGAGCAGGGAAAGGACAGATTCTGTATCCGGATGAGGTAAGAGATGCTGCTGTCTGTGAAGCGCAGGGAAAGGCCAGATTCTGTATCCGGAAGAGGTAAGAGATGCTGTTGTCAGTGAAGAGCAGGGAAAGGGCAGATTCTCTATCCGGATGAGGTAAGAGATGCTGCTGTCTGTGAAGCGCAGGGAAAGGCCAGATTCTGTATCTGGAAGAGGTAAGAGATGCTGCAGTCGGTGAAACGCAGTGAAAGGGCAGATTCTGTATCCGGAACAGGAAAGAGATGCTGCTGTCTGTGAAGCGCAGGGAAAGGGCAGATTCTGTATGCGGAAGAGGTAAGAGATGATGCAGATTTCTGTGAAGAGCAGGGAAAGGGCAGATTATGCATCCGGAACAGGTAAGAGATGCTGCTGTCTGTGAAGAGTAGTGAAAGGGCAGATTCTGCATCCGGAAGAGGTAAGAGATGCTGCTGTCTGTATAGAGCAGTGAAAGGGCAGATTCTGTATCCGGAAGTGGTAAGAGATGCTGCTGTCGGTGAAGCGCAGGGAAAGGGTAGATTCTGCATCTGGAACAAGTAAGAGATGCTGCTGTCTGCGAAGCGCAGGGAAAGGGCAGATTATGCATCCAGAACAGGTAAGAGATGCTGCTGTCTGCGAAGCGCAGGGAAAGGGCAGATTCTGTATCTGGAACAGGTAAGAGATGCTGCTGTCTTTATAGAGCAGTGAAAGGGAAGATTCTGTATCCGGAACAGGTAAGAGATGCTGCTGTCTGTGAAGCGCAGGGAAAGGGCAGATTCTGCATCCAGAACAGGAAAGAGATGCTGCTGTCTGTGAAGCGCAGGGAAAGGGCAGATTCTGCATCCAGAACAGGTAAGAGATGCTGCTGTCTGTGAAGAGCAGGGAAAGGGCAGATTCTGCATCCGGAAGAGGTAAGAGATGCTGCTGTCTGTATAGAGCAGTGAAAGGGCAGATTCTGTATCCGGAACAGGAAAGAGATGTTGCTGTCTGCGAAGCGCAGGGAAAGGGCAGATTCTGTATCCGGAACAGGTAAGAGATGCTGCTGTCTTTATAGAGCAGTGAAAGGGAAGATTCTGTATCCGGAACAGGTAAGAGATGCTGCTGTCTGCGAAGCGCAGGGAAAGGGCAGATTCTGCATCCAGAACAGGAAAGAGATGCTGCTGTCTGTGAAGCGCAGGGAAAGGGCAGATTCTGCATCCAGAACAGGTAAGAGATGCTGCTGTCTGTGAAGAGCAGGGAAAGGGCAGATTCTGCATCCGGAAGAGGTAAGAGATGCTGCTGTCTGTGAAGCGCAGGGAAAGGGTAGATTCTGCATCCAGAACAGGAAAGAGATGCTGCTGTCTGTGAAGCGCAGGGAAAGGGCAGATTCTGCATCCAGAACAGGTAAGAGATGCTGCTGTCTGTGAAGCGCAGGGAAAGGGTAGATTCTGCATCCGGAACAAGTAAGAGATGCTGCTGTCTGTGAAGCGCAGTGAAAGGGAAGATTCTGTATCCGGAACAGGTAAGAGATGCTGCTGTCTGTGAAGCGCAGGGAAAGGGCAGATTCTGTATCCGGAACAGGTAAGAGATGCTGCTGTCTGCGAAGCGCAGGGAAAGGGCAGATTCTGTATCCGGAAAAAAGGTAAGAGATGCTGCTGTCTTTATAGAGCAGTGAAAGGGAAGATTCTGTATCCAGAAGAGGTAAGAGATGCTGCTGTCTGTGAAGCGCAGGGAAAGGGCAGATTCTGCATCCAGAACAGGAAAGAGATGCTGCTGTCTGTGAAGCGCAGGGAAAGGGCAGATTCTGCATCCAGAACAGGTAAGAGATGCTGCTGTCTGTGAAGCGCAGGGAAAGGGTAGATTATGCATCCGGAACAAGTAAGAGATGCTGCTGTCTGTGAAGCGCAGTGAAAGGGAAGATTCTGTATCCGGAACAGCTAAGAGATGCTGCTGTCTGTGAAGCGCAGGGAAAGGGCAGATTCTGTATCCGGAACAGGTAAGAGATACTGCTGTCTGTGAAGTGCATGGAAAGGGCAGATTCTGTATCCGGAACAGGTAAGAGATGCTGCTGTCTGTGAAGCACAGGGAAAGGGCAGATTTCGTATCCAGAACAGGTAAGAGATGCTGCTGTCTGTGAAGCGCAGGGAAAGGGCAGATTCTGTATCCGGAACAGGTAAGAGATACTGCTGTCTGTGAAGTGCAGGGAAAGGGCAGATTCTGTATCCAAAACAGGTAAGAGATGCTGCTGTCTGTGAAGCACAGGGAAAGGGCAGATTTCGTATCCGGAAGAGGTAAGAGATGCTGCTGTCTGTGAAGCACAGGGAAAGGGCAGATTCATTATCCGGAAGAGGTAAGAGATGCTGCTGTCTGTGAAGCGCAGGGAAAGGGCATATTCTGTATCCAGAAGAGGTAAGAGATGCTGCAGTCTGTGAAGCGCAGGGAAAGGACAGATTCTGTATCCAGAAAAGGTAACAGATGTGGATTTCTGTGAAGAGCAGCGAAAGGGCAGATTCTGCATCCGGAAGAGGTATGAGATGCTGCTGTCTGTGAAGCGCAGGGAAAGGGCAGATTCTGCATCGGGAACAGGTAAGAGATGCTGCTGTCTGTGAAGCGCAGGGAAAGGGCAGATTCTGCATCCAGAACAGGTAAGAGATGCTGCTGTCTGTGAAGCGCAGGGAAAGGGTAGATTCTGCATCCGGAACAAGTAAGAGATGCTGCTGTCTGTGAAGCGCAGGGAAAGGGTAGATTCTGCATCCGGAACAAGTAAGAGATGCTGCTGTCTGTGAAGCGCATTGAAAGGGAAGATTCTGTATCCGGAACAGGTAAGAGATGCTGCTGTCTGTGAAGCGCAGGGAAAGGGCAGATTCTGTATCCGGAACAGGTAAGAGATGCTGCTCTCTGCGAAGCACAGGGAAAGGGCAGATTCTGTATCCGAAACAGGTAAGAGATGCTGCTGTCTTTATAGAGCAGTGAAAGGGAAGATTCTGTATCCAGAACAGGTAAGAGATGCTGCTGTCTGTGAAGCGCAGGGAAAGGGCAGATTCTGCATCCAGAACAGGAAAGAGATGCTGCTGTCTGTGAAGCGCAGGGAAAGGGCAGATTCTGCATCCAGAACAGGTAAGAGAAGCTGCTGTCTGTGAAGCGCAGGGAAAGGGTAGATTATGCATCCGGAACAAGTAAGAGATGCTGCTGTCTGTGAAGCGCAGTGAAAGGGAAGATTCTGTATCCGGAACAGCTAAGAGATGCTGCTGTCTGTGAAGCGCATGAAAAGGGCAGATTCTGTATCCAGAACAGGTAAGAGATGCTGCTGTCTGTGAAGCGCAGGGAAAGGGCAGATTCTGTATCCGGAACAGGTAAGAGATACTGCTGTCTGTGAAGCGCAGGGAAAGGGCAGATTCTGTATCCGGAACAGGTAAGAGATGCTGCTGTCTGTGAAGCACAGGGAAAGGGCAGATTCTGTATCCGGAAGAGGTAAGAGATGCTGCTGTCTGTGAAGCACAGGGAAAGGGCAGATTCTGTATCCGGAAGAGGTAAGAGATGCTGCTGTCTGTGAAGCGCAGGGAAAGGGCAGATTCTGTATCCAGAAGAGGTAAGAGATGCTGTAGTCTGTGAAGCGCAGGGAAAGGACAGATTCTGTATCCAGAAAAGGTAACAGATGTGGATTTCTGTGAAGAGCAGCGAAAGGGCAGATTCTGTATCTGGAAGAGGTATGAGATGCTGCTGTCTGTGTGTCACGCCCCTTCGGAGACGCTGGGCTTTGTGGCATCGATGGACCATAGGACGGCGGGTGTCAGCCATTTCTACTACCAAGATGGCCGCCGTAACTGGAGTTGCGGGTCTAGCCTCAGCACACCTTGATTTCCCGGAAGTACTGCCTCCCTACCCGAGTGTGGGTATATCAGTCCCGGAGATCAGCACGGAGTTGCGTTGCTACTCCTCATTAACAACGCTACGTAAGTTCGTTCCTAGGTCTTAGAATCTGACTTGCGAAATACTGTCTTCAGCATTCTAAGCTTCCTGTTTTCAATTCTAGTGTCTCTCCAACTACCTCTTTGTCTTCCGATTTCACGGACTCCCCCTCCTCATCAACCAAGTTTGCCTTCCGGTCTCATTCCGGACCGTGGTAAGCTTCATCCAAATTCCGTATATCCAATAACCTCCAATCCCGTTTTTTCTAACACTCACAACTTACTATTTTCCTCTCCTTCGTATAGTTACAGGCACATCACACAACGGCATTTCGAACACACTGGCAAGACTCTGCACCATCAAAACAGATCTTAGCTCCGCCTCTATTGCCTCTCAGAGGTTTTCTGAAGATTCTGACTACCACCTTCTTCCCCCCGTTGTTCCGGTTTAAGGGTAATCCACATTCCTCTTTACCTTACATTCTATACCTCAGTTTCACTCTGATACTTACCAGTCTCTTTCTTCTTCTCAAAGACGAACGCCCTCCTGACTTCGCCGGAATCCCCGACTGCAACAGAGGACAACACACCGCTACCTTCGGTACAGGGTTTTCTTCCCCAGAGGGTTTCCCTGGGACTTCTTCTTCTACCTGGTTTATCCGGGAGGGGGAAGAGGTACTTGGGAGGCTTTCATTATCTTCTCTCCATTTGGAACAAGAAGAGCTTTCCACTACCGAAAGGGGGTCTGTCAGAGGAAGAGGTAACGGTGAGTCCTTGGGATAACCTGCCAATTGTTTGATTGGATAATGCATATAATTTGTCTCAATTATTGATATTTGACAGTTAGCAACGCCCAAAAAAGATAAATAATATCTGTGCAGGTTGTCTCAGGGATTTAGGGTTACTAAGAAAATGGACGCCTCACAACAACAGCAATTAGTCACTGCAGTACAGGCTCTGACAGCTGAAGTGCAGTCTTTAAAACAAGAGAATGCTTACCTCCGACAACAGGCAGGTAGAGTCCCTAGCTGGTCCGAAGTGCCTCCTGGCCCTATCCCAGGAGGTTTATACGATGGTAATCCTCATAAACTCAAGGCTTTTATCGAGGCTTGTACCGTTCAGTTCTCTTTCAAGACAGCCTTTTTTCAAAGCGACCGTGATAAGGTAGGACACATGATTGCAAACTTGACAGGTCCCGCTTTAGCATGGGCCACGCCTCTTGTTACTACCAATAATGTCTTATTAGATTCTTACCCTGCCTTTTTGAATAGTCTTCGAGCCATGTTCAGCCGTCAGGAAATCACGATTTCAGCCCAAGAGCAGTTATTAGATTTCAAACAAGGATCTCAAGATCTATTGTCTTATATCACCAATTTCAAGCAGTTAGCAGCTGGTACGTCATGGGCGGACGATGCTCTAATCACAATATTCCGCAGAGGATTAAACGAAGAGCTAAAAGATGAGATCTCCCGACTACCCAGACCTCCAAATTTGGCAGAGATGATCACCATAGTTATGCAGATAGATTACCGACTGCAAGAAAGAGTGAAGGAACGTCGTCGTGGCCGCTCCGTGAGACCACCTATGACATACCCTCCTAGTTTAGGAAGATCACAAACAGAAGAACCTATGCAGATAGGGACTACCAGAGGTCGCCTTACTCCAGAGGAGCGTCATAAACGTCGAGTCAAGGGCCTGTGTATGTATTGTGGTTCCAAAGAACACGCAATTCAAGATTGTCCTCTGATCCCAGCCAAAAGACAGGGAAACGCCATCTCCCAACCGCCAGGGGAACCGCGGCTAGGGAGTCAGTAAACGGTTCCTCATCTTATATGATACCATCCCAAGTTACGGAGATTCCCGATCTTACTATGTTGGCCTTACATGTCCAGATCAAATGGGGAGATACAGACCCCATTCCGGTCACGGCCTTAATAGATTGTGGGGCCGCAGGGAACTTTGTTGATACCCTCTGGAAGACCACTCACAATATACCATGTTCAGTTAAGACCTTGGCAATCCCAGTTGAGTCCGTGGATGGTAGTCCGTTAACATCAGGTCCCATAAAGGAACAAACTATACCTTTGCGGATGAATATCTCCTCCCATCAAGAATCCATTATCTTTGATGTAATCCGTACAGCCCACTATCCAGTTATTCTAGGACTACCCTGGCTTCGTGCTCATAATCCATATATCAATTGGAAGGCGGGCACTGTTTTTCTGGGATCTGAACATTGTTTGACGCACTGTCTTTCGGACGGAGCAGTTGGGTTTCGTCCCACTATCTCCATGTCGGAAAATCCGGGTTCCATCTCTGTATTGAACCATATCCAGGAATTGCCCTTTGAATACAGACAGTATCAGACAGTGTTCTCCGAATCTCAATATGCTGAACTACCCCCACATCGGAGAGATGACTGTGCCCTGGAACTGGTTCCAGATGCACCGATTCCTTTCGGTCGCATGTATGTCCTATCAGGACGGGAACGGGAGGTTCTTAAAGAATATCTTCAAAAGAATCTTTGCAATGGACTTATTCAAGAATCCACCTCACCAGCTGGGGCTTCTTTGTTCTTCATCCCGAAGAAAGACTCTACGGAACTCAGACCGTGTATAGATTACCGAGGCTTAAATAAGATCACCATCCCGGATCGCTATCCTATGCCTCTCATCCCAGACATACTAGAAGCCGTTAAAGGAGCTACCATCTTTACAAAACTGGACCTCCGCGGGGCTTATCATCTCATTCGTATACGAGCTGGCGATGAATGGAAGACAGCTTTCCGTACTCCTTTGGGACACTATGAATATAAAGTAATGCCTTTCGGCCTATCCAACGCCCCCGCAGTCTTCCAACGCTTTATGGACCACCTCTTTTCAGACATTCTTCTTCACACAGTTATTGTCTATTTAGATGATATTCTGGTATTTTCTTCATCACCATCAGAACACTGTCAGCACGTGAAAGAGGTATTACGGAGACTATTAAACAACCACCTTTATTGCAAACTAGAGAAATGTGAGTTTCACAGAAACCAGGTTGCCTACCTAGGGTACATAATCTCTGCAAATGGGGTATCCATGGACCCTAAAAAAGTTTCAGCTATTACAGATTGGCCTATACCATCCTGCATTAAGGATCTGCAGAGATTTCCGGGATTTTCCAATTTCTACAGACGTTTCATCCCACACTATTCGCAAGAGATACTTCCGCTGACGACACTTCTTAAGAAGAATGTAAAATTCCTTTGGTCCGGGGAGGCACAAATTGCCTTTGCGAACCTGAAGAAACATTTTCTCACAGGACCCATACTGATTACTCCAGATCAAACCAAGAAGTTCATTGTGGAATCGGATGCGTCTCATCAGGCCCTTGGGGCCGTTCTGCTTCAAGAAAATGATCAAGGAATAGAATGTCCTATAGCCTATCTTTCTAAGACAGTGTCTCCCTCTGAAATAAATTATTCAGTGCTAGAAAAAGAACTGTTAGCTATAAAAAAGGCATTCGAAGAGTGGAGACATCTTCTCCTGGGGGCAAGACACCCAGTTGAGGTCAGGACTGATCACAGTAATTTACGCGTCCTACAGTATGCTCAGACCCGAAATAGCAGGCAGGCACGTTGGGCACACTTCTTTTCACCGTATGAGATTGTTTTCACCTTCATTCCTGGGAGAGTCAATCTCAAGGCTGATGCATTGTCCAGAAAGGATTATACCTCTTCTACGCCTTTTCGTTCGGAACCTCTGTTTCCCAGAGCCACATTCGTGCAGGTAGTTACCACGTTTTTACAGAACGTGGCTTACTCCACTTTGCAATTTATCCAGTTGAATCCACAGTTTCTGGCGACCTGGAAACTCAACATGGTCCAAGGATGTGCTTATAAGGACAAGAAGCTCTTCCTCCCTTCGAGTGAACTACAAAAAACAGTTCTAAATCTTTGTCACGACTCATATCTAGCGGGTCACAGAGGTGTGGCTAATACTAAAGAGTTGATCCAACGTAACTTCTGGTGGCCGGAAATGACTCGAGACATCATAGACTACGTGTCCGCTTGTGTCATCTGTTTGCAGTCAAAATGCCCTCGAAACGCCCCTTCGGGACTCCTCTCAGTAATGCCAATCCCTGACCGTCCTTGGCAAATGATTTCCACAGATTTCATAGTCGATTTGCCACCATCAGACGGTTGTACAGTAATCATGGTCACAATCGATTACTTCACAAAATTGGCACATTTCGTTCCACTTCCGCGGATTCCCACCGCAGCTCAGATGGCAAGAGTTTTTCTTTCACGGATTTTTTCCCCTTCACGGATTACCTGAGACCATTGTTTCTGATCGGAGTTCACAATATACATCTCGGTATTGGCAGCAAGTCTGCAAGAGTTTGCATATCTCCCGGGCATTGAGTTCAGGTTTCCATCCGCAGACAAATGGTCAGACGGAACGCCTAAATCAGACCCTTGAGGGATATTTGCGTTGTTACATCTCCTCCTCACAAGATAACTGGTGTTCCTTGTTGCCTTTGGCTGAATTCGCTTATAATAACTCTCGACATTCAGCCTTGGGGTTCAGCCCTTTTTTTTGCTCCTACGGATACCATCCTCAGTGTTTTCCCAGCGGTCCGGTCTCCACTTCAAAATTTCCCGATGTGGATCTTCTCATTGATGCCATCCAGATGGGACATCGAACAGCCAAGACCTCTCTTCGGGAGGCCCAGATCCGGGTCAAACGCTCTGCTGACAGACATCGCACTCCAGCTCCGCGGTTGGTACCAGGAGACTTGGTTTGGTTGGCATCTCGATTTCTACCTCGTCATCTGGTACCGTCCAAATTGTCCCCGAAATATTTCGGCCCTTTTCACGTTTTGAAGCGTATAGGGTCGTCAGCTTTCAAGCTCAAACTCCCTTCATCCTGGTCCAGGATTCATCCTGTTTTTCATGTCTCGCAGTTGAAGAAAGACGTGGCGGATCGTTTCTCCCGTGCACGGAAAGGAGTACCCCCTCCTGTCATCACCCCGACAGGTCCCGAGTATGAAGTGGCGGGTATTTGTGATTCACGCCTTTTCCGGGGTCGTCTACAGTTCTTGATTGACTGGAAGGGTTATTCTCCGGCAGAATGCTCTTGGGAACCGGCATCGGCTGTTCATGCTCCTACTTTGGTCCGCCGATTCTTTTTGTCCCATCCGTCCAAACCGGGAGGCCCGGGACCTTTGAGGGGGCATACTGTCACGCCCCTTCGGAGACGCTGGGCTTTGTGGCATCGATGGACCATAGGACGGCGGGTGTCAGCCATTTCTACTATCAAGATGGCCGCCGTAACTGGAGTTGCGGGTCTAGCCTCAGCACACCTTGATTTCCCGGAAGTACTGCCTCCCTACCCGAGTGTGGGTATATCAGTCCCGGAGATCAGCACGGAGTTGCGTTGCTACTCCTCATTAACAACGCTACGTAAGTTCGTTCCTAGGTCTTAGAATCTGACTTGCGAAATACTGTCTTCAGCATTCTAAGCTTCCTGTTTTCAATTCTAGTGTCTCTCCAACTACCTCTTTGTCTTCCGATTTCACGGACTCCCCCTCCTCATCAACCAAGTTTGCCTTCCGGTCTCATTCCGGACCGTGGTAAGCTTCATCCAAATTCCGTATATCCAATAACCTCCAATCCCGTTTTTTCTAACACTCACAACTTACTATTTTCCTCTCCTTCGTATAGTTACAGGCACATCACACAACGGCATTTCGAACACACTGGCAAGACTCTGCACCATCAAAACAGATCTTAGCTCCGCCTCTATTGCCTCTCAGAGGTTTTCTGAAGATTCTGACTACCACCTTCTTCCCCCCATTGTTCCGGTTTAAGGGTAATCCACATTGCTCTTTACCTTACATTCTATACCTCAGTTTCACTCTGATACTTACCAGTCTCTTTCTTCTTCTCAAAGACGAACGCCCTCCTGACTTCGCCGGAATCCCCGACTGCAACAGAGGACAACACACCGCTACCTTCGGTACAGGGTTTTCTTCCCCAGAGGGTTTCCCTGGGACTTCTTCTTCTACCTGGTTTATCCGGGAGGGGGAAGAGGTACTTGGGAGGCTTTCATTATCTTCTCTCCATTTGGAACAAGAAGAGCTTTCCACTACCGAAAGGGGGTCTGTCAGAGGAAGAGGTAACGGTGAGTCCTTGGGATAACCTGCCAATTGTTTGATTGGATAATGCATATAATTTGTCTCAATTATTGATATTTGACACTGTGAAGCGCAGGGAAAGGGCAGATTCTGCATCGGGAACAGGTAAGAGATGCTGCTGTCTGTGAAGCGCAGGGAAAGGGCAGATTCTGTATCCGGAACAGGTAAGAGATGCTGCTGTCTGTGAAGAGCGGGGAAAGGGTAGATTCTGCATCCGGAACAGTTAAGAGATGCTGCTGTCTGTGAAGCGCAGGGAAAGGGTAGATTCTGCATCCGAACAGGTAAGAGATGCTGCTGTCTGTGAAGCGCAGGCAAAGGACAGATTCTGTATCCAGAAGAGGTAAGAGATGCTGCTTTCTGTGAAGAGCAGTGAAAGGGCAGATTCTGTATCCGGAACAGGTAAGAGATGCTGCTGTCTATGAAGAGCAGTGAAAGGGCAGATTCTGCATCCGGAACAGGTAAGAGATGCTGCTGTCTGTGAAGCGCAGGGAAAGGGCAGATTCTGCATCCGGAACAGTTAAGAGATGGTGCTGTCTGTGAAGCGCAGGAAAAGGGCAGATTCTGTATCCGGAAGAGGTAAGAGATGATGCAGATTTCTGTGAAGAGCAGGGAAAGGCCAGATTCTGCATCCGGAAGAGGTAAGAGATGCTGCTGTCTGTGAAACGCAGTGAAAGGGCAGATTCTGTATCCGGAACAGGAAAGAGATGCTGCTGTCTGTGAAGCGCAGGGAAAGGGCAGATTCTGTATCCGGAACAGGTAAGAGATGCTGCTGTCTGTGAAGTGCAGGGAAAGGGCAGATTCTGCATCCAGAACAGGTAAGAGATGCTGCTGTCTGTGAAGAGCAGGGAAAGGGCAGATTCTGCATCCGGAAGAGGTAAGAGATGCTGCTGTCTGTATAGAGCAGTGAAAGGGCAGATTCTGTATCCGGAACAGGTAAGAGATGCTGCTGTTTGTGAAGCACAGGGAAAGGGCAGATTCTGTATCTGGAACAGGTAAGAGATGCTGCTGTCTGTAAAGCGCAGGGAAAGGGCAGATTCTGTATAAGGAACAGGTAAGAGATGTTGCTGTCAGTGAAGTGCAGGGAAAGGGCAGATTCTGTATCTATCGGGGACAGGTAAGAGATGCTGCTGTCAGTGATGCACAGGGAAAGTGCAGATTTTGTATCCGGAAGAGGTAAGAGATGCTGCTGTCAGTGAAGAGCAGGGAAAGGGCAGATTCTGTATCCGGATGACGTTAGAGATGCTGCTATCTGTGAAGCGCAGGAGAAGGGCAGATTCTTTATCCGGAAGAGGTAAGAGATGCTGCTGTCTGTGAAGCGCAGGGAAAGGGCAGATTCTGTATCCCGAAGAGGTAAGAGATGCTGCTGTCTGTGAAGCACAGGGAAAGGGCAGATTTTTTATCCGGAAGAGTTAAGAGATGCTGCTGTCTGTGAAGCACAGGGAAAGGGCAGATTCTGTATCCGGAAGAGGTAAGAGATGCTGCTGTCTGTGAAGCGCAGGGAAAGGGCAGATTCTGTATCCAGAAGAGGTAAGAGATGATGCAGATTTCTGTGAAGAGCAGGGAAAGGGCAGATTATGCATCCAGAACAGGTAAGAGATGCTGCTGTCTGTATAGAGCAGTGAAAGGGCAGATTCTGTATCCGGAAGTGGTAAGAGATGCTGCTGTCTGTGAAGCGCAGGGAAAGGGTAGATTCTGCATCCGGAACAAGTAAGAGATGCTGCTGTCTGCGAAGCGCAGGGAAAGGGCAGATTATGCATCCAGAACAGGTAAGAGATGCTGCTGTCTGCGAAGCGCAGGGAAAGGGCAGATTCTGTATCCGGAACAGGTAAGAGATAATGCTGTCTTTATAGAGCAGTGAAAGGGAAGATTCTGTATCCGGAACAGGTAAGAGATGCTGCTGTCTGCGAAGCGCAGGGAAAGGGCAGATTCTGCATCCAGAACAGGAAAGAAATGCTGCTGTCTGTGAAGCGCAGGGAAAGGGCAGATTCTGCATCCAGAACAGGTAAGAGATGCTGCTGTCTGTGAAGAGCAGTGAAAGGGCAGATTCTGCATCCGGAAGAGGTAAGAGATGCTGCTGTCTGTATAGAGCAGTGAAAGGGCAGATTCTGTATCCGGAAGTGGTAAGAGATGCTGCTGTCTGTGAAGCGCAGGGAAAGGGTAGATTCTGCATCTGGAACTAGTAAGAGATGCTGCTGTCTGTGAAGCGCAGTGAAAGGGAAGATTCTGTATCCGGAACAGGTAAGAGAGTCTGCTGTCTGTGAAGCGCAGGGAAAGGGCAGATTCTGTATCCAGAACAGGTAAGAGATGCTGCTGTCTGTGAAGCACAGGGAAAGGGCAGATTCTGTATCCGGAAGAGGTAAGAGATGCTGCTGTCTGTGAAGCGCAGGGAAAGGGCAGATTCTGTATTCAGACGAGGTAAGAGATGCTGCAGTCTGTGAAGCGCAGGGAAAGGACAGATTCTGTATCCGGAAAAGGTAACAGATGTGGATTTATGTGAAGAGCAGCGAGAGGGCAGATTCTGCATCCGGAAGAGGTATGAGATGCTGCTGTCTGTGAAGCGCAGGGAAAGGGCAGATTCTGCATCGGGAACAGGTAAGAGATGCTGCTGTCTGTGAAGGGCAGGGAAAGGGTAGATTCTGCATCCGAACAGGTAAGAGATGCTGCTGTCTGTGAAGCGCAGGCAAAGGACAGATTCTGTATCCAGAAGAGGTAAGAGATGCTGCTTTCTGTGAAGAGCAGTGAAAGGGCAGATTCTGTATCCGGAACAGGTAAGAGATGCTGCTGTCTATGAAGAGCAGTGAAAGGGCAGATTCTGCATCCGGAACAGGTAAGAGATGCTGCTGTCTGTGAAGCGCAGGGAAAGGGCAGATTCTGTATCCGGAACAGGTAAGAGATGCTGCTGTCTGTGAAGCGCAGAGAAAGGGCAGATTCTGCATCCGGAACAGTTAAGAGATGCTGCTGTCTGTGAAGCGCAGGAAAAGGGCAGATTCTGTATCTGGAAGAGGTAAGAGATGATGCGGATTTCTGTGAAGAGCAGGGAAAGGCCAGATTCTGCATCCGGAAGAGGTAAGAGATGCTGCTGTCTGTGAAACGCAGTGAAAGGGCAGATTCTGTATCCGGAACAGGAAAGAGATGCTGCTGTCTGTGAAGCGCAGGGAAAGGGCAGATTCTGTATCCGGAACAGGTAAGAGATGCTGCTGTCTGTGAAGTGCAGCGAAAGGGCAGATTCTGCATCCAGAACAGGTAAGAGATGCTGCTGTCTGTGAAGAGCAGGGAAAGGGCAGATTCTGCATCCGGAAGAGGTAAGAGATGCTGCTGTCTGTATAGAGCAGTGAAAGGGCAGATTCTGTATCCGGAACAGGTAAGAGATGCTGCTGTTTGTGAAGCACAGGGAAAGGGCAGATTCTGTATCTGGAACAGGTAAGAGATGCTGCTGTCTGTAAAGCGCAGGGAAAGGGCAGATTCTGTATAAGGAACAGGTAAGAGATGCTGCTGTCAGTGAAGAGCAGGGAAAGGGCAGATTCTGTATCTATCGGGGACAGGTAAGAGATGCTGCTGTCTGTGAAGCGCAGGGAAAGAGCAAATTCTGTATCCAGAACAGGTAAGAGATGCTGCTGTCTGTGAAGCGCAGGGAAAGGGCAGATTCTGTATCCGGAACAGGTAAGAGATGTTGCTGTCTGTGAAGCGCAGGGAAAGGGCAGATTCTGTATCCAGAACAGGTAAGAGATGCTGCTGTCTGTGAAGCGCTGGGAAAGGGCAGATTCTGTATCCGGAACAGGTAAGAGATACTGCTGTCTGTGAAGTGCAGGGAAAGGGCAGATTCTGCATCCGGAACAGGTAAGAGATGTTGCTGTCTGTGAAGCGCAGGGAAAGGGCAGATTCTGTATCCGGAAAAAGTAAGAGATGCTGCTGTCCATGAAGAGCAGTGAAAGGGAAGATTCTGCAGGTAAGAGATGCTGCTGTCTGTGAAGTGCAGGGAAAGGGCAGATTCTGCATCCGGAACAGGTAAGAGATGCGTCTGTCTGTGAAGAGCAGGAAAAGGGCAGATTCTGTATCCGGAAGAGGTAAGAGATGCTGCTGTCTGTGAAGAGCAGTGAAAGGGCAGATTCTGTATCCGGAACAGGTAAGAGATGATGCTGTCTATGAAGAGCAGTGAAAGGGAAGATTCTGCATCCGGAACAGGTAAGAGATGTTGCTGTCTGTGAAGCGCAGGGAAAGGGCAGATTCTGTATCCGGAAAAAGTAAGAGATGCTGCTGTCCATGAAGAGCAGTGAAAGGGAAGATTCTGCAGGTAAGAGATGCTGCTGTCTGTGAAGTGCAGGGAAAGGGCAGATTCTGCATCCGGAACAGGTAAGAGATGCTTCTGTCTGTGAAGAGCAGGAAAAGGGCAGATTCTGTATCCGGAAGAGGTAAGAGATGCTGCTGTCTGTATAGAGCAGTGAAAGGGCAGATTCTGTATCCGGAAGTGGTAAGAGATGCTGCTGTCAGTGAAGAGCAGGGAGAGGACAGATTCTGTATCCGGATGAGGTAAGAGATGCTGCTGTCTGTGAAGCGCAGGGAAAGGCCAGATTCTGTATCCGGAAGAGGTAAGAGATGCTGCTGTCAGTGAAGAGCAGGGAAAGGGCAGATTCTCTATCCGGATGAGGTAAGAGATGCTGCTGTCTGTGAAGCGCAGGGAAAGGCCAGATTCTGTATCTGGAAGAGGTAAGAGATGCTGCTGTCGGTGAAACGCAGTGAAAGGGCAGATTCTGTATCCGGAACAGGAAAGAGATGCTGCTGTCTGTGAAGCGCAGGGAAAGGGCAGATTCTGTATGCGGAAGAGGTAAGAGATGATGCAGATTTCTGTGAAGAGCAGGGAAAGGGCAGATTATGCATCCGGAACAGGTAAGAGATGCTGCTGTCTGTGAAGAGTAGTGAAAGGGCAGATTCTGCATCCGGAAGAGGTAAGAGATGCTGCTGTCTGTATAGAGCAGTGAAAGGGCAGATTCTGTATCTGGAAGTGGTAAGAGATGCTGCTGTCGGTGAAGCGCAGGGAAAGGGTAGATTCTGCATCTGGAACAAGTAAGAGATGCTGCTGTCTGCGAAGCGCAGGGAAAGGGCAGATTATGCATCCAGAACAGGTAAGAGATGCTGCTGTCTGCGAAGTGCAGGGAAAGGGCAGATTCTGTATCCGGAACAGGTAAGAGATGCTGCTGTCTTTATAGAGCAGTGAAAGGGAAGATTCTGTATCCGGAACAGGTAAGAGATGCTGCTGTCTGTGAAGCGCAGGGAAAGGGCAGATTCTGCATCCAGAACAGGAAAGAGATGCTGCTGTCTGTGAAGCGCAGGGAAAGGGCAGATTCTGCATCCAGAACAGGTAAGAGATGCTGCTGTCTGTGAAGAGCAGGGAAAGGGCAGATTCTGCATCCGGAAGAGGTAAGAGATGCTGCTTTCTGTATAGAGCAGTGAAAGGGCAGATTCTGTATCCGGAACAGGAAAGAGATGTTGCTGTCTGTGAAGCGCAGGGAAAGGGCAGATTCTGTATCCGGAACAGGTAAGAGATGCTGCTGTCTTTATAGAGCAGTGAAAGGGAAGATTCTGTATCCGGAACAGGTAAGAGATGCTGCTGTCTGTGAAGCGCAGGGAAAGGGCAGATTCTGCATCCAGAACAGGAAAGAGATGCTGCTGTCTGTGAAGCGCAGGGAAAGGGCAGATTCTGCATCCAGAACAGGTAAGAGATGCTGCTGTCTGTGAAGAGCAGGGAAAGGGCAGATTCTGCATCCGGAAGAGGTAAGAGATGCTGCTGTCTGTATAGAGCAGTGATAGGGCAGATTCTGTATCCGGAACAGGAAAGAGATGTTGCTGTCTGTGAAGCGCAGGGAAAGGGCAGATTCTGCATCCAGAACAGGTAAGAGATGCTGCTGTCTGTGAAGCGCAGGGAAAGGGTAGATTCTGCATCCAGAACAGGAAAGAGATGCTGCTGTCTGTGAAGCGCAGGGAAAGGGCAGATTCTGCATCCAGAACAGGTAAGAGATGCTGCTGTCTGTGAAGCGCAGGGAAAGGGTAGATTCTGCATCCGGAACAAGTAAGAGATGCTGCTGTCTGTGAAGCGCAGTGAAAGGGAAGATTCTGTATCCGGAACAGGTAAGAGATGCTGCTGTCTGTGAAGCGCAGGGAAAGGGCAGATTCTGTATCCGGAACAGGTAAGAGATGCTGCTGTCTGCGAAGCGCAGGGAAAGGGCAGATTCTGTATCCGGAAAAAAGGTAAGAGATGCTGCTGTCTTTATAGAGCAGTGAAAGGGAAGATTCTGTATCCAGAACAGGTAAGAGATGCTGCTGTCTGTGAAGCGCAGGGAAAGGGCAGATTCTGCATCCAGAACAGGAAAGAGATGCTGCTGTCTGTGAAGCGCAGGGAAAGGGCAGATTCTGCATCCAGAACAGGTAAGAGATGCTGCTGTCTGTGAAGCGCAGGGAAAGGGTAGATTATGCATCCGGAACAAGTAAGAGATGCTGCTGTCTGTGAAGCGCAGTGAAAGGGAAGATTCTGTATCCGGAACAGCTAAGAGATGCTGCTGTCTGTGAAGCGCAGGGAAAGGGCAGATTCTGTATCCGGAACAGGTAAGAGATACTGCTGTCTGTGAAGTGCAGGGAAAGGGCAGATTCTGTATCCGGAACAGGTAAGAGATGCTGCTGTCTGTGAAGCACAGGGAAAGGGCAGATTTCGTATCCGGAACAGGTAAGAGATGCTGCTGTCTGTGAAGCGCAGGGAAAGGGCAGATTCTGTATCCGGAACAGGTAAGAGATACTGCTGTCTGTGAAGCACAGGGAAAGGGCAGATTTCGTATCCAGAAGAGGTAAGAGATGCTGCTGTCTGTGAAGCACAGGGAAAGGGCAGATTCATTATCCGGAAGAGGTAAGAGATGCTGCTGTCTGTGAAGCGCAGGGAAAGGGCAGATTCTGTATCCAGAAGAGGTAAGAGATGCTGCAGTCTGTGAAGCGCAGGGAAAGGACAGATTCTATATCCAGAAAAGGTAACAGATGTGGATTTCTGTGAAGAGCAGCGAAAGGGCAGATTCTGCATCCGGAAGAGGTATGAGATGCTGCTGTCTGTGAAGCGCAGGGAAAGGGCAGATTCTGCATCGGGAACAGGTAAGAGATGCTGCTGTCTGTGAAGCGCAGGGAAAGGGCAGATTCTGCATCCAGAACAGGTAAGAGATGCTGCTGTCTGTGAAGCGCAGGGAAAGGGTAGATTCTGCATC
This sequence comes from Ambystoma mexicanum, assembly GCF_040938575.1. NCBI lineage: Eukaryota > Metazoa > Chordata > Amphibia > Caudata > Ambystomatidae > Ambystoma > Ambystoma mexicanum. The sequence goes on from NC_090936.1 coordinate 1,166,868,788, forward strand.
CGGAACAAGTAAGAGATGCTGCTGTCTGTGAAGCGCAGGGAAAGGGTAGATTCTGCATCCGGAACAAGTAAGAGATGCTGCTGTCTGTGAAGCGCAGTGAAAGGGAAGATTCTGTATCCGGAACAGGTAAGAGATGCTGCTGTCTGTGAAGCGCAGGGAAAGGGCAGATTCTGTATCCGGAACAGGTAAGAGATGCTGCTGTCTGCGAAGCGCAGGGAAAGGGCAGATTCTGTATCCGGAACAGGTAAGAGATGCTGCTGTCTTTATAGAGCAGTGAAAGGGAAGATTCTGTATCCAGAACAGGTAAGAGATGCTGCTGTCTGTGAAGCGCAGGGAAAGGGCAGATTCTGCATCCAGAACAGGAAAGAGATGCTGCTGTCTGTGAAGCGCAGGGAAAGGGCAGATTCTGCATCCAGAACAGGTAAGAGAAGCTGCTGTCTGTGAAGCGCAGGGAAAGGGTAGATTATGCATCCGGAACAAGTAAGAGATGCTGCTGTCTGTGAAGCGCAGTGAAAGGGAAGATTCTGTATCCGGAACAGCTAAGAGATGCTGCTGTCTGTGAAGCGCATGGAAAGGGCAGATTCTGTATCCAGAACAGGTAAGAGATGCTGCTGTCTGTGAAGCGCAGGGAAAGGGCAGATTCTGTATCCGGAACAGGTAAGAGATACTGCTGTCTGTGAAGCGCAGGGAAAGGGCAGATTCTGTATCCGGAACAGGTAAGAGATGCTGCTGTCTGTGAAGCACAGGGAAAGGGCAGATTCTGTATCCGGAAGAGGTAAGAGATGCTGCTGTCTGTGAAGCACAGGGAAAGGGCAGATTCTGTATCCGGAAGAGGTAAGAGATGCTGCTGTCTGTGAAGCGCAGGGAAAGGGCAGATTCTGTATCCAGAAGAGGTAAGAGATGCTGCAGTCTGTGAAGCGCAGGGAAAGGACAGATTCTGTATCCAGAAAAGGTAACAGATGTGGATTTCTGTGAAGAGCAGCGAAAGGGCAGATTCTGTATCTGGAAGAGGTATGAGATGCTGCTGTCTGTGAAGCGCAGGGAAAGGGCAGATTCTGCATCGGGAACAGGTAAGAGATGCTGCTGTCTGTGAAGCGCAGGGAAAGGGCAGATTCTGTATCCGGAACAGGTAAGAGATGCTGCTGTCTGTGAAGAGCGGGGAAAGGGTAGATTCTGCATCCGGAACAGTTAAGAGATGCTGCTGTCTGTGAAGCGCAGGGAAAGGGTAGATTCTGCATCCGAACAGGTAAGAGATGCTGCTGTCTGTGAAGCGCAGGCAAAGGACAGATTCTGTATCCAGAAGAGATAAGAGATGCTGCTTTCTGTGAAGAGCAGTGAAAGGGCAGATTCTGTATCCGGAACAGGTAAGAGATGCTGCTGTCTATGAAGAGCAGTGAAAGGGCAGATTCTGCATCCGGAACAGGTAAGAGATGCTGCTGTCTGTGAAGCGCAGGGAAAGGGCAGATTCTGTATCCGGAACAGGTAAGAGATGCTGCTGTCTGTGAAGCGCAGGGAAAGGGCAGATTCTGCATCCGGAACAGTTAAGAGATGGTGCTGTCTGTGAAGCGCAGGAAAAGGGCAGATTCTGTATCCGGAAGAGGTAAGAGATGATGCAGATTTCTGTGAAGAGCAGGGAAAGGCCAGATTCTGCATCCGGAAGAGGTAAGAGATGCTGCTGTCTGTGAAACGCAGTGAAAGGGCAGATTCTGTATCCGGAACAGGAAAGAGATGCTGCTGTCTGTGAAGCGCAGGGAAAGGGCAGATTCTGTATCCGGAACAGGTAAGAGATGCTGCTGTCTGTGAAGTGCAGGGAAAGGGCAGATTCTGCATCCAGAACAGGTAAGAGATGCTGCTGTCTGTGAAGAGCAGGGAAAGGGCAGATTCTGCATCCGGAAGAGGTAAGAGATGCTGCTGTCTGTATAGAGCAGTGAAAGGGCAGATTCTGTATCCGGAACAGGTAAGAGATGCTGCTGTTTGTGAAGCACAGGGAAAGGGCAGATTCTGTATCTGGAACAGGTAAGAGATGCTGCTGTCTGTAAAGCGCAGGGAAAGGGCAGATTCTGTATAAGGAACAGGTAAGAGATGTTGCTGTCAGTGAAGTGCAGGGAAAGGGCAGATTCTGTATCTATCGGGGACAGGTAAGAGATGCTGCTGTCAGTGATGCACAGGGAAAGTGCAGATTTTGTATCCGGAAGAGGTAAGAGATGCTGCTGTCAGTGAAGAGCAGGGAAAGGGCAGATTCTGTATCCGGATGACGTTAGAGATGCTGCTATCTGTGAAGCGCAGGAGAAGGGCAGATTCTTTATCCGGAAGAGGTAAGAGATGCTGCTGTCTGTGAAGCGCAGGGAAAGGGCAGATTCTGTATCCCGAAGAGGTAAGAGATGCTGCTGTCTGTGAAGCGCAGGGAAAGGGCAGATTTTTTATCCGGAAGAGTTAAGAGATGCTGCTGTCTGTGAAGCACAGGGAAAGGGCAGATTCTGTATCCGGAAGAGGTAAGAGATGCTGCTGTCTGTGAAGCGCAGGGAAAGGGCAGATTCTGTATCCAGAAGAGGTAAGAGATGATGCAGATTTCTGTGAAGAGCAGGGAAAGGGCAGATTATGCATCCGGAACAGGTAAGAGATGCTGCTGTCTGTATAGAGCAGTGAAAGGGCAGATTCTGTATCCAGAAGTGGTAAGAGATGCTGCTGTCTGTGAAGCGCAGGGAAAGGGTAGATTCTGCATCCGGAACAAGTAAGAGATGCTGCTGTCTGCGAAGCGCAGGGAAAGGGCAGATTATGCATCCAGAACAGGTAAGAGATGCTGCTGTCTGCGAAGCGCAGGGAAAGGGCAGATTCTGTATCCGGAACAGGTAAGAGATGCTGCTGTCTTTATAGAGCAGTGAAAGGGAAGATTCTGTATCCGGAACAGGTAAGAGATGCTGCTGTCTGCGAAGCGCAGGGAAAGGGCAGATTCTGCATCCAGAACAGGAAAGAGATGCTGCTGTCTGTGAAGCGCAGGGAAAGGGCAGATTCTGCATCCAGAACAGGTAAGAGATGCTGCTGTCTGTGAAGAGCAGTGAAAGGGCAGATTCTGCATCCGGAAGAGGTAAGAGATGCTGCTGTCTGTATAGAGCAGTGAAAGGGCAGATTCTGTATCCGGAAGTGGTAAGAGATGCTGCTGTCTGTGAAGTGCAGGGAAAGGGCAGATTCTGTATCCAGAACAGGTAAGAGATGCTGCTGTCTGTGAAGCACAGGGAAAGGGCAGATTCTGTATCCGGAAGAGGTAAGAGATGCTGCTGTCTGTGAAGCGCAGGGAAAGGGCAGATTCTGTATCCAGAAGAGGTAAGAGATGCTGCAGTCTGTGAAGCGCAGGGAAAGGACAGATTCTGTATCCGGAAAAGGTAACAGATGTGGATTTATGTGAAGAGCAGCGAGAGGGCAGATTCTGCATCCGGAAGAGGTATGAGATGCTGCTGTCTGTGAAGCGCAGGGAAAGGGCAGATTCTGCATCGGGAACAGGTAAGAGATGCTGCTGTCTGTGAAGGGCAGGGAAAGGGTAGATTCTGCATCCGAACAGGTAAGAGATGCTGCTGTCTGTGAAGCGCAGGCAAAGGACAGATTCTGTATCCAGAAGAGGTAAGAGATGCTGCTTTCTGTGAAGAGCAGTGAAAGGGCAGATTCTGTATCCGGAACAGGTAAGAGATGCTGCTGTCTATGAAGAGCAGTGAAAGGGCAGATTCTGCATCCGGAACAGGTAAGAGATGCTGCTGTCTGTGAAGCGCAGGGAAAGGGCAGATTCTGTATCCGGAACAGGTAAGAGATGCTGCTGTCTGTGAAGCGCAGAGAAAGGGCAGATTCTGCATCCGGAACAGTTAAGAGATGCTGCTGTCTGTGAAGCGCAGGAAAAGGGCAGATTCTGTATCCGGAAGAGGTAAGAGATGATGCGGATTTCTGTGAAGAGCAGGGAAAGGCCAGATTCTGCATCCGGAAGAGGTAAGAGATGCTGCTGTCTGTGAAACGCAGTGAAAGGGCAGATTCTGTATCCGGAACAGGAAAGAGATGCTGCTGTCTGTGAAGCGCAGGGAAAGGGCAGATTCTGTATCCGGAACAGGTAAGAGATGCTGCTGTCTGTGAAGTGCAGCGAAAGGGCAGATTCTGCATCCAGAACAGGTAAGAGATGCTGCTGTCTGTGAAGAGCAGGGAAAGGGCAGATTCTGCATCCGGAAGAGGTAAGAGATGCTGCTGTCTGTATAGAGCAGTGAAAGGGCAGATTCTGTATCCGGAACAGGTAAGAGATGCTGCTGTTTGTGAAGCACAGGGAAAGGGCAGATTCTGTATCTGGAACAGGTAAGAGATGCTGCTGTCTGTAAAGCGCAGGGAAAGGGCAGATTCTGTATAAGGAACAGGTAAGAGATGCTTCTGTCAGTGAAGAGCAGGGAAAGGGCAGATTCTGTATCTATCGGGGACAGGTAAGAGATGCTGCTGTCTGTGAAGCGCAGGGAAAGAGCAAATTCTGTATCCAGAACAGGTAAGAGATGCTGCTGTCTGTGAAGCGCAGGGAAAGGGCAGATTCTGTATCCGGAACAGGTAAGAGATACTGCTGTCTGTGAAGTGCAGGGAAAGGGCAGATTCTGCATCCGGAACAGGTAAGAGATGTTGCTGTCTGTGAAGCGCAGGGAAAGGGCAGATTCTGTATCCAGAACAGGTAAGAGATGCTGCTGTCTGTGAAGCGCTGGGAAAGGGCAGATTCTGTATCCGGAACAGGTAAGAGATACTGCTGTCTGTGAAGTGCAGGGAAAGGGCAGATTCTGCATCCGGAACAGGTAAGAGATGTTGCTGTCTGTGAAGCGCAGGGAAAGGGCAGATTCTGTATCCGGAAAAAGTAAGAGATGCTGCTGTCCATGAAGAGCAGTGAAAGGGAAGATTCTGCAGGTAAGAGATGCTGCTGTCTGTGAAGTGCAGGGAAAGGGCAGATTCTGCATCCGGAACAGGTAAGAGATGCGTCTGTCTGTGAAGAGCAGGAAAAGGGCAGATTCTGTATCCTGAAGAGGTAAGAGATGCTGCTGTCTGTGAAGAGCAGTGAAAGGGCAGATTCTGTATCCGGAACAGGTAAGAGATGCTGCTGTCTATGAAGAGCAGTGAAAGTGAAGATTCTGCATCCGGAACAGGTAAGAGATGTTGCTGTCTGTGAAGCGCAGGGAAAGGGCAGATTCTGTATCCGGAAAAAGTAAGAGATGCTGCTGTCCATGAAGAGCAGTGAAAGGGAAGAATCTGCAGGTAAGAGATGCTGCTGTCTGTGAAGTGCAGGGAAAGGGCAGATTCTGCATCCGGAACAGGTAAGAGATGCTTCTGTCTGTGAAGAGCAGGAAAAGGGCAGATTCTGTATCCGGAAGAGGTAAGAGATGCTGCTGTCTGTATAGAGCAGGGAAAGGGCAGATTCTGCATCCGGAACAGGTAAGAGATGCTGCTGTCAGTGAAGAGCAGGGAAAGGACAGATTCTGTATCCGGATGAGGTAAGAGATGCTGCTGTCTGTGAAGCGCAGGGAAAGGCCAGATTCTGTATCTGGAAGAGGTAAGAGATGCTGCTGTCGGTGAAACGCAGTGAAAGGGCAGATTCTGTATCCGGAACAGGAAAGAGATGCTGCTGTCTGTGAAGCGCAGGGAAAGGGCAGATTCTGTATGCGGAAGAGGTAAGAGATGATGCAGATTTCTGTGAAGAGCAGGGAAAGGGCAGATTATGCATCCGGAACAGGTAAGAGATGCTGCTGTCTGTGAAGAGTAGTGAAAGGGCAGATTCTGCATCCGGAAGAGGTAAGAGATGCTGCTGTCTGTATAGAGCAGTGAAAGGGCAGATTCTGTATCTGGAAGTGGTAAGAGATGCTGCTGTCGGTGAAGCGCAGGGAAAGGGTAGATTCTGCATCTGGAACAAGTAAGAGATGCTGCTGTCTGCGAAGCGCAGGGAAAGGGCAGATTATGCATCCAGAACAGGTAAGAGATGCTGCTGTCTGCGAAGCGCAGGGAAAGGGCAGATTCTGTATCCGGAACAGGTAAGAGATGCTGCTGTCTTTATAGAGCAGTGAAAGGGAAGATTCTGTATCCGGAACAGGTAAGAGATGCTGCTGTCTGTGAAGCGCAGGGAAAGGGCAGATTCTGCATCCAGAACAGGAAAGAGATGCTGCTGTCTGTGAAGCGCAGGGAAAGGGCAGATTCTGCATCCAGAACAGGTAAGAGATGCTGCTGTCTGTGAAGAGCAGGGAAAGGGCAGATTCTGCATCCGGAAGAGGTAAGAGATGCTGCTGTCTGTATAGAGCAGTGAAAGGGCAGATTCTGTATCCGGAACAGGTAAGAGATGCTGCTGTTTGTGAAGCACAGGGAAAGGGCAGATTCTGTATCTGGAACAGGTAAGAGATGCTGCTGTCTGTGAAGCGCAGGGAAAGGGTAGATTCTGCATCCGAACAGGTAAGAGATGCTGCTGTCTGTGAAGCGCAGGCAAAGGACAGATTCTGTATCCAGAAGAGATAAGAGATGCTGCTTTCTGTGAAGAGCAGTGAAAGGGCAGATTCTGTATCCGGAACAGGTAAGAGATGCTGCTGTCTATGAAGAGCAGTGAAAGGGCAGATTCTGCATCCGGAACAGGTAAGAGATGCTGCTGTCTGTGAAGCGCAGGGAAAGGGCAGATTCTGTATCCGGAACAGGTAAGAGATGCTGCTGTCTGTGAAGCGCAGGGAAAGGGCAGATTCTGCATCCGGAACAGTTAAGAGATGGTGCTGTCTGTGACGCGCAGGAAAAGGGCAGATTCTGTATCCGGAAGAGGTAAGAGATGATGCAGATTTCTGTGAAGAGCAGGGAAAGGCCAGATTCTGCATCCGGAAGAGGTAAGAGATGCTGCTGTCTGTGAAACGCAGTGAAAGGGCAGATTCTGTATCCGGAACAGGAAAGAGATGCTGCTGTCTGTGAAGCGCAGGGAAAGGGCAGATTCTGTATCCGGAACAGGTAAGAGATGCTGCTGTCTGTGAAGTGCAGGGAAAGGGCAGATTCTGCATCCAGAACAGGTAAGAGATGCTGCTGTCTGTGAAGAGCAGGGAAAGGGCAGATTCTGCATCCGGAAGAGGTAAGAGATGCTGCTGTCTGTATAGAGCAGTGAAAGGGCAGATTCTGTATCCGGAACAGGTAAGAGATGCTGCTGTTTGTGAAGCACAGGGAAAGGGCAGATTCTGTATCTGGAACAGGTAAGAGATGCTGCTGTCTGTAAAGCGCAGGGAAAGGGCAGATTCTGTATAAGGAACAGGTAAGAGATGTTGCTGTCAGTGAAGTGCAGGGAAAGGGCAGATTCTGTATCTATCGGGGACAGGTAAGAGATGCTGCTGTCAGTGATGCACAGGGAAAGTGCAGATTTTGTATCCGGAAGAGGTAAGAGATGCTGCTGTCAGTGAAGAGCAGGGAAAGGGCAGATTCTGTATCCGGATGACGTTAGAGATGCTGCTATCTGTGAAGCGCAGGAGAAGGGCAGATTCTTTATCCGGAAGAGGTAAGAGATGCTGCTGTCTGTGAAGCGCAGGGAAAGGGCAGATTCTGTATCCCGAAGAGGTAAGAGATGCTGCTGTCTGTGAAGCGCAGGGAAAGGGCAGATTTTTTATCCGGAAGAGTTAAGAGATGCTGCTGTCTGTGAAGCACAGGGAAAGGGCAGATTCTGTATCCGGAAGAGGTAAGAGATGCTGCTGTCTGTGAAGCGCAGGGAAAGGGCAGATTCTGTATCCAGAAGAGGTAAGAGATGATGCAGATTTCTGTGATGAGCAGGGAAAGGGCAGATTATGCATCCGGAACAGGTAAGAGATGCTGCTGTCTGTATAGAGCAGTGAAAGGGCAGATTCTGTATCCAGAAGTGGTAAGAGATGCTGCTGTCTGTGAAGCGCAGGGAAAGGGTAGATTCTGCATCCGGAACAAGTAAGAGATGCTGCTGTCTGCGAAGCGCAGGGAAAGGGCAGATTATGCATCCAGAACAGGTAAGAGATGCTGCTGTCTGCGAAGCGCAGGGAAAGGGCAGATTCTGTATCCGGAACAGGTAAGAGATGCTGCTGTCTTTATAGAGCAGTGAAAGGGAAGATTCTGTATCCGGAACAGGTAAGAGATGCTGCTGTCTGCGAAGCGCAGGGAAAGGGCAGATTCTGCATCCAGAACAGGAAAGAGATGCTGCTGTCTGTGAAGCGCAGGGAAAGGGCAGATTCTGCATCCAGAACAGGTAAGAGATGCTGCTGTCTGTGAAGAGCAGTGAAAGGGCAGATTCTGCATCCGGAAGAGGTAAGAGATGCTGCTGTCTGTATAGAGCAGTGAAAGGGCAGATTCTGTATCCGGAAGTGGTAAGAGATGCTGCTGTCTGTGAAGTGCAGGGAAAGGGCAGATTCTGTATCCAGAACAGGTAAGAGATGCTGCTGTCTGTGAAGCACAGGGAAAGGGCAGATTCTGTATCCGGAAGAGGTAAGAGATGCTGCTGTCTGTGAAGCGCAGGGAATGGGCAGATTCTGTATCCAGAAGAGGTAAGAGATGCTGCAGTCTGTGAAGCGCAGGGAAAGGACAGATTCTGTATCCGGAAAAGGTAACAAATGTGGATTTATGTGAAGAGCAGCGAGAGGGCAGATTCTGCATCCGGAAGAGGTATGAGATGCTGCTGTCTGTGAAGCGCAGGGAAAGGGCAGATTCTGCATCGGGAACAGGTAAGAGATGCTGCTGTCTGTGAAGGGCAGGGAAAGGGTAGATTCTGCATCCGAACAGGTAAGAGATGCTGCTGTCTGTGAAGCGCAGGCAAAGGACAGATTCTGTATCCAGAAGAGGTAAGAGATGCTGCTTTCTGTGAAGAGCAGTGAAAGGGCAGATTCTGTATCCGGAACAGGTAAGAGATGCTGCTGTCTATGAAGAGCAGTGAAAGGGCAGATTCTGCATCCGGAACAGGTAAGAGATGCTGCTGTCTGTGAAGCGCAGGGAAAGGGCAGATTCTGTATCCGGAACAGGTAAGAGATGCTGCTGTCTGTGAAGCGCAGAGAAAGGGCAGATTCTGCATCCGGAACAGTTAAGAGATGCTGCTGTCTGTGAAGCGCAGGAAAAGGGCAGATTCTGTATCCGGAAGAGGTAAGAGATGATGCGGATTTCTGTGAAGAGCAGGGAAAGGCCAGATTCTGCATCCGGAAGAGGTAAGAGATGCTGCTGTCTGTGAAACGCAGTGAAAGGGCAGATTCTGTATCCGGAACAGGAAAGAGATGCTGCTGTCTGTGAAGCGCAGGGAAAGGGCAGATTCTGTATCCGGAACAGGTAAGAGATGCTGCTGTCTGTGAAGTGCAGCGAAAGGGCAGATTCTGCATCCAGAACAGGTAAGAGATGCTGCTGTCTGTGAAGAGCAGGGAAAGGGCAGATTCTGCATCCGGAAGAGGTAAGAGATGCTGCTGTCTGTATAGAGCAGTGAAAAGGCAGATTCTGTATCCGGAACAGGTAAGAGATGCTGCTGTTTGTGAAGCACAGGGAAAGGGCAGATTCTGTATCTGGAACAGGTAAGAGATGCTGCTGTCTGTAAAGCGCAGGGAAAGGGCAGATTCTGTATAAGGAACAGGTAAGAGATGCTTCTGTCAGTGAAGAGCAGGGAAAGGGCAGATTCTGTATCTATCGGGGACAGGTAAGAGATGCTGCTGTCTGTGAAGCGCAGGGAAAGAGCAAATTCTGTATCCAGAACAGGTAAGAGATGCTGCTGTCTGTGAAGCGCAGGGAAAGGGCAGATTCTGTATCCGGAACAGGTAAGAGATACTGCTGTCTGTGAAGTGCAGGGAAAGGGCAGATTCTGCATCCGGAACAGGTAAGAGATGTTGCTGTCTGTGAAGCGCAGGGAAAGGGCAGATTCTGTATCCAGAACAGGTAAGAGATGCTGCTGTCTGTGAAGCGCTGGGAAAGGGCAGATTCTGTATCCGGAACAGGTAAGAGATACTGCTGTCTGTGAAGTGCAGGGAAAGGGCAGATTCTGCATCCGGAACAGGTAAGAGATGTTGCTGTCTGTGAAGCGCAGGGAAAGGGCAGATTCTGTATCCGGAAAAAGTAAGAGATGCTGCTGTCCATGAAGAGCAGTGAAAGGGAAGATTCTGCAGGTAAGAGATGCTGCTGTCTGTGAAGTGCAGGGAAAGGGCAGATTCTGCATCCGGAACAGGTAAGAGATGCGTCTGTCTGTGAAGAGCAGGAAAAGGGCAGATTCTGTATCCTGAAGAGGTAAGAGATGCTGCTGTCTGTGAAGAGCAGTGAAAGGGCAGATTCTGTATCCGGAACAGGTAAGAGATGCTGCTGTCTATGAAGAGCAGTGAAAGGGAAGATTCTGCATCCGGAACAGGTAAGAGATGTTGCTGTCTGTGAAGCGCAGGGAAAGGGCAGATTCTGTATCCGGAAAAAGTAAGAGATGCTGCTGTCCATGAAGAGCAGTGAAAGGGAAGAATCTGCAGGTAAGAGATGCTGCTGTCTGTGAAGTGCAGGGAAAGGGCAGATTCTGCATCCGGAACAGGTAAGAGATGCTTCTGTCTGTGAAGAGCAGGAAAAGGGCAGATTCTGTATCCGGAAGAGGTAAGAGATGCTGCTGTCTGTATAGAGCAGGGAAAGGGCAGATTCTGCATCCGGAACAGGTAAGAGATGCTGCTGTCAGTGAAGAGCAGGGAAAGGACAGATTCTGTATCCGGATGAGGTAAGAGATGCTGCTGTCTGTGAAGCGCAGGGAAAGGCCAGATTCTGTATCCGGAAGAGGTAAGAGATGCTGCTGTCAGTGAAGAGCAGGGAAAGGGCAGATTCTCTATCCGGATGAGGTAAGAGATGCTGCTGTCTGTGAAGCGCAGGGAAAGGCCAGATTCTGTATCTGGAAGAGGTAAGAGATGCTGCTGTCGGTGAAACGCAGTGAAAGGGCAGATTCTGTATCCGGAACAGGAAAGAGATGCTGCTGTCTGTGAAGCGCAGGGAAAGGGCAGATTCTGTATGCGGAAGAGGTAAGAGATGATGCAGATTTCTGTGAAGAGCAGGGAAAGGGCAGATTATGCATCCGGAACAGGTAAGAGATGCTGCTGTCTGTGAAGAGTAGTGAAAGGGCAGATTCTGCATCCGGAAGAGGTAAGAGATGCTGCTGTCTGTATAGAGCAGTGAAAGGGCAGATTCTGTATCTGGAAGTGGTAAGAGATGCTGCTGTCGGTGAAGCGCAGGGAAAGGGTAGATTCTGCATCTGGAACAAGTAAGAGATGCTGCTGTCTGCGAAGCGCAGGGAAAGGGCAGATTATGCATCCAGAACAGGTAAGAGATGCTGCTGTCTGCGAAGCGCAGGGAAAGGGCAGATTCTGTATCCGGAACAGGTAAGAGATGCTGCTGTCTTTATAGAGCAGTGAAAGGGAAGATTCTGTATCCGGAACAGGTAAGAGATGCTGCTGTCTGTGAAGCGCAGGGAAAGGGCAGATTCTGCATCCAGAACAGGAAAGAGATGCTGCTGTCTGTGAAGCGCAGGGAAAGAGCAGATTCTGCATCCAGAACAGGTAAGAGATGCTGCTGTCTGTGAAGAGCAGGGAAAGGGCAGATTCTGCATCCGGAAGAGGTAAGAGATGCTGCTTTCTGTATAGAGCAGTGAAAGGGCAGATTCTGTATCCGGAACAGGAAAGAGATGTTGCTGTCTGTGAAGCGCAGGGAAAGGGCAGATTCTGTATCCGGAACAGGTAAGAGATGCTGCTGTCTTTATAGAGCAGTGAAAGGGAAGATTCTGTATCCGGAACAGGTAAGAGATGCTGCTGTCTGTGAAGCGCAGGGAAAGGGCAGATTCTGCATCCAGAACAGGAAAGAGATGCTGCTGTCTGTGAAGCGCAGGGAAAGGGCAGATTCTGCATCCAGAACAGGTAAGAGATGCTGCTGTCTGTGAAGAGCAGGGAAAGGGCAGATTCTGCATCCGGAAGAGGTAAGAGATGCTGCTGTCTGTATAGAGCAGTGATAGGGCAGATTCTGTATCCGGAACAGGAAAGAGATGCTGCTGTCTGTGAAGCGCAGGGAAAGGGCAGATTCTGCATCCAGAACAGGTAAGAGATGCTGCTGTCTGTGAAGCGCAGGGAAAGGGTAGATTCTGCATCCAGAACAGGAAAGAGATGCTGCTGTCTGTGAAGCGCAGGGAAAGGGCAGATTCTGCATCCAGAACAGGTAAGAGATGCTGCTGCCTGTGAAGCGCAGGGAAAGGGTAGATTCTGCATCCGGAACAAGTAAGAGATGCTGCTGTCTGTGAAGCGCAGTGAAAGGGAAGATTCTGTATCCGGAACAGGTAAGAGATGCTGCTGTCTGTGAAGCGCAGGGAAAGGGCAGATTCTGTATCCGGAACAGGTAAGAGATGCTGCTGTCTGCGAAGCGCAGGGAAAGGGCAGATTCTGTATCCGGAAAAAAGGTAAGAGATGCTGCTGTCTTTATAGAGCAGTGAAAGGGAAGATTCTGTATCCAGAACAGGTAAGAGATGCTGCTGTCTGTGAAGCGCAGGGAAAGGGCAGATTCTGCATCCAGAACAGGAAAGAGATGCTGCTGTCTGTGAAGCGCAGGGAAAGGGCAGATTCTGCATCCAGAACAGGTAAGAGATGCTGCTGTCTGTGAAGCGCAGGGAAAGGCTAGATTATGCATCCGGAACAAGTAAGAGATGCTGCTGTCTGTGAAGCGCAGTGAAAGGGAAGATTCTGTATCCGGAACAGCTAAGAGATGCTGCTGTCTGTGAAGCGCAGGGAAAGGGCAGATTCTGTATCCGGAACAGGTAAGAGATACTGCTGTCTGTGAAGTGCAGGGAAAGGGCAGATTCTGTATCCGGAACAGGTAAGAGATGCTGCTGTCTGTGAAGCACAGGGAAAGGGCAGATTTCGTATCCAGAACAGGTAAGAGATGCTGCTGTCTGTGAAGCGCAGGGAAAGGGCAGATTCTGTATCCGGAACAGGTAAGAGATACTGCTGTCTGTGAAGTGCAGGGAAAGGGCAGATTCTGTATCCAGAACAGGTAAGAGATGCTGCTGTCTGTGAAGCACAGGGAAAGGGCAGATTTCGTATCCGGAAGAGGTAAGAGATGCTGCTGTCTGTGAAGCACAGGGAACGGGCAGATTCATTATCCGGAAGAGGTAAGAGATGCTGCTGTCTGTGAAGCGCAGGGAAAGGGCAGATTCTGTATCCAGAAGAGGTAAGAGATGCTGCAGTCTGTGAAGCGCAGGGAAAGGACAGATTCTGTATCCAGAAAAGGTAACAGATGTGGATTTCTGTGAAGAGCAGCGAAAGGGCAGATTCTGCATCCGGAAGAGGTATGAGATGCTGCTGTCTGTGAAGCGCAGGGAAAGGGCAGATTCTGCATCGGGAACAGGTAAGAGATGCTGCTGTCTGTGAAGTGCAGGGAAAGGGCAGATTCTGCATCCAGAACAGGTAAGAGATGCTTCTGTCTGTGAAGCGCAGGGAAAGGGTAGATTCTGCATCCGGAACAAGTAAGAGATGCTGCTGTCTGTGAAGCGCAGGGAAAGGGTAGATTCTGCATCCGGAACAAGTAAGAGATGCTGCTGTCTGTGAAGCGCAGTGAAAGGGAAGATTCTGTATCCGGAACAGGTAAGAGATGCTGCTGTCTGTGAAGCGCAGGGAAAGGGCAGATTCTGTATCCGGAATAGGTAAGAGATGCTGCTGTCTGCGAAGCGCAGGGAAGGGGCAGATTCTGTATCCGGAACAGGTAAGAGATGCTGCTGTCTTTATAGAGCAGTGAAAGGGAAGATTCTGTATCCAGAACAGGTAAGAGATGCTGCTGTCTGTGAAGCGCAGGGAAAGGGCAGATTCTGCATCCAGAACAGGAAAGAGATGCTGCTGTCTGTGAAGCGCAGGGAAAGGGCAGATTCTGCATCCAGAGCAGGTAAGAGAAGCTGCTGTCTGTGAAGCGCAGGGAAAGGGTAGATTATGCATCCGGAACAAGTAAGAGATGCTGCTGTCTGTGAAGCGCAGTGAAAGGGAAGATTCTGTATCCGGAACAGCTAAGAGATGCTGCTGTCTGTGAAGCGCATGGAAAGGGCAGATTCTGTATCCAGAACAGGTAAGAGATGCTGCTGTCTGTGAAGCGCAGGGAAAGGGCAGATTCTGTATCCGGAACAGGTAAGAGATACTGCTGTCTGTGAAGCGCAGGGAAAGGGCAGATTCTGTATCCGGAACAGGTAAGAGATGCTGCTGTCTGTGAAGCACAGGGAAAGGGCAGATTCTGTATCCGGAAGAGGTAAGAGATGCTGCTGTCTGTGAAGCACAGGGAAAGGGCAGATTCTGTATCCGGAAGAGGTAAGAGATGCTGCTGTCTGTGAAGCGCAGGGAAAGGGCAGATTCTGTATCCAGAAGAGGTAAGAGATGCTGCAGTCTGTGAAGCGCAGGGAAAGGACAGATTCTGTATCCAGAAAAGGTAACAGATATGGATTTCTGTGAAGAGCAGCGAAAGGGCAGATTCTGTATCTGGAAGAGGTATGAGATGCTGCTGTCTGTGAAGCGCAGGGAAAGGGCAGATTCTGCATCGGGAAGAGGTAAGAGATGCTGCTGTCTGTGAAGCGCAGGGAAAGGGCAGATTCTGTATCCGGAACAGGTAAGAGATGCTGCTGTCTGTGAAGAGCGGGGAAAGGGTAGATTCTGCATCCGGAACAGTTAAGAGATGCTGCTGTCTGTGAAGCGCAGGGAAAGGGTAGATTCTGCATCCGAACAGGTAAGAGATGCTGCTGTCTGTGAAGCGCAGGCAAAGGACAGATTCTGTATCCAGAAGAGGTAAGAGATGCTGCTTTCTGTGAAGAGCAGTGAAAGGGCAGATTCTGCATCCGGAACAGGTAAGAGATGCTGCTGTCTATGAAGAGCAGTGAAAGGGCAGATTCTGCATCCGGAACAGGTAAGAGATGCTGCTGTCTGTGAAGCGCAGGGAAAGGGCAGATTCTGTATCCGGAACAGGTAAGAGATGCTGCTGTCTGTGAAGCGCAGGGAAAGGGCAGATTCTGCATCCGGAACAGTTAAGAGATGGTGCTGTCTGTGAAGCGCAGGAAAAGGGCAGATTCTGTATCCGGAAGAGATAAGAGATGATGCAGATTTCTGTGAAGAGCAGGGAAAGGCCAGATTCTGCATCCGGAAGAGGTAAGAGATGCTGCTGTCTGTGAAACGCAGTGAAAGGGCAGATTCTGTATCCGGAACAGGAAAGAGATGCTGCTGTCTGTGAAGCGCAGGGAAAGGGCAGATTCTGTATCCGGAACAGGTAAGAGATGCTGCTGTCTGTGAAGTGCAGGGAAAGGGCAGATTCTGCATCCAGAACAGGTAAGAGATGCTGCTGTCTGTGAAGAGCAGGGAAAGGGCAGATTCTGCATCCGGAAGAGGTAAGAGATGCTGCTGTCTGTATAGAGCAGTGAAAGGGCAGATTCTGTATCCGGAACAGGTAAGAGATGCTGCTGTTTGTGAAGCACAGGGAAAGGGCAGATTCTGTATCTGGAACAGGTAAGAGATGCTGCTGTCTGTAAAGCGCAGGGAAAGGGCAGATTCTGTATAAGGAACAGGTAAGAGATGTTGCTGTCAGTGAAGTGCAGGGAAAGGGCAGATTCTGTATCTATCGGGGACAGGTAAGAGATGCTGCTGTCAGTGATGCACAGGGAAAGTGCAGATTTTGTATCCGGAAGAGGTAAGAGATGCTGCTGTCAGTGAAGAGCAGGGAAAGGGCAGATTCTGTATCCGGATGACGTTAGAGATGCTGCTATCTGTGAAGCGCAGGAGAAGGGCAGATTCTTTATCCGGAAGAGGTAAGAGATGCTGCTGTCTGTGAAGCACAGGGAAAGGGCAGATTCTGTATCCCGAAGAGGTAAGAGATGCTGCTGTCTGTGAAGCGCAGGGAAAGGGCAGATTCTGTATCCAGAAGAGGTAAGAGATGATGCAGATTTCTGTGAAGAGCAGGGAAAGGGCAGATTATGCATCCGGAACAGGTAAGAGATGCTGCTGTCTGTATAGAGCAGTGAAAGGGCAGATTCTGTATCCGGAAGTGGTAAGAGATGCTGCTGTCTGTGAAGCGCAGGGAAAGGGTAGATTCTGCATCCGGAACAAGTAAGAGATGCTGCTGTCTGCGAAGCGCAGGGAAAGGGCAGATTATGCATCCAGAACAGGTAAGAGATGCTGCTGTCTGCGAAGCGCAGGGAAAGGGCAGATTCTGTATCCGGAACAGGTAAGAGATGCTGCTGTCTTTATAGAGCAGTGAAAGGGAAGATTCTGTATCCGGAACAGGTAAGAGATGCTGCTGTCTGCGAAGCGCAGGGAAAGGGCAGATTCTGCATCCAGAACAGGAAAGAGATGCTGCTGTCTGTGAAGCGCAGGGAAAGGGCAGATTCTGCATCCAGAACAGGTAAGAGATGCTGCTGTCTGTGAAGAGCAGTGAAAGGGCAGATTCTGCATCCGGAAGAGGTAAGAGATGCTGCTGTCTGTATAGAGCAGTGAAAGGGCAGATTCTGTATCCGGAAGTGGTAAGAGATGCTGCTGTCTGTGAAGCGCAGGGAAAGGGTAGATTCTGCATCTGGAACTAGTAAGAGATGCTGCTGTCTGTGAAGCGCAGTGAAAGGGAAGATTCTGTATCCGGAACAGGTAAGAGAGTCTGCTGTCTGTGAAGCGCAGGGAAAGGGCAGATTCTGTATCCAGAACAGGTAAGAGATGCTGCTGTCTGTGAAGCACAGGGAAAGGGCAGATTCTGTATCCGGAAGAGGTAAGAGATGCTGCTGTCTGTGAAGCGCAGGGAAAGGGCAGATTCTGTATCCAGAAGAGGTAAGAGATGCTGCAGTCTGTGAAGCGCAGGGAAAGGACAGATTCTGTATCCGGAAAAGGTAACAGATGTGGATTTATGTGAAGAGCAGCGAGAGGGCAGATTCTGCATCCGGAAGAGGTATGAGATGCTGCTGTCAGTGAAGCGCAGGGAAAGGGCAGATTCTGCATCGGGAACAGGTAAGAGATGCTGATGTCTGTGAAGGGCAGGGAAAGGGTAGATTCTGCATCCGAACAGGTAAGAGATGCTGCTGTCTGTGAAGCGCAGGCAAAGGACAGATTCTGTATCCAGAAGAGGTAAGAGATGCTGCTTTCTGTGAAGAGCAGTGAAAGGGCAGATTCTGTATCCGGAACAGTTAAGAGATGCTGCTGTCTATGAAGAGCAGTGAAAGGGCAGATTCTGCATCCGGAACAGGTAAGAGATGCTGCTGTCTGTGAAGCGCAGGGAAAGGGCAGATTCTGTATCCGGAACAGGTAAGAGATGCTGCTGTCTGTGAAGCGCAGAGAAAGGGCAGATTCTGCATCCGGAACAGTTAAGAGATGCTGCTGTCTGTGAAGCGCAGGAAAAGGGCAGATTCTGTATCCGGAAGAGGTAAGAGATGATGCGGATTTCTGTGAAGAGCAGGGAAAGGTCAGATTCTGCATCCGGAAGAGGTAAGAGATGCTGCTGTCTGTGAAACGCAGTGAAAGGGCAGATTCTGTATCCGGAACAGGAAAGAGATGCTGCTGTCTGTGAAGCGCAGGGAAAGGGCAGATTCTGTATCCGGAACAGGTAAGAGATGCTGCTGTCTGTGAAGTGCAGCGAAAGGGCAGATTCTGCATCCAGAACAGGTAAGAGATGCTGCTGTCTGTGAAGAGCAGGGAAAGGGCAGATTCTGCATCCGGAAGAGGTAAGAGATGCTGCTGTCTGTATAGAGCAGTGAAAGGGCAGATTCTGTATCCGGAACAGGTAAGAGATGCTGCTGTTTGTGAAGCACAGGGAAAGGGCAGATTCTGTATCTGGAACAGGTAAGAGATGCTGCTGTCTGTAAAGCGCAGGGAAAGGGCAGATTCTGTATAAGGAACAGGTAAGAGATGCTGCTGTCAGTGAAGAGCAGGGAAAGGGCAGATTCTGTATCTATCGGGGACAGGTAAGAGATGCTGCTGTCAGTGATGCACAGGTAAAGTGCAGATTTTGTATCCGGAAGAGGTAAGAGATGCTGCTGTCATTGAAGAGCAGGGAAAGGGCAGATTCTGTATCCGGATGACGTTAGAGATGCTGCTATCTGTGAAGCGCAGGGGAAGGGTTGATTCTTTATCCGGAAGAGGTAAGAGATGCTGCTGTCTGTGAAGCGCAGGGAAAGGGCAGATTCTGTATCCGGAAGTGGTAAGGATGCTGCTGTCTGTGAAGCGCAGGGAAAGGGCAGATTCTGTATGCGGAAGAGGTGAGAGATGATGCAGATTTCTGTGAAGAGCAGGGAAAGGGCAGATTCTGCCTCCGGAAGAAGTAAGAGATGCTGCTGTCTGTGAAGCGCAGGGGAAGGCAGATTCTGTATCCAGAACAGGTACGAGATGCTGCTGTCTGTGAAGAGCAGGGAAAGGGTAGATTCTGCATCCGGAACAGTTAAGAGATGCTGCTGTCTGTGAAGCGCAGGGAAAGGGCAGATTCTTTATCCAGAAGAGGTAAGAGATGCTGCTGTCTGTGAAGCGCAGGGAAAGGGCAGATTGTGTATCCGGAAGATGTAAGAGATGCTGCTGTCTGTGAAGCAAAGGGAAAGGGCAGATTCTGCATCCGGAAGAGGTAAGAGATGCTGCTGTCTGTGAAGCGCAGGGGAAGGCAGATTCTGTATCCGGAAGAGGTAAGAGATGATGCAGATTTCTGTGAAGAGCAGGGAAAGGGCAGATTCTGCCTCCGGAAGAGGTAAGAGATGCTGCTGTCTGTGAAGCGCAGGGGAAGGCAGATTCTGTATCCGGAACAGGTACGAGATGCTGCTGTCTGTGAAGAGCAGGGAAAGGGTAGATTCTGCATCCGGAACAGTTAAGAGATGCTGCTGTCTGTGAAGCGCAGGGAAAGGGCAGATTCTGTATCCGGAACAGGTAAGAGATGCTGCTGTCTGTGAAGAGCAGGGAAAGGGTAGATTCTGCATCTGAACAAGAGATGCTGCTGTCTGTGAAGAGCGGGGAAAGGGTAGATTCTGCATCTGGAACAGTTAAGAGATGCTGCTGTCTGTGAAGAGCAGGGAAAGGGTAGATTCTGCATCCGAACAGGTAAGAGATGCTGCTGTCTGTGAAGCGCAGGCAAAGGGCAGATTCTGTATCCAGAAGAGGTAAGAGATGCTGCTGTCTATTAAGAGCAGTGAAAGGGCAGATTCTGCATCCGGAACAGGTAAGAGATGCTGCTGTCTGTGAAGCGCAGGGAAAGGGCAGATTCTGCATCCGGAACAGGTAAGAGATGCTGCTGTCTGTGAAGTGCAGGGAAAGGGCAGATTCTGTATCCGGAACAGGTAAGAGATGCTGCTGTCTGTGAAGCGCAGGGAAAGGGCAGATTCTGCATCCGGGACAGTTAAGAGATGCTGCTGTCTGTGAAGCGCAGGAAAAGGGCAGATTCTGTATCTGGAACAGGTAAGAGATGCTGCTGTCTGTAAAGCGCAGGGAAAGGGCAGATTCTGTATAAGGAACAGGTAAGAGATGCTGCTGTCAGTGAAGAGCAGGGAAAGGGCAGATTCTGTATCTATCGGGGACAGGTAAGAGATGCTGCTGTCAGTGATGCACAGGGAAAGTGCAGATTTTGTATCCGGAAGAGGTAAGAGATGATGCTGTCTGTGAAGCGCAGGGAAAGGGCAGATTCTGTATCCGGAAGAGGTAAGAGATGCTGCTGTCTGTGAAGCACAGGGAAAGGGCAGATTCTGTATCCGGAAGAGGTAACAGATGCTGCTGTCTATGAAGCGCAGGGAAAGGGCAGATTTTTTATCCGGAAGAGGTAAGAGATGCTGCTGTCTGTGAAGCGCAGGGAAAGGGCAGATTCTGTATCCGGAAGAGGTAAGAGATGCTGCTGTCTGTGAAGCACAGGGAAAGGGCAGATTCTGTATCCAGAAGAGGTAAGAGATGCTGCTGTCTGTGAAGCGCAGGGAAAGGGCAGATTCTGTATGCGGAAGAGGTGAGAGATGATGCAGATTTCTGTGAAGAGCAGGGAAAGGGCAGATTCTGCCCCCGGAAGAAGTAAGAGATGCTGCTGTCTGTGAAGCGCAGGGGAAGGCAGATTCTGTATCCGGAACAGGTACGAGATGCTGCTGTCTGTGAAGAGCAGGGAAAGGGTAGATTCTGCATCTGGAACAGTTAAGAGATGCTGCTGTCTGTGAAGCGCAGGGAAAGGGCAGATTCTTTATCCGGAAGAGGTAAGAGATGCTGCTGTCTGTGAAGCGCAGGGAAAGGGCAGATTCTGTATCCGGAAGATGTAAGAGATGCTGCTGTCTGTGAAGCAAAGGGAAAGGGCAGATTCTGTATCCGGAAGAGGTAAGAGATGCTGCTGTCTGTGAAGCGCAGGGAAAGGGCAGATTCTGTATCCGGAAGAGGTAAGAGATGATGCAGATTTCTGTGAAGAGCAGGGAAAGGGCAGATTCTGCCTCCGGAAGAGGTAAGAGATGCTGCTGTCTGTGAAGCGCAGGGGAAGGCAGATTCTGTATCCGGAACAGGTACGAGATGCTGCTGTCTGTGAAGAGCAGGGAAAGGGTAGATTCTGCATCCGGATCAGTTAAGAGATGCTGCTGTCTGTGAAGCGCAGGGAAAGGGCAGATTCTGTATCCGGAACAGGTAAGAGATGCTGCTGTCAGTGAAGAGCAGTGAAAGTGCAGATTCTGTATCCGGAACAGGTAAGAGATGCTGCTGTCTGTGAAGAGCAGGGAAAGGGTAGATTCTGCATCTGAACAAGAGATGCTGCTGTCTGTGAAGAGCGGGGAAAGGGTAGATTCTGCATCTGGAACAGTTAAGAGATGCTGCTGTCTGTGAAGCGCAGGGAAAGGGTAGATTCTGCATCCGAACAGGTAAGAGATGCTGCTGTCTGTGAAGCGCAGGCAAAGGGCAGATTCTGTATCCAGAAGAGGTAAGAGATGCTGCTGTCTATGAAGAGCAGTGAAAGGGCAGATTCTGCATCCGGAACAGGTAAGAGATGCTGCTGTCTGTGAAGCGCAGGGAAAGGGCAGATTCTGTATCCGGAACAGGTAAGAGATACTGCTGTCTGTGAAGTGCAGGGAAAGGGCAGATTCTGCATCCGGAACAGGTAAGAGATGTTGCTGTCTGTGAAGCGCAGGGAAAGGGCAGATTCTGTATCCAGAACAGGTAAGCGATGCTGCTGTCTGTGAAGCGCTGGGAAAGGGCAGATTCTGTATCCGGAACAGGTAAGAGATACTGCTGTCTGTGAAGTGCAGGGAAAGGGCAGATTCTGCATCCGGAACAGGTAAGAGATGTTGCTGTCTGTGAAGCGCAGGGAAAGGGCAGATTCTGTATCCGGAAAAAGTAAGAGATGCTGCTGTCCATGAAGAGCAGTGAAAGGGAAGATTCTGCAGGTAAGAGATGCTGCTGTCTGTGAAGTGCAGGGAAAGGGCAGATTCTGCATCCGGAACAGGTAAGAGATGCGTCTGTCTGTGAAGAGCAGGAAAAGGGCAGATTCTGTATCCTGAAGAGGTAAGAGATGCTGCTGTCTGTGAAGAGCAGTGAAAGGGCAGATTCTGTATCCGGAACAGGTAAGAGATGCTGCTGTCTATGAAGAGCAGTGAAAGGGAAGATTCTGCATCCGGAACAGGTAAGAGATGTTGCTGTCTGTGAAGCGCAGGGAAAGGGCAGATTCTGTATCCGGAAAAAGTAAGAGATGCTGCTGTCCATGAAGAGCAGTGAAAGGGAAGAATCTGCAGGTAAGAGATGCTGCTGTCTGTGAAGTGCAGGGAAAGGGCAGATTCTGCATCCGGAACAGGTAAGAGATGCTTCTGTCTGTGAAGAGCAGGAAAAGGGCAGATTCTGTATCCGGAAGAGGTAAGAGATGCTGCTGTCTGTATAGAGCAGGGAAAGGGCAGATTCTGCATCCGGAACAGGTAAGAGATGCTGCTGTCAGTGAAGAGCAGGGAAAGGACAGATTCTGTATCCGGATGAGGTAAGAGATGCTGCTGTCTGTGAAGCGCAGGGAAAGGCCAGATTCTGTATCCGGAAGAGGTAAGAGATGCTGCTGTCAGTGAAGAGCAGGGAAAGGGCAGATTCTCTATCCGGATGAGGTAAGAGATGCTGCTGTCTGTGAAGCGCAGGGAAAGGCCAGATTCTGTATCTGGAAGAGGTAAGAGATGCTGCTGTCGGTGAAACGCAGTGAAAGGGCAGATTCTGTATCCGGAACAGGAAAGAGATGCTGCTGTCTGTGAAGCGCAGGGAAAGGGCAGATTCTGTATGCGGAAGAGGTAAGAGATGATGCAGATTTCTGTGAAGAGCAGGGAAAGGGCAGATTATGCATCCGGAACAGGTAAGAGATGCTGCTGTCTGTGAAGAGTAGTGAAAGGGCAGATTCTGCATCCGGAAGAGGTAAGAGATGCTGCTGTCTGTATAGAGCAGCGAAAGGGCAGATTCTGTATCTGGAAGTGGTAAGAGATGCTGCTGTCGGTGAAGCGCAGGGAAAGGGTAGATTCTGCATCTGGAACAAGTAAGAGATGCTGCTGTCTGCGAAGCGCAGGGAAAGGGCAGATTATGCATCCAGAACAGGTAAGAGATGCTGCTGTCTGCGAAGCGCAGGGAAAGGGCAGATTCTGTATCCGGAACAGGTAAGAGATGCTGCTGTCTTTATAGAGCAGTGAAAGGGAAGATTCTGTATCCGGAACAGGTAAGAGATGCTGCTGTCTGTGAAGCGCAGGGAAAGGGCAGATTCTGCATCCAGAACAGGAAAGAGATGCTGCTGTCTGTGAAGCGCAGGGAAAGAGCAGATTCTGCATCCAGAACAGGTAAGAGATGCTGCTGTCTGTGAAGAGCAGGGAAAGGGCAGATTCTGCATCCGGAAGAGGTAAGAGATGCTGCTTTCTGTATAGAGCAGTGAAAGGGCAGATTCTGTATCCGGAACAGGAAAGAGATGTTGCTGTCTGTGAAGCGCAGGGAAAGGGCAGATTCTGTATCCGGAACAGGTAAGAGATGCTGCTGTCTTTATAGAGCAGTGAAAGGGAAGATTCTGTATCCGGAACAGGTAAGAGATGCTGCTGTCTGTGAAGCGCAGGGAAAGGGCAGATTCTGCATCCAGAACAGGAAAGAGATGCTGCTGTCTGTGAAGCGCAGGGAAAGGGCAGATTCTGCATCCAGAACAGGTAAGAGATGCTGCTGTCTGTGAAGAGCAGGGAAAGGGCAGATTCTGCATCCGGAAGAGGTAAGAGATGCTGCTGTCTGTATAGAGCAGTGATAGGGCAGATTCTGTATCCGGAACAGGAAAGAGATGCTGCTGTCTGTGAAGCGCAGGGAAAGGGCAGATTCTGCATCCAGAACAGGTAAGAGATGCTGCTGTCTGTGAAGCGCAGGGAAAGGGTAGATTCTGCATCCAGAACAGGAAAGAGATGCTGCTGTCTGTGAAGCGCAGGGAAAGGGCAGATTCTGCATCCAGAACAGGTAAGAGATGCTGCTGCCTGTGAAGCGCAGGGAAAGGGTAGATTCTGCATCCGGAACAAGTAAGAGATGCTGCTGTCTGTGAAGCGCAGTGAAAGGGAAGATTCTGTATCCGGAACAGGTAAGAGATGCTGCTGTCTGTGAAGCGCAGGGAAAGGGCAGATTCTGTATCCGGAACAGGTAAGAGATGCTGCTGTCTGCGAAGCGCAGGGAAAGGGCAGATTCTGTATCCGGAAAAAAGGTAAGAGATGCTGCTGTCTTTATAGAGCAGTGAAAGGGAAGATTCTGTATCCAGAACAGGTAAGAGATGCTGCTGTCTGTGAAGCGCAGGGAAAGGGCAGATTCTGCATCCAGAACAGGAAAGAGATGCTGCTGTCTGTGAAGCGCAGGGAAAGGGCAGATTCTGCATCCAGAACAGGTAAGAGATGCTGCTGTCTGTGAAGCGCAGGGAAAGGCTAGATTATGCATCCGGAACAAGTAAGAGATGCTGCTGTCTGTGAAGCGCAGTGAAAGGGAAGATTCTGTATCCGGAACAGCTAAGAGATGCTGCTGTCTGTGAAGCGCAGGGAAAGGGCAGATTCTGTATCCGGAACAGGTAAGAGATACTGCTGTCTGTGAAGTGCAGGGAAAGGGCAGATTCTGTATCCGGAACAGGTAAGAGATGCTGCTGTCTGTGAAGCACAGGGAAAGGGCAGATTTCGTATCCAGAACAGGTAAGAGATGCTGCTGTCTGTGAAGCGCAGGGAAAGGGCAGATTCTGTATCCGGAACAGGTAAGAGATACTGCTGTCTGTGAAGTGCAGGGAAAGGGCAGATTCTGTATCCAGAACAGGTAAGAGATGCTGCTGTCTGTGAAGCACAGGGAAAGGGCAGATTTCGTATCCGGAAGAGGTAAGAGATGCTGCTGTCTGTGAAGCACAGGGAACGGGCAGATTCATTATCCGGAAGAGGTAAGAGATGCTGCTGTCTGTGAAGCGCAGGGAAAGGGCAGATTCTGTATCCAGAAGAGGTAAGAGATGCTGCAGTCTGTGAAGCGCAGGGAAAGGACAGATTCTGTATCCAGAAAAGGTAACAGATGTGGATTTCTGTGAAGAGCAGCGAAAGGGCAGATTCTGCATCCGGAAGAGGTATGAGATGCTGCTGTCTGTGAAGCGCAGGGAAAGGGCAGATTCTGCATCGGGAACAGGTAAGAGATGCTGCTGTCTGTGAAGTGCAGGGAAAGGGCAGATTCTGCATCCAGAACAGGTAAGAGATGCTTCTGTCTGTGAAGCGCAGGGAAAGGGTAGATTCTGCATCCGGAACAAGTAAGAGATGCTGCTGTCTGTGAAGCGCAGGGAAAGGGTAGATTCTGCATCCGGAACAAGTAAGAGATGCTGCTGTCTGTGAAGCGCAGTGAAAGGGAAGATTCTGTATCCGGAACAGGTAAGAGATGCTGCTGTCTGTGAAGCGCAGGGAAAGGGCAGATTCTGTATCCGGAATAGGTAAGAGATGCTGCTGTCTGCGAAGCGCAGGGAAAGGGCAGATTCTGTATCCGGAACAGGTAAGAGATGCTGCTGTCTTTATAGAGCAGTGAAAGGGAAGATTCTGTATCCAGAACAGGTAAGAGATGCTGCTGTCTGTGAAGCGCAGGGAAAGGGCAGATTCTGCATCCAGAACAGGAAAGAGATGCTGCTGTCTGTGAAGCGCAGGGAAAGGGCAGATTCTGCATCCAGAGCAGGTAAGAGAAGCTGCTGTCTGTGAAGCGCAGGGAAAGGGTAGATTATGCATCCGGAACAAGTAAGAGATGCTGCTGTCTGTGAAGCGCAGTGAAAGGGAAGATTCTGTATCCGGAACAGCTAAGAGATGCTGCTGTCTGTGAAGCGCATGGAAAGGGCAGATTCTGTATCCAGAACAGGTAAGAGATGCTGCTGTCTGTGAAGCGCAGGGAAAGGGCAGATTCTGTATCCGGAACAGGTAAGAGATACTGCTGTCTGTGAAGCGCAGGGAAAGGGCAGATTCTGTATCCGGAACAGGTAAGAGATGCTGCTGTCTGTGAAGCACAGGGAAAGGGCAGATTCTGTATCCGGAAGAGGTAAGAGATGCTGCTGTCTGTGAAGCACAGGGAAAGGGCAGATTCTGTATCCGGAAGAGGTAAGAGATGCTGCTGTCTGTGAAGCGCAGGGAAAGGGCAGATTCTGTATCCAGAAGAGGTAAGAGATGCTGCAGTCTGTGAAGCGCAGGGAAAGGACAGATTCTGTATCCAGAAAAGGTAACAGATATGGATTTCTGTGAAGAGCAGCGAAAGGGCAGATTCTGTATCTGGAAGAGGTATGAGATGCTGCTGTCTGTGAAGCGCAGGGAAAGGGCAGATTCTGCATCGGGAAGAGGTAAGAGATGCTGCTGTCTGTGAAGCGCAGGGAAAGGGCAGATTCTGTATCCGGAACAGGTAAGAGATGCTGCTGTCTGTGAAGAGCGGGGAAAGGGTAGATTCTGCATCCGGAACAGTTAAGAGATGCTGCTGTCTGTGAAGCGCAGGGAAAGGGTAGATTCTGCATCCGAACAGGTAAGAGATGCTGCTGTCTGTGAAGCGCAGGCAAAGGACAGATTCTGTATCCAGAAGAGGTAAGAGATGCTGCTTTCTGTGAAGAGCAGTGAAAGGGCAGATTCTGCATCCGGAACAGGTAAGAGATGCTGCTGTCTATGAAGAGCAGTGAAAGGGCAGATTCTGCATCCGGAACAGGTAAGAGATGCTGCTGTCTGTGAAGCGCAGGGAAAGGGCAGATTCTGTATCCGGAACAGGTAAGAGATGCTGCTGTCTGTGAAGCGCAGGGAAAGGGCAGATTCTGCATCCGGAACAGTTAAGAGATGGTGCTGTCTGTGAAGCGCAGGAAAAGGGCAGATTCTGTATCCGGAAGAGATAAGAGATGATGCAGATTTCTGTGAAGAGCAGGGAAAGGCCAGATTCTGCATCCGGAAGAGGTAAGAGATGCTGCTGTCTGTGAAACGCAGTGAAAGGGCAGATTCTGTATCCGGAACAGGAAAGAGATGCTGCTGTCTGTGAAGCGCAGGGAAAGGGCAGATTCTGTATCCGGAACAGGTAAGAGATGCTGCTGTCTGTGAAGTGCAGGGAAAGGGCAGATTCTGCATCCAGAACAGGTAAGAGATGCTGCTGTCTGTGAAGAGCAGGGAAAGGGCAGATTCTGCATCCGGAAGAGGTAAGAGATGCTGCTGTCTGTATAGAGCAGTGAAAGGGCAGATTCTGTATCCGGAACAGGTAAGAGATGCTGCTGTTTGTGAAGCACAGGGAAAGGGCAGATTCTGTATCTGGAACAGGTAAGAGATGCTGCTGTCTGTAAAGCGCAGGGAAAGGGCAGATTCTGTATAAGGAACAGGTAAGAGATGTTGCTGTCAGTGAAGTGCAGGGAAAGGGCAGATTCTGTATCTATCGGGGACAGGTAAGAGATGCTGCTGTCAGTGATGCACAGGGAAAGTGCAGATTTTGTATCCGGAAGAGGTAAGAGATGCTGCTGTCAGTGAAGAGCAGGGAAAGGGCAGATTCTGTATCCGGATGACGTTAGAGATGCTGCTATCTGTGAAGCGCAGGAGAAGGGCAGATTCTTTATCCGGAAGAGGTAAGAGATGCTGCTGTCTGTGAAGCACAGGGAAAGGGCAGATTCTGTATCCCGAAGAGGTAAGAGATGCTGCTGTCTGTGAAGCGCAGGGAAAGGGCAGATTCTGTATCCAGAAGAGGTAAGAGATGATGCAGATTTCTGTGAAGAGCAGGGAAAGGGCAGATTATGCATCCGGAACAGGTAAGAGATGCTGCTGTCTGTATAGAGCAGTGAAAGGGCAGATTCTGTATCCGGAAGTGGTAAGAGATGCTGCTGTCTGTGAAGCGCAGGGAAAGGGTAGATTCTGCATCCGGAACAAGTAAGAGATGCTGCTGTCTGCGAAGCGCAGGGAAAGGGCAGATTATGCATCCAGAACAGGTAAGAGATGCTGCTGTCTGCGAAGCGCAGGGAAAGGGCAGATTCTGTATCCGGAACAGGTAAGAGATGCTGCTGTCTTTATAGAGCAGTGAAAGGGAAGATTCTGTATCCGGAACAGGTAAGAGATGCTGCTGTCTGCGAAGCGCAGGGAAAGGGCAGATTCTGCATCCAGAACAGGAAAGAGATGCTGCTGTCTGTGAAGCGCAGGGAAAGGGCAGATTCTGCATCCAGAACAGGTAAGAGATGCTGCTGTCTGTGAAGAGCAGTGAAAGGGCAGATTCTGCATCCGGAAGAGGTAAGAGATGCTGCTGTCTGTATAGAGCAGTGAAAGGGCAGATTCTGTATCCGGAAGTGGTAAGAGATGCTGCTGTCTGTGAAGCGCAGGGAAAGGGTAGATTCTGCATCTGGAACTAGTAAGAGATGCTGCTGTCTGTGAAGCGCAGTGAAAGGGAAGATTCTGTATCCGGAACAGGTAAGAGAGTCTGCTGTCTGTGAAGCGCAGGGAAAGGGCAGATTCTGTATCCAGAACAGGTAAGAGATGCTGCTGTCTGTGAAGCACAGGGAAAGGGCAGATTCTGTATCCGGAAGAGGTAAGAGATGCTGCTGTCTGTGAAGCGCAGGGAAAGGGCAGATTCTGTATCCAGAAGAGGTAAGAGATGCTGCAGTCTGTGAAGCGCAGGGAAAGGACAGATTCTGTATCCGGAAAAGGTAACAGATGTGGATTTATGTGAAGAGCAGCGAGAGGGCAGATTCTGCATCCGGAAGAGGTATGAGATGCTGCTGTCAGTGAAGCGCAGGGAAAGGGCAGATTCTGCATCGGGAACAGGTAAGAGATGCTGATGTCTGTGAAGGGCAGGGAAAGGGTAGATTCTGCATCCGAACAGGTAAGAGATGCTGCTGTCTGTGAAGCGCAGGCAAAGGACAGATTCTGTATCCAGAAGAGGTAAGAGATGCTGCTTTCTGTGAAGAGCAGTGAAAGGGCAGATTCTGTATCCGGAACAGTTAAGAGATGCTGCTGTCTATGAAGAGCAGTGAAAGGGCAGATTCTGCATCCGGAACAGGTAAGAGATGCTGCTGTCTGTGAAGCGCAGGGAAAGGGCAGATTCTGTATCCGGAACAGGTAAGAGATGCTGCTGTCTGTGAAGCGCAGAGAAAGGGCAGATTCTGCATCCGGAACAGTTAAGAGATGCTGCTGTCTGTGAAGCGCAGGAAAAGGGCAGATTCTGTATCCGGAAGAGGTAAGAGATGATGCGGATTTCTGTGAAGAGCAGGGAAAGGTCAGATTCTGCATCCGGAAGAGGTAAGAGATGCTGCTGTCTGTGAAACGCAGTGAAAGGGCAGATTCTGTATCCGGAACAGGAAAGAGATGCTGCTGTCTGTGAAGCGCAGGGAAAGGGCAGATTCTGTATCCGGAACAGGTAAGAGATGCTGCTGTCTGTGAAGTGCAGCGAAAGGGCAGATTCTGCATCCAGAACAGGTAAGAGATGCTGCTGTCTGTGAAGAGCAGGGAAAGGGCAGATTCTGCATCCGGAAGAGGTAAGAGATGCTGCTGTCTGTATAGAGCAGTGAAAGGGCAGATTCTGTATCCGGAACAGGTAAGAGATGCTGCTGTTTGTGAAGCACAGGGAAAGGGCAGATTCTGTATCTGGAACAGGTAAGAGATGCTGCTGTCTGTAAAGCGCAGGGAAAGGGCAGATTCTGTATAAGGAACAGGTAAGAGATGCTGCTGTCAGTGAAGAGCAGGGAAAGGGCAGATTCTGTATCTATCGGGGACAGGTAAGAGATGCTGCTGTCAGTGATGCACAGGTAAAGTGCAGATTTTGTATCCGGAAGAGGTAAGAGATGCTGCTGTCATTGAAGAGCAGGGAAAGGGCAGATTCTGTATCCGGATGACGTTAGAGATGCTGCTATCTGTGAAGCGCAGGGGAAGGGTTGATTCTTTATCCGGAAGAGGTAAGAGATGCTGCTGTCTGTGAAGCGCAGGGAAAGGGCAGATTCTGTATCCGGAAGAGGTAAGGATGCTGCTGTCTGTGAAGCGCAGGGAAAGGGCAGATTCTGTATGCGGAAGAGGTGAGAGATGATGCAGATTTCTGTGAAGAGCAGGGAAAGGGCAGATTCTGCCTCCGGAAGAAGTAAGAGATGCTGCTGTCTGTGAAGCGCAGGGGAAGGCAGATTCTGTATCCAGAACAGGTACGAGATGCTGCTGTCTGTGAAGAGCAGGGAAAGGGTAGATTCTGCATCCGGAACAGTTAAGAGATGCTGCTGTCTGTGAAGCGCAGGGAAAGGGCAGATTCTTTATCCAGAAGAGGTAAGAGATGCTGCTGTCTGTGAAGCGCAGGGAAAGGGCAGATTGTGTATCCGGAAGATGTAAGAGATGCTGCTGTCTGTGAAGCAAAGGGAAAGGGCAGATTCTGCATCCGGAAGAGGTAAGAGATGCTGCTGTCTGTGAAGCGCAGGGGAAGGCAGATTCTGTATCCGGAAGAGGTAAGAGATGATGCAGATTTCTGTGAAGAGCAGGGAAAGGGCAGATTCTGCCTCCGGAAGAGGTAAGAGATGCTGCTGTCTGTGAAGCGCAGGGGAAGGCAGATTCTGTATCCGGAACAGGTACGAGATGCTGCTGTCTGTGAAGAGCAGGGAAAGGGTAGATTCTGCATCCGGAACAGTTAAGAGATGCTGCTGTCTGTGAAGCGCAGGGAAAGGGCAGATTCTGTATCCGGAACAGGTAAGAGATGCTGCTGTCTGTGAAGAGCAGGGAAAGGGTAGATTCTGCATCTGAACAAGAGATGCTGCTGTCTGTGAAGAGCGGGGAAAGGGTAGATTCTGCATCTGGAACAGTTAAGAGATGCTGCTGTCTGTGAAGAGCAGGGAAAGGGTAGATTCTGCATCCGAACAGGTAAGAGATGCTGCTGTCTGTGAAGCGCAGGCAAAGGGCAGATTCTGTATCCAGAAGAGGTAAGAGATGCTGCTGTCTATTAAGAGCAGTGAAAGGGCAGATTCTGCATCCGGAACAGGTAAGAGATGCTGCTGTCTGTGAAGCGCAGGGAAAGGGCAGATTCTGCATCCGGAACAGGTAAGAGATGCTGCTGTCTGTGAAGTGCAGGGAAAGGGCAGATTCTGTATCCGGAACAGGTAAGAGATGCTGCTGTCTGTGAAGCGCAGGGAAAGGGCAGATTCTGCATCCGGGACAGTTAAGAGATGCTGCTGTCTGTGAAGCGCAGGAAAAGGGCAGATTCTGTATCTGGAACAGGTAAGAGATGCTGCTGTCTGTAAAGCGCAGGGAAAGGGCAGATTCTGTATAAGGAACAGGTAAGAGATGCTGCTGTCAGTGAAGAGCAGGGAAAGGGCAGATTCTGTATCTATCGGGGACAGGTAAGAGATGCTGCTGTCAGTGATGCACAGGGAAAGTGCAGATTTTGTATCCGGAAGAGGTAAGAGATGATGCTGTCTGTGAAGCGCAGGGAAAGGGCAGATTCTGTATCCGGAAGAGGTAAGAGATGCTGCTGTCTGTGAAGCACAGGGAAAGGGCAGATTCTGTATCCGGAAGAGGTAACAGATGCTGCTGTCTATGAAGCGCAGGGAAAGGGCAGATTTTTTATCCGGAAGAGGTAAGAGATGCTGCTGTCTGTGAAGCGCAGGGAAAGGGCAGATTCTGTATCCGGAAGAGGTAAGAGATGCTGCTGTCTGTGAAGCACAGGGAAAGGGCAGATTCTGTATCCAGAAGAGGTAAGAGATGCTGCTGTCTGTGAAGCGCAGGGAAAGGGCAGATTCTGTATGCGGAAGAGGTGAGAGATGATGCAGATTTCTGTGAAGAGCAGGGAAAGGGCAGATTCTGCCCCCGGAAGAAGTAAGAGATGCTGCTGTCTGTGAAGCGCAGGGGAAGGCAGATTCTGTATCCGGAACAGGTACGAGATGCTGCTGTCTGTGAAGAGCAGGGAAAGGGTAGATTCTGCATCTGGAACAGTTAAGAGATGCTGCTGTCTGTGAAGCGCAGGGAAAGGGCAGATTCTTTATCCGGAAGAGGTAAGAGATGCTGCTGTCTGTGAAGCGCAGGGAAAGGGCAGATTCTGTATCCGGAAGATGTAAGAGATGCTGCTGTCTGTGAAGCAAAGGGAAAGGGCAGATTCTGTATCCGGAAGAGGTAAGAGATGCTGCTGTCTGTGAAGCGCAGGGAAAGGGCAGATTCTGTATCCGGAAGAGGTAAGAGATGATGCAGATTTCTGTGAAGAGCAGGGAAAGGGCAGATTCTGCCTCCGGAAGAGGTAAGAGATGCTGCTGTCTGTGAAGCGCAGGGGAAGGCAGATTCTGTATCCGGAACAGGTACGAGATGCTGCTGTCTGTGAAGAGCAGGGAAAGGGTAGATTCTGCATCCGGATCAGTTAAGAGATGCTGCTGTCTGTGAAGCGCAGGGAAAGGGCAGATTCTGTATCCGGAACAGGTAAGAGATGCTGCTGTCAGTGAAGAGCAGTGAAAGTGCAGATTCTGTATCCGGAACAGGTAAGAGATGCTGCTGTCTGTGAAGAGCAGGGAAAGGGTAGATTCTGCATCTGAACAAGAGATGCTGCTGTCTGTGAAGAGCGGGGAAAGGGTAGATTCTGCATCTGGAACAGTTAAGAGATGCTGCTGTCTGTGAAGCGCAGGGAAAGGGTAGATTCTGCATCCGAACAGGTAAGAGATGCTGCTGTCTGTGAAGCGCAGGCAAAGGGCAGATTCTGTATCCAGAAGAGGTAAGAGATGCTGCTGTCTATGAAGAGCAGTGAAAGGGCAGATTCTGCATCCGGAACAGGTAAGAGATGCTGCTGTCTGTGAAGCGCAGGGAAAGGGCAGATTCTGCATCCGGAACAGGTAAGAGATGCTGCTGTCTGTGAAGCGCAGGGAAAGGGCAGATTCTGTATCCGGAACAGGTAAGAGATGCTGCTGTCTGTGAAGCGCAGGGAAAGGGCAGATTCTGCATCCGGGACAGTTAAGAGATGCTGCTGTCTGTGAAGTGCAGCGAAAGGGCAGATTCTGCATCCAGAACAGGTAAGAGATGCTGCTGTCTGTGAAGAGCAGGGAAAGGGCAGATTCTGCATCCGGAAGAGGTAAGAGATGCTGCTGTCTGTATAGAGCAGTGAAAGGGCAGATTCTGTATCCGGAACAGGTAAGAGATGCTGCTGTTTGTGAAGCACAGGGAAAGGGCAGATTCTGTATCTGGAACAGGTAAGAGATGCTGCTGTCTGTAAAGCGCAGGGAAAGGGCAGATTCTGTATAAGGAACAGGTAAGAGATGCTGCTGTCAGTGAAGAGCAGGGAAAGGGCAGATTCTGTATCTATCGGGGACAGGTAAGAGATGCTGCTGTCAGTGATGCACAGGTAAAGTGCAGATTTTGTATCCGGAAGAGGTAAGAGATGCTGCTGTCATTGAAGAGCAGGGAAAGGGCAGATTCTGTATCCGGATGACGTTAGAGATGCTGCTATCTGTGAAGCGCAGGGGAAGGGTTGATTCTTTATCCGGAAGAGGTAAGAGATGCTGCTGTCTGTGAAGCGCAGGGAAAGGGCAGATTCTGTATCCGGAAGAGGTAAGGATGCTGCTGTCTGTGAAGCGCAGGGAAAGGGCAGTTTCTGTATGCGGAAGAGGTGAGAGATGATGCAGATTTCTGTGAAGAGCAGGGAAAGGGCAGATTCTGCCTCCGGAAGAAGTAAGAGATGCTGCTGTCTGTGAAGCGCAGGGGAAGGCAGATTCTGTATCCAGAACAGGTACGAGATGCTGCTGTCTGTGAAGAGCAGGGAAAGGGTAGATTCTGCATCCGGAACAGTTAAGAGATGCTGCTGTCTGTGAAGCGCAGGGAAAGGGCAGATTCTTTATCCAGAAGAGGTAAGAGATGCTGCTGTCTGTGAAGCGCAGGGAAAGGGCAGATTGTGTAACCGGAAGATGTAAGAGATGCTGCTGTCTGTGAAGCAAAGGGAAAGGGCAGATTCTGTATCCGGAAGAGGTAAGAGATGCTGCTGTCTGTGAAGCGCAGGGAAAGGGCAGATTCTGTATCCGGAAGAGGTAAGAGATGATGCAGATTTCTGTGAAGAGCAGGGAAAGGGCAGATTCTGCCTCCGGAAGAGGTAAGAGATGCTGCTGTCTGTGAAGCGCAGGGGAAGGCAGATTCTGTATCCGGAACAGGTACGAGATGCTGCTGTCTGTGAAGAGCAGCGAAAGGGTAGATTCTGCATCCGGAACAGTTAAGAGATGCTGCTGTCTGTGAAGCGCAGGGAAAGGGCAGATTCTGTATCCGGAACAGGTAAGAGATGCTGCTGTCTGTGAAGAGCGGGGAAAGGGTAGATTCTGCATCTGAACAAGAGATGCTGCTGTCTGTGAAGAGCGGGGAAAGGGTAGATTCTGCATCTGGAACAGTTAAGAGATGCTGCTGTCTGTGAAGAGCAGGGAAAGGGTAGATTCTGCATCCGAACAGGTAAGAGATGCTGCTGTCTGTGAAGCGCAGGCAAAGGGCAGATTCTGTATCCAGAAGAGGTAAGAGATGCTGCTGTCTATTAAGAGCAGTGAAAGGGCAGATTCTGCATCCGGAACAGGTAAGAGATGCTGCTGTCTGTGAAGCGCAGGGAAAGGGCAGATTCTGCATCCGGAACAGGTAAGAGATGCTGCTGTCTGTGAAGTGCAGGGAAAGGGCAGATTCTGTATCCGGAACAGGTAAGAGATGCTGCTGTCTGTGAAGCGCAGGGAAAGGGCAGATTCTGCATCCGGGACAGTTAAGAGATGCTGCTGTCTGTGAAGCGCAGGAAAAGGGCAGATTCTGTATCTGGAACAGGTAAGAGATGCTGCTGTCTGTAAAGCGCAGGGAAAGGGCAGATTCTGTATAAGGAACAGGTAAGAGATGCTGCTGTCAGTGAAGAGCAGGGAAAGGGCAGATTCTGTATCTATCGGGGACAGGTAAAAGATGCTGCTGTCAGTGATGCACAGGGAAAGTGCAGATTTTGTATCCGGAAGAGGTAAGAGATGATGCTGTCTGTGAAGCGCAGGGAAAGGGCAGATTCTGTATCCGGAAGAGGTAAGAGATGCTGCTGTCTGTGAAGCACAGGGAAAGGGCAGATTCTGTATCCGGAAGAGGTAACAGATGCTGCTGTCTATGAAGCGCAGGGAAAGGGCAGATTTTTTATCCGGAAGAGGTAAGAGATGCTGCTGTCTGTGAAGCGCAGGGAAAGGGCAGATTCTGTATCCGGAAGAGGTAAGAGATGCTGCTGTCTGTGAAGCACAGGGAAAGGGCAGATTCTGTATCCAGAAGAGGTAAGAGATGCTGCTGTCTGTGAAGTGCAGGGAAAGGGCAGATTCTGTATGCGGAAGAGGTGAGAGATGATGCAGATTTCTGTGAAGAGCAGGGAAAGGGCAGATTCTGCCCCCGGAAGAAGTAAGAGATGCTGCTGTCTGTGAAGCGCAGGGGAAGGCAGATTCTGTATCCGGAACAGGTACGAGATGCTGCTGTCTGTGAAGAGCAGGGAAAGGGTAGATTCTGCATCCGGAACAGTTAAGAGATGCTGCTGTCTGTGAAGCGCAGGGAAAGGGCAGATTCTTTATCCGGAAGAGGTAAGAGATGCTGCTGTCTGTGAAGCGCAGGGAAAGGGCAGATTCTGTATCCGGAAGATGTAAGAGATGCTGCTGTCTGTGAAGCAAAGGGAAAGGGCAGATTCTGTATCCGGAAGAGGTAAGAGATGCTGCTGTCTGTGAAGCGCAGGGAAAGGGCAGATTCTGTATCCGGAAGAGGTAAGAGATGATGCAGATTTCTGTGAAGAGCAGGGAAAGGGCAGATTCTGCCTCCGGAAGAGGTAAGAGATGCTGCTGTCTGTGAAGCGCAGGGGAAGGCAGATTATGTATCCGGAACAGGTACGAGATGCTGCTGTCTGTGAAGAGCAGGGAAAGGGTGGATTCTGCATCCAGATCAGTTAAGAGATGCTGCTGTCTGTGAAGCGCAGGGAAAGGGCAGATTCTGTATCCGGAACAGGTAAGAGATGCTGCTGTCAGTGAAGAGCAGTGAAAGTGCAGATTCTGTATCCGGAACAGGTAAGAGATGCTGCTGTCTGTGAAGAGCAGGGAAAGGGTAGATTCTGCATCTGAACAAGAGATGCTGCTGTCTGTGAAGAGCGGGGAAAGGGTAGATTCTGCATCTGGAACAGTTAAGAGATGCTGCTGTCTGTGAAGCGCAGGGAAAGGGTAGATTCTGCATCCGAACAGGTAAGAGATGCTGCTGTCAGTGAAGAGCAGGGAAAGGGCAGATTCTGTATCTATCGGGGACAGGTAAGAGATGCTGCTGTCAGTGATGCACAGGGAAAGTGCAGATTTTGTATCCGGAAGAGGTAAGAGATGCTGCTGTCAGTGAAGAGCATGGAAAGGGCAGATTCTGTATCCGGATGACGTTAGAGATGCTGCTATCTGTGAAGCGCAGGGGAAGGGCAGATTCTTTATCCAGAAGAGGTATCAGATGCTGCTGTCTGTGAAGGGCAGGGAAAGGGCAGATTCTGTATCCGGAAGAGGTAACAGATGCTGCTGTCTGTGAAGCGCAGGGAAAGGGCAGATTTTTTATCCGGAAGAGGTAAGAGATGATGCTGTCTGTGAAGCGCAGGGAAAGGGCAGATTCTGTATCCGGAAGAGGTAAGAGATGATGCTGTCTGTGAAGCACAGGGAAAGGGCAGATTCTGTATCCAGAAGAGGTAAGAGATGCTGCTGTCTGTGAAGCGCAGGGAAAGGGCAGATTCTCTATCCGGAAGAGGTAAGAGATGATGCAGATTTCTGTGAAGAGCAGGGAAAGGGCAGATTCTGCCTCCGGAAGAGGTAAGAGATGCTGCTGTCTGTGAAGCGCAGGGGAAGGCAGATTCTGTATCCGGAACAGGTACGAGATGCTGCTGTCTGTGAAGAGCAGGGAAAGGGTAGATTCTGCATCCGGAACAGTTAAGAGATGCTGCTGTCTGTGAAGCGCAGGGAAAGGGCAGATTCTTTATCCGGAAGAGGTAAGAGATGCTGCTGTCTGTGAAGCACAGGGAAAGGGCAGATTCTGTATCCGGAAGAGGTAAGAGATGCTGCTGTCTGTGAAGCAAAGGGAAAGGGCAGATTCTGTATCCGGAAGAGGTAAGAGATGCTGCTGTCTGTGAAGCGCAGGGAAAGGGCAGATTCTTTATCCGGAAGAGGTAAGAGATGATGCAGATTTCTGTGAAGAGCAGGGAAAGGGCAGATTCTGCCTCCGGAAGAGGTAGGAGATGCTGCTGTCGGTGAAGCGCAGGGGAAGGCAGATTCTGTATCCGGAACAGGTACGAGATGCTGCTGTCTGTGAAGAGCAGGGAAAGGGTAGATTCTGCATCCGGAACAGTTAAGAGATGCTGCTGTCTGTGAAGCGCAGGGAAAGGGCAGATTCTGTATCCGGAACAGGTAAGAGATGCTGCTGTCAGTGAAGAGCAGTGAAAGTGCAGATTCTGTATCCGGAACAGGTAAGAGATGCTGCTGTCTGTGAAGCGCAGGGAAAGGGCAGATTCTGTATCCAGAAGAGGTAAGAGATGCTGTTGTCTGTGAAGAGCAGTGAAAGGGCAGATTCTGTATCCGGAAGAGGTAAGAGATGCTGCTGTCTGTGAAGAGCAGGGAAAGGGCAGATTCTTCATCCGAAAGAGGTAAGATATGCTGCTGTTTGTGAAGAGCAGGGAAAGGGCAGATTCGGTATCCGGAACAGGTAAGAGATGCTGCTGTCCATGAAGAGCAGTGAAAGGGCAGATTCTGTATCCGGAAGAGGTAAGAGATGCTGGTGTCTGTGAAGCGCAGTGAAAGGGCAGATTCTGTATCCGGAAGAGGTAAGAGATGCTGCTGTCTGTGAAGCGCAGGGAAAGGGCAGATTCTGCATCCGGAACAGGTAAGAGATATTGCTGTCTGTGAAGAGCAGGGAAAGGGCAGATGCTGCACCCGGAACAGGTAAGAGATGCTGCTGTCTGTGAAGAGCAGGGAAAAGGCAGATTCTGCATCCGGAACAGGTAAGAGATGCTGCTGTCTGTGAAGTGCAGGGAAAGGGCAGATTTTGTATCCAGAACAGGTAAGAGATGCTGCTGTCCATGAAGAACAGTGAAAGGGCAGATTCGGTATCCGGAAGAGTTAAGAGATGCTGCTGTCTGTGAAGCGCAGTGAAAGGGCAGATTCTGTATCCGGAAAAGGTAAGAGATGCTGCTGTCTGTGAAGCGCAGTGTAAGGGCAGATTCTGTATCCAGAAGAGGTAAGAGATGCTGCTGTCAGTGAAGAGCAGGGAAAGGGCAGATTCTGTATCCGGAAGAGGTAAGAGATGCTGCTGTCTGTGAAGAGCAGGGAAGGGCAGATTCTGCATCCGGAACAGGTACGAGATGCTGCTGTCTGTGAAGAGCAGGGAAAGGGTAGATTCTGCATCCGGAACAGTTAAGAGATGCTGCTGTCTGTGAAGCGCAGGGAAAGGGCAGATTCTGCATCCGGAACAGGTAAGAGATGCTGCTGTCTGTGAAGAGCATGCAAAGGGTAGATTCTGCATCTGAACAAGAGATGCTGCCGTCTGTGAAGTGCAGGGAAAGGGCAGATTCTGTATCCAAAACAGGTAAGAGATGCTGCTGTCTGTGAAGCGCAGGGAAAGGGCAGATTCTGTATCCGGAAGAGGTAAGAGATGCTGCTGTCATTGAAGAGCAGTGAAAGGGCAGATTCTGTATCCGGAACAGGTAAGAGATGCTGCTGTCTATGAAGAGCAGTGAAAGGGAAGATTCTGCATCCGGAACAGGTAAGAGATGTTGCTGTCTGTGAAGCGCAGGGAAAGGGCAGATTCTGTATCCGGAAAAAGTAAGAGATGCTGCTGTCCATGAAGAGCAGTGAAAGGGAAGATTCTGCAGGTAAGAGATGTTGCTGTCTGTGAAGTGCAGGGAAAGGGCAGATTCTGCATCCGGAACAGGTAAGAGATGCTTCTGTCTGTGAAGAGCAGGAAAAGGGCAGATTCTGTATCCGGAAGAGGTAAGAGATGCTGCTGTCTGTATAGAGCAGTGAAAGGGCAGATTCTGTATCCGGAAGTGGTAAGAGATGCTGCTGTCAGTGAAGAGCAGGGAAATGACAGATTCTGTATCCGGATGAGGTAAGAGATGCTGCTGTCTGTGAAGCGCAGGGAAAGGCCAGATTCTGTATCCGGAAGAGGTAAGAGATGCTGCTGTCAGTGAAGAGCAGGGAAAGGGCAGATTCTCTATCCGGATGAGGTAAGAGATGCTGCTGTCTGTGAAGCGCAGGGAAAGGCCAGATTCTGTATCTGGAAGAGGTAAGAGATGCTGCTGTCGGTGAAACGCAGTGAAAGGGCAGATTCTGTATCCGGAACAGGAAAGAGATGCTGCTGTCTGTGAAGCGCAGGGAAAGGGCAGATTCTGTATGCGGAAGAGGTAAGAGATGATGCAGATTTCTGTGAAGAGCAGGGAAAGGGCAGATTATGCATCCGGAACAGGTAAGAGATGCTGCTGTCTGTGAAGAGTAGTGAAAGGGCAGATTCTGCATCCGGAAGAGGTAAGAGATGCTGCTGTCTGTATAGAGCAGTGAAAGGGCAGATTCTGTATCCGGAAGTGGTAAGAGATGCTGCTGTCGGTGAAGCGCAGGGAAAGGGTAGATTCTGCATCTGGAACAAGTAAGAGATGCTGCTGTCTGCGAAGCGCAGGGAAAGGGCAGATTATGCATCCAGAACAGGTAAGAGATGCTGCTGTCTGCGAAGCGCAGGGAAAGGGCAGATTCTGCATCCAGAACAGGAAAGAGATGCTGCTGTCTGTGAAGCGCAGGGAAAGGGCAGATTCTGCATCCAGAACAGGTAAGAGATGCTGCTGTCTGTGAAGAGCAGGGAAAGGGCAGATTCTGCCTCCGGAAGAGGTAAGAGATGCTGCTGTCTGTATAGAGCAGTGAAAGGGCAGATTCTGTATCCGGAACAGGAAAGAGATGTTGCTGTCTGCGAAGCGCAGGGAAAGGGCAGATTCTGTATCCGGAACAGGTAAGAGATGCTGCTGTCTTTATAGAGCAGTGAAAGGGAAGATTCTGTATCCGGAACAGGTAAGAGATGCTGCTGTCTGTGAAGCGCAGGGAAAGGGCAGATTCTGCATCCAGAACAGGAAAGAGATGCTGCTGTCTGTGAAGCGCAGGGAAAGGGCAGATTCTGCATCCAGAACAGGTAAGAGATGCTGCTGTCTGTGAAGAGCAGGGAAAGGGCAGATTCTGCATCCGGAAGAGGTAAGAGATGCTGCTGTCTGTATAGAGCAGTGATAGGGCAGATTCTGTATCCGGAACAGGAAAGAGATGCTGCTGTCTGTGAAGCGCAGGGAAAGGGCAGATTCTGCATCCAGAACAGGTAAGAGATGCTGCTGTCTGTGAAGCGCAGGGAAAGGGTAGATTCTGCATCCAGAACAGGAAAGAGATGCTGCTGTCTGTGAAGCGCAGGGAAAGGGCAGATTCTGCATCCAGAACAGGTAAGAGATGCTGCTGTCTGTGAAGCGCAGGGAAAGGGTAGATTCTGCATCCGGAACAAGTAAGAGATGCTGCTGTCTGTGAAGCGCAGTGAAAGGGAAGATTCTGTATCCGGAACAGGTAAGAGATGCTGCTGTCTGTGAAGCGCAGGGAAAGGGCAGATTCTGTATCCGGAACAGGTAAGAGATGCTGCTGTCTGCGAAGAGCAGGGAAAGGGCAGATTCTGTATCCGGAAAAAAGGTAAGAGATGCTGCTGTCTTTATAGAGCAGTGAAAGGGAAGATTCTGTATCCAGAAGAGGTAAGAGATGCTGCTGTCTGTGAAGCGCAGGGAAAGGGCAGATTCTGCATCCAGAACAGGAAAGAGATGCTGCTGTCTGTGAAGCGCAGGGAAAGGGCAGATTCTGCATCCAGAACAGGTAAGAGATGCTGCTGTCTGTGAAGCGCAGGGAAAGGGTAGATTATGCATCCGGAACAAGTAAGAGATGCTGCTGTCTGTGAAGCGCAGTGAAAGGGAAGATTCTGTATCCGGAACAGCTAAGAGATGCTGCTGTCTGTGAAGCGCAGGGAAAGGGCAGATTCTGTATCCGGAACAGGTAAGAGATACTGCTGTCTGTGAAGTGCATG
The DNA here is from genome assembly GCF_040938575.1 of Ambystoma mexicanum. Classification (NCBI taxonomy): domain Eukaryota; kingdom Metazoa; phylum Chordata; class Amphibia; order Caudata; family Ambystomatidae; genus Ambystoma; species Ambystoma mexicanum. The sequence continues at coordinate 1,166,909,199 of NC_090936.1, forward strand.
GAAAGGGCAGATTCTGTATCCGGAACAGGTAAGAGATGCTGCTGTCTGTGAAGCACAGGGAAAGGGCAGATTTCGTATCCAGAACAGGTAAGAGATGCTGCTGTCTGTGAAGCGCAGGGAAAGGGCAGATTCTGTATCCGGAACAGGTAAGAGATACTGCTGTCTGTGAAGTGCAGGGAAAGGGCAGATTCTGTATCCAGAACAGGTAAGAGATGCTGCTGTCTGTGAAGCACAGGGAAAGGGCAGATTTCGTATCCGGAAGAGGTAAGAGATGCTGCTGTCTGTGAAGCACAGGGAAAGGGCAGATTCATTATCCGGAAGAGGTAAGAGATGCTGCTGTCTGTGAAGCGCAGGGAAAGGGCATATTCTGTATCCAGAAGAGGTAAGAGATGCTGCAGTCTGTGAAGCGCAGGGAAAGGACAGATTCTGTATCCAGAAAAGGTAACAGATGTGGATTTCTGTGAAGAGCAGCGAAAGGGCAGATTCTGCATCCGGAAGAGGTATGAGATGCTGCTGTCTGTGAAGCGCAGGGAAAGGGCAGATTCTGCATCGGGAACAGGTAAGAGATGCTGCTGTCTGTGAAGCGCAGGGAAAGGGCAGATTCTGCATCCAGAACAGGTAAGAGATGCTGCTGTCTGTGAAGCGCAGGGAAAGGGTAGATTCTGCATCCGGAACAAGTAAGAGATGCTGCTGTCTGTGAAGCGCAGGGAAAGGGTAGATTCTGCATCCGGAACAAGTAAGAGATGCTGCTGTCTGTGAAGCGCAGTGAAAGGGAAGATTCTGTATCCGGAACAGGTAAGAGATGCTGCTGTCTGCGAAGCGCAGGGAAAGGGCAGATTCTGTATCCGGAAAAAAGGTAAGAGATGCTGCTGTCTTTATAGAGCAGTGAAAGGGAAGATTCTGTATCCAGAAGAGGTAAGAGATGCTGCTGTCTGTGAAGCGCAGGGAAAGGGCAGATTCTGCATCCAGAACAGGAAAGAGATGCTGCTGTCTGTGAAGCGCAGGGAAAGGGCAGATTCTGCATCCAGAACAGGTAAGAGATGCTGCTGTCTGTGAAGCGCAGGGAAAGGGTAGATTATGCATCCGGAACAAGTAAGAGATGCTGCTGTCTGTGAAGCGCAGTGAAAGGGAAGATTCTGTATCCGGAACAGCTAAGAGATGCTGCTGTCTGTGAAGCGCAGGGAAAGGGCAGATTCTGTATCCGGAACAGGTAAGAGATACTGCTGTCTGTGAAGTGCATGGAAAGGGCAGATTCTGTATCCGGAACAGGTAAGAGATGCTGCTGTCTGTGAAGCACAGGGAAAGGGCAGATTTCGTATCCAGAACAGGTAAGAGATGCTGCTGTCTGTGAAGCGCAGGGAAAGGGCAGATTCTGTATCCGGAACAGGTAAGAGATACTGCTGTCTGTGAAGTGCAGGGAAAGGGCAGATTCTGTATCCAGAACAGGTAAGAGATGCTGCTGTCTGTGAAGCACAGGGAAAGGGCAGATTTCGTATCCGGAAGAGGTAAGAGATGCTGCTGTCTGTGAAGCACAGGGAAAGGGCAGATTCATTATCCGGAAGAGGTAAGAGATGCTGCTGTCTGTGAAGCGCAGGGAAAGGGCATATTCTGTATCCAGAAGAGGTAAGAGATGCTGCAGTCTGTGAAGCGCAGGGAAAGGACAGATTCTGTATCCAGAAAAGGTAACAGATGTGGATTTCTGTGAAGAGCAGCGAAAGGGCAGATTCTGCATCCGGAAGAGGTATGAGATGCTGCTGTCTGTGAAGCGCAGGGAAAGGGCAGATTCTGCATCGGGAACAGGTAAGAGATGCTGCTGTCTGTGAAGCGCAGGGAAAGGGCAGATTCTGCATCCAGAACAGGTAAGAGATGCTGCTGTCTGTGAAGCGCAGGGAAAGGGTAGATTCTGCATCCGGAACAAGTAAGAGATGCTGCTGTCTGTGAAGCGCAGGGAAAGGGTAGATTCTGCATCCGGAACAAGTAAGAGATGCTGCTGTCTGTGAAGCGCAGTGAAAGGGAAGATTCTGTATCCGGAACAGGTAAGAGATGCTGCTGTCTGTGAAGCGCAGGGAAAGGGCAGATTCTGTATCCGGAACAGGTAAGAGATGCTGCTGTCTGCGAAGCACAGGGAAAGGGCAGATTCTGTATCCGGAACAGGTAAGAGATGCTGCTGTCTTTATAGAGCAGTGAAAGGGAAGATTCTGTATCCAGAACAGGTAAGAGATGCTGCTGTCTGTGAAGCGCAGGGAAAGGGCAGATTCTGCATCCAGAACAGGAAAGAGATGCTGCTGTCTGTGAAGCGCAGGGAAAGGGCAGATTCTGCATCCAGAACAGGTAAGAGAAGCTGCTGTCTGTGAAGCGCAGGGAAAGGGTAGATTATGCATCCGGAACAAGTAAGAGATGCTGCTGTCTGTGAAGCGCAGTGAAAGGGAAGATTCTGTATCCGGAACAGCTAAGAGATGCTGCTGTCTGTGAAGCGCATGAAAAGGGCAGATTCTGTATCCAGAACAGGTAAGAGATGCTGCTGTCTGTGAAGCGCAGGGAAAGGGCAGATTCTGTATCCGGAACAGGTAAGAGATACTGCTGTCTGTGAAGCGCAGGGAAAGGGCAGATTCTGTATCCGGAACAGGTAAGAGATGCTGCTGTCTGTGAAGCACAGGGAAAGGGCAGATTCTGTATCCGGAAGAGGTAAGAGATGCTGCTGTCTGTGAAGCACAGGGAAAGGGCAGATTCTGTATCCGGAAGAGGTAAGAGATGCTGCTGTCTGTGAAGCGCAGGGAAAGGGCAGATTCTGTATCCAGAAGAGGTAAGAGATGCTGTAGTCTGTGAAGCGCAGGGAAAGGACAGATTCTGTATCCAGAAAAGGTAACAGATGTGGATTTCTGTGAAGAGCAGCGAAAGGGCAGATTCTGTATCTGGAAGAGGTATGAGATGCTGCCGTCTGTGTGTCACGCCCCTTCGGAGACGCTGGGCTTTGTGGCATCGATGGACCATAGGACGGCGGGTGTCAGCCATTTCTACTACCAAGATGGCCGCCGTAACTGGAGTTGCGGGTCTAGCCTCAGCACACCTTGATTTCCCGGAAGTACTGCCTCCCTACCCGAGTGTGGGTATATCAGTCCCGGAGATCAGCACGGAGTTGCGTTGCTACTCCTCATTAACAACGCTACGTAAGTTCGTTCCTAGGTCTTAGAATCTGACTTGCGAAATACTGTCTTCAGCATTCTAAGCTTCCTGTTTTCAATTCTAGTATCTCTCCAACTACCTCTTTGTCTTCCGATTTCACGGACTCCCCCTCCTCATCAACCAAGTTTGCCTTCCGGTCTCATTCCGGACCGTGGTAAGCTTCATCCAAATTCCGTATATCCAATAACCTCCAATCCCGTTTTTTCTAACACTCACAACTTACTATTTTCCTCTCCTTCGTATAGTTACAGGCACATCACACAACGGCATTTCGAACACACTGGCAAGACTCTGCACCATCAAAACAGATCTTAGCTCCGCCTCTATTGCCTCTCAGAGGTTTTCTGAAGATTCTGACTACCACCTTCTTCCCCCCGTTGTTCCGGTTTAAGGGTAATCCACATTCCTCTTTACCTTACATTCTATACCTCAGTTTCACTCTGATACTTACCAGTCTCTTTCTTCTTCTCAAAGACGAACGCCCTCCTGACTTCGCCGGAATCCCCGACTGCAACAGAGGACAACACACCGCTACCTTCGGTACAGGGTTTTCTTCCCCAGAGGGTTTCCCTGGGACTTCTTCTTCTACCTGGTTTATCCGGGAGGGGGAAGAGGTACTTGGGAGGCTTTCATTATCTTCTCTCCATTTGGAACAAGAAGAGCTTTCCACTACCGAAAGGGGGTCTGTCAGAGGAAGAGGTAACGGTGAGTCCTTGGGATAACCTGCCAATTGTTTGATTGGATAATGCATATAATTTGTCTCAATTATTGATATTTGACAGTTAGCAACGCCCAAAAAAGATAAATAATATCTGTGCAGGTTGTCTCAGGGATTCAGGGTTACTAAGAAAATGGACGCCTCACAACAACAGCAATTAGTCACTGCAGTACAGGCTCTGACAGCTGAAGTGCAGTCTTTAAAACAAGAGAATGCTTACCTCCGACAACAGGCAGGTAGAGTCCCTAGCTGGTCCGAAGTGCCTCCTGGCCCTATCCCAGGAGGTTTATACGATGGTAATCCTCATAAACTCAAGGCTTTTATCGAGGCTTGTACCGTTCAGTTCTCTTTCAAGACAGCCTTTTTTCAAAGCGACCGTGATAAGGTAGGACACATGATTGCAAACTTGACAGGTCCCGCTTTAGCATGGGCCACGCCTCTTGTTACTACCAATAATGTCTTATTAGATTCTTACCCTGCCTTTTTGAATAGTCTTCGAGCCATGTTCAGCCGTCAGGAAATCACGATTTCAGCCCAAGAGCAGTTATTAGATTTCAAACAAGGATCTCAAGATCTATTGTCTTATATCACCAATTTCAAGCAGTTAGCAGCTGGTACGTCATGGGCGGACGATGCTCTAATCACAATATTCCGCAGAGGATTAAACGAAGAGCTAAAAGATGAGATCTCCCGACTACCCAGACCTCCAAATTTGGCAGAGATGATCACCATAGTTATGCAGATAGATTACCGACTGCAAGAAAGAGTGAAGGAACGTCGTCGTGGCCGCTCCGTGAGACCACCTATGACATACCCTCCTAGTTTAGGAAGATCACAAACAGAAGAACCTATGCAGATAGGGACTACCAGAGGTCGCCTTACTCCAGAGGAGCGTCATAAACGTCGAGTCAAGGGCCTGTGTATGTATTGTGGTTCCAAAGAACACGCAATTCAAGATTGTCCTCTGATCCCAGCCAAAAGACAGGGAAACGCCATCTCCCAACCGCCAGGGGAACCGCGGCTAGGGAGTCAGTAAACGGTTCCTCATCTTATATGATACCATCCCAAGTTACGGAGATTCCCGATCTTACTATGTTGGCCTTACATGTCCAGATCAAATGGGGAGATACAGACCCCATTCCGGTCACGGCCTTAATAGATTGTGGGGCCGCAGGGAACTTTGTTGATACCCTCTGGAAGACCACTCACAATATACCATGTTCAGTTAAGACCTTGGCAATCCCAGTTGAGTCCGTGGATGGTAGTCCGTTAACATCAGGTCCCATAAAGGAACAAACTATACCTTTGCGGATGAATATCTCCTCCCATCAAGAATCCATTATCTTTGATGTAATCCGTACAGCCCACTATCCAGTTATTCTAGGACTACCCTGGCTTCGTGCTCATAATCCATATATCAATTGGAAGGCGGGCACTGTTTTTCTGGGATCTGAACATTGTTTGACGCACTGTCTTTCGGACGGAGCAGTTGGGTTTCGTCCCACTATCTCCATGTCGGAAAATCCGGGTTCCATCTCTGTATTGAACCATATCCAGGAATTGCCCTTTGAATACAGACAGTATCAGAGAGTGTTCTCCGAATCTCAATATGCTGAACTACCCCCACATCGGAGAGATGACTGTGCCCTGGAACTGGTTCCAGATGCACCGATTCCTTTCGGTCGCATGTATGTCCTATCAGGACGGGAACGGGAGGTTCTTAAAGAATATCTTCAAAAGAATCTTTGCAATGGACTTATTCAAGAATCCACCTCACCAGCTGGGGCTTCTTTGTTCTTCATCCCGAAGAAAGACTCTACGGAACTCAGACCGTGTATAGATTACCGAGGCTTAAATAAGATCACCAACCCGGATCGCTATCCTATGCCTCTCATCCCAGACATACTAGAAGCCGTTAAAGGAGCTACCATCTTTACAAAACTGGACCTCCGCGGGGCTTATCATCTCATTCGTATACGAGCTGGCGATGAATGGAAGACAGCTTTCCGTACTCCTTTGGGACACTATGAATATAAAGTAATGCCTTTCGGCCTATCCAACGCCCCAGCAGTCTTCCAACGCTTTATGGACCACCTCTTTTCAGACATTCTTCTTCACACAGTTATTGTGTATTTAGATGATATTCTGGTATTTTCTTCATCACCATCAGAACACTGTCAGCACGTGAAAGAGGTATTACGGAGACTATTAAACAACCACCTTTATTGCAAACTAGAGAAATGTGAGTTTCACAGAAACCAGGTTGCCTACCTAGGGTACATAATCTCTGCAAATGGGGTATCCATGGACCCTAAAAAAGTTTCAGCTATTACAGATTGGCCTATACCATCCTGCATTAAGGATCTGCAGAGATTTCTGGGATTTTCCAATTTCTACAGACGTTTCATCCCACACTATTCGCAAGAGATACTTCCGCTGACGACACTTCTTAAGAAGAATGTAAAATTCCTTTGGTCCGGGGAGGCACAAATTGCCTTTGCAAACCTGAAGAAACATTTTCTCACAGGACCCATACTGATTACTCCAGATCAAACCAAGAAGTTCATTGTGGAATCGGATGCGTCTCATCAGGCCCTTGGGGCCGTTCTGCTTCAAGAAAATGATCAAGGAATAGAATGTCCTATAGCCTATCTTTCTAAGACACTGTCTCCCTCTGAAATAAATTATTCAGTGCTAGAAAAAGAACTGTTAGCTATAAAAAAAAGGCATTCGAAGAGTGGAGACATCTTCTCCTGGGGGCAAGACACCCAGTTGAGGTCAGGACTGATCACAGTAATTTACGCGTCCTACAGTATGCTCAGACCCGAAATAGCAGGCAGGCACGTTGGGCACACTTCTTTTCACCGTATGAGATTGTTTTCACCTTCATTCCTGGGAGAGTCAATCTCAAGGCTGATGCATTGTCCAGAAAGGATTATACCTCTTCTACGCCTTTTCGTTCGGAACCTCTGTTTCCCAGAGCCACATTCGTGCAGGTAGTTACCACGTTTTTACAGAACGTGGCTTACTCCACTTTGCAATTTATCCAGTTGAATCCACAGTTTCTGGCGACCTGGAAACTCAACATGGTCCAAGGATGTGCTTATAAGGACAAGAAGCTCTTCCTCCCTTCGAGTGAACTACAAAAAACAGTTCTAAATCTTTGTCACGACTCATATCTAGCGGGTCACAGAGGTGTGGCTAATACTAAAGAGTTGATCCAACGTAACTTCTGGTGGCCGGAAATGACTCGAGACATCATAGACTACGTGTCCGCTTGTGTCATCTGTTTGCAGTCAAAATGCCCTCGAAACGCCCCTTCGGGACTCCTCTCAGTAATGCCAATCCCTGACCGTCCTTGGCAAATGATTTCCACAGATTTCATAGTCGATTTGCCACCATCAGACGGTTGTACAGTAATCATTGTCACAATCGATTACTTCACAAAATTGGCACATTTCGTTCCACTTCCGCGGATTCCCACCGCAGCTCAGATGGCAAGAGTTTTTCTTTCACGGATTTTTTCCCCTTCACGGATTACCTGAGACCATTGTTTCTGATCGGGGTTCACAATATACATCTCGGTATTGGCAGCAAGTCTGCAAGAGTTTGCATATCTCCTGGGCATTGAGTTCAGGTTTCCATCCGCAGACAAATGGTCAGACGGAACGCCTAAATCAGACCCTTGAGGGATATTTGCGTTATTACATCTCCTCCTCACAAGATAACTGGTGTTCCTTGTTGCCTTTGGCTGAATTCGCTTATAATAACTCTCGACATTCAGCCTTGGGGTTCAGCCCTTTTTTTTGCTCCTACGGATACCATCCTCAGTGTTTTCCCAGCGGTCCGGTCTCCACTTCAAAATTTCCTGATGTGGATCTTCTCATTGATGCCATCCAGATGGGACATCGAACAGCCAAGACCTCTCTTCGGGAGGCCCAGATCCGGGTCAAACGCTCTGCTGACAGACATCGCACTCCAACTCCGCGGTTGGTACCAGGAGACTTGGTTTGGTTGGCATCTCGATTTCTACCTCGTCATCTGGTACCGTCCAAATTGTCCCCGAAATATTTCGGCCCTTTTCACGTTTTGAAGCGTATAGGGTCGTCAGCTTTCAAGCTCAAACTCCCTTCATCCTGGTCCAGGATTCATCCTGTTTTTCATGTCTCGCAGTTGAAGAAAGACGTGGCGGATCGTTTCTCCCGTGCACGGAAAGGAGTACCCCCTCCTGTCATCACCCCGACAGGTCCCGAGTATGAAGTGGCGGGTATTTGTGATTCACGCCTTTTCCGGGGTCGTCTACAGTTCTTGATTGACTGGAAGGGTTATTCTCCGGCAGAACGCTCTTGGGAACCGGCATCGGCTGTTCATGCTCCTACTTTGGTCCGCCGATTCTTTTTGTCCCATCCGTCCAAACCGGGAGGCCCGGGACCTTTGAGGGGGCATACTGTCACGCCCCTTCGGAGACGCTGGGCTTTGTGGCATCGATGGACCATAGGACGGCGGGTGTCAGCCATTTCTACTACCAAGATGGCCGCCGTAACTGGAGTTGCGGGTCTAGCCTCAGCACACCTTGATTTCCCGGAAGTACTGCCTCCCTACCCGAGTGTGGGTATATCAGTCCCGGAGATCAGCACGGAGTTGCGTTGCTACTCCTCATGAACAACGCTACGTAAGTTCGTTCCTAGGTCTTAGAATCTGACTTGCGAAATACTGTCTTCAGCATTCTAAGCTTCCTGTTTTCAATTCTAGTGTCTCTCCAACTACCTCTTTGTCTTCCGATTTCACGGACTCCCCCTCCTCATCAACCAAGTTTGCCTTCCGGTCTCATTCCGGACCGTGGTAAGCTTCATCCAAATTCCGTATATCCAATAACCTCCCATCCCGTTTTTTCTAACGCTCACAACTTACTATTTTCCTCTCCTTCGTATAGTTACAGGCACATCACACAACGGCATTTCGAACACACTGGCAAGACTCTGCACCATCAAAACAGATCTTAGCTCTGCCTCTATTGCCTCTCAGAGGTTTTCTGAAGATTCTGACTACCACCTTCTTCCCCCCATTGTTCCGGTTTAAGGGTAATCCACATTCCTCTTTACCTTACATTCTATACCTCAGTTTCACTCTGATACTTACCAGTCTCTTTCTTCTTCTCAAAGACGAACGCCCTCCTGACTTCGCCGGAATCCCCGACTGCAACAGAGGACAACACACCGCTACCTTCGGTACAGGGTTTTCTTCCCCAGAGGGTTTCCCTGGGACTTCTTCTTCTACCTGGTTTATCCGGGAGGGGGAAGAGGTACTTGGGAGGGTTTCATTATCTTCTCTCCATTTGGAACAAGAAGAGCTTTCCACTACCGAAAGGGGGTCTGTCAGAGGAAGAGGTAACGGTGAGTCCTTGGGATAACCTGCCAATTGTTTGATTGGATAATGCATATAAATTGTCTCAATTATTGATATTTGACACTGTGAAGCGCAGGGAAAGGGCAGATTCTGCATCGGGAACAGGTAAGAGATGCTGCTGTCTGTGAAGCGCAGGGAAAGGGCAGATTCTGTATCCGGAACAGGTAAGAGATGCTGCTGTCTGTGAAGAGCGGGGAAAGGGTAGATTCTGCATCCGGAACAGTTAAGAGATGCTGCTGTCTGTGAAGCGCAGGGAAAGGGTAGATTCTGCATCCGAACAGGTAAGAGATGCTGCTGTCTGTGAAGCGCAGGCAAAGGACAGATTCTGTATCCAGAAGAGGTAAGAGATGCTGCTTTCTGTGAAGAGCAGTGAAAGGGCAGATTCTGTATCCGGAACAGGTAAGAGATGCTGCTGTCTATGAAGAGCAGTGAAAGGGCAGATTCTGCATCCGGAACAGGTAAGAGATGCTGCTGTCTGTGAAGCGCAGGGAAAGGGCAGATTCTGTATCCGGAACAGGTAAGAGATGCTGCTGTCTGTGAAGCGCAGGGAAAGGGCAGATTCTGCATCCGGAACAGTTAAGAGATGGTGCTGTCTGTGAAGCGCAGGAAAAGGGCAGATTCTGTATCCGGAAGAGGTAAGAGATGATGCAGATTTCTGTGAAGAGCAGGGAAAGGCCAGATTCTGCATCCGGAAGAGGTAAGAGATGCTGCTGTCTGTGAAACGCAGTGAAAGGGCAGATTCTGTATCCGGAACAGGAAAGAGATGCTGCTGTCTGTGAAGCGCAGGGAAAGGGCAGATTCTGTATCCGGAACAGGTAAGAGATGCTGCTGTCTGTGAAGTGCAGGGAAAGGGCAGATTCTGCATCCAGAACAGGTAAGAGATGCTGCTGTCTGTGAAGAGCAGGGAAAGGGCAGATTCTGCATCCGGAAGAGGTAAGAGATGCTGCTGTCTGTATAGAGCAGTGAAAGGGCAGATTCTGTATCCGGAACAGGTAAGAGATGCTGCTGTTTGTGAAGCACAGGGAAAGGGCAGATTCTGTATCTGGAACAGGTAAGAGATGCTGCTGTCTGTAAAGCGCAGGGAAAGGGCAGATTCTGTATAAGGAACAGGTAAGAGATGTTGCTGTCAGTGAAGTGCAGGGAAAGGGCAGATTCTGTATCTATCGGGGACAGGTAAGAGATGCTGCTGTCAGTGATGCACAGGGAAAGTGCAGATTTTGTATCCGGAAGAGGTAAGAGATGCTGCTGTCAGTGAAGAGCAGGGAAAGGGCAGATTCTGTATCCGGATGACGTTAGAGATGCTGCTATCTGTGAAGCGCAGGAGAAGGGCAGATTCTTTATCCGGAAGAGGTAAGAGATGCTGCTATCTGTGAAGCGCAGGGAAAGGGCAGATTCTGTATCCCGAAGAGGTAAGAGATGCTGCTGTCTGTGAAGCGCAGGGAAAGGGCAGATTTTTTATCCGGAAGAGTTAAGAGATGCTGCTGTCTGTGAAGAACAGGGAAAGGGCAGATTCTGTATCCGGAAGAGGTAAGAGATGCTGCTGTCTGTGAAGCGCAGGGAAAGGGCAGATTCTGTATCCAGAAGAGGTAAGAGATGATGCAGATTTCTGTGAAGAGCAGGGAAAGGGCAGATTATGCATCCGGAACAGGTAAGAGATGCTGCTGTCTGTATAGAGCAGTGAAAGGGCAGATTCTGTATCCGGAAGTGGTAAGAGATGCTGCTGTCTGTGAAGCGCAGGGAAAGGGTAGATTCTGCATCCGGAACAAGTAAGAGATGCTGCTGTCTGCGAAGCGCAGGGAAAGGGCAGATTATGCATCCAGAACAGGTAAGAGATGCTGCTGTCTGCGAAGCGCAGGGAAAGGGCAGATTCTGTATCCGGAACAGGTAAGAGATAATGCTGTCTTTATAGAGCAGTGAAAGGGAAGATTCTGTATCCGGAACAGGTAAGAGATGCTGCTGTCTGCGAAGCGCAGGGAAAGGGCAGATTCTGCATCCAGAACAGGAAAGAGATGCTGCTGTCTGTGAAGCGCAGGGAAAGGGCAGATTCTGCATCCGGAAGAGGTAAGAGATGCTGCTGTCTGTATAGAGCAGTGAAAGGGCAGATTCTGTATCCGGAAGTGGTAAGAGATGCTGCTGTCTGTGAAGCGCAGGGAAAGGGTAGATTCTGCATCTGGAACTAGTAAGAGATGCTGCTGTCTGTGAAGCGCAGTGAAAGGGAAGATTCTGCATCTGGAACTAGTAAGAGATGCTGCTGTCTGTGAAGCGCAGGGAAAGGGTAGATTCTGCATCTGGAACTAGTAAGAGATGCTGCTGTCTGTGAAGCGCAGGGAAAGGGTAGATTCTGCATCTGGAACTAGTAAGAGATGCTGCTGTCTGTGAAGCGCAGTGAAAGGGAAGATTCTGTATCCGGAACAGGTAAGAGAGTCTGCTGTCTGTGAAGCGCAGGGAAAGGGCAGATTCTGTATCCAGAACAGGTAAGAGATGCTGCTGTCTGTGAAGCACAGGGAAAGGGCAGATTCTGTATCCGGAAGAGGTAAGAGATGCTGCTGTCTGTGAAGCGCAGGGAAAGGGCAGATTCTGTATCCAGAAGAGGTAAGAGATGCTGCAGTCTGTGAAGCGCAGGGAAAGGACAGATTCTGTATCCGGAAAAGGTAACAGATGTGGATTTATGTGAAGAGCAGCGAGAGGGCAGATTCTGCATCCGGAAGAGGTATGAGATGCTGCTGTCTGTGAAGCGCAGGGAAAGGGCAGATTCTGCATCGGGAACAGGTAAGAGATGCTGCTGTCTGTGAAGGGCAGGGAAAGGGTAGATTCTGCATCCGAACAGGTAAGAGATGCTGCTGTCTGTGAAGCGCAGGCAAAGGACAGATTCTGTATCCAGAAGAGGTAAGAGATGCTGCTTTCTGTGAAGAGCAGTGAAAGGGCAGATTCTGTATCCGGAACAGGTAAGAGATGCTGCTGTCTATGAAGAGCAGTGAAAGGGCAGATTCTGCATCCGGAACAGTTAAGAGATGCTGCTGTCTGTGAAGCGCAGGGAAAGGGCAGATTCTGTATCCGGAACAGGTAAGAGATGCTGCTGTCTGTGAAGCGCAGGGAAAGGGCAGATTCTGCATCCGGAACAGTTAAGAGATGGTGCTGTCTGTGAAGCGCAGGAAAAGGGCAGATTCTGTATCCGGAAGAGGTAAGAGATGATGCAGATTTCTGTGAAGAGCAGGGAAAGGCCAGATTCTGCATCCGGAAGAGGTAAGAGATGCTGCTGTCTGTGAAACGCAGTGAAAGGGCAGATTCTGTATCCGGAACAGGAAAGAGATGCTGCTGTCTGTGAAGCGCAGGGAAAGGGCAGATTCTGTATCCGGAACAGGTAAGAGATGCTGCTGTCTGTGAAGTGCAGGGAAAGGGCAGATTCTGCATCCAGAACAGGTAAGAGATGCTGCTGTCTGTGAAGAGCAGGGAAAGGGCAGATTCTGCATCCGGAAGAGGTAAGAGATGCTGCTGTCTGTATAGAGCAGTGAAAGGGCAGATTCTGTATCCGGAACAGGTAAGAGATGCTGCTGTTTGTGAAGCACAGGGAAAGGGCAGATTCTGTATCTGGAACAGGTAAGAGATGCTGCTGTCTGTAAAGCGCAGGGAAAGGGCAGATTCTGTATAAGGAACAGGTAAGAGATGTTGCTGTCAGTGAAGTGCAGGGAAAGGGCAGATTCTGTATCTATCGGGGACAGGTAAGAGATGCTGCTGTCAGTGATGCACAGGGAAAGTGCAGATTTTGTATCCGGAAGAGGTAAGAGATGCTGCTGTCAGTGAAGAGCAGGGAAAGGGCAGATTCTGTATCCGGATGACGTTAGAGATGCTGCTATCTGTGAAGCGCAGGAGAAGGGCAGATTCTTTATCCGGAAGAGGTAAGAGATGCTGCTATCTGTGAAGCGCAGGGAAAGGGCAGATTCTGTATCCCGAAGAGGTAAGAGATGCTGCTGTCTGTGAAGCGCAGGGAAAGGGCAGATTTTTTATCCGGAAGAGTTAAGAGATGCTGCTGTCTGTGAAGAACAGGGAAAGGGCAGATTCTGTATCCGGAAGAGGTAAGAGATGCTGCTGTCTGTGAAGCGCAGGGAAAGGGCAGATTCTGTATCCAGAAGAGGTAAGAGATGATGCAGATTTCTGTGAAGAGCAGGGAAAGGGCAGATTATGCATCCGGAACAGGTAAGAGATGCTGCTGTCTGTATAGAGCAGTGAAAGGGCAGATTCTGTATCCGGAAGTGGTAAGAGATGCTGCTGTCTGTGAAGCGCAGGGAAAGGGTAGATTCTGCATCCGGAACAAGTAAGAGATGCTGCTGTCTGCGAAGCGCAGGGAAAGGGCAGATTATGCATCCAGAACAGGTAAGAGATGCTGCTGTCTGCGAAGCGCAGGGAAAGGGCAGATTCTGTATCCGGAACAGGTAAGAGATAATGCTGTCTTTATAGAGCAGTGAAAGGGAAGATTCTGTATCCGGAACAGGTAAGAGATGCTGCTGTCTGCGAAGCGCAGGGAAAGGGCAGATTCTGCATCCAGAACAGGAAAGAGATGCTGCTGTCTGTGAAGCGCAGGGAAAGGGCAGATTCTGCATCCGGAAGAGGTAAGAGATGCTGCTGTCTGTATAGAGCAGTGAAAGGGCAGATTCTGTATCCGGAAGTGGTAAGAGATGCTGCTGTCTGTGAAGCGCAGGGAAAGGGTAGATTCTGCATCTGGAACTAGTAAGAGATGCTGCTGTCTGTGAAGCGCAGTGAAAGGGAAGATTCTGTATCCGGAACAGGTAAGAGAGTCTGCTGTCTGTGAAGCGCAGGGAAAGGGCAGATTCTGTATCCAGAACAGGTAAGAGATGCTGCTGTCTGTGAAGCACAGGGAAAGGGCAGATTCTGTATCCGGAAGAGGTAAGAGATGCTGCTGTCTGTGAAGCGCAGGGAAAGGGCAGATTCTGTATCCAGAAGAGGTAAGAGATGCTGCAGTCTGTGAAGCGCAGGGAAAGGACAGATTCTGTATCCGGAAAAGGTAACAGATGTGGATTTATGTGAAGAGCAGCGAGAGGGCAGATTCTGCATCCGGAAGAGGTATGAGATGCTGCTGTCTGTGAAGCGCAGGGAAAGGGCAGATTCTGCATCGGGAACAGGTAAGAGATGCTGCTGTCTGTGAAGGGCAGGGAAAGGGTAGATTCTGCATCCGAACAGGTAAGAGATGCTGCTGTCTGTGAAGCGCAGGCAAAGGACAGATTCTGTATCCAGAAGAGGTAAGAGATGCTGCTTTCTGTGAAGAGCAGTGAAAGGGCAGATTCTGTATCCGGAACAGGTAAGAGATGCTGCTGTCTATGAAGAGCAGTGAAAGGGCAGATTCTGCATCCGGAACAGGTAAGAGATGCTGCTGTCTGTGAAGCGCAGGGAAAGGGCAGATTCTGTATCCGGAACAGGTAAGAGATGCTGCTGTCTGTGAAGCGCAGAGAAAGGGCAGATTCTGCATCCGGAACAGTTAAGAGATGCTGCTGTCTGTGAAGCGCAGGAAAAGGGCAGATTCTGTATCCGGAAGAGGTAAGAGATGATGCGGATTTCTGTGAAGAGCAGGGAAAGGCCAGATTCTGCATCCGGAAGAGGTAAGAGATGCTGCTGTCTGTGAAACGCAGTGAAAGGGCAGATTCTGTATCCGGAACAGGAAAGAGATGCTGCTGTCTGTGAAGCGCAGGGAAAGGGCAGATTCTGTATCCGGAACAGGTAAGAGATGCTGCTGTCTGTGAAGTGCAGCGAAAGGGCAGATTCTGCATCCAGAACAGGTAAGAGATGCTGCTGTCTGTGAAGAGCAGGGAAAGGGCAGATTCTGCATCCGGAAGAGGTAAGAGATGCTGCTGTCTGTATAGAGCAGTGAAAGGGCAGATTCTGTATCCGGAACAGGTAAGAGATGCTGCTGTTTGTGAAGCACAGGGAAAGGGCAGATTCTGTATCTGGAACAGGTAAGAGATGCTGCTGTCTGTAAAGCGCAGGGAAAGGGCAGATTCTGTATAAGGAACAGGTAAGAGATGCTGCTGTCAGTGAAGAGCAGGGAAAGGGCAGATTCTGTATCTATCGGGGACAGGTAAGAGATGCTGCTGTCTGTGAAGCGCAGGGAAAGAGCAAATTCTGTATCCAGAACAGGTAAGAGATGCTGCTGTCTGTGAAGCGCAGGGAAAGGGCAGATTCTGTATCCGGAACAGGTAAGAGATACTGCTGTCTGTGAAGTGCAGGGAAAGGGCAGATTCTGCATCCGGAACAGGTAAGAGATGTTGCTGTCTGTGAAGCGCAGGCAAAGGGCAGATTCTGTATCCAGAACAGGTAAGAGATGCTGCTGTCTGTGAAGCGCTGGGAAAGGGCAGATTCTGTATCCGGAACAGGTAAGAGATACTGCTGTCTGTGAAGTGCAGGGAAAGGGCAGATTCTGCATCCGGAACAGGTAAGAGATGTTGCTGTCTGTGAAGAGCAGGAAAAGGGCAGATTCTGTATCCGGAAGAGGTAAGAGATGCTGCTGTCTGTGAAGAGCAGTGAAAGGGCAGATTCTGTATCCGGAACAGGTAAGAGATGCTGCTGTCTATGAAGAGCAGTGAAAGGGAAGATTCTGCATCCGGAACAGGTAAGAGATGTTGCTGTCTGTGAAGCGCAGGGAAAGGGCAGATTCTGTATCCGGAAAAAGTAAGAGATGCTGCTGTCCATGAAGAGCAGTGAAAGGGAAGATTCTGCAGGTAAGAGATGCTGCTGTCTGTGAAGTGCAGGGAAAGGGCAGATTCTGCATCCGGAACAGGTAAGAGATGCTTCTGTCTGTGAAGAGCAGGAAAAGGGCAGATTCTGTATCCGGAAGAGGTAAGAGATGCTGCTGTCTGTATAGAGCAGTGAAAGGGCAGATTCTGTATCCGGAAGTGGTAAGAGATGCTGCTGTCAGTGAAGAGCAGGGAAAGGACAGATTCTGTATCCGGATGAGGTAAGAGATGCTGCTGTCTGTGAAGCGCAGGGAAAGGCCAGATTCTGTATCCGGAAGAGGTAAGAGATGCTGCTGTCAGTGAAGAGCAGGGAAAGGGCAGATTCTCTATCCGGATGAGGTAAGAGATGCTGCTGTCTGTGAAGCGCAGGGAAAGGCCAGATTCTGTATCTGGAAGAGGTAAGAGATGCTGCTGTCGGTGAAACGCAGTGAAAGGGCAAATTCTGTATCCGGAACAGGAAAGAGATGCTGCTGTCTGTGAAGCGCAGGGAAAGGGCAGATTCTGTATGCGGAAGAGGTAAGAGATGATGCAGATTTCTGTGAAGAGCAGGGAAAGGGCAGATTCTGTATGCGGAAGAGGTAAGAGATGATGCAGATTTCTGTGAAGAGCAGGGAAAGGGCAGATTCTGCATCCGGAAGAGGTAAGAGATGCTGCTGTCGGTGAAGCGCAGGGAAAGGGTAGATTCTGCATCTGGAACAAGTAAGAGATGCTGCTGTCTGCGAAGCGCAGGGAAAGGGCAGATTATGCATCCAGAACAGGTAAGAGATGCTGCTGTCTGCGAAGCGCAGGGAAAGGGCAGATTCTGTATCCGGAACAGGTAAGAGATGCTGCTGTCTTTATAGAGCAGTGAAAGGGAAGATTCTGTATCCGGAACAGGTAAGAGATGCTGCTGTCTGTGAAGCGCAGGGAAAGGGCAGATTCTGCATCCAGAACAGGAAAGAGATGCTGCTGTCTGTGAAGCGCAGGGAAAGGGCAGATTCTGCATCCAGAACAGGTAAGAGATGCTGCTGTCTGTGAAGAGCAGGGAAAGGGCAGATTCTGCATCCGGAAGAGGTAAGAGATGCTGCTTTCTGTATAGAGCAGTGAAAGGGCAGATTCTGTATCCGGAACAGGAAAGAGATGTTGCTGTCTGTGAAGCGCAGGGAAAGGGCAGATTCTGTATCCGGAACAGGTAAGAGATGCTGCTGTCTTTATAGAGCAGTGAAAGGGAAGATTCTGTATCCGGAACAGGTAAGAGATGCTGCTGTCTGTGAAGCGCAGGGAAAGGGCAGATTCTGCATCCAGAACAGGAAAGAGATGCTGCTGTCTGTGAAGCGCAGGGAAAGGGCAGATTCTGCATCCAGAACAGGTAAGAGATGCTGCTGTCTGTGAAGAGCAGGGAAAGGGCAGATTCTGCATCCGGAAGAGATAAGAGATGCTGCTGTCTGTATAGAGCAGTGATAGGGCAGATTCTGTATCCGGAACAGGAAAGAGATGCTGCTGTCTGTGAAGCGCAGGGAAAGGGCAGATTCTGCATCCAGAACAGGTAAGAGATGCTGCTGTCTGTGAAGCGCAGGGAAAGGGTAGATTCTGCATCCAGAACAGGAAAGAGATGCTGCTGTCTGTGAAGCGCAGGGAAAGGGCAGATTCTGCATCCAGAACAGGTAAGAGATGCTGCTGTCTGTGAAGCGCAGGGAAAGGGTAGATTCTGCATCCGGAACAAGAGATGCTGCTGTCTGTGAAGCGCAGTGAAAGGGAAGATTCTGTATCCGGAACAGGTAAGAGATGCTGCTGTCTGTGAAGCGCAGGGAAAGGGCAGACTCTGTATCCGGAACAGGTAAGAGATGCTGCTGTCTGCGAAGCGCAGGGAAAGGGCAGATTCTGTATCCGGAAAAAAGGTAAGAGATGCTGCTGTCTTTATAGAGCAGTGAAAGGGAAGATTCTGTATCCAGAACAGGTAAGAGATGCTGCTGTCTGTGAAGCGCAGGGAAAGGGCAGATTCTGCATCCAGAACAGGAAAGAGATGCTGTTGTCTGTGAAGCGCAGGGAAAGGGCAGATTCTGCATCCAGAACAGGTAAGAGATGCTGCTGTCTGTGAAGCGCAGGGAAAGGGTAGATTATGCATCCGGAACAAGTAAGAGATGCTGCTGTCTGTGAAGCGCAGTGAAAGGGAAGATTCTGTATCCGGAACAGCTAAGAGATGCTGCTGTCTGTGAAGCGCAGGGAAAGGGCAGATTCTGTATCCGGAACAGGTAAGAGATGCTGCTGTCTGTGAAGCACAGGGAAAGGGCAGATTTCGTATCCGGAACAGGTAAGAGATGCTGCTGTCTGTGAAGCGCAGGGAAAGGGCAGATTCTGTATCCGGAACAGGTAAGAGATACTGCTGTCTGTGAAGTGCAGGGAAAGGGCAGATTCTGTATCCGGAACAGGTAAGAGATGCTGCTGTCTGTGAAGCACAGGGAAAGGGCAGATTTCGTATCCGGAAGAGGTAAGAGATGCTGCTGTCTGTGAAGCACAGGGAAAGGGCAGATTCATTATCCGGAAGAGGTAAGAGATGCTGCTGTCTGTGAAGCGCAGGGAAAGGGCAGATTCTGTATCCAGAAGAGGTAAGAGATGCTGCAGTCTGTGAAGCGCAGGGAAAGGACAGCTTCTGTATACAGAAAAGGTAACAGATGTGGATTTCTGTGAAGAGCAGCGAAAGGGCAGATTCTGCATCCGGAAGAGGTATGAGATGCTGCTGTCTGTGAAGCGCAGGGAAAGGGCAGATTCTGCATCGGGAACAGGTAAGAGATGCTGCTGTCTGTGAAGCGCAGGGAAAGGGCAGATTCTGCATCCAGAACAGGTAAGAGATGCTGCTGTCTGTGAAGCGCAGGGAAAGGGTAGATTCTGCATCCGGAACAAGTAAGAGATGCTGCTGTCTGTGAAGCGCAGGGAAAGGGTAGATTCTGCATCCAGAACAAGTAAGAGATGCTGCTGTCTGTGAAGCGCAGTGAAAGGGAAGATTCTGTATCCGGAACAGGTAAGAGATGCTGCTGTCTGTGAAGCGCAGGGAAAGGGCAGATTCTGTATCCGGAACAGGTAAGAGATGCTGCTGTCTGCGAAGCGCAGGGAAAGGGCAGATTCTGTATCCGGAACAGGTAAGAGATGCTGCTGTCTTTATAGAGCAGTGAAAGGGAAGATTCTGTATCCAGAACAGGTAAGAGATGCTGCTGTCTGTGAAGCGCAGGGAAAGGGCAGATTCTGCATCCAGAACAGGAAAGAGATGCTGCTGTCTGTGAAGCGCAGGGAAAGGGCAGATTCTGCATCCAGAACAGGTAAGAGAAGCCGCTGTCTGTGAAGCGCAGGGAAAGGGTAGATTATGCATCCGGAACAAGTAAGAGATGCTGCTGTCTGTGAAGCGCAGTGAAAGGGAAGATTCTGTATCCGGAACAGCTAAGAGATGCTGCTGTCTGTGAAGCGCATGGAAAGGGCAGATTCTGTATCCAGAACAGGTAAGAGATGCTGCTGTCTGTGAAGCACAGGGAAAGGGCAGATTCTGTATCCGGAACAAGAAAGAGATGCTGCTGTCTGTGAAGCGCAGGGAAAGGGCAGATTCTGCATCCAGAACAGGTAAGAGATGCTGCTGTCTGTGAAGCGCAGGGAAAGGGTAGATTATGCATCCGGAACAAGTAAGAGATGCTGCTGTCTGTGAAGCGCAGTGAAAGGGAAGATTCTGTATCCGGAACAGCTAAGAGATGCTGCTGTCTGTGAAGCGCAGGGAAAGGGCAGATTCTGTATCCGGAACAGGTAAGAGATACTGCTGTCTGTGAAGTGCAGGGAAAGGGCAGATTCTGTATCCGGAACAGGTAAGAGATGCTGCTGTCTGTGAAGCACAGGGAAAGGGCAGATTTCGTATCCGGAACAGTTAAGAGATGCTGCTGTCTGTGAAGCGCAGGGAAAGGGCAGATTCTGTATCCGGAACAGGTAAGAGATACTGCTGTCTGTGAAGTGCAGGGAAAGGGCAGATTCTGTATCCGGAACAGGTAAGAGATGCTGCTGTCTGTGAAGCACAGGGAAAGGGCAGATTTCGTATCCGGAAGAGGTAAGAGATGCTGCTGTCTGTGAAGCACAGGGAAAGGGCAGATTCATTATCCGGAAGAGGTAAGAGATGCTGCTGTCTGTGAAGCGCAGGGAAAGGGCAGATTCTGTATCCAGAAGAGGTAAGAGATGCTGCAGTCTGTGAAGCGCAGGGAAAGGACAGCTTCTGTATACAGAAAAGGTAACAGATGTGGATTTCTGTGAAGAGCAGCGAAAGGGCAGATTCTGCATCCGGAAGAGGTATGAGATGCTGCTGTCTGTGAAGCGCAGGGAAAGGGCAGATTCTGCATCGGGAACAGGTAAGAGATGCTGCTGTCTGTGAAGCGCAGGGAAAGGGCAGATTCTGCATCCAGAACAGGTAAGAGATGCTGCTGTCTGTGAAGCGCAGGGAAAGGGTAGATTCTGCACCCGGAACAAGTAAGAGATGCTGCTGTCTGTGAAGCGCAGGGAAAGGGTAGATTCTGCATCCAGAACAAGTAAGAGATGCTGCTGTCTGTGAAGCGCAGTGAAAGGGAAGATTCTGTATCCGGAACAGGTAAGAGATGCTGCTGTCTGTGAAGCGCAGGGAAAGGGCAGATTCTGTATCCGGAACAGGTAAGAGATGCTGCTGTCTGCGAAGCGCAGGGAAAGGGCAGATTCTGTATCCGGAACAGGTAAGAGATGCTGCTGTCTTTATAGAGCAGTGAAAGGGAAGATTCTGTATCCAGAACAGGTAAGAGATGCTGCTGTCTGTGAAGCGCAGGGAAAGGGCAGATTCTGCATCCAGAACAGGAAAGAGATGCTGCTGTCTGTGAAGCGCAGGGAAAGGGCAGATTCTGCATCCAGAACAGGTAAGAGAAGCCGCTGTCTGTGAAGCGCAGGGAAAGGGTAGATTATGCATCCGGAACAAGTAAGAGATGCTGCTGTCTGTGAAGCGCAGTGAAAGGGAAGATTCTGTATCCGGAACAGCTAAGAGATGCTGCTGTCTGTGAAGCGCATGGAAAGGGCAGATTCTGTATCCAGAACAGGTAAGAGATGCTGCTGTCTGTGAAGCACAGGGAAAGGGCAGATTCTGTATCCGGAAGAGGTAAGAGATGCTGCTGTCTGTGAAGCGCAGGGAAAGGGCAGATTCTGTATCCAGAAGAGGTAAGAGATGCTGCAGTCTGTGAAGCGCAGGGAAAGGACAGATTCTGTATCCAGAAAAGGTAACAGATGTGGATTTCTGTGAAGAGCAGCGAAAGGGCAGATTCTGTATCTGAAAGAGGTATGAGATGCTGCTGTCTGTGAAGCGCAGGGAAAGGGCAGATTCTGCATCGGGAACAGGTAAGAGATGCTGCTGTCTGTGAAGCGCAGCGAAAGGGCAGATTCTGTATCCGGAACAGGTAAGAGATGCTGCTGTCTGTGAAGAGCGGGGAAAGGGTAGATTCTGCATCTGGAACAGTTAAGAGATGCTGCTGTCTGTGAAGCGCAGGGAAAGGGTAGATTCTGCATCCGAACAGGTAAGAGATGCTGCTGTCTGTGAAGCGCAGGCAAAGGACAGATTCTGTATCCAGAAGAGGTAAGAGATGCTGCTTTCTGTGAAGAGCAGTGAAAGGGCAGATTCTGTATCCGGAACAGGTAAGAGATGCTGCTGTCTATGAAGAGCAGTGAAAGGGCAGATTCTGCATCCGGAACAGGTAAGAGATGCTGCTGTCTGTGAAGCGCAGGGAAAGGGCAGATTCTGTATCCGGAACAGGTAAGAGATGCTGCTGTCTGTGAAGCGCAGGGAAAGGGCAGATTCTGCATCCGGAACAGTTAAGAGATGGTGCTGTCTGTGAAGCGCAGGAAAAGGGCAGATTCTGTATCCGGAAGAGGTAAGAGATGATGCAGATTTCTGTGAAGAGCAGGGAAAGGCCAGATTCTGCATCCGGAAGAGGTAAGAGATGCTGCTGTCTGTGAAACGCAGTGAAAGGGCAGATTCTGTATCCGGAACAGGAAAGAGATGCTGCTGTCTGTGAAGCGCAGGGAAAGGGCAGATTCTGTATCCGGAACAGGTAAGAGATGCTGCTGTCTGTGAAGTGCAGGGAAAGGGCAGATTCTGCATCCAGAACAGGTAAGAGATGCTGCTGTCTGTGAAGAGCAGGGAAAGGGCAGATTCTGCATCCGGAAGAGGTAAGAGATGCTGCTGTCTGTATAGAGCAGTGAAAGGGCGGATTCTGTATCCGGAACAGGTAAGAGATGCTGCTGTTTGTGAAGCACAGGGAAAGGGCAGATTCTGTATCTGGAACAGGTAAGAGATGCTGCTGTCTGTAAAGCGCAGGGAAAGGGCAGATTCTGTATAAGGAACAGGTAAGAGATGTTGCTGTCAGTGAAGTGCAGGGAAAGGGCAGATTCTGTATCTATCGGGGACAGGTAAGAGATGCTGCTGTCAGTGATGCACAGGGAAAGTGCAGATTTTGTATCCGGAAGAGGTAAGAGATGCTGCTGTCAGTGAAGAGCAGGCAAAGGGCAGATTCTGTATCCGGATGACGTTAGAGATGCTGCTATCTGTGAAGCGCAGGAGAAGGGCAGATTCTTTATCCGGAAGAGGTAAGAGATGCTGCTGTCTGTGAAGCACAGGGAAAGGGCAGATTCTGTATCCCGAAGAGGTAAGAGATGCTGCTGTCTGTGAAGCGCAGGGAAAGGGCAGATTTTTTATCCGGAAGAGTTAAGAGATGCTGCTGTCTGTGAAGCACAGGGAAAGGGCAGATTCTGTATCCGGAAGAGGTAAGAGATGCTGCTGTCTGTGAAGCGCAGGGAAAGGGCAGATTCTGTATCCAGAAGAGGTAAGAGATGATGCAGATTTCTGTGAAGAGCAGGGAAAGGGCAGATTATGCATCCGGAACAGGTAAGAGATGCTGCTGTCTGTATAGAGCAGTGAAAGGGCAGATTCTGTATCCGGAAGTGGTAAGAGATGCTGCTGTCTGTGAAGCGCAGGGAAAGGGTAGATTCTGCATCCGGAACAAGTAAGAGATGCTGCTGTCTGCGAAGCGCAGGGAAAGGGCAGATTATGCATCCAGAACAGGTAAGAGATGCTGCTGTCTGCGAAGCGCAGGGAAAGGGCAGATTCTGTATCCGGAACAGGTAAGAGATGCTGCTGTCTTTATAGAGCAGTGAAAGGGAAGATTCTGTATCCGGAACAGGTAAGAGATGCTGCTGTCTGCGAAGCGCAGGGAAAGGGCAGATTCTGCATCCAGAACAGGAAAGAGATGCTGCTGTCTGTGAAGCGCAGGGAAAGGGCAGATTCTGCATCCAGAACAGGTAAGAGATGCTGCTGTCTGTGAAGAGCAGTGAAAGGGCAGATTCTGCATCCGGAAGAGGTAAGAGATGCTGCTGTCTGTATAGAGCAGTGTTAGGCAGAAACCTGTGCAGTTCCCTTGGGGAACACTGCAAAAGATTTAAGACTACAGGTATAGCAGTAAACCCACTTGGTAGCAGTCTGCACCACCCAGATTTACCTGGTAGCTGTGGCTGAGCAGTCAGACTTCCCTCAAGAAGAGTTAGGCAGTATGCAAAGTATACACAGTATGTACTCAGACACACTAGCACAAGCAAACACTGACCAGAGCTTGGTTTCAAAAGTATATATAGTTGTTTATTTTAAGAACACATAAGTTGAAAACACTCCAGCAAAGTATAGTAAAAACACTTAAAACACAGTTATAATGAAAGCAGTTTCAACCCTTACTCCTATCTAGACAACTCTAAGTTAACTCCACATAATTAAAACAGAGGTGAGCTCTTAACGTTAGATGACACTCTAGTAGGTTTAAGGAAGGGGTAAAAAGAAACAGAAATGGGTTAAACACACCACTCTAAGGTTCAGAACACTTGCAATAGACTCAAAGAAGCACAAAGTCACAGGTGAGCAAAAGTCACTAGGCAGGGCCCACTCTTAGAGTAGCCGGAGCGAAAATGTGCCCAAGATCACACTGTTATTAGGGATTCAAAGTCTTGCAAGGAGTTAGAAAGAGTTTAGAGTGGCTTAGAAGTTTAGCCAGGGTATTCCAGGCACTCCCAGGTTCGAAAGCCGGGGGCTAAATCTACCCCGTACAGTCGGTGGCAAGGGAGGCCAGGCGGAACACGGTACCTTAAGCGGAAAGGATCCTCCAGCGGTGGCAGTTGTTCCAGGCAGTGGCAGCAAGGCTCGACGTCGGTCAGGGGAGAAGAAGTTCTCGCAGAAGAGCAGAAGAAGGAGGTCGTTGCACTGCCCGGGAAGAAACCAGCCGCGGAGTCCTCCGGTCAAAGGGTTGTACCGACTTTCGTGGTTGGGGTAAAAAGTGGTGGGGTTCCGGTTGCCGGGGTGCTTGGCACTGGCAAGGCGGCCACGAGATACCTCGAGAAGCGAAAAGAAGGCGAAAAACTGGTTGTCCCCACCAGTCAAGGGAAGGAGCCACTCCGTTAAGAGTTCTCCTCGGTCGTCGGGAAAAGTGGTGAGACGGTTCAGCAGGGCTCCACCGGGTGGTGTCGTCGAAGCAGGTCGGCTCAGCTCTTCCCTCGTCGGATTCTTGGTCCTGTGGCGACTTCTGAAGTCCCAGTCCCCAAAGCCCTGCTTTTATGCAGCAAACCCCCATTCACCCAGCCTAGCTGTCACTCAAACATGCTAAGTGGTGAGCCGGCCGGCTCACCACTTGGGCCAATCAGGACGGAGTGCGACTTGAGTTACCAAGGTAACTCAGTCCAGGGTGCCTAAATCCCCCTCCACCCCTCCTAAGTACCCCAGACAGAGTGGCACCACTTTGGAGGGCTTCTGTGGAGAAGCCCGCCAAAAGTGGAACAAAGGGCTCCACTTTGGGTCAGAGTTACAGAGGCGAACACCAACGCCATTTTTGAATCAAGTTTTGGCAAAAAGTCCCAACCGGAGTTATAAAAATAAATATATAAACCGGCGGTATGTTTAAGGCTACCGTAAATAAATAATTAAATGTGTTAGCCTAAAACAATGGGAAATCCCATAGGGAAATATTCGCGGTCGAATATAAAAAGTAGTTTCCACTGCCACCAGCCAAAACTCGATCAGGGGGGACGGAGACGTGCCCCCTCGACTAACAGACCCTGGGGCAATCGAATTGCCCCAGCCAGTACGTCCACAATATGATGGTTTGTACTGGTTCTGTTCAGGATTCAAGACTAGCAAAGTCTTTGGTGACTTTACATGCCCTGGGAGACAGTAGTCAGTCCCAGGGTATGGAGTCTATGTTGGGGAGTCCCTAGGACACCCCTGGGACACGGCACAGAGGGTGCTGTGTAACCCACATCACAAAAATACATGAGGCCCTATGGAGTAAAAGACCCCATAGCCCATTCAACACAAGGTTTAACCAAGAAAACACACTTCAACATGTCCAAGAGTGAGGGTAAAAGAGTCTCACTCTTGGCAGGAGAGAAAAAAAAGAAACCCCAGAAATCCAGCAAAGCCGCTGGGGGACTCACTAGGTAGGGAAATTCAGCCTAAACAGAGAATTCTCCCTAACACTCGCCCCCCCCAGACTAAGGGACAGGAGGATTTAATCCACTCCTGGATGAACCTCATACCTCTAGTCGATGATATACATCCTAGAGAGTCCATCAGCATTTTGATGGTGACACCCTGACCTGTGCTCAATGGTGAAATCAAACCCTTGCAGGCAGATTGAACATCTCAATAGTTTTGGATTTTCCCCTTTCATTTGCATTAACCATCTCAAGGGTTGGTGGTCAGTCTGAATAACAAAAGTAGAACCATACAAGTATGGCCTAAACTTCTTCAGTGCCCACACAATAGCAAAGCATTCTCTTTCGATAGTTGCCCACCTTGTCTCAGGATCCTTCAGTTTTCTACTGATGAAGCAAATGGGGTGCTCCCTACCCTTCTCATCCAGTTGGCTTAGAACTGCACCTATACCTACATTGGAAGCATCAGTTTGTACAATGAAAGGTTGGTGGTAGTCAGGAGCTCTCAAGACTGGAGCTTGGCAAAGAGCTCTCTTCAGTTTTTCAAAGGCCTGATTGCACTCCTCATTCCATTTTACCTTTTTAGGGAATTTGGGAGAGGAGATTACATTCAGTGGAGAAGCTATGGTCCCATAGTTCTCAATGAAATTCCTGTAATATCCAGTGAGGCCTAGAAAAGCTCTCACTTGGGTTTGAGTAGTTGGTGTTGTCCAATTTTGCACAGCTTCAATCTTGCTGGGCAAAGGCCTTATTTCTCCACCTCCTACATCATGTCCAAGGTAGACCACTTTACTTTGACCAATCTGGCACTTACTGGCTTTGATTGTCAAATGGGCCTGTTCTAGAGCCTGCAACACATGTCCTAGGTGGGTCACATGTTCTTCCCAGGAGTGGCTGAAGACTGCAATGTCATCCAAGTATGCCATGCAGAAGTCTTCCATCCCAGCCAGAACCTGGTTCACCATCCTTTGGAATGTGGCAGGTGCATTTTTTAGTCCAAAAGGCATGACCTTAAACTGGTACAAGCCAACTGGGGTTGAAAATGCAGTTTTCTCCTTGGCATGGTCTGTCAGGGCTATTTGCCAATAGCCTGACGTCAGGTCAAATGTGCTGAGGTACGTGGCTGCACCAAGTTTATCCACCAGCTCATCTGTCCTGGGCAAAGGGTGGGCATCAGTCTTGGTGACTGCATTTAGAGCTCTATAGTCCACACAGAATCTCAAGTCTTTGGATCCTGCCTTTGGTACTAACACAACTGGGCTAGACCATGGACTAGTAGAGGGCTCTATTACCCCGAGATCAAGCATCTTCTTGACCTCTCCTTTGATGTGGGTTCTGACATGTTCTGACATTCTGTATCCTCTGCTTTTGACTGGCAGACAGTCACCAGTGAGTATCTCATGCTGACCCCAAGGGGTCAAGCCTGGTGACAGTGAGAACAGGGAGGCAAACTGATTTAACATAGATTTGCACTCCTCTTGTTGCTCAGGTGTCAGGTCTGAAGAGAGATTGACTCCTTCAACTTTTTCGTCTAAAGGCACACCTCTGAGGAGATCAGGGAGAGATTCACTCTCTTCTTCCTCTGCAGCTGAAGCTAGAAGCAAGGCTCCTACATCAGGTCTGGAGATGTATGCTTTTAGTCGGTTGGTGTGGAAGACTCTAGGAGCTTCCCTGGGTCTGCCCAGATCCACCAGATAGTTGACCTCTCCAAGTTTTCCCACAATCTTGAAGGGTCCCATCCATTTGTCTTGCAAGGCCCTCTGCCTTGTTGGGAGCATAACTAGAACTAGCTGGTCTTGAGTAAACTCAACCATGTTAGCCTTCTGGTCGTGCCAATGTTTGACCAGAGCTTGACCAGCTTTCAAGTTGTCACTTGCTTCTGCCATCATGTGTGACATTCTCCTCCGGAGACCTATCACATAGTCAGTCACTCTGACTGGCTTGAGGGGAGGAGCACCTTCCAATCCCTCCTTAATCAGGGCCAATGGACCTCTGACTGGATGGCCATAGAGAAGCTCAAAGGGAGAATAACCTACTCCCTCCTGAGGGACTTCTCTATAAGCAAAGAGAAGGCATGGCAGTAGAAGGTCCCACTTTTTCTTAAGGGGTTCTTCTAAAGCACCTATCATGCTCTTCATGGTTCTGTTAAACCTTTCAACCAACCCGTTTGTCTGAGGGTGGTAAGCGGTTGAGAACTTGTAGGTAACTCCGCAGGTTTTCCACATGGCTTTCATGTAGTGGGACATAAAGTTTGACCCTCTGTCAGAGATTACCTCCTTAGGAAACCCAACCCTGGTAAAAATACCGAGGAGGGCCTTAGCCACAGCCGGAGCTGTAACAGTCCTCATAGGAATTGCCTCAGGGTACCTAGTAGCATGGTCTACTACAACAAGGATAAACCTGTTGCCTGAGGAGGTTGGAGGATCAAGGGGACCAACAATATCAATCCCTACCCTCTCAAATGGGACTCCCACAACTGGGAGAGGCACTAAAGGTGCCACATTCTTGGAACCAACCTTACCAGAAGTCTGGCAGGTATGGCAGCTCTTACAATATCTATCTACTTCAGCCCCCATCTTTGGCCAATAAAAGTAGAGTGAGAGCCTTTCCTTGGTCTTCTTGAAACTCAAGTGACCAGCCAAAGGTATCTCATGGGCTAGTTGTAAGAACTGTTGTCTGTTCTCTTGGGGGACTACAAGGCGTTTGTAGTCTCCCGGTTCAGACTCAGTGGGTTCACTGTAGAAGAGGCCATCTTCCCAGTGTAACCTATACTTCCCAGGCTCTTGCCCATCAGCTTGAGAAGCTGCCTGGTGGCGGAGACCCTCCAGAGTTGGACATTCTCTTTGCCCCTTACGAAAAGCTGCCCTGCTAGGCCCACCTTCTGCCAGTAAAGACTGCAGCTCAGGATGGTCCTCAGGTTCCAAATCTCCAATAAGGTTGGGGCCTCCTTCTAGCTCTTCCTCAGAGTCTAGCTCAACCACACAGGGTGGTACCTCCCTCTCAGCCTCAGCTGGAGGTGGAGTTACAGGTGTAACTTTGGACAACCTAGGGGAAGTCCTTGTTGGAAGCACTGGGGTGCTTGCTGCTGGCTTTTTCCTAGGAGTCTTGGGTTGCCCCTTTGCTCCTGCTCTGGTAGTTACTGCAGTAAGTTGCTCCAGTGGGAGAGGAGTGATTTCTGTCATCATCTCCTGAGATAACCCTCTCAGGGTTTTCTCTCTTGCAGGTTTTGTGAGTTCCTGTAACCTTTTGCTAGGGGGTCTGGGGGTATGAGATACAACTCCAAGAGCTTTGAGGTCATTACCCAACAGAACCCTACCTGGCACTTCACATTGTACACTGACAGGTATTTTTACAGCCATATCATTACATTGGATGAGAACTGGTAACTGGGGACACATCTGCACAGGCCCACCAGCTAACTTGGTGAGGCATTTGGGTGCCTTAGCAACATCCTCTGCCTTGAAAAATGATTCATCCACCACAGTTATGCTGGCTCCAGTGTCCCTAATGGCAGGAGTCTCCTGACCATTCACCTGGACACTGTCCTTATAATACTCTTTAGTATTATCTGGGATAGAGTTATAGACATCTAAATTCTGTTGTTCCCACAACCCCAGAGAGACTAAAGAAACACTAGCTGAGACTCCAGTGGGTTCATCAGCTAGTAATAGAAAGTTTCCACTTGCCATATGTACTTCCTCTTCTGGAGCGAAGGCTAAGGAGGCAAGCTGGACCCCTGAAGGTTTACCCTTACATCTGGGATCTCCTTTCACATGGTCAGTAGCCTTACAAACAAAGCATGAGCCAAAGGCTCGCTGGAATGGAGGCTTGTTCTGACCTCCTTCTGGTCTGGGACCAGGAGGTACACTAGCCTGATTTGGTTTCCCTGGTGGCTTACCCTTATAGTTTTGTTTGGGGCCCTCTTTGGAATTTGTAGTATTAGAATTCTCTTTAGAGTCCTTTTTAGACTGTTTCTCCCCATCCTTCTTCTGAGTGGCCCCAGAATCCTTGTGAGTGGCCCTGTTGGCAACCCACAAGTCAGCAGCCTTAGCTAGTTTCCGGGAATCCAATTCCCTGGAATCAGCCAAGTGTTGTCTGAGCTCAGGAGAGCAGGCATCATAAATAGTCTCCAACATAAACAAATTCTTCATACCTTCATAAGTGTTCACCTTGTAACCCTTAATCCATCCCTCTAGGTTTTTCAAACATTCATTCACCCAGGTAGCCCAAGGGGTACCATCATGCTTTTTGAGGCTCCTAAACCTCTTAAGATACTGGGAAGGGGTTTTCCCAAACCTAGCTATCAAAGCTAGTTTCACACATTCATAGTCCTTCCTATCCTCCTCCCCCATCTCCATTACCACATCAGTTGCAACAGGGGGAAGCCTAGAGAACAACCAGGTGAGTAAGTCATTTCCTGTGATGTTCTGGAGCCCATGATTATATTCAAACAGAGACAACCAATCCAACACATCCAACTTAGGCTCATACATACCAACCAATTCTTTAGGCATCCGGGGTCTTTTAGGACTGGAACTTCTAGAGGAGCCAGAGAGAGAAGCATTCTCAACAGATAATTTCTTCATTTCTAAGTCATACTTGAGCTCCATTTCCCTTAGCCTTAGTTCTTTGTCAGTTTGAGCATTAAGTTTCTTATACTCCAATTCTAGTTTCATTTTCTCCAGTTCAAAGTACTGAGGACTAAATGTGGGACCTGGTAAAGGTCCAGTAGGTACAGCAGGTAGAGCAGGCAGAGGCCTAGGGGGGACAGTCACAACAGCCTCACCCTCCTCTTCTGACTCTTCCTCAGAATCATCAACATTTTGCTCCATGTTAACTTCAATACTGTCATTTACAGTTGCTGGAGTGGTAGGTTCCTCTGAACCATCACCCAGACTTTGGTTAGCTAACAATCTTTCAATCAGCTCCATTTTCTTGCCCTTAGTCAGGAGATCCTTATGTTTACAGAGCACTCTTAAGCAATCAGCAGTTTTGGCTGCAAGGGACTCTTGACTATAGCTTTCTATAACTGACATGTTAGAGGATTACTTTTACAGTGCTAAGCTTTGTGGTTAGTTGCACTAAGGTATCTAAAGCACAATAAAATGTATACTCAATACAAATCCCACCGCTGTACACCAGTGTTAGGCAGAAACCTGTGCAGTTCCCTTGGGGAACACTGCAAAAGATTTAAGACTACAGGTATAGCAGTAAACCCACTTGGTAGCAGTCTGCACCACCCAGATTTACCTGGTAGCTGTGGCTGAGCAGTCAGACTTCCCTCAAGAAGAGTTAGGCAGTATGCAAAGTATACACAGTATGTACTCAGACACACTAGCACAAGCAAACACTGACCAGAGCTTGGTTTCAAAAGTATATATAGTTATTTATTTTAAGAACACATAAGTTGAAAACACTCCAGCAAAGTATAGTAAAAACACTTAAAACACAGTTATAATGAAAGCAGTTTCAACCCTTACTCCTATCTAGACAACTCTTAGTTAACTCCACATAATTAAAACAGAGGTGAGCTCTTAACGTTAGATGACACTCTAGTAGGTTTAAGGAAGGGGTAAAAAGAAACAGAAATGGGTTAAACACACCACTCTAAGGTTCAGAACACTTGCAATAGACTCAAAGACGCACAAAGTCACAGGTGAGCAAAAGTCACTAGGCAGGGCCCACTCTTAGAGTAGCCGGAGCGAAAATGTGCCCAAGATCACACTGTTATTAGGGATTCAAAGTCTTGCAAGGAGTTAGAAAGAGTTTAGAGTGGCTTAGAAGTTTAGCCAGGGTATTCCAGGCACTCCCAGGTTCGAAAGCCGGGGGCTAAATCTACCCCGTACAGTCGGTGGCAAGGGAGGCCAGGCGGAACACGGTACCTTAAGCGGAAAGGATCCTCCAGCGGTGGCAGTTGTTCCAGGCAGTGGCAGCAAGGCTCGACGTCGGTCAGGGGAGAAGAAGTTCTCGCAGAAGAGCAGAAGAAGGAGGTCGTTGCACTGACCGGGAAGAAACCAGCCGCGGAGTCCTCCGGTCAAAGGGTTGTACCGACTTTCGTGGTTGGGGTAAAAAGTGGTGGGGTTCCGGTTGCCGGGGTGCTTGGCACTGGCAAGGCGGCCACGAGATACCTCGAGAAGCGAAAAGAAGGCAAAAAACTGGTTGTCCCCACCAGTCAAGGGAAGGAGCCACTCCGTTAAGAGTTCTCCTCGGTCGTCGGGAAAAGTGGTGAGACGGTTCAGCAGGGCTCCACCGGGTGGTGTCGTCGAAGCAGGTCGGCTCAGCTCTTCCCTCGTCGGATTCTTGGTCCTGTGGCGACTTCTGAAGTCCCAGTCCCCAAAGCCCTGCTTTTATGCAGCAAACCCCCATTCACCCAGCCTAGCTGTCACTCAAACATGCTAAGTGGTGAGCCGGCCGGCTCACCACTTGGGCCAATCAGGACGGAGTGCGACTTGAGTTACCAAGGTAACTCAGTCCAGGGTGCCTAAATCCCCCTCCACCCCTCCTAAGTACCCCAGACAGAGTGGCACCACTTTGGAGGGCTTCTGTGGAGAAGCCCGCCAAAAGTGGAACAAAGGGCTCCACTTTGGGTCAGAGTTACAGAGGCGAACACCAACGCCATTTTTGAATCAAGTTTTGGCAAAAAGTCCCAACCGGAGTTATAAAAATAAATATATAAACCGGCGGTATGTTTAAGGCTACCGTAAATAAATAATTAAATGTGTTAGCCTAAAACAATGGGAAATCCCATAGGGAAATATTCGCGGTCGAATATAAAAAGTAGTTTCCACTGCCACCAGCCAAAACTCGATCAGGGGGGACGGAGACGTGCCCCCTCGACTAACAGACCCTGGGGCAATCGAATTGCCCCAGCCAGTACGTCCACAATATGATGGTTTGTACTGGTTCTGTTCAGGATTCAAGACTAGCAAAGTCTTTGGTGACTTTACATGCCCTGGGAGACAGTAGTCAGTCCCAGGGTATGGAGTCTATGTTGGGGAGTCCCTAGGACACCCCTGGGTCACGGGACAGAGGGTGCTGTGTAACCCACATCACAAAAATACATGAGGCCCTATGGAGTAAAAGACCCCATAGCCCATTCAACACAAGGTTTAACCAAGAAAACACACTTCAACATGTCCAAGAGTGAGGGTAAAAGAGTCTCACTCTTGGCAGGAGAGAAAAAAAAGAAACCCCAGAAATCCAGCAAAGCCGCTGGGGGACTCACTAGGTAGGGAAATTCAGCCTAAACAGAGAATTCTCCCTAACAAGCAGTGAAAGGGCAGATTCTGTATCCGGAAGTGGTAAGAGATGCTGCTGTCTGTGAAGCGCAGGGAAAGGGTAGATTCTGCATCTGGAACTAGTAAGAGATGCTGCTGTCTGTGAAGCGCAGTGAAAGGGAAGATTCTGTATCCGGAACAGGTAAGAGAGTCTGCTGTCTGTGAAGCGCAGGGAAAGGGCAGATTCTGTATCCAGAACAGGTAAGAGATGCTGCTGTCTGTGAAGCACAGGGAAAGGGCAGATTCTGTATCCGGAAGAGGTAAGAGATGCTGCTGTCTGTGAAGCGCAGGGAAAGGGCAGATTCTGTATCCAGAAGAGGTAAGAGATGCTGCAGTCTGTGAAGCGCAGGGAAAGGACAGATTCTGTATCCGGAAAAGGTAACAGATGTGGATTTATGTGAAGAGCAGCGAGAGGGCAGATTCTGCATCCGGAAGAGGTATGAGATGCTGCTGTCTGTGAAGCGCAGGGAAAGGGCAGATTCTGCATCGGGAACAGGTAAGAGATGCTGCTGTCTGTGAAGGGCAGGGAAAGGGTAGATTCTGCATCCGAACAGGTAAGAGATGCTGCTGTCTGTGAAGAGCAGTGAAAGGGCAGATTCTGTATCCGGAACAGGTAAGAGATGCTGCTGTCTATGAAGAGCAGTGAAAGGGCAGATTCTGCATCCGGAACAGGTAAGAGATGCTGCTGTCTGTGAAGCGCAGGGAAAGGGCAGATTCTGTATCCGGAACAGGTAAGAGATGCTGCTGTCTGTGAAGCGCAGAGAAAGGGCAGATTCTGCATCCGGAACAGTTAAGAGATGCTGCTGTCTGTGAAGCGCAGGAAAAGGGCAGATTCTGTATCCGGAAGAGGTAAGAGATGATGCGGATTTCTGTGAAGAGCAGGGAAAGGCCAGATTCTGCATCCGGAAGAGGTAAGAGATGCTGCTGTCTGTGAAACGCAGTGAAAGGGCAGATTCTGTATCCGGAACAGGAAAGAGATGCTGCTGTCTGTGAAGCGCAGGGAAAGGGCAGATTCTGTATCCGGAACAGGTAAGAGATGCTGCTGTCTGTGAAGTGCAGCGAAAGGGCAGATTCTGCATCCAGAACAGGTAAGAGATGCTGCTGTCTGTGAAGAGCAGGGAAAGGGCAGATTCTGCATCCGGAAGAGGTAAGAGATGCTGCTGTCTGTATAGAGCAGTGAAAGGGCAGATTCTGTATCCGGAACAGGTAAGAGATGCTGCTGTTTGTGAAGCACAGGGAAAGGGCAGATTCTGTATCTGGAACAGGTAAGAGATGCTGCTGTCTGTAAAGCGCAGGGGAAGGGCAGATTCTGTATAAGGAACAGGTAAGAGATGCTGCTGTCAGTGAAGAGCAGGGAAAGGGCAGATTCTGTATCTATCGGGGACAGGTAAGAGATGCTGCTGTCTGTGAAGCGCAGGGAAAGAGCAAATTCTGTATCCAGAACAGGTAAGAGATGCTGCTGTCTGTGAAGCGCAGGGAAAGGGCAGATTCTGTATCCGGAACAGGTAAGAGATACTGCTGTCTGTGAAGTGCAGGGAAAGGGCAGATTCTGCATCCGGAACAGGTAAGAGATGTTGCTGTCTGTGAAGCGCAGGGAAAGGGCAGATTCTGTATCCAGAACAGGTAAGAGATGCTGCTGTCTGTGAAGCGCTGGGAAAGGGCAGATTCTGTATCCGGAACAGGTAAGAGATACTGCTGTCTGTGAAGTGCAGGGAAAGGGCAGATTCTGCATCCGGAACAGGTAAGAGATGCTGCTGTCTGTGAAGCGCAGGGAAAGGGCAGATTCTGTATCCGGAACAGGTAAGAGATGCTGCTGTCTGTGAAGCGCAGAGAAAGGGCAGATTCTGCATCCGGAACAGTTAAGAGATGCTGCTGTCTGTGAAGCGCAGGAAAAGGGCAGATTCTGTATCCGGAAGAGGTAAGAGATGATGCGGATTTCTGTGAAGAGCAGGGAAAGGCCAGATTCTGCATCCGGAAGAGGTAAGAGATGCTGCTGTCTGTGAAACGCAGTGAAAGGGCAGGTTCTGTATCCGGAACAGGAAAGAGATGCTGCTGTCTGTGAAGCGCAGGGAAAGGGCAGATTCTGTATCCGGAACAGGTAAGAGATGCTGCTGTCTGTGAAGTGCAGCGAAAGGGCAGATTCTGCATCCAGAACAGGTAAGAGATGCTGCTGTCTGTGAAGAGCAGGGAAAGGGCAGATTCTGCATCCGGAAGAGGTAAGAGATGCTGCTGTCTGTGAAGAGCAGTGAAAGGGCAGATTCTGTATCCGGAACAGGTAAGAGATGCTGCTGTCTATGAAGAGCAGTGAAAGGGCAGATTCTGCATCCGGAACAGGTAAGAGATGCTGCTGTCTGTGAAGCGCAGTGAAAGGGCAGATTCTGTATCCGGAACAGGTAAGAGATGCTGCTGTCTATGAAGAGCAGTGAAAGGGCAGATTCTGCATCCGGAACAGGTAAGAGATGCTGCTGTCTGTGAAGCGCAGGGAAAGGGCAGATTCTGTATCCGGAACAGGTAAGAGATGCTACTGTCTGTGAAGCGCAGAGAAAGGGCAGATTCTGCATCCGGAACAGTTAAGAGATGCTGCTGTCTGTGAAGCGCAGGAAAAGGGCAGATTCTGTATCCGGAAGAGGTAAGAGATGATGCGGATTTCTGTGAAGAGCAGGGAAAGGCCAGATTCTGCATCCGGAAGAGGTAAGAGATGCTGCTGTCTGTGAAACGCAGTGAAAGGGCAGATTCTGTATCCGGAACAGGAAAGAGATGCTGCTGTCTGTGAAGCGCAGGGAAAGGGCAGATTCTGTATCCGGAACAGGTAAGAGATGCTGCTGTCTGTGAAGTGCAGCGAAAGGGCAGATTCTGCATCCAGAACAGGTAAGAGATGCTGCTGTCTGTGAAGAGCAGGGAAAGGGCAGATTCTGCATCCGGAAGAGGTAAGAGATGCTGCTGTCTGTATAGAGCAGTGAAAGGGCAGATTCTGTATCCGGAACAGGTAAGAGATGCTGCTGTTTGTGAAGCACAGGGAAAGGGCAGATTCTGTATCTGGAACAGGTAAGAGATGCTGCTGTCTGTAAAGCGCAGGGGAAGGGCAGATTCTGTATAAGGAACAGGTAAGAGATGCTGCTGTCAGTGAAGAGCAGGGAAAGGGCAGATTCTGTATCTATCGGGGACAGGTAAGAGATGCTGCTGTCTGTGAAGCGCAGGGAAAGAGCAAATTCTGTATCCAGAACAGGTAAGAGATGCTGCTGTCTGTGAAGCGCAGGGAAAGGGCAGATTCTGTATCCGGAACAGGTAAGAGATACTGCTGTCTGTGAAGTGCAGGGAAAGGGCAGATTCTGCATCCGGAACAGGTAAGAGATGTTGCTGTCTGTGAAGCGCAGGGAAAGGGCAGATTCTGTATCCAGAACAGGTAAGAGATGCTGCTGTCTGTGAAGCGCTGGGAAAGGGCAGATTCTGTATCCGGAACAGGTAAGAGATACTGCTGTCTGTGAAGTGCAGGGAAAGGGCAGATTCTGCATCCGGAACAGGTAAGAGATGTTGCTGTCTGTGAAGCGCAGGGAAATGGCAGATTCTGTATCCGGAAAAAGTAAGAGATGCTGCTGTCCATGAAGAGCAGTGAAAGGGAAGATTCTGCAGGTAAGAGATGCTGCTGTCTGTGAAGTGCAGGGAAAGGGCAGATTCTGCATCCGGAACAGGTAAGAGATGCGTCTGTCTGTGAAGAGCAGGAAAAGGGCAGATTCTGTATCCGGAAGAGGTAAGAGATGCTGCTGTCTGTGAAGAGCAGTGAAAGGGCAGATTCTGTATCCGGAACAGGTAAGAGATGCTGCTGTCTATGAAGAGCAGTGAAAGGGAAGATTCTGCATCCGGAACAGGTAAGAGATGTTGCTGTCTGTGAAGCGCAGGGAAAGGGCAGATTCTGTATCCGGAAAAAGTAAGAGATGCTGCTGTCCATGAAGAGCAGTGAAAGGGAAGATTCTGCAGGTAAGAGATGCTGCTGTCTGTGAAGTGCAGGGAAAGGGCAGATTCTGCATCCGGAACAGGTAAGAGATGCTTCTGTCTGTGAAGAGCAGGAAAAGGGCAGATTCTGTATCCGGAAGAGGTAAGAGATGCTGCTGTCTGTATAGAGCAGGGAAAGGGCAGATTCTGCATCCGGAACAGGTAAGAAATGCTTCTGTCTGTGAAGAGCAGGGAAAGGACAGATTCTGTATCCGGATGAGGTAAGAGATGCTGCTGTCTGTGAAGCGCAGGGAAAGGCCAGATTCTGTATCCGGAAGAGGTAAGAGATGCTGCTGTCAGTGAAGAGCAGGGAAAGGGCAGATTCTCTATCCGGATGAGGTAAGAGATGCTGCTGTCTGTGAAGCGCAGGGAAAGGCCAGATTCTGTATCTGGAAGAGGTAAGAGATGCTGCTGTCGGTGAAACGCAGTGAAAGGGCAGATTCTGTATCCGGAACAGGAAAGAGATGCTGCTGTCTGTGAAGCGCAGGGAAAGGGCAGATTCTGTATGCGGAAGAGGTAAGAGATGATGCAGATTTCTGTGAAGAGCAGGGAAAGGGCAGATTATGCATCCGGAACAGGTAAGAGATGCTGCTGTCTGTGAAGAGTAGTGAAAGGGCAGATTCTGCATCCGGAAGAGGTAAGAGATGCTGCTGTCTGTATAGAGCAGTGAAAGGGCAGATTCTGTATCTGGAAGTGGTAAGAGATGCTGCTGTCGGTGAAGCGCAGGGAAAGGGTAGATTCTGCATCTGGAACAAGTAGGAGATGCTGCTGTCTGCGAAGCGCAGGGAAAGGGCAGATTATGCATCCAGAACAGGTAAGAGATGCTGCTGTCTGCGAAGCGCAGGGAAAGGGCAGATTCTGTATCCGGAACAGGTAAGAGATGCTGCTGTCTTTATAGAGCAGTGAAAGGGAAGATTCTGTATCCGGAACAGGTAAGAGATGCTGCTGTCTGTGAAGCGCAGGGAAAGGGCAGATTCTGCATCCAGAACAGGAAAGAGATGCTGCTGTCTGTGAAGCGCAGGGAAAGGGCAGATTCTGCATCCAGAACAGGTAAGAGATGCTGCTGTCTGTGAAGAGCAGGGAAAGGGCAGATTCTGCATCCGGAAGAGGTAAGAGATGCTGCTTTCTGTATAGAGCAGTGAAAGGGCAGATTCTGTATCCGGAACAGGAAAGAGATGTTGCTGTCTGTGAAGCGCAGGGAAAGGGCAGATTCTGTATCCGGAACAGGTAAGAGATGCTGCTGTCTTTATAGAGCAGTGAAAGGGAAGATTCTGTATCCGGAACAGGTAAGAGATGCTGCTGTCTGTGAAGCGCAGGGAAAGGGCAGATTCTGCATCCAGAACAGGAAAGAGATGCTGCTGTCTGTGAAGCGCAGGGAAAGGGCAGATTCTGCATCCGGAACAGGTAAGAGATGCTGCTGTCTGTGAAGAGCAGGGAAAGGGCAGATTCTGCATCCGGAAGAGGTAAGAGATGCTGCTGTCTGTATAGAGCAGTGATAGGGCAGATTCTGTATCCGGAACAGGAAAGAGATGCTGCTGTCTGTGAAGCGCAGGGAAAGGGCAGATTCTGCATCCAGAACAGGTAAGAGATGCTGCTGTCTGTGAAGCGCAGGGAAAGGGTAGATTCTGCATCCAGAACAGGAAAGAGATGCTGCTGTCTGTGAAGCGCAGGGAAAGGGCAGATTCTGCATCCAGAACAGGTAAGAGATGCTGCTGTCTGTGAAGCGCAGGGAAAGGGTAGATTCTGCATCCGGAACAAGTAAGAGATGCTGCTGTCTGTGAAGCGCAGTGAAAGGGAAGATTCTGTATCCGGAACAGGTAAGAGATGCTGCTGTCTGTGAAGCGCAGGGAAAGGGCAGATTCTGTATCCGGAACAGGTAAGAGATGCTGCTGTCTGCGAAGCGCAGGGAAAGGGCAGATTCTGTATCCGGAAAAAAGGTAAGAGATGCTGCTGTCTTTATAGAGCATTGAAAGGGAAGATTCTGTATACAGAACAGGTAAGAGATGCTGCTGTCTGTGAAGCGCAGGGAAAGGGCAGATTCTGCATCCAGAACAGGTAAGAGATGCTGCTGTCTGTGAAGCGCAGGGAAAGGGTAGATTATGCATCCGGAACAAGTAAGAGATGCTGCTGTCTGTGAAGCGCAGTGAAAGGGAAGATTCTGTATCCGGAACAGCTAAGAGATGCTGCTGTCTGTGAAGCGCAGGGAAAGGGCAGATTCTGTATCCGGAACAGGTAAGAGATACTGCTGTCTGTGAAGTGCAGGGAAAGGGCAGATTCTGTATCCGGAACAGGTAAGAGATGCTGCTGTCTGTGAAGCACAGGGAAAGGGCAGATTTCGTATCCAGAACAGGTAAGAGATGCTGCTGTCTGTGAAGCGCAGGGAAAGGGCAGATTCTGTATCCGGAACAGGTAAGAGATACTGCTGTCTGTGAAGTGCAGGGAAAGGGCAGATTCTGTATCCAGAACAGGTAAGAGATGCTGCTGTCTGTGAAGCACAGGGAAAGGGCAGATTTCGTATCCGGAAGAGGTAAGAGATGCTGCTGTCTGTGAAGCACAGGGAAAGGGCAGATTCATTATCCGGAAGAGGTAAGAGATGCTGCTGTCTGTGAAGCGCAGGGAAAGGGCAGATTCTGTATCCAGAAGAGGTAAGAGATGCTGCAGTCTGTGAAGCGCAGGGAAAGGACAGATTCTGTATCCAGAAAAGGTAACAGATGTGGATTTCTGTGAAGAGCAGCGAAAGGGCAGATTCTGCATCCGGAAGAGGTATGAGATGCTGCTGTCTGTGAAGCGCAGGGAAAGGGCAGATTCTGCATCGGGAACAGGTAAGAGATGCTGCTGTCTGTGAAGTGCAGGGAAAGGGCAGATTCTGCATCCAGAACAGGTAAGAGATGCTGCTGTCTGTGAAGCGCAGGGAAAGGGTAGATTCTGCATCCGGAACAAGTAAGAGATGCTGCTGTCTGTGAAGCGCAGGGAAAGGGTAGATTCTGCATCCGGAACAAGTAAGAGATGCTGCTGTCTGTGAAGCGCAGTGAAAGGGAAGATTCTGTATCCGGAACAGGTAAGAGATGCTGCTGTCTGTGAAGCGCAGGGAAAGGGCAGATTCTGTATCCGGAATAGGTAAGAGATGCTGCTGTCTGCGAAGCGCAGGGAAAGGGCAGATTCTGTATCCGGAACAGGTAAGAGATGCTGCTGTCTTTATAGAGCAGTGAAAGGGAAGATTCTGTATCCAGAACAGGTAAGAGATGCTGCTGTCTGTGAAGCGCAGGGAAAGGGCAGATTCTGCATCCAGAACAGGAAAGAGATGCTGCTGTCTGTGAAGCGCAGGGAAAGGGCAGATTCTGCATCCAGAACAGGTAAGAGAAGCTGCTGTCTGTGAAGCGCAGGGAAAGGGTAGATTATGCATCCGGAACAAGTAAGAGATGCTGCTGTCTGTGAAGCGCAGTGAAAGGGAAGATTCTGTATCCGGAACAGCTAAGAGATGCTGCTGTCTGTGAAGCGCATGGAAAGGGCAGATTCTGTATCCAGAACAGGTAAGAGATGCTGCTGTCTGTGAAGCGCAGGGAAAGGGCAGATTCTGTATCCGGAACAGGTAAGAGATACTGCTGTCTGTGAAGCGCAGGGAAAGGGCAGATTCTGTATCCGGAACAGGTAAGAGATGCTGCTGTCTGTGAAGCACAGGGAAAGGGCAGATTCTGTATCCGGAAGAGGTAAGAGATGCTGCTGTCTGTGAAGCACAGGGAAAGGGCAGATTCTGTATCCGGAAGAGGTAAGAGATGCTGCTGTCTGTGAAGCGCAGGGAAAGGGCAGATTCTGTATCCAGAAGAGGTAAGAGATGCTGCAGTCTGTGAAGCGCAGGGAAAGGACAGATTCTGTATCCAGAAAAGGTAACAGATATGGATTTCTGTGAAGAGCAGCGAAAGGGCAGATTCTGTATCTGGAAGAGGTATGAGATGCTGCTGTCTGTGAAGCGCAGGGAAAGGGCAGATTCTGCATCGGGAAGAGGTAAGAGATGCTGCTGTCTGTGAAGCGCAGGGAAAGGGCAGATTCTGTATCCGGAACAGGTAAGAGATGCTGCTGTCTGTGAAGAGCGGGGAAAGGGTAGATTTTGCATCCGGAACAATTAAGAGATGCTGCTGTCTGTGAAGCGCAGGGAAAGGGTAGATTCTGCATCCGAACAGGTAAGAGATGCTGCTGTCTGTGAAGCGCAGGCAAAGGACAGATTCTGTATCCAGAAGAGGTAAGAGATGCCGCTTTCTGTGAAGAGCAGTGAAAGGGCAGATTCTGCATCCGGAACAGGTAAGAGATGCTGCTGTCTATGAAGAGCAGTGAAAGGGCAGATTCTGCATCCGGAACAGGTAAGAGATGCTGCTGTCTGTGAAGCGCAGGGAAAGGGCAGATTCTGTATCCGGAACAGGTAAGAGATGCTGCTGTCTGTGAAGCGCAGGGAAAGGGCAGATTCTGCATCCGGAACAGTTAAGAGATGGTGCTGTCTGTGAAGCGCAGGAAAAGGGCAGATTCTGTATCCGGAAGAGGTAAGAGATGATGCAGATTTCTGTGAAGAGCAGGGAAAGGCCAGATTCTGCATCCGGAAGAGGTAAGAGATGCTGCTGTCTGTGAAACGCAGTGAAAGGGCAGATTCTGTATCCGGAACAGGAAAGAGATGCTGCTGTCTGTGAAGCGCAGGGAAAGGGCAGATTCTGTATCCGGAACAGGTAAGAGATGCTGCTGTCTGTGAAGTGCAGGGAAAGGGCAGATTCTGCATCCAGAACAGGTAAGAGATGCTGCTGTCTGTGAAGAGCAGGGAAAGGGCAGATTCTGCATCCGGAAGAGGTAAGAGATGCTGCTGTCTGTATAGAGCAGTGAAAGGGCAGATTCTGTATCCGGAACAGGTAAGAGATGCTGCTGTTTGTGAAGCACAGGGAAAGGGCAGATTCTGTATCTGGAACAGGTAAGAGATGCTGCTGTCTGTAAAGCGCAGGGAAAGGGCAGATTCTGTATAAGGAACAGGTAAGAGATGTTGCTGTCAGTGAAGTGCAGGGAAAGGGCAGATTCTGTATCTATCGGGGACAGGTAAGAGATGCTGCTGTCAGTGATGCACAGGGAAAGTGCAGATTTTGTATCCGGAAGAGGTAAGAGATGCTGCTGTCAGTGAAGAGCAGGGAAAGGGCAGATTCTGTATCCGGATGACGTTAGAGATGCTGCTATCTGTGAAGCGCAGGAGAAGGGCAGATTCTTTATCCGGAAGAGGTAAGAGATGCTGCTGTCTGTGAAGCACAGGGAAAGGGCAGATTCTGTATCCCGAAGAGGTAAGAGATGCTGCTGTCTGTGAAGCGCAGGGAAAGGGCAGATTCTGTATCCAGAAGAGGTAAGAGATGATGCAGATTTCTGTGAAGAGCAGGGAAAGGGCAGATTATGCATCCGGAACAGGTAAGAGATGCTGCTGTCTGTATAGAGCAGTGAAAGGGCAGATTCTGTATCCGGAAGTGGTAAGAGATGCTGCTGTCTGTGAAGCGCAGGGAAAGGGTAGATTCTGCATCCGGAACAAGTAAGAGATGCTGCTGTCTGCGAAGCGCAGGGAAAGGGCAGATTATGCATCCAGAACAGGTAAGAGATGCTGCTGTCTGCGAAGCGCAGGGAAAGGGCAGATTCTGTATCCGGAACAGGTAAGAGATGCTGCTGTCTGCGAAGCGCAGGGAAAGGGCAGATTCTGCATCCAGAACAGGAAAGAGATGCTGCTGTCTGTGAAGCGCAGGGAAAGGGCAGATTCTGCATCCAGAACAGGTAAGAGATGCTGCTGTCTGTGAAGAGCAGTGAAAGGGCAGATTCTGCATCCGGAAGAGGTAAGAGATGCTGCTGTCTGTATAGAGCAGTGAAAGGGCAGATTCTGTATCCGGAAGTGGTAAGAGATGCTGCTGCCTGTGAAGCGCAGGGAAAGGGTAGATTCTGCATCTGGAACTAGTAAGAGATGCTGCTGTCTGTGAAGCGCAGTGAAAGGGAAGATTCTGTATCCGGAACAGGTAAGAGAGTCTGCTGTCTGTGAAGCGCAGGGAAAGGGCAGATTCTGTATCCAGAACAGGTAAGAGATGCTGCTGTCTGTGAAGCACAGGGAAAGGGCAGATTCTGTATCTGGAAGAGGTAAGAGATGCTGCTGTCTGTGAAGCGCAGGGAAAGGGCAGATTCTGTATCCAGAAGAGGTAAGAGATGCTGCAGTCTGTGAAGCGCAGGGAAAGGACAGATTCTGTATCCGGAAAAGGTAACAGATGTGGATTTATGTGAAGAGCAGCGAGAGGGCAGATTCTGCATCCGGAAGAGGTATGAGATGCTGCTGTCAGTGAAGCGCAGGGAAAGGGCAGATTCTGCATCGGGAACAGGTAAGAGATGCTGCTGTCTGTGAAGGGCAGGGAAAGGGTAGATTCTGCATCCGAACAGGTAAGAGATGCTGCTGTCTGTGAAGCGCAGGCAAAGGACAGATTCTGTATCCAGAAGAGGTAAGAGATGCTGCTTTCTGTGAAGAGCAGTGAAAGGGCAGATTCTGTATCCGGAACAGGTAAGAGATGCTGCTGTCTATGAAGAGCAGTGAAAGGGCAGATTCTGCATCCAGAACAGGTAAGAGATGCTGCTGTCTGTGAAGCGCAGGGAAAGGGCAGATTCTGTATCCGGAACAGGTAAGAGATGCTGCTGTCTGTGAAGCGCAGAGAAAGGGCAGATTCTGCATCCGGAACAGTTAAGAGATGCTGCTGTCTGTGAAGCGCAGGAAAAGGGCAGATTCTGTATCCGGAAGAG
This sequence comes from Ambystoma mexicanum, assembly GCF_040938575.1. Lineage (NCBI taxonomy): Eukaryota > Metazoa > Chordata > Amphibia > Caudata > Ambystomatidae > Ambystoma > Ambystoma mexicanum. The sequence goes on from NC_090936.1 coordinate 1,166,952,785, forward strand.
GTAAGAGATGATGCGGATTTCTGTGAAGAGCAGGGAAAGGTCAGATTCTGCATCCGGAAGAGGTAAGAGATGCTGCTGTCTGTGAAACGCAGTGAAAGGGCAGATTCTGTATCCGGAACAGGAAAGAGATGCTGCTGTCTGTGAAGCGCAGGGAAAGGGCAGATTCTGTATCCGGAACAGGTAAGAGATGCTGCTGTCTGTGAAGTGCAGCGAAAGGGCAGATTCTGCATCCAGAACAGGTAAGAGATGCTGCTGTCTGTGAAGAGCAGGGAAAGGGCAGATTCTGCATCCGGAAGAGGTAAGAGATGCTGCTGTCTGTATAGGGCAGTGAAAGGGCAGATTCTGTATCCGGAACAGGTAAGAGATGCTGCTGTTTGTGAAGCACAGGGAAAGGGCAGATTCTGTATCTGGAACAGGTAAGAGATGCTGCTGTCTGTAAAGCGCAGGGAAAGGGCAGATTCTGTATAAGGAACAGGTAAGAGATGCTGCTGTCAGTGAAGAGCAGGGAAAGGGCAGATTCTGTATCTATCGGGGACAGGTAAGAGATGCTGCTGTCAGTGATGCACAGGTAAAGTGCAGATTTTGTATCCGGAAGAGGTAAGAGATGCTGCTGTCATTGAAGAGCAGGGAAAGGGCAGATTCTGTATCCGGATGACGTTAGAGATGCTGCTATCTGTGAAGCGCAGGGGAAGGGTTGATTCTTTATCCGGAAGAGGTAAGAGATGCTGCTGTCTGTGAAGCGCAGGGAAAGGGCAGATTCTGTATCCGGAAGAGGTAAGGATGCTGCTGTCTGTGAAGCGCAGGGAAAGGGCAGATTCTGTATGCGGAAGAGGTGAGAGATGATGCAGATTTCTGTGAAGAGCAGGGAAAGGGCAGATTCTGCCTCCGGAAGAAGTAAGAGATGCTGCTGTCTGTGAAGCGCAGGGGAAGGCAGATTCTGTATCCAGAACAGGTACGAGATGCTGCTGTCTGGGAAGAGCAGGGAAAGGGTAGATTCTGCATCCGGAACAGTTAAGAGATGCTGCTGTCTGTGAAGCGCAGGGAAAGGGCAGATTCTTTATCCAGAAGAGGTAAGAGATGCTGCTGTCTGTGAAGCGCAGGGAAAGGGCAGATTGTGTATCTGGAAGATGTAAGAGATGCTGCTGTCTGTGAAGCAAAGGGAAAGGGCAGATTCTGTATCCGGAAGAGGTAAGAGATGCTGCTGTCTGTGAAGCGCAGGGAAAGGGCAGATTCTGTATCCGGAAGAGGTAAGAGATGATGCAGATTTCTGTGAAGAGCAGGGAAAGGGCAGATTCTGCCTCCGGAAGAGGTAAGAGATGCTGCTGTCTGTGAAGCGCAGGGGAAGGCAGATTCTGTATCCGGAACAGGTACGAGATGCTGCTGTCTGTGAAGAGCAGGGAAAGGGTAGATTCTGCATCCGGAACAGTTAAGAGATGCTGCTGTCTGTGAAGCGCAGGGAAAGGGCAGATTCTGTATCCGGAACAGGTAAGAGATGCTGCTGTCTGTGAAGAGCAGGGAAAGGGTAGATTCTGCATCTGAACAAGAGATGCTGCTGTCTGTGAAGAGCGGGGAAAGGGTAGATTCTGCATCTGGAACAGTTAAGAGATGCTGCTGTCTGTGAAGAGCAGGGAAAGGGTAGATTCTGCATCCGAACAGGTAAGAGATGCTGCTGTCTGTGAAGCGCAGGCAAAGGGCAGATTCTGTATCCAGAAGAGGTAAGAGATGCTGCTGTCTATTAAGAGCAGTGAAAGGGCAGATTCTGCATCCGGAACAGGTAAGAGATGCTGCTGTCTGTGAAGCGCAGGGAAAGGGCAGATTCTGCATCCGGAACAGGTAAGAGATGCTGCTGTCTGTGAAGTGCAGGGAAAGGGCAGATTCTGTATCCGGAACAGGTAAGAGATGCTGCTGTCTGTGAAGCGCAGGGAAAGGGCAGATTCTGCATCCGGGACAGTTAAGAGATGCTGCTGTCTGTGAAGCGCAGGAAAAGGGCAGATTCTGTATCTGGAACAGGTAAGAGATGCTGCTGTCTGTAAAGCGCAGGGAAAGGGCAGATTCTGTATAAGGAACAGGTAAGAGATGCTGCTGTCAGTGAAGAGCAGGGAAAGGGCAGATTCTGTATCTATCGGGGACAGGTAAGAGATGCTGCTGTCAGTGATGCACAGGGAAAGTGCAGATTTTGTATCCGGAAGAGGTAAGAGATGATGCTGTCTGTGAAGTGCAGGGAAAGGGCAGATTCTGTATCCGGAAGAGGTAAGAGATGCTGCTGTCTGTGAAGCACAGGGAAAGGGCAGATTCTGTATCCGGAAGAGGTAACAGATGCTGCTGTCTATGAAGCGCAGGGAAAGGGCAGATTCTGTATCCGGAAGAGGTAAGGATGCTGCTGTCTGTGAAGCGCAGGGAAAGGGCAGTTTCTGTATGCGGAAGAGGTGAGAGATGATGCAGATTTCTGTGAAGAGCAGGGAAAGGCCAGATTCTGCCTCCGGAAGAAGTAAGAGATGCTGCTGTCTGTGAAGCGCAGGGGAAGGCAGATTCTGTATCCAGAACAGGTACGAGATGCTGCTGTCTGTGAAGAGCAGGGAAAGGGTAGATTCTGCATCCGGAACAGTTAAGAGATGCTGCTGTCTGTGAAGCGCAGGGAAAGGGCAGATTCTTTATCCAGAAGAGGTAAGAGATGCTGCTGTCTGTGAAGCGCAGGGAAAGGGCAGATTGTGTATCCGGAAGATGTAAGAGATGCTGCTGTCTGTGAAGCAAAGGGAAAGGGCAGATTCTGTATCCGGAAGAGGTAAGAGATGCTGCTGTCTGTGAAGCGCAGGGAAAGGGCAGATTCTGTATCCGGAAGAGGTAAGAGATGATAGAGATTTCTGTGAAGAGCAGGGAAAGGGCAGATTCTGCCTCCGGAAGAGGTAAGAGATGCTGCTGTCTGTGAAGCGCAGGGGAAGGCAGATTCTGTATCCGGAACAGGTACGAGATGCTGCTGTCTGTGAAGAGCAGGGAAAGGGTAGATTCTGCATCCGGAACAGTTAAGAGATGCTGCTGTCTGTGAAGCGCAGGGAAAGGGCAGATTCTGTATCCGGAACAGGTAAGAGATGCTGCTGTCTGTGAAGAGCAGGGAAAGGGTAGATTCTGCATCTGAACAAGAGATGCTGCTGTCTGTGAAGAGCGGGGAAAGGGTAGATTCTGCATCTGGAACAGTTAAGAGATGCTGCTGTCTGTGAAGAGCAGGGAAAGGGTAGATTCTGCATCCGAACAGGTAAGAGATGCTGCTGTCTGTGAAGCGCAGGCAAAGGGCAGATTCTGTATCCAGAAGAGGTAAGAGATGCTGCTGTCTATTAAGAGCAGTGAAAGGGCAGATTCTGCATCCGGAACAGGTAAGAGATGCTGCTGTCTGTGAAGCGCAGGGAAAGGGCAGATTCTGCATCCGGAACAGGTAAGAGATGCTGCTGTCTGTGAAGTGCAGGGAAAGGGCAGATTCTGTATCCGGAACAGGTAAGAGATGCTGCTGTCTGTGAAGCGCAGGGAAAGGGCAGATTCTGCATCCGGGACAGTTAAGAGATGCTGCTGTCTGTGAAGCGCAGGAAAAGGGCAGATTCTGTATCTGGAACAGGTAAGAGATGCTGCTGTCTGTAAAGCGCAGGGAAAGGGCAGATTCTGTATAAGGAACAGGTAAGAGATGCTGCTGTCAGTGAAGAGCAGGGAAAGGGCAGATTCTGTATCTATCGGGGACAGGTAAGAGATGCTGCTGTCAGTGATGCACAGGGAAAGTGCAGATTTTGTATCCGGAAGAGGTAAGAGATGATGCTGTCTGTGAAGCGCAGGGAAAGGGCAGATTCTGTATCCGGAAGAGGTAAGAGATGCTGCTGTCTGTGAAGCACAGGGAAAGGGCAGATTCTGTATCCGGAAGAGGTAACAGATGCTGCTGTCTATGAAGCGCAGGGAAAGGGCAGATTTTTTATCCGGAAGAGGTAAGAGATGCTGCTGTCTGTGAAGCGCAGGGAAAGGGCAGATTCTGTATCCGGAAGAGGTAAGAGATGCTGCTTTCTGTGAAGCGCAGGAAAAGGGCAGATTCTGTATCTGGAACAGGTAAGAGATGCTGCTGTCTGTAAAGCGCAGGGAAAGGGCAGATTCTGTATAAGGAACAGGTAAGAGATGCTGCTGTCAGTGAAGAGCAGGGAAAGGGCAGATTCTGTATCTATCGGGGACAGGTAAGAGATGCTGCTGTCAGTGATGCACAGGGAAAGTGCAGATTTTGTATCCGGAAGAGGTAAGAGATGATGCTGTCTGTGAAGTGCAGGGAAAGGGCAGATTCTGTATCCGGAAGAGGTAAGAGATGCTGCTGTCTGTGAAGCACAGGGAAAGGGCAGATTCTGTATCCGGAAGAGGTAACAGATGCTGCTGTCTATGAAGCGCAGGGAAAGGGCAGATTCTGTATCCGGAAGAGGTAAGGATGCTGCTGTCTGTGAAGCGCAGGGAAAGGGCAGTTTCTGTATGCGGAAGAGGTGAGAGATGATGCAGATTTCTGTGAAGAGCAGGGAAAGGGCAGATTCTGCCTCCGGAAGAAGTAAGAGATGCTGCTGTCTGTGAAGCGCAGGGGAAGGCAGATTCTGTATCCAGAACAGGTACGAGATGCTGCTGTCTGTGAAGAGCAGGGAAAGGGTAGATTCTGCATCCGGAACAGTTAAGAGATGCTGCTGTCTGTGAAGCGCAGGGAAAGGGCAGATTCTTTATCCAGAAGAGGTAAGAGATGCTGCTGTCTGTGAAGCGCAGGGAAAGGGCAGATTGTGTATCCGGAAGATGTAAGAGATGCTGCTGTCTGTGAAGCAAAGGGAAAGGGCAGATTCTGTATCCGGAAGAGGTAAGAGATGCTGCTGTCTGTGAAGCGCAGGGAAAGGGCAGATTCTGTATCCGGAAGAGGTAAGAGATGATAGAGATTTCTGTGAAGAGCAGGGAAAGGGTAGATTCTGCATCCGGAACAGTTAAGAGATGCTGCTGTCTGTGAAGCGCAGGGAAAGGGCAGATTCTGTATCCGGAACAGGTAAGAGATGCTGCTGTCTGTGAAGAGCAGGGAAAGGGTAGATTCTGCATCTGAACAAGAGATGCTGCTGTCTGTGAAGAGCGGGGAAAGGGTAGATTCTGCATCTGGAACAGTTAAGAGATGCTGCTGTCTGTGAAGAGCAGGGAAAGGGTAGATTCTGCATCCGAACAGGTAAGAGATGCTGCTGTCTGTGAAGCGCAGGCAAAGGGCAGATTCTGTATCCAGAAGAGGTAAGAGATGCTGCTGTCTATTAAGAGCAGTGAAAGGGCAGATTCTGCATCCGGAACAGGTAAGAGATGCTGCTGTCTGTGAAGCGCAGGGAAAGGGCAGATTCTGCATCCGGAACAGGTAAGAGATGCTGCTGTCTGTGAAGTGCAGGGAAAGGGCAGATTCTGTATCCGGAACAGGTAAGAGATGCTGCTGTCTGTGAAGCGCAGGGAAAGGGCAGATTCTGCATCCGGGACAGTTAAGAGATGCTGCTGTCTGTGAAGCGCAGGAAAAGGGCAGATTCTGTATCTGGAACAGGTAAGAGATGCTGCTGTCTGTAAAGCGCAGGGAAAGGGCAGATTCTGTATAAGGAACAGGTAAGAGATGCTGCTGTCAGTGAAGAGCAGGGAAAGGGCAGATTCTGTATCTATCGGGGACAGGTAAGAGATGCTGCTGTCAGTGATGCACAGGGAAAGTGCAGATTTTGTATCCGGAAGAGGTAAGAGATGATGCTGTCTGTGAAGCGCAGGGAAAGGGCAGATTCTGTATCCGGAAGAGGTAAGAGATGCTGCTGTCTGTGAAGCACAGGGAAAGGGCAGATTCTGTATCCGGAAGAGGTAACAGATGCTGCTGTCTATGAAGCGCAGGGAAAGGGCAGATTTTTTATCCGGAAGAGGTAAGAGATGCTGCTGTCTGTGAAGCGCAGGGAAAGGGCAGATTCTGTATCCGGAAGAGGTAAGAGATGCTGCTTTCTGTGAAGCACAGGGAAAGGGCAGATTCTGTATCCAGAAGAGGTAAGAGATGCTGCTGTCTGTGAAGCGCAGGGAAAGGGCAGATTCTGTATGCGGAAGAGGTGAGAGATGATGCAGATTTCTGTGAAGAGCAGGGAAAGGGCAGATTCTGCCCCCGGAAGAAGTAAGAGATGCTGCTGTCTGTGAAGCGCAGGGGAAGGCAGATTCTGTATCCGGAACAGGTACGAGATGCTGCTGTCTGTGAAGAGCAGGGAAAGGGTAGATTCTGCATCCGGAACAGTTAAGAGATGCTGCTGTCTGTGAAGCGCAGGGAAAGGGCAGATTCTTTATCCGGAAGAGGTAAGAGATGCTGCTGTCTGTGAAGCGCAGGGAAAGGGCAGATTCTGTATCCGGAAGATGTAAGAGATGCTGCTGTCTGTGAAGCAAAGGGAAAGGGCAGATTCTGTATCCGGAAGAGGTAAGAGATGCTGCTGTCTGTGAAGCACAGGGAAAGGGCAGATTCTGTATCCGGAAGAGGTAAGAGATGATGCAGATTTCTGTGAAGAGCAGGGAAAGGGCAGATTCTGCCTCCGGAAGAGGTAAGAGATGCTGCTGTCTGTGAAGCGCAGGGGAAGGCAGATTCTGTATCCGGAACAGGTACGAGATGCTGCTGTCTGTGAAGAGCAGGGAAAGGGTAGATTCTGCATCCGGAACAGTTAAGAGATGCTGCTGTCTGTGAAGCGCAGGGAAAGGGCAGATTCTGTATCCGGAACAGGTAAGAGATGCTGCTGTCTGTGAAGAGCAGGGAAAGGGTAGATTCTGCATCTGAACAAGAGATGCTGCTGTCTGTGAAGAGCGGGGAAAGGGTAGATTCTGCATCTGGAACAGTTAAGAGATGCTGCTGTCTGTGAAGAGCAGGGAAAGGGTAGATTCTGCATCCGAACAGGTAAGAGATGCTGCTGTCTGTGAAGCGCAGGCAAAGGGCAGATTCTGTATCCAGAAGAGGTAAGAGATGCTGCTGTCTATTAAGAGCAGTGAAAGGACAGATTCTGTATGCGGAAGAGGTGAGAGATGATGCAGATTTCTGTGAAGAGCAGGGAAAGGGCAGATTCTGCCCCCGGAAGAAGTAAGAGATGCTGCTGTCTGTGAAGCGCAGGGGAAGGCAGATTCTGTATCCGGAACAGGTACGAGATGCTGCTGTCTGTGAAGAGCAGGGAAAGGGTAGATTCTGCATCCGGAACAGTTAAGAGATGCTGCTGTCTGTGAAGAGCAGGGAAAGGGTAGATTCTGCATCCGGAACAGTTAAGAGATGCTGCTGTCTGTGAAGCGCAGGGAAAGGGCAGATTCTTTATCCGGAAGAGGTAAGAGATGCTGCTGTCTGTGAAGCGCAGGGAAAGGGCAGATTCTGTATCCGGAAGATGTAAGAGATGCTGCTGTCTGTGAAGCAAAGGGAAAGGGCAGATTCTGTATCCGGAAGAGGTAAGAGATGCTGCTGTCTGTGAAGCACAGGGAAAGGGCAGATTCTGTATCCGGAAGAGGTAAGAGATGATGCAGATTTCTGTGAAGAGCAGGGAAAGGGCAGATTCTGCCTCCGGAAGAGGTAAGAGATGCTGCTGTCTGTGAAGCGCAGGGGAAGGCAGATTCTGTATCCGGAACAGGTACGAGATGCTGCTGTCTGTGAAGAGCAGGGAAAGGGTAGATTCTGCATCCGGAACAGTTAAGAGATGCTGCTGTCTGTGAAGCGCAGGGAAAGGGCAGATTCTGTATCCGGAACAGGTAAGAGATGCTGCTGTCTGTGAAGAGCAGGGAAAGGGTAGATTCTGCATCTGAACAAGAGATGCTGCTGTCTGTGAAGAGCGGGGAAAGGGTAGATTCTGCATCTGGAACAGTTAAGAGATGCTGCTGTCTGTGAAGAGCAGGGAAAGGGTAGATTCTGCATCCGAACAGGTAAGAGATGCTGCTGTCTGTGAAGCGCAGGCAAAGGGCAGATTCTGTATCCAGAAGAGGTAAGAGATGCTGCTGTCTGTGAAGCGCAGGGAAAGGGCAGATTCTGTATGCGGAAGAGGTGAGAGATGATGCAGATTTCTGTGAAGAGCAGGGAAAGGGCAGATTCTGCCCCCGGAAGAAGTAAGAGATGCTGCTGTCTGTGAAGCGCAGGGGAAGGCAGATTCTGTATCCGGAACAGGTACGAGATGCTGCTGTCTGTGAAGAGCAGGGAAAGGGTAGATTCTGCATCCGGAACAGTTAAGAGATGCTGCTGTCTGTGAAGCGCAGGGAAAGGGCAGATTCTTTATCCGGAAGAGGTAAGAGATGCTGCTGTCTGTGAAGCGCAGGGAAAGGGCAGATTCTGTATCCGGAAGATGTAAGAGATGCTGCTGTCTGTGAAGCAAAGGGAAAGGGCAGATTCTGTATCCGGAAGAGGTAAGAGATGCTGCTGTCTGTGAAGCACAGGGAAAGGGCAGATTCTGTATCCAGAAGAGGTAAGAGATGCTGCTGTCTGTGAAGCGCAGGGAAAGGGCAGATTCTGTATGCGGAAGAGGTGAGAGATGATGCAGATTTCTGTGAAGAGCAGGGAAAGGGCAGATTCTGCCCCCGGAAGAAGTAAGAGATGCTGCTGTCTGTGAAGCGCAGGGGAAGGCAGATTCTGTATCCGGAACAGGTACGAGATGCTGCTGTCTGTGAAGCGCAGGAAAAGGGCAGATTCTGTATCTGGAACAGGTAAGAGATGCTGCTGTCTGTAAAGCGCAGGGAAAGGGCAGATTCTGTATAAGGAACAGGTAAGAGATGCTGCTGTCAGTGAAGAGCAGGGAAAGGGCAGATTCTGTATCTATCGGGGACAGGTAAGAGATGCTGCTGTCAGTGATGCACAGGGAAAGTGCAGATTTTGTATCCGGAAGAGGTAAGAGATGATGCTGTCTGTGAAGCGCAGGGAAAGGGCAGATTCTGTATCCGGAAGAGGTAACAGATGCTGCTGTCTATGAAGCGCAGGGAAAGGGCAGATTTTTTATCCGGAAGAGGTAAGGGATGCTGCTGTCTGTGAAGCGCAGGGAAAGGGCAGATTCTGTATCCGGAAGAGGTAAGAGATGCTGCTGTCTGTGAAGCACAGGGAAAGGGCAGATTCTGTATCCAGAAGAGGTAAGAGATGCTGCTGTCTGTGAAGCGCAGGGAAAGGGCAGATTCTGTATGCGGAAGAGGTGAGAGATGATGCAGATTTCTGTGAAGAGCAGGGAAAGGGCAGATTCTGCCCCCGGAAGAAGTAAGAGATGCTGCTGTCTGTGAAGCGCAGGGGAAGGCAGATTCTGTATCCGGAACAGGTACGAGATGCTGCTGTCTGTGAAGAGCAGGGAAAGGGTAGATTCTGCATCCGGAACAGTTAAGAGATGCTGCTGTCTGTGAAGCGCAGGGAAAGGGCAGATTCTTTATCCGGAAGAGGTAAGAGATGCTGCTGTCTGTGAAGCGCAGGGAAAGGGCAGATTCTGTATCCGGAAGATGTAAGAGATGCTGCTGTCTGTGAAGCAAAGGGAAAGGGCAGATTCTGTATCCGGAAGAGGTAAGAGATGCTGCTGTCTGTGAAGCACAGGGAAAGGGCAGATTCTGTATCCGGAAGAGGTAAGAGATGATGCAGATTTCTGTGAAGAGCAGGGAAAGGGCAGATTCTGCCTCCGGAAGAGGTAAGAGATGCTGCTGTCTGTGAAGCGCAGGGGAAGGCAGATTCTGTATCCGGAACAGGTACGAGATGCTGCTGTCTGTGAAGAGCAGGGAAAGGGTAGATTCTGCATCCGGATCAGTTAAGAGATGCTGCTGTCTGTGAAGCGCAGGGAAAGGGCAGATTCTGTATCCGGAACAGGTAAGAGATGCTGCTGTCAGTGAAGAGCAGTGAAAGTGCAGATTCTGTATCCGGAACAGGTAAGAGATGCTGCTGTCTGTGAAGAGCAGGGAAAGGGTAGATTCTGCATCTGAACAAGAGATGCTGCTGTCTGTGAAGAGCGGGGAAAGGGTAGATTCTGCATCTGGAACAGTTAAGAGATGCTGCTGTCTGTGAAGCGCAGGGAAAGGGTAGATTCTGCATCCGAACAGGTAAGAGATGCTGCTGTCTGTGAAGCGCAGGCAAAGGGCAGATTCTGTATCCAGAAGAGGTAAGAGATGCTGCTGTCTATGAAGAGCAGTGAAAGGGCAGATTCTGCATCCGGAACAGGTAAGAGATGCTGCTGTCTGTGAAGCGCAGGGAAAGGGCAGATTCTGCATCCGGAACAGGTAAGAGATGCTGCTGTCTGTGAAGCGCAGGGAAAGGGCAGATTCTGTATCCGGAACAGGTAAGAGATGCTGCTGTCTGTGAAGCGCAGGGAAAGGGCAGATTCTGCATCCGGGACAGTTAAGAGATGCTGCTGTCTGTGAAGTGCAGCGAAAGGGCAGATTCTGCATCCAGAACAGGTAAGAGATGCTGCTGTCTGTGAAGAGCAGGGAAAGGGCAGATTCTGCATCCGGAAGAGGTAAGAGATGCTGCTGTCTGTATAGAGCAGTGAAAGGGCAGATTCTGTATCCGGAACAGGTAAGAGATGCTGCTGTTTGTGAAGCACAGGGAAAGGGCAGATTCTGTATCTGGAACAGGTAAGAGATGCTGCTGTCTGTAAAGCGCAGGGAAAGGGCAGATTCTGTATAAGGAACAGGTAAGAGATGCTGCTGTCAGTGAAGAGCAGGGAAAGGGCAGATTCTGTATCTATCGGGGACAGGTAAGAGATGCTGCTGTCAGTGATGCACAGGTAAAGTGCAGATTTTGTATCCGGAAGAGGTAAGAGATGCTGCTGTCATTGAAGAGCAGGGAAAGGGCAGATTCTGTATCCGGATGACGTTAGAGATGCTGCTATCTGTGAAGCGCAGGGGAAGGGTTGATTCTTTATCCGGAAGAGGTAAGAGATGCTGCTGTCTGTGAAGCGCAGGGAAAGGGCAGATTCTGTATCCGGAAGAGGTAAGGATGCTGCTGTCTGTGAAGCGCAGGGAAAGGGCAGTTTCTGTATGCGGAAGAGGTGAGAGATGATGCAGATTTCTGTGAAGAGCAGGGAAAGGGCAGATTCTGCCTCCGGAAGAAGTAAGAGATGCTGCTGTCTGTGAAGCGCAGGGGAAGGCAGATTCTGTATCCAGAACAGGTACGAGATGCTGCTGTCTGTGAAGAGCAGGGAAAGGGTAGATTCTGCATCCGGAACAGTTAAGTGATGCTGCTGTCTGTGAAGCGCAGGGAAAGGGCAGATTCTTTATCCAGAAGAGGTAAGAGATGCTGCTGTCTGTGAAGAGCAGGGAAAGGGCAGATTGTGTATCCGGAAGATGTAAGAGATGCTGCTGTCTGTGAAGCAAAGGGAAAGGGCAGATTCTGTATCCGGAAGAGGTAAGAGATGCTGCTGTCTGTGAAGCGCAGGGAAAGGGCAGATTCTGTATCCGGAAGAGGTAAGAGATGATGCAGATTTCTGTGAAGAGCAGGGAAAGGGCAGATTCTGCCTCCGGAAGAGGTAAGAGATGCTGCTGTCTGTGAAGTGCAGGGGAAGGCAGATTCTGTATCCAGAACAGGTACGAGATGCTGCTGTCTGTGAAGAGCAGCGAAAGGGTAGATTCTGCATCCGGAACAGTTAAGAGATGCTGCTGTCTGTGAAGCGCAGGGAAAGGGCAGATTCTGTATCCGGAACAGGTAAGAGATGCTGCTGTCTGTGAAGAGCGGGGAAAGGGTAGATTCTGCATCTGAACAAGAGATGCTGCTGTCTGTGAAGAGCGGGGAAAGGGTAGATTCTGCATCTGGAACAGTTAAGAGATGCTGCTGTCTGTGAAGAGCAGGGAAAGGGTAGATTCTGCATCCGAACAGGTAAGAGATGCTGCTGTCTGTGAAGCGCAGGCAAAGGGCAGATTCTGTATCCAGAAGAGGTAAGAGATGCTGCTGTCTATTAAGAGCAGTGAAAGGGCAGATTCTGCATCCGGAACAGGTAAGAGATGCTGCTGTCTGTGAAGCGCAGGGAAAGGGCAGATTCTGCATCCGGAACAGGTAAGAGATGCTGCTGTCTGTGAAGTGCAGGGAAAGGGCAGATTCTGTATCCGGAACAGGTAAGAGATGCTGCTGTCTGTGAAGCGCAGGGAAAGGGCAGATTCTGCATCCGGGACAGTTAAGAGATGCTGCTGTCTGTGAAGCGCAGGAAAAGGGCAGATTCTGTATCTGGAACAGGTAAGAGATGCTGCTGTCTGTAAAGCGCAGGGAAAGGGCAGATTCTGTATAAGGAACAGGTAAGAGATGCTGCTGTCAGTGAAGAGCAGGGAAAGGGCAGATTCTGTATCTATCGGGGACAGGTAAGAGATGCTGCTGTCAGTGATGCACAGGGAAAGTGCAGATTTTGTATCCGGAAGAGGTAAGAGATGATGCTGTCTGTGAAGCGCAGGGAAAGGGCAGATTCTGTATCCGGAAGAGGTAAGAGATGCTGCTGTCTGTGAAGCACAGGGAAAGGGCAGATTCTGTATCCGGAAGAGGTAACAGATGCTGCTGTCTATGAAGCGCAGGGAAAGGGCAGATTTTTTATCCGGAAGAGGTAAGAGATGCTGCTGTCTGTGAAGCACAGGGAAAGGGCAGATTCTGTATCCGGAAGAGGTAAGAGATGCTGCTGTCTGTGAAGCACAGGGAAAGGGCAGATTCTGTATCCAGAAGAGGTAAGAGATGCTGCTGTCTGTGAAGTGCAGGGAAAGGGCAGATTCTGTATGCGGAAGAGGTGAGAGATGATGCAGATTTCTGTGAAGAGCAGGGAAAGGGCAGATTCTGCCCCCGGAAGAAGTAAGAGATGCTGCTGTCTGTGAAGCGCAGGGGAAGGCAGATTCTGTATCCGGAACAGGTACGAGATGCTGCTGTCTGTGAAGAGCAGGGAAAGGGTAGATTCTGCATCCGGAACAGTTAAGAGATGCTGCTGTCTGTGAAGCGCAGGGAAAGGGCAGATTCTTTATCCGGAAGAGGTAAGAGATGCTGCTGTCTGTGAAGCGCAGGGAAAGGGCAGATTCTGTATCCGGAAGATGTAAGAGATGCTGCTGTCTGTGAAGCAAAGGGAAAGGGCAGATTCTGTATCCGGAAGAGGTAAGAGATGCTGCTGTCTGTGAAGCGCAGGGAAAGGGCAGATTCTGTATCCGGAAGAGGTAAGAGATGATGCAGATTTCTGTGAAGAGCAGGGAAAGGGCAGATTCTGCCTCCGGAAGAGGTAAGAGATGCTGCTGTCTGTGAAGCGCAGGGGAAGGCAGATTCTGTATCCGGAACAGGTACGAGATGCTGCTGTCTGTGAAGAGCAGGGAAAGGGTAGATTCTGCATCCGGATCAGTTAAGAGATGCTGCTGTCTGTGAAGCGCAGGGAAAGGGCAGATTCTGTATCCGGAACAGGTAAGAGATGCTGCTGTCAGTGAAGAGCAGTGAAAGTGCAGATTCTGTATCCGGAACAGGTAAGAGATGCTGCTGTCTGTGAAGAGCAGGGAAAGGGTAGATTCTGCATCTGAACAAGAGATGCTGCTGTCTGTGAAGAGCGGGGAAAGGGTAGATTCTGCATCTGGAACAGTTAAGAGATGCTGCTGTCTGTGAAGCGCAGGGAAAGGGTAGATTCTGCATCCGAACAGGTAAGAGATGCTGCTGTCAGTGAAGAGCAGGGAAAGGGCAGATTCTGTATCTATCGGGGACAGGTAAGAGATGCTGCTGTCAGCGATGCACAGGGAAAGTGCAGATTTTGTATCCGGAAGAGGTAAGAGATGCTGCCGTCAGTGAAGAGCAGGGAAAGGGCAGATTCTGTATCCGGATGACGTTAGAGATGCTGCTATCTGTGAAGCGCAGGGGAAGGGCAGATTCTTTATCCAGAAGAGGTATCAGATGCTGCTGTCTGTGAAGGGCAGGGAAAGGGCAGATTCTGTATCCGGAAGAGGTAACAGATGCTGCTGTCTGTGAAGCGCAGGGAAAGGGCAGATTTTTTATCCGGAAGAGGTAAGAGATGATGCTGTCTGTGAAGCGCAGGGAAAGGGCAGATTCTGTATCCGGAAGAGGTAAGAGATGCTGCTGTCTGTGAAGCACAGGGAAAGGGCAGATTCTGTATCCAGAAGAGGTAAGAGATGCTGCTGTCTGTGAAGCGCAGGGAAAGGGCAGATTCTCTATCCGGAAGAGGTAAGAGATGATGCAGATTTCTGTGAAGAGCAGGGAAAGGGCAGATTCTGCCTCCGGAAGAGGTAAGAGATGCTGCTGTCTGTGAAGCGCAGGGGAAGGCAGATTCTGTATCCGGAACAGGTACGAGATGCTGCTGTCTGTGAAGAGCAGGGAAAGGGTAGATTCTGCATCCGGAACAGTTAAGAGATGCTGCTGTCTGTGAAGCGCAGGGAAAGGGCAGATTCTTTATCCGGAAGAGGTAAGAGATGCTGCTGTCTGTGAAGCACAGGGAAAGGGCAGATTCTGTATCCGGAAGAGGTAAGAGATGCTGCTGTCTGTGAAGCAAAGGGAAAGGGCAGATTCTGTATCCGGAAGAGGTAAGAGATGCTGCTGTCTGTGAAGCGCAGGGAAAGGGCAGATTCTTTATCCGGAAGAGGTAAGAGATGATGCAGATTTCTGTGAAGAGCAGGGAAAGGGCAGATTCTGCCTCCGGAAGAGGTAGGAGATGCTGCTGTCGGTGAAGCGCAGGGGAAGGCAGATTCTGTATCCGGAACAGGTACGAGATGCTGCTGTCTGTGAAGAGCAGGGAAAGGGTAGATTCTGCATCCGGAACAGTTAAGAGATGCTGCTGTCTGTGAAGCGCAGGGAAAGGGCAGATTCTGTATCCGGAACAGGTAAGAGATGCTGCTGTCAGTGAAGAGCAGTGAAAGTGCAGATTCTGTATCCGGAACAGGTAAGAGATGCTGCTGTCTGTGAAGCGCAGGGAAAGGGCAGATTCTGTATCCAGAAGAGGTAAGAGATGCTGTTGTCTGTGAAGAGCAGTGAAAGGGCAGATTCTGTATCCGGAAGAGGTAAGAGATGCTGCTGTCTGTGAAGAGCAGGGAAAGGGCAGATTCTTCATCCGAAAGAGGTAAGATATGCTGCTGTTTGTGAAGAGCAGGGAAAGGGCAGATTCGGTATCCGGAACAGGTAAGAGATGCTGCTGTCCATGAAGAGCAGTGAAAGGGCAGATTCTGTATCCGGAAGAGGTAAGAGATGCTGCTGTCTGTGAAGCGCAGTGAAAGGGCAGATTCTGTATCCGGAAGAGGTAAGAGATGCTGCTGTCTGTGAAGCGCAGGGAAAGGGCAGATTCTGCATTCGGAACAGGTAAGAGATATTGCTGTCTGTGAAGAGCAGGGAAAGGGCAGATTCTGCACCCGGAACAGGTAAGAGATGCTGCTGTCTGTGAAGAGCAGGGAAAAGGCAGATTCTGCATCCGGAACAGGTAAGAGATGCTGCTGTCTGTGAAGTGCAGGGAAAGGGCAGATTTTGTATCCAGAACAGGTAAGAGATGCTGCTGTCCATGAAGAACAGTGAAAGGGCAGATTCGGTATCCGGAAGAGTTAAGAGATGCTGCTGTCTGTGAAGCGCAGTGAAAGGGCAGATTCTGTATCCGGAAAAGGTAAGAGATGCTGCTGTCTGTGAAGCGCAGTGTAAGGGCAGATTCTGTATCCAGAAGAGGTAAGAGATGCTGCTGTCAGTGAAGAGCAGGGAAAGGGCAGATTCTGTATCCGGAAGAGGTAAGAGATGCTGCTGTCTGTGAAGAGCAGGGAAGGGCAGATTCTGCATCCGGAACAGGTACGAGATGCTGCTGTCTGTGAAGAGCAGGGAAAGGGTAGATTCTGCATCCGGAACAGTTAAGAGATGCTGCTGTCTGTGAAGCGCAGGGAAAGGGCAGATTCTGCATCCGGAACAGGTAAGAGATGCTGCTGTCTGTGAAGAGCATGCAAAGGGTAGATTCTGCATCTGAACAAGAGATGCTGCCGTCTGTGAAGTGCAGGGAAAGGGGAGATTCTGTATCCAAAACAGGTAAGAGATGCTGCTGTCTGTGAAGCGCAGGGAAAGGGCAGATTCTGTATCCGGAAGAGGTAAGAGATGCTGCTGTCATTGAAGAGCAGTGAAAGGGCAGATTCTGTATCCGGAACAGGTAAGAGATGCTGCTGTCTATGAAGAGCAGTGAAAGGGAAGATTCTGCATCCGGAACAGGTAAGAGATGTTGCTGTCTGTGAAGCGCAGGGAAAGGGCAGATTCTGTATCCGGAAAAAGTAAGAGATGCTGCTGTCCATGAAGAGCAGTGAAAGGGAAGATTCTGCAGGTAAGAGATGTTGCTGTCTGTGAAGTGCAGGGAAAGGGCAGATTCGGCATCCGGAACAGGTAAGAGATGCTTCTGTCTGTGAAGAGCAGGAAAAGGGCAGATTCTGTATCCGGAAGAGGTAAGAGATGCTGCTGTCTGTATAGAGCAGTGAAAGGGCAGATTCTGTATCCGGAAGTGGTAAGAGATGCTGCTGTCAGTGAAGAGCAGGGAAAGGACAGATTCTGTATCCGGATGAGGTAAGAGATGCTGCTGTCTGTGAAGCGCAGGGAAAGGCCAGATTCTGTATCCGGAAGAGGTAAGAGATGCTGCTGTCAGTGAAGAGCAGGGAAAGGGCAGATTCTCTATCCGGATGAGGTAAGAGATGCTGCTGTCTGTGAAGCGCAGGGAAAGGCCAGATTCTGTATCTGGAAGAGGTAAGAGATGCTGCTGTCGGTGAAACGCAGTGAAAGGGCAGATTCTGTATCCGGAACAGGAAAGAGATGCTGCTGTCTGTGAAGCGCAGGGAAAGGGCAGATTCTGTATGCGGAAGAGGTAAGAGATGATGCAGATTTCTGTGAAGAGCAGGGAAAGGGCAGATTATGCATCCGGAACAGGTAAGAGATGCTGCTGTCTGTGAAGAGTAGTGAAAGGGCAGATTCTGCATCCAGAAGAGGTAAGAGATGCTGCTGTCTGTATAGAGCAGTGAAAGGGCAGATTCTGTATCCGGAAGTGGTAAGAGATGCTGCTGTCGGTGAAGCGCAGGGAAAGGGTAGATTCTGCATCTGGAACAAGTAAGAGATGCTGCTGTCTGCGAAGCGCAGGGAAAGGGCAGATTATGCATCCAGAACAGGTAAGAGATGCTGCTGTCTGCGAAGCGCAGGGAAAGGGCAGATTCTGTATCTGGAACAGGTAAGAGATGCTGCTGTCTTTATAGAGCAGTGAAAGGGAAGATTCTGTATCCGGAACAGGTAAGAGATGCTGCTGTCTGTGAAGCGCAGGGAAAGGGCAGATTCTGCATCCAGAACAGGAAAGAGATGCTGCTGTCTGTGAAGCGCAGGGAAAGGGCAGATTCTGCATCCAGAACAGGTAAGAGATGCTGCTGTCTGTGAAGAGCAGGGAAAGGGCAGATTCTGCATCCGGAAGAGGTAAGAGATGCTGCTGTCTGTATAGAGCAGTGAAAGGGCAGATTCTGTATCCGGAACAGGAAAGAGATGTTGCTGTCTGCGAAGCGCAGGGAAAGGGCAGATTCTGTATCCGGAACAGGTAAGAGATGCTGCTGTCTTTATAGAGCAGGGAAAGGGCAGATTCTGCATCCGGAAGAGGTAAGAGATGCTGCTGTCTGTATAGAGCAGTGATAGGGCAGATTCTGTATCCGGAACAGGAAAGAGATGCTGCTGTCTGTGAAGCGCAGGGAAAGGGCAGATTCTGCATCCAGAACAGGTAAGAGATGCTGCTGTCTGTGAAGCGCAGGGAAAGGGTAGATTCTGCATCCAGAACAGGAAAGAGATGCTGCTGTCTGTGAAGCGCAGGGAAAGGGCAGATTCTGCATCCAGAACAGGTAAGAGATGCTGCTGTCTGTGAAGCGCAGGGAAAGGGTAGATTCTGCATCCGGAACAAGTAAGAGATGCTGCTGTCTGTGAAGCGCAGTGAAAGGGAAGATTCTGTATCCGGAACAGGTAAGAGATGCTGCTGTCTGTGAAGCGCAGGGAAAGGGCAGATTCTGTA
Source organism: Ambystoma mexicanum (assembly GCF_040938575.1). Classification (NCBI taxonomy): domain Eukaryota; kingdom Metazoa; phylum Chordata; class Amphibia; order Caudata; family Ambystomatidae; genus Ambystoma; species Ambystoma mexicanum. The sequence continues at coordinate 1,166,970,727 of NC_090936.1, forward strand.
TCCGGAACAGGTAAGAGATGCTGCTGTCTGCGAAGCGCAGGGAAAGGGCAGATTCTGTATCCGGAAAAAAGGTAAGAGATGCTGCTGTCTTTATAGAGCAGTGAAAGGGAAGATTCTGTATCCAGAAGAGGTAAGAGATGCTGCTGTCTGTGAAGCGCAGGGAAAGGGCAGATTCTGCATCCAGAACAGGAAAGAGATGCTGCTGTCTGTGAAGCGCAGGGAAAGGGCAGATTCTGCATCCAGAACAGGTATGAGATGCTGCTGTCTGTGAAGCGCAGGGAAAGGGTAGATTATGCATCCGGAACAAGTAAGAGATGCTGCTGTCTGTGAAGCGCAGTGAAAGGGAAGATTCTGTATCCGGAACAGCTAAGAGATGCTGCTGTCTGTGAAGCGCAGGGAAAGGGCAGATTCTGTATCCGGAACAGGTAAGAGATACTGCTGTCTGTGAAGTGCATGGAAAGGGCAGATTCTGTATCCGGAACAGGTAAGAGATGCTGCTGTCTGTGAAGCACAGGGAAAGGGCAGATTTCGTATCCAGAACAGGTAAGAGATGCTGCTGTCTGTGAAGCGCAGGGAAAGGGCAGATTCTGTATCCGGAACAGGTAAGAGATACTGCTGTCTGTGAAGTGCAGGGAAAGGGCAGATTCTGTATCCAGAACAGGTAAGAGATGCTGCTGTCTGTGAAGCACAGGGAAAGGGCAGATTTCGTATCCGGAAGAGGTAAGAGATGCTGCTGTCTGTGAAGCACAGGGAAAGGGCAGATTCATTATCCGGAAGAGGTAAGAGATGCTGCTGTCTGTGAAGCGCAGGGAAAGGGCATATTCTGTATCCAGAAGAGGTAAGAGATGCTGCAGTCTGTGAAGCGCAGGGAAAGGACAGATTCTGTATCCAGAAAAGGTAACAGATGTGGATTTCTGTGAAGAGCAGCGAAAGGGCAGATTCTGCATCCGGAAGAGGTATGAGATGCTGCTGTCTGTGAAGCGCAGGGAAAGGGCAGATTCTGCATCGGGAACAGGTAAGAGATGCTGCTGTCTGTGAAGCGCAGGGAAAGGGCAGATTCTGCATCCAGAACAGGTAAGAGATGCTGCTGTCTGTGAAGCGCAGGGAAAGGGTAGATTCTGCATCCGGAACAAGTAAGAGATGCTGCTGTCTGTGAAGCGCAGGGAAAGGGTAGATTCTGCATCCGGAACAAGTAAGAGATGCTGCTGTCTGTGAAGCGCAGTGAAAGGGAAGATTCTGTATCCGGAACAGGTAAGAGATGCTGCTGTCTGTGAAGCGCAGGGAAAGGGCAGATTCTGTATCCGGAACAGGTAAGAGATGCTGCTGTCTGCGAAGCACAGGGAAAGGGCAGATTCTGTATCCGGAACAGGTAAGAGATGCTGCTGTCTTTATAGAGCAGTGAAAGGGAAGATTCTGTATCCAGAACAGGTAAGAGATGCTGCTGTCTGTGAAGCGCAGGGAAAGGGCAGATTCTGCATCCAGAACAGGAAAGAGATGCTGCTGTCTGTGAAGCGCAGGGAAAGGGCAGATTCTGCATCCAGAACAGGTAAGAGAAGCTGCTGTCTGTGAAGCGCAGGGAAAGGGTAGATTATGCATCCGGAACAAGTAAGAGATGCTGCTGTCTGTGAAGCGCAGTGAAAGGGAAGATTCTGTATCCGGAACAGCTAAGAGATGCTGCTGTCTGTGAAGCGCATGAAAAGGGCAGATTCTGTATCCAGAACAGGTAAGAGATGCTGCTGTCTGTGAAGCGCAGGGAAAGGGCAGATTCTGTATCCGGAACAGGTAAGAGATACTGCTGTCTGTGAAGCGCAGGGAAAGGGCAGATTCTGTATCCGGAACAGGTAAGAGATGCTGCTGTCTGTGAAGCACAGGGAAAGGGCAGATTCTGTATCCGGAAGAGGTAAGAGATGCTGCTGTCTGTGAAGCGCAGGGAAAGGGCAGATTCTGTATCCAGAAGAGGTAAGAGATGCTGTAGTCTGTGAAGCGCAGGGAAAGGACAGATTCTGTATCCAGAAAAGGTAACAGATGTGGATTTCTGTGAAGAGCAGCGAAAGGGCAGATTCTGTATCTGGAAGAGGTATGAGATGCTGCCGTCTGTGTGTCACGCCCCTTCGGAGACGTTGGGCTTTGTGGCATCGATGGACCATAGGACGGCGGGTGTCAGCCATTTCTACTACCAAGATGGCCGCCGTAACTGGAGTTGCGGGTCTAGCCTCAGCACACCTTGATTTCCCGGAAGTACTGCCTCCCTACCCGAGTGTGGGTATATCAGTCCCGGAGATCAGCACGGAGTTGCGTTGCTACTCCTCATTAACAACGCTACGTAAGTTCGTTCCTAGGTCTTAGAATCTGACTTGCGAAATACTGTCTTCAGCATTCTAAGCTTCCTGTTTTCAATTCTAGTGTCTCTCCAACTACCTCTTTGTCTTCCGATTTCACGGACTCCCCCTCCTCATCAACCAAGTTTGCCTTCCGGTCTCATTCCGGACCGTGGTAAGCTTCATCCAAATTCCGTATATCCAATAACCTCCAATCCCGTTTTTTCTAACACTCACAACTTACTATTTTCCTCTCCTTCGTATAGTTACAGGCACATCACACAACGGCATTTCGAACACACTGGCAAGACTCTGCACCATCAAAACAGATCTTAGCTCCGCCTCTATTGCCTCTCAGAGGTTTTCTGAAGATTCTGACTACCACCTTCTTCCCCCCGTTGTTCCGGTTTAAGGGTAATCCACATTCCTCTTTACCTTACATTCTATACCTCAGTTTCACTCTGATACTTACCAGTCTCTTTCTTCTTCTCAAAGACGAACGCCCTCCTGACTTCGCCGGAATCCCCGACTGCAACAGAGGACAACACACCGCTACCTTCGGTACAGGGTTTTCTTCCCCAGAGGGTTTCCCTGGGACTTCTTCTTCTACCTGGTTTATCCGGGAGGGGGAAGAGGTACTTGGGAGGCTTTCATTATCTTCTCTCCATTTGGAACAAGAAGAGCTTTCCACTACCGAAAGGGGGTCTGTCAGAGGAAGAGGTAACGGTGAGTCCTTGGGATAACCTGCCAATTGTTTGATTGGATAATGCATATAATTTGTCTCAATTATTGATATTTGACAGTTAGCAACGCCCAAAAAAGATAAATAATATCTGTGCAGGTTGTCTCAGGGATTCAGGGTTACTAAGAAAATGGACGCCTCACAACAACAGCAATTAGTCACTGCAGTACAGGCTCTGACAGCTGAAGTGCAGTCTTTAAAACAAGAGAATGCTTACCTCCGACAACAGGCAGGTAGAGTCCCTAGCTGGTCCGAAGTGCCTCCTGGCCCTATCCCAGGAGGTTTATACGATGGTAATCCTCATAAACTCAAGGCTTTTATCGAGGCTTGTACCGTTCAGTTCTCTTTCAAGACAGCCTTTTTTCAAAGCGACCGTGATAAGGTAGGACACATGATTGCAAACTTGACAGGTCCCGCTTTAGCATGGGCCACGCCTCTTGTTACTACCAATAATGTCTTATTAGATTCTTACCCTGCCTTTTTGAATAGTCTTCGAGCCATGTTCAGCCGTCAGGAAATCACGATTTCAGCCCAAGAGCAGTTATTAGATTTCAAACAAGGATCTCAAGATCTATTGTCTTATATCACCAATTTCAAGCAGTTAGCAGCTGGTACGTCATGGGCGGACGATGCTCTAATCACAATATTCCGCAGAGGATTAAACGAAGAGCTAAAAGATGAGATCTCCCGACTACCCAGACCTCCAAATTTGGCAGAGATGATCACCATAGTTATGCAGATAGATTACCGACTGCAAGAAAGAGTGAAGGAACGTCGTCGTGGCCGCTCCGTGAGACCACCTATGACATACCCTCCTAGTTTAGGAAGATCACAAACAGAAGAACCTATGCAGATAGGGACTACCAGAGGTCGCCTTACTCCAGAGGAGCGTCATAAACGTCGAGTCAAGGGCCTGTGTATGTATTGTGGTTCCAAAGAACACGCAATTCAAGATTGTCCTCTGATCCCAGCCAAAAGACAGGGAAACGCCATCTCCCAACCGCCAGGGGAACCGCGGCTAGGGAGTCAGTAAACGGTTCCTCATCTTATATGATACCATCCCAAGTTACGGAGATTCCCGATCTTACTATGTTGGCCTTACATGTCCAGATCAAATGGGGAGATACAGACCCCATTCCGGTCACGGCCTTAATAGATTGTGGGGCCGCAGGGAACTTTGTTGATACCCTCTGGAAGACCACTCACAATATACCATGTTCAGTTAAGACCTTGGCAATCCCAGTTGAGTCTGTGGATGGTAGTCCGTTAACATCAGGTCCCATAAAGGAACAAACTATACCTTTGCGGATGAATATCTCCTCCCATCAAGAATCCATTATCTTTGATGTAATCCGTACAGCCCACTATCCAGTTATTCTAGGACTACCCTGGCTTCGTGCTCATAATCCATATATCAATTGGAAGGCGGGCACTGTTTTTCTGGGATCTGAACATTGTTTGACGCACTGTCTTTCGGACGGAGCAGTTGGGTTTCGTCCCACTATCTCCATGTCGGAAAATCCGGGTTCCATCTCTGTATTGAACCATATCCAGGAATTGCCCTTTGAATACAGACAGTATCAGACAGTGTTCTCCGAATCTCAATATGCTGAACTACCCCCACATCGGAGAGATGACTGTGCCCTGGAACTGGTTCCAGATGCACCGATTCCTTTCGGTCGCATGTATGTCCTATCAGGACGGGAACGGGAGGTTCTTAAAGAATATCTTCAAAAGAATCTTTGCAATGGACTTATTCAAGAATCCACCTCACCAGCTGGGGCTTCTTTGTTCTTCATCCCGAAGAAAGACTCTACGGAACTCAGACCGTGTATAGATTACCGAGGCTTAAATAAGATCACCATCCCGGATCGCTATCCTATGCCTCTCATCCCAGACATACTAGAAGCCGTTAAAGGAGCTACCATCTTTACAAAACTGGACCTCCGCGGGGCTTATCATCTCATTCGTATACGAGCTGGCGATGAATGGAAGACAGCTTTCCGTACTCCTTTGGGACACTATGAATATAAAGTAATGCCTTTCGGCCTATCCAACGCCCCCGCAGTCTTCCAACGCTTTATGGACCACCTCTTTTCAGACATTCTTCTTCACACAGTTATTGTCTATTTAGATGATATTCTGGTATTTTCTTCATCACCATCAGAACACTGTCAGCACGTGAAAGAGGTATTACGGAGACTATTAAACAACCACCTTTATTGCAAACTAGAGAAATGTGAGTTTCACAGAAACCAGGTTGCCTACCTAGGGTACATAATCTCTGCAAATGGGGTATCCATGGACCCTAAAAAAGTTTCAGCTATTACAGATTGGCCTATACCATCCTGCATTAAGGATCTGCAGAGATTTCTGGGATTTTCCAATTTCTACAGACGTTTCATCCCACACTATTCGCAAGAGATACTTCCGCTGACGACACTTCTTAAGAAGAATGTAAAATTCCTTTGGTCCGGGGAGGCACAAATTGCCTTTGCAAACCTGAAGAAACATTTTCTCACAGGACCCATACTGATTACTCCAGATCAAACCAAGAAGTTCATTGTGGAATCGGATGCGTCTCATCAGGCCCTTGGGGCCGTTCTGCTTCAAGAAAATGATCAAGGAATAGAATGTCCTATAGCCTATCTTTCTAAGACACTGTCTCCCTCTGAAATAAATTATTCAGTGCTAGAAAAAGAACTGTTAGCTATAAAAAAAGGCATTCGAAGAGTGGAGACATCTTCTCCTGGGGGCAAGACACCCAGTTGAGGTCAGGACTGATCACAGTAATTTACGCGTCCTACAGTATGCTCAGACCCGAAATAGCAGGCAGGCACGTTGGGCACACTTCTTTTCACCGTATGAGATTGTTTTCACCTTCATTCCTGGGAGAGTCAATCTCAAGGCTGATGCATTGTCCAGAAAGGATTATACCTCTTCTACGCCTTTTCGTTCGGAACCTCTGTTTCCCAGAGCCACATTCGTGCAGGTAGTTACCACGTTTTTACAGAACGTGGCTTACTCCACTTTGCAATTTATCCAGTTGAATCCACAGTTTCTGGCGACCTGGAAACTCAACATGGTCCAAGGATGTGCTTATAAGGACAAGAAGCTCTTCCTCCCTTCGAGTGAACTACAAAAAACAGTTCTAAATCTTTGTCACGACTCATATCTAGCGGGTCACAGAGGTGTGGCTAATACTAAAGAGTTGATCCAACGTAACTTCTGGTGGCCGGAAATGACTTGAGACATCATAGACTACGTGTCCGCTTGTGTCATCTGTTTGCAGTCAAAATGCCCTCGAAACGCCCCTTCGGGACTCCTCTCAGTAATGCCAATCCCTGACCGTCCTTGGCAAATGATTTCCACAGATTTCATAGTCGATTTGCCACCATCAGACGGTTGTACAGTAATCATTGTCACAATCGATTACTTCACAAAATTGGCACATTTCGTTCCACTTCCGCGGATTCCCACCGCAGCTCAGATGGCAAGAGTTTTTCTTTCACGGATTTTTTCCCCTTCACGGATTACCTGAGACCATTGTTTCTGATCGGGGTTCACAATATACATCTCGGTATTGGCAGCAAGTCTGCAAGAGTTTGCATATCTCCTGGGCATTGAGTTCAGGTTTCCATCCGCAGACAAATGGTCAGACGGAACGCCTAAATCAGACCCTTGAGGGATATTTGCGTTGTTACATCTCCTCCTCACAAGATAACTGGTGTTCCTTGTTGCCTTTGGCTGAATTCGCTTATAATAACTCTCGACATTCAGCCTTGGGGTTCAGCCCTTTTTTTTGCTCCTACGGATACCATCCTCAGTGTTTTCCCAGCGGTCCGGTCTCCACTTCAAAATTTCCTGATGTGGATCTTCTCATTGATGCCATCCAGATGGGACATCGAACAGCCAAGACCTCTCTTCGGGAGGCCCAGATCCGGGTCAAACGCTCTGCTGACAGACATCGCACTCCAGCTCCGCGGTTGGTACCAGGAGACTTGGTTTGGTTGGCATCTCGATTTCTACCTCGTCATCTGGTACCGTCCAAATTGTCCCCGAAATATTTCGGCCCTTTTCACGTTTTGAAGCGTATAGGGTCGTCAGCTTTCAAGCTCAAACTCCCTTCATCCTGGTCCAGGATTCATCCTGTTTTTCATGTCTCGCAGTTGAAGAAAGACGTGGCGGATCGTTTCTCCCGTGCACGGAAAGGAGTACCCCCTCCTGTCATCACCCCGACAGGTCCCGAGTATGAAGTGGCGGGTATTTGTGATTCACGCCTTTTCCGGGGTCGTCTACAGTTCTTGATTGACTGGAAGGGTTATTCTCCGGCAGAACGCTCTTGGGAACCGGCATCGGCTGTTCATGCTCCTACTTTGGTCCGCCGATTCTTTTTGTCCCATCCGTCCAAACCGGGAGGCCCGGGACCTTTGAGGGGGCATACTGTCACGCCCCTTCGGGGACGCTGGGCTTTGTGGCATCGATGGACCATAGGACGGCGGGTGTCAGCCATTTCTACTACCAAGATGGCCGCCGTAACTGGAGTTGCGGGTCTAGCCTCAGCACACCTTGATTTCCCGGAAGTACTGCCTCCCTACCCGAGTGTGGGTATATCAGTCCCGGAGATCAGCACAGAGTTGCGTTGCTACTCCTCATTAACAACGCTACGTAAGTTCGTTCCTAGGTCTTAGAATCTGACTTGCGAAATACTGTCTTCAGCATTCTAAGCTTCCTGTTTTCAATTCTAGTGTCTCTCCAACTACCTCTTTGTCTTCCGATTTCACGAACTCCCCCTCCTCATCAACCAAGTTTGCCTTCCGGTCTCATTCCGGACCGTGGTAAGCTTCATCCAAATTCCGTATATCCAATAACCTCCCATCCCGTTTTTTCTAACACTCACAACTTACTATTTTCCTCTCCTTCGTATAGTTACAGGCACATCACACAATGGCATTTCGAACACACTGGCAAGACTCTGCACCATCAAAACAGATCTTAGCTCCGCCTCTATTGCCTCTCAGAGGTTTTCTGAAGATTCTGACTACCACCTTCTTCCCCCCATTGTTCCGGTTTAAGGGTAATCCACATTCCTCTTTACCTTACATTCTATACCTCAGTTTCACTCTGATACTTACCAGTCTCTTTCTTCTTCTCAAAGACGAACGCCCTCCTGACTTCGCCGGAATCCCCGACTGCAACAGAGGACAACACACCGCTACCTTCGGTACAGGGTTTTCTTCCCCAGAGGGTTTCCCTGGGACTTCTTCTTCTACCTGGTTTATCCGGGAGGGGGAAGAGGTACTTGGGAGGCTTTCATTATCTTCTCTCCATTTGGAACAAGAAGAGCTTTCCACTACCGAAAGGGGGTCTGTCAGAGGAAGAGGTAACGGTGAGTCCTTGGGATAACCTGCCAATTGTTTGATTGGATAATGCATATAATTTGTCTCAATTATTGATATTTGACACTGTGAAGCGCAGGGAAAGGGCAGATTCTGCATCGGGAACAGGTAAGAGATGCTGCTGTCTGTGAAGCGCAGGGAAAGGGCAGATTCTGTATCCGGAACAGGTAAGAGATGCTGCTGTCTGTGAAGAGCGGGGAAAGGGTAGATTCTGCATCCAGAACAGTTAAGAGATGCTGCTGTCTGTGAAGCGCAGGGAAAGGGTAGATTCTGCATCCGAACAGGTAAGAGATGCTGCTGTCTGTGAAGCGCAGGCAAAGGACAGATTCTGTATCCAGAAGAGGTAAGAGATGCTGCTTTCTGTGAAGAGCAGTGAAAGGGCAGATTCTGTATCCGGAACAGGTAAGAGATGCTGCTGTCTATGAAGAGCAGTGAAAGGGCAGATTCTGCATCCGGAACAGGTAAGAGATGCTGCTGTCTGTGAAGCGCAGGGAAAGGGCAGATTCTGTATCCGGAACAGGTAAGAGATGCTGCTGTCTGTGAAGCGCAGGGAAAGGGCAGATTCTGCATCCGGAACAGTTAAGAGATGGTGCTGTCTGTGAAGCGCAGGAAAAGGGCAGATTCTGTATCCGGAAGAGGTAAGAGATGATGCAGATTTCTGTGAAGAGCAGGGAAAGGCCAGATTCTGCATCCGGAAGAGGTAAGAGATGCTGCTGTCTGTGAAACGCAGTGAAAGGGCAGATTCTGTATCCGGAACAGGAAAGAGATGCTGCTGTCTGTGAAGCGCAGGGAAAGGGCAGATTCTGTATCCGGAACAGGTAAGAGATGCTGCTGTCTGTGAAGTGCAGGGAAAGGGCAGATTCTGCATCCAGAACAGGTAAGAGATGCTGCTGTCTGTGAAGAGCAGGGAAAGGGCAGATTCTGCATCCGGAAGAGGTAAGAGATGCTGCTGTCTGTATAGAGCAGTGAAAGGGCAGATTCTGTATCCGGAACAGGTAAGAGATGCTGCTGTTTGTGAAGCACAGGGAAAGGGCAGATTCTGTATCTGGAACAGGTAAGAGATGCTGCTGTCTGTAAAGCGCAGGGAAAGGGCAGATTCTGTATAAGGAACAGGTAAGAGATGTTGCTGTCAGTGAAGTGCAGGGAAAGGGCAGATTCTGTATCTATCGGGGACAGGTAAGAGATGCTGCTGTCAGTGATGCACAGGGAAAGTGCAGATTTTGTATCCGGAAGAGGTAAGAGATGCTGCTGTCAGTGAAGAGCAGGGAAAGGGCAGATTCTGTATCCGGATGACGTTAGAGATGCTGCTATCTGTGAAGCGCAGGAGAAGGGCAGATTCTTTATCCGGAAGAGGTAAGAGATGCTGCTGTCTGTGAAGCGCAGGGAAAGGGCAGATTCTGTATCCCGAAGAGGTAAGAGATGCTGCTGTCTGTGAAGCGCAGGGAAAGGGCAGATTTTTTATCCGGAAGAGTTAAGAGATGCTGCTGTCTGTGAAGCACAGGGAAAGGGCAGATTCTGTATCCGGAAGAGGTAAGAGATGCTGCTGTCTGTGAAGCGCAGGGAAAGGGCAGATTCTGTATCCAGAAGAGGTAAGAGATGATGCAGATTTCTGTGAAGAGCAGGGAAAGGGCAGATTATGCATCCGGAACAGGTAAGAGATGCTGCTGTCTGTATAGAGCAGTGAAAGGGCAGATTCTGTATCCGGAAGTGGTAAGAGATGCTGCTGTCTGTGAAGCGCAGGGAAAGGGTAGATTCTGCATCCGGAACAAGTAAGAGATGCTGCTGTCTGCGAAGCGCAGGGAAAGGGCAGATTATGCATCCAGAACAGGTAAGAGATGCTGCTGTCTGCGAAGCGCAGGGAAAGGGCAGATTCTGTATCCGGAACAGGTAAGAGATAATGCTGTCTTTATAGAGCAGTGAAAGGGAAGATTCTGTATCCGGAACAGGTAAGAGATGCTGCTGTCTGCGAAGCGCAGGGAAAGGGCAGATTCTGCATCCAGAACAGGAAAGAGATGCTGCTGTCTGTGAAGCGCAGGGAAAGGGCAGATTCTGCATCCAGAACAGGTAAGAGATGCTGCTGTCTGTGAAGAGCAGTGAAAGGGCAGATTCTGCATCCGGAAGAGGTAAGAGATGCTGCTGTCTGTATAGAGCAGTGAAAGGGCAGATTCTGTATCCGGAAGTGGTAAGAGATGCTGCTGTCTGTGAAGCGCAGGGAAAGGGTAGATTCTGCATCTGGAACTAGTAAGAGATGCTGCTGTCTGTGAAGCGCAGTGAAAGGGAAGATTCTGTATCCGGAACAGGTAAGAGAGTCTGCTGTCTGTGAAGCGCAGGGAAAGGGCAGATTCTGTATCCAGAACAGGTAAGAGATGCTGCTGTCTGTGAAGCACAGGGAAAGGGCAGATTCTGTATCCGGAAGAGGTAAGAGATGCTGCTGTCTGTGAAGCGCAGGGAAAGGGCAGATTCTGTATCCAGAAGAGGTAAGAGATGCTGCAGTCTGTGAAGCGCAGGGAAAGGACAGATTCTGTATCCGGAAAAGGTAACAGATGTGGATTTATGTGAAGAGCAGCGAGAGGGCAGATTCTGCATCCGGAAGAGGTATGAGATGCTGCTGTCTGTGAAGCGCAGGGAAAGGGCAGATTCTGCATCGGGAACAGGTAAGAGATGCTGCTGTCTGTGAAGGGCAGGGAAAGGGTAGATTCTGCATCCGAACAGGTAAGAGATGCTGCTGTCTGTGAAGCGCAGGCAAAGGACAGATTCTGTATCCAGAAGAGGTAAGAGATGCTGCTTTCTGTGAAGAGCAGTGAAAGGGCAGATTCTGTATCCGGAACAGGTAAGAGATGCTGCTGTCTATGAAGAGCAGTGAAAGGGCAGATTCTGCATCCGGAACAGGTAAGAGATGCTGCTGTCTGTGAAGCGCAGGGAAAGGGCAGATTCTGTATCCGGAACAGGTAAGAGATGCTGCTGTCTGTGAAGCGCAGAGAAAGGGCAGATTCTGCATCCGGAACAGTTAAGAGATGCTGCTGTCTGTGAAGCGCAGGAAAAGGGCAGATTCTGTATCCGGAAGAGGTAAGAGATGATGCGGATTTCTGTGAAGAGCAGGGAAAGGCCAGATTCTGCATCCGGAAGAGGTAAGAGATGCTGCTGTCTGTGAAACGCAGTGAAAGGGCAGATTCTGTATCCGGAACAGGAAAGAGATGCTGCTGTCTGTGAAGCGCAGGGAAAGGGCAGATTCTGTATCCGGAACAGGTAAGAGATGCTGCTGTCTGTGAAGTGCAGCGAAAGGGCAGATTCTGCATCCAGAACAGGTAAGAGATGCTGCTGTCTGAGAAGAGCAGGGAAAGGGCAGATTCTGCATCCGGAAGAGGTAAGAGATGCTGCTGTCTGTATAGAGCAGTGAAAGGGCAGATTCTGTATCCGGAACAGGTAAGAGATGCTGCTGTTTGTGAAGCACAGGGAAAGGGCAGATTCTGTATCTGGAACAGGTAAGAGATGCTGCTGTCTGTAAAGCGCAGGGAAAGGGCAGATTCTGTATAAGGAACAGGTAAGAGATGCTGCTGTCAGTGAAGAGCAGGGAAAGGGCAGATTCTGTATCTATCGGGGACAGGTAAGAGATGCTGCTGTCTGTGAAGCGCAGGGAAAGAGCAAATTCTGTATCCAGAACAGGTAAGAGATGCTGCTGTCTGTGAAGCGCAGGGAAAGGGCAGATTCTGTATCCGGAACAGGTAAGAGATACTGCTGTCTGTGAAGTGCAGGGAAAGGGCAGATTCTGCATCCGGAACAGGTAAGAGATGTTGCTGTCTGTGAAGTGCAGGGAAAGGGCAGATTCTGTATCCAGAACAGGTAAGAGATGCTGCTGTCTGTGAAGCGCTGGGAAAGGGCAGATTCTGTATCCGGAACAGGTAAGAGATACTGCTGTCTGTGAAGTGCAGGGAAAGGGCAGATTCTGCATCCGGAACAGGTAAGAGATGTTGCTGTCTGTGAAGCGCAGGGAAAGGGCAGATTCTGTATCCGGAAAAAGTAAGAGATGCTGCTGTCCATGAAGAGCAGTGAAAGGGAAGATTCTGCAGGTAAGAGATGCTGCTGTCTGTAAAGTGCAGGGAAAGGGCAGATTCTGCATCCGGAACAGGTAAGAGATGCGTCTGTCTGTGAAGAGCAGGAAAAGGGCAGATTCTGTATCCGGAAGAGGTAAGAGATGCTGCTGTCTGTGAAGAGCAGTGAAAGGGCAGATTCTGTATCCGGAACAGGTAAGAGATGCTGCTGTCTATGAAGAGCAGTAAAAGGGAAGATTCTGCATCCGGAACAGGTAAGAGATGTTGCTGTCTGTGAAGCGCAGGGAAAGGGCAGATTCTGTATCCGGAAAAAGTAAGAGATGCTGCTGTCCATGAAGAGCAGTGAAAGGGAAGATTCTGCAGGTAAGAGATGCTGCTGTCTGTGAAGTGCAGGGAAAGGGCAGATTCTGCATCCGGAACAGGTAAGAGATGCTTCTGTCTGTGAAGAGCAGGAAAAGGGCAGATTCTGTATCCGGAAGAGGTAAGAGATGCTGCTGTCTGTATAGAGCAGTGAAAGGGCAGATTCTGTATCCGGAAGTGGTAAGAGATGCTGCTGTCAGTGAAGAGCAGGGAAAGGACAGATTCTGTATCCGGATGAGGTAAGAGATGCTGCTGTCTGTGAAGCGCAGGGAAAGGCCAGATTCTGTATCCGGAAGAGGTAAGAGATGCTGCTGTCAGTGAAGAGCAGGGAAAGGGCAGATTCTCTATCCGGATGAGGTAAGAGATGCTGCTGTCTGTGAAGCGCAGGGAAAGGCCAGATTCTGTATCTGGAAGAGGTAAGAGATGCTGCTGTCGGTGAAACGCAGTGAAAGGGCAGATTCTGTATCCGGAACAGGAAAGAGATGCTGCTGTCTGTGAAGCGCAGGGAAAGGGCAGATTCTGTATGCGGAAGAGGTAAGAGATGATGCAGATTTCTGTGAAGAGCAGGGAAAGGGCAGATTATGCATCCGGAACAGGTAAGAGATGCTGCTGTCTGTGAAGAGTAGTGAAAGGGCAGATTCTGCATCCGGAAGAGGTAAGAGATGCTGCTGTCGGTGAAGCGCAGGGAAAGGGTAGATTCTGCATCTGGAACAAGAGATGCTGCTGTCTGCGAAGCGCAGGGAAAGGGCAGATTATGCATCCAGAACAGGTAAGAGATGCTGCTGTCTGCGAAGCGCAGGGAAAGGGCAGATTCTGTATCCGGAACAGGTAAGAGATGCTGCTGTCTTTATAGAGCAGTGAAAGGGAAGATTCTGTATCCGGAACAGGTAAGAGATGCTGCTGTCTGTGAAGCGCAGGGAAAGGGCAGATTCTGCATCCAGAACAGGAAAGAGATGCTGCTGTCTGTGAAGCGCAGGGAAAGGGCAGATTCTGCATCCAGAACAGGTAAGAGATGCTGCTGTCTGTGAAGATCAGGGAAAGGGCAGATTCTGCATCCGGAAGAGGTAAGAGATGCTGCTTTCTGTATAGAGCAGTGAAAGGGCAGATTCTGTATCCGGAACAGGAAAGAGATTTTGCTGTCTGTGAAGCGCAGGGAAAGGGCAGATTCTGTATCCGGAACAGGTAAGAGATGCTGCTGTCTTTATAGAGCAGTGAAAGGGAAGATTCTGTATCCGGAACAGGTAAGAGATGCTGCTGTCTGTGAAGCGCAGGGAAAGGGCAGATTCTGCATCCAGAACAGGTAAGAGATGCTGCTGTCTGTGAAGAGCAGGGAAAGGGCAGATTCTGCATCCGGAAGAGATAAGAGATGCTGCTGTCTGTATAGAGCAGTGATAGGGCAGATTCTGTATCCGGAACAGGAAAGAGATGCTGCTGTCTGTGAAGCGCAGGGAAAGGGCAGATTCTGCATCCAGAACAGGTAAGAGATGCTGCTGTCTGTGAAGCGCAGGGAAAGGGTAGATTCTGCATCCAGAACAGGAAAGAGATGCTGCTGTCTGTGAAGCGCAGGGAAAGGGCAGATTCTGCATCCAGAACAGGTAAGAGATGCTGCTGTCTGTGAAGCGCAGGGAAAGGGTAGATTCTGCATCCGGAACAAGAGATGCTGCTGTCTGTGAAGCGCAGTGAAAGGGAAGATTCTGTATCCGGAACAGGTAAGAGATGCTGCTGTCTGTGAAGCGCAGGGAAAGGGCAGATTCTGTATCCGGAACAGGTAAGAGATGCTGCTGTCTGCGAAGCGCAGGGAAAGGGCAGATTCTGTATCCGGAAAAAAGGTAAGAGATGCTGCTGTCTTTATAGAGCAGTGAAAGGGAAGATTCTGTATCCAGAACAGATAAGAGATGCTGCTGTCTGTGAAGCGCAGGGAAAGGGCAGATTCTGCATCCAGAACAGGAAAGAGATGCTGCTGTCTGTGAAGCGCAGGGAAAGGGCAGATTCTGCATCCAGAACAGGTAAGAGATGCTGCTGTCTGTGAAGCGCAGGGAAAGGGTAGATTATGCATCCGGAACAAGTAAGAGATGCTGCTGTCTGTGAAGCGCAGTGAAAGGGAAGATTCTGTATCCGGAACAGCTAAGAGATGCTGCTGTCTGTGAAGCGCAGGGAAAGGGCAGATTCTGTATCCGGAACAGGTAAGAGATACTGCTGTCTGTGAAGTGCAGGGAAAGGGCAGATTCTGTATCCGAAACAGGTAAGAGATGCTGCTGTCTGTGAAGCACAGGGAAAGGGCAGATTTCGTATCCGGAACAGGTAAGAGATGCTGCTGTCTGTGAAGCGCAGGGAAAGGGCAGATTCTGTATCCGGAACAGGTAAGAGATACTGCTGTCTGTGAAGTGCAGGGAAAGGGCAGATTCTGTATCCAGAACAGGTAAGAGATGCTGCTGTCTGTGAAGCACAGGGAAAGGGCAGATTTCGTATCCGGAAGAGGTAAGAGATGCTGCTGTCTGTGAAGCACAGGGAAAGGGCAGATTCATTATCCGGAAGAGGTAAGAGATGCTGCTGTCTGTGAAGCGCAGGGAAAGGGCAGATTCTGTATCCAGAAGAGGTAAGAGATGCTGCAGTCTGTGAAGCGCAGGGAAAGGACAGATTCTGTATACAGAAAAGGTAACAGATGTGGATTTCTGTGAAGAGCAGCGAAAGGGCAGATTCTGCATCCGGAAGAGGTATGAGATGCTGCTGTCTGTGAAGCGCAGGGAAAGGGCAGATTCTGCATCGGGAACAGGTAAGAGATGCTGCTGTCTGTGAAGCGCAGGGAAAGGGCAGATTCTGCATCCAGAACAGGTAAGAGATGCTGCTGTCTGTGAAGCGCAGGGAAAGGGTAGATTCTGCATCCGGAACAAGTAAGAGATGCTGCTGTCTGTGAAGCGCAGGGAAAGGGTAGATTCTGCATCCGGAACAAGTAAGAGATGCTGCTGTCTGTGAAGCGCAGTGAAAGGGAAGATTCTGTATCCGGAACAGGTAAGAGATGCTGCTGTCTGTGAAGCGCAGGGAAAGGGCAGATTCTGTATCCGGAACAGGTAAGAGATGCTGCTGTCTGCGAAGCGCAGGGAAAGGGCAGATTCTGTATCCGGAACAGGTAAGAGATGCTGCTGTCTTTATAGAGCAGTGAAAGGGAAGATTCTGTATCCAGAACAGGTAAGAGATGCTGCTGTCTGTGAAGCGCAGGGAAAGGGCAGATTCTGCATCCAGAACAGGAAAGAGATGCTGCTGTCTGTGAAGCGCAGGGAAAGGGCAGATTCTGCATCCAGAACAGGTAAGAGAAGCTGCTGTCTGTGAAGCGCAGGGAAAGGGTAGATTATGCATCCGGAACAAGTAAGAGATGCTGCTGTCTGTGAAGCGCAGTGAAAGGGAAGATTCTGTATCCGGAACAGCTAAGAGATGCTGCTGTCTGTGAAGCGCATGGAAAGGGCAGATTCTGTATCCAGAACAGGTAAGAGATGCTGCTGTCTGTGAAGCACAGGGAAAGGGCAGATTCTGTATCCGGAAGAGGTAAGAGATGCTGCTGTCTGTGAAGCGCAGGGAAAGGGCAGATTCTGTATCCAGAAGAGGTAAGAGATGCTGCAGTCTGTGAAGCGCAGGGAAAGGACAGATTCTGTATCCAGAAAAGGTAACAGATGTGGATTTCTGTGAAGAGCAGCGAAAGGGCAGATTCTGTATCTGAAAGAGGTATGAGATGCTGCTGTCTGTGAAGCGCAGGGAAAGGGCAGATTCTGCATCGGGAACAGGTAAGAGATGCTGCTGTCTGTGAAACGCAGGGAAAGGGCAGATTCTGTATCCGGAACAGGTAAGAGATGCTGCTGTCTGTGAAGAGCGGGGAAAGGGTAGATTCTGCATCCGGAACAGTTAAGAGATGCTGCTGTCTGTGAAGCGCAGGGAAAGGGTAGATTCTGCATCCGAACAGGTAAGAGATGCTGCTGTCTGTGAAGCGCAGGCAAAGGACAGATTCTGTATCCAGAAGAGGTAAGAGATGCTGCTTTCTGTGAAGAGCAGTGAAAGGGCAGATTCTGTATCCGGAACAGGTAAGAGATGCTGCTGTCTATGAAGAGCAGTGAAAGGGCAGATTCTGCATCCGGAACAGGTAAGAGATGCTGCTGTCTGTGAAGCGCAGGGAAAGGGCAGATTCTGTATCCGGAACAGGTAAGAGATGCTGCTGTCTGTGAAGCGCAGGGAAAGGGCAGATTCTGCATCCGGAACAGTTAAGAGATGGTGCTGTCTGTGAAGCGCAGGAAAAGGGCAGATTCTGTATCCGGAAGAGGTAAGAGATGATGCAGATTTCTGTGAAGAGCAGGGAAAGGCCAGATTCTGCATCCGGAAGAGGTAAGAGATGCTGCTGTCTGTGAAACGCAGTGAAAGGGCAGATTCTGTATCCGGAACAGGAAAGAGATGCTGCTGTCTGTGAAGCGCAGGGAAAGGGCAGATTCTGTATCCGGAACAGGTAAGAGATGCTGCTGTCTGTGAAGTGCAGGGAAAGGGCAGATTCTGCATCCAGAACAGGTAAGAGATGCTGCTGTCTGTGAAGAGCAGGGAAAGGGCAGATTCTGCATCCGGAAGAGGTAAGAGATGCTGCTGTCTGTATAGAGCAGTGAAAGGGCGGATTCTGTATCCGGAACAGGTAAGAGATGCTGCTGTTTGTGAAGCACAGGGAAAGGGCAGATTCTGTATCTGGAACAGGTAAGAGATGCTGCTGTCTGTAAAGCGCAGGGAAAGGGCAGATTCTGTATAAGGAACAGGTAAGAGATGTTGCTGTCAGTGAAGTGCAGGGAAAGGGCAGATTCTGTATCTATCGGGGACAGGTAAGAGATGCTGCTGTCAGTGATGCACAGGGAAAGTGCAGATTTTGTATCCGGAAGAGGTAAGAGATGCTGCTGTCAGTGAAGAGCAGGGAAAGGGCAGATTCTGTATCCGGATGACGTTAGAGATGCTGCTATCTGTGAAGCGCAGGAGAAGGGCAGATTCTTTATCCGGAAGAGGTAAGAGATGCTGCTGTCTGTGAAGCGCAGGGAAAGGGCAGATTCTGTATCCCGAAGAGGTAAGAGATGCTGCTGTCTGTGAAGCGCAGGGAAAGGGCAGATTTTTTATCCGGAAGAGTTAAGAGATGCTGCTGTCTGTGAAGCACAGGGAAAGGGCAGATTCTGTATCCGGAAGAGGTAAGAGATGCTGCTGTCTGTGAAGCGCAGGGAAAGGGCAGATTCTGTATCCAGAAGAGGTAAGAGATGATGCAGATTTCTGTGAAGAGCAGGGAAAGGGCAGATTATGCATCCGGAACAGGTAAGAGATGCTGCTGTCTGTATAGAGCAGTGAAAGGGCAGATTCTGTATCCGGAAGTGGTAAGAGATGCTGCTGTCTGTGAAGCGCAGGGAAAGGGTAGATTCTGCATCCGGAACAAGTAAGAGATGCTGCTGTCTGCGAAGCGCAGGGAAAGGGCAGATTATGCATCCAGAACAGGTAAGAGATGCTGCTGTCTGCGAAGCGCAGGGAAAGGGCAGATTCTGTATCCGGAACAGGTAAGAGATGCTGCTGTCTTTATAGAGCAGTGAAAGGGAAGATTCTGTATCCGGAACAGGTAAGAGATGCTGCTGTCTGCGAAACGCAGGGAAAGGGCAGATTCTGCATCCAGAACAGGAAAGAGATGCTGCTGTCTGTGAAGCGCAGGGAAAGGGCAGATTCTGCATCCAGAACAGGTAAGAGATGCTGCTGTCTGTGAAGAGCAGTGAAAGGGCAGATTCTGCATCCGGAAGAGGTAAGAGATGCTGCTGTCTGTATAGAGCAGTGAAAGGGCAGATTCTGTATCCGGAAGTGGTAAGAGATGCTGCTGTCTGTGAAGCGCAGGGAAAGGGTAGATTCTGCATCTGGAACTAGTAAGAGATGCTGCTGTCTGTGAAGCGCAGTGAAAGGGAAGATTCTGTATCCGGAACAGGTAAGAGAGTCTGCTGTCTGTGAAGCGCAGGGAAAGGGCAGATTCTGTATCCAGAACAGGTAAGAGATGCTGCTGTCTGTGAAGCACAGGGAAAGGGCAGATTCTGTATCCGGAAGAGGTAAGAGATGCTGCTGTCTGTGAAGCGCAGGGAAAGGGCAGATTCTGTATCCAGAAGAGGTAAGAGATGCTGCAGTCTGTGAAGCGCAGGGAAAGGACAGATTCTGTATCCGGAAAAGGTAACAGATGTGGATTTATGTGAAGAGCAGCGAGAGGGCAGATTCTGCATCCGGAAGAGGTATGAGATGCTGCTGTCTGTGAAGCGCAGGGAAAGGGCAGATTCTGCATCGGGAACAGGTAAGAGATGCTGCTGTCTGTGAAGGGCAGGGAAAGGGTAGATTCTGCATCCGAACAGGTAAGAGATGCTGCTGTCTGTGAAGCGCAGGCAAAGGACAGATTCTGTATCCAGAAGAGGTAAGAGATGCTGCTTTCTGTGAAGAGCAGTGAAAGGGCAGATTCTGTATCCGGAACAGGTAAGAGATGCTGCTGTCTATGAAGAGCAGTGAAAGGGCAGATTCTGCATCCGGAACAGGTAAGAGATGCTGCTGTCTGTGAAGCGCAGGGAAAGGGCAGATTCTGTATCCGGAACAGGTAAGAGATGCTGCTGTCTGTGAAGCGCAGAGAAAGGGCAGATTCTGCATCCGGAACAGTTAAGAGATGCTGCTGTCTGTGAAGCGCAGGAAAAGGGCAGATTCTGTATCCGGAAGAGGTAAGAGATGATGCGGATTTCTGTGAAGAGCAGGGAAAGGCCAGATTCTGCATCCGGAAGAGGTAAGAGATGTAAAACGCAGTGAAACGCAGTGAAAGGGCAGATTCTGTATCCGGAACAGGAAAGAGATGCTGCTGTCTGTGAAGCGCAGGGAAAGGGCAGATTCTGTATCCGGAACAGGTAAGAGATGCTGCTGTCTGTGAAGTGCAGCGAAAGGGCAGATTCTGCATCCAGAACAGGTAAGAGATGCTGCTGTCTGTGAAGAGCAGGGAAAGGGCAGATTCTGCATCCGGAAGAGGTAAGAGATGCTGCTGTCTGTATAGAGCAGTGAAAGGGCAGATTCTGTATCCGGAACAGGTAAGAGATGCTGCTGTTTGTGAAGCACAGGGAAAGGGCAGATTCTGTATCTGGAACAGGTAAGAGATGCTGCTGTCTGTAAAGCGCAGGGAAAGGGCAGATTCTGTATAAGGAACAGGTAAGAGATGCTGCTGTCAGTGAAGAGCAGGGAAAGGGCAGATTCTGTATCTATCGGGGACAGGTAAGAGATGCTGCTGTCTGTGAAGCGCAGGGAAAGAGCAAATTCTGTATCCAGAACAGGTAAGAGATGCTGCTGTCTGTGAAGCGCAGGGAAAGGGCAGATTCTGTATCCGGAACAGGTAAGAGATACTGCTGTCTGTGAAGTGCAGGGAAAGGGCAGATTCTGCATCCGGAACAGGTAAGAGATGTTGCTGTCTGTGAAGCGCAGGGAAAGGGCAGATTCTGTATCCAGAACAGGTAAGAGATGCTGCTGTCTGTGAAGCGCTGGGAAAGGGCAGATTCTGTATCCGGAACAGGTAAGAGATACTGCTGTCTGTGAAGTGCAGGGAAAGGGCAGATTCTGCATCCGGAACAGGTAAGAGATGTTGCTGTCTGTGAAGCGCAGGGAAAGGGCAGATTCTGTATCCGGAAAAAGTAAGAGATGCTGCTGTCCATGAAGAGCAGTGAAAGGGAAGATTCTGCAGGTAAGAGATGCTGCTGTCTGTGAAGTGCAGGGAAAGGGCAGATTCTGCATCCGGAACAGGTAAGAGATGCGTCTGTCTGTGAAGAGCAGGAAAAGGGCAGATTCTGTATCCGGAAGAGGTAAGAGATGCTGCTGTCTGTGAAGAGCAGTGAAAGGGCAGATTCTGTATCCGGAACAGGTAAGAGATGCTGCTGTCTATGAAGAGCAGTGAAAGGGAAGATTCTGCATCCGGAACAGGTAAGAGATGTTGCTGTCTGTGAAGCGCAGGGAAAGGGCAGATTCTGTATCCGGAAAAAGTAAGAGATGCTGCTGTCCATGAAGAGCAGTGAAAGGGAAGATTCTGCAGGTAAGAGATGCTGCTGTCTGTGAAGTGCAGGGAAAGGGCAGATTCTGCATCCGGAACAGGTAAGAGATGCTTCTGTCTGTGAAGAGCAGGAAAAGGGCAGATTCTGTATCCGGAAGAGGTAAGAGATGCTGCTGTCTGTATAGAGCAGGGAAAGGGCAGATTCTGCATCCGGAACAGGTAAGAGATGCTTCTGTCTGTGAAGAGCAGGGAAAGGACAGATTCTGTATCCGGATGAGGTAAGAGATGCTGCTGTCTGTGAAGCGCAGGGAAAGGCCAGATTCTGTATCCGGAAGAGGTAAGAGATGCTGCTGTTAGTGAAGAGCAGGGAAAGGGCAGATTCTCTATCCGGATGAGGTAAGAGATGCTGCTGTCTGTGAAGCGCAGGGAAAGGCCAGATTCTGTATCTGGAAGAGGTAAGAGATGCTGCTGTCGGTGAAACGCAGTGAAAGGGCAGATTCTGTATCCGGAACAGGAAAGAGATGCTGCTGTCTGTGAAGCGCAGGGAAAGGGCAGATTCTGTATGCGGAAGAGGTAAGAGATGATGCAGATTTCTGTGAAGAGCAGGGAAAGGGCAGATTATGCATCCGGAACAGGTAAGAGATGCTGCTGTCTGTGAAGAGTAGTGAAAGGGCAGATTCTGCATCCGGAAGAGGTAAGAGATGCTGCTGTCTGTATAGAGCAGTGAAAGGGCAGATTCTGTATCTGGAAGTGGTAAGAGATGCTGCTGTCGGTGAAGCGCAGGGAAAGGGTAGATTCTGCATCTGGAACAAGTAAGAGATGCTGCTGTCTGCGAAGCGCAGGGAAAGGGCAGATTATGCATCCAGAACAGGTAAGAGATGCTGCTGTCTGCGAAGCGCAGGGAAAGGGCAGATTCTGTATCCGGAACAGGTAAGAGATGCTGCTGTCTTTATAGAGCAGTGAAAGGGAAGATTCTGTATCCGGAACAGGTAAGAGATGCTGCTGTCTGTGAAGCGCAGGGAAAGGGCAGATTCTGCATCCAGAACAGGAAAGAGATGCTGCTGTCTGTGAAGCGCAGGGAAAGGGCAGATTCTGCATCCAGAACAGGTAAGAGATGCTGCTGTCTGTGAAGAGCAGGGAAAGGGCAGATTCTGCATCCGGAAGAGGTAAGAGATGCTGCTTTCTGTATAGAGCAGTGAAAGGGCAGATTCTGTATCCGGAACAGGAAAGAGATGTTGCTGTCTGTGAAGCGCAGGGAAAGGGCAGATTCTGTATCCGGAACAGGTAAGAGATGCTGCTGTCTTTATAGAGCAGTGAAAGGGAAGATTCTGTATCCGGAACAGGTAAGAGATGCTGCTGTCTGTGAAGCGCAGGGAAAGGGCAGATTCTGCATCCAGAACAGGAAAGAGATGCTGCTGTCTGTGAAGCGCAGGGAAAGGGCAGATTCTGCATCCGGAACAGGTAAGAGATGCTGCTGTCTGTGAAGAGCAGGGAAAGGGCAGATTCTGCATCCGGAAGAGGTAAGAGATGCTGCTGTCTGTATAGAGCAGTGATAGGGCAGATTCTGTATCCGGAACAGGAAAGAGATGCTGCTGTCTGTGAAGCGCAGGGAAAGGGCAGATTCTGCATCCAGAACAGGTAAGAGATGCTGCTGTCTGTGAAGCGCAGGGAAAGGGTAGATTCTGCATCCAGAACAGGAAAGAGATGCTGCTGTCTGTGAAGCGCAGGGAAAGGGCAGATTCTGCATCCAGAACAGGTAAGAGATGCTGCTGTCTGTGAAGCGCAGGGAAAGGGTAGATTCTGCATCCGGAACAAGTAAGAGATGCTGCTGTCTGTGAAGCGCAGTGAAAGGGAAGATTCTGTATCCGGAACAGGTAAGAGATGCTGCTGTCTGTGAAGCGCAGGGAAAGGGCAGATTCTGTATCCGGAACAGGTAAGAGATGCTGCTGTCTGCGAAGCGCAGGGAAAGGGCAGATTCTGTATCCGGAAAAAAGGTAAGAGATGCTGCTGTCTTTATAGAGCATTGAAAGGGAAGATTCTGTATACAGAACAGGTAAGAGATGCTGCTGTCTGTGAAGCGCAGGGAAAGGGCAGATTCTGCATCCAGAACAGGAAAGAGATGCTGCTGTCTGTGAAGCGCAGGGAAAGGGCAGATTCTGCATCCAGAACAGGTAAGAGATGCTGCTGTCTGTGAAGCGCAGGGAAAGGGTAGATTATGCATCCGGAACAAGTAAGAGATGCTGCTGTCTGTGAAGCGCAGTGAAAGGGAAGATTCTGTATCCGGAACAGCTAAGAGATGCTGCTGTCTGTGAAGCGCAGGGAAAGGGCAGATTCTGTATCCGGAACAGGTAAGAGATACTGCTGTCTGTGAAGTGCAGGGAAAGGGCAGATTCTGTATCCGGAACAGGTAAGAGATGCTGCTGTCTGTGAAGCACAGGGAAAGGGCAGATTTCGTATCCAGAACAGGTAAGAGATGCTGCTGTCTGTGAAGCGCAGGGAAAGGGCAGATTCTGTATCCGGAACAGGTAAGAGATACTGCTGTCTGTGAAGTGCAGGGAAAGGGCAGATTCTGTATCCAGAACAGGTAAGAGATGCTGCTGTCTGTGAAGCACAGGGAAAGGGCAGATTTCGTATCCGGAAGAGGTAAGAGATGCTGCTGTCTGTGAAGCACAGGGAAAGGGCAGATTCATTATCCGGAAGAGGTAAGAGATGCTGCTGTCTGTGAAGCGCAGCGAAAGGGCAGATTCTGTATCCAGAAGAGGTAAGAGATGCTGCAGTCTGTGAAGCGCAGGGAAAGGACAGATTCTGTATCCAGAAAAGGTAACAGATGTGGATTTCTGTGAAGAGCAGCGAAAGGGCAGATTCTGCATCCGGAAGAGGTATGAGATGCTGCTGTCTGTGAAGCGCAGGGAAAGGGCAGATTCTGCATCGGGAACAGGTAAGAGATGCTGCTGTCTGTGAAGTGCAGGGAAAGGGCAGATTCTGCATCCAGAACAGGTAAGAGATGCTGCTGTCTGTGAAGCGCAGGGAAAGGGTAGATTCTGCATCCGGAACAAGTAAGAGATGCTGCTGTCTGTGAAGCGCAGGGAAAGGGTAGATTCTGCATCCGGAACAAGTAAGAGATGCTGCTGTCTGTGAAGCGCAGTGAAAGGGAAGATTCTGTATCCGGAACAGGTAAGAGATGCTGCTGTCTGTGAAGCGCAGGGAAAGGGCAGATTCTGTATCCGGAATAGGTAAGAGATGCTGCTGTCTGCGAAGCGCAGGGAAAGGGCAGATTCTGTATCCGGAACAGGTAAGAGATGCTGCTGTCTTTATAGAGCAGTGAAAGGGAAGATTCTGTATCCAGAACAGGTAAGAGATGCTGCTGTCTGTGAAGCGCAGGGAAAGGGCAGATTCTGCATCCAGAACAGGAAAGAGATGCTGCTGTCTGTGAAGCGCAGGGAAAGGGCAGATTCTGCATCCAGAACAGGTAAGAGAAGCTGCTGTCTGTGAAGCGCAGGGAAAGGGTAGATTATGCATCCGGAACAAGTAAGAGATGCTGCTGTCTGTGAAGCGCAGTGAAAGGGAAGATTCTGTATCCGGAACAGCTAAGAGATGCTGCTGTCTGTGAAGCGCATGGAAAGGGCAGATTCTGTATCCAGAACAGGTAAGAGATGCTGCTGTCTGTGAAGCGCAGGGAAAGGGCAGATTCTGTATCCGGAACAGGTAAGAGATACTGCTGTCTGTGAAGCGCAGGGAAAGGGCAGATTCTGTATCCGGAACAGGTAAGAGATGCTGCTGTCTGTGAAGCACAGGGAAAGGGCAGATTCTGTATCCGGAAGAGGTAAGAGATGCTGCTGTCTGTGAAGCACAGGGAAAGGGCAGATTCTGTATCCGGAAGAGGTAAGAGATGCTGCTGTCTGTGAAGCACAGGGAAAGGGCAGATTCTGTATCCGGAAGAGGTAAGAGATGCTGCTGTCTGTGAAGCGCAGGGAAAGGGCAGATTCTGTATCCAGAAGAGGTAAGAGATGCTGCAGTCTGTGAAGCGCAGGGAAAGGACAGATTCTGTATCCAGAAAAGGTAACAGATATGGATTTCTGTGAAGAGCAGCGAAAGGGCAGATTCTGTATCTGGAAGAGGTATGAGATGCTGCTGTCTGTGAAGCGCAGGGAAAGGGCAGATTCTGCATCGGGAAGAGGTAAGAGATGCTGCTGTCTGTGAAGCGCAGGGAAAGGGCAGATTCTGTATCCGGAACAGGTAAGAGATGCTGCTGTCTGTGAAGAGCGGGGAAAGGGTAGATTCTGCATCCGGAACAATTAAGAGATGCTGCTGTCTGTGAAGCGCAGGGAAAGGGTAGATTCTGCATCCGAACAGGTAAGAGATGCTGCTGTCTGTGAAGCGGAGGCAAAGGACAGATTCTGTATCCAGAAGAGGTAAGAGATGCTGCTTTCTGTGAAGAGCAGTGAAAGGGCAGATTCTGCATCCGGAACAGGTAAGAGATGCTGCTGTCTATGAAGAGCAGTGAAAGGGCAGATTCTGCATCCGGAACAGGTAAGAGATGCTGCTGTCTGTGAAGCGCAGGGAAAGGGCAGATTCTGTATCCGGAACAGGTAAGAGATGCTGCTGTCTGTGAAGCGCAGGGAAAGGGCAGATTCTGCATCCGGAACAGTTAAGAGATGGTGCTGTCTGTGAAGCGCAGGAAAAGGGCAGATTCTGTATCCGGAAGAGGTAAGAGATGATGCAGATTTCTGTGAAGAGCAGGGAAAGGCCAGATTCTGCATCCGGAAGAGGTAAGAGATGCTGCTGTCTGTGAAACGCAGTGAAAGGGCAGATTCTGTATCCGGAACAGGAAAGAGATGCTGCTGTCTGTGAAGCGCAGGGAAAGGGCAGATTCTGTATCCGGAACAGGTAAGAGATGCTGCTGTCTGTGAAGTGCAGGGAAAGGGCAGATTCTGCATCCAGAACAGGTAAGAGATGCTGCTGTCTGTGAAGAGCAGGGAAAGGGCAGATTCTGCATCCGGAAGAGGTAAGAGATGCTGCTGTCTGTATAGAGCAGTGAAAGGGCAGATTCTGTATCCGGAACAGGTAAGAGATGCTGCTGTTTGTGAAGCACAGGGAAAGGGCAGATTCTGTATCTGGAACAGGTAAGAGATGCTGCTGTCTGTAAAGCGCAGGGAAAGGGCAGATTCTGTATAAGGAACAGGTAAGAGATGTTGCTGTCAGTGAAGTGCAGGGAAAGGGCAGATTCTGTATCTATCGGGGACAGGTAAGAGATGCTGCTGTCAGTGATGCACAGGGAAAGTGCAGATTTTGTATCCGGAAGAGGTAAGAGATGCTGCTGTCAGTGAAGAGCAGGGAAAGGGCAGATTCTGTATCCGGATGACGTTAGAGATGCTGCTATCTGTGAAGCGCAGGAGAAGGGCAGATTCTTTATCCGGAAGAGGTAAGAGATGCTGCTGTCTGTGAAGCACAGGGAAAGGGCAGATTCTGTATCCCGAAGAGGTAAGAGATGCTGCTGTCTGTGAAGCGCAGGGAAAGGGCAGATTCTGTATCCAGAAGAGGTAAGAGATGATGCAGATTTCTGTGAAGAGCAGGGAAAGGGCAGATTATGCATCCGGAACAGGTAAGAGATGCTGCTGTCTGTATAGAGCAGTGAAAGGGCAGATTCTGTATCCGGAAGTGGTAAGAGATGCTGCTGTCTGTGAAGCGCAGGGAAAGGGTAGATTCTGCATCCGGAACAAGTAAGAGATGCTGCTGTCTGCGAAGCGCAGGGAAAGGGCAGATTATGCATCCAGAACAGGTAAGAGATGCTGCTGTCTGCGAAGCGCAGGGAAAGGGCAGATTCTGTATCCGGAACAGGTAAGAGATGCTGCTGTCTGCGAAGCGCAGGGAAAGGGCAGATTCTGCATCCAGAACAGGAAAGAGATGCTGCTGTCTGTGAAGCGCAGGGAAAGGGCAGATTCTGCATCCAGAACAGGTAAGAGATGCTGCTGTCTGTGAAGAGCAGTGAAAGGGCAGATTCTGCATCCGGAAGAGGTAAGAGATGCTGCTGTCTGTATAGAGCAGTGAAAGGGCAGATTCTGTATCCGGAAGTGGTAAGAGATGCTGCTGTCTGTGAAGCGCAGGGAAAGGGTAGATTCTGCATCTGGAACTAGTAAGAGATGCTGCTGTCTGTGAAGCGCAGTGAAAGGGAAGATTCTGTATCCGGAACAGGTAAGAGAGTCTGCTGTCTGTGAAGCGCAGGGAAAGGGCAGATTCTGTATCCGGAAGAGGTAAGAGATGCTGCTGTCTGTGAAGCGCAGGGAAAGGGCAGATTCTGTATCCGGAAGAGGTAAGAGATGCTGCTGTCTGTGAAGCGCAGGGAAAGGGCAGATTCTGTATCCAGAAGAGGTAAGAGATGCTGCAGTCTGTGAAGCGCAGGGAAAGGACAGATTCTGTATCCGGAAAAGGTAACAGATGTGGATTTATGTGAAGAGCAGCGAGAGGGCAGATTCTGCATCCGGAAGAGGTATGAGATGCTGCTGTCAGTGAAGCGCAGGGAAAGGGCAGATTCTGCATCGGGAACAGGTAAGAGATGCTGCTGTCTGTGAAGGGCAGGGAAAGGGTAGATTCTGCATCCGAACAGGTAAGAGATGCTGCTGTCTGTGAAGCGCAGGCAAAGGACAGATTCTGTATCCAGAAGAGGTAAGAGATGCTGCTTTCTGTGAAGAGCAGTGAAAGGGCAGATTCTGTATCCAGAACAGGTAAGAGATGCTGCTGTCTATGAAGAGCAGTGAAAGGGCAGATTCTGCATCCGGAACAGGTAAGAGATGCTGCTGTCTGTGAAGCGCAGGGAAAGGGCAGATTCTGTATCCGGAACAGGTAAGAGATGCTGCTGTCTGTGAAGCGCAGAGAAAGGGCAGATTCTGCATCCGGAACAGTTAAGAGATGCTGCTGTCTGTGAAGCGCAGGAAAAGGGCAGATTCTGTATCCGGAAGAGGTAAGAGATGATGCGGATTTCTGTGAAGAGCAGGGAAAGGTCAGATTCTGCATCCGGAAGAGGTAAGAGATGCTGCTGTCTGTGAAACGCAGTGAAAGGGCAGATTCTGTATCCGGAACAGGAAAGAGATGCTGCTGTCTGTGAAGCGCAGGGAAAGGGCAGATTCTGTATCCGGAACAGGTAAGAGATGCTGCTGTCTGTGAAGTGCAGCGAAAGGGCAGATTCTGCATCCAGAACAGGTAAGAGATGCTGCTGTCTGTGAAGAGCAGGGAAAGGGCAGATTCTGCATCCGGAAGAGGTAAGAGATGCTGCTGTCTGTATAGAGCAGTGAAAGGGCAGATTCTGTATCCGGAACAGGTAAGAGATGCTGCTGTTTGTGAAGCACAGGGAAAGGGCAGATTCTGTATCTGGAACAGGTAAGAGATGCTGCTGTCTGTAAAGCGCAGGGAAAGGGCAGATTCTGTATAAGGAACAGGTAAGAGATGCTGCTGTCAGTGAAGAGCAGGGAAAGGGCAGATTCTCTATCTATCGGGGACAGGTAAGAGATGCTGCTGTCAGTGATGCACAGGTAAAGTGCAGATTTTGTATCCGGAAGAGGTAAGAGATGCTGCTGTCATTGAAGAGCAGGGAAAGGGCAGATTCTGTATCCGGATGACGTTAGAGATGCTGCTATCTGTGAAGCGCAGGGGAAGGGTTGATTCTTTATCCGGAAGAGGTAAGAGATGCTGCTGTCTGTGAAGCGCAGGGAAAGGGCAGATTCTGTATCCGGAAGAGGTAAGGATGCTGCTGTCTGTGAAGCGCAGGGAAAGGGCAGATTCTGTATGCGGAAGAGGTGAGAGATGATGCAGATTTCTGTGAAGAGCAGGGAAAGGGCAGATTCTGCCTCCGGAAGAAGTAAGAGATGCTGCTGTCTGTGAAGCGCAGGGGAAGGCAGATTCTGTATCCAGAACAGGTACGAGATGCTGCTGTCTGTGAAGAGCAGGGAAAGGGTAGATTCTGCATCCGGAACAGTTAAGAGATGCTGCTGTCTGTGAAGCGCAGGGAAAGGGCAGATTCTTTATCCAGAAGAGGTAAGAGATGCTGCTGTCTGTGAAGCGCAGGGAAAGGGCAGATTGTGTATCCGGAAGATGTAAGAGATGCTGCTGTCTGTGAAGCAAAGGGAAAGGGCAGATTCTGTATCCGGAAGAGGTAAGAGATGCTGCTGTCTGTGAAGCGCAGGGAAAGGGCAGATTCTGTATCCGGAAGAGGTAAGAGATGATGCAGATTTCTGTGAAGAGCAGGGAAAGGGCAGATTCTGCCTCCGGAAGAGGTAAGAGATGCTGCTGTCTGTGAAGCGCAGGGGAAGGCAGATTCTGTATCCGGAACAGGTACGAGATGCTGCTGTCTGTGAAGAGCAGGGAAAGGGTAGATTCTGCATCCGGAACAGTTAAGAGATGCTGCTGTCTGTGAAGCGCAGGGAAAGGGCAGATTCTGTATCCGGAACAGGTAAGAGATGCTGCTGTCTGTGAAGAGCAGGGAAAGGGTAGATTCTGCATCTGAACAAGAGATGCTGCTGTCTGTGAAGAGCGGGGAAAGGGTAGATTCTGCATCTGGAACAGTTAAGAGATGCTGCTGTCTGTGAAGAGCAGGGAAAGGGTAGATTCTGCATCCGAACAGGTAAGAGATGCTGCTGTCTGTGAAGCGCAGGCAAAGGGCAGATTCTGTATCCAGAAGAGGTAAGAGATGCTGCTGTATATTAAGAGCAGTGAAAGGGCAGATTCTGCATCCGGAACAGGTAAGAGATGCTGCTGTCTGTGAAGCGCAGGGAAAGGGCAGATTCTGCATCCGGAACAGGTAAGAGATGCTGCTGTCTGTGAAGTGCAGGGAAAGGGCAGATTCTGTATCCGGAACAGGTAAGAGATGCTGCTGTCTGTGAAGCGCAGGGAAAGGGCAGATTCTGCATCCGGGACAGTTAAGAGATGCTGCTGTCTGTGAAGCGCAGGAAAAGGGCAGATTCTGTATCTGGAACAGGTAAGAGATGCTGCTGTCTGTAAAGCGCAGGGAAAGGGCAGATTCTGTATAAGGAACAGGTAAGAGATGCTGCTGTCAGTGAAGAGCAGGGAAAGGGCAGATTCTGTATCTATCGGGGACAGGTAAGAGATGCTGCTGTCAGTGATGCACAGGGAAAGTGCAGATTTTGTATCCGGAAGAGGTAAGAGATGATGCTGTCTGTGAAGCGCAGGGAAAGGGCAGATTCTGTATCCGGAAGAGGTAAGAGATGCTGCTGTCTGTGAAGCACAGGGAAAGGGCAGATTCTGTATCCGGAAGAGGTAACAGATGCTGCTGTCTATGAAGCGCAGGGAAAGGGCAGATTTTTTATCCGGAAGAGGTAAGAGATGCTGCTGTCTGTGAAGCGCAGGGAAAGGGCAGATTCTGTATCCGGAAGAGGTAAGAGATGCTGCTGTCTGTGAAGCACAGGGAAAGGGCAGATTCTGTATCCAGAAGAGGTAAGAGATGCTGCTGTCTGTGAAGCGCAGGGAAAGGGCAGATTCTGTATGCGGAAGAGGTGAGAGATGATGCAGATTTCTGTGAAGAGCAGGGAAAGGGCAGATTCTGCCCCCGGAAGAAGTAAGAGATGCTGCTGTCTGTGAAGCGCAGGGGAAGGCAGATTCTGTATCCGGAACAGGTACGAGATGCTGCTGTCTGTGAAGAGCAGGGAAAGGGTAGATTCTGCATCCGGAACAGTTAAGAGATGCTGCTGTCTGTGAAGCGCAGGGAA
Source organism: Ambystoma mexicanum (assembly GCF_040938575.1). Classification (NCBI taxonomy): domain Eukaryota; kingdom Metazoa; phylum Chordata; class Amphibia; order Caudata; family Ambystomatidae; genus Ambystoma; species Ambystoma mexicanum. The sequence continues at coordinate 1,167,001,349 of NC_090936.1, forward strand.
AGGGCAGATTCTTTATCCGGAAGAGGTAAGAGATGCTGCTGTCTGTGAAGCGCAGGGAAAGGGCAGATTCTGTATCCGGAAGATGTAAGAGATGCTGCTGTCTGTGAAGCAAAGGGAAAGGGCAGATTCTGTATCCGGAAGAGGTAAGAGATGCTTCTGTCTGTGAAGCGCAGGGAAAGGGCAGATTCTGTATCCGGAAGAGGTAAGAGATGATGCAGATTTCTGTGAAGAGCAGGGAAAGGGCAGATTCTGTATCCGGAAGATGTAAGAGATGCTGCTGTCTGTGAAGCAAAGGGAAAGGGCAGATTCTGTATCCGGAAGAGGTAAGAGATGCTGCTGTCTGTGAAGCGCAGGGAAAGGGCAGATTCTGTATCCGGAAGATGTAAGAGATGCTGCTGTCTGTGAAGCGCAGGGGAAGGCAGATTCTGTATCCGGAACAGGTACGAGATGCTGCTGTCTGTGAAGAGCAGGGAAAGGGTAGATTCTGCATCCGGATCAGTTAAGAGATGCTGCTGTCTGTGAAGCGCAGGGAAAGGGCAGATTCTGTATCCGGAACAGGTAAAAGATGCTGCTGTCAGTGAAGAGCAGTGAAAGTGCAGATTCTGTATCCGGAACAGGTAAGAGATGCTGCTGTCTGTGAAGAGCAGGGAAAGGGTAGATTCTGCATCTGAACAAGAGATGCTGCTGTCTGTGAAGAGCGGGGAAAGGGTAGATTCTGCATCTGGAACAGTTAAGAGATGCTGCTGTCTGTGAAGCGCAGGGAAAGGGTAGATTCTGCATCCAAACAGGTAAGAGATGCTGCTGTCTGTGAAGCGCAGGCAAAGGGCAGATTCTGTATCCAGAAGAGGTAAGAGATGCTGCTGTCTATGAAGAGCAGTGAAAGGGCAGATTCTGCATCCGGAACAGGTAAGAGATGCTGCTGTCTGTGAAACGCAGGGAAAGGGCAGATTCTGCATCCGGAACAGGTAAGAGATGCTGCTGTCTGTGAAGCGCAGGGAAAGGGCAGATTCTGTATCCGGAACAGGTAAGAGATGCTGCTGTCTGTGAAGCGCAGGGAAAGGGCAGATTCTGCATCCGGGACAGTTAAGAGATGCTGCTGTCTGTGAAGTGCAGCGAAAGGGCAGATTCTGCATCCAGAACAGGTAAGAGATGCTGCTGTCTGTGAAGAGCAGGGAAAGGGCAGATTCTGCATCCGGAAGAGGTAAGAGATGCTGCTGTCTGTATAGAGCAGTGAAAGGGCAGATTCTGTATCCGGAACAGGTAAGAGATGCTGCTGTTTGTGAAGCACAGGGAAAGGGCAGATTCTGTATCTGGAACAGGTAAGAGATGCTGCTGTCTGTAAAGCGCAGGGAAAGGGCAGATTCTGTATAAGGAACAGGTAAGAGATGCTGCTGTCAGTGAAGAGCAGGGAAAGGGCAGATTCTGTATCTATCGGGGACAGGTAAGAGATGCTGCTGTCAGTGATGCACAGGTAAAGTGCAGATTTTGTATCCGGAAGAGGTAAGAGATGCTGCTGTCATTGAAGAGCAGGGAAAGGGCAGATTGTGTATCCGGATGACGTTAGAGATGCTGCTATCTGTGAAGCGCAGGGGAAGGGTTGATTCTTTATCCGGAAGAGGTAAGAGATGCTGCTGTCTGTGAAGCGCAGGGAAAGGGCAGATTCTGTATCCGGAAGAGGTAAGGATGCTGCTGTCTGTGAAGCGCAGGGAAAGGGCAGTTTCTGTATGCGGAAGAGGTGAGAGATGATGCAGATTTCTGTGAAGAGCAGGGAAAGGGCAGATTCGGCCTCCGGAAGAAGTAAGAGATGCTGCTGTCTGTGAAGCGCAGGGGAAGGCAGATTCTGTATCCAGAACAGGTACGAGATGCTGCTGTCTGTGAAGAGCAGGGAAAGGGCAGATTCTTTATCCAGAAGAGGTAAGAGATGCTGCTGTCTGTGAAGCGCAGGGAAAGGGCAGATTGTGTATCCGGAAGATGTAAGAGATGCTGCTGTCTGTGAAGCAAAGGGAAAGGGCAGATTCTGTATCCGGAAGAGGTAAGAGATGCTGCTGTCTGTGAAGCGCAGGGAAAGGGCAGATTCTGTATCCGGAAGAGGTAAGAGATGATGCAGATTTCTGTGAAGAGCAGGGAAAGGGCAGATTCTGCCTCCGGAAGAGGTAAGAGATGCTGCTGTCTGTGAAGCGCAGGGGAAGGCAGATTCTGTATCCGGAACAGGTACGAGATGCTGCTGTCTGTGAAGAGCAGGGAAAGGGTAGATTCTGCATCCGGAACAGTTAAGAGATGCTGCTGTCTGTGAAGCGCAGGGAAAGGGCAGATTCTGTATCCGGAACAGGTAAGAGATGCTGCTGTCTGTGAAGAGCAGGGAAAGGGTAGATTCTGCATCTGAACAAGAGATGCTGCTGTCTGTGAAGAGCGGGGAAAGGGTAGATTCTGCATCTGGAACAGTTAAGAGATGCTGCTGTCTGTGAAGAGCAGGGAAAGGGTAGATTCTGCATCCGAACAGGTAAGAGATGCTGCTGTCTGTGAAGCGCAGGCAAAGGGCAGATTCTGTATCCAGAAGAGGTAAGAGATGCTGCTGTCTATTAAGAGCAGTGAAAGGGCAGATTCTGCATCCGGAACAGGTAAGAGATGCTGCTGTCTGTGAAGCGCAGGGAAAGGGCAGATTCTGCATCCGGAACAGGTAAGAGATGCTGCTGTCTGTGAAGTGCAGGGAAAGGGCAGATTCTGTATCCGGAACAGGTAAGAGATGCTGCTGTCTGTGAAGCGCAGGGAAAGGGCAGATTCTGCATCCGGGACAGTTAAGAGATGCTGCTGTCTGTGAAGCGCAGGAAAAGGGCAGATTCTGTATCTGGAACAGGTAAGAGATGCTGCTGTCTGTAAAGCGCAGGGAAAGGGCAGATTCTGTATAAGGAACAGGTAAGAGATGCTGCTGTCAGTGAAGAGCAGGGAAAGGGCAGATTCTGTATCTATCGGGGACAGGTAAGAGATGCTGCTGTCAGTGATGCACAGGGAAAGTGCAGATTTTGTATCCGGAAGAGGTAAGAGATGATGCTGTCTGTGAAGCGCAGGGAAAGGGCAGATTCTGTATCCGGAAGAGGTAAGAGATGCTGCTGTCTGTGAAGCACAGGGAAAGGGCAGATTCTGTATCCGGAAGAGGTAACAGATGCTGCTGTCTATGAAGCACAGGGAAAGGGCAGATTTTTTATCCGGAAGAGGTAAGAGATGCTGCTGTCTGTGAAGCGCAGGGAAAGGGCAGATTCTGTATCCGGAAGAGGTAAGAGATGCTGCTGTCTGTGAAGCACAGGGAAAGGGCAGATTCTGTATCCAGAAGAGGTAAGAGATGCTGCTGTCTGTGAAGCGCAGGGAAAGGGCAGATTCTGTATGCGGAAGAGGTGAGAGATGATGCAGATTTCTGTGAAGAGCAGGGAAAGGGCAGATTCTTCCCCCGGAAGAAGTAAGAGATGCTGCTGTCTGTGAAGCGCAGGGGAAGGCAGATTCTGTATCCGGAACAGGTACGAGATGCTGCTGTCTGTGAAGAGCAGGGAAAGGGTAGATTCTGCATCCGGAACAGTTAAGAGATGCTGCTGTCTGTGAAGCGCAGGGAAAGGGCAGATTCTTTATCCGGAAGAGGTAAGAGATGCTGCTGTCTGTGAAGCGCAGGGAAAGGGCAGATTCTGTATCCGGAAGATGTAAGAGATGCTGCTGTCTGTGAAGCAAAGGGAAAGGGCAGATTCTGTATCCGGAAGAGGTAAGAGATGCTGCTGTCTGTGAAGCGCAGGGAAAGGGCAGATTCTGTATCCGGAAGAGGTAAGAGATGATGCAGATTTCTGTGAAGAGCAGGGAAAGGGCAGATTCTGCCTCCGGAAGAGGTAAGAGATGCTGCTGTCTGTGAAGCGCAGGGGAAGGCAGATTCTGTATCCGGAACAGGTACGAGATGCTGCTGTCTGTGAAAAGCAGGGAAAGGGTAGATTCTGCATCCGGATCAGTTAAGAGATGCTGCTGTCTGTGAAGCGCAGGGAAAGGGCAGATTCTGTATCCGGAACAGGTAAGAGATGCTGCTGTCAGTGAAGAGCAGTGAAAGTGCAGATTCTGTATCCGGAACAGGTAAGAGATGCTGCTGTCTGTGAAGAGCAGGGAAAGGGTAGATTCTGCATCTGAACAAGAGATGCTGCTGTCTGTGAAGAGCGGGGAAAGGGTAGATTCTGCATCTGGAACAGTTAAGAGATGCTGCTGTCTGTGAAGCGCAGGGAAAGGGTAGATTCTGCATCCGAACAGGTAAGAGATGCTGCTGTCTGTGAAGCGCAGGCAAAGGGCAGATTCTGTATCCAGAAGAGGTAAGAGATGCTGCTGTCTATGAAGAGCAGTGAAAGGGCAGATTCTGCATCCGGAACAGGTAAGAGATGCTGCTGTCTGTGAAGCGCAGGGAAAGGGCAGATTCTGCATCCGGAACAGGTAAGAGATGCTGCTGTCTGTGAAGCGCAGGGAAAGGGCAGATTCTGTATCCGGAACAGGTAAGAGATGCTGCTGTCTGTGAAGCGCAGGGAAAGGGCAGATTCTGCATCCGGGACAGTTAAGAGATGCTGCTGTCTGTGAAGCGCAGGAAACTGGCAGATTCTGTATCTGGAACAGGTAAGAGATGCTGCTGTCTGTAAAGGGCAGGGAAAGTTCAGATTCTGTATAAGGAACAGGTAAGAGATGCTGCTGTCAGTGAAGAGCAGGGAAAGGGCAGATTCTGTATCTATCGGGGACAGGTAAGAGATGCTGCTGTCAGTGATGCACAGGGAAAGTGCAGATTTTGTATCCGGAAAAGGTAAGAGATGCTGCTGTCAGTGAAGAGCAGGGAAAGGGCAGATTCTGTATCCGGATGACGTTAGAGATGCTGCTATCTGTGAAGCGCAGGGGAAGGGCAGATTCTTTATCCAGAAGAGGTATCAGATGCTGCTGTCTGTGAAGCGCAGGGAAAGGGCAGATTCTGTATCCGGAAGAGGTAACAGATGCTGCTGTCTGTGAAGCGCAGGGAAAGGGCAGATTTTTTATCCGGAAGAGGTAAGAGATGATGCTGTCTGTGAAGCGCAGGGAAAGGGCAGATTCTGTATCCGGAAGAGGTAAGAGATGCTGCTGTCTGTGAAGCACAGGGAAAGGGCAGATTCTGTATCCAGAAGAGGTAAGAGATGCTGCTGTCTGTGAAGCGCAGGGAAAGGGCAGATTCTCTATCCGGAAGAGGTAAGAGATGATGCAGATTTCTGTGAAGAGCAGGGAAAGGGCAGATTCTGCCTCCGGAAGAGGTAAGAGATGCTGCTGTCTGTGAAGCGCAGGGGAAGGCAGATTCTGTATCCGGAACAGGTACGAGATGCTGCTGTCTGTGAAGAGCAGGGAAAGGGTAGATTCTGCATCCGGAACAGTTAAGAGATGCTGCTGTCTGTGAAGCGCAGGGAAAGGGCAGATTCTTTATCCGGAAGAGGTAAGAGATGCTGCTGTCTGTGAAGCACAGGGAAAGGGCAGATTCTGTATCCGGAAGAGGTAAGAGATGCTGCTGTCTGTGAAGCAAAGGGAAAGGGCAGATTCTGTATCCGGAAGAGGTAAGAGATGCTGCTGTCTGTGAAGCGCAGGGAAAGGGCAGATTCTTTATCCGGAAGAGGTAAGAGATGATGCAGATTTCTGTGAAGAGCAGGGAAAGGGCAGATTCTGCCTCCGGAAGAGGTAGGAGATGCTGCTGTCGGTGAAGCGCAGGGGAAGGCAGATTCTGTATCCGGAACAGGTACAAGATGCTGCTGTCTGTGAAGAGCAGGGAAAGGGTAGATTCTGCATCCGGAACAGTTAAGAGATGCTGCTGTCTGTGAAGCGCAGGGAAAGGGCAGATTCTGTATCCGGAACAGGTAAGAGATGCTGCTGTCATTGAAGAGCAGTGAAAGTGCAGATTCTGTATCCGGAACAGGTAAGAGATGCTGCTGTCTGTGAAGCGCAGGGAAAGGGCAGATTCTTCATCCGAAAGAGGTAAGATATGCTGCTGTTTGTGAAGAGCAGGCAAAGGGCAGATTCGGTATCCGGAACAGGTAAGAGATGCTGCTGTCCATGAAGAGCAGTGAAAGGGCAGATTCTGTATCCGGAAGAGGTAAGAGATGCTGCTGTCTGTGAAGCGCAGTGAAAGGGCAGATTCTGTATCCGGAAGAGGTAAGAGATGCTGCTGTCTGTGAAGCGCAGGGAAAGGGCAGATTCTGCATCCGGAACAGGTAAGAGATATTGCTGTCTGTGAAGAGCAGGGAAAGGGCAGATTCTGCACCCGGAACAGGTAAGAGATGCTGCTGTCTGTGAAGAGCAGGGAAAAGGCAGATTCTGCATCCGGAACAGGTAAGAGATGCTGCTGTCTGTGAAGTGCAGGGAAAGGGCAGATTTTGTATCCAGAACAGGTAAGAGATGCTGCTGTCCATGAAGAACAGTGAAAGGGCAGATTCGGTATCCGGAAGAGTTAAGAGATGCTGCTGTCTGTGAAGCGCAGTGAAAGGGCAGATTCTGTATCCGGAAAAGGTAAGAGATGCTGCTGTCTGTGAAGCGCAGTGTAAGGGCAGATTCTGTATCCAGAAGAGGTAAGAGATGCTGCTGTCAGTGAAGAGCAGGGAAAGGGCAGATTCTGTATCCGGAAGAGCTAAGAGATGCTGCTGTCTGTGAAGAGCAGGGAAGGGCAGATTCTGCATCCGGAACAGGTACGAGATGCTGCTGTCTGTGAAGAGCAGGGAAAGGGTAGATTCTGCATCCGGAACAGTTAAGAGATGCTGCTGTCTGTGAAGCGCAGGGAAAGGGCAGATTCTGCATCCGGAACAGGTAAGAGATGCTGCTGTCTGTGAAGAGCATGCAAAGGGTAGATTCTGCATCTGAACAAGAGATGCTGCCGTCTGTGAAGTGCAGGGAAAGGGCAGATTCTGTATCCAAAACAGGTAAGAGATGCTGCTGTCTGTGAAGCGCAGGGAAAGGGCAGATTCTGTATCCGGAAGAGGTAAGAGATGCTGCTGTCAGTGAAGAGCAGGGAAAGGGCAGATTCTGTATCCGGAAGAGGTAAGAGATGCTGCTGTCTGTGAAGCGCAGTGAAAGGGCAGATTCTGTATCCGGAAGAGGTAAGAGATGCTGCTGTCAGTGAAGAGCAGGGAAAGGGCAGATTCTGTATCCGGATGAGGCAAGAGATGCTGCTGTCTGTGAAGCGCAGGGAAAAGGCAGATTCTGCATCCGGAAGAGGTAAGAGATGCTGCTGTCTGTGAAGCGCAGGGAAAAGGCAGATTCTGTATCCGGAAGAGGTAAGAGATGTTGCTGTCTGTGAAGAGCAGGGAAAGTGCAGCACCCACGAAGAACACAGCGCATACCTGACACTGTTTGTGAAGAACAAAGGACAGGCCAGCTGCTGTTTCTGAAGGACAGGGAAAGGGCCGCAGCTCTTGTATCACGAGCAGAGGAAATGCTGCTGCCTGTGAACAATGGAGAACCCCATGCCTGGAGAATAGGATAGGCCGCTGCCTCTGAAAACAAGAGTGAACGGCTACGGGTGCTGTTACCAACCTCAGGGTGATCCCCTCGCCCTTACATCTATCTAACAGGAGATGCCTCCTGCTCCTCTCTTCTAATTCCTGTCAGCTGAGACACAGGCCTCCCTGCAACCCAAGCTGTCATGCCCGCTTTTCCACACCGTCCATCCCATCAAACGAGAGATGCAGCCCCCCATAATCATATGAAGAACTTGCACCCCAAATGGGGTATTCCAGGATCTTGTCGATATCCTTGCAATCGACACATCAAGCCCCACCCACTCGATTACCTGAAATTGCACGAACCATGCTCCCCTTCTTAAAATTAAACCCCACCACCCAGCCTCGTAGCCGCCTCTATCCCCGCACTCATTTTCGTTGTAGGGCCCATAGATGACACTTAATTGCCTCTAGGTGGGAGGATTATTTTCGGATATTGATTTGGTGCTTGGGAAAGGTGCTGGACACGAATGCCAATGTGCTGCGGTGCAAACTCCCTTGCAGGACTTTTCTGCGCCTCAAACCTGCTCCGGAGGGAGATCAGGTGGTAGGCTGCAGCTTAGACCAGAATTCCCTTTGCAAAGAAATGTTCTCTCCACAGCAGGCATATGCAACCCGCGGCTCTACATATGCTTTGGACTATGACACCTATGATCCCTCACCATTGACTATGTTGGCTAGGATTGGTGGTATCTTTAGTACAAAACATATGGAGAGCCAGAGCGTGCAGACGGAGGCTCCACCGAGACTGTCAACTAAATGAGGTGTTTATGGGAAACGTACATCAGCAGATGTAATTTGCTAATGATGCTTGTGGCGGTAGCGCCACCTCCCCTTTTCAGCAGGTGTTACCCTCATCCTCCTGTACCCTGACATTTCCATTGCTTCACCCATGGTGTTGTGACTGTGACAAATCAAATTCCGGGGTAGCAGGGGTGAAAATCGGTTTCGGGTTCAGAGACCTTCAGGCACTCCCTGTCCAGGGAGCTTGCTGCAGAGCCTAGCAGGGCACGCTGTGAGCAGGCTGAGGGCCGGTTCGGAATATATTCTATATACGCTGATATGAAGTTTGTTCCCCTGTCAGAAACGACTTCCTTGGGGAAACCAACACAGGAGAATATCCCAATTGGAGCCTTCACACCCATGGGGGCCTTGATGCTCCTCAATGGGACAGCCTCAGGGTTCCTAGTGGCGTGGTCTAGCACCACCAATATGTATCTCTTCCCTGTGCTGGTTTAGGGATCCAAAGGACCCACAGTGTCCATGCCTATTCTCTTGAAAGGCCGCCCAACCATGGGTAGTGGAATTAAAGGGGACTTCGTGGCACCGCCTGACTTGCCAGAAGCTTGACAAGTCGAGCAGAACTGGACAAATTCCTTAACTTTTACGAAAAAACTGTGGCCAGTAAAATTGCGCAGACAACTGGTCTGATTTCTTAGTCACTCCTAAGTGACCCGCTAAAGGAATGTGGTGAGCCAAATCCAAAAGGAAACTTCTGTGGCATTGGGTAATCACCAACCTTCTGATGCCCACACCCTTGTGTTTTTGCTCACTGGCCTCCCAGTACACTTTGAACAGTCCAGGGGCCTCACCATTCGCCTGATCCTCTGCCTGCTTCCACAGGCCTGCCAGAGTGGGACACTCTTTCTGTGCTTTAAAGAAGTCTGTCTGATCTTGGCCCCCAGCTGATGTAACCTTATCCAGCTTGGCAAGGCCCTTCAGGTCTGAAATTACCTGGTCCTCCACCTCAGGTTCCTGTGCTGCACCAAGCAACGCTGAAGTCACAGAGTCCTCTGCTACCAAAGTACAGTTGTCATTGGCTAGTGGCCCGTCTCCCGCAGGGGTAGGTGACCCAGCAGTCTGTGGAACTGGACCAGGAGATATCGGCCACGCCGATCCCTCACACAAGCCCTCTGGAAGCATTCTAGGCCCTAAGGCTCTGAGAGTGTTCAATCAGGTGGCCTCTTTGGCCTTCGATCTGGTGACTTCTGCGACTATCTCGGGGTCAGGAAGATCATTACCCAACAGACATGGGACAGGGAGTGAGTATTTCACTGGTACACAGCGCTGGGTAGTTTCACTCTGTCAACTAAACTCTACTATTGCCATGCGGCACTAAACCCATTGACAATACAATGAGGCCCAGCAACATGCTGTTCTGGCTGAACCCACTGCCTGGTGACAGCAGCGATACTAGCCATTGGTGTCTCTGAACGCAGGAGTTCTGTGTCCATTGATATACACTTGTTCTAAGAACAGTTGAGTATTGTTGGGAACTGGGACCTCTAATGGAGATGCAGTACCTGTCTGACAATCAGTCCACAATCAGCCACTCCTTGGCCTAGTTGAATGCCCTCCTCTAGGAAGCCCACACTAATGATGGCCTCCTCCACGAGTCCAACATTCACTATGGCTTGCTTGGGTAAGCCCTTGCAAGCAGGATCCCCTTTCCTATGGCCCAGCTCCTTAGACATGAAACAACCTTTGGGCTGTGAGAATGCATGTGTGTCAGTGCTAGGTGTGCCTCCGCTCTTTTCTGGGTGCCCGGCTGAACTAAAGTTGTGAGGTTTCCCTTCATGCTTTTGGGGACCTTTGTCCTTCTCCTCCTTTCGTCCTATTTACCTTTATTGTCAGAGGATGTCTCTTCTGGTTTGGGTGTGCTCACATGAGCCTTTTTCTAAACTCGAGTACTCACAAACCTGTCGGCGGCTTTGGCAAGCTCCCTAGGGTCTGTAATGGTCTTGGCAACAAGATTCTGGTGTAGGTCGACCTCACAGTTCTTCAAGGCATGCTCACACGCAATCAAATTGTACATCCCTTTAAATGTGTCAACTTTGTTACCAGACACCCACCCGCTCAGATATTTCAATGACAAGTGTGTGAAAACCTCAAATGTCTGCCCATGTTTCTTTCCGAGCTCTCTAAAGCTCTTATGATACTGTTCTGGGGTTTTACAGAACGTCCTGAGAAGGGCCACCTTCATGCTCCCATAAATGTACCTTTCTTCAGGAGCTAACAGAAGAATTGCATCAGTCCCCTTTGTCAGTAAGTGACTCAACAGGGCTGCACTCCCACAGTACCTCCTCCACCTCCTGTAGCTGGAAAGCATGCTTGAGTGCTTCAAACCAATCAAAAATGTCCTTCCCTACTGTACTAAATCTTTGGGGGCATGTAGTGCCTGGGCTTGTCCCGAGCAGCTTGATTTGAACCACTACTGCTGCCCTCGCTAGAGGTGGATCTGTTGGCCTCCTTGTTCTCTTTGAGTGCCAGGTTGGGCAACTCTATGGAGATCATTTCCCTCTCTTGTTGTTTCGCTAGCGCTAGTCTCCTCTACTCCATCAGGAGCTTTCTAGCCGCTACATCGCTTATACTAGGAACAATTACTGGGCCACTTAGAGGTTGTGCCAAGACCTGGGATCGACGGGATGCCGCACTAGCACCTGACCTTGCTGACTCTCTGGAGTGTTGAGAAACCAGACTCGCCTCCCTGAGGGGTAGTTGGTGAGAAACACTACTCAGGTTGTCTTTATCGCCATCTTCCACCACCCCTTCTGGAAGGTGTTCTCCATTCGGGTACACAGGCCTGGCATGCCCACTGGGGTCTCTTCCCCAGCTGCCCTATCGTCTACCCATATTTGATGGCTGATCAGCAGCTCAGGTTTATTAATCCTGGTGATTTGGGGAAGTCCCCTCTCTTGGCATAGGATGCGCAGGACATCTTTCCTCATGCCTTTCACAGTCTGTATGTCAAGAACCATGATTATATACCTGACAGTGTCTAAACATTGACTGCACAAATACCTTTATAACTGGGTGACTAAGCTGTGCACAAGTCTCCAATTAGATCTGACTGTCTGCCACCAATGTGATGAATCAAACTCCGGAGTACCAGTGGTCCAGGGGTGAATATCAGTTTCTGGTTCAGAGACCTCCTGGCACTCCCTGTCCAGGGAGCTTGCTACAGAGCCTAGCAGGGCATGCTGTGTGCTGGCTGGGGACTGGTTCTGAAGCGGCTGGATGGTCTTATGTGTTCATTTCTCCCTCGGTTCCCTGGGAGAAGTTAACAGGGAGGATCTTGCTTCCCTTTTTGGATGTTCCTGGCCTTCCTTCACTGGTGGAAGCTTTAAGGCAGACTGTACTTTTAGCCAGGGTCCAAGGATGAGTTATTCCTACTGCTTACTGTGAAGTCTTAAGATGATCTACCTAAAGAGGGGCTCCAGCCCTCTTTTAAAGCCAAGCGGGGCAAAGTGATTGGTGTAGGCTGAGCCTACCTTGGTGAACCAATCCCAGGGCCCCTACCAACAATATTCTGTATGTGTGAGGCCATAACCAAAGTGCCTTGTAACAGGAAAAGGTAAAGGGGTGAAATAGGAACATGGGGTGACGGAACCAATATGCTGGAACCCTCCTCTTAAAAGAAAGAGCTCTGGGCTCACTCCCTTATGATACTAGGTGCCACACATTTTTTTGTCTGCCAGGATCAAATAGTCCCTCTGGTTACTGGTGCTCTCTGTGCGGTCCCCTTTGAAGCGACAGGTCACCCATAAAGATGCTAAGAGACCAGACTCTCTGGCTTCTGCAAACCACATTCTTCTATCTTATGAATGAGGTCCCTAGTGCGCGTGGCCTACTGCAACAATAGTCATTGATACTGAGGGCGGAAGCTGTCTTCAATTTGACACAGTTACATATGAAAGGCCTTTGGGTTTCCTGCCTCCTTTGTCATTCTCTGCAGCAAAGTACCCTCTATTGGTATGTTAATCGCTGCCACCAGCTGCAGTGCCTAACAAAAGAGCAGGGTGGTTCTATGGAGCCTGTGTATGTTAAACAGGCTATCCTTGGCAAGGGGAAGATTTTCCTCCCCTCCTTGAGATAACATTGTGCCCTCCTCTGCTGTCACATTCCAACTAAAGGTAACAGGATGGGCTGTGGCTGTAGGCTCTGTCCATGGCAGAGTATGCAGGTCTATGCCTTTGATGTGGTGTGAGCATAGGAAAATGTGTGTGGATTAGCACCACAAATTTTCCTGAGGTGATTCTACCATCATCAAGTGTCCAAAAAGCCTAGGCGAGCCCACAACCACTGTGCGAATGGTCGAATTCCTCACAGTGACCTTTACAGCCATTTTGTATTTATTGATTTACAAAGAGCGGCAAGGGATCTACACGTACCAGGGGAGGAAATAGTGGGGATCAGATCAACCAGTCTCAGGTAGGGTAGGGAGTTGAGGGTGCTTGGATGTATGTGTGAAGGAGGAGCAATTCCTTGAAGAGAAGGATCTTGAGCTACTTCCTGAACTGTAGAAGCCCTACACATAAGTACCCGGCCACCAACATACAATCTCTAAATGTGGGCAAATGCTCTGACCAACAAGTAGAGAGTAAGTATACACCATAAAAAAATAGGCGACAATGAGCGTGATTTGGCAGAATAGACCATGCTTTTAACATAACATGACTAAGTCTCCGCGTGAAACCCTTCCTACTTTACCAAGTTGTTTCAACCTACGTCTGCTTCACTTGTCCTCTTTCCTTTTTCATTCACCCCTCCAATCATGGTCTGGTCACCTCTGGAAGTGGCACAATAAGGCACACTTTGGATAGAGCTCAGTGCTGCAGGGTCATTAACTGATGATTGGCACAGTATACGCAGACTGACATAATATAATATAGAAGCCTGCCCACTGCTTCCGCCCACATAGGTATGTTTGGATAAGTATTACCAGCAGAGCAGTGCCACAAGAAGGAGCTTTAGTATTATTACTGTCTGATCTAAAAAGTAACTTTATAGTAAATGCGGTATGGGTTCAATTCAGCCTGTTACAACCATGGCGAGTTTCCTAGATGGTTTGACTAAAGTAAGAGTTTTTGTCTGCAGCACCTAGGCCTTGAAACACTGCGACTGCCCAGTGCTAGAACTTAATTGATATGAATAACCACAAGGACTCCTTTTTGGTGCGCTCCAAAATTAAAGTTTATTTTCTTGAAGTTATATTCAAAGTTATACATTACTTTTGATGCATTCTGGTTGTTGCCTTTGATATGTATTCCATTCATGCATGATTCTATTTTTTCTCGAATTCAAAAGGTATACATCGCTTTTGATTCATTCTGGTAGTTGCCTTGAATATGTATTCCATTAATAAATTTTCAATTTTTTTCTGAAACTGAATTATCCAGTATTTCTTTTTCTCCCCCTTTTCTCCCTCTACACGTGTTTCCCCATCCTTTCAGGTGGTTCCCCAGGAGGGATATTATTATGCCTTTTAGGTAATTTTGCCTTGAAATTGTTTTTCTGCTAGGCGTGGGAACAAGAGTTGACATGTAAGTGGCTAAAAAACAAATTGGGTCCGTGTTTATATAGTAGTTTGTAATTTACACTAAGCGTACAATTCTAATTGGTCATATGTACTTACTTTACATGATGGTTCAATATTTCAACTATATTCCATTAGAGCCGCCTGTTTAAATTCAAATATTTCTTTTGATGTTCAGACTGTTGCTGAAAATATTCACAATAATACCATGCGGTATGACCCAAATGGTTCCGATGGTGTTGATCATCTATTCTGGAGAAAACGGTAAAGTATTTTAGTCCTTTCCTCATGCTTGACTGACTTAGCCTATCATTTCCATCTATTTAGATGCATTATTTACCTTTTTCTCACCTCATTGTAGTCTGTATCTTGGTATTTCTTTTTAGCTCCCGAACCGCATGGTGAATCTGATCGTGTTTCCCGATTCCGATTCTGAAAATGGCCGTCTTTTTATATACGTCATTACGCAAAAAGCGTAATGACGTCATAGCGTACTAGACATAATTTCCGCAGTGCGCGTCATGGCGTACTGGACGTCGGTAAACGTCGTGGTCGCCCTTTTTGATTAGGACATTTATCCACGGGCCCAGTTTGAAATATATTGTGCTAATATGGAGAATTCTTGTTGTCGGTTAATGTGTTATTATATGTATGGCAAAATCATGTATTTTGCAGATATGGTGTAAATTATTGATGTTTTATATTATCAATTTTGAATTTGCAATAAAAGTGATGCCTATTTTTCATGCAGCTTACCTTAGAATATTGAAAACGATGCACATTTATTTCCTTCATGCTTCTTACCTTTGCCTGTTACTATGCATGTCTACTATGCATCTGATCTGTTTATTTGCATGTGTCTCTTTTCAAATATCCTTCTATTATAGATATCACTCATGTAGATAAGATACCTTCTATCTAAGAATGATTGACATTATCATAAACATTCAACATAGTTCGTAACATGAATTTCATTTCACATTTCATAAAAAGTGGCCCATTTCCCTATCAAAGTTCAAACCATTATTACAACAATCTAAATTGCAGATCCAAATTGCGTCCCTTTGACGTAGTACTTTTTCTCTGCTGCCTCCCCTGGGCGGGGTTTTGACTAGTTGCAGTCCATAATATCTTATGCCTTCTATGTTGGCTTTCGCGTGTGCAGATTCAAACTGTTTTCCTAAAGGATATCTGATGTCTTTATTTTTGATTGTTCTTAAATGTTCTGAGAACCTTGTTTTCAATGTTCTGATTGTGTTGCCCACATACAACTTGTTGCAGATACATTCCATCACATATACAGCATAATTTGAATTGCAGTTGATAAAGTCTTGTATTTCATATTTCTTGCCATTTGGTAGTGTTATTTCTTTTTTCCCATTTTCTGCGTATTTACATTAGTTACACATTCCACATTTGTAGTTGCCTTTTAACTTTTCTGCTGACCATAATTTGCGTTTGCCATTAATCACCTTTTCATGTACAAAGTGTGAGGGACATAGTATCTGCTTCAGATTCTTAGCTTTTCTGTATGTAATACTTGGATTATCTTCAATATGGTCTATTAGGTCGTTGTCGAGTTTTAGTAAAAACCAATGTTTTTAAAGAATTTTTCTCAAAATCATGTGATCTGTGCTGTATGATGTAATTAATCTTGTTACGTTACTCGAGTGTTTCCTTGTATCTCCAGATTTATTTTGTAATAGTTCATTTCTAGTCAATGCCTTTGTTTCCCTGTATGCTTTGATTAATTGTGATTTGCCATATCCTCTTGTTTGAAATTTGTGAAAGGCTGTTTCTACATGTTTCATCATTTCTTCTTGCTGAGTGCAATTTCTTTTGATTCTCAAGAATTCTCCATATGGTATGTTTTGAATGATGTGTTGTGGATGATTACTTCTGGCATACAGAATACTGTTTCCTGATGTAGGTTTGGTATATAGTGTGGATTGTATTTTATTGTTATCTATATAGAGTTCCAGATCTAGAAAGTGGATTTTGTCAGTGCTTTCCTCCTTTGTTAGTTTTAAGTTGTATTCATTGGTATTCAGAAAGCTATGATATTCTTTTAAAGATTGTTGATTTCTTCTCCAGATTACCAAAATGTCATCTATATCTCTCCCCCAAAATACAATATTGTTATCTTTAGTGAATGCCTGATATGTCCATGCATGTTTTAATCTGGAGAGGAAATCAAAAACCAACATCAGGAAACAGTATTCTGCATGCCAGAAGTAATCATCCACAACACATCATTCAAAACATACCATATGGAGAATTCTTGAGAATCAAAAGAAATTGCAGTCAGCAAGAAGAAATGATGAAACATGTAGAAACAGCCTTTCACAAATTTCAAGCAAGAGGATATGGCAAATCACAATTAATCAAAGCATACAAGAAAACAAAGGTATTGACTAGAAATGAACTATTACAAAATAAATCTGGAGATACAAGGAAACACTCGAGTAATGTAACAAGATTCATTACATCATAGAGCACAGAGCAGATGATTTTGAGAAAAATTCTTAAAAAAACATTGGTTTTTACTAAAACTCGACAACGACCTAACAGACCATATTGAAGATAATCCAAGTATTACATACAGAAAAGCTAAGAATCTGAAGCAGATACTATGTCCCTCACATTTTGTACATGAAAAGGGGAATAAAGACTAAAGCAAATTATGGTCAGCAGAAAAGTTAAAAGGCAACTACAAATGTGGAATGTGTAACTAATGTAAATACGCAGAAAATGGGAAAAAAGAAATAACACTACCAAATGGCAAGAAATATGAAATACAAGACTTCATCAACTACAATTATAATTATGTTGTATATGTGATAGAACGTATCTGCAACAAGTTGTATGTGGGCAACACAATCAGAACATTGAAAACAAGGCTCTCAGAACACTTAAGAACAATCAAAAATAAAGACATGAGCTATCCTTTAGGAAAACATTTTGAATCTGCACACGCGAAAGCCAACATAGAAGGCATAAGATATTATGGACTGCAACTAGTCAAAAGCCCACCCAGGGGAGGCAGCAGAGAAAAAGTACTACGTCAAAGGGACGCAATTTGGATCTGCAATTTAGATTGTTGTAATAATGGTTTGAACTTTGATAGGGAAATGGGCCACTTTTTATAAAATGTGAAATGAAATTCATGTTACGAACTATGTTGAATGTTTATGATAATGTCAAACATTCTTAGATAGAGGGTATCTTAACTACATGAGTGATATCTATAATAGAAGGATATTTGAAAAGAGACACATGTTAATAAACAGATCAGATGCATAGTAGAAATGCATAGTAACAGGCAAAGGTAAGAAGCATGAAGGAAATACATGTGCATCGTTTTCAATATTATAAGGTAAGCTGCATGAAAAATAGGCATCACTTTTATTGCAAATTCAAAATTGATAATATAAAACATCAATAATTTACACCATATCTGCAAAATACATGATTTTGCCATACATATATTGTAAAAACCAATTCACAAATATGCCTCACATACAATGTGTTAATAACACATTAACCGACAACAAGAATTCTCCATATTAGCACAATATATTTAAAACTGGGCCCGTGGATACATTTCCTAATCAAAAAGGGCAACCACGACGTTTACCGACGTCCAGTACGCTATGATGCGCAGTGCGGTAATTATGTCTAGTACGCTATGACATCATTAAGCTTTTTGCGTAATGACGTATATAAAAAGACGGCCATTTTCAGAATCGGAATCAGGAAACACGATCAGATTCTCCATGTGGTTCGAGAGCTATAAAGAAATACCAAGATACAGACTACAATGAGGTGAGAAAAGGTAAATAATGCATCTAAATAGATGGAAATGATAGGCTAAGTCAGTCAAGCATGAGGAAAGGACTAAAATACTTTACCTTTTTCTCCAGAATAGATGATCAACACCACGGGAACCATTTGAGTCATACCGCATGGTATTATTGTTAATATTTTCAGCAACAGTCTGAACATCAAAAGAAATATTTGAATTTAAACAGGCGGCTCTAATGGAATATAACTGAAATATTGATCCTGAGGAACCACCTGAAAGGATGGGGAAACACATATAGAGGGAGAAAAGGGGGCGAAAAGGAAATACTGTAAAATTTTGTTTGAGAAAAAATTGAAAATGTATGAATGGAATACATATTCAAGCAACTACCAGAATGAATCAAAAGTGATGTATACCTTTGAATTCGAGAAAAATAGAATCATGTATGAATGGAATACATATCAAAGGTAACTTTATAGTAACAATACTTCTTTCAATGTGCATGAATTTCTAGATGAAAAGAAGCATGAAATACAAAAAGGTCATTATTTTACGTTTCAAATATATTTTTCATTGCCTCAAAATACCCCAAGTGGAATGGGAGTTACGCTTTTACTCCCAACATCAGAAACTACTGATAAAAGGCTCCCACTTTACACGTTTAACTGGAACTCTGTGATGGGGTGCATTTAATCGCAAAGGTCAAGGGAGAGGGTGAAGAGCAGGGGTCTGCAACCTGTGGCTCTCCATATGTTTTGCACTTCAATGACCTATGTCCCCCACTCTTGACTATGCTGGCTAGGGCTGATCAGGGTTGTAGTCCAAAACATCTAAAGAGCCAAAGGTTGCAGACGTCTGGTGTACAGGGTACAATACATGCTATTAATTACCAACACTAAGAGCTGTGGCTACATGAGGTAACAAGCAGACTCTAAGGGATGGACTGTCCCTTTTGTGGATGGGTCAAGCCTCATTTCAATGTATTTGCTTCCCCTTCTGTGATGTCATAAACAGGATAAAACTGAAAGCTACCCAAAGGAATTCCCCACTGTTTCTGATAGATTCAAAAACCTTTGGTTATTTCAAATAGAATAAATTACAGCCTGCCATCTCTTGATAAGCGATTTAGCAGCTCTTTGCGACCGTAATTCCAAAAACAATCTGGTTGCCCTTATTCGGAAATGGGGTAATCGATCCATATAATACAATAAAGGAGGCTACAAAGCAGTCAAGATACAATGGCAACTGCTTCCCAGAACAGAGTACAGGTGGAAAAATCATGGAATTCTTAGTGTACTCCTCGGCCCAGGGAAAATCCACATTTGAGCATGTCCAAGCAATATACCTGCTCCAATCACTAACAGGACACCATTGGTGTCCGAGTGCTCCGCCACCTCTCCGATCCCAGACTCTGATGTAGGTTTGCAACGATGAACTAGAGTCTAACCTCTGCCTCAGAGGCAGTTTACCAGGTTGCGCCCCGGGAGTGTGGCAGGTTTTGTGGCAGAGAATAGTGCTATATCTGGTGAAGGGGTTCAGAGAGTTAGAGTCTCTGCACCTATTACAAGCAAACCCTATATTCTGGAGCACTGGACAGGCTTGCTATCAGTCAGAAAAAATGCCTTGGGCCTACCACGAGAATTTGTGAGAACCCAATCTTGCTACCTCTGTGTAAATGAATAATAGATGCCCTACACAATATACTCACATAAAAGCAGGCATTTACACCTACCTGCACTAAAGTGCCTCTAATACTAAGAAAATATAAGAACATATAAAAATGCTCTAACTCTTCTACTTAGCATTTAAATATAGTTATCAGTATACAGAGATAATATGACTTTTAAACATATTAAAGCCAAATAATTAGCCATTCCCAATATATACAAACGTATGTTTGACCAAATCATAGCCTCTCCTAAATTCTAAAGCCTCCCAAGCAATCATCAATATGCTAGCAATCTATATTGTAACATGGTCCAACTAAATTATAGGCTCACATTAGTGCTGTTTGGAAAGGCGGGCCAGTAGTCACCCGATGCTGTTCCAACAACTGCAAACCTATAATAAACACATGACTACCATAGAATAAAATTGAAAAAGCAATCTAAGGTCATGGTGAAAAATGACACCAGCTGAACTCCTCTCTCCCGCTCTCCAGATAAATACGAGATCCCTGTATGTCTGGAAGAAATACAAGGGAGAGCAAAAGTTTTACTGTGTGCTTTGCCTAAACCTGTATCACGATTTGCATCAGTGTATCCCAAATAACAGTGAACAGTTAAAGGTCTAGCCTAACACAAACATGGGGCCTCATTACGAGTCCGGCGGTAACCTGCCGGTTTTTCCGGCTCGATTACCGCCAGACTCGTATTACCACTCCGCCTCCGTGATTCCCGGAATTACCGGGGCATTACAACCCAGGGGACCCGGGAATTCCGGAGGCGGAATTCGGTAAATCCCCATTCCTATTGAGTCATAGGACTCAATGGGAATGGGGACCATGGAAACACCGGCACCATCTCGTGATGGTGCCGGTGTTTCAACGTTCGCCTGCAGGCGGGCGATGTTAAACCCTACCAGGTCAGACCTGGCGGGAATGACACCTCTGCCTGCAGGACTCGTGATCACCCGGTATGGAAACAACGGTGGCTGCGGGTTTACCGCCACCGTTCTTTCCATACCGGTTGACTTGTAATGAGGCCCATGGTCACTCTATACAAGACCATGTGAAACAGAAAAAAGATCGTTTAAAAGTCTGTATGCAGAAATTCAAATTCCCAAATTCTAGGAGCAAGGATTGAAATAAAAAACTTGAAAAATCACTAAACTATAAAGCCAGGGTGAGGATGAAATGCATCTTGCTGGCTCATCTGCTCAGCTGGTCTGAGGGCCCCATCCATTCCAGCCCTGCTCCCGAGGCACACTAAGTGGTCTGCAGCACCTCTTAATTCCTTCCCAAATCCTGTCTAATTTATTGATTTTGAGCAGTCTTGGCATCAAAGGACTTCTACCAGACTGCCATGTTTAGCCCTTCACGTGTCATACATAGCTCCCTAAAATCTCCATCAACCAGAACAAAATTCCATCAAATAGTTTTCAATGGCAGCATTACTTTTAATGAGAGATGGCAATGGAAATTATTACCCCCAAAAGACTTCAATTGCCGCATCAATTTCACTGAGCGATGACAAAGGAAGATATTTCTGCTTCTAGCAATAGTTCTGGAGTGTTCCCGATTCAAGGATAATTTGGTCTTCTATATAACTGATTACATACAGTTTTCAACTAAAATGTTTTCTTTCTTAATATGACACTGAACATTAGACAGCCTTTCCTGGGCCACATCATTTCATTAATTATACATTGAAGTGTTCAAATGAATATTGTTGTTAAAGTCGGGGCAGAGTAGGGGTGCGTATGTGTCTCCAACTGAATGTAACATGTGAATGCCCTGGCTTTTTGACTTTTACTAAATAATAAAAAAATGCAGAATTCCATCTCTGAAAGGGCAAACTGCTGATCAGATTCCCCTTTGAAAATCTCCATGCCAAATGCATACTGTGTATCTGTGTTTATTTGTTTGTTTGTTTATTTATTTATATAGCGCTCTTGACCCGGGGGTATATATGCGCTTTGAACATCAGGTTACAGGTAAAAGACAATAGTACAGTATTGATAGGGCATAGATAATAGTATTCAAACAATATACATAAAATTTAGTTTAGTTTAGATACATTTGTATTAAGCGCCAACTCACCCATAGGCCTCAGACCACTACAACATGCACAACAAACAATGAACAAATCACTTATAATGAAACATCAGAAATACAAAACAATTCAGTCAGTGACAATTCTCATACTCTTAGTGGAAGCCAGTTTTTCTAGATTATTGCAACAGCTCAATAAAGAGGGAAGATTACTACGACCACAACCACTCACGATACAGTCCAAATCATTCTTGGAGGACCATTCCTAAATTTGGATCCTCCGCAAAGGTCTAAAGTCCTGAGTCCTAATACAGCTCTCTCCGGCTTTGGACCATAACCAGGCAAGTACTTTATTCTGGAGTGCATCTCTCGGCTCTGGTCTTTTAGATTTTCCAACGTTCACAATAACCACATTTCTTTTGTCATTGACCAGTCCTTTTAAATGGGAATCCAGAATCTCTGGCATTGAGTTCTTTCTAACAAGTAAATCTCTCCTCAGTAAAGGGCATAATGGGTTAGTCAAAGAAAGTTCAGAAGTCAGCAGTTTTGAAGGGTGTAAGGTTTCATTACGCGTTAACGGAGTATGGCCATCTGGAATAACCCCCAGGTCATTGATTAGGCACTGCGACTCGATTTTGCCCACTGGGGATACATTATTTGCCACAACTGAACTAGTGGCCAACTTCAAGTCAGTTTGGCTACTTGCCTCCATTTTCCTGACAACTTCCTGCGCTGTACAGGGATCTGTCTGGCATTCTCTGTTACCGCTAACTAAATGAGGAATTAACTTATCAAAGGAGTCACCCCATGCATTAAAATCAGCAACATTCTCACTTTTGACTAAGTCACATAATTTTCTCTCTTTAACAATCTGCCAACTGCAAATATCATTCATTGACAGATTGGAAATACCGGCAGCTTCAGTAATAACACTACCCATACAATTTGGATTACAGTGCAGTTCTTAATGCTGAGAATAGACTGTCAGGTTTTCTCATTTGCTGTTCAGATATACCCTCTGCACTCTGGCTGGGAAGATCCAGTTGACGGGTCCCGGTAGACACCTATGTTGTCACTACCTTGTCTTATAGCTGCCATACAGTCTTTCATAACAACTTGGCTAAAAATCAACAAGTCTGATAATTGATGAGAGACGGTTCCATGTGTTAATATCCACACAAAAATATCGGCATACAAGAATGGCGCAATTCTCTGCAACGATATTAACCCATGGAACCTGCGGGGGACACCCTCCGATCCTCATATTTTTTTAAAGGGAGCGGGGAACAACCCCTTAGCCCCCGCTCCCATTTAAACCTAATATTAACACCATCAATAATATTTCCTATGCCGTTTCCTGATGACTACATAAATGGCAATATTATTGGTGGGGATAATATTAGGTGATACCGGAGATACATGCCTCTGCAGTTCCCTGTCTTCGTCTTGTATGCGTTGTCTTCTTTGAGAACTTATTGCCATAATATTAATTATGCAACAGTTACCAGGCATCATTCGGGCAGCGGCCAGTGCCCGTGAAGGCTGCAGAGATAAACCCCCTACATTACCATTATATGTAGAATTCACCATGGTCGGATAACTTAGGCAAGTCTCAATATCAAATAAAATTCGGGCTGGATGGGCCAACTTAGAGGATAACCAAAAAACTCAGCAGCAGACGCGCATCTCACGTGTCCTGCTGCACCAGTATCCTGAATGCAGTGCCTTCTCTGCCAGTGGCACAGAGAATGTTTCGGAGGTTACATGTGCCCACAAGTCCCTGCAGCGCACAGTCTGCATTGAAAATATGCACCCCGTTCCAAAAACTCCATAACTCTAGAGATCCTGTCCTGGTGGCAAAACAAACCTGTAAGCATAATCCGTGCCTGATTATGGTGGCCAAAATCTTTGTTATCCCAGCCACATTATATTGCTTGTGCACATGTGCCAGCCACGTGAGCCCCGTTCAACTGTACAAGGATTCTGTGCAGTCCTCTCAGATAAGGCCCACCCCTGTCTACTGATAGGACTGTAACCTTGGGAGATTCGCAGAGAGCCAGGCCTCAAATCACAGTGCTGCATTTCTAAAGGCCTATGATTTTATTGAGAAGTATAGGGGAGGGTTGGTGTAGTGAGGGATCGGTACAGTTCTGCAAGGGTTATGCCATCTTAATTCTCTCTGCCTCTCTTTCTTGTCCCCTCACCTTCCTCTGGAACAAAGCACTTTGGGTGTGATATCATAAAGGCAAAGTTCAAACATTTTTAAGAGCAGAGATTGGACCCGTAAAGCAGGCTAGCTTTAGTGCAATCACCTTTGAAATGTTGCCTATGAAAAAAGGGGTCTCCCACCACTTCTTTGAATCGTCTTGGGAATTACCTTGAAGCATCTTTGGATCATCACTTGAGAAGATTTCACTGGAACCTGCTGAGGGAGTAGTCCTTTCTAAAGACCTCCAGTTGTGAGGTTGTCAGTAGGGTCGGAAATATCTTCCTCTACTTCTGAGGTATCCGTCTTCCCTTCCACCCCTTCCTCCTCACCTGAGGTTTTATCACGCGTGAGACCGGCTTCTTTGTCCTTTTCCGCACTGGTAGTTCCTTTTTTTTTTTTTACAAAGAAATGGCCTGTCGCAGAAGGAAGCCACTGTGATCACTATAATAAGTGGATTGGTGACCCCTCTCCCGAGACCGCCTGTGAATGGGGAAACAGCCGCTTGGCATAAAATAAACCCAGCAGGAATATGGTGGTCGAAGTGAGGAGCGGGACCAGAATGAGGCGGACCCTCGAGGATACGAGGGTATGAGCGGAAGTAACAAAATCTTGGAGGAAAGTACTCGGCTGGGAGGCCAGTAACAAGACCAAGGAGGGAGCCGGACACAGAGGCAGGTAAGCAACAAGCAGAAACGCAAAGGAGCAGGCTGTAGAGGACCTAGAAGGCAAAAAACAGGAAAGAGGAGACAGAAGGTAAGAGCAGGAGAGGCAGGCTACGAGAAGCCGGAGCGAACAAGGGAGAAATGGCTGGAAGCAATCAGATGCGGTGCGGATGCACGCGAGGGAAAAAAGAAAGCCGGAGGAGGACGAAAGGAAAAGAAAAAGCTAACAGAGAACAGATAAGCACAGAAGGCAGAAGAGCGAGCGGAGCACCGCTAAGGGAACACAAAGAGGAGTGTAACAACACAGGAGAATTCCAGGAACGTTGCAACGCATTCGCTGCCGGAACTGCCTGGATGATACAGTTCCGGCGGCGGCTGCGCAACACAAAACAACTAGACTGCGTGAAGCAAAGCGTGAGAAGCGTGGAGGGACTAACAATGGCGGACCCGTTTCCATCTATCCCATACTTGCCACTGCCTCAAGGGCATGACAGAGGTGAAGGCAGGTGCTCCCCAGGGGCCACTGGGGGGTGATGATCTGATTGAACAGGACCTGCCTGTCCGCCAGCCACAGCTGTACCCAAGACCTCACCGTGTTGGAGGACCTCTGCAGTTGTGTGCCAGCCTCCCCAGTGTTTCGGAGCTAGAGAACAAGGACCCGTCTTGTCCCAAAGTCCCTGGAGTGGAATTCACAGCAACCTACAAAATGACCTGCTGCTGGAGCAAGACTGCTGTCTGAAGCCACAGAGGTACTCAGGGCCTCACCATGTTGGAGGACCCCTGCAGTTGTGTGCAACCCTCCTCCAGGTTTGGAAGCATGGAAATTGAATCATCTTGTCCCTGAGCCTCTGAATTGGGGCTCACAGCCTCCTGGCAGCCAAGACAGCCGGGATCCTAGTGTTTCACCATTGAACTGCATGGAGCATGTTTCAAGAACTGTTCAACACATTTGAACCAGCAGGACCCTCCATTGCTGCCTTTTGCTCTGCCCTGATCTTGGCACAGCGCCAAGCAGTCTGATTCGGCGTGCCAAACCACCAAGAACGGCAAAGAAGTTACTATTGACTGCTAACTGCCCCCTTAGTCCATTTCTGGGTGCTATAGGCGGGTTAGGTCACTTTGAACCCTTTTTGCTTACAAGTAAATATAGTTTTTTCTAGAACACTGTGGCTTTTGCTTGCCTGATTCATTACCCATAGGCTTTTGCTTGCCTTTCACCCCTGATTCATTACCCATAGTTGTGTATGTAGTAATTTTGCATATTCTGTATTCTTTCCTCGGTGGTGGGTTTTGTGTAGTGTTTTTCTAGTTAGTTATTATTGTACATGGTGTGTTTAATTAAAGTGTATATATTTTTTGTAGAACCTTGATTGGACATTCCTTTATTTTGGACTGTAATACTTCGTTGTTTGGGTTGCTACTGAAACACATTTACAACCCTCTTAAGACTTTAGCCTTCCCTCAGGCCTCATTAACACAAAAGACGAAGGAGGTTTAACTCTTGACTGTGCATGTTATACCTATATGATTGTGTTGGCTCTTGGTTTGTAGAAGTGAGAGTGCATAGTGAGCGTTTTAGCCTCTTCTCATCGTTGTACTCCTGCAGGGCAGAAGTCCTTTCATCACAGCCATTCATCTACTGTCCCATGCTCTGACATCCTCTATTCTGGTGTGCGAGAGCTGGGGAGATGGGCCAGGGGTGGCAGTGTAAGAGGCAGGAGCCATATAAAAGGTGTCAGAACAGGAGGCAAACCGGGACACATCAACCTGCCTCTGTGTCACGTCTCCCAGTGTGCCCACTACTAGACAACCCACTAGGCAACCCACGATCAGCCCGCATTTACCTGGCACATCTTTCGCTGCACATCGGGGCACAAGAACACGACCTTCTGCTCGACACTGGAGAAAGATGACTGGTTTTCCAGGTGTTTTCCGACCTTCATTGTCCTGGCAACTCCCGTGGAAACTCTTGTATGCTTTGCAGCACCGCCGAGGAACACGGCGATTCACGCGTCACGTGAGGTGAACTGCTGCCAATCACGTTCATCCTCTGCCATCACGTGATTTTCTCACGCTGCCGCGTTTTTGCATCATGTGACTACAACTAACAGTCAAAAGCGCCGGAAACCACGGTGGCAGCGCTTCTCAGCTGCTTCTCGTAAGGAATGTTTGGCGTCATCGTTTTCATCAAGGATTCATTGGCTCTACGACCACGGACTGTTTTTTGGATATTGTACTTCTTCTTGGCCTCATCCGTTACCTTTGCCCTGGAACTCTTCTTGCTTACTTCTAAAGATATCCGACCCTGCACCTCCTCCACGGATTGCTTAAACGGAATATCCCTTTGCTTGGACCTTATGCTTTGAACTGGTTTTTGACCCCATTACGTGTTTTTGGACTCCTCTTTGGACTCCTCTTGTGCCAACTTGCCCAGGTGTGGAACTACTACCCAAGCCTCTCTGAAACCCGGCCCACTGTCCCTGCTGGTTGCCCCTAGTGCATTACGACCTGACCCACAGCTCATCTAGGTAAGCCTTGCTACAATCAGTTCCGTATTGCTGTGTCCATATTGCATTAGTTGATAACCGTCTATTGCCTTACAGCGGTCAAAGGGGTTCTTCCGGCGTTTCCTGATTCCAGTTGACGGCTCACCACACCTGTGGCCTCAAAGATTGCACAGACAGTATTTGGTCATTCTGTCTGTGTGGTACTTGGGGACGGAGGTATTCAATAATCGGCACGACCATCAAGATCAGAACACTCTGGTAATTACCAGGGACGGAGACCTGGAAGCATGGACTGACCGGGCTAATCCATATCAGTAGGCAACTCTAGCAGCATAACTCATTCTGAGGCCAAATCAGCAGAAATAACTGCTTTATACAAGGCTCCAGATAAGATTTTGTAGTACTAGTATTGTACTCACTATTCTTTTTAAGTTTTAGGCAAAACAATTTTGTATTGAGTAAAACAGTGCTTCCATTCCCAACTGGGGTCATCCTTAGGCATGTAAAACATTTATTTTTATAATCCATACTTCTGCCTACCTAGAAATCCATGTAAATCAATAGATGCATTGTTATACTATGGTAAAGGCTTTTATACTGCACCAAACCACCATGTTATTTGTTTCAGAACACCTAGAATTGTCCGTGGGTTGTGGTACTGTGCCCCCGCCACTGCTATATAGACGGAAGCCTGCCGAAAGGGAAGCAAATGTAAAGGGGGAATGCCATAGGATGGGAAAGCAGAAAATAGATGCTACAATGAGACTGAGGGATGCAGCAGGGGAAATGTTTTGTGGTAGCATGTGTGCAAGGAAGTCCTGTTAGGCGGACCATCCTTCTGCCAAGTGATGTCGTAATTGAATTGTGTCTTCAAGGGAGATTTGGAAAATTGCCAGTTAGTAAGCAATTTACTGTTGGGTGCATGAGGGGCTTGTGTGCGCTCAGACAATCCTGCAAGTTTGGCGGGGCTATATGTTGTACCTGAGGTCAGACTCCTGAATGTTACTTTTAGGGACTGTCAAGTCTGAGCCAAGAGTGGTGTAGTCCAGAATGTGGTTACTAACAGAAGGTAAGGGGTGGAGTGTTCAAACTAATGCAGTACAGTTGAAAATGCCTCTCACCTTGATGTCAAAAAGGTTACTATTAAGAGTTTGTTCAGAGCCATATTATGCTTGACTTTATTTTAGCACACAGTGAAGACTGGTGTCTTGGGGGTGGGCTATCAAAGCACAGTAATATGCATGCCTCTGCTCTATGTTCCCCCATGCAGACTGTGTTCTTTAGACTATATGAAAGGCAGATGTGGGTATACAATAAACAGCTTAGGAAGGGAGAGAAAGGTCAGATGCCTGTGCCCCCGTATGCAGTGACAGCCTGGCATCCGTTCCTGGGAAATGATGGTGTATGTATTTGGTTTAGAGGCAGTCAGGTGTATAAGCCTTCAACAACATTGTTAGACTGAGTGTGTTAAACCCATGAAAGTTCCCCTGCAGATCAGACAGTATCATTATAGCTCCTTCCTGTGGCACTGCTCTACTGGTACCACTTATCTGCATATCTCCCTAGTGCTGCATGGGTGGAATGCACGCATGGTTTCCTTTGAGTATTATTACTTGCAGTTTTTTTGGTTGAGTGGAGTTGCCCGTTTTTGAGGGACTACACGTGGATGGTGCACCTTTTATCTGTAGGGATGTCTTCATAACAATTAGGCCCATCCATTTCTAGTCATCCTCGAGACCCTTCTACCTGTGTTCTTTTTGTTGGAGCAGAGGAACAACTAGTATCTCCCTAACACAACACACCAACAGCCTTCTCTATCGCAGAAGATGTGGCATATATCCCTCCTGTTCTCCACAAAGCTGAGGCATAGCCAAACTCCACTCTAGGTGCCACTGTTATCGCCAGAGCCCAATTGCAAGAGCCCCTCTCCACTGCTATGTCCTTAGCCAGTGCACCAGATACGTTTTTGAGGTGAGAGTATTTTACTCGCTACTTGGGTTTTAAATGATTTTTAGGGAGTAGATAAGCAATTTCCCTTCGAGAACGGGAGTATTTTTATAAGCGAGCAAAAATATGTTTTAACAGTAAAATGGCCGTGCTGTAATAAATATTTCTTTGCACCAAGTTATTCATGCACATTAAAAAGATACATGTGGACCTCTTCAGATCAGGCATAAGAAAGGAAAAAGAAAGAGCAGCCAACCAGACTGGACCCAACAGAGGCCGAAGAAAGTGGGTCACCTTTTCTGATACTTCCAGCTCAGGATCCTCAGATGACCAATCACAGACTCAAGGAAGACAACAACATGTGGGTTATTTTCAACCACCACCTCCCCATGTACCTTTTTTAGAAAGAGTGGGCCCCAGAGAATGTTACTGGGGCCCGCCACCACCAATGCCTATGCCAATGTACCCATACAATTACCAACAGTGGAGGCAACCATCAAGAGGACGCCGCAACCAGTGGAGACAGTAGAAGAAATCGCAATTTTCAATCTATCCGGGATTGAACTCACCAAAGCCGAATTATCGGTCCTCACAAAAGGACTTTCCTTTCTTCCTTCAAATACGACCAACTGGTTCAAATTGGACCAAGAGTTATCAACCTTTTTCAGAACAATACGCTGAAAAGTATTCTTTAAGGACAAAGAACCAACAGAACAAGAGGAGGATACGGGCCTAAGGGTACCCTCGAGTTTTAACCCAAGAGAAAACGAGGTCCGCTCCGCCATCATAACCTTCGAAAAATGTTGTAAGAAGGAAATGTCCAAACTTCAAGAAACACCAGAAAAACCAAGGTCTAACCTGTCCTCTGAAGAACATAAAGCACTTAAAAATCTCATCACCAACAAACAGATAGTCATTAAGATGGCGGACAAAGGTGGAGGTATAGTTGTACAAAGCTTAAACCAATACAAAGACATGGTTCGATGTCTTCTCAATGAAACAACTAACTACAAAAAGCTGCAAAAAGACCCACTATGGAAATCAAAACAAGAATCCAGGAAACAACCAAATTTGCTTTCGAACATGGTTGGATATCTGACAAGGAAGAGGCCTTCCTGACCACCTCGGAAGGAAGAACCCCTGCATTCTACGCCCTCCCCAAGGTTCACAAAAACCTATTCCACCCCCCAGGGAGACCCATAGTATCTGGCTGTGGATCTATACTTGAACCCATCTGCAAGTTTGTGGATCACTTTCTCAAACCGCTCAGCCAGGATACACTGACATATTTAAGGGATACGATGTCCCACGACAAGCCTCTCAGCACCCAGCCACTCTGCACCTCATGTACATTCAGTACCCAGGCAACAGGACCATTGGACCTCCGGCCCTCTGGTACCAATTGGCCGCCTGCCCACATTAGAACTTGGGCCCCACCAGGTTCCAGCCTGTAACACACAGGATTACCACTCAGCCCCGGCCCCCACTGACAGGGACCGCTCGCTCATTTCTCTTCACCCTGTGGCCACAGGGGCGTCTAACCAATAGATCCCTAACATACAGCATTTTCACCCAGCATCGGCCCCCACCAACAGGGCCCACTTACTTATTTATTTTCTTTTCTGTGAACATACGGGCGCTTAACACACAGATCCCAGTACCACTCTAAGCAATCACCTACGGTAAGCACCACCGTTGCTGACGCCATTC
Source organism: Ambystoma mexicanum (assembly GCF_040938575.1). NCBI lineage: Eukaryota > Metazoa > Chordata > Amphibia > Caudata > Ambystomatidae > Ambystoma > Ambystoma mexicanum. Next base: position 1,167,031,725 of record NC_090936.1, read on the forward strand.
TCCCATCCAGTAGGATGCTTCATGTTGTATGGGTACACTGCCTCTCGCCTGCAACCAGACAGTCTGGGTTGCCATAACGACATACCCACACAACTTCACATGCATGCGCTCCAAACTCAATCTTTCACGCATGCGCAGACAGTCCCCAAGGCACAGCTCACCAGATGCCGCCTGACTCGAGAGCTGCTCCCACAGAGGTCTTCGCGATCACCGCGATGTGATTTACACGCACCAGTCTACACACCTCAGGTGAGCCTCTCTGTCTCACCCCCATTAAGGGGGTCTCCAACTAGGGCCAGCCCCAGTGTGAGCTCCTTTACACAGCTAGACTGCCGCCTGGACAGCCCGTTCCAGAGCGCGCACGGTGACAGTGTTCAAACCCGCTCTAATCTCGATCTAATCACTTCACAGGATTCTTGCCACTGGGATTACTGGCCGCAATGTCTGCACCCGGCCAGCCACCCTTGCCACACACTGCGTTGCCTGCACATCAGGGAAGCCTCCCATAACCTCCATCTCCCAGGTATGGCTTTTGCTTCCCCCCCTCCTCCTTAATTGCCTTATAGCACTCTGTTCTTTATGCATTGACCCATTTGCACAAGTCATGATAAGCCTGCATTCCCCTCATGTTACCTTCCTTCTTAAACAGACACCAGCCTCTAGACAACAGCTAGCCCAGACCAGATCAGCCTCTCTACTGGCTCCAACAAACAACAGCACAGGTAACTTCTTTCAGCTTATGCACAGCTACTTGACCTCCGAGGAACAGCCATTTCCGCTGTCACCATCCCTTAATACCGTTTTATTTTCCTTTTTTCTCCCAACTCTCCAGCCCTTCAAGAACTTGACTGGACAAGTGGGTTATCAAGAGTTGTCTCCTCAACAACACGGGGTCCTACTCCCTCGCTTCTCCCCCATAGGAATCCAGGTCAGTTACTAGTGTGCATATGCTCCTGGACAGTGCTACCACACTGTCTAGCCCTACGGTCTTTATTTATTTAATTTGAATATGTGGTAGTATGGGAGTCACAAGGCCCCATTTTAGGTGAGCTCAACACTAATTCCCCGTTCTGTTCCCTGTTGCAGGGATACCAGGTCGAGGCCCATGAAGATGGCTTTTTTTGCCGAAACGTCACAGGAATACTCCATCTAGAGGACTAACTGCCCCACATCCTGCACCATCATTTGATCCACACCCAGACGTTGACCAACTACTAGGTCTTTCCCTCATCAGTCAACTTCAAACATTTAATACCAAGAAGATTCTGACTGAATTCCTTCACATATGTTATGTTGGTTGCCCTCTGAAATGTTTTAAAACTCTTCGTTTATGTGTTGTATACTGAGGCTAACCATCAATTGTCTAGACGGCTCTGAAATTGTTCTGTACGTGTGTGTACATATGTTGGACTATATTTTATGTGATGATTTACCTATGCATTTGTTGATGTTATGCACGTTTCCTCCTTGTGTCAATATAAATTGAAAACAAATGCAATGCATAAAATATTTTTTATCTTTGTGTAAAGAAATCCAAAAAAAGTCTGCTTCTTTGATCATCAGCTAAATAAAAAGCTAATGTGGACTTTGCAAGTGTCTTTGCTCACCCTTAATATATGAGAGTTAACTTCATAATACAGCTCTACATATACTAAGCATGTCATATGACTAAATCTTTACAGTAAATGTATATGTAAAGTTACCAAATATATGTGGTAGGAAGCCACCTCCTTGTTTCCTTAATATGGACACAGCCAACCCTAACAGCAATTTTCAATTGCTGGGGTATGGGCTGGAACAAGACGGAGCTGCGCTCTGGCAACATTTGTCTTGGGGGAGGGTGGTTCTGTCCCTAGGCCCAAACCCCCATCTAGCTCAGCTGTCCCCAATATCTGCTCCTGAGCCTGGAGGTCGAGAGCTCTCGCCCACAAACAGGCTTCAAGAGACGAGCGCTCATGAGAATGTTTACCATACGAGGTTTGTGCAGAAGCAGCTCAAGCCTCACATTCTGTCGACAAGCTCTCCAAATGGATATATATGTCTTGTAATTTAAAGACATGGTTCTGTTAGGGTGAGTAGTGAGAGAAATGAAAAGCGTAGAGAGCCCAATTTGCATCTTAATCAGAAGGGTTTCATAATGAAAAATGTTCTTTGCTTTTAGGCAAATAGCCAGGATTGGGTTCCTTGAAGAGACCAGATACTGCTCGGCTTGGACTAGAGCTCTGCCCGTCACCCGCCCCCACATAACCCCTGCACGAACAGGGGTGGACTGGGAACCACTAGAGGCCCTGGAAATAATTGTCAAAGTGGCCCCATATTACCCATTTACAGCAAATCCAACCCTTTTCCGATGAGAACATTTGGAAATAAAACACAAAAGTGGCCCAGGGTGTAGAGGCCTACTGGGAAATCTCCAGAGTTCCCAATAGGCCAGTACACTCCTGTGCACGAACACCAACGCGGGGTTCCCAGTGTAAGTGATTTCCATTTCCAGCACTAGAGGCATGTTATACAGTCCACTGTAGCTCTGCCTCAATCCTCTCTACAGTTATTAAAAACTCAGTGTTGTTCTGTCAATCAAGACTGGCATGTTTTTTCTATCTCCCTGGGCAAGATAGAAGTGGTAAAACAAGGAACAGGCAGACTGATCCCATCTACTTCCATTACCTCGTGTGCTGTACAGAAGACTCCTGGTCCTCGCTACCCTTCTGCCTATTATCCCTTCAATAGAGGAATCATCATCTACCTTAGGCTTCTGTTACTTGGCTCAAAGCACTACCAGCTTCCCAACAATACATCATCGGACATCTAGAGAAGGGTGGCGATTGTAGGGAACAGAATTGTGTGCAGTGGTGTTGTACAGCAGCAGTTTAGGGCACCACTATGCCAGAAAGATTGTGGTACAGTGCTATTTGGTGTCAGCGATGTGGGTGGCGTAATGGCACTGCCATAAACAAGGTGAGGTGCCAGTGTATTTTAAGGACATGTGGTTGTGCTGCTATGGCAAGGGGTGTTGTGGCAATGTTGGTGGTTGGGTGTGCGGTAATAGTGGGAATTGCATGGGAACATGAAGCAGTGGCATGCAATAGCCAGAGGAGGTAGTAACAGAGCTATTGGCAGAGGTTTGGAAAACATAGCCATGTGGTGATGGAATGTGATTGGTGTGCTTTGCAGAGGGGGTAAGGCAGCAGTATTTTTAGTAGTGGGCGTTGTGTGATTGTGGAGACACATTATTGTGGGTAGAGGGTTTGCGCTGCGGCGATTTACAGGGAAGGCGGGTTGTGGCAGTTGATGTAGGTAAAGGTGTGCGTGATGGAAACAATGCTCTGTGGATAGGTGGCTATAAGCAGAAGAGGTGGTGGTAGCGGGGTTGTGCTGTATGCAGAGTAGGTGATGGCAGTCCCTTGGGCAGGAGTCCAGTGCTGTTGCTGCTGACACAGCAGTAGTTTGACGCAATGGAAGCAGGGGTGTGATGACCACTGTGGGAGAGTGGCTAACCTGTGGGAAGCTATATTTGGTGGCAGTTGGTTTGCTTCAGAGTTTAGGTTATTGGAGGGGAGCTGTGGGCAGAAGCCTATGGTGACAGTGTATCTGCTTCGGGTTGTTTGATGGCAGTTCGATGGAGATGTGATGGTGGCAACTGGCAATTCTCTTGGAAGCTGACCTGATGTGGGAATGCTACGGTATCAGGGCCTTTCAACTCTTTCAAAAAAAGGGGGCCACGAGCCTCAGGGCGGCCTCCAGCAACTATCCCCACATTGCCAGTCTAATAACACATAACTATATTAATTTATTTATCACTTACGTTCTGGGCCTTACAGTGTATGCTTTGCAGCGCTCGCCTCACAAGCTGTGTTAGCTGGAGCCCGTCAGACCGTCACTTCCATTGGGGAAACCAGAAGTGTTTTCACCTCGTTGCCTTTAAACACTTGTTCCTCCACTTGCTTACAAAGAAGGATTCATTCTTATTCAGCGGGCATTCAGTGTTTCTGCTCCCTGCTGGCTGCCTTGTGATAACTGGCAGCTATTAACCTTATCTTTATCTCCATTAGGATGTATGCCCCCCTCCTCCGCAGGGCATGGGGGGCGCGGACCAACCATAATGTTAAAATGGGCCAGCAAGCATCGTCAGCCGGGCCTGCATTTCATTGTTTGGTATCAGTACTGTTGGCAGAGAGTTGCAGTGACAATGATGAGGGAGAGGGTGGAACATTGCTGCTTTGAGCCGGGGTATGTGACATTAGGGTACTTTCAGCATGATGTCAGGTAGCAGCTCTGCTGGCGCAGGTTCAGTGGCCGTGCTGCTAACATGTGTGCTACTGGGAGGGGGTTACAAGTGCTGTGGGAACCGATGGCGTATCAGTGCCTTGTGGGGAGGTAATGTGGTGACTTTGCTTCAAGGTGCTTGGTGACGGGAATGCTGGTGGGTTTAGCCGTGACTGAATGGAAATAATTTGTGGCAATAGTGTCATCCCTGAGAGGCGTGCTTGCTAGCACACTAGCACCAGGGTAGGCACATCATGGGTGCCAACGAACGACAGTCCTGTAGACTTTAAGTGTCCGTGACGTCAGCTAGTGAGTCAAGACTCGGTTACATCTCTTTTGGCGGGTAATGGTGAAACCCAGTAGCAACCCTCGCCTCGCACGTAGACCCGCCTCCTTTCTTCTCTTTCTTCCGCCTTCCGGCCCTCGACCCCGCCCCTTCCTTCACAGCGGCGGAAGCACAGTGCCACCTGCAGACCATTGGAAGGAGCGCAGGGCATAGAAGCAAAGGCGGGACGAAAGCGCGCGAACGAGGTGCTGCCGTTAGGACGACGGAAACGCACGACTGACTGAAAACGGACAGTTCCCCGATGTAACACGTGTGAGTATACATGCATTATTATTCCTTAAAAAGAAAACACAAATCATATTGGACATGAGCACATTTTGGGCCAGCGTATGCTATAAAAGCATTGAGCAACAGTGGCGTGTCCCGCAGCAATAAAGTATAATACAAATGGAATGTTATAGAGACTTCTATATCGCGCAAATCACCACTAGTCTGTACTGGGCCAACTGCTCCAAGACTTGACCAGTGATACCTGTTGTGACGTCAGCACGAGCACCATGTGGCTAATGTCAAGTCACATGTTGGGGCCACGTGTGTAGACACGTGACCCGCTGTAATAAAAGAGGGCAATTAGTTATCCACAGAAGCTGTGCCAGTGTCCTCCTTGCCGTGCTGAACCCAGCATGGGCCCATTTTGCCGCCCCACCAAGAGGGGCATTACCACAGTGGCGGGGACCAGAGACCCCAGTCGCCTGTAACAAATGTCAACAAGGTCTCTTGTCCCAAACGTTGCAGAGAGAAAAAAAAAACATGTCACGTTGGCCAGCGCGGCCCGAGAACTGCTGCCAGAGCGCAGTGATCTGCCCCGGGATTCTGCGGCATTGCTGGTCTGGAGGCAAGGCTCCTTCTGGGGGTTGCGAAGAAGCAGCTTGCCGCCAGCTGGATGCAGCAGATATTAAAAATACTCTCCTGGAAGAGAGTGGCGGACTCATCATACATGCCAACATTTTGCCACAGATGGGAGGCAGATTTTGTGACAGAAATCGGGAGAAGGGAATTTTCTCATTGGATTGAATTGAGGTTACAAATATGTTAAGAGGGAGAAAGTAAAAATGAGCAACATTTTTAATGAAAAAATCGGGAGTCTCCCGCCCAAATCGGGAGGGTTGGCATGCATGCTGACTGGCGGGACTGCCTCTGCTAAGGATAAAAAAGTCTCCGCCCAGGGGAGAAAAGGTGTGGCGAACACAGCAGCCGCACAGTGAAAGCTACTCCTGCCTCACAGGAGAGAAGCAGTGAGTGGAGGACCGCCACCGCAGCGACAGATAAATCTGCCTGCGAGAGAGCGCATACTCAACTGTAGCCGCTATAGGGAAAAAACAACGTTTCTTCTGCCTGGGGGAGAGGGATCAGCGCTGCCGAGATGTGAAAAAAAAAATGCTCCCCCCTGGAGGGATAGATTGTGGCACGGTCATGCTCTTGCCGCCATCAAAAAGAAGCTCACAATACTCAAACTAGTTTACGGAAAAGAGTAATAGTAAGGACAAAAGTAATAGTGGAGATAGGAATGAGGCGACCAGTTACTTTGAGAACAGAGCGCAAGTCCAAAAAAAACCAACAAATTTGGGTTGACTAACATATGTAATGACAGCAACGTCACAGGAAGTGAACAGATATTACACTGAAATATGCAAATTTCACTCAATTGGTCTTTCCCAAAAAATACTAATCAAGAACTGGAGGGCCAACATTCCACCAGAAACTGGACGCCTGGTGGGTGGAAAAAACACATCACTTTCTATTGCGTCCTGTGGTTCCTATACCACCAGCGCGGCGGCCAGGGCTGTCAACTGAACGGCAAACGTCTGCCTCACTTTTTGCTCTCTTGAAGCATGGAATGTTGACCCTCTCCTTTTTTATTAGAACTCTGTGATCTTTCCCAATTGACGGAAGTGCACAGGATCAATACGCATTTGCGGAAGTGTGTGCAAGGGGTCTGTGGAGGCTCCATGCGCTCCCTGATAAGGATATTTTGCTTGAGAGGAAATACGTTATGTTATTGACTGCACTCGTTTTGTGGTGGTGTTACTTAAAATGTTGGGCCGGCCTGACGACGTGACCAGGAAGAGGACGCTCACCAACATAAAAACCTGTCCCAACACGAAGTACACACGTAAGTGTGTGCAAGTTGTCTGTGGTGGTCCGCGCAGAACCGTGGGGGCCATGAGGAGTAGCGGCACTCGTCTAAAGTTTAAGACTTCACTGTTGGTAAATATTTTGCCTTCTTTGACTGAGTACATTAAATGTGAATTTTATTGTATTTGGAGAACGCTCTGTGCTAAAACTGTTTAAACACAGATATTTATTTATCGCAGTGACAGCAGAGTTTCCCCTCTTTGAGCCGCGGTAAATCTGTACTTGTGTTCCTGCACATTCGCCTGGAAAGACTTTTTGACCTGGGTGACTTTTGCGCCACGGTGACTGTTGGGCATATTTACTTTTTGAGCCGTGAAGTAAACCTTTGAACTATTGAACTACTGTAAATCTCATAACTAGTAAAGACTATTGTGAATCATTGTGAACTCTGAGATATTTTAACCACAGTGACTGCTAGGCTTATTTGTTCTTTGAGTAGTGGAAGCAAACTATTGAACTACTGTAAATCTCGTAACCAGGATAGACTATTGTGAACTATTGTGAACTGTGAGATATTTTAACCACAGACTGTCTTTTTTTACCCTTTGAGCGTGGGAATCGATTACGTAGGAAATCTCCTGTGTAGTGAATTATGGCCTTGCGATCAGGGCTGAGAAGCCAGATTGGGGCCTCTGTGCCTGGCTCTGCTATTACCCTGGTAAATATTGAAGATAACCAGGTACAGATAAGTGAAGTTTCTAACTTTATTGAACATCGTCTTACTTCAGCTGGTCCACCCCATAAGGAAGCAGAAATAGTTGCAGTATCGATCAACAATTTGGGGGATGATCGCTTTAAATTATACTGAAGTACAAAATGGGTAGGCTGTGCGCACTGGTGCCTGTCCAAAATGAGGAGGGGCAGTAATTGGCCTGCTGGAAAAAAGCCCACGCCTATTGCTACTGACTCTGATCTTTTGACACCTGAATTCAATTTTAAACCAACACCGAAGCAGAGATCTTGAAGATAATTACAAGTCTCAAACCTACATCATCTAAAGCGGATATTTGCACTGCAAATATCATTCAAGAATCTCTTGGTTTACTGCTACCATGGATAACTAGAATGGTGAATTTGTGCTTTAGCGAGGGTGTGAAGAAAAGCTCCCTTGATCCTTCTCTATCCAGAAACTATCATCCAATAACTAACTTCCCGTTCCTGCTCAATATCCTGGATAAAGTATCCTATCTTCAGTTCCAGGATTTCCTGGAGAAGAATAACATCTTAGGCACTCATCAATCCGGATTTAGAGCACGACACAGGACAGAAAAAGCCTTATTGTATCTAAAAACCTCCCTGATGGATATAGTAGAAAGAGGACATCCAGCATTGCTGATGCTACTTGATCTTTCTGCTGCTTTCGACCTGGTTGACCTTGTCATTCTTGTCAACAGGTTGAAGGACTTAGTGGGCTGCTCCATTTGGCCTCTGACTGGATTGCCTCTTTTCTTGGCCCTCTGGTCTCTAGAGTAGCATTTGAAGAAGCCCAGTCTCTCCCTCACACCCAGGGTTCTTGTATATCACCTTCCCCCATCAATGTCTATATTAGACCATTACTGGATATACTTGACCGCCTGGGTGTCCGGTACACCAATTATGCAGATGAAACCCAGGTGGTCATTGAGCTATCAGGAAACTATGCACATGACTCTAACCATTAATCGTGTGTATGCTGCAATCCAGTCCTGGATTGCCGCAAACTCTTTGACGCTTACTGACAAGACCGAGCTCCTCATTGTGGCCAATGGACGAGGGCTGAAGAAACTGGACATTGCATACAAAGGCTTTGACATCGCAAATAAACTAAATCATGGCTATGGACTGTGTGAAAACTCTGGGCGTCCATCTGGACGCTGAACTGAGTAGGGAGTACCTACCATATGTCACACACTCGATCATCATGTGGTTAAGTAATCAGACTTCTCAACCAAATTAGGCTGTTTATCTCAGTCACTAACAGATCCATCCTGGCTTCGGCTCTAGGGAACTCGAGATTTGACTACTATAACAGTCTTTTAATTGGGACAACACAGGGGAATCTTCAGTCATTGCCGATCACCCAGAATAGCGCTGTGAGAGAAGTGTTTGGACTTCATCAACAGGAGCACATCTCAGACTCTTGTAGGACATTGCACTGGCTGCCTGTCAGGCAAAGGATTATTCACAAACGTCTAGCCTTTTCCTACAACTGTTGAACCTTATTGCCCCTGTGTATCTCAGAGAGCGACTGGTTGTTGATCACCCCTCCAGACATCTTCGCTCCAGTGACAAACACAAATTTAAACAGCCACAGTTCAGATTAGCTAAATTTGGAGGTGCCAGCTTTTCTGTGCTGGTTCCTAGAGAATGGAATGCCCTCTCACTGGCAATGAGGATGTCCAACTCCCTGTCATTATTTAAGGAGGCAGTTCAAACCTATCTATTTAACCTCAAGCCAGGTTAATCCTGTCTAGAACTCCTGGTTGCCCCTCCCGGTCCTGATTTGTTTGTTTGTATGTGTTGTCTGTTTTGTGTGCGCCCTGAGGCCTACACGCATGTGACGCATAAGGAGAAAGAAATAATAATAATAATAATAACGAAGTCTTTGAAAAGGTTTCATGGATATAGCTAGTCACTGCATTCATTTATGCATCCAATAGCAGGGCAGCCCATTACTGAGTATCAGATGCAAATACAGTGAACAAGTCTGCTTGCGTTAAAGCAACTGCCACTATGGACTGCACTCACATGAATGATCTGAATTATCTCAGTTTAATCAATCATGTAGATTCCATAATTTTGGAAGATGTAAGGCGCATTGGTTATAGCGTGGTACACCATACCTGCGACCCATCCCATCAAGGTTCCCCAACGGAGCTCACACATTTGATACAAAATGCGGTTGAGGATGATTTAACAACTAATTCCATGAAGTATGATGGTTTTTATTGGGAAAACAATATTCACCATACCATTAAAGAGGTAGACTATCGTATAAGCCTTACTTCACCAACTCTCTCTGCACTTAATATGGTCTTAAGTTCCTTTGTTACCGTCTACAACAACATATGGGATGAGGTAAGAGTGTATTCGATCATGCTCGCCAATATTAATGTCAAGATAGAAGAACTCTCAATTATTCATCGTCCTTTAGTTTCTAACTGTCATGCTCATGTAGAAGAATCACCTATGAGGTCTAACATGCAAAGCTTAAATCATTTGCCGATTTTACTTTCAATTGGCTCTCACAAAGAAGTCGAACCGACTATTGCTAAAAATGAAGTTAACAATATAGTCGTGAATAAAGATCCTCATACATCTGTCAGACCACGATACCGCTCCTGGTCTCTGTATGACCGATGGCATACATCCCGCCAACCACAACATGACGCTCCATACATCGCGCACTCTTGCCAACCAAGACATGGAGTCTCATGCATGAGGCCAACCAACTTGTTTTTGCCAACCAAGACAGGAAGTGGCGTACCACATGCATCGTTACGCTCTGGGGGAGGAGCTCTCTCACACCTGGCCATGAAAACAACCGGAGGAAAACAATGCATCACGTTGCAACTTTTCAGTTGCCACTAATGCTCCTTTCTCTTCCTGTGCCGCTCTGCGCTACTCCTTGTTCCTGCTCCAGCAACTTTCTTCCTCTCAGTTCCGTTCCCAGTCTGCCATCTCCTTCCTGACCCTTGGTTCTGTTCCTGTCCCTTGCTTCTGCTTGTGTGACGTTCACCAGCCTTTGTTTACCTACCATAATTTGTGGGCTCCTAGGTCTTGAGCCTACGTTGGTACAACTGAATTGCTACCAGTACTGGATTCTTCACCTTGTCCGGATAGCAACTCTGCACCAAGGATTTTTTTACCCCAATTGGAGTTTTTCCTTGGGTTATTCCTTCCCTTTTGCCAGACTTTTCCATCAAGACAGCCCTGGCATCGGGTGAGGAAAGACCTTATCTTCATCAGAGAAGAACTGCTGCCAAAGATTTGGGTAAGCAAAAGACTAATAGCTTGCAACGCCCACCTACTGAGCCTAATATGGCACAACTCCAGCGATTAGTGGCAGCAGTCCAGACCTCTCTGTCGATGTGCAGACATTAAAAGATGAGTCTTGTGTTGAAGCAGTTACGGGATGCTGTTCCTTCCATCTCGGGTATTGCTCCTATGGTGGACACATTTTATGGCGACCCTGAAAGGTTGAAGGCATTTTTGGACGCCTTTACCATTCAGTTCACTTTCTGTCCGGATTCATTTCAAACGGATAGGGCCAGAATGGGCTTCGTGGTAACACACCACTCCGGAAGCGCATTAGCCTGGACCACTAATCTCGTGGTCAATGACGAACCAGTCCTTAACTCTGGATGCTTTTATACAAGCTTTCAAGACAAATGTTTGACAGACCTGATCTTGTTTATACTGTACAGGAAGACCTTTTGGATTTCCACCAAGGAAGTATGGACATCCTGGCTTACACTACCAAATGACGCCATCTGCCTCATCAGGCTACCTGGTCTAACGAAGCCTGTATGACGCTCTATCCTCGTGGCCTTTCGGATGAATTGAAAGTTGAGGTGTCAAGGGTTCCAAGACCCCCCACCCTAGAAGCTCTGATTCCGAGGGTCATTCAAATCGACTTCCGCCTGCAAGAACGCAAGGCCAAAAGGAGGAAAGCTCGAACAGGAAGCTCCCAGCCTACTCTACCACCACCATCAACCCATGAACCTATCCGCGAGTCCACACAACCCATGCAAATAGGTGCTGCCAGGGGTCCTTTGAGTCCCGAGGAAAGAACTTGTTGATGTACACAAGGTTTATTTATGTACTGTGGTTCGCCATCACAACTTCTGAGAAACTGTCATATTGCTCCTCCTAGAAAGAAGTAAAACTTCACTTCCCGGCCCTAGGTGGGACTCGGAGCCGGGAGAAATCGACCAGTCCCAAACACCCAGACTTCACTTCTATACAACTAAAACTGACCTAAACCCATTGTTGGTTTTTACAATGTCTTTACAACTGTCGAAAAACTGTTTCATCCAGGTTCCGGCTCTTATAGATCCAGGCACATCAGGTCTCTTTATGGACGCTACTTGGGCTTCACAGAATCGACTACCTTTGTCTACCAAACCAACGCCTGTACCTGTAGAAGGTGTCGGTGGCAGAGAATTGGCAAGTGGTCCCATCATCCACAAAACTGGTCCCATTATCATGTGGGTAAATCATCATTCTGAGACCCTTATTTGTGACATGATACAACCTGCACACTTTCTTCTCATACTGGGAATACCTTGGCTTACTCTACACAACCCGTATATAGACTGGAGGGCACACACCGTATTCCTTGGGTCCGAACACTGTATGACACTTTGTACCAAAGATAACAAAACAATCTCCATTATTGCAGGACCTACCATGCTACTGGAGAATGTCACCCAGGCGGTACTCACCACCATACCAACGCATTACCCAGGACTTTGATAAAGTCGTTCTTAAAGACCTTGTTCAGTGCTTACCTCCACATAGACCCCAGGATTGTGCTAACTCTCTCCTTCCCAACATCTCAGTGCCTTTTAATCAGATGTTTCGTTTAACCCCATTGGAAAAAGAAGCCTTGAAGGACTATTTATGCCACAATCTGGCTAATGGTCTCATCAGAGAACCAGTTTCACCTGCAGATGCCTCACTGTTTTTATCCCAAAAAGAAACCCGATGAAAAGTACGATCATGCTTGGATTACAAGGGTTTTAACGCAGTAACATTGATGGACAAGTACCCGCTTCCCTTAATCCCTTGTATAATAGACGTGATACAGTCCGCTAAATTGTCACTAAACCTGATCCCAGAGGAGTGTATCATTTAATCTGCATAAAGAGCGCAGTCGAGTGGAAGACCGCCTTTAGGTCTCTATGGACACTTTGAGTATGCTGTGTTACCATTTGGTCTGGCAAGCGCACCAGCTGTTTTTCAGCGCTACATGGACCATCTCTTTGCTGATATTCTTTTCCATACTGTTATTGTTTATTTAGACGATAGTTTGATTTTTTTCAGAGACACTGAAAGAACACATCTCCCATGTAAGAACAGTCCTACAAAGTCTCCAATACAATCAACTACAGGTGAAACCAGAGACATTTATTTTTGATTCTTCTACCGTACCCTATTCAGGGCACATATTATCTCAGGACGGCATTTCTATGGATCCACATAAAGTATCTGCAATTCTGCATTGGAAAAGTCCCCATAACGTGAAAGACATCCAAAGATTCCTGGGACTAGCACATTTTTACAGGAAATTCGTCCCTTCCTTTTCTCACAAGGTCCTCCCAATAACATCCCTCCTAAAAAAGAAGACCATTTTCCTTTGGAACCAAGAAGCCGAGAATGCCTTTCAACTACTCAAACACAAATTCACTTCAGCGCCTGTCTTAATACCTCCAGATCCCCACAAGATGTTCATAGTAGAAGCCGCCGCTCTGACAGAGCGAGCAATGGGGGCAGTACTGAAACAAGAAACATCAGACAAATAAGAACATCCTTTGGCTTAGTTTTCTAAGACCGTAAATACCTCAGAGAGAAACTATTCAGTTCTGGAGAAGGAACTATTAGCCCTTAAAATGGCTTGTAAAGAATGGTGATTTCACCTTTTAGGAGCCGAACAAGAAACAGAGTTGAGGAATGACCACCACGATCTGGTTCTTTTGCAATATTTTGAATGCAGAATTAGCCGCCAAGCCCGCTGGGCCTATTTTTTTCTCAATTCCAGTTTCATCTTATTTTCATTCCTGGTTCAGATAACGTCATAGTGGACGCACTATCCTGAATGGAGGTACCCTTTTGATAAGGGACAGGCGCCCTGTGAAAAGTTGTTTCCAGAATCCACATACATATGTCTAGTGCAGACGTCCTTAGGCGAAGTCTGCCAAGCTTATTCTACTACCGATCCATCCTTGTCTACTCTGGAAACCCAAGATGGATTTTGGTTTTCAGGTTCTAAACCATATGTACCTATGGAAGAATTAAGAAGAAGGGTCATGCAAATGTGTCATAGACCCTCATCGAGTTGGGCAGTAGCCCTTAAATGTGGACGATAATGGTGTTTCTGGAGTGTGGCGTGTTTACCCCAACTAAATCTGGGGGTAAACACGCCAGAAAAATGCCAATTGTCGACGCAATCACCGCCGGTGGTATTACTGTGCAATAATTGCACTGAAAATTCCCAATTGGGTCCAATGGGGAATTGGGAGTAACAGCCCACAACCTGTGTTCCGGCGGTAATACCGCCATATGGGTGGGCGTTAACGCAAATAAAGTTGGGTGGTATCCCAGCCGGGATACTGCCCAACTCGTGATCAGGCCCATAGTTCCAGAATAGCAGGACATAGAGGAATTAATTCTACCTTACATCTAGACAGAAGACATTTCTGGTGGCCACATATGCATAACCAACTAGAGCAGTTCTATCGATCCTGTCTGGTATGTGCACAGGTTAAGACACCTCGACAGAAATCATCAGGTAAACTTCTTCAGCCGACGATGTCCTCAAGAGGGTGGGAAAAGATCGCCACGGATTTTATTGTGGACCTGCCTCCTTCAAAATATTGCACAGTGATTATGGTAACAGTGGATACCTTCTCCAAGATGGCCCATTTCACTCTGTGTTCCAAAATCCCTTTTGCAGCCAAAATGAGCACTCTCTTTTTTAAGGAAATCTTCAAACTCCACGGTTTACCCAAAGCAATCATTTCAGATCACGGAACCCAATACACCTCTGCTTTTTGCATGTCTCTTTGCAAGTACTTGGATATCCAAACATGTATGTCTTCTGGTTACCACCCCAATGTAATGGGATTACAGAACGCACAACTCAGACTCTCGAACAATACCTTCAGGGCTTCATCTCCGCAGCGCAAGACGACTGGGTAGAATTGTTACCCGCTGCTGAGTTTTCATGCAATAATTCTCTTCATTCTTCGATTGGTATGACTGTTTTCTTGCAATCATGGGTATCACCCTACATGGATTAAATCTTGCCCAATCATAGCACTTAGGTACCCACAGTAAAAAAAGCCTTATCTCTTTTGCTTGAAACTCAGAAACAAGCTCTATCCAACCTTACTGCTGCTCAAAAAGATGCCAACCGCTACGCTGATCTTCATCGCAATTCTAACCCTCCGTACCAGGTTGGTGACCAAGTCTGGTTATCCAGTAAGTACTTACCAGCTCATCTCCATAAAGGCAAGTTTGCACCCAGGTATCTTGGTCCTCTCAAAGTAAAGAAGAGAATAAATCCTGTGGCCTTCAGATTTCAATTACCTCAGATTTGGCATCGCATCCATTCAGTATTCCACTCATCCTTGCTCAAACCAGTTTCCCCAGATACTTCACCCTATCACAAAGTTCTTCCTTCACCTCCCATTATCCTTAACCAGGAATTTGAAGTGGAACAGATCTGTAACTCCCGTTTCCATCGTTGTACCCTACAATACCTGATTCACTGGAAGGGGAATCTCCCTTCAGAACGTACCTGGGAACCTGCTCATCACGTCCATGCTCCTACTTTGATCTATCGCTTTCACCGTGGAAACCAGGCATGACTTGGCTTGCCAGTGGGCATGATGTCGGAGCACAATACCGCTCCTGGTCTCTGTATGACCGATGGCGATCATTGCGCCTACCACAACATCGCACTCCATACATCACGCACTCTTGCCAACTAAGACATGGCGCCTCCCGCATCAGGCCAAGCAACTTGTTTTTGCCAACCAAGACAGAAAGCAGCGTACCTCACTCAGCATCACGCTCGGGGGAGGAGCTCTCTCACACCCGACTATGAAAACAATTGAAGGAAAACAATGCATTGTGTTGCAACTTTTCTATTGCCGGCAACACTCCTTTCTCTTCCTGTGCCGCTCCGCTCTACTCCTTGCTCCTGCTCCAGCACCTTTCATCCTCTCTGTGACTTCCTTCCTTAGCAGTTCCCAGTCTGCTATCTCCTTCCTGCCCCTTGGTTCTGTTCCTGTGCCTTGCTTCTGCTCATGTGCTGTTCACCAGCCTTTGTTTACCTACCATAATTTGTGGGCTCCTAGGTCTTTAGCCTAGATTGGTACAACTGAATTCTTACCAGTACTGGATTCTACACCATGTCCGGACAACAACTCTGCACCAAGGTTTTATTACTCAATTGGAGTTTTTCCTTGGGTTTTTTCCTTTCCATTTGCCAGGCCTGTCTTTTCCATCAAGACAGCCCTGGCATCGGGTGAGGAGAGACCATATCTTCATCACAGAAGAACCACTGCCAAAGATTTGGGTAAGCAAAAGACTAAAAACATCTGGCAATGATAAGGACTTATGTACTGTTGCGAATAGTGCAGATGCACATAACACAGAACCTAAGAAGGGGAGAAAGACGACTGGCAAAGATTCTGCAGGTATGACTTTAAAGAAAGCAAAAAAACAGAGAATGATGAAAAAGAAAAATGCCTCTTCTCGTACATTTAAAAAACAATTCCATATGCCCCAACCGATTCATCGAGGCCATTTGTGTAAGAACAGGAGGGTTATCATTGGGCAGCCATACCTGGCTACTTATCATAAACATCTACTGGAACCCCAAGGGTATTGAATTGAGCCAGTTCCTGCATGGATTCACTGACGTTATAGATACATTCCATAGCAAGTCGACTTAATCTATGTGGTTGGTGACCTTAATGCGCCTTGTTTGTCCAGAGGGGGGGGGGGAGGACCAATGAGATGGTGGGACAAAAGGGATCTAGAAATAAGAGGACCTTGGCTTGGTTAGAGTTAATGGAAGCCAACGACTTGCACATGGTAAATAGTTACGGCGAGGTTGACTGCTCCCCCGGCAGTAACCTGGTCAAACGGGGTGTATTCCTCTATTTTGGACTATGTGCTCATCTCCCCTAAATTAAATAAACATGTCATCTCTTTAAGAATCTATCCCAAAAAATATAGTGACCACTCCTTTTTGAGGTTGTCAATACGAAAGAGAGAGACCTTTTTGCGAAAATGAGCTATGGCAGTTCCCTCTGGAAGCCTCTAATGGGCCAACCGGCTGAGACTCAAGAGGGAAGATGTTAGAGCTCTAAATTCCAACCATGTATGTCCAGGGACTGGAGCAAAGGGGGTGGGGGTGGATTATGTACCACTTTTAGTAGAATTTAGAGTTACAAACACCACCTCGAAACTTTTGGGTATGCGCCACGCCCATAGCTACGACTCTGAAATGGCCAGAGAAAACAATAAGTTGAGAAGAGACATAGGACATCTGAAATGTAAAAAGGGAGAGACCATAAGCAATTCAATAGCTAAGAGAAAACAAAAATGTAGAAACTGGGCAGCAACAGGTAGGGCCAAAATGCTGCAGTCAGACGCAGAGGCTATGCTTGTAACGATAATGAGAAGAGACACTCGAGCCATATGGGAACTGCTTAATCAACAGGGCAATGGGAAAATCATACCAGTGTCAAACATGATGTCAGAGAGCAAATGGCTAGCCCGTTATGAGAAATTATTAGCTAAAAAAGATAGGGTACAGCAGGACCAACCCAGAGCAAGGGGGGGGATGGGTCCTAACCTTTTACGAGGACGACTTGTGACATTAATCAAGAAGGCAAGTAGATTCATAGCCCCAAGCCCAGGCGGCATCACAAACATGATGCTGAAAGAAGCGCTCGAAAAAATGGGCACCCCTTATGTGCTCCCTTTTTAAAAAGATCATTAGTACTGAGACAACTCTGAAATCGCGGCAGTGTCATGCATGCTGGACGCTACGCTCGTAGAACAGCTAGACCGTTCTATTCCAAATGGAGGTTATTCGATACGTTACCGGGAAAACGACGTTTGCACTTTTCACGTCGCTAACTTCACGTGACTTTTGCTTCGTCACGTGAACTACGGTATTACGTATTTAAGCAGCGTAGAAACTTCACTCGCTGCTTCTGATCGAATCTATTGGCGTTGTGTAGCTGAACCTCTGATCTGCATCCTGCATATTTCTACAGCTACTTTTGGGCCTTCAATAGCGTGTGTTCCGCCACACGCTGATTCCTGGAGCTATTCCTTCGCGTGATAATTCACACGCGTTCTCTGTCTTCAAGCGTGGCTGGTCCGGACTGCGGGAATCCTGCCCGCGTGTACATCCACACGTACACTCTGTCTTCATACGCGGCTGGCCCGGACTGCGTAAATCCTGCCCGCGTGTAATTCCACACGCGCACGTTGTCTCTAAACGCGGCTGTTCCGGACTGCGGGAACACCGCCCGCGTGTAATTCCACACGCGCTCTCTGTCTTCAAGCGCGCCTGGCCAAGGCTGCGTAAATCCTGCCCGCGTGTAAAATCCACACGCGCTCTCTGTCTTCAAGTGCGGCTGGCCAAGGCTGCGTAAATCCTGCCCGCGTGTAAAATCCACACGCGCTCTCTGTCTTCAAGTGCGGCTGGCCATGGCTGCGTAAATCCTGCCCGCGTGTAAAATCCACACGCGCACGTTGTCTTCACTCGCGGCTGGCCCAGACTGCGTGAATCCTGCCCGCGTGTAATATCACACGCGCTCTCTGTCTTCAAGTGCGGCTGGCCAAGACTGCGTAAATCCTGCCCGCGTGTAAAATCCACACGCGCACGTTGTCTTCACACGCGGCTGGACCAGACTGCGCAAATCCTGCCCGCGTGTAAAATCCACACGCGCACGTTGTCTTCAAACGTTATTTTCTTCGCGGCTGTTTATAACCGCGTGTACTTTGTTTTTCCTTAAAAAGAGCGCTATTTCTAACTCCTGCATCTGTGGAATTAACAGAAGGATTGATCCCTATAGTGGGAAGGAAGCTTTTCAAGGATTATTGGAAGGTGACATTGAACTGAACTTTTGGACGCTATCCTGTGGTGAATTCAACCCGTATCTAGCGTGAGCCTCGTTCCGTTCGGGATAAGTCTCCCTTACTAATTTTCCCTTCCTTGTCGTTTGTTCTTCATTCAAATCCATCAAGAGACTTCTGGATTCTTCTACCCTAAACTAAAGGTCAGTGTGAACATTCCTGTCATTATCTAATTCATCATACTCAGGTTGGAGCAGTTATTCATGATACTTTAATTTGTCCTAGGCTGGCTTTCTATACCTTACCCACGCCCTTTCCAGTGATCCATCGCTCTGCCTGTTTTATCAGCCAGAGGGTTGTATCATTTGGAAGGTCTTCATTTGACTTTACAACTATCAAATCGTGTGAACAGGGATCCGGAAGACCCTACCTCCTGTATCCTTTTGAGTATTGTATCCTTTTCAGTTAATACTTTGGTACATTCTGACAGGCAGACAGCAGTGATTGTCGCAATCCATGAAGGAGGCGATAGGGTTGATACTGAAAACATCGCCCGAGCGCCCTTCTACATGTTATGGGGAAGATCTTTGGGGGAGTCCTGCTAACCCACCAGAAAAAATTGATAGTGGTTTTGGGTAGATCCGACCCTAGACAAACAGGATTTACAAAAGGTGTGGGGACAGACCTGAACTTGTTTCTGTTAAAAATCCTTAAGGGACAATCAATCGGAAAAAGAGACGCACATTTACATGGTCTTTATAGACCTTAAAAAGGCGTTTGACAGTGTAAACAGGGAATTGTTCTTGAGAAAAATGGAGAAGTGGAGGTGTTCAGAGCCCCTGTTAGCCGCCACTAGATTAGTATAGACAGACACAAATGTCAAAATTAGGCTCAATGCGCAAGGTCTCCTATCTGATTCCATTACTATGCAAAGGGGGATGAAACAAGGTTGTCTGCTTGCCCTGACTCTTTTTAATCTGTGTTTGTCGGATCTACCAGTTACTCTGGATGGGTGAATGCCTTCCCACAGAAAATTGGCAGGTTATTTTCTGATCACCTAATCCCTTTGGACCAGACCCCTATCGGAATCCAGCGAAGCTTGAGTTCATTACTGGCATACATGGGGGCAAATGGCGTAGAAATCAATCCAAAGAAAACCAAAATTATGGCATTCGGCATTAGAAACAAGAAAGGCTGGTCCGGACATAAATGGTTTTTGGAAGGGACCCCCTTAATAGGAACCCAGTCGTTGACATATTTACGGGCCCATGTTAACAACAGGAAGGATGATGGCCGTAGGCTCTTGGCCCTAAAAAAGCAGCTCTCTATGCTGACATCCCAAGCAATATTGCTTCACAGGAGATTTGGAAAATGTTCACTAGAACCAGCAATTACTTTTTTTGAGGCTAAGGTGACTAAGGTCTTGATTTTAGGGGCTGAGGTGTTTCTCTTTACATTCTATAAGGTATGGGCAATGCTAGAAGGAACCTTTTGGAGAAAGCTACTAAAATTGCTGAACTTGATAACGACTTCAGTTATTAGATACAAGCTAGGCCGCATTTTACTGTATGCAGAAACAGCCTGGAAGTTATCTTTATTTCACAAATGTTTACTGGAGCTCCCAGCTTCCCCATTCCTAGCAAAGAGGTGGGTAGGACGGAGCCAGTCATTCTAGGACAATGGGAGGGCCGCTGTAGAGCTTTGATGGAATCGCTAGACTCTAACATCGAGGTCTTATTGACCAATCCCAACAAAATAAAAGGGAAAATCTGGGCACAAGACTGGATTAAACCCCCTACAGGATAGAAACACCCATCGGCTGCAAACAGCCCTGGGCAAAGACACCAAGGCCTATGGCACACAGCAGCGATATCTAAAGCTCTTCTTGTCCCCGTGGTATAGGTCCCAGTTCATGAGATTAAGATTTAACCTGTTCCCCACTAACGAAGTCCTGATGATCTATGGCAAATCGAACGTGAAGAATTGTAGGTTTTGTAGATGTGGGGGCCAAGTTGAAACACTGCAGCATGTTCTGATTTGCTGTAGGGGGCTGACAGAAATTAGAGCAAAGTACTTGGGAGATTGCATTAAAAAAAAGGCAATGCGACAATGTTGAACGCTTCTGGTCGAGCCTTTTGGGTGGTGAAGACTTTCCTATGATCCTTGCTTCGATACAGTTTCTGAAGGAAGTGTTTCATATGTAAAATTGGGGTGGATCAAGATAGCTGTATGTTTTCCTCTTTCTACTTGTTTTTTTTCTTCTGTGTGTTGGGAGGGAGTCGTGGGGACTAATGCAGTTTGGATGAAATTGTGAGGGGTCTATTTTGTACAGTTTTCAGAGGCTTGATAAAAGTTTGTAATAAACTATGTCATCAATAAAAAAGAAAAAAATCCTCTTCTCGTACATTTAACCATAATGCAGTCATTAAAGGATAGAAAACAGGATCCTCATAATATGCTTGTGGTTGGACAGTTATCACAGTTGATTGAGGGGAAAGTGGGTGCGCCTGTTGGTTATCTGGGCCTCAGCCGTTGTGTTCATCAGATCCCACTTAATAACAGCACAGGCGGTGCCTCATGTGCAGTTCAAACTGATCTGGTAGGTAACTGTGGAATCCAATAATCACCCCTATATAAATGACATTGATATTACTTCTGAAATACAGAAGGATGGGACAAATCAATCCTCTGTGTATGGCAACTCAGGCAGGTTTAGAGTTGCCAGGTTCAAAATGTTCATAAACACAGACAATTACTTCTGATATCAAGACCTTTTAGTGTTTACAGACTGCTGATATAGGAGATCCCGCTAACAACTCGGTTGTCAGGAGGTTAAAGAATTAGCTGTAGACTCTGAATGTTGTATTAGGATGACTAAAGGAATTATGGCTACTGATTGTCAGGAGGATGGTAAAAATTCCCCTTCACTACAATACAATATGGGTTGCAAATCAAACATTTGCTATGGTGAGCTAAGGATGGAAGAAATAAGGCAAAGAGATAATCCAATACAGTACAAGGCATAAATTAGTTTTCAAAAATTGATTACCAGAGTTTGCTAATTAAAATATTCTTTATTAGCAAACATACCCATTTGATTAGTAATGTTGTACTAATATTGTTAATGTCACCAGAAGTTATTTAAGACATGAAAAGAGCAACGATACAGCAGTTTTGTATACCGCCGAATTAAGGCATTAGTGAGAGGTGTCAGGCCTTGCAAATTCCTTAAAATTCAGCTAGAACTGCAGGTAGGTAACCTAGTTTATCTATTCGAGAGAAATGCACTCGACCCATAGCAACGGATGACAACAAATTTAAATGCGATTTCTGTAAAATGCTGCATGTCACTAAAACACTCTTTATGTTTGGCACACTGCTGCCACCAAGAGGCCAGCCATGCCCAGTGACATTTTTATTTGACACTGCAAAAAAGTAAATGTTAAATAAAAGTTTCATACATCCCTTGCAAATGGTAATCTCCTTCATAAAATCAAGTCGACTATGCGAGTGGGCGCAAAGACTTTGTGAGCCCTGGATGAGTGTTTGTAAAATGTAAAAGGTAAAAGGATAGCTGCATGAATGGACACAAATAAATAGATATGATAAAAAGGCTCTGGAAACAGTTTGGCCAACTGTCTCCTGCAGGTGCTAATATATAATTCAATTGTAATTCTAAAGCAAAGTGAGCTCTGGGGGCTAACTGCAGTGTATGGTAATGCAGTAGATCTGTAGATGTACACACTGGATGGAACTATTGATCACTATAAACATCTTGTTAGCTTTGTGTATTCATTATGCTAGAGGAAAGAAAGAGACGAAGCAGAGAACTTGGCAAACTAGGTGGAATATTGTAGTTTGTGGTCATCTCGCTTTCAGGGTAGCTGGTATAAACCAACAGGGTGATAATATATTATGCTAGGGAGTATGGGATCGCTCATGGGTTGAGCACCTGTTGCACAAATGTATGCAATCAGCAAGTTACAGAACTAGGTTTGCCATCAAAAGCATTTGAACGTGTTATCACGTACATTTTCACATGTTCACTCGTCAGTGTGATGCTATGAGATTTAGATACAACATCATTATCTTTACTGTAAATCATGGAGATGATGCAGTGTTTTACAGTATCAATACTGTCATTATGCAATATGTAGTAACTTACATTTTGGGAATGGAATTCCATGACTGTCTTTTAAAAAAAAGATATAAAGTTAACACATGTCTTTGCCAGAAAAGGATATAGAAAGCGTAATAAAAGTAGAACTAAAAGTATCATCCATATTTCTTCTGATTTGCAATTATTTGAAGAAAAATACATTTTGCCTAGCAATTCCACACAGGCCCTTGGCACTTAAGATTGGGGGAGATGATTACTGCTGCACTTTCCCTTCATCTGCACTTGAAGTAAACAGAGAAAAGAGGGTAAAGGGGGCACAGACGGCAAGAGAGGAATGCAGGGCAAGCTGTACTTCATTGAACAAGGCAAAATAAATAGCTAGCTTTGCTACACACGTGTCAATTTGATTAGCAAACCTATAGAATTGCATAGCAAATTGCTATGCGACACTGCTTATTTTATGCCTTGCAGGACCCTTTTCTGGTATCATCCCATCTTAGTAGGAAGGAGGGTTGCATTAATTGTCCTCCACAGTTAGAAGTGGATGCTAAATTAATTACTGTAACTGATAGTTTTAGAGAGAACTTCTCCCCACAGAATGGTCAGAACTATGTGCAAGGCACCAATGTAAGTGTACATTCTAACTATTTTTTACAACGTATGTATAAACCACCTGTGGTGGTTCATAATACCCAATACCTAACTGGGCAATTCGATGTGCAACATCCTAGTACTTCAGATAGAGAGAACAACTCAATTTGAAGCGAGAAATCAAAGTGGATTGGAAACAATATGCCCTTTTAGTATATTAAGAAATGCAAACAGTTCTGACTGAATGGATGGGGTAAAAATGATGTGTACAATTCCTGGATATCAACCTGGCAGGAAGTAGGTCACCACTCAAAACAAAATGAAAGGGTATCAACTTATGTTTACAAACATGTTGGGAAACTGATACAATTTGTGTCTGAACAGAAGCAATGTTCCTTTGATGTTTGCTGAAATATTTTAGGGCTCTCTCTACAGTGGATATAGAGTTCCATTTCCTTATAGGAAAGACACACATTGTTGTATACTCCATTTTAACTCAAAATTGGCGTTTGAATTACTCTACTCTGAAAGGCAAAAACTATGCAACCTTTAATGCGACTTGATCGATCCAGCAATGGTGAAAGATCTGAGGAGCGAGAGTGGTAATGGGGAAAAGTATTTGCATGCCCCGGCTAGGGCTTGTGGGGGTGAGGCAGGTCATTACTTGCCTAGATCTGATACAAAGAAAGTTGACTGGTCCGCTGTCACCTTGTGGAAAACAGCAAATTGGTGACACTGAGAATAGAGGGGCATTGTTCAACCAAGAGATTAAAGTTATTATCAACAATGGAATGAGTGTAAAAGAGAACCAATTCTTTTCAATAATATCATGGAACTCACTGGGTAATCGTAAGCTTCAAACTAGCCCAGAGGTTATGGTTAAAATTAGGGACTGTATGTGCATTCTATTACAGGAGACCTGGCTGTGCTTTGCCCCTATTTTGGATGGTTTTCAGTTTTTTTTGTCAAGCAGCAAAGTTTAGTGGACAGGGACGGCCAGTGGGAGGTCTGGTTACAACTATTCGCTCTGGTTCATGCTTGGTCTTCGATATGATACCAGCACTTCCATATGGTCTGTTAGCCGTGGCCATATCTAGGCTGTCACTTGACATTAATGTGTTAATCATTAATGTGTATACTGGCATAAAGAAGTGGGGAATCTAAATGATTTCTTGCACAGCATTACTGATTGTATTATGTCTTGGCGTACAAAGGCTCCCAATGGCCTAATACTTTTGGTAGGAGATTTGAATGCGACTTGCACGATTTTGGGATCTGGAGGGGGAAAATGTTGCACCCTCTCGCAGATATAAGTACTTCTGATTCAAAAATGTTGGGTGGTCATAAGTGGGGGACTTCTTTAGCCTCTGTTGGCTTAAATACGCATAATGGACAAGTTATTGGGGCACCAAAGGGATAGAGTACCTGGCATCGAGGACAGAGTAAGTCCACACTGGATTATTTTTTTGTGAACTATGCATTTCGCTCTGAATTTACCATTTTAGATAATAAATGAAGTGATCACTGTATTTTAAAAGTGTTTTTCAAAATGGAATTGTGTGCTCAGAATACGGGTGGTCCTACCGGAATGCAAGTTAATGGCGGAAGAAATCATGTTTGCGGGAGCCCTTATACAATTGCGTTATTTAATGCTGGCCTAGGCCATATGATGAATACCTCCAGTCTAGATTGGAAAATGGAACAATTTAATGTAGTTCCGTATGAGTCTGCAATCCATGATCTAATGAGTAAAATGCTTGGTAATGGTGCTATGCGCATTAGGAAATTGGGGAAAGCATATAGGCATATTTTTGATGAATCCTTGGCATCTCGGAAAAAAACAACAAGGAAACCGATCAGACAGAAAGTTTACAAATGAAGATCTCGAAATTAAAATGAAAATAAGCAAAAAGGTTAAGCAAAATT
Source organism: Ambystoma mexicanum (assembly GCF_040938575.1). NCBI lineage: Eukaryota > Metazoa > Chordata > Amphibia > Caudata > Ambystomatidae > Ambystoma > Ambystoma mexicanum. Next base: position 1,167,056,918 of record NC_090936.1, read on the forward strand.
ATACCAATTGCTGTAAATTACGTAATGCTTGATGCAGCTGGACGCAGAAAATATGCTATATACTCTTATTAAAAGGGGTGTTTCTTCCTTTTGGGTTTTAGTTAATAGACAAGATGTCTGCAGTGCTAAAGTCCAGTTAAACCGGGTCCCGGAGCACCTATGGATTAAACACTTTAAAAATGTCAACTCTCCAAACAAAAGTATTCGATTGGTAACTAATTCCGCCTTTCCAATATTTGTGTGTGAAAATTGGAGGTTTAATATTGTTGTGGGGGAATTTTATGAGATCATTATGAAATATAATGCCTCCAGAGCTGCAGGACCTAATGTCCTCACTAATAATACTTTAAAAGGGGATGCAAAACATTGGGCAACTGTATTGTCAATTCTGTATGATAGCATTGCTCGAAATCTCCAATTTCCATCTGCTTGGCGTAAGGCCTATGTCGTTCCAATTTATAAGAAGGGTTCCAGGATTGAAGCAATTAGCTACCGTCCAATATCATTAACTGATGCTGATAGTAGGGTGTTTGCATCTCTTTTATTGATGCATTTGGAAAATTGGCCATAATCTACAGGAAGGATTTCCAAATTACAAACAGGATTTAGATGTGGACATTCTACGAATCTGAACGGTTTGATTATTAGGATTATTCAGGAGTATGTTTGGTCTGACTCCACTAGATGTACATACGTGGCATCCATTGATTTAACTACTGCTTTTGATCTGGTAGATCGCAAGAGACTTTTGTCCAAACTAGAATCATGGGGCGTGCCTAAAGGTCTGCTGCTACTAATTAGGGGTCTTTATGAAGATTCTGGAATAAGAATTAGACCTAATAAGGAAGGGGATATGTCAGAACGTGTTGAAACAAGTTCTGGTTTGAAACAGGGTGTGTGCTTGCCCGTGTATGTATCAGATATCTTAGACTACCTATCTCCCAGTTCTTGTGTGCCCCCAAAAGTAGGCCAGTTTTTTATCCTGATGATAGCTTATGCCAACATTTTTTTGAACTGTTGGATAATTCCAACATTGGGCTGCAGAGGCTTTTCACATCCTTTTCATGCTATGCGTTGGAGAATGGCCTAAAAATAAATCGAACAAAGACGAGATTCTTCATGTTTTCCAAAGGTAGAGAACCAGTAAATTACTCATGGTTGTTTGAGAAGACAGTGGTAAAATGTAGCTCGAACATGGTGTATTTAGGATTCCATATTTCAGCTCGGCCTTCGGTCACTGATATTCGTACAGCCCTATGGCAGAAGGCTAATAGCCTTAATAACCAACTTCTAAATGGCGATCGTAAATTTTGAAGGTTCTCACTTAAGTCTGCCATTGCTTTCTATGAAGGAAAGGTTGTGCCGAAGATTATATATGACATGGAATTATGGTTTGATGATGATCTATTCAATTTAGATTGTATTGAAGCCATGATATGGAGACATACTCTAGAGGGCCCGAGTGCCGTTGGCAGCCATACGGTTTGAATTGGGACTACTGTCATTACGTGTGATAATACTATGGAGATTGCTTTCCTTGTTCAGAAGTATTGTTTCTCCAATAAAGGATACACTATATTCAGAATTGTGCAAAAATATGGATAGCCTTCCCCTAGTAGGGCCCAGAAAGTGTGTGACCCTACTTAAGGAGAAGTGTATAGCAATTCTGAATGAGTTTAATTATGACATTGAAGACTTGGTTAACAGACCATCTAAAGCAGTGGTCTTCAAACCATTTAGGCCCGCCCCCCCATCAAAATGTGGGCAGGACGGCCCCCCAAAAATGCCAAATGGACAGTAAGTCCAAATGGCTTGGACTATCGCGTGCCGTCACCGCACCCTACTCCCAGTATAGTCGTTGGGCTCCCCCACCTGCGCCCATCACAGTCTCTGGACTCCCTCATCCCACTCCTAGCCCAGTCCTTGTGCTCTCCCCACCCCATCCCACCACAGACCCTGGGCTCTCCAAACCACTATCCCATGGCTCCTGTCCATCCTGCTTCCCCCGCCCTGCTCCCAGCACAGTCCAAAAGCCAGTGGTGGCTGGTGAACTTTTTAAGTGGGTGGGCTTACATTTTTCCACCAGATATGTGATAGCGACCAAGCGCTGTGAGATAGCCCGAACCAATAAAGTGTGGTTCGGGGGGTTTCAACCCGTGAATCTTTTTAAAATAATGGGTTACAATGTTGCATTTTAGAGCATACTTTAAAAAAATGGGTAAAAAGCCAAACAGTTTGCAATTGGCGTTGGCAGGTTGCAGAGGGGCAGGCATGATATTTTTTAATGGACATCTATGATAGATGTCCAGTAAAAAGATACCATTCCTGTCCTCTGGGCCCCACAGTGCCTAACACAATCAACATGATTATGTGTGTATGCAAGGCGCTGGGGGGACAAGGGAGAAAGCATGGTATTTTTGACTGGACATCTATGATAGATAGCCAGTAAAATAATACCACCCCTGTCCCCTGAGCTCCACAGCGCCTCAGAAGGAGAGCTAATTTGGGCAGGTGGGTAGGGGGATTGTGCAATAAAGGCATTTTTAAAATGCCTTTGTTGTACAACCCTCCTTCCCCTGTCTACCCCCCACTCGTCAAAATCAGCTCAATGGACCAAAAGAAACACACACACCCTCACACAGAAATCACTATATCATTCACACGAGCACCCATCACCATACACTCACTCATAACACAAGCATACAGGCATCCATACACATATTTATATAAAAAATAAATGAACATAAATATACCTTCTGCAGGGGCCTGCATGTGGGTGCTGAAATGTCCTGCTCCAGACTGCTCTGCCCGTATGTGTGAGGAGGCGCAGGAGCTCCCCCACGCACATACAGACATGCAGTGCCCCAACCAACATTCCCAATGAGCTATGCAAGGCTGGCAAATCAAAACGCCCCCATCCTTGCATGGCTCAGTGAGCATGTGCGGCTGGGGAACTGAACTAAACTGTCAAAGGAAAACAGTATTTCCCTTTGAAAGTTTAGCCAGCCCACAAGCACTCCCTACGCTGGAAAAAGCAGCTGAGGATGTGCTCCAGTGTTTCACTGGGCTGGCTCCTCCGCTCCTCCCATAATGGCTGAAGGGGCCACTGGGCGGCGGCCCCCTTGCCCATTAGGGATGAGCGCCAGGCTCAGACTGGCCTATAGGGCAATGCCCATACCAAAAATGCAAAATGCTAGTGTGGGCCAGACAAAATGGGCCACTTTTTTGGCGAATATGGGCCAGTTTGATGAATCACTTCACTATGCAGCTAGTAGTTTTGACCACTGTTGCTGAATAAATGTTCTTTAAATATCACAATCTGCTTACATTTAAACAAAAAACACCCCTTTGGCTACTATTCAAACTGTCAGTGACTAAAGGAATGAATATCCATTTGCATCTGCGGGCCACTTTTTCATTGTTGCCTGAGACAGTTTTATGCTCCAGTCTGACCATGTGAACCGCCCCTACCCATTGCCTCCAATAAAAAATAAAATCTTTTTTTTTACATTTTATGCTGGGCTCTTGCCCCCCTCCAACCTCCTTGGATGCGACCGCACCCCCCTCTGGGTGCGCCACCCCCCCACAGTTTGAATACCTCTGATCTAAAGTAAAGGCATAACTGTATGACGCTGATTGGATAATCATGGTGGAAAACTTCCATAGTTAATCCTCTCTTTGACATTTGGTCCACGAACATGAGAAAAGAGGAGTTGTAACACCTTATCTAATTCTGTTTCCCAATTGATACTACCGCTCCATGTACTTACGCTTTCGATGGGCTCTTACACTGACTAGAAGTGTCCTACTAAGAATGGGAATGATTACAAGAGAGGCTGCATGATGTAGATTTGGTAATATTGACGATTGTATCCAAACAACAAAACATCTACTTTTGTATTGTCGAGCATTGGAAAGTATAAGAATGAAGTATTTGGCCCCAATGTTTACTAATATAAAATGGTTAAATGATAAAAATGTATGAAGATTTTGTCTTGGTGGAGCAATGAACTATGATAGGTTAGCAGTTCCGGCTTACGTGAATTCCTGTAAATGGTCTGGTTGATGAATTGCAATGTATTTATTAATGCATGTACTAATTTAATACTAGCTTGTTTAGTATTTTTTAAATATATAACGTTTGTTTTTACTGAAATATGTAATAAGGACTGATGTGTAGACTTCTTTTGTATCTTTTAAGAATATGTATTAATATGATTTTTTTTCTGTATTCTATGTAAAGGTTTTTTGAAAACGTAAACATTTAATAATTGTTTTTTTTTAAAATACGCTTTTCCTTCTCAGTTCTCACAAGATTAATCACATGACAATTGAACTTTTGAGTTGTAAAGCTGGGTAAAAAAAGAGGATTTTGTTACTACCCGTGAGAGCTCCATGGACGAGCTTGGCAGGTGAGTGTACTGACTCTAGCTGCTTTGGCCTGAAATAAGCTCCCCATTCATCTAAGGCAGGCTAATTCCATCGTCGAGTTCATCTCTTCAGTTTCGACCCCGATTAAACTTTAATCTCCTCCCGTCTACCTCAGATTCTGGATCTCTCTTTGTTTGTATTATATGTATTGTTCATTGTGCGCTATGAGGCTCTTGGCGATTTAGCACGTTATAAACATTAAACTAAACTAAACTAAAGGGACGCCCGTGCCAGGAATCTGGTGCTTGCAGCGAGGAAAGCAAAAGCCCAATGGCCTCCTGGTCATGATCTCTTGTTGGATCAAAACAAATTGAGGAACAACTGGTTCTCCTCCTATTGAGAATATGTTTATTTATTTAGTGTGTTTCAGCATAAAACATTTAGCACGATTAACACAATTCATTTGAATCTTAAAAGCTTTTAAAAAAACAATCATGTCACATTACTGTTTACCCATTACTTGCTAAAAGTACCCGTTCTGCGCACAGGTTCTGTAGACAGATATGATAACAATTGTTGAAAATCAATGATCCAGTAGGTTGCTGTTCTGAGTCACTTATCACTTGATGTGCTTTGTATTCTGAAGTTAACTGCACTGAGAATGGGCGCGTGTGGCTGGCTTACATACTCGGAGCAGACGCGGAGGGGTGGCAAGTGTTGGCACGCGGCAGCATAGTGGGACTTTCTGTGCGCTCCCCCCCCCCCTGTTGCCTTACCCTGGCCCGGTGCAGTGTGTTGCAGTGCTAATTTCTCGGAAACAGTGCATCCTAGAGCCTTCAAACGTGGTTTTCAAGGTCATATAGGGACCTGAGTTGTGTTCCTTGTGTCGAGATGCTTAAAAATAGGTTTGTCTAGTCCTTCTGTGACCACATTGATGTTTCACTGATTTGAGGCAACCGTTTCATATGTGAAGGGGCCAAAATCTGAGGAAAGGGGTGGGGTGTCCAAATGTCATGTAGCCAGTAATAAATATAACTATGCAAATCCCAGTGCAGATTGGTGGAACCATGCGGAATTGCATAAGGAACAAACTAACAGATTTTCTGCTTTATATTTAGAGCGATAATAAAACTATTACCCCAATACATTTACAAAGACTTAAATTCATTAGAATCCATAATCTGCATTAGTATTACCTCTCTATACAATATCAACTAACTCTGAAAAAGCACTCATAATTTGCTCAGTCTGTTAATCTGATTTTCCCTATCCCATCCACGTATGGATACTGATTTATTATTTAAAGCATTAATCAGTTTCACTGCCTCCTTCCAAATATCTCTTAAAGTTGTGGATAATATCTTGGAGTGACATGATATGATATGTAATTTATAACACGCCTATACACAAGTGTTTCAGGCGCGGCATGCATCCAATAGGCCCAAAAGGCTTTGGCCCCCATATTCTCCATATCAGACACAAACTTTTTGTAGCCTTTAAAATAGCAGCCAAATAGAATCGAGCACAACCTTATGTTGAAATGACTTATCCCAGTCTCAGTATCCTCATCCGCACCACTTGTGTCAAGGGGAAAATCTGGGGCGGGTATCTGTTTTCACAGACCGGCATATTGTTAAAAATCGAATTATTACTATACTCAATTAAATGGCAATCTAAAAGAGTTTAAGCAATGGCACGACAGGTTTGGAGATGGTGTGAATGTGCCATTCAAGACGTCAGCAGATAAACACAGCCAGACCACGTCAATATCTTTGAGAACTGGTCCTGAGTTGGATGGCGAAGCTGGTAAATTTGGAAGGGATGGGCTAGGAAAACACGTTGCCTCAATCCCAGTTATTAATCGGGCCTAATTTCAGGCCTGTTCGTCAGAAACACAGGCAAGAATAGCAGATTCTTCAGGTCCGTTGGGCAGGTGTCAGCAGTCTTTGCAAGATGGTACCAAAATGGCCGTTTTAAAACAGAGTACCTTTATGTCATCTGACATGCCCATTGACATTCGTCTGAAAAAAAGCCAAATGCCACTGGTTACCAGCAAGGAAACATGTGATCCGATCCAGGACAGGAGAAATGTCATAATCAACGTTAAGAAACCTGTGAGGCAAGAACCCAGGGATGCCATTAGGAATAAAGTACTATCATGGTAACATCGCAAAGTTGGGCGCGGGTGTGTAAGACTGCAAGACTTGAAACTTGTTCTTAGAGCTCGAATTGATGAGTGGATCCTTGATAGTGTCAAATACTGCATTGTCCTTGGTTGTGGGAAAAGCAACCTTCCTAGCAGTCTTAGCATCTGTGTGATTTTGGCTAATGGGGTCTGTTGATTCTAAACTGAAAATTGTGGTGGATGATCCTCTGTTGGCTTGATGTATTTAATAGGGGTGTTGTTTCATTCATTTGTTAGGTAACTTATTTTATTTTGGACCTTTTATATTCTGTATTTTATATTTTATGGCCTTACCTTTATTGTTGCATGTTGTTTGTTTATGTTTGTTTTTTGTTTGTGTTTTGTCAGTTGAGTTGTTTTTTCGGTTTGCAATAGTGCCCGTTTTCCTGTGAGCCTGAGCCGCTTTATACATAGTAAAATAAATAAATAAAGTGAGCAAGTGCCTGGTGGCTTCGGGCACTGAATGGCATAATCTAGAATTCTGCTTATCTTTGGAAATATCAAGTCTTGAGCCTTGTGACTTCAATGCCGGTTGCTGGTTCAGGCGCAGATGAGTAATAAATCTACGTAGACTCGAGTATGGAGTCACACTATCGTTGCATGGAATTTTTCCTGTTCCTTCACAAATGCACTCAGCTACACAGTGTGGTTTGTGTCTTAATTGACTTATGGAACAATAGCATAATGGGGTCTCCTTCACAGTATAACATTTTAAAATATAAACTACTTTCCCTGATTTCCAGCAGTATATTTAGGGAAGGAATACCTAATTCCAATCTAATTTCTTGTACGGGAACCCAAGAAACAGGGCAGCACAGTTTGCCTTCGAGCATGCTCAACCATCCTGTCTGTAAAATTCATATATTATGCTAAACCATACAATAGTCCTTGAGTGATACGCTCCTTATATATTTTTAACAGCCCTTCTATGGAGTTGACTCCTTGGGTGTTAAATGCTTTATGGCTGGAAATGTACACACAGCACTTCATTAAGTTCTTTTTTTATACTAGGCATTGGTTTTCCCCAACTATTTAAAACATGAGACTTGCTCAACTTTCCTATTTTCTATAAACCAGGAATAGGTCCTTTTCATCTTTGCTTACCAAAGGTCAATATTTTTCGGTTTTGTCTGGTTAATGAATAGGTTGTTGTCTCTAGAATAGTTTGCCAACACCTTTAAAGTGTTTTGCAGCCCGATAGGTGTCCGATCAAGTGTCACCAAGTCATTTGTCATAGCTAAGCCAAATAATATGTTCTGATCCTAGTTTAAATGGAAAATCAGGGTCTTGCTTAATACATCATTTAGATCAGCTAAGTACAGGTGCAAGCACACTGACTTGTTTAAGGCTACGATTTGTGCTAACAGGTTTTGTAAGTGTGCCTTCTATATCCAACCTGACCTGCACAGCAGTGTCCGTATATACATCTTTAATCATCTTAAGCAATCCATTGGGCATTTCCCATTTAGTGAGCTTCATCCACAGTTTGTTTCGGTGTATAGTAGTATCAAATGCTGCATTAAAGTCCACCAGGGCTGTGTGTAGATTGAAGTCACTATTTCTCCTGGCGCTTTCAATCAATTGTTGTAATATGTTAATATTGTGAAGTGTTTCATAGCCAGGTCTAAATCCGGTTTGGAATTTATATAATATTTGTTTACTGAATTCCCAGATTCTTATGTCTTTAAGCAGTAAATTTGCATATAGTTCTCTCGCTGCGTCTAGCATAGCTAACAGTCAGTAGTTCCCCGGTCTGAGTAAGTCTATGGAACAATTTGAAATTCAAATACGAATATATCAATTTATGAGTTGAAGATGATGATTAAAGAAAGAATATGAAATAAAGGCTGGGTTTCCCTTACACAGAATGCCAGTGTTTTATCAGCTGCTGGTTCACCAAATCTGTATTCTTCGACCCTCAAAACAACCACGTGGGACAGTGATGAATTCAACCATGCCTGGACTTTTTTAAAAATTTTGAAATTAAATTGAATGATGGTAGATCAACCTCTGGAAAATGTGTGGAGATAATCTGCATGCATTTTCCTATACCCACCGCACGACATACACATAGACCAGTGTACTCTGGGTGGACACAGCATACAGGCACAGTCCCCATGCCATATTTAGTTGAGATCTGACAGGTGGAGTACACAATACATTGCCAGAAGGGGGAGGGCCAAACCTTCCCCATGCCATGGCCAGCCTAATTAACTAACCTGCTCCATGAATCTGCCTTGTCCATTTGTTGAGCCCTGTAGCTGCTGGCAACATTCACATACTAATCAGAGTTTAATTCAAACAGGCCCACATGCAGCCTGGCTGCATAGACTAACAAAGGAGACAGGAAACCCCAACACACTATCATATGCACTGAGTCAACCTGATGGCAGCTCCCGCCCTCAGTATCGATTCACAGTGAAATTTCATGTCTGGGACTGCATGTTTACAGTAGTCCTCCCCATTCAGAAGGTGCGAATATGTGGTTTGACGGAGCTAGAAACTCTGGTCTCGCCGGCAGGTTCAAGGGAGACCTGCTGCTTTAATAAGGAACCAGAGAGAGCTCTAATAACAAGAGGGACCCTTTGATCCATCACAGATAGGAAGATGGGTGGGACTTAGTGTTACATGTATTCACCCCTTTATCTTTTCTATTTCAAAGCACTTTGGTTATGATCTGACATATAGAGGAGATTGTTGGTGGGGACCCAGGATTGGTTCATCAAGGTAGGCTTAGCCTCCACCAATCCCTGTGGTCCAAGCCCCTCTTTTGGCAGATCATCTGAAGGCTTCACCAGAAGCAGAAGGAAGAACTCATCATTGGACCCGGGCAGAAGGTACAGTCTGCCTTCCATCTTCCACCACTGAAGGAAGGCCAGGACCTCCAGGAGGGAAGCAAGACCCCTCCCCTAAACATCTCCCAGGGAACAGAGGGAGATACTGAATCCAGAGAACCCTCCAGCAGCTCCAGAACCAGTACCCAGCCAGCACACAGAATGCCCTGCTAGGATCTGCAGCAGCCAGAGAGTCCAAACCAAGGACAAGGCAGCTGCCTGCAACACTCTTTGCTGGGCTGCTGCCTTAAAGGATGACACGAGTCCAGTGAAGAAGCTAGGAGGAGTGCATCAACAAGCATCTACAGACGTCCACCTTAAAGGGCATTTTCGAGCCAGTCGAGCCTCGCTGACTATTGTTACGTCACAGTCGCTAAAGCCATCCGAGATGCCTCAACCAGTGCTTCATGTGAAAAATCCTGCAGATCCCTCACTGAAAACCTGCCTAAATTCTCCTACCAGGTGGCCAGGGGAAGGCAAACGCTCCCTGATCCCAAACCTAGGGATGGTGTACTGTGGGAGGGTCACCTGGCTGGAGACAGGGCTGAGGGTAGTGAGGAGATTCTGTGGGATGAGGCACAGTATTTTGCCTCTGGCAGGGAGATTATTACCCCTGTGCCAAAAGAGGTTATGGCTTATTGTCATTTTAATGTTTCTCATCCTTTTATCTAAAGTTCTGAACCCTTAGGTTGTAACATCAAAGCATACTATGCCAAAAGAAAGACACTTTTTGGTTGTTAAAACTAAATGCTCTCCTCAATTCCAAAGGGGAACTACAAAGGATTGTGGAAATGTTTTATTTAAACCATCATCCTCTATAAAAGTTAAAACCCACAGCCACTGTGTTAAAAATAGGAATTACATCTACCTTTACAAGTAATCAGAAAGCAGGAAAAAACTAACTTTGATGAAACAAACTACATGTCCCGGAATCCTAGAGGGACTGAGACGAGGAAGAGGGCTGACGAGGCATGTATATGTAATAGTCAGGCAATTAAGCCTAATAGCCATTGTAGGAGTCAGGCAATTGAGACTGATGGCTCACACCTAAAGCCAATTGTCAAACAAGTGGGGCATAAAAGGCCCCAGCAGGAAAGGAGAGAGGGAAGAAGCAGGAGTTGGAAGGATGGCAGTAGTAGTAGAAGGGGAGAAGCACAAGGCTGGCAATTCACGAGGAAGTGGGAGCACAGAAGAAACGCCGGAACGTGGAGACAGCAGCTTTCATCTGAAAGTTTTGAGAGGGTCCTGTGTTCTCAAAACCTGTATTGTAGAGGCTGCAAAGGAAGACATGCTGGAAGTAAAGTTTTCCCCATGTGAACCGAGTCGCTGTGATTACAGACCCGTGAACGTGCAGCAACCCAAGGCCAGAGGTAGATAGCAAGCCGAGGGTTTAGGGAGTGAATGAGACCCCCGATTAAGGTGACCGGACCGGAGACACCTGTGCTGAAGAAGTAGTAGCAGAGGTCGAGGAAGTCCGAGAAGCAGAGCAACCCACAACTGCAGTGTCCCAGAAGCCGGTGAGTGAAGCACAGCGTTCAGATTCACTCAACAAGCCTTACCGGTAACTGTAACCAGCTCCTAAATGGCACGCGTAGAGTTGAAAGCGAATAGAAGTTGTTTGTTAACTCTAAACTGACTATTAACAATGGAAATGTAACACGCGTGGTTATTCTGAAGGCTGCAGTGTTGGCGTGAAAGTAAAATCCATTACATCAATTGTTGACCTCTTTCACATTAACAGAATGGTGGCATGTCCTTAATTGTATAGTAGGAACACTTACCGACTCCAGCCGAACACCTGACATTAACATTTTCAAAGAGTTACAAGTGAAACTACATCAAGGAACGGTCGTGTGTGACCAATAGTGTTTCCGAGGGAAGTTAGAAGGTGCCTCCTTGATCCTACATGGGAATACAATTTCAGTAAATACTTTAAGTTTACAAATCTACCTTAAAGAGTGGTGGCATGTGCCTAATTATGCTTTCACTTTGAGGACTGAATCTTGTGTAATACAAAATGTACATTCTTTATTTCAAGAAGTTATTATACTGAAGAGAACAAGCAATACCCAAGTCAAGAGGCGATCCCTTTGCATAGTGAAACAAAACCTGTTTAAACCCCTCCACCTAATCTGTGAAGTTGTCAACCTTCCAGAGGCCTAAGCTCAAGGTGTGGCATTGTTACCTGAAGCCAAAAGAGTGGCATTACAGGTTCTGGGTAATTATTAGGGCAGAAGAGGTGTGAGAAAGCTGGCGAAGGGGTGCCGGGTGCTTGTAAAGAATTTCCAGAAGATAACCTGTAATGCTAAAAGACTGCTGGAGTTGAAAGGAAGTAAGTCTTGTGGGAAGAGGCAGGTTATCCTTGCAGCAGTTAGACAGACGGAAGATGTGAAGAGGCTGCCCCTTTAAGAAAGTAATTAAAGAGAAGAAGAGTGCCTTGCCTACCTGAAGAGGTTGAAGTGTTGTGTCGGGACTCTGTTGATAATTCTGATGTATAAACGAGAGGCAGAAATACTTGAACTGTGGTGGTATACAAAGTCGTCAGTGGATGTCACATTGGAGTGGTTTTGAAGTGGTGGCATATTGTAAAACAAAAGTAACTGTATTCATAGTAACAACAGTAGAAGAGTGGTAGTTAAAAGGAAGTAGAAACCCAAAGAAGAAGCATCCTGACAAATATACCACATGTACTGCAGATGTCTTAACCCATTGTAAAGGTGTAGTTGGAGAAGTCATATACCTATTCTTTTGAACTGTGGCAAATAATCTTGAAGAGAAGATAACCAGGATTACCATTGGTGCTATTTTCTTTGATGGAGATTGTAAGGGGGTCTTTTAAATCAAACTAGAGAATTGTTACCAGTAGATTATTGTTTTGATAAACTTTTGTTTTGACTTGGAACTGTTGAGAACTAGTTCAAGACTTTCCTTTTCCTTGGAACATTTTTGAAGCTGACTTTTAAAACCTGGTGAAAGGATTTTACTTAGGACAGGTGAAGGTCATCCAAATATTGTTTCATTATTGTTTATTATATTGTGTTGCTTTATCATTTACTTTAAATGTTTGTTGTTTAGAGTGAAGTGACAGCTTACCCATCCTAGAGATGGTTCCCTTAGCATTTAGAATAGGTAGGAAATTCCTCGATAGAGTAGGGCAAGCAAGGCTTTATTTGCAAACATTTACTTTAATAAATTGTCTTACTTTGAGAAAACTACAAGTAGTTGCTCACCTCGCATTACTCACCCCTCACATACAGAACTGCTGACCAGCACTGCAACAACAACCCTGAACCGCTGTGCAGGCCAGCCTGCAGCTGTCCTTCCAGCTTCGCTCGCCGAATTACGGTGCCGTAATTAGCACCAAGGTCCCTTAGCGGGTTGGACTTTAACGCCTGCAAAAAGCAGGCGTTAAAGTGTGAATCTGGTGTTAAGGGTTTAACGGCGCCGCAGCCTTTTACGGCGCCGTTAACCCCTTAACGCCAGGGTTGTAATGAGGCCCAATGTGCGATTAATGTGTGACCTTAAGGTACTTGAGGACATGACTGAAGAAACCTATTCTCTGTCACGTGGGATGAAGAATGCCTTTTCCAAAATCAAGACTGACGTCATGACGTGGTGACATCACCCAGTCTATGCCCTTTCAACATGCAACATAAGCACGCGGGTGTTAGATGCAATGCAAGCGCTTACGGTTTAGGCCCGGAGCTACACTTATTCAAAACATGAGTTGTGCAAAGTCGCGTTTGCCTTGAAGGCTCTCCCTGAAGCCTAACCAACACTGTTCTCTCATCGAAAAAGAGATGCTCACTTGCACTTGGGCAGTGTCTCACTTCAGGACAAACTTGTGGGCCAGAAATGTCAAATTATGGACTGATTGCAAACCATTGGTGAAGCAGAGGGAAACAAACATGAGCTTTGCCTAGCTCCTTCCATACCCAAGTACAACAACACCATTGAGCTACCACACTATCTTTAAAGCCATGTGCCTCACCCACCGGGCCATCCACCACACTGGCCCGGAATTCCTTCTGGAGAAAATCCTGCGCTACCAGCCCCCAAGGAGACTCATATCTCGCACAGCATATCGCCTAGTGGTCCCACTTTACACCTCCTCCACAGTGGGCAGATCCTTGTTCTCTGTCCAAGCACTGATCTGGCACTCCCTACCCCTACACATTTGCAATACTGAAAATCACCTGAAATTCAGAAAGGCCCTCAAAACCTGGCTTATCCCCAACATCCTCTTGAACCCCTCCCCCTCTCAAAACTATATCGCTGAACCCAAACACAACAATATTCCTATCCACCTATAACAGCACAGATGCCGGCATTGTTTGCAGCAGCTCACCATGATAAAATATCCCCCCCATGCACAACAACACTCCTATCTATCGATACCGCAGGGAAGCCGGCAGCCTTCGTTGAGGCTCACCACAATAAACCTTACTCCTCTATAGAAAAACAATACTTCTACCCACTAAATATCTCACGAATGCTGGCAGCTTTCGCAAAGGCACTCCACAACAAACTTTCGCCCTCACGAAGAGATCATGAATAACAAGACCATGCCATCTACATTGGACAAAGAAAATGAAAACTGCAGCCCAACTACATCAAAGCATACGGTACGTATACCTTACACCACCTCTGTGGACACAGGCCGCAGGCACGGCCATCCATGCACCATAGAATGCAGTTATGGCTATGCCATTCTGGTCCAGCAGCACACATAGCCGTCCACACTGAAACTCCTGATGGACCTCAACATCTCTGCTACTTGTATACAGTGACAACCAAAAGAAATATAATTGGGTCTAGCTGGGCACACATCGAATCTTCAGCAATAGCTCTCTATCCTAAAGCGCCAACAGCGCCCACCCACGTGCCAAACCTCTGGGCTGCTTACTGGAGCCTAGCCAGCCACCCAAGTCCTAAACTGGTGAAAACGGCCACAAGCATCTCGTAATCTAAACTCTTAGATCCTCCTACACATTGACTGCGGTCACCGAGGGCGTTCCAACTACAAAGCACATTGAGGCTATACAAATGGGGTAAGAGCACTATATAAATAACAAATAGAATACAGTACAATACAATACATACCCGGATGGCAGATTAAACAAGCTGAGCGCCAAGCTGAGTGCCTATCCTGAATGCCCCCCGCTCCCCAAAGCCAGAAACGGGCACTTATTTGTGGGGCGAAAGTGCTGTAGTATCGATAACTGATGCAAGCATGCACACATGGGTCTCATTACGAGTTTACCGGTATTTCTGCAGTAAATCCCCCGCAATACCCGCAAACAGAATTACTGATATCGCCACTTGGTCAGGTAGTATTACCACTGGAAGTAATACCTACTGCAGCAATACCACCAGATTAGAAATTGTGGTTTGGCTGTTTAAATCCCCATTTTATGGATTTCATAGGACTCCATTGGGGATTTTTACCGGCATTACCTCTTACTGAAGCTGGAGGTAACTCCTCCACTTTGACCTCTAAATATTGCCGATATTACCGTCCGGTAATACCAACAGATGTAATACTGGCAAACATACCCAAAGGAGTCCTATGCAATCCATAAAATGGGGATATCTGAGTCATCCGGTCTGGTAAAAAAAGTGTCAGTATTCGTGGATAACAGTACTTTTTTATCCGACCGGCCGACTCAGAATGAGGCCCATTGTCCTCAAAGGGCAACACATGATGAAAGATACTGGTATGTTTTGCTACTGGGATTTGCACTGCACACCGCTGCTATTTACTTGGATCTGAAAGAGAGGGGGATGGGTAAGGTTGGTGGAGATATAGGGAAAGAGCAAGATAGCTTTGCTGCTGCGTTCATGAGTGCAATTTGGAAGAGTATCTTCACACACTCACACTTGTTAAAGTATCGTCGTTTGGTCTGCTTTCACATTTAATATACAACCAGGCACATTTGAAATATAATAATTCTGTGTCCGTTTTTTCACTTATGACAAATTATTGTCATGGCCACAAACCGTTTAACATACGCTTATATTTTCTTCCATTTAGTACAAAATACACGTTTGGAGAATCCCAAAGGATTTCTCAACTGCTGTGAAGAGATCCACCTCTTTCTAAATCGGCGGAATAATGTGAAAAATAATCCATGACGGAAGGCAGAAATGAGAAAAAGCAGATGAACTATTGCAAACTGCAAGAAAGCGGCGCAGGCCTCGGCGATATCTTTGTTTGAAACTCGAGCTTGATGAAAAGCAGGTGGAAGAAGCGGGATTTCCTGTCGTGCTACGCACCCTCGGTTTCACTAAGGAGGCCAGACTGGTGTAAATACTTCCCCGGCACGTCTTATCCACTGTAGTCATAGCCGACTGCTCCACGTGTCCATATATGTCGAATAAGCACCCGAGTGCTAAAATAGAACTATGCCCTTATAGAATAATAAGAAACTATGCGTAATAATCACCTTATGACCCATGATTTTGAATGGTCACTTACTGCTAAAGGACGTAGCTCCATGTCCCTCTTCCTCGCCCCAGTACTTACCTCTGAGTCCCCGCCTCCACCCCAGGAACCCCTCTTCACTTTCTTTTCTTCTGAGGTATAATACGTCCTGCTTACCCATAATCCCAAGTAAAAAAATTCCCTGTCCTATGGCCAGAATTCATCTTTCGGGGCACCGGGGAGCACCGTCTGCTGGCCCACTTGAGGGTCTCTTGGCAGGGCAACGGGTCACCTCCTCCCAGGCTCCGGTTAAGCAGCGAGGGATTTCTGCTCTTCTCGGGGTCCCTGTGGGGTACAGGCTTGAAGGTGGCGGTGGGGACCGCTGACCCCTGGTCTTTCGGGCCAGGGCTCCTAAGTGAGTGCTGTGGATCGCTGCACCATGTGCGGGTGGTGGCGGTCCCAGTTCGGGCTGCCCATCAGTTTGGGAACAGTATGGTTGGCATGCCAACATCATTGTCCAGGCGCTGAGTGCCAGCCCTCATTGGGGAGGATCTATGTGATCACTGCGCCGCCTATAATGTCGACTTTCAAAAAGCAGACTTCCGCTATGGCGCGGCGCAATGTTCCCATAGATCACTGTGCCCTGCATCCCCCTACCCGTCTCCCCCCTAGTGACTTACCTTTTCAGCGGCACACTTCTCTGCATGCCGCCTTCTTTCTTACATCCCTGCAGCGTCAGTCCACTCCCACTCGGTCTGAACTGGCACCATAGGGTTCTTTTTTCCTTTTTTTTCTTCTTTTTTGTCTTTCTTGTCCCCCACTACCATCTAGTGGAAGCGGGGGGACACCCCCGCAACTGTAAACCCCCATTACTCCAACTAAGGTGAGCATGGGACCCCCCCCTGCAACCCGTGCTCTCATTTGTCGGAGTAATGGTGATCAGGATTTTAGTACAGCGCACAGGTGCCTTTTTCGGGATAGGCAACATTTTTTAGTCCCACTATTTGTACTATACCATTGGGGATAGCTTGGTTGGGCGCCAGTCTGCATGTTGCCGTCTTCATGACTACCGGCGACCCCGTTAGGTGCACTGGCGGCTGTCGGGGGTGCAGCCCCTCAGGGAGGGACCGCTTTGATTGCTGTTGCCATTACTAGGGGCAACGCGCCGGCTGCTAGGGCTAGGATTGGTAGAGCAGGCTTTCACACTCCATATTAAGGGCCGCTGGCGGGGTTCTCAGTTGTTCTGTTTTCTCTCCCCAGCTGGTCTTCTACTCCTTGTGGTTCTTGTCACTATAGGGAAACATGCCACTAAGCGTAAGCACCTGGAGTCCTCGGCTTCTTCCTCCGAGTCCGCGGATCGGCCTAGGCAGAAACGTGTTTTTTAAGAAAAAGGCTCTGCAGTTCTCTTTATCCCAAAAAGAGAATACGAACTTGCTCAAGCATGATAGCGGACATTCGGAAGAAGATACTCAAAGAGTGGAAAGACCCAGAGAGGATTGCCATGCCCTGGTTTATGGCAAAACTCTATCCATTGAATGGTTTTCTCTTGGACTCTGTGGAGGTGGATGATATCCTCACCAGCCTAGTGGGCATATCGGCAGAAGAGGTATCAGTCTGAGACCAGGTGGATCACAAGGTGAACTCGGGACTGAAAAAAGTGCACTGTGGTGCTCATCTGGCCCTCAGAGCTAATATCTACGAGTCCTACACAGCAGAGAATGGGCTAGGGGGCTTTAAGAAGTTACGTCGGGCTCTGGCGGAGCCTCCGATTGTGCTCCTCTTCTCTCTGATATGCAGAAACAAGTGGAGTTACACTTTGACTTGGCCTATGATTGTGTGCAGGGCTCTACCATGGCCATGGGTGCCAGTGTTTTGGCTCAGAGGCAGGCCCTTCTTCGGAATTCGAGGACTGAGGATTCCCAGAAGGTGGCAGCTCTTAAGCTTCCTTTTGAGGGGGATAAACTGTTTGGGGATTCCTTAGAGGACAATGTTTACAATGTTTTCCGTGCTGACCAAGATGCAGACAAGTTGAGGCGGAAACCCTTCTCCTCTGCGACCAAAAAATCCTCTACCAAGTCCTTTTCAAAGGTTAGAACCTGCTCCTATCAGACACCACAAGGGTTGCATGCTCCTCCTCATACTGCTCGCCCCTTGGAACCGGTGCAGAAACCCTGACGGTTCCAGCGGACTGGTGGGCTGTCGTCCTCAGAAGTATTTTCCCATGTGGGCCCAGTGGCGTTCGAATTCATGGGCTCTCTGCACAGTCAGGGATAGTTATCAAGTGGACTTTCTGTCTTGCCCAGTTCAGTCTGTGTTGTTCAGGACTCCTACTCCACGCACTTAACCTAAGACATCATCGATGTCTACAGACCCGGCGGAGTTGTTGATGAGGAACGCTATTGTACTGGTTCATCAGGCCTAACAGGGTCTGCAGTTTTACTCCAGGGTCTTTCTGGTTCCAAAGCCCTCTGGTAAGCACCACCTCATCCTCTATCTCAAATCCCTGGACTATTTCGTGAAGAAGGAGAGGTTCAAGATGGAGACTCTGCAAAACATACTCCTTCTGATTCGGAAATGGGATTGGTTAGTCTATGGATCTCCAGAATACGTATTACCATGCGATACTGCTCCCTTCCCAGAGAAAAGTCTTCCGATTTGATGTGGGGAAATAGCTTTTCCAATTCCAGGTCCTTCCTTTTGTGTTGTGCTCAGCCGCCTGGGTTTTCACCAAGTTGGTGGCTCCCCAGGTGGTACCTGCGGGGGGGTGCAGCTTTCCCCCTATCTAGATGACTGGCTGGCAAGGTGGATCTTCGGGGGATGGTTCTCGCTCATCTGCGGCTGGCCTGGTAAGCCCTTCAGGACTGGGGGTTTCTGATAAACTGGCAAAAGTCCCACTTGCAGCCCTCCTAGGATCTGGTAGTTATTGGAGCCCAGTTTTGCACCCGGGTGGGGAGAGTCTTATTGCCTCTCGAGATGGTCCAACGGCTTCAATCTGTTCTTGGCAGGGTTCTCCGGTGGCCATGGGTCCTGACACATCTGCTGCTTACTCTGCAGGGGCACATGGCTTCCTGTGTTTCTAGTCCTGTGGGCCCGCCTTCATCTGTGCCCCCTGGCCTCCTATCTTCTGGACCACTGGCTCCCTGCTTCTCAGGCCTACAAGGCTTGGGTCCTGGTCTCTGGGGATATGAAGAAGGAGCTGCAGTGGTGGTTGCAGGTCTGCTATCTCCAGGGGAAACCTAGGGGGACGGTGGACGTGTTTTGACACATGAAGACCACTTTTAACACTGATGCCAGCGGTCGGGGGCCACCCTGGGCACCCGGTCGACGCAAGGGTTGTGGGCACCAGAGGAGCGTCTTCGCTCCTCATCCCAACTGGAACGAGTTGTGTGCCATTTATTGGGCCATGTTAGTCTTCAGCATGTCCCTGGAGTGCTGGGCTTTGGTGGTCAGGACGGACAACATGATTGTCTTAGTTTATGTGAATCGACAGGGGGACTAGGGGACTCGGTGCCTCGTAGATAGCTGCCTGGGGCGAGAAGCATCTGGGCTCTCTGGAGGCCGCGCATATCAGGGCGGTGGACAACGTTTGGGTGGATCACCTCAGTAGGTGTTTCCATCCTCGCAGAATCTTGTCCTTTCAGACAGGGTTTTTGCAAAGATCTTCTGCAGGTTTGGGTGTCCGTTTCTGGATCTCTCTGCCTCCCCATCATCGGTGAAGGTCCCCCTCTTCTGCTCCCAGTTTCCCACAGTGGGAGCCTGGTGGGTGGACGCCCTGAATCTGGAGTAACCGCAAGTTCTTCTCTATACCTTCCATCCTCTCCCTCTTCTCCCCCGGGGGGTGCAACGGATCAAGGTGTGCAGGGCCATAGTTCTTTTACTGACCCCTTTCTGGCACAGATCGGATTTGTTCCCTACTTTTCTCGAGCTCCAGTGTTGGGAGCCATGGTTGATACTGAGGTGGCCTTGCACTCTGCAGGCCGGTCTGGGGTGAGGGGTCCGGAAGTTTCAATGGGCAGTCTGGATCTTGCGCAGCCTCAAGTTGATTTCTCTGGGTGTTTCTGGTCCAGTGGTTGATTCTGTTCTCAGGGCCACGTGCCCTTCTACCTTGAAGGCCTATGAGCGGCAATGGGAACCTTTTCTAGAATGGTGTGGGCGGTCTGGGGTACCCCCTTCAGCGGGGGCTTCCTTCTGTACTTCAGTTTCTCCAGGAGCGTTTCGACAAAGGGCTGGCGGTGTCCACGCTTCACTCCCAATGGGCCTCCATTAAAATTCTGAAAGGGGCCTATGAGTGCCCTATGGAAGGGGAGGCCTTGGTAGGGCAGTCCCTTAAGGTTCTGGCTTCTTTTCGTCCCTGTACCTATAAGCGTATTCCTCCTTGGAATCTGCCCCTGGTCTTGACGTTTTTCCAGGACCCTCCTTTTGAACCTATTGTGGACATCAGTGCTTTTAAACACTTGCCTTTGTATAGGCGCTGTATAAATAAACAATACAATTCAATACAATCAACATCTGGCACCTCACGCTCAAGATGACGTTCCTCATTGCTATCACTTTGGCTCATTGATTGGGGGAAGTGTGGGCTTTTTTGTGTTACCGTCCGCTTCTGCGGGTGCTCTCAGATTCCATTATTTTGCGCCATGACCCCAAGTTTCTTCCAAAGGTGGTGGTGTTTCACATGTCCTATGACCTGGTTCTCCAGGCTTTCTTTCAGAATACCCAGAGTCCTGAAGAAGTAGCCTGGCACGCCATTAATGTCTGACGGTCTGTTCTGGAATACCTTTATCGGAAGGAGCAGTTCTGTCGGATTGACTGTGTTTTGGTTAGGTTTGGAACTTCTGGGGCGGGTTGGAAGGCCTTGGTGATGTCCATCAGCCATTGGATCAGGACTGTCATTTCCATGGTTTATGTGTCTACTGGGTTGCCTGTCCCGGAACATGTCCAGGGTCGTTCCACTAGGGGGATGGCGGCTTCCTGGGCGGACACCCAAGGGTGTCTCTGCAGGATATTTGCAGGGCTGCTACTTGGGCTGATCAGAGCACGTTTATCAACAATTACAGGCTTAACGTGTGTCACCCCAGAGATGGGTGCTTTGGAGTTGGGGTTTTGTCTGTATGCACGGGTGGATTGTTCTGGGGGAATAAAGTGGTGTTTATGGTGTTGCAGCTCTTTGGTCTCTCTGTGTCTCATTTGGACTTCTCCCCATTGTCTATGCTTTGGTATATCTCAGAGGTAAGTACTGGGATGAGGAAGAGAGACGTGGAAGTAATGCTCTGATTACTTATTACTTACCGATAATCATCATTACTCCTAGTCATGTTCTTCTTCGTCACCGTACTGATGACCCTCCTGTCCCTCACTGCAGGGAGAGTCCAATGCTCTGGCTTGGATATTGTTAACTTGGGCTTATTGGTAAGTGGGGGGTATTATACGTCAGAAGAAAAGAAAGTGAAGACGGGTTCCGAAGTGGAGGCAAGGCCTCAGAGGTAAGTGTTGTGAAGAGGAAGAGTAGGACTAGGAGTAATGAAGATTGCCAGTAAGTAATCAGAGCATGTATGGACACGAACAGGGAAAGGTTACATACATCTTGTTAGCTTGATGAAAGCAGCCCTCTGTAATGCATTCAACATAGTACTTCTCATTTGCTTTATATACTGGCGTACCAGACTCCTCCACTCCATTGCAATATAAACATCTTCATAATAATAACTCAGCTGTACGAAAAGATCCTCTGGCAAATGTCCAAAGTGCTACACAGAAGGACTTACATTCTCTGTGAGAATTTCCTGAAGTTGCTCAATGT
This sequence comes from Ambystoma mexicanum, assembly GCF_040938575.1. Classification (NCBI taxonomy): domain Eukaryota; kingdom Metazoa; phylum Chordata; class Amphibia; order Caudata; family Ambystomatidae; genus Ambystoma; species Ambystoma mexicanum. The sequence continues at coordinate 1,167,078,532 of NC_090936.1, forward strand.
AAGCAACACTATTACCTGCTCTCTAAAGGAAGTAGCAGATTGCTTTACCGTTCCGGGGAGATCTCTTGAAAATCTCCAGCTGTCATTGAAGAGTTTGCTGTTGATCATAGGCCGTAAGAATATAACTTATGTTATGTTACTATGCTTTTGTAAAGTGCTGAATCACCACCATAGTAGTTTCAAAGCGCTGAAGCCTTGTGTGGAGCGTATTGACTCCTGCCCCCCTGCCTTCAGTAACCAGACCTCATTCTGCAGGGAAGAAACGCAGGAGCAAGGTTGAAGTAAGAGGGAGGGAAAGCAGGAAAGGGGTTTGCAGAAGCAGTGAGGGACTTGGGCAGGACAGGATGTTTTTATTAGTATGGGTGCGAGAGAAAGGCGACCAGAATGGTATGCACAGAATTATTATACGCATTAGGGACTCCAAGGCAGTTTTGCAGTGTAGAAATAAAGTAGTCATATTCAGTGGATTTAACTAATGATGAGGGACCTTTTGTTTGACACCTTTTGTGGTAATACCTCGCGACCTTGTTATGTGTTTGGTACTTGGAACTTAAGAGATCTTGATTATGGGAGCTGCGTAATTAACTCTTGGTCGCACCAATATAAGCGTCTACGGAGACAAAGAGACCCTCAACTCCGTTGTTCAAATTATCAATGATAGGGTGAGCTCACACTTGTTAGGGCGCCGCAGGATTCTCATAAAAAGAGAGAAGTCTTGAAAAGTATTTGAGATTACTTAATTTGAAAATGTCTGTAGCCTTAAGTGGATGACGCGTGTTTCGGCAAACATGACTTGCCTTTCTCAAATCCAGGCCTTGCTCACTTCCGTGAATAGAAGCATAATGCAGGTCAGGCAAGTCATGTTTGCCGAAACACGTGTCATCCACTAAAGGCTACAGACATTTTCAAATAAAGTAATCTCAAACACTTTTCAAGACTTCTCTCTTTTTATGAGAATCCTGCGCGCCCTAACAAGTGTGAGCTCACCCTATCATTCATATTCAGTAGATGTCTGGTTATTGCTAAACTGATGTCTGTGAGTATAAAGTTAAATAGTGTTATCTCGATAACATCTGTCGGGTACAAAGTTTGTGGAAAAGGCGCAAAGCAGTACTGTACCGCCTTCCTCAGCAGGTCTAAACAAGATTAGCGATTTCCCACGCTGGTCCACTAAGACCAGCTCCAGGTTCTAGGATTTCCACTTTGGATACGCCATGATGGTATTTCGGAAAGCACTATGAATTGGTAACTGCTGGCACTTATGGTACCTCCGGACCCATCTATGAGTTCACAACCATCCAGGAGGGAAGGTCATCTGAGGGCTTGACCATACTGGCAACACTTCCACCAAGAGTGCCCAGAAGAGCTGGAAGAAGTCTTCTGGCTGCTAGATTGTCTCGGAGCATGACAGAAGCCTGACCACTCGCTGCTTTGCACCAGAGTTGTGTGTGGCCGGAGAACTAGATTAATTGGAGCGTCATAAAGAACCGGGGTGGACAACCTGGTGGATGCCTGGGTATTGTGGGCAAGGAGCTACTTCTTCGGGTTGGATCTAAGAGAACCCACAATCAATGCTGGGCCCCAGGTGACTCAAACCACTACACCTTTTGTAAACAAGATTCCTGAGACAACCTATAAGGTTCCTTGTTCATAAATAAAGCTGGAGGAAACTCTGTTTATCTTCTCTGTGGCTCCTTCTTTAAGTGAGCCACATTCGAGGAAATGGTTAAGAGTTTGCGAATGACCCCCACCATTTCATGGTCCGAATGCAAAGCAGTGCTATAAAATAAATATAGGATAGGCCCGCATGCAGAGTAGATGCTGTGAGCAGGAACTGCCTGGGGTGAGCTGATCCACAGGTGATCAGGTTGAAGGTCTGACTTTCAAGGCCCTTTCTGGCTAGAGCAAGGCATGTGGTTGTGTGTGAGAAGAAAGAGGCTAACTGATGTGATGTAGATGGGTAACTTCAAAATTGGAGGGTGCATGTAGAATATCCATTTCTAGAAACTATGCGCGCATTTATCTCATTAGTCAAATGCTTGCCTCTGACTTGCAAGTTTGAATCCCAGCAGGGCTGACACAGCACTTCATCCTCCTGAGAGTCAATACATTGGATAGTAAGAGCAGCTTTAAAGCGCATAGAAGTGGCAGCATGAAGGCGGTAATGAAACAGCAAATTTAGTCCAACAAATTGTAATCGTCTTCACTGCACGGTGCCCCTTTAATATCTTGATCAAGGTTAAGTAAAACCTTTCCCCAACTGAACGTTGAGAAACCTTGGGCTGTCAGAAGCTGTGGTGAGGCCCGGGACAAAACATTTGGTGAGGCCCCCTTACAATTTTTTGCACTCGGCCAGCGGTGGCACATCCGCAAACAGGAGACTTGAGAAATCTACCCTTGAGTTTGTGTGCAGGATCCCAAATATGGTTTATTACTACAACTCCAAATCAACTACAGCAAAGTTAGATTTCTCTACTGAAGAAAGGTTCATGCAAGACTAACTTTTTTTATCATATGAATAAATATATATAAGATGGCATGAGCTCTCCACTGCACCACCTCCAATTCTCTGAGAGTCAGTCACTTTTCCAAGCAAAGAGTTGAAGGCAGATCTCTTTCTTCGGCTGGGGCCTCCCCCTGGAAACAGCCTCCCGGCCTCGCTGAAACTTGAGGAGAACCATCTCTGGTTCTGGAAGCACCCCAAGACCTGTCTCTTTGCTTCTGCCTTCTCTCTTTCTCTCCCTTGCTGATCACTTGTCTGATCCATGCACTGGTCACCTGGTCAAGCTCTGAATTCGGGCCCAGGTCCCTGCCTGACCTGTTGCAATCACGCACTGCCTCTTGGCTCCCCTGCACTTGTGGTCTGTATCTGTAACCCTACTGTCCCCGCTCTTGCTCTTATTCTCCACCAGTTGGCTGCACTTATGAGTACCCACACTTGCCACCTGTTGGCTGCACTCTTGTTTCTCCTTTATTACTGCACTTCTGCATCCTGCCACACCCTCGGCACTTCTCCCCTCACCCCTTCCCTGCTCTTGCGCGATCTGAATGACACAAGGCCTAGTAAGATCTGTGTTTTGTCCTACTCTTTTGTTTCTCGCTCCTTGCCTTATCGTGCCTAGAAACACTTGTAGACAGGCACGTTTTAAATGCCATATCATATCATTAAGGAGCAATCTGCCCCTGTGTGCACATTAAAACACACGTCATACACAGTGACAAATGATGTACAGTGGAGGCTGGTACATTTCTAAACTTAAGAGGCTTAAATATTTGTGCCAATTAGGCAGGATCAACAGAGCACAATGAGGGAGCCCAAGCCAAACACGGGTTGCTTGAGGGGGGTTCTCACTCCCAAGAAAATGTTTGAAACATTGGGTTAAAAGTATGCATTTTAGAGCACTTTCTTTGAAAAATTGGGTAGAAATCCATACAATTTGCAATTGTTTTTTTATGGAAGCACATGGAAATTCCCAATAGTTGCAAATCACACATTGTGCATAGGAACATTTTCCAATACATTTCATGCCGCCTTTCCACGCGAGATATGCTAGTATAAAAATATATTCATGCTGGTTGTTCTAATTATGTCGATGCAGGCTGCATCAATATATGCCATTATTACCATGTACGGACTCCCACCCAGTAAAAATGCCATGCCACAGAAAGTATATCCAGGCTGACTGTGTACCATAAGTGTTATTACTGGCTATATTGGCCTACATTCAGTGTGGGCCAATTTAGCCAAGTAGTATGTTTGCTTTAACCTTGATGCATAGTCCTGTGTAGTGGTATTAACTGGCCATTGATAGTGCCAGTGCAAACTGGTTTCAGTACCTGAGCATCTAATAGCAGTGCATGGTAAATGCCTAAAACGTATACAACAGCCCAAAACGTATTTTTTTTAAAACTTCAGCGAAACACACGCAGGGTGTTTTTAAATTGAGTGGCCACAGGCAGACCTGATTAAGACATTTTTGCGTGTTTACAACTCCAATGAAGTCATGAACTCTCAGAAGACTCCTTTGAGGAAACACTTGCAGGCACATTGAGGGCAAAGTTTGATGGCAAGGCATGTTTAAAGCTAGCTCAAAGAGTTCTAGTAAGGAGGTGTTTTGAGTGGGGAGGGCAGGAACTGGATGAGAATTGCCATATGGATTAGCATGGCCATGAGAAGTCATTTCACTGTTAGCACCTGCATTCATATCCATACATTTTCAGGTAATTGAAATCGTTATGTGGGGTTAGCACTTGCATGCTAGGGGAGTGATTAGAAGGGAAGTGGTGACATGAGACATCTCATTCTCATAGCAGTCCTTTCAGAAATGAAGGCAAGAGGTAGCTGCTTGTAACATTGAAGCTTCACCAGAATAGTCTCATTCGAAATGTGGAAAGATGTTAGGTGCCCCCACACAAGGAAATTTGCCCCTTCCTCACAGCCTCTGACGTTAGCGCCTCTCCCAACATTTGAAGTTTTAGTCCCCTCTCCCCCCTGACATTTTAGCCTAGGTGCACCTCTGATGCCATGAACCCACCACTTAATGAAGTGGCCCCCAGGGCGGCTACATTTAGGCGTGGTGCTGAACACTCACTCACAAAAACACTTTCACCCATGCCTTCATCCATCAGTTACACAACTCCATACATGCATGCATGCATGCATGCATACATAAAACCAGACACAGCATTGACACAAACACCAACATGCATGCATGCATTCATACATACACATATACATACTAATTTAATTTAAATACACATATACACTTTTAGTTTAAAATAAAAAAACTTACCTTACCTCCATGCACCCTTAAAAAGCAACCACGCAGCCGACACGTAGACATGCTGCCTGACAAGAGAGAACTCCTCTCCCATCAGTCAGCGTGATCACGCTGACAACATGAACACACTGGCTGACAGGAGAGGACTTCTCTCCTATCAATCAGCGTGGTCATGCTGAGCAACGTGAACACACGAACTGACAAGAGAGAACTCCTCTCCCATCAGTCAGCGTGGTCACGCTGAGCAACGTGAACACACTGATTGACAAGAGAACTTCTCTCCCATCAGTCAGCATGATCACGCTGACAACATGAACACACTGACTGACAAGAGAGAACTCCTCTCCTGTCAGTCAGCGTGGTCATGCTGAGCAACGTGAACACACTGCCTGACAAGAGAGAACTCCTCTCTCATCAGTCAGTGTGGTCACGCTGAGCAACATGAACACACTGACTGACAAGAGAGAACTCCTCTCCCATCAGTCAGCATGATCACGCTGACAACATGAACACACTGACTGACAGGGGAGGAGCCCTCTCCTGTCAGTCAGCATGGTCATGCTGAGCAACGTGAACACACTGCCTGACAAGAGAGAACTCCTCTCACATCAGTCAGCGTGGTCATGCTGAGCAACATGAACACACTGACAAGAGAGAACTCCTCTCCCATCAGTTAGCGTGATCACACTGACAACATGAACACAATGATTGACAAGAGAGAACTCCTCTCCTGTCAGCGTGATCACGCTGACAACATGAACACACTGACTGACAGGAGATGACCCCTCTCCTGTCAGTCAGCGTGATCATGCTGAGCAACGTGAACACACTGACTGACAAGAGAGAACTCCTCTCCCATCAGTTAGCGTGGTCACGCTGAGCAACATGAACACACGGACTGACAAGAGAGAGCTCCTCTCCCATCAGTCAGCGTGGTCACGCTGAGCAACGGGAACACACTGACAGTCAGCCTGGTCATGCTGAGCAACGTGAACACACTGACTGACGAGAGAGAACTCATTTCCCATCAGTTAGCGTGATCACACTGACAACATGAACACACTGACTGACAGGAGAGGAGTCCTCTCCCATCAGTCAGCGTGGTCACGCTGAGCAACGTGAACACACTGACTGACAGGAGAGGAGTCCTCTCCTATCAGTCAGCGTGGTAATGCTGAGCAACGTGAACAAACTGACTGACAAGAGAGAACTCCTCTCCCATCAGTCAGCGTGGTCACGCTGACGGACAGAAGAGGAGCCCTCTCTTGTCATTCAGCATGTCCACGTTGTCAGCTGAATAACGGGAGGCAGCTGAGCTCACTTCTGAGCCCTGCTGTCTCCCCTTATTTTGCTGTTTGTTGCGGAGCCAAACGGCTTTGCAACAAAAAAGCAGAATCATTGCAGGGGCAGAGAGCAGACAGCACAGTCCCCCGTGTAAATAATGGAACCGGAGACTGTGCTGCCTTCCACTAAGGAGAGGGGGCTGCGAGGCCCCCTGCAAGTGCGAGGCCCGGGGCAGTTTGCCCCCCCTGCACCTCCCTCGTGACGGCCCTGATGTCATTTCAGTGTTTTAGCCTCGGGTCCTTTTCTGGGACAGATTCAGCTGCACACTCTGCATATTTATTTGAGTAATGTTAAGCTTGAACTCCTTTGGTATGGATTGTAAAACACATGGTGGTGCAACCTACTCTTATCCAGCCACACGCGATGGGGGATAGTCACTATGTGTAAGACAACAGTTGTGTTTTTCCTCTTGCGTCTTTCCTTCAGCTGGCCCTCACTGGGACTAGCGATCACCATGTCTCATTGTTCACATTGCTCTGAATATACCCCGAGTCCCCATCTTGGAATAACTAGGCTAACCTGCTCTCCTCTCTCACTCTTGTTCTGTGCCTCTGGCGTCACATTAGAGTGACAGGACTTCTACTTCCAGAGGAGCTTTCACTTTGGTTTGCTTCCGCTTTCTCAATGTCACGGCCTCTCCCTTGTGCAGTGCTAGATCCACAACTTCCTGCAGCTCTTACCCTTCTCTTTCTTTGCACCTGTTTCACCACGTTGTGGAGTGACTGGGCTGATGGGCTCAAGCTATCTTAAGACTTTGGTTCTCTTTATGCTTGTGCGCCTCACACACTTTACATTCAAGTGTAAGAACCACACCTGCCAATAAACCACTCACATTGGTTTTCTCTCTGTGTGTGCCTCTTTCGCCACACTGGGGAGTGACCAGGCTTCAACTCCCAGGATACAGTTCACTTTGGTTCTCGTGAAGTCTCCGAGTATCACAAGCTTTGCTGCCAGAACCACAACTTTCAATACAATCGTCTCTTGCTCTCTGTATCTCAGCACCTCTTGCAATGCATTGGGAATTGATCAGCCTGCAACTCTTGCTCCTTCCCAGGTCCACACACTTCACCGCCAGAAATACAACTTTCGGGAAACCTTTTCTTTTAGTTGCTGATTAATGCCCATCACCTGCGCTGTAGTGTATTGCACAGGTAATAAGATGGTGCTTGCTGGTAGTAGCCTTAATAGCCAGACTCTGGTGGCTTGCAATCTATGAACAATGATTGCGGCGGGGCAAGGGTGCAGTGTTTGGCGGTATACAGACCTCCCTTGCAGTTTGCTGTGGCCACGCCCCCTGGAACTCTTAGCACCGACCCCGCAGCGGTGAATCCCACGGCGGGGCAAGGGCGCAGTGTTTGGCACCGCAGGTGTTCAGTGCAGTGGTGAGAGGACCCTTTGGACGACATAGAAACCTGCCTGAGGAGAGAGGTGAGAGTATGCTTGCAAGCATAGAGACTATCCCCTGAAGCCTGTTTTGTGGTTCATCAGTGCTCCTTGCAGTTTTGTTTTCCCAGGACCATCTGTGAAACTCATAGGAACTCACTCTGTCCCTATTCTAGGAGCTCATGGAGTTCCCCCTCGTCTCTCCTTTCCTCCATTCCTTTTTTTGCCCTGCCCTCCAGGCTGGCCTTTTGAAGGAGGCCAAAAAAGACGCCGCTGCAAATATATTCACTGGGCTTGTCGTTGGCAAGGACAAGGGAACTGCTGTATTCCCCTAGCCTTTAACCTCATCTGCTGCCATATGCCACTCCGACCCTGCCCCCCTGAAGCCTCTGATAGTGCCCACCCTGAACTCGCCTTTTGCCTCAGTCTGCCGCGGTCTTGCACAATCGCTAGCCTCAGTGTTGGGGAATTTGCCTCTGGAAAGGCTTGTGGGGTGTTCCCAACCATCTGACTCCACCTCTGAGCCCCATTCCCTGGCCCCGGACATTGCATCGGCTACTGGCACACTGGTCGACCATCCTATGTGCACTGATCCTCCACCCCCTATGGACCCTTTGGTTTGTGCCACGGATGCTGCTGATTCTGCTTCTAGCCCATCAGGGGCCTTCGGCTCATCAAGTCGAGCTTGGAGTGAGCTATTCCCCTCTATTAGTGCTGGGGGAAACTCTTTTCTCTGCCTATCTTTGCTCAGAGCCCAGAACCACACATGTCCTGCTGTGGGGCACAGTCCCAACTTGTCAGCTGAGGACGCCTGTTGTATGTGTAGGTGCAACCGGGTGCTCGTCGAGGTGTTGGGCGAGTTGACAGCCATTAGGAATGTACTCCTGGTTCTAGTAAATGATCAGGGAATGCAGGCAAAAGGGCACAGGAGGATATTGTCACTACTTCCTATGTGGTTAAGGGTTCGACCGACCCATTCCTGGAGAGTACTAAGGCTCAGACCCTCACAAACCCAGTTTCCACTAAAGATCAGGCTGCACCTCATTGTAGGGCACACAAGAGACTGTCCTCCAGCCCTGGCTCTATGGAAGTCAGAATCAGGCCCCAGAACCGTATAATTGCGCCTCTCGCCAAGCCACTGCTCGCCCCAGTTGCAAAACAAGCTCCACGACCGGCACCAGGCCACAGGCCAAACGTCCTGGGACCATACATCCGACACCATAGAGGGAATAAATCTATCAAGGATGGGCCCGGCCCTACCACAGTTTATCTACATGGGGTGCCAAAACAGTTAGAATCCAAGTCCGAACCAAGAGACGCTTTATTGAATAAGTGCTTGCACTGGCTGCGGTCCGTAAGAGGTTGCACGTTTGTTTCAAGAGACTCTATGGTGGAATGCTCTAGAATTCGAGGCAAGGGCCTGAACCCCCAAGACACTGTGAAGATGGTTCTTTGGGATGGCAGAGTGGCCAACAGGATTTTGGAAAGCACTGGGTGGGATGGTGGGTTGACACAGGGTGGGATCTCATCCAGCCAGTACCCCCAACAAGCTGCAGTTGGCTGTTTTGTGCATTTCACAGTTAGGGGGAACTTAATTCCTTTGGGATAAAGAGAACTGGGGGGCTCACTGTAGTGAAGTTGTTTGACTGGGGCAATACTGAATAGGGTAGGCTCCTTCTCAATATCTTCAAACTGCTAATGCCTGCCACTCTTTTGCTCCCTTTGTTTACGTTTTGCCATGATGTGACTTTATTTTGTATGTTTAGTAAATGTATATGTTAAGATGTGCTTTGATGGCCTTATGGCCGAATAAAGTTATTGATGATATTGTATTTAGTTCATAGTTTTGCCAGTTGAAATGATGAAATTCAGATTTATTTATATTGTTTTTTATGTCCAATCAAGTGCAATCTTTGTTTTCTTTATTACATTTGTTGCTGTGATGCCTCGAAACTTGTTTCACTGATTTTTCAGTGTCATCATTAAGATTTTTAAATTAAATTTAAACTGAAAATCTGTGCAACACGTGTCAAAGGATAAGTGTAACTCGACCGATATGGGTGGTATGACCAGACTGATATGCAAATGGATATTTCCCCTCTGTGAAGGGTCAGTGAGCTAAAACATGGTTGTAGACCCTCCTTGGTGGAAGATATTCCATAGAACCAGTTATTTGAACTGTGTTCATTCTTCATAGAGGGGCTCCCAGAGTGTTGCTAATTTTGTAACAAATAATAGAGACTTGGCTTCAGAGCAAGGTTCTAGCAGGACATCTACTTCCCTCAAGACAGGAGGCAACACAGTGGTCTTCCACGGCATCCTCAGCTCAACGTTTTTCTGTGATTTCGTCTCTGCCCCTTTTTATGTGCACAACAGAGCTCATAAAGGGATTATGAACAGACTTTTAAATTCACCACTTTGTTTCCTCTGCAGAGGAGACTTCACCAAAGGGCATAACCGCTCCAGATTACCCAAGAAAGAGAACAGGCTCATCCTTAGTTGTGAACACCAAATGTAGTTTGTCGCTATCTGTATGGTATTGGCAAGTACCTATATATGTATTGGATTTATAAAGCGCAAACCTAGTTGGAAAGCAACGAAAAACTGTACAAAGGGGACGTACTGAGGTCTATTGTCTAAAGTTAGGAGGCAGTGATTACAGCACAGATCGCCTTTACGTTCCAGGCTGAATATGAGAAATAGAAGTTGATGGCCAATCACTGCTTCACAACTTGTCATTTGGTATCAAAATATGCATCTTCTCGGTTTACCCGGTGTATCATAAAACGATCTAGAGCACCTTCTCTCTCGTCGCCCTCTTTCTCATGCTCACTCTCACACTCTATGTATCTGCAGCACCTTGCTATATTTTGCTGCTCACCCCAGGTCGTTGAAAGCTGAACACTTAAGGTGGACATTGAATAAAGTACTAAGAATGATCCAACATTAGAAGCATGATGGGGAACCAACGATATACCGCCTCACCTGGCTGAAACACACATATGTAGTATTGGGGAACACTGGAGAGTCATCAGGAAGTAGGTAAGACGCTGGAGACTTTCATATATAAAAGTGAGCATGTTTATTCCAAGTTACAGGGCAAGTTAGTTAGGAGAGGCAGGAGCTAAACAGATAACATCCCCTCAGTTAGGCTCTCCCATCCTGTAATCCCAACTGTAACAATTGGAACACTGATGTCCCCTATAATTCCAGATTACATCAATACATTCTACTATCTACACAGTGTGCACCCAGTGCAGATAGATACCTCAGATACTACACATCTCCCTTTCTTCAGAATGAAACGCACCAAAAAGAATCAGCAAACCACCTGACGTACAACACTCATACACATCTGCCAGAACCATACCACAATAACAACCCTAATAGCGTATACCACATTCCCGTATCTAACATCCAAAACCACCAAATACACTAAACACTACCTGCCTGGGACTGCCACTCCCGGGCCTTACAGCTCCCACCTGCAAATGCAACCACTCATTACTACACTCTGTCCATCATGTATCACCTTCCTCCTCATCTGCCACATGAAGACTGGGGTCCGCCACACCCTCAGCACATCCGCGTGCTCACGCACCCATGAGAAAAAACTGACTAACATCCAGATAAACCATCAACTATACATCAACACATCCAACCACATCACAATCATAACCAATCACACCACCATTCTCTCCAAAGAAACACCCATCATTTACATCTTCCATTTGTACCGTCTCCCTCTGCCTCGAAGAAAAACATATAAAAGTGGGAAAAATAGAAAAGGTACTAACAAGACAAAGATCACATGTAATCGATGCAACTGGAAAGGAAAACAGTGCGTGAAAAGGAACACTGCGACAGACAACTGATCAGGAGGTCCGTCTGTCAAACGGGAAATTATATCGTACCTCCTATTGCAATGAACATATGTATATTGGCCTACGTCAATCTGCTTGTAAGCCCCTTGCGAAGAAATCCGTGTTGCAAGGTCCTGACCTTAAAATCAATGTAAGCCGCCATTTTAGGTCAATCCGCCATTTTAGTGTCGTTCTGTAAAGTCACCCTGTGAGTTAAAATGGTGGACGATGTCATTCTGAAATACAACATGGCCGTCTTGACCTCTGTGTGTAATTAATATGTAACTTGCCTGCAGGCCACTTGTTGAGGTCGTGAACTGAGACCTTGTCCTTCGTTGACCTGTGTGTAAAGGATTACTCGCGTCAATGAAACTAATCCGCAAGCATATGTTAAGAACAATGTATTCAAATACTGAACTGAGAACACTTGTTTAACTACATTGTATTAATGTTTGAGAAGACCTGTATGAGAAAACCCAGAATACACAGTTGCCGTGTAGGCTTGTTGACGTATGTATTAAAGGCAAACTAGTTGCATGTGGATATGCGAAATCAGCATGAACCCTAGATTAGTAATATATTGGAGGAATAAGTAGGGTTGGACATCATGTTTGCAAATGGTATAAAAGAGCGACACATTCTAATGTAGAGCGTCTCTCACTGAACACACTGAACCACGCTGGAGTTCGTTGTGTTGTACTGAGGGCCGATAGCTATCTGTTACTTTTCTTGGAAAACTGTTCAGTATAAAATAAAGTTCTTTGTATGTTCCTTTGTAACCCTTGTTCGGTGTATTTCCGTTTGGGGTACTCGGCCTCGATATTTTGATTTTGTTTTCACACGTCCAAGTGCAAACAGGTCTCAAACAAACAACTGAATGCATTCAAACTTACAAGACAGTAATGGCCTACATGTACAGGTAATAAAAAGATCATAATAGTAATACGCAACATCCTGCGTTCATAGCATGCTCACATATACGGGGACCATCCACCCAAGGACAAGTCAATCGGCTGTGTTCGTGCTGGTAGAGAGTTTTCCAGACCCCCCCTGTTTTGCATACCAAGTAACTTTGGGTCTCACCCTAAGTTACCAGGGGACTCCAGACATGGACCCCTTGCTCACTGCTCTTAGAGAGACACAGCTTCACCTCACTGATGATGCCCAACTAGGCTGAAACACGTGTATGGGGTTGCTGTGGTGCTCTTGTTCGGAGGAGAATTGCCTAGCATTTCAGTGCTGGACTGACCCTTGGCAGGACAAAGACTGATATGTGGGGACATTTCTTCTCTGTGAAAAGAACAGTGAGCTAAAGACTTGGTTGAGACTCTCCCAGGGGCCATCCACCCAAGAACAAGTCAATGGGCTGCGTTTGTGCTGGTAGAGAGTTTCCCAGATCTCCCCCCCACCTGTTTTGCTCACATATATGCCCTACTCCCATGCAATAACATCTCTTGCATACGGTCAACACATATGGGCAATTATTCATCATAGATAACACATTCGCATGGGGCTCATTAAAACACTTCATGACACTACCACACTTTATACCAAGCATGCAGTGTCACTACTCATAATAAATATTCCAGTCATACTTCACATCTGCTCACACACAGACTCATACCACTTGACAACTGAACAATGCAGCGTCAGTAAAATTGAACTTATGAACATGACAACCGAACAATGCAGTGTTAGTAAAATTGATCTTATGAACATGACAACTGAACGATGCAGTGACATGACAACTGCACGATTCAGTGTCAGTAAAATTGAACTTATGACCATGCCCATGCCATTACTATATCATGTCATAACATCATCATCATCATTGCTCTTCAAATACTAAACAATACAAAGCAAAATAACAATTCATGAAACAAAATCATATTATTATGCGGAATCATAGCATTATATGTCCATAGTTGCAGTCCATATATTCACCCTGGAAATCCTGCAAAATGTGTTAAACACTCAACAGAGTAATACATATTTAATTTAAGTTTATTCCAAGTTACAGGGCAAGCTAGTTAGGAGAGGCAGGAGCTAAACAGATAACATCCTCTCAGTTAGGCTCTCCCATCCTGTAATCCCAACTGTAACAATTGGAACACTGATGTCCCCTATAATTCCAGATTACATCAATACATTCTATCTGCAGAGCATGCACCCGGTGCAGATAGATACTATAGATACTACAACATACTTCTTGTGGGCAGTGGGCCAGCACACTTTGGCTGAGCAATAAATAGGGACGTCATTTCCCCAAAATGCCAGGGGTAGTGGAAGTGACATCATACGACCCTTGACCCCCTGATGACATAACAGGAAGTGATGTAATTTGACCCCACCCCGAAGTGATATCTCTGGAAGCGATGCAACACAACCTTTCACCCGTTGACAAAACAGGAAGTGGCGTCACATAGCATTGTACACTACGAAAAATATGGTAACGATATTACTATAATGTGATGTACATTTCATATAAGAATGGATCGCCATATGTATCGTTAAGATCAGTGTGTATAGGCCCATATTACCAAATTACTGTGAATGCAAGCAGACGTCCATGACCAAATGGTAATTATGTGTTATTATATAGCACTTATGCTTAAGTGCTTTATATAGAAAAAATATACACCCAATATCACCCAACCTGTGTTGCATAGAATTCCAGAAAGACACATTATTTGGTATTCTTATTCTTTCTTATTTATGGTCAGTGCTGAAAGTGTTAGACTTGTGGCACTCCTGTTCTTATGTTTCTTCTTTTTTTTAAGGGCCTGAACAAGAAAGCCAGCCACTCCAGAAGTAAAGAGCCACAATGGTGCTGGCCACAGCCCAGGAGCTTGCATTACAAACCCCTCCACCCCCCCCTTTTTTTTTTAGAGGGCGCAAGGGAGACATCGGAGGCAAGTGCGACCTCTGGCGACCCCTAAATGACGTCCCTGGCAGTAAAGGCAATCATCACAACCATGTGTCTCAGTCAAAACGGGTGCTGGACACTACAGAACTGAAACTAAGAGGCAACAGAGATGTAACTTCATGCATAAGCAGTGAATAGCATGGGAGAAAATGACAGACGCAGAGGGTACCGCAATGGTCTGGGACAAACATCAAAGTGTCAAGTTGAGCCACAAGGTTGTGTTGTGACACTAGCTGCAATGAGCACCAGACACCAAACCTCACCTTCTTCTCAAATGCCCCTTTGCCAAGTCCCACTGTCCCGGACCCTGGAAAAACCAGAACCCTGGAGGAAGGCGGGGAAATCACAAAAAAAGGATGAAGGGAGAACTGTTCTTGACGAGAAACCTTCGGAAAAAGAGAGTATAATATCACCAGCTTATCTTACATCATGCCTGAGTTCCCAATGAGATGCCCAACCCAACTTGCACCCCACTCTCACCTCTGGAGGGAGTAGTGGCCACATCCCTTCTCCTGATTCTCACAGAGAGTACTGTGACAAATCCATAGATGTCGTCACTTCTCCAGAAGGGGGTGCCCCTTCCCATGAGGCCAGGGAGGTGAGGCCGCTACCCGATAGTTCCGCTGCGGGTGGTACACAGTAGAAGGATCTCATGGGGAGACACGCCCCCTCTGGGGGAAGGGCAGACGTCTCGGGAGACCATGGCATGTGGTAGCACCCCCTCCCAATGACCCCTCTTCCTCGGGTACACCACAGTACCATGCCTGACCACCCCATTTACTTGGGTAGTTGTAAAGATTAGAGGGGGTTATCTGTACTTCTGCACTCTATATGGTTGGGACAGAGGCACAGAGCACCCCAGCCACGGTGAAAAGGGAAATGTCTTTTGGCTGCCATGTAGCCCAGCTTTGCACTTCCAAATGAAAGTTCAAACGCAGTGTAGAAAAGCAAACAAAGGTTCCAAAAGGCTTAGGGGTTGATTCCCTTTCCCCAGAGCCCCTCCAGTGTTACACAACGTGATTTCAGTAGCTTCAATGGTCGGGAATATCTCCTTATCTTCAGTTGGTTTGCCAGACTACCAGGCGCCTCATGAAAGAGAAGAATGGCCTGGACACTTTTTTCCCAAGCCGTGCTGACGGTCCCGGATCCCTTGTGAGCAGGCCCAGCTCCCTGGTACTGAGACGAGGAAGAATGGTTTGGTTCCTCTTGCCAAGCCATGCTCAGGGTCCTTGACCCCTTTTCCTAGTACACCCTCCTTGGTCCACTGTCCTGCCAATTAGGGTATTCCACAATCTAGTTCTCACCAATTGACTTCACTCCCACCCACAGCCTTGGATTACTCTTTTGCCAAGGTCTCTGAGTGTCACTTGTGCACATCAACTTTGTACTCCTCTGTACTAGTTGATCACTTCCACAGTTCTTTGTACCTGACTTTACCTTCTCCCACAACCTTGGTTTACTCCCCTGCCAAGGTCTATGCAGATAATTTGTAAATGCAAAGTTCGTATTTGTTTCTTTCATATATTGGGATATGTATCCCCGACACGGGTTCCAGACCCCCTTCACCTTGCTGCTATGTTTTGGCATGTATTCATCTGCATTAATTTTGACTTGACTCAGTATCTTTGGCGCTCTCTGTGTCTCCTCAACCCCGGTCTCAGCCACACTAGTACCTGCAGGGCGAGAGTGACCGCTCTCGAGTTACGTTTGGGTCTCCTAGTCTTTTCTCTGGCTCCTCCAGCTACTCAGTGCTTCGTCCGGTCTCTCGCGAGACTCCCGAACAACCTGATGGTGCTTTTGTTTCACGCCGGCAGTCTACGCTCTTGCCGAGAGAATGTCTCTGTCTGCAGGAAGCCTTCAGCTTCCTGGGACACATGCGGGTGTGCACCTTTCGCTATCTCCGTCTGCTTCCCTGCATGGACCTCCCTTGCAGAGCGTGCCAAATTCTCGGTCCGTGCCGAGAGGTAGAGAATGCCATTTCTCTGTTCCCTCTCCTGTTTTATGACAGGTGTCATATCCACTGATGTGAAGGACTAGGCTACACGTCTTGCTTCTTGGTACTGATTCTCATTGCTCTTGGTCACTTCGTAGTCCCAGTACTGCCATTGGATACCCTGTGAGTGTCTTTCTCCTCAGTGTTCTCTAGTAGAGATGTATCACAATAGTACACTGTAGCAAGTGGTAGATGTGTAGGAAAAGGGGTTTGAGGGAAGGTGAGAGAGTCAAAGGGATACTGCGTTCTCCCTATGGGATCACTGCTCTCAATAGGGTCCTTCCTCCCATGAAATCCACCTGCTGAGTTCCACCCCCAAGGGCACTATTGGGTAGCGGTCTCATCAACACAGCCTCATGGGAAGGGGCTTATCCATCCAAAGTAGTGATGATACCTCAGGATTCATCACATAACGCATAATCATACATAAACACTAACAATGACATACAGCATATAAACACATAGGGCCTCATCACAGCCTTGGCGGTATCCCGACTATAATTGCCCTGGGATACTGCCAACGCAGTGCTTTTAGCGTCAGATCCCGAGTAGCGGTAAGGCTGTTACTCCCCATTTCTTGTAGAGTCCATAAGACGCCACGCTAATAGTGCCAAAAATGGGCGGAAAGGGGAGGTTTTTACCTCCAGCAAAAAGCTGGAGGTAAATCTCCCACTTTCCGCCCAGGCCCGAGCAGAGTGGTAATGTGGCAGTAACAGCGTTACCGCTGCATTGTTACCACTCCGCCCAACCCCTGATGAGGCCCATAGTATTTTATATCACAATGGGGGTGACTGCTTGCAGTCAGCCACCCCTTACCAGTAACTCTGGTGGGGACCTGGCCCTAATGTCCTGGGCCCTGGCCCCACTGCTTTTTTTTCCTTCTGGGTGGCCCACGCCCACCACACGGCCCACGCCTTTTGCAGTCCTCGGGTGTCCCCCCGCCCTGAGTGTGAGCACACCCGTAATCACTGCCGCACCCCACTGCCATTGATAATCTGGGTGGGCCTCATAGGCTGGTGTGCCCACCCACAATCACTGCCGCACCATGTGGCCAATTGTCCTTAGAACCACCCTGTTAGCATAGTTGCAGCCCGCTTCTCCACTGTGCCGCGGCTGCCATTTCTACTACAGGCATCGTCCTGTTGACCTGAGAACCCTGCTGCACTCACCGCTGTGCCCTGGCCGCCATTTTAAGTTCAGGCAGTCCCCCCATGGTAACATGGATGCCTCCACTGATCACTGCCGTGCCTGGTGGCTTCCTGTCTTCCTGGCGTACCCCCTCTCCATTGCATCAGAGGCAGAGGGTGGGTTACAGGGGCTTCACCCAGGCTGCCTTGCAGCAGTAGCTCTGGGGCTTCTCTTCACCTGGGTCACCTGGGACACCACGACGAGGCAGCCCGGGGCTTACACCATCCCGCTTTTCACCTGGGATGCCCTGCAAGGCAGCCTGGGAATTTACTTTTTTTTTTAATCGCTTTGACATTTTCATAACAAATAATAGATAAAAAACGACATCATATTATAATAACTAAACAACCTTTAGAAACGTAACCGTATATTTACACAACTATTACAGTAAATATAAAGAGCAAGAAAAGAGAAGTTAGAGTCAGAGAAAAAGGAGAGAAAAGAAAGGACAGAGAGAATTAAAGAGAAAAAGAGTAGAAAATAAAACAAAAAAACAAATATAAATATAATAAGGAGATCAACTAAAGGGAATTTCTTTTCCGATATATAATTCTTTTAAGAGATTCCATATCGACACATATTTATCCGTTTTTTTCAATCTCTGATAAAAAACCTTCTCTCTACTTGAAAGAATGGCTAAATCCTGTAACCAGCCATCAACCGAAGGCTCTGCATCACTCTTCCAGCATTTCAAGCTCTGTTTCTTAGCTACCAATAGAGCTCTAAAAGGCCAAAAGAGCTGGCCAACAGAAAGCCGGATACCTGCCAGGAACAAACCCAGCACACATAGCAAAGGAGTGTGGGGGAGTGACAAACCTAAGGAAAGTTCCATACGTTGCAGGACATCGTCCCAAAAGCTGGTGATTTTCACACAAGACCAGAACGTGTGCGAAACAGTACCAATATCAGATTTACAGTTGCAACATGTATCATCTTGCACAAGCTTACAACGCTTCATTTTTTAAGGTGTCCAGTAAATGCAATGTACAACCCGTTGCTGGGTAAATCTCAAATCCAAATCAACTTTGTATCTGCAAGTTCCTGTACAAATACAATTCCAAACTCCCTCAGATAGGTCAAAACCCAATTCCACGGTTCAGATAGCCCTACCATGCTCAGAAGGAACATCATTACCCACCTGAATAAGAAACGTATACAGAGTTGAAGCTGACAGAGCCGTACATTTGGATAAATGCAACATAGGAGGGACACTATGCAATGTTTATTTATATAGCACCTATACACCATGTGTTTCAAAGCGCTTCAAGGCAAGGGAGGAAACAAGGGAAAATACAACAACATTCTTACAGGCCGTGAACAGTAAGGACGTGAAATTAACTATCGTACTCGGCCTGATGACATTTCAGATAGGGCAAGTGCTAAGACATAGATAAGGAAGGGAGGGGGAGAGTGGGAAGGAAATGGAAACAGACGGGCGAATACCATACTAGGCCTGACGACATTTCTGGTAGAGCCGGAGAAAAACGAGAGGTGCGGGAGAGGGGTGCAGAAAGGGAGGGGAGGAACAAAACAAGCGATTATCGTACTAGGTGTGACAATGTTTCAGATAGTGCTGGAGGGGGGGGGGCACTAAGGTGATGGAGGAGCGACAGACGAGGTTGCTATCATACTAGGTCCAGGGACAATTCTGATAGAGTAAGTGCATAGAAGAAAGTAAGGGGAGGAAGGGAGGAGATAGGAAAAGGGGGGGGGGAGAGAACAGAGAGTAAGCATTCAAAAAGAGTGGAGAAGCAAGATGGGAGAGCGAATACAATTGCAGACGTCAGTAGTAACACATAATGTTGCAAGCCAGGATACAAGATGAAGATGGGAACAGCATGATTCAGGGCCACCATGAGTGCAAATATGCAAAGGAAGTCCAGCATGAGAGTTGAGAAAGGGTGACGCACCGTGAATCAATGAAGTCCATAAAAGTAAAATCCAGCATTGGCTACAAGACGGTGATGGTGAAACCAGAATGTATCAGGACAGACTCCTGTGTGCAGGAAGGGTGTGGGGGGCACAAGAGAACAACACGGGGGGACCAGAGAGGGTGGGGATGGCCTGTGGGGACAGAGGGTGTAAACCCATGTTGGTGCATGCTTACCTGCGGTCTTAGCAGGGGGTCGGACCCTGGATCCTCCTGGTCCGAACAGGTCCAAACAGGAATTGCCCTTCTCTTTGGAAGCCCGGGCGAGAGACGCCCTTGATCTAAGAGTTAAGAGCAGGAAGGAAGAGGCAGAGCTAAGAAGGTGGGTGGTCTTAGGCCAGGTGACCTAGATCCAGTTACACCTGCTCCCCAGCTGCAAAGGAAAAGCGGCTGGAAGGCTCCTTAAGTAGGGAAAAGAGCGGCAAGCAGGAAGGCACCAGGTGGGCGGGGCTTGCTAAGTGGTGAAAAAGAACAGCAACCAGGAAGGCACCAGGTGGGGCGGGGCTTAGGCCAGGTGACCTAGATCCACTTACACCTGCTCCCCAGCTGCAAAGGAAAAGAGGCTGGAGGGCTCCTTAAGTAGGGAAAAGAGCGGCAAGCAGGAGGCGCCAGGTGGGCGGGGCTTGCTAAGTGGTGAAAAAGAGCGGCAACCAGGAAGGCACCAGGTGGGTGGGGCTTAGGCCAGGGGACCCAGATCCACTTACACCTGCTCCCCAGCTGCAAAGGAAAAGAGGCTGGAGGAATCCTTACGTAGGGAAAAGAGCGGCAAGCAGGAAGGCACCAAGTGGGCGGGGCTTGCTAAGTGGTGAAAAAGAGCAGCAACCAGGAAGGCACCAGGTGGACGGGACTTAAGCCAGGTGACCTAGATCCACTTACACCTGCTACCCAGCTGCAAGTAAATTCTCATTAACATCGATGAGTACACGATATTGGCAATCCTCTGACATATGTAACTTATATTTAAACCTGAGGAATTCAAAAGAGAGCATCAAATCTCCATTGTGTATCTGTCCCAAACACCAGATACCTGCAGACTGCCATGAGGGCCACGAGAGGGTGCGATTATTAGAACATATTGCAGCTTTCCTCCAGATGGAAGATTCTGAACTTAGAAGCTATTTAGCCCTTGAGCTTTCACAACATTTCTTCCAATCGTTTTGGATATGTTTAATAAACGGCGTGGATTTGTCCACAGCCATCTTTTTTTCCATACTAAGAAGGCAGTCCAAAAGGGACTAGGTGCACAACGTTCTTCTCTATATTAACCCAGTTCGGACAATTGGCTGCATCTTCTCTTAACCAGAAAAGCAAAGTTCGAAGGGTAAAGGCCCTATGATGTGAGACTATATCCGGGAAAAACAAAAACCACCCAAACATACTGATTTCATAAGTACATCAATTGGGATTCTGGATCTACCTCCCTTCCCTCATAAAAAGTTTCATAAAACTCAATTAATGTCATGAAGCAAGTCTCCCGTCAGGGGAAGAGGAAGCATACTAAACACATAAAGTAGTTTTGAAAGCAAGGTCATCTTTATCACATTGATTATAACCACAACGTTAGGTTTAACCTTTTCCATTTTAAACATAGCATCGCTATCTTTGTAAGCTTGATTCAAATATTGGAGGCTAATAAGAAATTGACACACCTAGAATTGTGTATTCCCATATATACAAAATTATTCTCAGCCCAACTTTTCCGCTAAACCCCAAATATACCTCGATGACACGAGACTGAAATTGGGAAGATCGATGTTTTAGATAGACTGATTTTATAACCCGACACTTGACCAAATCTAGTCTGTGCCAAAATTAATTCCTTAAACGAAGCTTCAGGATTAGAAAGTAGAACCAAAAGGTTGTTCGTGTAAAGTAGGACTTTAGAGATGCAGTTACCCATCAAAATACCCTTTATACCAACATTTTCCCTAATCGAGATAGCCAGAGGATCTATAAAAAGAGCAAATAATAGAGAAGATAAGGGACATTCCTGCCTTGTACCCCGATGGATTGGGAAACAATCCGATAGACAACCATTTACTAGGACTCTAGCCTCTGCATCATTATAGAGGGCAGAAAAGAGCTTCAAGAAACGAGGGACACAATTCACACTTATTAAAACCAGTCAGAGAAAAACCCAGCTAACCCTGATGAACACTTTTTCTGCATCGATACTGACCGCAGCGTAGGGCACCATTGAGCTCTCTTTAAATGTATAACATTCAATAGTGCCCTCAAATTATCATAACTATTCCTACCAATGATGAAGTCGGTTTGATTTTGGTGGATCCATTTTGGAAGCAGGTGGTTAATCCTCACCGCATAGATTGTGGCTAATAGTTTAACATCAGCATTTAACTGTGAAATGGGTCTATAATTACTGCAAATTGAATGATTCAGGTTTCAGGATCACCAATTTGACTGCATTTTTCATGGAATCAACTTACACCTTCAGATTCAATGATCTCTTTAAAAAAGTTCAACTAGGAAGGTTGCAAGTAAGCAACTGAACGTTACATAAAATTCAACTGGAAACACATCTGGGACTGGACATTTACCAGGTGCTAATAGCCCCATAACGTCTATAATTTCCTGCGCTGTAATTTCGTTTTCCAGACAAAGTTTATCACCATCATTTAACTTATGGATAAGGAATTGGTCCAGATATTCCGTCACCTCATCATCCCTATATAACCATCCTCACAGTATAGCGACGCATTCAATTTCTTGACTGCACCACTGTCACGTGCGGTCAATCATGGCAAATCTGGGAGAGATGGAGGTTCTGCCATTGAACTGCCCGTTACGTTCCAGCGTAACATGCAGTAGCGGTTTAGTAGTTTTTCATCATGGCCGCCGCATCCAATAAAGCGGATGCAACAACCCACTTGGATTCTGTACGGGTTACGCGCTAGTTTAGGTGCTCCCTGCTCCTGAATTTACCTCCCTGCTCTTTCCCTTTCGCTTGCTGCCACATACTTCTCGGGGCTCTCAGGCTCTACGCTTCTCGTGCTGTGCCCGCCCCCGCTGGTTTCTCCTGTGATCGCTGGCTCCTCTGCCGGTGCCCTGGGCTTCTCCTGGTCTCTTGCTGTTCCCCCTTTCCAGGGTCTACCTTGCCTTCTCCTGGGCTTTGCGCATTCTGCGCCTATCTTGTGCCTGCATCCTCGGTCTCCTTGTGCCCCTGTGTTCTCTTCTGGTATCTCATCCTATATCATTACAGAGCTCTCCTCACTCAATAACCCTAGGGCAAGCCATCCCTCACCTTAGGACCACTCATATCTTACCTGGACTCACAGATCCTTCACTCCGGATCAAGCATATCTTATCTGGACTCCCGGTTTGGACTCATACCACGCCAAAGACTATCAGGGGTTTTTCTGCCACACAGGCTTTCCCCCTGATCGGTTGTCTCGGAGAAGGGGCCCCTAGCACGCTGGTACCCCTCGGCAGACATAGTGGCTTCCCTTCGAAGCAGGCCGTATCTCTTCAAGAAAAAGAAGCCTTCTCAAAAGAAGAAGAAAGGACGAAGAAAGGAATCCTCACCAAGTCAGGACGAACCAGGTGAGGAACGTGAATTCCTGTCTGATTGGGGTGAATATCCTGATAACCACATATATCCTTATTTTTCCAAAGAAAAGACACGTTACCTTCTGATAAGGACAGAACCTGCCTACCTTGCTCTCTGTCTCTTAGTGTATTGGCTAGCAAATTACCAGATTTTTCCCTGCGTTCCCAGAACACCTGCATGGTGTAAAAAATATCTCTCTCTGCCTTTGCATGAACTATGTTATCAAACAAGTATCTAGCCCTTAGCATAGCTGATAAGGTAACATCAAAAGGGGAAGTAGTAAGGTCGTCCAAACAAAGCTTGTAATTATATTCTAGATACACAAAATCTGCTTCAGCCGTCTTTTTCTTGTAAGATGCATAACAAATTATTTGACCACGCAGGTAAGCCTTCAGCACATCCCAGATGACAAACTATTAACCAAGCCCATATTATCTCTGAGGAAATGTGAAATGTCAATACTGATTTGTTTAACTAAATCCCCATCCAACAATAAGCGAGTATTTAGTCTCCATTGCCTATTGCCGCTTTCCCCTCCCAAGGACTGATCCAGCTCCAGGAACACACAAGCATGATTGGAAATCAGAATATCTCCGATATCAGATACCTTTACGGCACTATAGAGATCTCTGCTAACTAAAAAAGAATCAATCCTGAACGAGGGACAATGCGGAATCAAACAAAAACTATACTGTCTCTTATCAGGGTTAAATTCACGCCATATATCATGTAAGTCCCAAGACTGCATTGCAAGAGACCCTTTCTGGCCTTCTCCTCTGCATAAGAGCGCAAGAGTTCTGACTTATCAAGCGCTTTACCCGGGACTTTACTTTCATACCTTTTGCCCAGGAGTGCAGAGCAGAATTCTGCTCTCTTCACCTCCCAGGCTGCCTCCTGGCTTGCGCAGCACAGTAGGGCTTTCAGAAAGGCCTGCCTCGCTGGCCACAAGGCGGGCTAACTGAGGGCACTGCCGGGCAGCCTGCTTCTGGCCGCCCCCTCATACAGCCCAGACTGGGCAGCTCATTTTTGGCCCGGGAAGCCCCGCACACGCTGCCCGGGCCCTTTAGTGGTCTGAGCCCGTCCAGTCTGGCCCCCAGGTGGCCGACCAACAGCCACCATGGGCCTGTGGTCATCATGGCTGCACCTGCCACACAGCCCGGCACCACAGATATCTTGTTGGGGGGCTCAAGGCTGCGGCTCCCCTCAGAAAGTTTTCTTTTTCTTCTCCCCTTTCTCCTTTTTCCGTCTCTCCTTTTCATCAAATAACCTTTTTCAACCGTCACTCTTCTTTCAAATCTCCTTTATTTATTGTGCATTTGTAAGGCGCTTGCACATCAAGAACGCACGTTTCAAAGCGCTCAAAGCGATTCTTTTCTCCCCTGCCCAGCACGTTCTTGGACAGGGGAGTTCTGCTCCTTTGTTCTTTTCTTTTTCTCAACATTCCATCCAGCCCCAAAAACACACACAAAACATTAAATAAAATATTGACTTCTCCCTGTTGTCTGCGTCTTTCTTTCTAGGTTGTCCCTTAGGGTGAAAGCATACTGCCCCTACTAGCCGGGCCCTGTTTTGGGCCACAGGCTACATTACCATCTCCCCTGGCTCAAGAGGGTGGTTTGCAGGTCAGCAAGATAACTCAATGAGTTAAAAAGCGCTTCCCCCGGACACCTGTGTTCAACCTGTGGAATGCAGATTCAAATGCCGGCACGGAGTGACTTATACCAAATTCAAAAGATTGCGTGCAACTGAAAAGAACTATTATAAAAACGTTGAGAAGCAGGAGGGGTCCATAATGAAGTGCAGTATGAAAACGTGATATTATTATTACCAATCACGAGAAGGGTGTGGCAGCAGTGAGTCTCATTCTTTTAGATGGAACTTATTTATGTGATCAATGAAACAAAGACAGCCGAGTCTTCATTTTAAGTCTCATGCGTGGCCACCTAATAAAATGGGAAACAGTGACACCCAATGTCATCTGCAAGAAAGATGACTCGAATCTTCAAGTTGTGACAATAAAGAGAACGTGCTGCTTCTTTTTGATACCTCGAATACTTTTGTAGTACAATGTTTGCGAAGTATCAACCTGTGGGTTTGGAGAGCACCAAATCCCAATCTGAATCTATCTTCTGCGCCAATAAACCACCCCAACACAGCTTAAAAAAATAGAAATTATTTTTTCTAAGAGGTCCATACAGAAAAAGCAAAAAAACAAAAGCTTGATCATTCTCAATTTCAAATAAAGGAAAAAAGTAGAAGCACTATTGACCATTTATCACGTTTACCAGATTTAGAATCTCTATAGACAAAAGTGAAAAAGATACAATTAAACAGAAGAGTAGTGTAGGTTCAAAAACAGACAAAACCCAGTGTGGAGATAAAATTAATAATTCCAAGTTGGTCACATAGAATATAGAGAAGAAAAAAGGCATAGAAAACAGGTAGCATAAACCTTATTTTATCAAACAATTATCTACAACTAAATCCAAAATGAATCAATTCAACAATTGTAATCACAAAGTTATACTCTTGTAGATTTTGTCATAAGCAGAAAGGATTGTGAATTTCCATTTTGCAATGTGAGTATTTAACACCACTTTTTCAGTCTTATAATAAAGTGAAAAAAACAAAATCAAGAAGGCAATAGAGTTCCTTGTACATAACTCAGGAACTTTTAAGTTTCCATTCACATGTTTGCTATCTTGTAATAAAGTGGAAACCCCGTCAATACAAGCAATAGAGTTCCTTGTGTATAGTTCAAATGCTTTTTGTTTCCATTCACATAAAATGTCAGTGTCCGCTGTGTTTTCGAAGAGGAACCCCCATTGGGTCTGCCTACAATGAAATTATCGCTTTTTGCCATTTCAATCTCAGGGCGCCACCGTGTGGTCAAGTGCAGTACATATTTGTTCAAATTAATGTAGCTTTATACCATCCCGATTTCTCATCTCAAATCGAATATATTTTAAATAATTCCGATTTCACACCAAACGTTGCCTGGAAAATAAAGCTTAAATTAAAGTAATAATGCCACTTTAATGCACCAAATACATTGATGAATACATATTATTATTTCTGAAATCGCACATAATCGCCAGTTCACGTTACACTTATTTGGCACGTCATTGTTAGTTTTTAGTCTTCCCACTTACCACATCATTACCAGTTTACAGTATGACCAGTGTATAAATTCCATCATGCCCGTTTAGCCGTTGTTTTCAGCTTGCACCATGCCGAGTTGAATCTACCCTGGGGATTCAAGTCCTTCCAGGGCACGCCAGTGCCGCGTGTCTGAATTTGGTCTAGTGTGCTGCCTGGCAATGCCCCTGCCCCCCTGAAGATGGGACGTTAAGTAAGTGGGTGTGTGTTTTGTGATTGTGTAATGTGTATGTATTCTTGCATGTGTTTTGGGCCTCATCACAAGTTTGGCGGTATCCTGACTGGGATACTGCCCAACTTTATTTGCATTAACGCCCACCCATCGGCTCTCTTACAGCTAGATCATGTGTTGGGCGCTAACCTTTAACCTTTAGTTTATCCCTGGCTCTGAGCTGGGGGTAAACACGCCGGACTCGAGATTGGGCGGAGCAGTAAATGCGACGGTAACCCCGTTGCCGCCGCATCTAAGGGCTACCACCCAACTCGTGATGAGGCCCTTTGAATGTAATGCATTCTGCGTGCGTGTGCAAAACTAGTTGAGTGAGTGTGTAGACGTGCATGAATGTGTTGGGATCAGAATGTGTCTGCACATTTTTCTGGTCATGGGTGTGTGTGTGCATGTGTTTTCAATACAATTATTATTGTTGGGCACTGTAAATTCTTTGCAGATGCTGCTGGAATAGATAGGTTGTGTGTCAGTAGCCACATGCATGTGATTTACAGTGCCCATTACTGGCATAGATAGATTGTGGGCCACAGCCTATCTATGCCATTAATGGTCACTTTAAAACATTTGCATGTATGAAGCTTCAGCCTTCATGTGTGCACAGTACCAGACACTTTAAGGCTGAAGTGCTTCATGGAAATTATTTAAAGGGACCATTACTAGCATAGATATGTTGTGGCAACAACTTCATCCATGTGATGTAAAATGACCATTACTGGCATAGATCGATTGTCCTCTCTATACCAGTAATGGTTACATTTTGCATGAAGTGTGTCAGCCTTCATGCATGTGATTTTAAGTAACCATTACTGGAATAGATAGGTTATCCTATGTGCCAGTAATGGTTACTTGAAATCACATGCATGAAGTGTTTCATGCATGTGATTTAAGGTGACTATTACTGGCATAGATAGGTTGTAGCAGCTACCTCATGCAAGCCATTTGCACTGACCATTACTGACATAGATTAGTTGTGGCTGCAGCCTCATGAAAATGGTGTAAAGTGCTCCTATGTAGTCCTATTGATGACATGGCATTTACTAGATTTGTTCATGTGTCACCCTAGAGAACCATCTGTAAATGTTACAGCTTTTTACCTCATTTTTGATAAAATATTGTGCTGCAAAATGCATAATTTCAGCACATTATTTAAAAAATGGTTCCACACTTAACTATTCTCGCAGCACCATTACTTCCGCCCCCCCCACCCCCATGCCCCCTGCTTTGCTCATTGGCTCCTGTTAATTTGAGGAAATATTTAGGACCCTTGACTCAAGATATTCACCAGGAATGACTGGCCATGAATCATGAAGCTCTCTTCACGCTGCTATAGTCTACAACTGACAGTGCAGTGCCTGCCATAAGTTCACACTGGCTGGCGTTCGGATGCTCTCCCAGGCCCATCCCTCATCATCCAGCCTGCAAGCCAATATCAGGCAGGTGTGGGTGGTGCTGCCTGATATTGGCTAATTGATGTATTGGTTCTTAGATTGTCTTCCGGACCACAAAACTCAGCATGCTATTTCCCTTTGGACAAACCCAGTATGATCCCAGTTTGATAGAATTATACTCCAAATTGGACAGCTCCAGTATATATCCAGTGTGTACAATCAGACCCGTTTCTCAGTTTGGCAATCCTTCCAAAATGTCCCCCACTAGGGGGTGAAGAAACTGATAAAAGGAAGGCTAAGAAAGCCAAAAACAAGGGGGGTTCTGGGAGTTTCTCTAATAACAGCCTATATCCCGGGTTAGAGTCTCAACCAGAGTCTTTAGCTCACCATCCTTTCACAGAAGAGATATTTCCACTACACATCAGTCTTTGTCCTGCCAGAGGGCAGTCCAGCACTGAAATGCCTGGCAATTCTCTTCTGAACAAGAGTAGCAATAGCCACTCCGTACAAGTGTTTCGGCATGGTTGGGCCTCGTCAGTGAGGTGGAGCTGTGCCTCTCTAAGAACAGTGAGCAAGGGTTCCACGTCTGGATTACCCTAGTAACTTGGGGAGAAAACCAAAAGCTACTTAATATGCAAAAACAAGGGGGGTTCTGGGAGTTTCTCTACTACCGGCCTATATCCCGGGTTAGAGTCTCAACCAGAGTATTTAGCTCACCATCCTTTCACAGAAGAGAAATTTCCACTACACATCAGTCTTTGTCCTGCCCAAGGGCAGTCGAGCACCGAAATGCATGGCAATTCTCTTCTGAACAAGAGTACCAACAGCAACCCCAGATACGCTTTTCGGCCTGGTTGACAGTCCAAATACCCCATGAGGGGATGGGGAAAAGCACTTTACTGAGTGACACGGAAGAGCTGACGGGCCCAGAGCGGGCAATAACAATTCACATTCCACAACTCGAGTAAGAGTTTGCAAGTAAGTTACGCCATGACAGAAAATATTGCCAAAGGATGTGGGAACATTAGCACATATTCTGAATATCGACCAACATGGGCCATGAGGATATATCATTTACACCAAGCGGAATACATCCTGAGGGACAGGACAGGTCACAAACGGTTTGAACTTACTAAAGAGACCCTTTTGACACAAGAAAATACATTGAGAACTCTTTTGGGTGGGGTTCAGAAACCAGCCACCAAAATCCCAAGTATAGTGGGAGGAAAACCAACTTAGGCCAACTCATATTGTATAGTTTTAGTGGTAGGGGGAGCATAGCATAGATCAGGTTTTGGACAGAGGACAGAATATATGCGAGAACTCCTGACGAGCACCACTTGTGTTTTCTCTGACGTTAGGGAGCCATCATCGTAGCTGTAGGGTTCGTTGAGGTCTCCTTATTCTTTATTAGTACCCGCTGAGGGTCAATCAGAATGTAACAAACAATCTCGCCCGGGATTCCTTTCCTTTGTTCCCGGCGGAGGGCGTGGCAGCCCCTCAGCCAATGATGAGGCTTGAAACGGGGCAATCCCTGCTCTGAGCCTCCACACGGCTGGAGGCTGCCATCCTCCACCGCCGGGGATTCAGGTAAGTGTTTTGTCCCTCTCCCCCACCCCACCCTCCAAACAATCCGCTCCCAACCCCACTTACCTTCTTTTTCATCCTTTTCCTAGAGCAAACGCGCTGAGAACACTTCTGTCATTTCGCAGCATTTCGGAACACAAAAACAATACTATTAGTACCCCAGTCTTGCGGCCCGGGGTACTAATAGAAATAAGCCTGTCACTGCAGGAGAATTACTGACTCTGTAATGCCCCCGCGACTCAGGGCTTATTGCTTAAATACACCTTTTTGAACCATGTCTTTCTGTCTGCCTCCTATGTCTGACTTGCCACGATACTAGATTGCCAAAGTGTTAATACATAGTTATTGTTTAACCCGAGTACATGCTGAGGTTGTCAATTTATAGGTAGATCGGGTTTGTAAATCTGGGAGCTGAATGAAACTGTTAAACTGAGATTGTGAAAATGGGAATGTACTGGAACTTTTCAACTGGGAAAGCACTGAGTTTGGACAAACTGTAAATTGTGACAAAGTCTGATGCCTCTCCCTGCCCCACGTTATGGTGGAGACTCCGCAGCCCATTGTTAAAGTATATTTCACATAATACTGCCTAGAAACGAACAATGGCCTAAGCACATTCGCATCGCATTGAAAAACACATTTGAATGAACCTGAATAAGGCTGACTACGCCACCATTTTAAAGTAATCTGCCATTTTGATTAACTCCTGCTTTCTGTCTCATGTTAAACTTTGTGTTTTTGGCTCCAGCAGAGAAAAATGAACTTTGTACAATTGTTTGTCCTGCACTAAGAAACCTTGAAGCTAAACAAGAGCCGTATTTAAACAGTAATCTACAGACCATCTTATCAATAGTGTCTTCTCCGTTCAAACAGCAAAACAGAATGTTGAATAGGGAACACGTTACTTACCTGTAACTGTTGTTCTCCAGCATGGGTCTGGCATGGATTCACATGCTCATGAATATTCCCCGTCGTCAGGCTGGGAATCCTCGGTAAAGAAAAAATCAGTATCAGTTTTGTTTCTGATCTGTCTTTCATAGTAGTAACCAATCACTGATCTCTGCGTCATACTGACCACAGCCAATGACTGCCATCTCCCTAAGCCCCGCCTCTGGCAGCCATCTTCAGATTTGGTAGCACGTGAAGTGGCAGTATGACCAAGTCAAGAGCCGCAGAGGGGTAGGCGGGAGTGTTCGCATGTGAATCCATGCCAGACCCATGCTGGAGAACAACAGTTACAGGTAAGTAACTTGTTCCTTCTCCAGCATGGGGTCTGGCATGGATTCACATGCTCATGAATAAAGAATACATAGCAGTACACACATGCACAACCACAGGAGGTGGCAAAGGCTCAACATTAAGCATTACATCAAACTCAACATTAAGCAATTCTTACCTCCTCACAAGGCTCACCTTAGGCGAAGAGGTTGCGCAGCACTGCTTGGCCGACCCTGGACTCCTCCCTGGAATCCCGATCGACGCAGTAGAATTTCGTGAAGGTGTGCGTCGACCTCCACGTAGCAGCCCTGCAGATGTCCAGCAAGGGCACACCAGATAGGAACGCTGTGGTAGCTGCGATCGCTCTGGTGGAATGGGCTCTCGGACGGCCAGGCAGCGGTCGGTTTGCCAACCGATGACAGTACATGATACAGCCGGAGAGCCATCTGGAAATGGAAGCCTTCGAGAGAGCCTTCCCCTGATTGACAGGTCCAAAGTTCACAAAGAGTTGTGACGTCTTCCGAAAACACTTCGTGCGGTCCACGTAGAACTTCAGCGCTCTAGCCACATCCAGCGAGTGCAAAGTCCTTTCAGCCGGCGACGAAGGCGGCGGGAAGAAAACAGGCAACACCAAGGGTTCGTTGAGGTGGAAGTCCGACAGCACCTTGGGCATGAAGGAGGGGTGCGTCCTGAGCACTACCCTCGTGTCGTGAAAAGTCAAGTACGGGGCCTTGCAGGAAAGGGCCTGGATCTCTCCCACCTGTCGTGCGGAGGTGATGGCCACAAGAAACGCTGTTTTCCACGACAAGAACTTCAACGGAGCCGAGTGCAGAGGCTCGAACGGAGGTCCCATGAGCTTGGTCAGCACCTCACCAGCTTGGTCACCTAAGGTGAGCCTGGTGAGGAGGTAAGAATTGCTTAATGTTGAGTTTGATGTAAGCTCCCACGCCGGGGCCGGAGCCTTCACCGGCGGGAACGATCTGAACAGTCCCTTCATGAACTCTTTCACCAGACGATGAGACCACAAAGACGTCCGCCCCGTGGTTCTGGTGTATCGGGAGATTGCAGCAAGATGAATCTTGATGGACGCCTGCGCCAGTCCAGCTTTGGCCAGCGTCAGTAGGTACGGCAGTATTTGGGGTGCCGTAATCCGTAGAGGGTTAATCTTCTTTGCGTGGCACCAGACAGAGAACCTCTTCCATTTGTGTCCGTAGCATTTAAGAGTTGAGGACGCCCTGGCCTTTGCAAGAACCTCTCTGCAGTCGGCCGGTATGTCGTATCCTCCAAACTCTAACGCTGCAGGAGCCAGGCCTGCAAGCTCAGCGACTTCGGGTCGTGATGGAGGATGGCGCCTCCTTCCCTGGAGAGAAGATCCGCGTCCACTGGCAGCTTGATTGACGGGGACGCTGACAAGTCCAGAAGGTCCGGGAACCATATCTGCCTCGGCCACGCAGGTGCGACGAGGATCATCCTGCACCGTGACCTCTTGAGCTGGTTGATGAGCCGGATCAGCAATGGCAATGGAGGGAACGCGTATAGAGCCATGCCCTCCCAGGGGAACGAGAAAGCATTGCCCATGCTCCTCGGCTGGGGAAACCTGCTGGCGAACCTCCGGCACTTGGAGTTCGTCGCCGTCGCGAACAGATCGATCTGGGGTGTGCCCCACCGTCGGAGAAAAGGCGGTCCACTAGATCCTGTCGTAGTTCCCACTCGTGGCACGAGCGCAGCTCCCTGCTGAGTGAGTCAGCGATGGTGTTTTTTATCCCTGCCAGATGAAACGGCACCAGAAACATCCCTTGGGCGACGGCCCAATGCCACAGATCCTGCGCCTCCATGGACAGGGCTGGGGACCTGGTTCCGCCCTGTTTCCTGATGTAGAACATGGTGGTGGTGTTGTCGGTGAAGATCCTCACCACCTTGCCCTTGTGGGACGGAAGAAAGGACCTGAGGGCCCAAAACACTGCACGGAGCTCCAGGATGTTGATATGGAGGGACTTCTCCGTCGGGAGCCAAAGGCCTCTCGCGTGCAGATTTTCGGTGTGCGCTCCCCACCCTTCCAGGGAGGCATCCGTGGTCACTGTCTCCTGGTGGCCGGGGGTCTGGAAGTCCATGCCAGCCGTCAGATGCGCGCGGGTGCCCCACCACCGGATCGCTCGTCGGAAACTCTCATCGAGTGTGATCCTCTCCTCGAAGCTGCCTGTCGTCTGGATCCAGCGCGCGTCCAGGAACTCCTGCAACGGGCGCATCCGGAGTCTGCACAGGCGGATGAGGTAAATGCAAGAAGACATAATTCCGAGGAGGGACTTGATGGACCTCACTCTGGCCGCGTCCGCAACCAGCATCCGCTGCACCTTGCCCAAGATGGCCCTCGTCCTTTCCTCCGACGGAGAGGCCAGAAGCGACACTGTGTCGAGCTTCGCTCCCAGAAACAGTGCGTCTTGCGCGGGCACCAGGTGGGACTTGGCGTAGTTTATGGAGAATCCCAGGTCCGTGAGAAGTTGGACGGTCCTTGCCGTGTGCTCCACGGCGAGCTCCTTCATCTTCGCTCGGATGAGCCAGTCGTCCAGGTAGGGGTAGATGTGGATCCCCTCTCGGCGCAGCTGCGCCGCCACCGGTGCGAGGCACTTGGTGAACACCCTGGGTGCCTACCTCAGTCCGAAGGGAAGGGCTCTGAACTGGTAGTGACGTCCTTGGACCACGAATCTGAGAAACTTTCGGTGTCCCTTTAGGATGGGAATATGGAAGTAGGCATCCTCCAAATCCAACGACGACAGGAAATCGCCCTCCTCCAGCTGACCCAGGACGTGTTGGAGGGTGACCATCCGGAACTTCTCTGCCTTGATGAATTTGTTCAGTCGTCGTAGGTCCAGGATGGGACGCCAACCTCCCGTCTTCTTCTTCACGGGGAAGTATCTTGAGTAACTCCGGAGCCCCGAAGCCTCTTTGGGACGAGCTTGATGGCGCCCTTCTTGAGCATCGCCTTTACCTCCAAGAGAAGTTGAGGGACGTGATGTTCTTTCCTGGCCACAGGGGGGACGCGTGGGCACCTCTTTAGAAACTCGAGCGCGTGACCCTGAGCTAGGGCGTCCAGCACCCAACGGTCGGTGGAAATGGACTCCCACACGCTGACGAAGCTCGCCAGCTGGCCTCCCACTGGGGTGCTTCGGTGGGGGCCCGACCCCACGGCCGGTTCAGTCCTGCTTCGACGAGGCTTTGCCGCCTTGTCCTCCTTGGCGACGACGGCGGGGTCCGCCTGACTTGCCTCGTCCCCTGTAAGCTTCCTGCGACGACGAACGGGCCGCTTGACGGTAGGTGGAAAATCCGCCGCCGGAACCTTTGAAGCACCCTGTTTGCCTCCGCCGCTCCGAAAGGGCGGCCGCCGTTGCTGGAGAACCCCAAGAGCCCGGGCCGTCTCTGTGTCTGCCTTGATGGCTTGAAGGGAATCGTCCACTGTTTTCCCAAACAGGTTGTTTCCGTCAAACGGCATGTCCAAGACTCTGGTCTGCACGTCCTGACGGAAGTCAGTAGCCTTGAGCCATCCACGCCGCCTAAGGCACACGCCGTTGCCCAACTGGCGAAATCCAGTGTCAGCGATGTCCGTCGCAATCGTAATGGCGTGGTCCGACGCCACCTCTCCTTCCTGCAAGATCTCTAGGGCTTCAGCCCTCTTGTCGTCCGGTAGGAAGTCCAGCAGGGGTGCCAGTTTGTACCACAACTCCCTTTCGTAGCGGGCTACGATAGCCAAGGCGTTGGCCGCCTTAATCGTCGTTGCTGCAGATGAGATGACTCTGCGTCCCATCGTATCTAATTTCTTTCCCTAGCCGTCCGGCGGGGAGGTCGACGTAGAGGCCGCGCCCCCCCCCACTTTCTTCCTGGCCGCCGCGGAGACGACCGAGTCCGGGGTCGGCTGTGCCCAAAGGCACAAGGGGGCCGCGTCCGGGACCCGGTACTTCTTCTCGTACCGATCCCTTCTAGCCGGCGTCGTGGATGGGTTCTTGAGGAGGGCGAGGCCCTCATCCCAAATATCGTCCTGTAGAGGTACAGAGAGGACCGTCTTCCTCTTGGCCTCGCGCCGTTGATAAAGGAAACCTTCCTTCTTCTCTTCCGGGCAGAGCTGGAAAAGCTCGGATGCCCTGGCGATCATGGAGTGAAACGATCCAATCTCGTCGGGCGGGGAAGCCCGGGTGGGAGGTGACGACGGCAGATCCTCGTCGTAAACCTCGTCGTCCGTACCCGTCGCGGCCGTGTCAGTCCCCGTATCATCCCCATGAGTCGTGGACGGGGAGGAGGGCTGAACAGGGCGCGATGGCTGAAAAGGAGGTGGAGGATGAATCCTTCTTCTCTTAGGGGGAGGGCTCCCAGAAGGGCCTGGCTCCGGGTCTCCCGTCGGGAGCGGTTCCTCCGCTGGTGGTAACGGCAGTCTCGTCCTTATCTCCGAGCATAAGGACTGTATAGCCAACAAAATGGCCGCCGAGTTGTCTTGCGGCACTGGTTGAGGGGAGTCCGACGGGCGGTCAGGGGCCCCGTCGGCACCCTCGACGTTATCGTCGTCTCCTATGTCGGGGTCCCTCCCGACGGGCTGGTCTTCTTCCACGCCAACGCTGTGGCTTAAGGCTTCGATCAGCTCTTCCTCAGAGGTTGAGGCCGAATCCACGACGACCTCCTGCCCCCCCTTTTTCTTCTCCGTCGGAGGTTTCACGGGGGTCCTGTCGATGGGCATAAAAGAGGACTCCCTCTGCGGTGGCAGGGAGACTCTGAGCCCCGAGGTCACCACCACTGGTGTAGCCTCCACAGGCTGAGCCAGGGCCGCCGCAACTGTCTCGATAGAGGCCTTGGCAGGATGGATTAAGGCTTTCACCACCCTAGGTGCGCTCACCACCTTCTCCTTGGGGGGAGGGTCACTGCCTCGCTCCCCCTCCGATGGGGCCTTCGATCTCGACCGGGGTCTCTCCAGGAGCTTCGCCGGGTGCTCGGCCTTCCTCTTACCCGAACCAGAGCGTTGGCTCGTGGTTGATGGCGCCGGGGAGGATGCGCCCTGCCTGGCGCCCGTAGAGCCCGACCGTTCGGCGCTCCCGGTGCCAGGGGACTCGCGGTGCTTGGCCTTGTGTTGGACCCCCGTCGCCGGGGCGTCCTCAAAGGTCTTAGAAGACCGCTCTGACTTCTTCTTCTTCTTCTTGCCTGACGGGCTCTTCCCTTCCAGCCAGTTGGCGAGACATTGATGGCGGTCCTTCATGGTCTGCTCCGACATATTGCCGCAAAACACACAGTCCTTCTCCACGTGCGTCTTGTCCTCATGTAGGCAGTAAAGACAAAGGGAGTGTTCGTCCTCCTTAAAGACATTCTGAAGCTGGCATCCAGGGCAGACCCTGAACAGCTTTCCGGGCGTCGAGCTTCCCTTCTCCTGGGCCATGTCCGAGATGGGCCTGAGAAACTTCTGGAGTCCTCCAAAAGCGTGGCTCGACGAAATCTTCACACTTGTGGGGCGTAGACGAATCCGACACGGGTCCCCGTTGATCGGATGAAGAAACGGTGGAGCTTGAGGCTCTTTTGACCGAAAAATAGAAGTTTTTTGAGAAAAAACGTGAAAAAATAGCACTAACGCTCGTGAGCAATAGCACGAGGATCCCAACACTTGAACGTGCGGTAAAAATCTGAAGATGGCTGCCAGAGGCGGGGCTTAGGGAGATAGCAGTCATTGGCTGTGGTCAGTATGACGCAGAGATCAGTGATTGGTTACTACTATGAAAGACGGATCAGAAACGAAACTGATACTGATTTTTTCTTTACCGAGGATTCCTAGCCTGACGACGGGGAATATTCATGAGCATGTGAATCCATGCCAGACCCCATGCTGGAGAACTGAATCAGTGTTTTTGCAGAAATCTGTGTTTTCGCTCCTTGAAACTAAGCGGACATTAAACTTCAGAACAAATGGTAGACAAATATGAGTAAACGAAACAAGGACTGTTGCCGTTGTGTTCAATGTTTGAAAAACATGTGAAGTGTTTAATAGAAAACAACTAGCTATTAATAATGTTTAAACTTGTATTAGTTATGTGAACTGGCTACAAACCCTAAATTAATATGTAACTCGAAGATGGGCTGGACGATGTAACCGGGACTGAGGAAAATGTATGTAAGCCTGTGTCTTTGTAATGTCCAGCACTACCCCCTCCCCTCACAGTGTCTGCTGGTACACACTGTGAGACGTTGAGAGCCAGATAGCTATCTGACCAATAAACTGTACATGTACTTTTGAACTCGTGACGGGCGTATTTCATCTTTGGTGGTATTAAGCCTCTATTTCTTTAATCTGTCAGATGGCGCCCGAATAGGGACCCTCAGGATTGATGTCACATCGCTAAGACAAGGAGGAGGCTGCCGGACCGGGACCGGAGAGTGAAGGGGCCCCTGCAAAGTGAGAAGCGATTCCTCCGCAGTACTGCACACCCGATCCCTGGGCGGTGAGCAGCGTTTAGCGAGACATCACGACACGGGTCCCCATATAGAGGCCTGTTTATCAAAATTGCCAGCCACGACGATCCTTTTAAATCCGATCAGACCCCTTTTTTTTTTAAATCAGGTGAGTCGTGCCCCGATTCCTAAGAATCCTGATATTGGTTGCAGCTTTGGATTTGCAAATACAAACGGCGGCAGGTAACACCAGTGATCTGATATGCCTGGGAAAGTGTCATCCTGTTTCAGGGTATTATTCTGCAGAGATAGACAATCTTTGAGACAAGGCCAACCGGCGCCACCCGATGGGTCGCCGGCTTATTTAATGTAATTGTAAGTACGGCCTAGGAGTTATTGTATTTAATGATATTTGGCACAGACTAGACAGGTTTCTGAACTTCAGTGCCCAGTTTATGGTAGTTGTGAAATTGCCCGCCTAGAGCATTTAGAATCCATATTGTTGAGAAAAAGGCTAGGCCTGCAGCATTTGATGCACTTAAAGATTGGAGAAAGGAAGCTATGCAGCAACTTAAAAGTAAAAAAAAGCATGCACGTAGACACATGATAAATGCTGAGAAAGCACTATTGTATGACTAGCAGAAACAGTCAGAATCTATTAGAGGTATGGATAGGGCTTTCCAACTTGATGTGCAAAAAAATATATCCGTCTCAGGATTTTCATACATCAGATGAGTTAATTAATACATTTTTGAATGAAAGTAGAACTGTTTCCACTGCCCCACCTCCTTATGTGCCTCCTTCCGTTGGTGTGACACCTCCCGTTGTAGTTCCTCCTCTTCCCGTTGTTGTTCCTCTTCCTGTTGTCGTTCCTCCTCCTGCACCTCCACCCTTACAGACAGTTGGCGTCCCCTTGATTCTGTCTGCACCGCCAGCAGTATTGTTTCTGCTACCCATTGAACAAGATTTTTCTGAACTCTCTTTACCGAGTAGTTCTGCTCCACCTGTAGTGGTTGAAGGGGCGGGAACTGATTCAAGAATAGTGACTCGTGGTACAGTATCTAAAGCTAGAAAAAGAGAATTATATACATGGGCTAAAAAGTACATAGAAAAGGGTGATGAACCGGCTGTTTTAGTTGTGATTTCTGTCCAAGAGAATATTCCTGAACAGACTATTTTGATAGAACGGATGGGAAATCATTTATCTGATATATGGAGTGATTTGACGAACATGAATGTCCAACAGTGGTTGAGGGATTTGAATGTCCTTGCCCGCTCAAGGGACACTTCGGGGAAAGTACATGAGCATGTAGAGAAGGTATTTGAGTTTAAGAGGGAGCTAGATCAGTTACAGAAAGAAGAAATGGATGGTAAGCTTCATATGTACAGAAACAATTTCTTCCTCCATTGAAACCAATGAGTGAAGAAACGCGCATTTGCACAAGAGACGCTCTTAGATGGATTTCGGATGTTGCAATTTCTCCCATTGAAGTGCATGACACGTTTAGTCAGTATGCTCCGGCAATGCAAAGGAAAGTGTTATGGGTGATGGTGGAGTATCTACAAGATGAATTTATGAAGAGAAAGGTTTGTTGTCCCGCAGATTTAATGGTCATTTATAAGAGAGCATTTTCGCCTGATACTGCTTTGACTACTTTGTCACTTGATTTAGCCTTATTGCTTAATAGACGCTCAGATTTTCCTACTTTACAATTGCCGATGAGGGAAGTTCCTCCGACCTTTGTTCCGAAAGTAGAAATTCCAGCTAATGCTGCGGCAGGAACATCTGCCACTACTATTGAAGCACATTATGTCTCACAGTTTGTTCATGTCTCATTTTCTAGACAGGAAGTGAATACTATCAGACAAACAATTTCAGATATTAGGAAGAATCCAACAGGATTTTATAAAGAAATTGAATCTGTTTTGCATTTGAGAGGTGCCAATCTTAAAGACCTCTTGACGAAAAATGTTTCCAGATCAAATCAGTCACAGAGAAGAGTAAGAGAAATGTGGGGTATCTCACGTTTGTCTGGGCACTCCCCCTATGGACTCTGCGTCAATTGTAGTTTCACAAGCAGGACCACTGAAGTTGACTTAGGTCTAGATAAACCTTGGATCCAACAGCAATTCACTAATTGCAACACATGGAACGTGGTGCATGCAATCTGGTGTTCTTGTTCGAAGATCTATATCGGCATGACCGAACGTAAAATTCAAACAAGGATTTCAGAACACAGATAATGGATCACAAGAGTGATGAACTTAAGTGGACAGTTCTTTTACATATGACACCATTGCAGAATGGTGAACCGATGGTCAAGAGGCTGTATGCGAAAGAGCAATGGTTGATTTCTTTATGCAACTCATCTGTTATAGGGTTGAATGAGCAGTAGAATGGCAGAATTTGTAACGATAGGCTACCATTCCATTTAAAGACAGTCTGTATCATACACTGCTCACACACTGTTGTTGACGTACATTTATTCTGAAAACTAGCCTTTTTAGTAAGGCTCAAGTTCGGGCACGTCGGTTCCACAACACTGTGTAATGCTACAGAATTATGAAGCTTATTTTGAAATTGCTCTAAACGCAGAATAGGTTTACAATTCTTTGAGTAATAGAAGAACAATGTAGCCCTAGATTATTGTGAGGTGTATTCCCAGTTTGATCTCAGTATATCACAACTGGTTGTAATTGCAACTCTAATTAGGGTAAATAGCAAGTGGCCTTTAAGAGTATACGTGTAACATCAGAGTTTAACATCGATGAGGTTATCTCCAGCACGTTACTGAGATGTCCGAGGAAGGAAGAGCCAGCAAACTTGGAACAAAGTAAGTCCTTAATAGCTGGAGGTGCTAGCGGTAGACGTATTAAGAATGTTATGCTCGAGTTTATTTGAACGCGCAGAAAGCAAAGGCAGAGTTAATAGCACTAATGCTTGTGCTTTGTGTGTTAGGATTCCAACGCACTCTGTGCGAGACAGAGAGGAACAAAAGACTTCTCTGTGAACGAAAAGCAAAGAGAAAGGTTTTGAGGTGCTCCCGCATCCGGAAATGGTTATCCTAAAGTTCCAGAGGGCAGTGCCAGCCAAAGAGAGGGATCTATGGCCAACTCTTTGCTTGGAGAAGCGACTGACCCTGAGAGAGTTGGAGGTGGACGAGCAAAGGGCTTGAGAATGAAGATATTTAGGAAGAGAGAGTTGAAGGTATCGAGGCCCCAGAAGGCCTTGTGGACAATGCAGAGGGTTTTGAACTAAATCTTCGCAGCCACTTGAAGCCAGTGCAGGGATTTCAGTCCTGGAAAGATACAATCCCTAGGCTTGAGGCCAAGAACAAGTCTCGCAGTCCTGTTCTGAATAAGTTGCAGAGGGCGGAGAGTAGAGGCAGGCAGATTTATAAAGAGGATGTTGCAGTAGTCCAGCCTAAAGAGAACCAGGGCTCTGGAGACAGTGAGCTTCTGGGGGAAGGGGAGGAAAGGAAGAATACCTCTGAGGAGGTGTAGCTGGTAGTGTCACTTCTTTGAGACATCAGAGATGTGAGGAGAGAAGAAGAGTGTGGAGTCGAAGATGACCCCAAGGTTCTTGGCCTCACAGGTGGGCGCAGGAAGAGGGACAAGAGAGGCCGGCCAAAGAGTTAAAGGAAAGGAGGGAGCAGGTGTGCCAAGGAGGAGAATCTCAGTCTTACTGGCATTAAGGCAGAGATCATTGGCAGCACACCACTCCTGGATGGAGGACAGTAAGATGAGAGAAGGAGGAGAGGTGGCTGAGGGTAGCCTGAAAATGAGCTGAGTGTCATCCGCATAGCACTGGAAGTTGAGGCAAGCGCTGCAATGCAGTGGCCAAGAATTGTCTGGTATTGGTTAAACAGCCAGGGAGAGAGGTTAGACCCCTGGGGAACACCACAGGTAGAGATAGAGGAGAGGAAGGATCCGAGTTGAACCTGGGAGGGTCGGTCAGAGAGGAAAGAAGTCAGCCACGCCAGGGCCTGACCGGTGATGCCCAGGTTATCACGGAGACGATTGAGCAGGATGGCATGGTTGACCATATCAAAGGCAGAAGAGAGATCAAGTAAGATGAGGACACAACAGGTGTTGGAGTCAAGGCTGTAGAGCAGGTCATCACAGGTGTAAACGAAGATTCAAAAAACAAGTTATCGTCAACCTGGATTGACATACAACAAGGTACTACTAGTTTCATACAAATTCTTGAATTTAAAAATTGTAGCCCTCTCTCGAATAACTGATTGACAGTATTAGATTTTTAAGCATTAGAGGGCAACACTTGAGTAGACAAGACATTGACGCAGTACGCTCTGCTTTTCAGTGCATGCCCGCGAGTATTACTACAAGTTAGAACGTCAGTAGCAGACTTTTAGAACACAACATGACATGAATTATTAACGGTTTGTGTTAGCGAGTTTGAAGGCAAAAAAGAGAGTCGTGTGTTAACGAGTCCTGACTATCCATGCGTTCAGAATGGTTAGTGTCGTTTTATAGTACGTGAGAAGTACTAAAGTCTCAGTGTTCTGACTATCACTGCACGACTGCTCTTACCAAATAAACTGGCAGTTTTAAGTGATAAGACATGAGTATGAACGTGTAGGAGGCACTAAGGCTAAGTGGCTTTGAAGAGTTTAAATGGGTTATGATCCTAGGCATGTAATGTTCTAGTAGATTAAGTAATCAATCGACTAGTGGACAAGGAGTCTTTAGTATTACTGGATATACATTTTAAGTATTGATGAAGAAGAGTGCGTACATTTGCACTTAGACGTTGGGTTCCCCTGAAGAAGTTCTTGTAGTGTTTGAGTGAACGATAAAAGAACGAGACATGATGGGTTTACATGACGCTGTACTGATGAACAGCGCCTGCGAATAAGACATTAATTTTGCTAGAACCTTTTTTCTGTATGTGAGAAGGATTCGCCCATCTATTGTTGAACAAGAATAAAGAGAGCAACTACCAATATTATGTGTTCTCTGTTAAAGATCCAATGCAGTTTGATAGTAATGCACTTTAATGGGCTCATTTGAGTCTATGATTATAAAGAAAAAAAAATAATCTCTGTGTAGCTTTCCACATTGGGATTTGCACTTGTCACTTTGTTCTAATAATGTGTAATGTTTACTAGATTTTATGATGTATGTTTATTAATTAAAAATCGATTATATTCTAAATTTGTAGGTTTTAACTGCACAGTCTATTTGTTTCGCGACTGTGTCAAGGAGGTGTTCTTGGTCATAATAAGAAGAGATGAAACAAAGGCAGTGGGGTTCCTTAGTATAGATGCATGCACACTAGCTTGTTTTGGGGACGAATCCAATTGCCATTAAGCTTCACCATGTCTCTATTTGTTTTTTTGGTTGCTCTGTGCGTGATGCACATTGTTTTGAACCTTATTCGCTGTTTTATCGGTAGCCAGTGTAGTATTTTCAGTGCTGGGCTAATGTGTTCTCTTTGTGGTAGTTTGAGCAGGAGTCTGTCCACTGTGTTTTGGATACGCT
Source organism: Ambystoma mexicanum (assembly GCF_040938575.1). Classification (NCBI taxonomy): domain Eukaryota; kingdom Metazoa; phylum Chordata; class Amphibia; order Caudata; family Ambystomatidae; genus Ambystoma; species Ambystoma mexicanum. The sequence goes on from NC_090936.1 coordinate 1,167,121,008, forward strand.
GAAGTTTCTTTAATAGGCGTTGCGGCATTCCTAGGTATAGGCTGTTGGCGTAGTCTACTCTGGAAAAGCGTGCGATGATGGTGAGTGTTTTGTGGGTGAAGCATTTCTTCATTATAGCATTTTACTTGTGGCACAAGTGTTATTTCGTTGTCCATCAGGACTCTGAGGTTCTTTACTGTTATTGATGGTGTTGGTGCTGTTCCTAGTTCTGTTGGCCATGGTATGTAGTGGCTGTTTATGGATATTTTTGCCAGGGTTGAGTTTTAGTTTGTTTGTGTTCATCCAGCTATAGAGTTCTTGTAGGCATTCGTGCAGGTTTGTGTTTTCTTCACGTGTTTTGTACTTTGTAGACAATCTGTGTGTCATCAGTGTAGTTGTAGCATGTGAAGCCATGTCTTTTAATGAGCTTGATTAGTGGAGACAGGTATATTTTGAAGAGCAAGAGATGGGGAGGACCCTTGTGGTACTCTACAGGTGGATTCCTGGGTTTGAAGGGTTTGATCCAGATGGATTCTGTTCTATCTGTTAGGAAAGATTTAATCCAGCATAAGGCTAGGTCAGTGATTCCTATTTCTTCCAATCTCCTGATGAGGTTGTCATGGTTGACTGTGTTGAATGCTGCTGAGAAATCTAGAAGTATTAGAGCTGTGCTTTTGTCCAAGTCTGCATTAGCCTTTAGGTCATCCCAGATTGACAGTAGTGCTGTTTTTGTTCCTCCCATCGTTCTGACGCCTACTTGTGCCTTGTCCAGAAGAATGTGTTCTGCTATGTAATCTTTTATGGTTCTATATTCGAAGGCTTCAAGCAGTTTTGCTGGACAGGGGATGTTTGAGATGAGTCTGTAGTTGTCGAGGTCTTCCACACTGCCTGCTGTGTCTTTGAGGAGCGGCTTGACGTATGCCAATGTGAATGATCGCAATTCTTTCCTTGTTAATTGTGATTGGGTGAAAAGGTTTCTGTAGTGTTCCATGGGTGGTCCTTTTGTGAGGCTTGATTTGTGTACGTCTTGGGGGAAGGCATCCATGGGGGAGCTGGCTTTGTTGTCGTTTATTACCAGCTGGACAAATGTCTCAGATGATATTTGGGGAATGTTTTGTAGTTTGTTCCAACAGTCCTCGGCTGGCAAGGTCGGTTACGTGTTGTGGTCGATTGGTCTGCTTTGTATGGTTTGGTGGATGGTGCCGATTTTGTTCTTGAAGTGATCTGCGAGGTTGTTGCATAGTTTCAGTGAGGGCATGAGCGTGTTGGTGCAGCCAGGGCGTTTCTCATTTCGTTTATGATGTTTTAACAGTTCTTTTTGAGTGTTGGCAGCTTTGGAGATTCGGTTGTCGTAGAATTTATTATTGGCCTTGCGGATTTCCTTTTTGTATGAGCGGATTTGTTGTGGGAATTGTAATTACTTTGCCTGGTCGTATTTTTTCCTTCACTCTAGTTCAAGCGTCTTATTTTGTCTTTTCATGTCACTGAGAAGCGGGTTAAACCATTTTGTTGTTGCTCTTTTGCGTGATGGGGTGAAAGGTTTTTCCTTGGAGATGTCATTGATTGTTTTCAGCGATCCACTTGTGTAGTAGTTCTGTTTTTTTTTGTCGAGGTCAGCTTCGTCCAGAGCCATTGTCGGTGGTTTGTTGATTTCCAGTTGTTTTATTAGGTTGCTAGCTTTGACAGTCCTCCAGTTTCTTTTCATGATTTCTACCTTCTCCTTTCCCTCCTAATGCCCAGTCCTCTCTCTTATCCCCCACCACTCCTCTTGCCGCATTCCCGCACTCTCTCACCGCCCTAATCTTCTTTACCCCCCTACCGCCCATCATTCCAATCACATGAACATGGCACTCTGAAACGCCAGATCCATCTGCAACAAAACCGCAGCAGTTCTTGACTTATTCTTTCGCCTTAACCTCCACATTCTATGCCTAACTGAAACCTGGATCCCTCCCCACAACACTTCTGTCCCTGCTTCCTTAACCACACCCTCCTCCTCCTTTTCTCATACCCCCCGCACTACCGCCCGTGGTGGCGGAGTTGGTCTCCTCTTCCACCCCATGTTCATCTCCTCCTCTCCCTTCTTTCTTTTCCTTTGAATTCCTCTACAAATCTTTCTCCTCTCCCTACCCTATCTCTCTCCTGATTATCTACCGACCCCCTGGCCCTCTCTCCTCCTTCTACGAAGACCTGGATCACCTCCTCTCGCTAATCTCTCCTTCCCCCTCTCCTCTATCTGTGCTTGGCGATTTTAATCTTCATCTTCCTTCATCCCCTCAATCCTCTCCCCTTTTCTCTATCCTTGATTCCTACCTCCTTTCCCCTCTCCTCTCCTCTCCCACACACTCCTCTGGCTCCACCCTTGACCTCATCTTCAACTCTTCCTACTCCCCTTCCCCTGTCTCTACCCTTCCTGTCTATCTCTCTGATCATGCATTACTCTCATTTTCTCTTTCTCCTCTCCCGCACTCCTCCCCTTCTAACCTCTCCCCTCCAATTTACTCACAGCGAGACTTACACAACTTTGACCCCCTCGTCTTTATTGACACCTGCTCTTCTCTTCTTTCATCTCTCCATGACTTTTCCTCATTATCGGCGAATGATGCTCTTTCCTCCCTTTCCTCTGCTATTTCATCCTCCCTTGATCAACTCTATCCCCTTACTTTCATCCGCCCAATCTGGAAACCCTCTCAACCTTGGCTCATTCCTCAACTCCTTTCTATGAGGCGCCTACTCGGACGTCTCGAGAGACTATGGCTCAAAACTCCCTCGCTTTCTAACAAAACCTCCTACTTCTCTTATCACACCATCTACGACTCTTGTCTAACCTCAGCTAAATCCTCCTACTACTCTAATCTACTTCAGTCTCAAGCCACTCATCCCCGCCGTATCTTCCAAACTCTCTCTCGACTCCTCGCTCCCCCTACTCCTAATCCCTCCTCCAATTCTTCTCTCGCTCCCTCCCTCTGACTTTGCTAACTTCTTGTCCTCTAATATTGTTTCCCTTCAGCAAAAAATACACACCCCTCCCTCTGATCTCCCTTCTTCTCCTCCCCCATCCCCCCTTCCTGCTTGTCCATCTTCTCTCCCGTTTCCCCATCTGAGGTTTCCACCCTCTTATCCAAAGCCCACCCAACATCTGCCCCTACTGACCCTCTCCTTTCCGTTCTCATCCCTAAGATTTATCTCTTCTTATCCCCTACCTCACCTCCTTCTTCAACATCTGTCTCTCTTCAGCTACCTTTCCCACTGCCTTTAAACATGCCACCATCATCCCCATTCTTAAGAAACCTTCTGCTGACCCTCGTCTCACCTCTAATTTCAGACCTATCTCTCTTCTCCCATTCCTCTCCGAACGCCTTGCCTACTCTCAACTTTCCTCTTTTGTCACTAATTCCTCTCTCCTACCACCCTTCCAATCAGGCTTTCATCCTAAACACTCAACTGAAACTGCTCTCACTTCTATTCTTAACTCTCTTCTTACTGCTCGCAATGCCAAACAATCCTCTATCCTTATTCTCCTTGATCTCTCTGCAACCTTTGACACCGTCGATCACCCCCTTCTCCTTCATACTCTCTCCTCTTTTGGCTTCAAAGGCACCATACTCAACTGGTTATCCTCCTACCTCTCATCCCACTCCTTCACTGTCTCCTGGGGTGGCCGGTCCTCTCCCAACTATCCTCTTGAATATGGCATGCCCCAAGGCTCTGTACTAGGCCCTTTCCTCTTATCTCTAAACACCACCCTCATTGCTCCTATTATCTCCTCGTTTGACATCTCCCACCCCTTCTACGCTGACGACACTCAACTCTTCCTCTCTTTCTCCTCCTTCTCTACTGACCTACAACTCTCTTCCTTCCTTACTGCCATTAAGAACTGGATGGCTTCTCGCTTTCTCTCTCTCAATACAGACAAGACAGAAGTGCTATTCTTTCCCTCTAACTCTCTTCAACCTCCCTCTCCTCCCCCTTTCATTCACTTCCCTCCCTCCAACCTTCCTATCTCTCTTCAAGCTCGTAACTTAGGCGTCCTCTTAGACTCCTCTCTCTCCTTTTCCCAGCACATCTCTCTCACCTCCCGTTTCCACCTCTTCAACATTCGCAAAATCCGTCCCTCTCTCACTTTCCACACCACTAAACTCTTAATCTCCTCCATTATCTTCTCCCGCCTCTTCTACTGCTCTTCCTTGCTCTTCGGACTTCCTACTTCTCACCTCACCCCTCTTAAATCCATCTACCACTCTGCTGTTCGCACCCTCTGTCTCCTCACCTCCCGTGACTCCATCTCTACCTCTCTCTCCTACCTTGGCTGGCTTCCCTTCCACTCCCAACTTAAATTCCAATTTCTCTGCCTTGTCTTCAAATCTCTCCGTGGTCTTGCCCCCCCTATCTCTCCTCCTACTCCCCCTCCCGTTCCCTTTGTTCCGCTGACCATTTCCTCCTCACTTCACCCCAACCCCCGTGCCTCCTCCCGTTTTCGCTCCTTCCAACTCTTAGCACCTCTACACTGGAACTCCCTTCCTCTTGATATCCGTTCTTCTCCCACCTTCACTTCATTCCGCACTTCCCTTAAATCTCTCCTTCTCCATTCTCCGCCTTGAAAACCCTTCCCCCTTCTACTTCTCCCCCCTCCTCACTCTTTTCCCCAACTTTCTCCTACCTTCCCTCCTTCACCCTCCTCCTTCCCTCTTCTTCTACTCCCCCCCCTTCCCTGTCCCTCTCCCCTTCCTCCCTATCCCTCTCAGTTAATTGCTCTTCTCACTGTTTTATTGCTTGATCGATTCATATTGTAATTGCTTCACTTATTTCGTTCATGTTTTATGTATTGTTGTTCCATGTACAGCGCTTTGGCATAAGGCGCTTTATAAATAAACAAATACAAATGATGGTGGTCAATTTGTCTGTTTGGCTGTTGCCATGGGTAGTGTGATTACGAGAGGGATGATGGTCACTCCAGAGGATCTGTATTGGTGGTGCCGTGGTGATGAGGTTTTTGTTGGCGAAGATTGCGCCTATTGTATGACCAGGCGTGTGAGTTGCTCCTTTGACTAGCTGATGTAGTTTCATTGTCTTCAATTGTTTTGCCAGTGATTTTTGTGAGTTAGCGGTTTCTTCTTTAAACCAGATGAAGTCTCCCAGGATTATCAGGTGTTCCGGCTCGATGGCTATGTTGGTAATGGCTTCTGTGAAGGCGTCCACGAAGGTTGCATCATGTCGGTGGTCTGTAAACTAGAACACATTTGAGGTTTGTTTTGGGGTTTGCTTTTAGGTGAATGATTAGGGATTTGCGGTTCTCAGTGCTTAGTGGTACATCTGTTTTAATGTTCAGGTGTTCCTTGTAAGCTACTGCCAGTCCTCCTACTCTTTTGTTTTTTCCGTTTGCTTGTGAGCACTTGAAGTTCTCAGGGTGGCAGTTGTGGTGTGATTTTGTAGTTTTCGTCTAGCCAAGTTTCGGTTATGAATAAGATGTCGATACAACTGTCGCACAGGAGGTCCAAAATCTCTGTGGCATGTGTGGACATTGATCTTGCGTTGATTAGGTTACAATGGATCTTTTCAACTGTGTTAGGTTTATTTTTTGTTCTTTTTGTCTTGCAGTAGCTCTGTTGGGTTGCTTCCGTTTTGCTTACACAAATTGATTGGAGCTCCGTGGGCTCTGAATCGTTCCGTTAGATTGATAGCATCTTCTACTTCTTCATCTTCTCATGTTTTGATTTAGTTGTTGACACTGCCTTTGTATTTTTGTGATCTAGGGAGTGATGGCAATGATTTTGTACGTTTCTCTTCTCAGACCTTCTCTTCTTTTCCTGTGAGGTTCCAATAGGTTTTTTGTCTGCGTAGAACTGCTGGTGGCATTGCGGTCTTGCTGTGTGGAGACAATTGCAAGTTAGTGTTCGATATAGGGATTTTTCTCCTCATGACATTTGTTCTGTTGGTCGTGGTGTTTGCCCACACCAGCAGAAATTCTGGAGTGAGGTATGTAGGTGCCTTGTGCCTGGAAATGGAATTGCCGCCCCCATCCACAACAGCACATTCAGGTGGTTGTTTGGAGAAGGTGGTAAACTACCTACCCTTAAACGTGTATTTCTTCTTCTGTGTTCTTATTAGCTAAAAGGTGCATTCTTCATAAACGGTCACAACATAGCACCCGACAGATGTGGATGGGAGACCTCATCTGAATGAATTACAATGAGGAAGTGTCGGTAACGTTTTTACCAAAGGTCTCTAGACCAAAAGAAGCATGGGCCGATTTTAAGGCTTACTCATTGCCAGGAAATTCTGTCAATGCATTAATCATGAATAGTGGGCATAGGTTATGATCAGCTGTATTCATGTGTTGCTTACTCAAGTTTGTGCTAAGCTTCAATCATGGTGGACCCATCTGCTACTACATATACATGTCGGGCTTTTTTGTATCAATTTGGATTCGTAATCCTGTGCATACAAAAAATGAAAACGGCTGTGCAGGCAGATGTTCTCTAGTTCAGCAGTTTGTTGCTTAGGGTGACTTCGTTCACATTAGACTTGGATGTTATAGATGTTCAAATATTATTATTCTTATCCAAAAAGAATAATTGCAATTTACTACACCGTTTACTACACCATTCCTCCATTCAAGTGGCACCTATTCTACTCGCAGCAGGGTGACTGAGTCATTTCAAAATATTAAAGAAGGTGTTTGTGGCATTATCAGCAATCTTCATCTGCTTATTATTGAACGCTCTTTTAATGCTCAGGACGGTCAATTTCTATCCCTTACAGAGCTGCAAGGATTCTCTGCAAAAAGCCTTCTGGTCCTTTTCTCCAACTTATTTCCACAGATCCCACTTTGGCGCTAAGGTTCTTTCGGTCTTCTGAAAACCATTGATGAACATTCTGGGATTGGAGACATCCTTGGTGTTTAGGGGATGTTCCTGGCCAAGGCCCAGGTTAGTAAGTATGACAGGGTAAGGAACCCCTCTCAACCTGGGATGGGAGGCCTAAGAATGTGTTCACCAGAGCCAGTCTAGCCGCAGTCCCTGTCCCTTCTACATATGTCTGCTTGCATGAATTGAGAACCACCTTTTCATGCCCATGCCTGTAGTGCACAAGGCTGGCCAGTCTATTTTGTCCCGTAGGACATCAACATCCAGCATGCCTCGCAGTTGAAGAATGAACGTGCAACCTGACTGGAAGAGAGACAGCAGAGAGCTGGCGTGCCTCAAAGCAGCCTGCACAACTGATCAGCAGATTCAGCATGCTATGCAACACAGACTAGAATGAACTATATAAGCCCAGAGTATGACATGCATTACTTACCGTAAAAGCATTTCTGATGGTTGTATCTGCTTAGATTCACATGCTGTGCATAGTCAGACATCCAGTGGTAAGCGCAGAGTATTGCATCTTGTATTTCAAGAATCGAAAGGGGATGTCGTCATGGGCGTGCCTGTAACACTATCCCTACGTGACATGTAGTGTACCCAAGATCCCTCATGCATGGAGGTCCCTCAGATTGTATTTTTACTGCCAAGAGAGTGCCTTATGACTATTGTGAGTGAGTACAGAAAAGAGAGAAAGTAGTAAGACATCTATGTTCCTTCCATCCGAGCGGGGAGAAAGGGCACATGTGAATCTAAGCAGATACAACCATCAGAAAAGCTTTTACGGTAAGTAATGCATGTCTTCTAATGTTTGTCAATCTGCTTAGAATCACATGGTGTGCATAGACTAGCAAGCAGTTCCCGGAGTTGGAGGTGGGTTGTGAGTAGGAACAGTAGTGAAAAGATGTCTTAGTACTGCCTGTCCCACCTGAGAATCAGACCTAGAATGAGTGTCTAGGCAATAGTGTTTTGTAAAGGTGTGTACAGAACTCCAGGTTGCCGCTTTGCAAAAGGACTCAAGGGGAACATTTGCAATGAATGCTATGGACTCCCCAGTGCCTCGAGTGGAATGTGCTCTAGGCTTGAAGGGCAGTTCTCTCATAGCAAGATAGTAGCAGAGTGTAATGCAATTGACAAGCCATCTAGAAATAGTGGATTTAGAGACTGCATCTCCTTTTCCTGTGGCCAGACACGAAAAACAGATTAGTCTTCCTTAGTGGACGAGTTCTTTCCATGTAGAACATGACAGCTCTGCATACATCCAGTGTGTGCAGGGTTCTTTCCCCCAGGCTTGAGGGATTTTCAAAGAACGTTGGTAGCTCTATTGACTGGTTCACATGGAACTTAGAAATTAATTTAGGCGCAAATCTAGGCTGAGTGCGCAAAACCATCTTGTCTTTGTGAACTGTTACAAAGGGATCTAGAATAGAGAGTGCTTGCAGTTCACTTACCCTCCAAATGGAGGTGATTGCTATTAAAAAAGCAGTCTTGAGGGTTAGGTTCTTAACGCTTTCTTTGTGCATGGGCTCGAAAGGAGCTCCCATAAGCCTAGTTAACACCACATTTAGGTCACATCCGGGAGCTGTGTTAGAAATGGGAGGGTGAATTCTTTTTACCCCTTCCATGAAAGCCTTAATCACTGATATCTTCCACCACAACACCTTTTGTTGAGATGTTGTATATGCTGAAAGTGCTGCTAGGTGCACCTTTATTGAGTTGAATACTAGGCCCGAGTCAAGTAGATGAGTTAGGTATAGGAAAATGTGAGTGTGAGAGCAGTAGACTGGGTTGATGCTCTTTGAGTTACACCAGATGACAAACATTTCCATTTACTAGAATAGCAACATCTAGTGTTAGGTTTCCTTGCCTCCCTGAGGATGCCCATACCTCTTTGAGGGAGCTGCAGGTTTCCAAATTCCATGACCTCAGGAGCCAGGCCGCTAAGTTCAATGCCTGCGGGCATGGGTGAAGTGTCTCCCCTTTGTCTTGCCACAACATGTTGTACGGGCAAGGCAGTTTGACTGTAGGGGATAGGGACATCTCCATCAGATGTGCGAACCAGGGTTATGTTACGCTCACCACTGTCTGGACTGGCCCGCCTAATCTCATCTGCTTGATCCATAGAAGTATCCTCCTGCAAGTGGAGAAAGGGATTTAGCCACCCGTGGATATGAGTGATAGCTCCCTCCCACTGTTCTCGTTCTACCTTCTTGTCACCTCCGATATCCCCTTTAAGGAACCTCACCTTATGTATTTAAATGATGAACTCTCCATCCTGCGTGGATTGCAGGGGCGCGTTGATGCCAGTTACTTCACTGGTTTGAAGGCGTGGGAGAGTTCCAGAGAGTATGGACTCCGAGGTTCCTGGCAAGGTTCGGTAAGTATCAAGTTCATAGAGTTCAATATGTCCGATGATTCACTCTTGCCCCCCCCCCTTCCTTCCTTGTCTTGCAACTAAGATTGTGAGAAGATACCTGAGCGCCACCAACTGCCACGAGGGGTAAGAGTCTGTATTACCCGACGCCGTCCGGTAAATGTTGCCGGTGTTTAACGTGTTGTTTTCTCTCCCTTTGCAGGTGCGGCACATGAAGATGTGGAGAGTTATAGACTAATGCCTCTGGTGGTAATCAGGTAAGTCTATGATAAGTGTTTTATTTGTTGGTTTTCTCAGCTCACCTTGTTTTCTTTTGTCCCTCAGGTGCCGGAGTTCGGCGAAGAAATGATGGAGGCAGCGCCGAATCGAAAGATGCTGCGAGGACTGGTGAGTATGGCGCGGCGCTGCAGCTGGAGATGCGACTTGTACAGAAATGATGTTATTTCCAGGTCGGGAGGCGAGATGGATCCGAAATCAGGTGAGGAATTCGAAATAGTTCGTTTTCTAATCTTGTCCTTTTCTTTCCTCTTGGTTTTAGGAGCTCCAGATTCGAGGCGGGCGTGGCAGAAGACTGGATGCAGACTGCAGGCACGGTGAGTGTTACGCTGCTGTATGCAGAATAACGCGAAGCGTGTACTGTTGTTCGGGCGTGGTTTAAATAGCCTCCAAAGTAGTTCCAGGTAAGAAGCTCCCTAGAACAACGCCCGAGTAAAAAAATAGTCCCTGTAGAAAAATAGTCCCATCCAGGCCTCACGTTGGCTTGGACTCACTAGCAGCATGGTCTGCATCAGGTAAGTAAAGTCTATGAGCCTGGCGCCAGGACTGATTTCCATGATGAGTCTGGCGCCTGTTGGGGTTTTAATAAGTATCTGGATACCTGCTCCCAGAGCTGATGGGCTTGGTCCTGATGCCCGGGGGTAGGCATCATGACAGGTTGGCAGGCCCACATGGGGGCCACCAATATCACCGTTACTGGTTCCCGGTGCATCTTGTGCATGGTCTTGTTGAGAAGGGGAGTCGGGGGGCGCAGGGGGTTAAGCGTAGACAAATTTCCCTGACCATGTTATCCATAGTCCATTCCCCCTGGATCGGTTTTGGGGGTACCTGGAGGCGTAATCTTGGCATTGGGCGTTTTCCAGGGTCGCAAACAGATCGATCTCTGGAAAACCGCATTGTGCGAAAATAACGTTGGCGACAATGTCTCAGTGTAATCACCATTCATACTCCCTGGGCAACGGAAAGTCTCTGCCGAGTACGTCTGCCAGAAGATTGAGTTCCCCTGGAACATGTTTTGATAACAGGAACATGCTGCGTTCGAGAGCCCACTTCCAAATGTTCTGAGACAGTTTGGACAGCCCTGGAGAATGAGTGCCTCGCTGCTTGTTCAGATAGTACATGGACGTGGTGCGGTCTGTGAGGATTAGGATCATCTTTCCCTGCAGTTGTGTTTCAAAAGCTTTCAGTGCTTTGAACACTGCTAGCAGTTCCAGCAGGTTTATGTGGTTGAACGCTATGTCTGGCGACCAAACTCTGCTTGCTGTCTGCTGGAGCAGGTGGGCTCCCCACCCTGTAAGGGAGGCATCCGTAGTTAGAGTGGTAGAGTGGCTTCTACTGCGGGGGTGGTGAAGGATTTCCCTTTCAAGAGGTTCTCCCTCGACCACTGCAGCGAGAGAATTAGGGCCGGCGAGACCACTACTAAATCGTCCCACTGTCCGTTGGCCTGACACCACTGGTTGCTTAGCCACTCTTGCATTGGACGCAGGCGCACGTAAAGAACTAAGTAGATACATGACACCATCATTCCTAGCAGACGCATAGCCTTGCGTACTGTTACCTCTCAACTGGCTACATAGTGAGGGATTTGAAACAACATGTTTTGAACCCTCTCGTTGGAGAAGATAAAGCCATCCTTTGTTCGAATTAGAGCCCCTAGGAATTGTTTGACTTGGCTGGAGTCTAAGCTGGATTTCTTCTCGTTGATAGAGAATCCTAGACTGAATAAAAGACCTATTGTTTTTGGGTGTTTGACAGACATGTTTCGTAGGAGTCTCCTGTTATGAGCCAGTCGTCGAGGTAAGGATATACTGGAATGGATTGCCTGCACAGGTGTGCTGCCGCTACTGCTAGTACCTTTGTAAATACCCTTGATGAAGATGCTATGCTGAAGGGTAGTACCTTGAACTGATAATGTTTGTTTTCTATCATAAACCTGAGGTACTTTCTGTGCGCTGGCAACATTGAAATATGATAGTATGCATCTTTCATATCCAGAGTTACCATGTAATCCCCCTGTGTGAGCAGAGGAATGGCTTTCTGCAGGGTGACCATGCAAAATTTCTGTGGTTTTACAAACTTGTTCGCTGGGCGCAGATCTAGAACAGGACGCATGGTTAGATCCTTTTTGGGTACAAGGAAGTACACTGAATACCCTCCTTTACCTGTGATAGAGGTACCATCTCTATGGCTCCTTTTTGTTCCAGTATCTCGACTTCTTGAAAAAGAATGCAAAGATGTTCGGGTGTTAGTCTTCGTTGACGTGGAGGTCTGTATTTTGGGGATTGGTTGAACTCTACACAGTACCCGTGAGCTATGGTTTTTAGCACCCACTGGTCTGTGGTTATTCCCTCCCATGCTTTCAGGAACAATGTCAGCCAGCCCCCGACTGGCTTGGGAGGGGACCCGAATCTTTGAGTCATTTGGAGCCTGAGGCAGGGGAACCTCTGGGGGTCGGGTTCCTGCCTCTTCCCTTGCCAGCCGCTGTCCCCTTTGGGGGTACGGGGTATTGTAAGTATTGGTTCCCTGTGGAGAGTTCCAGTTTTTTCCTGAAGGGTATTGTTGGTGAGTGGAGCTTTGGCCATGAAAAAACCTTCTGTTTCCAAATCCTCGCCTTGTGGAAGGTCACTGAGTAATTTGGTCCAAACTCTTTAAGGTTTCGTGTTCTTTTTTCGCGGTGTCTAAGGCCTCAGCAACCGCCTTTCCAAACAAGTTGGATTCCTCCACAGGTTTGTTTATAAGAGACGCTTGCGTTTCAGGTTTAAACCCTGAATTTCGAAGCCACACGTGTCTCTTGATGAGAATGCCCTGAGCAAGAGCTCGGCTGGCTGTCTCGGCAGAATCCGAAGTGTTCTTTAAAATACTTTGGTTGACTTGCCTACCTTCAGAGACTGTAGTAAGTAGGCGGTTCCGTAGAGGTTCTGGAGCCTCTTGCAGGCCGATAGAGTAGTGTTATTGGTGATGCGCATGGAGTATGCTGCCGATGTGGTAACCCTTTTACCCAGGGCATAAAGTATTTTCCCTTCTTTGTCAGGGGATATGTTTTGCTTCCCTATTCTGGATTAGCTGGCTGGGTTGTAGAGAGGAAGAGGGTAGATACAAGAGAAGGCTATTGCAGTAGTCTAGCCTAGCGAGAACCAGAACTCTGGTAACATTGAGCTTCTGGGGGAAAGTGAGAAAAGGGAGAATTCCTTTGAGAAGGAAGAGTTGAAAGTTGGACTTCTTGGCAATGTCCTGAATGTGAGGGAGGAAGGAAAGAGTCGAAGATGACTCCAAGGTTTCTGGTTTCAGATGAAGGAGAAGGGAGAGAGCTCATAGAGGATGGCTAGAGTGAGGGGAAGAAAGAGGGAGCAGGGGTCCCAACTGGAAGCATATCAGTCTTGCTGACATTGGGGAAGAAATCGCTGGAAGTGCGCCAGGACTGGATGGCAGATAGGCAGTCCGGGATGATGGAAGATGCAAGAGGGTCAGGTCAGCAGGAAGTTTGAAAAAGAGTTGTGTGTCATCTGCGTAGCACTGGAAGTTGGCAGAGGAGGACATGAGGAGTGCCAGCTGAGCAAGCTAAGTGTTAAAGAGCCAGGGGGAGAGGTTTGATCCCTGGAGGATCCCACAGGTGGAGAAAGAGGTAGGTGAGGAGAAGGTGCCCAGAATAAGCTGGGACGAATGGTTGGTTAGGAAGGAGGTCAGCCAGTCCAGTGCTAGCTCCGAGATACCCACGGTATAATGGAGTATGCTGGCTTTAATGTTGTAATCCTATAAAAGTTAGTCTTGTTTCTATGTTTAACCATGCACAAACCATGACTAAGCTACTGTAGCGGTTAAACGTTGGTTTTCTCCTAATAAAATATTGTGACCCAAGCAATGAGAGTGGAAAGTATTGTTGGACGACATATTTTCCCTGCGACTAAGCAGGCACATGGGATGCATGCAGCCGAGTGCCTGCATGATCGCAGCTGAAGACACCTAGGCTTGCTTTGCTTTCATTCACATGTACACACACAACCACGCCTGAGATGGTCAGTAATCATTCAGTGTGAGTTACAAGTATGTATTGGCAGAACATTTGAGAGCTAGTTTGACTTTAATAAAGTGATTTTAGGTAATGACAAACATTGGTACCCGAACATCCCTATTTCCATACATTTTAGACTTATCTAAAACTTTTTAAAAAAACATGTTTCGTTACAAAAAAGCTTTACTGTATAGCTTTGTTTGAAAGCCGTCATTTTTTGTTTGTTTTGTATGTGTGGTCTTTGCACGAAAAGTAAGGTGAAGTCAAAGAATGCCCTTCATTGTGTCCTTTCATTTCTGATGCGTTAGAGTCATCCTAAAGACATTTAACTCCTGGATTGCAACCACAAATCTCCAAGACCCACATCAAACAGGTTTTGTTTCAGACTTGGGCACGTCTATAAATCTTCACACCCTACACGCTGTTAAATTACATGAACAACAGAGAAAACAACCATTTTAAACGATCTTTATAGACTTGGGTTGCTTTTTACTCGGTCTCTAGGGAGTTATTATTTGACAAACTTATTCAGCGACGCCTGTCCTAACTCACTACGATATTGATAGAACTTCATTCGGATACTACCATACAGATTTGTCTTTCTTCCGACGGGACTCTATCATCCCAGATAGCCACCTACAGGGGACTGACACAAGGGTGCATCCTGGCGTCTACGCTTTTTAACTTCTTCATTGCTGACATAAGATATTGTTTTGTAGAAGTAGTGTCTGATTCGCCGAAGTTTGATGGCTCTGCTGTTCCCTGGTTGTTTTATGCCGATGACTTGGTGCTCTTGGCAAAAACTCCTAGGGGTCTGCAGGCGCTCCTAAATCAATTAGGTGTTTATGTCAAAAATAATATTCTTACTATCAATCAATCAAAATCTGAGATCATGATTAATCAAGGTAAATGACAGAAAAACTGCCCGATATTGAAGTGGATTATTCAAGGGAAACAGATTCAAATCGTTGAAGAGTATAAATACCCAGGACTGAATATTAATAACCATGATTCCGATATCCCCGATCTCCAAGATCTGCAAAGATAACTTAGAACTGACATAGCTCAGGCAAGAATTCTTCAGGGGAAATATGGTAAATGTTCAGTCATAGCCACTATCACATTCTATAAATAAAAAGTGACTGAAGCACACGCATGACGCCCTGAAATCTTCTGGTTAAGACTTGAAAGCCTCTTTTGGAGATCAGTACTTAATTTACCTCAGAGCTTATCCATGTGTGTCATCAGGCATGAGCTGGGAATAGTATTCTATTCCCTATAAATGTGGAAGCTATATTCAGCATATAGGAAGTATTTAATACCCGCGAAGGGACATTCTCTAATGAGTGGCCTTACCACCACTAAAGATATGAAAATGCAGATCTGGAGAATGAAAGTTCAAGTATCTATGCAATTTACCCAAGTATCTGAGTCTTTACGTAGCTCTAATCCGAACAGAGCAAAAACAAAACTCTGCCTCCAAGATTGGATAGATACAAGAACTAACTGTAGTAAATTACACCTTTTCGACCAGCATGCCTTCTTGCCAAAAAACTTACACACTGTTGAACCTTATCTGATGAAGTTCCCTACCCCTTCTCTCAGAACAAATTGATGAGGTTTAGGTTTAATCCTGTGGGAGACGAAAGATGTTTTGGCTAGACGTAAAAAATAAATTTAAAAAAAACTCATGAGGAGAATATCTGTAGATTTTGTTAGAAAATAACTGAACCGGAAACTATGTTACACCTCATGACAGAATGTTCTCACATGCTGGATGTGAGAAAAAAATACTTCTTTCATCCATTTACTGATTATCGCACAACCACTCCCAAACAAAGTCTTTGTCAGGTTCCATGTTTGGGCAAGGAGGAGGCATGTAGGATTAAGGAAACGTTAGCTGGGCATGTATAGAATGAAGGAACTACAATTCCCAGCAGCATTGAGAGTGAACTGTAGTCCTTCCACATATGCACGCTTTCTCAGCTGAATGCGATTACCGGGTCTATTTACATGCCGGCCGCCCGTGCCCAGGTGTGGATTATTGAAACGTTCGGCACGGACTGTCACACCGGCATGCAGGAAGTTTTCTGGTGAGCCCTCCGACGCCGGAGGACTGTTGGTTACTATCCCGGGCCGTGGCAGTAAGCTTAAAGTCAGGAGGCTTCTGAGGCGGCAAGGAGTACACAGCACTGCTATGTTCATGAGCGCAGTGCAACGGCAGCCGGGGTTGCAGCGGTGAGGAGTCGCTGCTAGGCATTTTCACTGTGTCATCTCTTCAGGTCCGGGTGATTCCGCGGGGCGCTCGGACACCAAGATAAGTACTTGCATATCCTATGAGTTGATATGGTTTGCTTAAGTTGCAAGTGACCTCTACTACAGGGAATACATGTGCATATTATGAAAGTGGTCCAGACCGGTTACACTGATTTAAAGGACCTAGCAACATGTATGTGTTCAAGTGTGTGCTCTTTGAGTCTGATTAAGAACATTATGTAGGTGGCAGTAGCATGCCAACACCCCCATTGGGTATTCTTTCAAAACTGCTCAAGAGACTAACACATGAGGGGCGGGGTGTTGGGGGGGGTTCTGATGGAGATTACAGCTTCTATATTAACTGTTTGTGGCTTTGCATGCCTGAAGGGCCATGAGTATGTGTTTTCCATGGAGGGTGACACCCTTGTTTTGTTTCATTTGCTATGCTCAATGCGAGTTTGTACACTTATGTTTGCTTTCATGTTATCATAAACTGTGCAAAGTGAAGACACTGCTCCATGTCTGAAAAGGTTACAATATGACGTGTTAGGTTATAGGTTTATAGTAGGAGTGTGGAGTAAGGCAGGTCAAGTGGCAGGATTTAAGGTTTATGTTTATGTATGTTTTCTCCCAATGTCCCCCATAACTATCCACATATGTTTGCCCTTAACCTCTTTCCGGTTTTCCTAATCCCCTTCCTCCACAACCTCTCCCTAATCCCTCTTCCCCTTATTGGCTGCCACATGGTTTCCTGATAATTCTGACATCAGGGACACGGTGGGAGGGTCGAATCTATTCAGCTTCTGTGGTTCGGGAGAGAGTGTCGATACTCTCACCCTTTGGAGTTTTGACAGTCTTTGGGCTGCCTTGTTTAATTGTCATTGATTATCAACCAACATAGCCATTGTGAATTTTTTGTTTTGCAGTCTCTCAATCTTACACGTTCCACATTGTTATATGAGTTTATGACGCTCAAACCATGAAGATGTAAGATTCATTGACGAAGGTAATGGTCTATCTACTGGAATTACATTTCACATTCGTTACATGAAGATAATGACCATCTTAATGTTATATGAATAT
Organism: Ambystoma mexicanum; assembly: GCF_040938575.1. NCBI lineage: Eukaryota > Metazoa > Chordata > Amphibia > Caudata > Ambystomatidae > Ambystoma > Ambystoma mexicanum. Next base: position 1,167,137,848 of record NC_090936.1, read on the forward strand.
GCCTTTTTAATAATTGGATTTCTTTAAATATGTGGTTTGATTACAAATGTTTCTGTAATTCTATTCTTTAGAATTTTCTTTTCGATATCATAACATACTAGTTTCAATAGTTTGCACGGTTTAATCTTACTTTTTTTTTTACTTTGTCCCACATGGGAAGGCTTGATTTAATTTTTTTGTTCTCGTTTTCAAAGAATGGTTTTAAATGTTATAAATACTTTTTTGTATATCTAATAGCTTGAAATGCATGACAAATTGTTAAAAGGTTCCTTTTTACTTCCTTTTATGTAATATGCAAAATATACTGGCTAATGTAAAATTTGAAAGGTTGACTTTGTTCAACTAAATCCAAAAAGAAAAATAAAGTTTTTCATGCGCTGTCTCTTGCGGTAGACTTTCGTACACATCAGGAAACGCATCCAGTGTGCATTTGTGCGACAATTGATGCATAACAAAAGGTATATGAAAGTGTACTGTTGTGTTCTGGACATGTCTTTTGCGGATCCTGTGTGGGGTAAAAAAACAAAATATGAATGCATTAGAATTTCTGTAGTCTGGCGCCTGTGCCCGATAAAAAAACTAGTGGAAAGATACCGTTAGTGCACGTCTGTGATCCCAACTTGTCTTTTCATATTTTGAAACCCTTCTCTCTCTGAAATTACTAGACACACGTTGATAATTAAGTGTGCAAATGTGTCCCTCAAACACAGCGAGACCAATTATGGGAACCGTGCATACCTCTGCCTACCTGCTTTCCCCACTGCTAAATTGCAATATGGCTCCCCGCCTTCTCCTCCGCCCAAGGCAGGGGTCTGCAACCTGTGGCGCTCCAGATGTTTTGGACTACAACGCTCATGATCCCTCACCATTAACTGTGCTGTCTAGGGCTGGTGGGAGTTGTAGTCCAAACATCTGGGGAGCCAAAGGTTGCAGTCCCCTGCCCTAAGGGAAACATATTGCATCACTCCGGCCCTAGCCTCTGCACTGGATCCCTCCTGGCAAACATATTTAAATCTCTCTGCATGGCACACAAGCCTTTTACCACCTGGGCCTTCCATTTTATATTTGCCACACTTCAGCACTACCCTCCACCAACACCACCAATCAGACGAACATGCCTCTCATCGAAGCCTTGCATCTTCGTATCAGTCTTTCCCAAAGAATGTGCACCATACAAGATCACTTGGCCTCCTCGAAAGTGCTGAAGGCTTGGCACTTACTGCACTAACTGTTCCCGCCCTGCCGTTTGTGCTGGTGAACATTGTGCTTATTTTAGAAGTTACAAAGAAAACTCCCACCATGGTCATGGATTTTGGCCAGCTCAGAACTCAAAGCCTCTTGTATTGTGTATATGTGCATTATAAGGTTTATAGTTAATATGTGGAATGACATTTTCGAATGCAATAATGTCGAAAAAAATGCCGAAAAAAATTGTTTTGTTTTGTTTATTTTTTTAATGTGCCCCCAACCCCACTTTTTTTCATTTACAATGGATTTTGATTCGCTAAACCCCCCCCAAAAAAACACATTTTCAAAAAACATTCGAAATTATTATTTTTTTTCGGCATTCTTTTTTTCGACATTTTTGCATTTGAAATTCGACATTTTAACTAGACACCGCATTATAAAATACCCAATAAATAAATTGACGTTTGACACGACACTTCTGCCCCATGCACATATAAGAATAATGTAATAACACAACACAAATATTTGTGTGCCTTCCACAGCAAGATACGGCTCTATGCATCTTGAAGATGGATGGTGCAGAGACAATCCACCATCTGAAGCCAATGTGATCATCTTTCATAAATGAATAAAAAAGGCATAGGTCTATCGTTGCATGCAGAGTTCATCCATTCTTGAACAAGTGAGAATAAACCCCATGCTGGTTTACCATAGAAGAATCTTCTCCGTCCCATTGAGTTCTAGGCATATCTACACATCAAGCAGCAGATCTGACGACACAGTGGTATCCATTATAATTGGTTATTTATAACACGCTTAATATCCAGAGGTTTCTAAGCACGGACCCAGGGATCGCATCTGTGTTAGTCTGCATCATTGTGCTTCCAAGACGAGCATGTTGCCCCTCAGCTATCCTCCTGAGACTAATGCAGGATGATGTCGAGGAGAGAGAGGGAGAAGTGCCAGTAAAGTGACCTTTGACCTCTTGTCAAAAGGGGGACTGTGAGCTATCTTCTTGGTGGCAATGCATGAAGAGCCGAGATGCCCCAAGAGACTGGCTGCTAGACCCAGAATGCTGCGTTGAATGGCAATGTATTTTTTTTTTTTAGACCCAAGTAGCGGTCAAGTCAGCAGTGTTCTCTATAGAAATTGTCTTACTCCCTCACTCACAACTATTTGGAAATATGAAAGCAAGAACAACATTCTTCAGCAGGGTTGGGTTACCATTGCATCTTCAACTAGATGGTGAAAGAGGCGCATCTAGTTGAGAATATCCTCCTCTTCACCTCATCAGTACCTGGCGGACCAGCAGTAGGTGACCCTGCACTCTGTAGCCAGGCTGGAGGGTCCTGGCCACAGTGACCCAGGACTTAAGCCAAAGAGGAAGTGTGGTCAAGGGATTCCTGAACTACACTTGAGCTCGCATTATCAGTACTTTTGGACCGCAGTAGCTCCAACAAGCTGAGTTGAGGTAACCATTTTGAATAAAATCTAAATAAAAAATAACTCTCAAGTGGCAACTTTAAAGGATTTCAAGGAGCTTAACATCTTCTGAGAGGACAGCGGATGTCACTATAGTTAATGTGGAATAGGATAGTGTGAGGCCAAGCACCATTTGTTTCCCACCCTGGGTAAGCCATACGAGTCTTAGGCATCTAAAGTGGCATCACCACACGTGGCCTCAATAGGTCTGGTGGACTACCTTGATGATCTCAATCCAATGGCACACAAATACCATGGACCGGATAGATGGTAAAAGGAAACCATAGTCTTTGTGACCTCATAGGTGCCTGGGCTTCTGTGGAGGTTGGGAAGGTGCGTATTCTAACCAAAGTAGTCTTCCCAAGTGTAATGAGAACATATTAGGCTGTGGAGATGGTCCGTTTCAAATAACACCCTGCTCTCCTCTGACCGAGGGCCACAGGAGCCAAGCGCACGCCCTGCCGGATTTGCTGCAGATGGAGACCACATCACTGGCCCTTTTCAGTGGATAACTCCTCTCCATCAGCCCTTTTACTGGGTGAGAGGAAGGGGGGGGGGTTCCTTTCCTCAGAGCATTTTAGTGAGTGCACGGGGAAGGTGGGGAGGGGAGGGGAGGGGCGGTTAAGACGTGCCGAGAGGAGTACCAGTTTGTGACCAGTGAAACTGCTTTCGCCCTACCACACATATTCGTAGCCTTTTGTGCATGTCTAGAAAGGCCAGACCTTACGTGTGATATCATAGGCTCAAGGCCTTCCCTTTTAATTTGACATAATAAACCCGTGATACAGGAGTTTGCTAAACCATGCATGAGGCGACATCGTACAGAGAAATGATTTAAGTACTTGGCACACCACAGAGTTTTACGCTTTAGCAGCTCAGGGCTGCTCTAAACCAGTAGGAGACAGAATAAAACAAATAAAGATACAACACAGTGATGTTCAGATAGGACGCTGGGGGTATGTCTATTTTAATGAAATGTAGGGATGGGAGTTCTGGCGATTCATTGCCCGCTCCCAATGTTTCCATTCGAAAATACCTCAAACACAAATAAAGAGCATCAAAACATTGGCCAAGAAATAGAACGACTGAATATCGGCTTGCTATTAAATAAAAAACATCAACCAATTATTCTGGTTATACAAATATGCTTGCCATAATGACCAAAGAAAATCACACACTTTAATTCCATGGTAATTGTGCGGCCTGATTTAGGGGTGGTAGGAACGCGCACACCCCCCCTCCACCTTCACTTGCGGAAAGACCACTCCCTCTTCTCCTCGAATGCCGCCATTTATCATAAAATGCATAACGTGCAACATTTCCTTGTGCACTCTTGGAACTATTGGACCATCTGCCAGATACTTTGCAGAAGACACTGACTGGCATGATTGCATTTAAATCCCAGCTGAATTATACATGCATTACATGTAACCTGGAGCAGAACGTCAACTGGCTAAGGGAAAGCTCGTGCGTGATCATATAGGTGCATGAAAGCCAACCCTCTAGTGGATGAAAGGCCTGCAGCCGAGATGTGCTTAGCTAGCTAGGAACATTCAAGCACACGTGTGCTGGCAGACAGGCGGGGTTTGCTCACTGACCCTAGAGAGTACAATACGGAACCATTAAGCACTCCGTTGTTCTTGAATTAGATAAACGCAAATAAATAAAAAGCGGCCAATGTAGTGTAACGTCAGAACAACTGAACTAGACATGCCCAGTTGCATAATCCTGGAGTTGAATACATAGTCACATGCAGGCAGTGCACAAAACGCATCGGCTCATTTCAAGTCTGGGACTCAGTTTGTGTTACTGCTGCATTTTGATCATCTGGATGGAGCAGCGGTCATTATGTTTCAAAGCACACCAAACAGGCCCACACGACCCACCGCTTGTGTGCGATTACCAGTTGTAACGCCCTGCATCGGGGTGTGGGGAACTACCCCTCTTTCGTCTGTGGTAGGAAAGCATCTTCCAAAGAACGTGTGAACTTAAGCCGGAGTTGTTCTTTGAAATGTCGGTACCACTCCAAGAGCTTCTTTCTGCGTTGAACCTTTTCGTCCAAGCTCATCGTTTTCTCTTTTTCCAGTATGGCTGGAAGGTCAGCCCAGTTTTTAATAAAGATAAACGGTGCCCCCATCGACTTCAGCAGTTGCAGCGGAGCGCTGTGGAAGGCAGTCGAGTTGCCACAGGGCCCTGGCGTCATGACATCTTCCACGACAGGCACCGAACCGTAAGAGCAGGCTTCGTAAATCCTATAGCACTCTGTGTTTATTCCAACCGGACTGAGGGTCAGGTCGCTCTCTAGCAAAGCATCCTGGTAGCTCCTTAACGAGTCCTTGCTCTCATTTGGTTGCCACCTAAAGAAGGAACATGCACATTGGCAGCGTTAGTTTCCAAAAGCGGCAAATGGCAAAAATACATAGGGGAAAATAATAATATACAATACTTGTCACAAAACTACAGATTTTATTCCGATATTGTGTTTACCTTTTAACTATTAAAGGTTTGAGATTGGTAGAGCACATTGCTGTACATAGGTAGTCATTCCTAAATTATTGCTGATTATTGTATCAAATCTAATTAATTTCCTCAATAGCCGACAATCCATGATCTAGTCAAAGGTGAGCGTGTAGGCTTTGAAGTTACTCCACATCTGGACTATTGCACTTCTAGTCCAAAGATCCCCCTTCCGTATTTAAATGGGATGATGAGAGTGACGTGATGGGAGCAGTGTAAGCTTTGCACAAAAATCAGCAGATAACTTAAAGCAAGAGAGGGCGCATGTGGGGGTGTAAATCAATCATCCTGTGCTCCTGTGTTGCCACGTAGTCCCTGGCTTTCCCCGCCAGTCTTCATTTTTAAGACCACGTGGACAGTAATCATTTCCACAAGACTGATGTAATGGGAGGGATGGTCGTGTCTGTAGGGTGGGCAGATTATCTGGATAAAAAAGGGGGACTTGCCAAAGAAGGACCACAGTTCAGCAAACCAACACAGCAGACAATAAAGGCCAAGCTTTTATACATTTGTGACAGATCACAGAATGACTAAGCCAGCAGATAATACAAAATGGAATGATGGCGTTTCTCATTCACTGCCATTTTAGGATAACAGCAACCATTTCAGCAGGCGTTTGGACATTTTTGAGATTGGTAGGAAGATGTACTGAGGTGCACCAATGACGGTACATTAAGAGTGTATCCATTTTTCTATAACTCCGATTACTTCCTATCTGGCACCAATCCTGCATTTTATTTATAAACTATGCCTTGTTGTTAAGCTAGTTTTTCCACAGCCCTCTGGTGAGGCAACTGATCCTGTACAGTACAGGCTGGCCATCAAGCTAGACCAATCTCTCCCAATGGGTAGCATAGCAGAGTAGGAGGGGAGTTCCATACACGCAAAATAAAATATACCACACATTACCGTAAAATACATGCATGCGTAGTGTACATTGGTAGTGCTATTACATAATGTAGTTCCTAAATTATTGGCACTCATGAAAAATTCTATCACTCTGGTTAAAATCACTGTTAAGTACTTTTGTGTAGACAAACAAAGAAGTACAAACGAAAATAAAGGGATATGGCATGGATTGCAGCTCACTCAAGGACTTAGGTTACACTCCTATATTGTAAGTACTATGCCTATACAAGTAATAAAAGGGAGCAAAGAAAAGGTTTACAACATTATAGGAAACAGTACCTCGTGAGCCAACAGACAGTTATTAAAATTAGGATTACATTACTGGGCCCCAAGTAAATCACAGTTCACCCCTAGAAAAGGATAAAACACAACGTAACCACCAATGGTTATGGTAGCACCATGATTTCCTACGCACAGAGTGAACTAATGATTTATTACACTAAAATGTGGACGAAATCACTGAAATATTCTGAAATGACAGTACCAGGACAGGAGAATAGCTCTGCGTTCTGGTCAGAACCTTAGCAGGTCACTTTGAAGGAGTTTAATAAACATCAAAGCTTCTCTCATAGGAAAGAATTGGGCCAAATCCCATAGTACCTGTGAGGTGTAAACTCCCATTTCACTGCACAGATTGCCCAGAAGGGACAACCATCCAGGGGAGACCCCCACAAGAAGAGTTGCAGTCCATGGTTTGGATCATGCAGGCCACGAAGAGATGATAAGAGTTTAAAGATCCAGTTAACCACTGCACAATGAACAAATTACGTGGACAGGACCCCAGGACCCGGGTGCAAGTTCACAGAGGTGGTTGCAGAGTATTGGGCCCAGTAAAGCCTGGTGCACAAATGAGTTTGGGCTGTGGAGTTTAGGTCTGGCTAGCTTTGGTCGGGATCCAGAAAGGATCCAGAGAAAGGAAATGACCAACAAGGAGGACAGCTGGTAGGACGACCCACAAGGCAAGACAAGAGCCACAAAGACTGCAACACAAGCACAGAAGAACGCAACCCAGGTACCACACCAGCTCAGGGGAGCAAACCAGCAAGGAATGGTCCCATGAAGGAGGCAATGGCAGCAGATGAGACGGAGCAGCATTTTTAGCCTAATGAGACTACTCATCTTTATTGGCAGTTGGGTCAGGGAGGCAGCACTGCAGACCATTAACATATCCCACAATGGAAGAGCCACTCCAGCCAGGTAGGCATGTGGCAGGAAGCAAAGGAAAAGCCCTATTCTGGATTCCACCAGCACGGAAGGGGGCATGATGCAAGCTGCAGTTTTCATGGAATGTGGGTATGAATCCGAGGAATGCACAGGGCCTCCCACTGATTCTACATTCAATGAGGGGCTGGCCTAAACTAACCTATCAACCACATTCTAGGCAAACACAAAGAGTTTGGATACCAGTCAACCAGGCTGGCCCTAAACGTTGCTAAACAAAGGCACTCCCAAGCTGGAGGTAGGTGGGGAACGTCTAGAGAACTTTAAACCAGTTTACACCAAAAGCAAGAGGACTGTGTGGGCTCAGGATGAGCCCAGGTCGGGAAAGCGGCTATTCAGGTCGTGCCATGTGATCCACATCGCCAAAGGGATGGCGCAAAACAGAAGGGCTGGAAGCAGGGCTTATCTGTATTAGTACAGAAATGGCTACCATATGGGGCCACTGATGTAGTAAAAAAGTCTAAAACGTTGGTGTAACCATAACTACATCACAGCTGCCACTAGCCTACTCCACAACACACTTACAAGGTGATAGAATCACACTGGGACCAAAATGGGGGAAGGGAGCTTTAAACACCCCATTTCTGTTTGGTGATTAGTGCAGCAAATCAAAAAGGGGGTGCAATGACAGAGTGACATAGTAGAAATCCCTCTAGTCAGAAAAAAATGGAAATGAAAAAAACAATGGAAACCAGGAAAAGTTGAATGGGCCCAGAGAACCCCAAAAATGAATTTCTGCTCAAACACTTCCACTCTCCATTACATTTTCTTTCATCCAATTGCTTCTCCACACATTGCCGTTCACGTCGTCCCCCTCTCTTTTTCAGACCCATCTGAACTTCTAGCAACCATGAAAGATGCCTAGGTTTACACAATGCCTCACGCCGGTCTTTGCTGCAGTTGACACCGATCATGCACACTGCTTGAATAAGAGTCGGAGGAACTTGCTTTTTTAAGCCTTTCTGAAAACCGGGATATTATACCGATTTTATGAAATTTGTTGAGACGGGGACACGTGAAAAACTGGCCTTCCTGAACCGGGAAGCCTATCCCACACATTAGCGAAAGGGTCACATGGGCTAAGACAATAGTTAGTACAAAGATGTGTACTAGTGCTTAAGTACCAACTTATAAATGTGAGAACACCCAAAGAAAAATGCGCGAGAGGAGGAAGAAAGCAGCAAAGAAAAAAAATTCTTATTAACCAGCAGTACGTTTTCTGAGAACATCTTGACAAAAATCGAGATGTACCCGATTTGTCGAGAATAGTACTTGCAAAAGCATGCCGGGCTATCACAGGGTGAGGCGAGGCCCAGGGCAGAAAATATGTTGCAGCCCCTTCATTTTTTGCACTTGGCCAGTGGCACTGTAACCAAGTGAAGCGTGAAATCTCCATTTGATTTCATGTATCAAAGAACCCGAATATGGTTTATTATTATGACTGCAAATCAAAGCCATGTTTCTAAACTAAAGAAAGGTTTATTTTAGACTTGGTGCATAAATATATATTTGCATGCATTTTATTTTAAAAAGTGACTTTCTGAAGTAACTTGAATTACAACTCTATTTACCTGTCAAAAATGGACTATATGAACACACCCCACCCTACTTTCACCCTAACTTCCACTTTCGAACTTTCTTCTCTGAAAATGAAGACATCATTTTTTGGTAGTCAATTTATTTTCAATTGACAAAATATATATGCAATTTAATCTCTCTTGGTCCATTGTTGACCGTAGGTGGTTCTTGATTAATGAGAGTTTGCTAAAGGAACGTGCCCCTGTAGAGACACTCGCTGTGATTGTCCTGAAGTCCTACACAGACTTGTGGAAATACATTTTCCACATTTTCCTTGTATATCGTTTTCAATAAATGTAGAGGATCAGGTTCTGTACAATCTGAGTTTGAGAAGTGTGTTCCCCACACTACACATATGGTTAAGTTAATCTAGGGGCTTTTCAGAAAAATCCTCCTTATAAAATTCTAGCAAATTGTTGGCTTTGCTGTGAACAAATTCTGGATTCATTTGGTGAAGTTCCACAATACACAAAATGTGTTATAAATCTGTTCTGCTGACTCTGTTCTTCTTCACCCAAATTATCAACCACTCTGTAAAACACATTTTGTGGAAAGTGGTTTCTTCAAGTATTTCAAGTCTGTCGCTAGGCGGCAATGACTGTTCTGGTGTTTCATCAAACATTATTTTCCGTTTCCTTATCCGTCGAGCTGGAAATTCGAATGTGATGGTTACATTTGTTCCAATTGATGTTGCTTCATGCAGTATTTTCGGCCATGAATCACAAAGTTTTCTAAGATCAGACGCAAGTTGCTTACCGAGCTGCACTGAATTTGAAAGTGAGAGCTGCTTTTGCTGTAATACTCAGTTCACATGATCTATAGACAGAAGAATGTTAAGCCATATGCAGGACATCAAGATTGAAGGAAACAAGGAAAAGTAAAGCTGCATATTTCAGGAGCATGGACTTCACAGAGGTTCAGACAACGTGCTGCACAATGAGAGAAAAGTGCACATTTGTTTTTATGAAGAATTTCAGCCTGAACGCCTTTGTAAATTCCAGCCATGTTTGTCCCATTGTCATACCCCTGTCCTCTACAACCTGCAAGACCAACTTTGTGTTTCTCTAAAACCGAGTACAAGAATGAGACAATCTCAACACTGCTCTTCTTTTCATTTTCCAGAAACTCAATCTTTCTTCATTTGTCCAACTTTTTGAGGGCATGTCAAATTCTATGCATTTCAAAATTATGTTCGTTTACTCCATATTGTATGCTAATGTTTATTTGTAAAGCGCCTATACACAAGGCAGGGTTTTCCTCTTAGCAGGTTGTCCCTGGACCACCAGCGAAGAGACTGTACCAGCGTTAGCAAAACAACCACTTGATCCTCCCACTAACCACTTGCCCGAGACCATTGTTTTGCTAACCATTCCTGCATTGGGTGAATGCACAGGCGCTCGTGTGGAACCAAGTGAATTCATGAGGCCATCATTCCAAGCAAGCGCATTGCTTTGCGTCAAGTTATCTGGCAACCGACCTTGTAGTGAGGTACTTGCAACAGCATGTTTTGCACTCTTGAGGGGAAAGCCAGCTTCTCCGTTTTTAGAATAGCCCCTAGAAATTGTTTTATTTGGCTGGGGACTAGGCTCGATTTCTTTTCGTTAATGGAGGAGCCAAGATTCAAAAGAAGAAGGTCTGTTGAGTATTTTGTTTGCAAATTTGAGGAGATTCCCAGGTAATTAGCCAGTCGTCCAGTCGCCCAGAGAAGGGTATACTGGGATGAATTTTCTGCGCAGGTGTGCTGCCACTACTGCGAATACCTTTGCGAATACTCGGTGCGGAGGCAATGGCGAAGGGGGATACCTTGAACTGGTAGTGAACTCCCGCTATCTTGAAACGCAGATATTGTCTGTGTGCAGGAAGCATTGAAATAGGAAAAGTATGCATCATTCATATCCAATGTGGCCATGTAGTCCCCCCCGTTTTAGGAGTGGGATTATCCTTGCAGCAAGGTCATGCAAAACTTTTGGGGTTTGACATTTGTTTGCAGGGTGCAGATCTAGCACTGGGCGCATGGAAAGGTCTTTCTTTGTCACAAGGAAGTACGATGAATAAATACCCTTGTTTACCTGATTTGCTGGGACAATCTGTAGGGCGTCCTTTTCTAGCAGTGCCTTTACTTCTTTCAACAATATGCATTTTTCTTCTGTTGACATTTTCCTCTGTCTTGGCAGCCGGTAGGGTGGTTTTAGTAACAGCTTGATACAATGCCCTCCTGCCACGTGCACAACACCCACTTTCCCAACGTTATCCCCTTCCATGCGTGGATGAAGTGCGAAATTCACCCTCCTATTGGAGTGGCATGGGAAGTGACCTGTACCGGTGCGTCATTGTTTGGCAGAGAGGGGTGGAGCCTCTCCCAGGTGAGGTTCTGTCTCTTCCGTTGGCCCTTTTATTTCCTCTTTGAAAATTGGAAGAGGAAGTTTGTCCTTGGGATGGGCCCCACAATAAGGATTGTCTGCCCTGAGTAGTCCGAGGAACGTTGAGCACCTTGACCCCGAAACCTTCTTTGAACATGGGGCTCGTTTGTTAACTGGCCAAGGGATTTGAGAGTGTCATATTCCTCCTTAGCACTCTTAAGGGCGTCTTTGACAGCCTTCCCAAACAGTACATTAGACTCCACCGGCATGTTTAGGTGGGTGGCCCGAGTTTCTAACTTAAACCCCGGTTGTCTGAGCTAGGCGTGACGCTGGATGAGCGTGCCCTCTTCAAGGATGCGTCCTGCATGATCTGCTGCATCAAGGTTATTTTTCAGGATGCAGTTTGAGATCTGCTTGCCCTCTGCAAAAGTATTTAACAGTTGAGACTTCAGGGGTTCGGGCACAGCTTCGACTTGGCGTTCTAGGTCATCCCATTTGTGGCAGCCGTAACTAGCTAGAAGCGTAGTGTTGTTGGCGATTCTGGTTTGATATGCCGCTGAAGAGGTGATTTTTCTCCGGAAAGTATAGATTTTCTCACTTTGTCTGGCGGGACCTCGGCCGACGCCAGGGGAGTGCATGCCCGTTTTCTCATAGTGGTGACCACTAATGAATCAGGTTTAAGTGGACCTCTAACATATAGAGGGTCAGTGGACGCTGGCCTGAATAGTTTTTCTATTCTTGGGTTGACCGCCCTTGTGAGACTAGGCGCATGACCGCCCTTGTGAGACTAGGCGCAAGTAGGGAGGGCTGGATGCATCTTTGTTCAGACTGCAGGAGCGGAATAAACTGGGTGGCAGACGTTTTGTCTCCCAAAATGTCTTCCACAAATTCTTTGTCGACTTGTGCTTCCTGAGTGTTGATGTTAAAGTGTTGTGGAGCATTTAGTAGTAGTTCATTATATTGTAGTTGGTTATCGATGGGAGAATCTGCTTCCGGCTGGTCCTGGTGGTCTGGAGACTGTATTACATAGATATCATCACCGTCATAAAATTGGTCCCGACTACAAAGGTCACCCTTAGGGGTCGTCAGAGTACATGACCTGAGAGGGGTCTTGGTAGGTCGAGGCGCTAAGCTGTGGCTCAAGACGAGGCTTTTTGGCAGGGAGCTGGTGTGCTGAGGCCCCTGGCTGTGAGGCATCTCTAAGGGATGATAGTCGATCTGGGTGCCTGTCCATAAAGTCCACAAAACTCGACATCCTCCTTAAAATGTTATTAAACTGTTTAGGAGTATAATCACATGAAGGTGGGAAGAATGACATGATAGGGATGACCTGGGAGAGAGTTTGGTTTTTGTGTTGCATAGCCCCTGAGAGAGTATCTACAGGGTGGGGATAGATCTACAGCCTGTGTGCTCTTGGAGAGCACAAGAGCATACTCTGGGCAAAGCAAAGCACATGAAGGAACAGCAGTTTCGAGTCGGCAGCTGAACGAGGGGAGAAAGACAGCAAACCAAGAAGGGTTCGCAAAGAGGAAATACTCTTGACCTTTCTGGCAAGAAACCGTTACTTTCAAGAAACCTTCGAGGCAGAAAGCATAATGCCAGGAAACCAGACTTAAAAATCCTGCATGGTGTGCCTGAGATACCGAAGGTCCTCCCGCGTAACCAACCAAGGTGGGGAGGAGCTGCAGCCGGCTGTGTTGGTATCGTCATTGGCTCCAAGAACAAAGAAGCCCCAGAGAGATCAACACAGCCGGTGAGTTGGGGAGACCAATGCAAGACCGGTCTGTGTTGAAGTCAAAGTTGCAAGCAGCAACATTGTATAACGAGCGCTGGAACGAACATTGTTTAACGTGTGTGATGAAAGACGCAAGTAAAGCTAAACTGCTGATGAATGTTTAAACTTGAGAAGGAAAGATACAATAGCGTTGACAGAGTAGTCCAGCACTGTGAATGTGCTCAATCGAAGGTCTCTGTAAAGTATCCCGCCAAGAGAAACGCAAGACGATTGATAAGAACATTGGGTGAAGTGAATCAAAGTGGTCCTGCGACAGTTGAAGCAAAACCAATTGCACATTTGAAAGTCTTTGATTTTGATATTAAGAGGATTCGAGCCTGAATGAGGGAGATGCATGGTCCGAGCCTGAACGAGGGAGATGCATGGTCCAAGCCCGAACGTGGGAGACCAAGATTGAACATTGTGGCCAAAAGGGGGTCCGAGCCCGAAGGAGGGAGAACCATGATGAACACTGGAAGCGACAACTTATGTATGTGAAGATCCTGATAGGTATGGAACTTTGATATTAGTTTGTTACAACAGGCCCTCTGCAGTAAGACACTGTTATTGGAAAAGAGACTTTGGCAGAAGGCCCTGATATTTGAACTGTATCATCTTGGCAGATAAGGCAGAGTGTGTGCTTAATTTGAACATGCTGCCTTGCCGCATGCTGAAAACGTGGGGAAGGGAAGCCAAGTGCTCAACCGTCCCGACATTTTTTCTGGAACACTATTCCTTTTGTATACACTATTGTCCCACACCATTTTGTATTTAGAAGGATTGGCAACAGGTTTATTAATATAGGCCCTTTTATTTTAACAGGCTCGACTAGGACTGCGTTATTATTTGATGGTCATAGCTTGCTCCCATTCTTAGATTTAGTTTGGATAGGTGTTCAACCAACCCACTGAAGTTCAATAAACACCCTTGAACTATGATCACTTGTGACTGTCTTCACTGTTTGATACCAGGCCTTCCTTACAGCACAGACAAAGGGCTATTGCTTTTTAGACACACTTACTTGTCGCCAAGGGCCTGAGGATGCTTCACTCCTGTTTGCCAGAACCAATTTCACTAGGACATCTCATGGAGATCACCCTCTACAGCACCACTCGCACCAGAGAGACAACCACCATATACTCTTTGAAGATCCCTTCAGCAGGTCCTAATACTAAAGCCCTTTAGGACCCTGCAGGTTAAGCAACAGTCAGCACCATCCTGCCAAAAGTCACACATACCAACACAGAATGACCCTAAGGCGTGCAGACAAAGGTTGCCAACATCCAAGCAATATGCATGGAGTTTTATTTACACCAGAAAGCAGGGACTAAAACCTGTTCGTTTGGGGCCACTAACCTCAGGTTGGCAAGGCTCTGGTCTCTCTTTAACTGAAAGGGCTGGCATGTTCGAAACCGTAGCTAAACGCAACTATGTTCCCCTTGCCACCGCCATACATCTACTTCTCTTTCCCCCACCAACTTCTAGTTGGCCAAGGGTTTTTGAGTAATATCAATTAAATGCATTTTCCTCGAACTGGTATCCTGAAAAAGCAATTTGTTAACATTTCTTCTTGTCATTTATGTCATGCTGCTGGTGCATCCTTTGAACATAGGAGACAAAAATGTACTGGGGATCCCTAAAAGGGGCGACAATTAGGGGCATCTCAGAACCCTAGCTCCTCACCACCTTTAGAGTATGATGCTCAAAAGGGTCATTATTACTGACCCTTCTGTGCATTTAACATGGGGCAGTAGCATCTGCTACTGTACCCAATCAATATCCATCCTCTGAACTGGATAGATTATTTTAAAAGCCATAAACACAGAACATACAGATATTCTGAAACACTGACTGCCTACGCTATTTACAAAAACTGTATAAAAGGCCTAATTATGCTGAGAACCTCAGCGTGCACTGTGCAGCATCCCGATAATGGCAATGACTGCACACCGAAATTGGGTAATCAAAACTGCAAAACTCACAATATAGGCCTAGGAATGGTTGGGGGGAAATGACTCTGCCCCTAAAAGGGCACATGGCCGCAGGTTATCTTTCCAGTTTCCAATATCTTTTCCTGGTTTTGATTTGGTTGGCAACTTAAGGGGCCCAAAATGGCACATAGCTTGATATCAGAGCTCGCCCCATTAAATGTGGATGTCCCTTTAAATATTTCACCCATGACCCTGTTCATCTTCTCCACTCGAACCTTACAAATGAGCTCTCTACTGCAACAAGTTTAATGTCCAGAGAGTTTGATAACTAGAGGCGATCTGCCAGCTAGCCTATGCGTTTGAAAATATCTGCTTGGCCTGCACAACTACTATGTGCATCGCCGTGCGTCGACGCATCCAATTTGGAAGCGTGCTGCCCGGCAGGCACAATCCCACGCCCCTCCTGAACACAATCCCATATCCTCCTCCTTGCATTGTCTTCCTTCTGCCACGTCCGCAGCTGTGGATAATGCTAATTTAGCATTTTCTCTAAAGAAACGTTGCATTGTTAATTGAGGGGAATTGCAAAAGGGAAGAATACTGCATTGGCCTGCCTCGTCGACCTCCCAAAAGTGCTATTTCAAGCTGGCATTGCAAAGTTTGCAAACATGTGCCCAGGTACGAAGTAGCTAAGGTACCTTACCTGTTTCTGCCTGCGACGTCCTCAGCACTGCAGGTGCTGCCATGCACCTCCAGGAGGACCATGCCAAAACACTGGCACACAACAACGCAGTGCTAGTCCACTCCAGAGGGCCCCCGCTCCGGCGTCCAGGCACACACAGCACTTTACTTAAGTCTCCACCTCCTGCGCATCTGCTGGGCTGCTAGCAGCAAGGTGAGTGAGAAGTAACTGGCTTGGTTGGATTTCGGAAGTTCTTATGGTGCCGTCGCAGGACATTGGTTGGTAACATCATGTGAAATCATAGCGGGGTGCCAGCAAACTGTTACGTTGTACAGTCCTGCCGATGCCACCTGCCCAGTGACTGCTCTATTCCCTGTGGGCCATAGCCCGCCTGCCCCCCATGCTGTGTGTGTTGCACTTGCAAGTAACTTTTTATAAAAAACGTATTTTCTCTCTGCTGCTACTGAAGTAGCAAAACTGCAAATGGTACCTGACCTTGCACTCTAAATCTTCAGCCCCAGGTGGAAGCCACGCGCCCCCCCAACCCCCTGAGCGCGAGGTCTAGGGCAGTTTGCCCGGCCTGCACCTCCCTCGTGACGGCCCCGAAAGCATGTGGCGTAGAACATCTAGAAGGAAATGGTGGTGAAACAGTCCCAGCCCTAAATGAAGGAACCTGAATACCATTCGAGAGAGGAATCTGGAAGCACAACACTCGGATATACAGAAGACCACCGGGCGTGAGATAGTGGTTTTGGAGGCCTGCCTCGGCATGCCACAGCAGACAAAGGTCACGGAGTTGCTTGGATTTGTGAAAAGATTTGGTCAAAGACACATTTTAGAACTAGCCAGATGTCTAGCAAATGCATTACGGCTCCAGATAAAAAGAGGTAGGGATACATCTGCAGATTCTAATCAAAACCGGATAGCACTTTAAGGAGGAAATCGTGCTGCATTTTAAGAGCCACCTCACAATGGGATATGTAGAGTTTACAGGAGCAAAGTGCATGCAGTTTGCAGGCTCTGCTAACTGAAGTAACAGCAATCAGAAAAATGCTAGAGCAACAAAACTAATATCAACCATGGACATTGGTTCGAAAGGTTTGTAGGTCCATCTGATAGAATGTATAATATGCTCCAAAATTGGGCAGGAGGCGACTGAAAAGTCTGAAGCAAATGAGGAAGTGGTGGAAGGGAGACCTTGGCCCATCAGAAGGTTGGGGGTGGACCACTTCCCCCTGGCTGGAACAGCAGATTCTCCAAAAAGTAATAAAGGAAGGGGAAGGGAGATCGAGAACCTTTAGGTCTGTAACCCAGTCCTGGTTAGACCAATGGGAGGCAATTAAAACATGCTGTTGCAGCCCATCCAAAGTTTGTGAAGCAGTTTGAGTAACCAGGAGAAGGAAGGCAAAGAGGAACAAATGGGAACATTGCATTAAAGTTGGAAGTCGGGCCTGGGTCCCATTTCTCCCCCACCCTTAGTTCAAACAGGGGGTCACTTTATCTTTGGGGTTGTGAATAGACCCACTCTGGGATATCCCAGGCGTGGAGGATTTGTGCAGCCACTACAGGAGCTTCACTTGTGGGAAGGGTTATAGCTGCAGGATCAATAGAAGACTGAAGCCATGTAATTGTTCACAGTGAGATTATGATTGACGGGCATGCCAGCATCTGAGTGCTTCACTACATTAGGTCATCCTATTCTTCATTTTCTCTCCTCCTAGACCTAAACCTGCTCTACTTGCTTTTTTCCATCTCCTCCCTCTCCTCCTCCTGCTCCACCTCCTCATCCACTCTGTCCGCTATGCTCACTTTCCCGTCTTCTACCTCCTCCACTGTCACCCCTCTTTCACCTCCTCACATGCTCCAATCTTCACCTGCACTGCACTCTGAATGCTAACTTGCATGTTTCTTCTTTGCTCCATCCCCTTTTTCTCTCTCCACTGGGTTGGGGCAGGGCTGAGTAATTGCCAGAGTGGGATCAGCTTTGTAGGTGATACGTCATGTGATTGTGTATGGCCTATGTGGACTACGGTTTTCTCAGCTGCCATGAATCGGTTAGTGGACTGCACAAGCTCATGTAGCCAAGGCTACTAAAAAGGGGCCATCTTGCAAATAGTTGTGTAGTCCTGCAACTTCGTTAGCAGCGTCTATGCTTATTCTCTACAAGGTATTGTTTTCAATTCCCATATGACCTGTTTGGGACCCCGCTAACCGACCTGTGTAAGGTCCAAGCTATGATCATAAACCATGTACTTTTTGACAACCAGGTTATGCTAGCTATGCTTCATGACTTGTAGACATATGAAGTTGTGGGTATGCAAGCGGCTTGTTTCTGGACTTTGCGCTCTTGCCACTGTATCTGTGTTCCACAGATAGTCCTAGAGATTTCTAGGGATTAGGCCTGGTCCTACACACTAGGCTGGGTAACCGGGAGGATCCCTCATTTACTTCCTCCTGGGCCTGCATCATGGGGCAGCCACTGATAAAAGGTCACCCTAATCCCATCCCGCGTCCTCAAGCATGTGACTGTTACAGAGGCGATTTCCCACTCGGCTCAGAAAATATGCCAGAGTGATTGAAACTACAGGAAGGCGAGAGAAAGATTAATGTTCTGTTCTACGGCCCAACCCCATTGTTGAATGGCTAGGCATTCTCAGGTGAGGGGAAAATGTTTTATGGTTTGCCTAGTGGTTACATAGTGCAAAGCAGTCATGTGTTCTGTAAAATTAATAAAAATAAAAATAGAAGGGAATTGTGGTGCATATAGCTTCCATGAAGTTGCTACCCAGCCACACTCTGAGGGGTTGGTTGTGATGGCGAGCAGAGCATCTAAAATGGGGAATGGGACCACCAGAGAGCTGGATTTCTGAAGCCACCACTTCATATCCTACTTGATTTCATCTTTGGGCATGCTTGGGGAATTGCCTGTATCAAGAGGACAGATGACCAATTGACTTCTGCAAAGTCAGGGCTGTAGCTCTGGTGGGAAAAGGTTTTCACCAGCATCCTTCTCTCTGCAGTTTATCCCAGGAGGGCAGTCCCAGAGCAGGAAATTGAGGCATACCCCCTGAGTCAGAATAAACATGGAGTGGTTTACAGTGAAGCCCAGATTGAAGGCCAGAGCCAGTAGCCTTTTAGATGTTTCTGAGCCAACTGCAGAGTGAAGAGTCATCACTAAACCAGGTATGGCTTTATGTGGATTCCAGCATCACATACAATTCAAGTTAACTGTTGCCATTCCCTTGGTGAAAAGTTTATCGAGAAGGGGAACATTCAATATTGATATTTAATTTAAATAGTAGCATGCACAGTTAGGCATTATGCACAGAGTCTTTGTTCTAAAGCAACTTGTTTTAAATCAAGACATCTTCAAATCTTTATTACAAGAATTTCTATATGTGCAAAAAGTAACAGGGTATACATTTCCCAACAATATATCTAAGTGAAGAAATATAAAACTTCCCAACAGTATGTCAACATTAACATAATGAGGCATGTGCACATGTTTCACCCAATGTGGTCTTTCCCAAGGAAAAATTAGACCCTTGTGGCCATATAATAAGAGTTGTCAAATTCTTTTCACCCAAGTGTGTTGCACTCAGGCAATTTCTCCCAGCATCTAATGGTCATACATATTTCACATCATGATACATGGACCACAATGGTCATTCACATTCCACGTTTTGTCCATAATATTCAACTCAGTATAATATCCCTATGTCATAGGTCTATGTCATATGTGTTTGTAGTGATTTAGGTTTCCATGTTGTCTTTGCAGAATGAGTAGAATGCTGAGTGAGTGACATGGAATCTTGCTGGTGAGAATGTTGTTGTATGGTTGAGAGTTCTGAGTGAGAGAGTTGGTGAGATGAAGCCTACCTGGGAGGATGCCGGTGCACGTTTGCCTTGAGCTCTGATAAACTTGACATAAGAAACATAAAATATGTACTGGAAACAAGGAACAACTGGAACATCAAGGGACGTCAGAGTCATCATTGGGAACCCAGAGCTTTACATTGGCGACCAGGATGCTGGCTGTGCTGAGGGGACAGCACTGAGGATGGCACATGCACCGCCCCCCAACCCTAGAAGAAGACCCTCCCAGGTAGGGCGAGCGCTTTATGCTGTAGGCGCAGGAGGGCACAGCGCAAAGGGCAGAGGCGCAGAAGAGAGTGAGCAGAGCCTGCATTTGGTCTGCCAGCAGTTGGGCAGGTCAAGCACAGTGAAAGGCAGAGGAACTTTGGCAGGGCTGAGGGCCCAGTGACTGTCTGAAGGGGTTTGGGAACCTAAAGCTGCAGCATGGAGGGCTTTGGAGCTCAAGGCAGCAGCATTTGAAGAGGCTGGGAGTCTGAGCTGCGCCTGGAAATATTTGGAAGCCATGCTGTGCAGCTGAGGGGCTTGCAGCCCATGACCGCAGCAATAGGAGAGGCTTGGAGCCTAAGCGGCGCCTGGGGATTGAAGAATCCGGAGGTCATTTTGTGCAGCTGAGGGGCTTGGAGCCCAGGACAGCAGCATTGGGAGAGGCTAGGAGCCTGAGCTGCGCCTAGGAGAAACTAGGAGACCACTGCTCTCTGGCAGAGGGGGTAGGTGCCCACTATGAGAACTGTGTTTCTACGAGGGTCATAAGTGACTTTGTGGAGTTGGAGCCCATATGCTGTACAGAGGAGGTTCCTGGGGGCCATTACAGCGCCTGGAGGGGTTTGCAGCCACAAGATCTGAAGAGGAGGGTCCTGGGGGCCACTGCAGCGTCTGGAGGGGCTTGGAGCCCAAATGCTGTGATGAGGAGGGGCCTAGAGCCCATTGCGGTGCAGCTGAGGGGCATTATGCCCATTTAGAGAGCGCCAAGGAGCTTGTTAATAAGCTGGTGGTTTATGGATTTACTTTTGTTTTGATTATATGTGGTGTTTTACATAGTATGCAGCAGAGTTTAGTTTAACATGTTAGGTTTTAATTGTCACGTGAGGCCTGTGATATTTTGACACCATAATTGCAACATGAGCATTTTTGTGGGTGAATGTACACTGAATGGGAGTGTGTGGTGTTGTGGCCTTTATTGAGAGAGACATATTTGATGTGAGCAATGTCAGCTTTAGGAAGCAGTTGTGTTTAACGCATGTGCTTTCCGCAGATGGACTTTTCAATGCAAAAGAGCAAAGTGGACTGATATAGCTATAGTACATGGCACGGGAAATGTGATAAATGGAACATGCTTACTAAATTGTTTGCTTTGCAGGTGCGACTGTTTAAAAGGACGTTTGTGCCATTTAGGGAGAACTAAGAAGTTTAGTTAGTAAATTTAGCAGAAATGTTATTAATTTTAAAGCACTGTTTTGTTGTTGCAGTGTGGTGATCTGCATGTGTAAGCCTTTGTGGTGTGCTAGAGATTTGGCATTTTGGTGATTTGGTGCTCCTGTGCTTGATGGAATGGTGTATGGTGTGTTTAATGGTGTTGTTCTTCACAGCAGTTGAGTTAGTTTGTTGGACTCAAGGAACACAGGTGACGGATAAGGGGTGGCAATATCGCACTGTTTGTGCTGTTTGGATGTTGTTTCACTCAGACGTTTGGAACGTCCAACCTGGTTCTTTGATTTTGAGGTGCACATCATAGTGGTGTGTATTTATTTGGCTGTGAAGTTATGGGTGGCTGAGTGTAACAGGAGTACTGTTGTTCTGGTGAAAGTGATGCATTTATTTATATGTTGAGTGTAACAATGCTTTCTCATAGTTGTTTGGTCTTTTGGTGGATCTTTAGGACACAGGCAACGAAGTGGGGGTGGGGGCATAGGTACCTTAGGGTGCAATGTGTTATTGTGTCGTTTCACTCGGGTGTTGGGAATGCCCAGCCTTGTTCTTTGTGTGTGTGGTGCACAACTGGAGTTGTGTGTGTGTGGTGTGGCTATGAGGTTAGTATTGGTTATAGTTTTTGTGCGGTAGAGGAGGAGAGAGGTTAGAGAGATACCCGAGCTGTTGAAGATTGATTGCTAGTGGTGCAATTTTCATTGGTAGGTGTCCTTCCTTAACTGTGTAGAAAAGGGCAAGGGCATCGTTAGTATTGTGTTATGGTACCATTTGAACTGGTGATGCGTACAGGTTGTACGGGTGTGTTGATAGTTCATGTGGTTGAGATGCACGCGCATGTGTTGGAGTGTGTGTGTGCTGTGTGTTGCGAGTGTTTTACCGGTTTTGGTAGGCGTTGTTGTTGTGTAAGGAAGGGAGATATGTAGCGATTTAGGTTTCCATGCTGTCTTTGCAGAATGAGTAGAATGCTGAGTGAGTGACATGGAATCTTGCTGGTGAGAATGTTGTTGTATGGTTGAGAGAGTTGGTGAGATGAAGCCTACATGGGAGGATGCCGGTGCATGGTTGCCTGGAGCTCTGATGAACTTGACATAAGAAACATAAAAGATGTACTGGAAACTCATTAAAGGAATAACTGGAACATCAAGAGACGTCAGAGTCATCATTGGGAACCCAGAGCTTTACAGTGTTCATCAGAATTGAGTCATGATTAGTTAAATGTTCCCTTTTATTCCTTGTCTTTGTATCAGTCCACAAATTAAGTAGTCCCTCCTATAAAGAGTTATGGCAGTCCTTCAGTTTTTTTTTTAGTTTTCATGCAAGTATTCCAAATTTCATCTGTATGTAGAGCCTCTCCACACGAAATGTGCTTCAGTGTTCAATCGGTTTTATTTTTTGTAAATTCCAAACTCCTTATTTATCACAATGGTGGTCTCCAATCCACAAGCCAACCGAGGATGATCCTGCTTAGCTTCACGAGCAGCTTAGCTTCATGGGCAGCAGGCAAATGGTGGCATTCAGGGTGCTGAGATGAAACACCGATTGTATTCAGCTTTACAGCCTGGATGGGCTCCACCCTGCCGCATGTGAAGCTAAGCAGTATTGGCTTCGGTTGGTTTGCGGATGGGAGATGTTGAAATGAGATGTGCAGTGGCCTTGCGACAAGGGGCGTAAGCTTCTAATGATGTCAGGTTGAGGGGCGGGTCTTATTTACTGCCATGGGGGAACTTGATCTGATCAACGGATAAGATTAGCACAAGATGGTGGTTTCCAACGCGTTAGTTTTGCATGTGTAAATGTGACAAAATCTAAGATAAGATGCATTGGAATTTCTTTAAAGATCGATCGATATATGCTAGAAAAATACATGGTCTATCCATTGGGACAATAGAATTCCTGAGAGAACAGCCCCTTTAAGGACATCCTTCCTGGTCTGCATGACACCTTGATTGGTATTATCGCACATTAAAGGTTAGTCTCGTTTTGATAGCTTTACATAAAACACACTATCACAAAGTTAAAATACCTTATTAACTCCATCCCTTTGCTGTTCAGTTATCTTAACCAGCACCATGAATTATTAACGGAAGACAGACTTACTCTTGCCGCACTGCAATCCAACAGAGTTTATCCAGGCCTTCTTTTTTCAAAACTTCCATTAGGGTCTCCCTGGAGGAATTTTTATAAATAGTTCCTAGGAAATTGCAGAGGAACGGACGGGAGGTGCGGAGCATGGACCAGTCAGGCTCCACCCGTGGGAACTTCCGGTATCTGCAAAAGCGAATGCATGTGTACAGTAAGCAAGAGGGAATGGCAGCCATGACGGCTGCTTGCTTAAGGTAAGACATAATACTTTTCAGATGATGTTACATTTCACAGCTTTGGAAGTACTCCAGATACATGGGCATGTAAAGAGCCATCCACTTACCTTTTAGTGGGACGCACATTTAGGGAGTACAAACTGCCAGAACATGGTTTAAGAGGGAGATCAAATTCGTTGTTGAATCACCTGCGCTTTAGATAAATCACTTGGCTCTTCGCTTCCAATCTATCCCTACGAGTTAGACTGTGATGATAGACCAGTACTTGATAGTAGTTTCAGTGCACGGAGGACTGTGGAGCTGAACCACTCTATAAATCCCTTAAAACACAACATAACGTGCGATTGCTGTGTTCTTATGAGGAAGCACACGTGCTGATGTATTAAAGAAATACAAAGTAGAAGCTTTGTTATCTGGCATCATTGGGATCCAAGCAATGCGGTTTAAGCTAAGGCCAGATAACCGAATGCTGGCATTTCAGTTCGCAGAGGGCTTACAAACGAATAAAAACAGATAAAGTGGCCTCCGTTTACTGCCGCTCTACCATCTGAACATTGGAGTATCTGGCATGGAAGCTTTGTTAGACTTTCTTTTAAATGGAACAGTTCTATTACTGCCATCAGGAGATGATGGATAATAGAATGTGCCACTTAATTAAGAGCCAGATAACGTTTTTACTGTACTAAAATCGATCCAAAAAAAATAATATATATATATTTACACACATACACACACAACGCCACTCACCCCAAGGCCTAAAAATAAAATTCTATTTGACCCTTTCCAACATCAGCAGGATAGATTATCTAGTGGCATGAAATGCTGGAGAGGAGACACCGTGGAATTTGGCAGTAACCCCCTTCAACCCCGTTTGCCACATCAGAGCAACCTTTATCTTTCCTAGCAACAAACAATGTGTAGGGATGTCAATAACCAAAGAAATGGTGATCAAAACAAAGTTCTGAGCTTCTTCCAGCTCTTAAGATTCCTTTTCAGCTCTCCTTGCCCAAGTTCAAAAAAGTTCTACAAATCCTTGAGGTTCCCTTCGCAAAGTTCAAGGCAATACAGTTCTGCACAATCCTTGGGGTTCCCTTCGCCAAGTTCAAGGCAACACAGTTCGAATCTCCTGAGCCAACTCCCACTCGTGAGAGATCACGCTCTGCCTGCTCAGAGCGTCCTCCGTCTCGTTTTCGTCTCCAGCCAGATGAACTGCCGAGATCGGAACTTCCTGCTGGATTGCCCAGAACCAGAGCTTCATCGCCTCCCTGCACAGAGGAAGTGACCCTGCCCCCCCCCCTTTTGTTGAGGTAGTGCATGGCCATTGTGTTGTCCGTCAGGATCAGGACAGTCTTTACTCGCACAATTGGCAGAAAAGCCTTCAGGGCAAGCCTGACGGCCCTCAGCTCCAACAGGTTGATATGGAGTCTGGACTCCGCCGGAGACCAACGACCGCTGACTGTCAACTCATTGGCATGAGCTCCCCATCCCATGAGGGATGCTTCCGTCACAATCGTCACCTCTGGCCAGGGTAGCCAAAAAGGAACCCCCTTCATCAGATTGCCTTCGACGGCCCACCACAGAAGGTCCTGGGCGACCAAGGACGGCCCCTGAACAGGGTCCGACATCCTGCCGGAGGACAGACCACTGGAGCTTGAGTGCCCATTGCAAAGATCTCATCCGCAACCTGGCCTCTGGCACCAGAAGAATGCAGGATGCCACGAGGCAGAGCAATCTCAAGAACTCTAACGCTGGGAGACTCTGGGCAAGCTGAAACGTGTGCACCATCTGCTGAATGTGATGAGCCCTCACCTGGGGAGGAAAACACTGCCCCAGGGACGTGTCGAGCGCTGCTCCGATGTACTGGAGCCTCTGAGTTGGTGTCAAATGGGACTTCTTTAAGTTGAGGGAGAAACCCAGCTTGTGGAGGGAGTGGCATGTGACTGACAGATGATCCAGGACTTGCTCGGGAGAGCGCACCCTGATCAACCAATCGTCCAGGTAAAGGTAGACGTGAATCCCCCCCCTTTCCCGAGATGCGCTGCCATCACTACCATGAGTTTGGTGAAGACCCTCGGGGCAGAGGTCAATCCGAACGGCAGGACCTGAAGAACCTCAGGTACTTCGTGCTTTGGATGGATCGGCACATGAAAATAAGCGTCCTTGAGGTCGAGAGATACCAACCAGTCCTGAAGTTGATGGGCCCGGAGGACTTGAGAAAGAGTGACCATCTTGAACTTGTCCTTCCTGAGGAGTTTGTTCAAACCGTGCAAGTCCATGATGGGTCTCAATCCCCAGTCTTTCTTGGAAATCAAAAAATAAGGGGAATACCATCCCTTGTTCCTCTCCGCTACAGGCACCAGTTCTATAGCGCCTTTCTCCAGCAGGTATTGAATTTCCTGCGCAAGGAGCGGATCCGGACTCTTCAAAGAGAGATTCCCCGGTGGATTGTCATGAGGCCTCTGCTGGAAAGGAAGACAGTAGCCGTGGGCTATGATCTCCAGAACCCACACATCTGAAGTAATGGCAAGCCACTCTACAAGATGCTGCACCAGCCTTCCTCCAACCGGCGAACCATGGGACATGGCCTCATGATTGAGCTGAAGCGGCTGCGGCGTTGCCCGAGGGCAAATCGGCAACTGCCCGAGCGGCCTTGGCACCTCGAGTACCTTGTTTTCCACCTCTGGCACTCCTACGGTGGCCCCTTTGACTGCAAGCTCCTCTCGCTTTACCAAAGGATGAGTAATAACGAAAAGAAACTCCCCTCCATTACTGTCCCCTAGGAAGAAAAGCCGGAGGTTGTCGAACTGCAGCGCCCAATGACTTTGCTGCAGCTTTGGAGGTCTGCAACCTCTCAAGGCTCTCGTCAGCCTTGCTGCCAAAAGATGTTCCCTGTTGAGGAGCCAGGCCTGCACATCAGGAGCAAACCTTGACTTCCGCAACCACGCAAACCTGTGTATTACGGTGCTCGCCGCCATGGACCGGCTGACGCAATCTGCTATGTCCAAACCTGACTGAACGGCCTCACACATGGCATCCTTGCCATCCTGGACCATAGCAAGGAAACCATCCCGTTCGTCCCCTTCGGGAATATGTTCAGCCGCTAAGGAAACAGTTCCACAGAGTGTGCATGAAACGAGACAAGGCACAGACGGAGTTGGCCGCCTGAAGCACCATACCCCCTGAAGAAAACCCTTTCTTCGCCCAACCATCAAAACGTTTGTTGTCCCTATCAGGAGGGATGGTAGGATACGACGCCTGCTTTGCTGGGGCCGTAGCCGCCTGCACCACCAAACTCTCCGGAGTGGGGTGCTTGGTCAAGTAGCAGGGTGGTATTTTCACGGCAAAGACTTGCCCACTGCCGGGAGACTCTCCGGAGCAGTCCAAGCCGCCGCCACCCTTCTCTGTAGAGCCATATGGAACGGCAGTACCGGGTCAGTTGGTGGACCTTGATCGAGGATATCCGTAAGGTCATCCTGAAGAAAATCCCCTGGTGGAGCAGACCACCCCAAGTACTCGGTAACCCTAGACATAAGGCGCCGGTACGAGGAGTCGGCATGAGTGCCAGGCTCAGGTCTACAAAACTACACCTCCGGAGAGGTGTCCAGACCACTGGCGTCGTGCAGGGACTGACGCAGGTCCTCAATTTGGCTATGGCCCGAGAGAATCTCATTTGGCACCGTATCAGGAACCATGCCATCATCAGAGCCCTCATCCACCTCTGAAATGTACTCAAGATGGCGGTAAGAGGGCACAGAATGGGGAACAAAGCCATGCTTGACCTTGGCCAGAGCCTTTCTAGGGGGTTCCACCGTGCCCCAGGGTACCCCCGTCGAAACAGCCTCGAAAGGCGTCGAGGGAATCGGCGTCTACGCCGAACACGGTGCCGACAGCATCGACACAGGCCTCGAGGGCGGCGCCCCGAGCGTGTCCCTCGACAGCCTGGTTGCCGATGGCGTCGACAACTTCTTCGGAGGCGGAGCCTCGAAAGAGTCCGTCGACGACCTCGGCGCCACAGATGTCGACGTCTTCCTCGAAGACACCACAGGTGCACACGGTCTCGAGCGCGTCGAGGACCGGGACCTGGAACGGGCATGATGAGAACGATTCCCCTTGTCCGAGCGGGACCTTTCCCGCAAATCGTGCCTACCACCCGAGCCCGAAGACGTACAAGCAGTGTCTCTCCACCGATCACAACCGACCCCACTCGGAGGCACGGACGTACCAGTGCCCTGCGATTCGAGAATCGCTAGCATTTTCTTATCGAAGTCCATTCCTCCGGTGTCGCATGCTTGGTGGGATAAGCTACCCGCCGACGGGCAGCGTCCTCGGATGAGGGCGCGGAAGGCGACCGATGATGGCGCTTCCGGGAGTGCCTCGAAGAGGCAGAGGAGTGGCGGGACCTATTCCAGGACCGAGACCCACTGGACTTCCGATGACGATGCAGAGAGTCACCCCTCGAATCGTCCGTCGAAAGCCCCGCAGACCTCTACTTCCGTGACTTAGACACCTTACCTACCGACAGTTTCTTCCTGCGCTCCCGCAAGGCTTTGGACGTAAGCGACTGGCAGTCGACAATCATCCGTGTCATGGGCCTTCCCGAGGCACCAGAGTCGGGCGTCGTGCGAGTCCGTCACCGACATCTTGGACCCACAGTCCCCGCACTTCTTAAAGCCCGGACGCAGGGTGGAAAACAAGGTAGACATCACGAAGGATAACTAACGAACAGGTTCGAAGAACCGATAAAGAACAGAAACTCCAAAGAGTCGAGGCGCGTCGAGATCTCCAAAGCGAACACGTTCGCGGAAAAAACGGAACTGAGGCTAGGGGCATGGTGCGTCCTACTTATAACATTCAGTGACGTCGGCTGTCGGAGGTGGTCCTGGAGGGCGGCATATCGACGTCATTGATGCAGGACGCAGACGCCGAAAGATTTTCAGAAGCAGCACAGCTGTGGTGATTACTGTCATAGATCTGGAATACGTCGGAGGACTCAATCCACTCTAAATATATATATATATACATTTTTAGTTAAGCGACACGTGCTGTATGTCATGTCCCACCCCCGCAACCTAAGGTGTACATAGAATTACAATGAATGGTGGATAGATCGATGGTGTGACAAATCTCAGGGTATTGCCACTGCTCCCGTGGGGTAAGTCCCTTCCCATGAGGCCAGGGAGTTGGGGCTGCTACCCGATAGTCCCCCTGGGGGTGGGACTCAGCGGGTGGATCTCACGGGAGGGAAACTCTGCATGGGACCAGTGATGATAGCCTTGGGAGAACGCCGTATTGACCCCCTCCATTCCGGTCTGCCCTTTCCTTTCACCTCACTCAGTCCCCTGTGGTCCTGGATACCCCAATGCATCTTTGTAGATTAGAGGACTTCATTCATTCAGGTCATACTGGGACGTGGAAGAGTGAGGCTTCCCAGGTGGAGTGCATACAATAACAGATGAAGATCAGGCAAGGAGGCAAAGGCCCACTGCAGAACCATCATATGCGGTACAGTCCATCAGAAGCAGCTCCGGTGATGAAAAGCAAAGAAAGACTGTGTACTTGGTCACGCCAGCTCTGGAGGAGTGAGGAACCAGATGCAGGTTCTGTGGGGAGAGACCCGAGGAGAGCGAGACACTGTCGAGGAGGGACAAGTGTCTCCAGTAGCCCCATGGAGCAGGAGCCACTCCAGTGACTGGGAAAGAGGAAACCTGACTGACGAAACCAAAACCGGGAGAAGGCGCGCAGCAAAGGACATGAGAGAGAGCCTACCTCTGCGGAGCCACCGAGAACAGGACGCTAAACGTGGAAGCAGTGCAGAAGTCCTGCTCCACTCCCAGGACCGACCAGAGACCGTGACAACATTTCCCAAAGGCTGGTAGGACATGGAGGGCATCTTAATATCCAGAGAAGCAGAAAAGGACAGTGAAAGAACTGTAAATGCTGAAACAAACTTTACGGAATATCCTATGTGGAACAGTACCTGGCAGGAGAGTACATCAGGGCTGTTCAATTGGACATTAGTGAAGCAGGGGCAGAGGGTCCACAAAAGCAACACACAAGGGGTCTGGGGCCAATATCAAGTGGGAAGTGTCCCGCAAACGCAACAGGGGTCAATGACCCAGACAAGTATAAAGAAGTACACAATCAAGGGCCTGGGGCCCCAAGTAAATTAAGGAGATCCTGAGGTGATATAAAGGGGTCTGGGACCCCAACAAACAAAATCAAGCTACAGAAGAGGTCGGGGAGATCCTGAGACAACCCAGAGGAGTATGGGATGCACGTAAAAGAGACAGCAAGGTGCAAGAAGCTAAAACAAGGGGTTGAGAACCCATTGCCAAAAGAAGAGACATTTTCTGGAATTCTAAGATCTATAGTCAAATCTGGCAGGAGAGTGAACCAGACTAGATGCTACATTGGTGAACTGGAGAAAGAACAGGGGAAGAGATCCCCTGCCCCCCGCCCCACCCCATTGATATTTGAGAACTGTGTTATGGTGAAAAGAAGAACTACAGTCAAGTTTGGCAGAATAGGAAACCAGACTTGATGCTACATTGGTGTGAACTGGAGAAAGAGCGGGGGAAGAGACTCCCCTTGATATTTGAGAACTGTGTTATGGTGAAAAGAAGAACTACAGTCAGGTCTGGCTGGATAGCGCACCAGACTTGATACTGCGTTTGTGTACTGGAGAAAAGAAACAAGAAAATCTATAGTCAAGTCTGGTGGGATACTTTATCAGACTTGGCGCTACATTTGTGAGCTGGAGAACAGGAGAAGAGACTTCCCCCGATACTTAGGAACTGTGTTTGGAAGAACATTTAAGATCAAGAACTTTTAAGTTAAAGAACCACTCGTGGTGTTTTCTCATCAAGAACTGAAGATTTGCAAGCTATATACAGAATGCGAGAAGCCTCCTTCTGGACCAAGAATACACCCAGCTTTTCCTTCATTAGATTTAGAGTGCGACGGACGTGAAATATGTTTGGGCAAAGGACAGTGGACATTTTGCTTTACTCGACATCTTGACAGAGTCCTTTGTCTTTTTGTTGAGGCAGGGCAACCCCTCATAGAAATAGGACAAGATAGGTTTTTCCCTTTTCTTTTACATGTATATACATTTTTTGCCAACAAACATACCACCACTGCGTCAGACTCTTACTTCTTCACCATTAAAAAGGTAAAAGGTCATTACAAAAGGTAAAAGGTAGCGCTGCCGTGTATACATATTTCACATATAAATGCCTTGCTTTAAAATGCATAATTGGTGCATAGAGGGCTTTAAGTGGGCCATGGCTAGCCAGGACTTAGCCACGGCAGTCTCCAAATATTGCACTTGAGTCAGAGCACTGTCAGTGCTGTCTCAACTGACCTACCTTACTAAGTTTCTTTAAAAAATATGAGCAGCAATACTGCTCTTTGTCAGTAAATGACACCTGCAGGAATGTTTAGCAGCAGAGCATCAGTTAAAGAAATTTGAAATTAGGTACTTTACAAACAAAACAGGAAAACTATAAGAGAATACATGGTTTGATGTTTGCCACACATTGTATTCAAGTATTAACATTAGCATGCCCTTGATTAGTATGTAAAAAAAATTGATTTCTTTCAGAAGACCTGTGGGAATGCATGGTGCACTAACCCATTATGATTGAATGCTCTTTCATTTTTGAATATATGTGTTTACACATTAACCATATACATCTTTTAAACCAGAATTTGTTCCCTTTCATTGCGCATATGTAAACTTGATTTGCTCCGTTAGGTCACTCCTTTAATTACACA
Source organism: Ambystoma mexicanum (assembly GCF_040938575.1). Lineage (NCBI taxonomy): Eukaryota > Metazoa > Chordata > Amphibia > Caudata > Ambystomatidae > Ambystoma > Ambystoma mexicanum. The sequence goes on from NC_090936.1 coordinate 1,167,168,885, forward strand.
GGCCAATCCTCTTTTAAAGCTTTATTAGCTAGTTTGGATTTAAGGCTGTGCAAAACACTGCTTTTTAGGCGCCCCCAGTGGCGTTGCTAGGGAGGAATGGGGGGGGGCCGGGACACTCCTCTGAAATCCCCCCCAACCTCAGCTGGGGTACCTTCTCTGCACTGTCTGCAGTACTGTGTCCTCCAGCACAGCACACAGCAGCGTAATCAATGCTGCTGCACAACAATGAAGAGCTGTTAAATTACCCTGCGGCCAACCGAAGCCCCTCCAATCAGAATGTAGCCCACGACACCACTAATGATAGGTCATTAGTGACTTAATACTTTAGTGCCTACATTCTGATGGGAGGGCAGGTGCAGAAAAGGGGTGTGATAGTTGGTGTGCACAAAAGATTCTCTGCAGGAGTGCTTTTAATGTCACACATTGCCCCCTACTTTTGTCTGTGGCCCCCCTCTGTGCCCTTCCTAAATTTGATTCCTGTCGACGCCACTGGGCCCCGCCCGCTAATGTTGAATCGCAACACATTAGAGCCCCCCCTCGATTGTTTATCCCGTTTACAGCACTGGGTGAGCAGTAACTTACGTGGCCACGCCCAAGGGCCACTGGAAGACGTCCACTTCATTGACCCAGGGACTGTCGTACACGAGAAAGAGCAGCTCCACAAAGCCTCCGTTCCGCCGCAGGTAGGGCCACATCCAGTCATTGTCACAGCGCTCGCTTCCCAGTAGCACCACGGCGACGTGCTGCAGCCTGCGAGCTTGGATTAAGGTCTGTGCATAATGCAGCCACTGGGTGGCGTAAGAGATCTTCGCTTCTTCCCTCCCGTTCAAAACCAGCACCACGTTCTCAGACTCCACCGAGAAGTGGCCCGGGACAACTGCTGGGCCAGTGATGAAACTGCGGACAACAAGGAACACATACAGAAATCACAGCTGAAAGAACTAACAATGCATGTTGCAAAATACAAAGAAATAGGCGTTGATCTCACGTTCATTTGTGGGTTGTGTTAACTGAACAATCACTTTCCCCACTTCACCATAACATACCATTTGATTTGTTCAGAACGTGGCCACAAAATGGACAATTCCACCCGTAATCCGCACATTACTTTGCTGGTTTCATCTGGATTTAGAAATTTAGATCCGAGTACAGGCGCATATTCTTCTCCCATTAAAGCCCCTTCAATCAATATATGCTTTATTGCCCAGCACGCCATAAAAGACATACAAAAGAAATACCAAATACACTACGGCAGGATTAAAGGACAGAAGCCTGCTGAAAGTGTCCCTTCCCACAGAGAGCACACGCCACTGCTCAGCGCGTGCATGTGCCCGGATGCTTCTACTGTCTGTACAGTCATCTCTCAGACACGCTCCAAGAACCTGCGGCCACACCGCACAAGCATCTGCGAGAATCCAGAAGATGTCTCACCCACTAGTCCCCGGGAATCTGTCATTCAGGTGGACCAGTGCGGGAGGATCACCTGACAGTGAGACGCTGGATCCCCTTTCCTGTAAGCCCTTCACCCCATCCTACCAAGTAGGATATTTAGGAGGAACTCCACCCGCGCCTCCTTTACAACACGCACACTTTCACACGGGCAGCCAGCTATGAGGGAAAACAGAATAACACCCGAGCCGTATACCTAACATGTGCCGATACAATCATCAGGCAAGGACTGCCAATTACTGACCATCACACGCACACACCTGACTTCCATTAAGCTTCCCCACATGGATAAAAGGCAGAGCACAATAGCACACTCTGAGCGAGGCAAGGCACACAAGGAAACAGCAGTACCGAGACGACAGTTTAAGGAGAGAAGAAAGACGGCCAAACAGAAGGGGATCGCAAGGACCTTTTCAACAAGGAACCGTTATTCTCCTGAAACCTCGAGAATAGAAAGCGCAAGACCAGGAAACCAGGCTTAGGAATCCTGCATTGTGTGTCGGAGATACCCAGGGCCCTCCCGCATCAATAATCAAGGCGGGAAGAGAAGCGCCAGCCACCGTGGTACAGTCCTTGGCTCCAAGAACAAAGCAGCATCAGTGAAATCAACACAACCGGTGAGTTTGGGAGACAGATACAAGACTGGTCTGTGTTGAAGCCAAGGTTACAAGCAGCAACATGAACGCTGGAACGAACATTGATAAAAACACGTGTGATAAAGGACGCAAGTAAAGTTGAACTGCTGATGAGTGATTGAACTTTTAAAGCAAGATTCAATACCCTTCACAGAGTGGCCCGGCACCGTGTGGGTGCTCATCGAAAGTCTCTGTAAGGTATCCAGCCAAGATTTGGCAAAGTGAGAAAGAGATCATATCAAGAAGAGAGCGAGTAATTGTAAATCTAAGTGGTCCTGCGACGGGTTGAGCAAAATCCCACGCACAGTCAAAAGTCTTCGATTTTTTAAAGTAAAGAAAGCTTGGAAAAGTAGATAAAGTTGTTCCGAGCCCGGCAGAGGGAGATCAATTGAAAGCTCTGTGTTAAAGTGGGCCGGAGCCCGGCAGAGGGGGACCCAGAGTGAACAGATTATCACCGGAGACGATTTTGTGTTATAGCAGGTGTGAGTCTGGCTTTGGGGGACCCGGGGTGAATCGAAAATCACCCAAGAAGTTGTACATGTGAAATCCAAAGAAGAAAGGAACTTTAATGTTTGCCGTGTTGCATCAGGCACTCTGAAATAAGAGATTTTGAATGGCAAAGAGACTGCCACAGAAGGCACCGATGTTGAGGTTTTGAACTGCATCCTCATGCTAGAGAAGCCAAAGAGTGTTCTAAGCTTGTGTGCCGCTTTGTACCATGCTGAAAACGTGGGGAAGGAAAGCCAACGGCTTGAATATCCTGACATATAATTTCTTGAACACTTTTCTTTTGCATAACATTGTTTCCCACACTATTTGTATTTAGAAGTAAGGATTGGCAATAGGTTTATTTGTATAGGTGCTTTTATTTTGACAAGACACCACCAAGACTTTGTTACTATTGGATGGTCGAAGCTTGCTCACATCTTTATATTTAGGATTAGCTAGCTGTTTTTCAAACCCAATGAAAGTTCAATAAACAACCTTGAACTGTGATCACTTATGTCTGACTTACTGTTAGATACCATACCTTCCTAACACATCCGTCACACAGAATACAGGTGCAATATGCCATCTGAACAGGTATAACTCCTACAATATCCTAGAGTGCAGTGGCGTCTCTGGAAATGACTAGAGAGTGGGAAGGAACCAGGGGGCACAAATAGAATAAGGGGGTGGGCGGTGTTTTGAACAGTTCATCCATAACAGTGTTCTATGTGACCCTGGTCCATTATTTCAAGTGTAACCGTAATCATCATATCACATCCTTATTTATGCTCCATGGCGGACACCTCCGTCACCCAAGTCCTCTAAAGGTATTATTATTTCCCAAACTAAGGGTAAGGTGATATATTGTAAAGTGGTCTTGTATAGTGCAACTCTGAAATCTGTAGTGGCCCTGTGGCGGGGTGATATAAGGGAAAGGCTGGAACTAGTCCCCATTGTCGGTATGGTTCTATGTGGTTCTTGCCACTAACACTGCGCTATGTTTATTTTGTATTAGCAGTGCCTTTTCTTATATGAACATGTTTTGGTGGTTGAAACTGTGACTGGATGTTTCGGACTGAATGCCTACACACCACTCCAGTTACCTACCAGAAATGGACCTTACTAGGCCATGGAAGTGAGTAAAAAGAAAAAAAAAAAACTCACCTTTTGAATCTTAGTTTATATCTATGATGTCTGCTAGTTTGACATGCAAAAAGAAAGGATTTGCTTTCTTGTGCATATTCAAATATTTTTAAGACCATGCATAACAAGAAGCTGAAAGTTTGCCTAAAGCAATTGTTTAGGCAGGTGACCTTATCACAACATTTCTTTTGTGTGTCCAACTTCCGAAAGTAAAGTGGTGTAAAAGCGTTTTTTTTAGGGTATTACTTTACTTTCTGGTACTTGTCGTTGTCCTTTAGGATGCGTAAAATAAAGCAGCAATTATACTATTTTACCGTAACATGTTTTTAATTGATGCATACATTGTCAGGTTGTTTTACTATGCGATTTCTGTACTTTGAGGAAACGTTAAAATATTGTATTTGTGAAAGCCAAAACTTTAATATGTATTGCAGCTGCAACTCAGGTGTGTAGTCAGGTGCCTAAATTGCACAGTGGGTTCAAATCCCATCTTCATGGCTTAACAAACCGTGTATTCCATGGCAAATAATTTCATCTCATGGCAGCTTATCTGCAAAAATGGGGAGTTCTCCAGCATGGGGTCTGGCATGGATTCACATGCTCATGAATATTCCCCGTCGTCAGGCTGGGAATCCTCGGTAAAGAAAAAACCAGTATCAGTTTCGTTTCTGATCTGTCTTTCGTAGTGATAACCAATCACTGGTCTCTGCGTCATACTGACCACAGCCAATGACTGCCCTCTACCTAAGCACCGCCTCTGTCAGCCATCTTCAGATTTTTACCGCACGTTCATGTGTTGGGATCCTCGTGCTATTGCTCTCGAGCGTTAGTGCTATTTTTCGCGCTTTTTTCACAAAAAACTTCGATTCTTTCGGTCAAAGAGCCTCAAGCTCCACCGATCCTACATCCGATCAACGGGGACCCGTGTCGGATTCATCTGTGCCCCTCAAGGGTGAAGATTCGTCGAGCTACACTTCGGAGGAATCCAGAAGCTTCTCAGGCCCGGTCTCGGAGATGGCCCAGGAGAAGGGAAGCTCGACGCCCGGAAAGCTGTTCAGGGTCTGCCCTGGATGCCAGCTGCAGAACGTCTTCAAGGAGGACGAACACTCTTTCTGCCTTTACTGCCTTCATGAGGACAAGACGCACGTGGAGAAGGACTGTGCGTTTTGCGGCAACATGTCGGAACGGACCATGAAGGACCGCCATCAACGTCTCGCCAACTGGCTGGAGGGTAAGAGCCCGTCTGGCGAGAAGAAGAAGAAATCCGAGCGGTCTTCTAAGACCTTTGAGGGCGCCCCGGCGACGGGGGCCCAACATAAGGCCAAGCACCGCGAGTCCGCTGGCACCGGGAGCGCCGAACGGTCGGGCTCTACGGGCGCCAGGCAGGGCGCACCCTCCCCGGCACCATCAACCACGAGCCAACGATCTGGGTCGGGTAAGAGGAAGGCCGAGCACCCGGCGAAGCTCCTGGAGAGGCCCCGGTCGAGCTCTAAGGCAGAGGAGGAGCGTGGCAGTGCCCCCTCCCTCAAGGATAAGGCGGTGAGCGCACCTAAGGTGGTGAAGGCCTTGATCCATCCGACCAAGCCCTCTATCGAAACGGTCGCGGCGGCCCTGGCTCAGCCTGTGGTGGCTGCACCAGTGGTGGCGACCTCAGGGCCCAGAATCTCCCTGCCTCCTCGGAGGGAGTCTTCCTTTGTGCCCATCGATAGGACCCCCGTGAAACCCTCCGTGGGGAAGAAGAAGGGGGGGCAGGGCGTCGTCGGAGACTCGGCCTCAACCTCAGAAGAGGAGCTGATCGAGGTCTTAAGCCACGGCCTAGGCGTGGAAGAAGGCCAGCCCGTCGGAATGGACCCCGACGCAGGTGACGACGACGACATCGTCGAGGATACCGACGGGGCCCCTACTCGCCCGTCGGATTCCCCTCTGCCAGCGCCGCAAGACAACTCGGCGGCCATTTTGTTGGCCATACAGTCCTTATGCTCCGAGATAAGGACGAGGCTACCGTTACCGACGGAGGAACCTCTCCCGTCGGGGGATCCAGAACCGGGACCTTCTGGTGTTCCCCCTACCAAGAAAAGAAGGATCCATCCACCACCTCCTTTTCAACCGTCGCGCCCCTTCCAGCCCTCCTCCCCGTCCACCCGAGGGGATGATACGGGGACTGACACGGCAGCGACGGGTACGGACGACGAGGCATACGACGAGGATTTTCCGTCGTCGCCTCCCACCAGGGCTTCTCCGCCCGATGAGATCGGATCTTTCCACTCCATGATCTCCAGGGCTTCCGAGCTTTTCCAACTCTGCCCTGAGGAGAAGAAAAAGGAAGGCTTCCTTTATCAGCGGCGCGAGGCCAAGAGGAAGACGGTCCTCTCAGTGCCTCTGTTGGACGACATTTGGGATGAGGGCCTTTCCCTCCTCAAGAACCCTTCCACGACGCCAGCTAGAAGAGACCGGTACGAGAAGAAGTACCGGGTCCCGGACACGGCCCCCCTGTGCCTCCGGGCGCAGCCTACCCCGGACTCTGTCGTCTCCGCGGCAGCCAGGAAGAAAGCGGGGGGGGGTGCGGCCTCCACATCGACTTCCCCGCCGGACGGCGAGGGAAAGAAATTGGATGCTATGGGACGTAGAGTCATCTCGTCGGCAGCGACGACGATTAAAGCGGCCAACGCCTTGGCTATCGTGGCCCGCTATGACAGGGAGCTCTGGTACAAGATAGCTCCCCTGCTGGATTTTCTGCCGGACGACAAGAGGGCGGAGGCCCTGGAGATCCTGCAGGAAGGTGAGGTGGCCTCGGACCACGCCATCACCGTGGCGACGGACATCGCCGACACCGGGTTCCGCAGCTGGGCAACGGCGTTTGCCTTCGACGTCGCGGATGGCTCAAAGCTACGGATTTCCGGCAGGACGTCCAGACCAGAGTCCTGGACATGCCCTTCGACGGGAACAACCTGTTTGGGAAGACAGTGGACGATTCCCTTCAGGCCATCAAGGCGGATACTGAGACGGCCCGGGCCCTTGGAGTCCTGCAACGACGGACGCCCTTTCGGAGCGGCGGAGGCAAGGGCGCCTCCAAAGGTTCCGGCGGCGGTTTCGCTTCCTACCGTCAAGCGGCCCGCTCGTCGTCGCAAGAGGCCTACAGAGGACGAGGCAAGTCTAGCGGACCCCGCCGTCGTCGCCAAGGAGGTCAAGGCGGCAAGGCCGCGTCCAAGCAGGATTGAACCGGCCGTGGGGTCGGGCCCCCACCGAAGCACCCCGGTGGGAGGCCGGCTGGCGGGCTTCGTCAGCGTGTGGGAGTCCATCTCCACCGACCGTTGGGTGCTGGACGCCCTGGCCCGGGGCCACGCGCTCGAGTTTCAAAGAAGGTGCCCGCGCGTCCCCCCCGTGGCCAGGAAAGAACTTCACGTCCCTCAACTTCTCCTGGAGGTAAAGGCGATGCTCAGAAAGGGCGCCATCGAACTCGTCCCAAAGAGGCTTCGGGGCTCCGGAGTCTACTCGAGATACTTCCTCGTGAAGAAGAAGACGGGAGGATGGCGCCCCATCCTAGACCTGCGACGTCTGAACAAGTTCATCAAGGCGCAAAAGTTCCGGATGGTCACCCTCCAGCACGTCCTGGGTCAGCTGGAGGAAGGAGACTTCCTATCGTCGTTGGATTTGGAGGATGCCTACTTCCACATTCCCATCCTAAAGGGGCACCGCAAATTCCTCAGATTCGTGGTCCAAGGGCGTCATTACCAGTTCAAAGCCCTTCCCTTCGGACTACGGTCGGCACCCAGGGTATTCACCAAGTGCCTCGCACCGGTGGCGGCGCAGCTGCGCCGCGAGGGGATTCACGTCTACCCCTACCTGGACGACTGGCTCATCCGCGCCAAGACGAGGGAGCTCGCAGTGGTCCACACGGCAAGGACCGTCCAACTCCTCACGGACCTGGGATTCTCCGTGAACTACGCCAAATCCCACCTGGTGCCCGCGCAAGTCGCACTGTTTCTGGGAGCCAGGCTCGACACAGTGTCCCTTCTGGCCTCCCCGTCGGAGGAGAGGACCAGGACCATCTTGGGCAAGGTGCAACGGATGTTGGTGGCCGACGCGGCCAAAGTGAGGTCCATCAAGTCCCTCCTCGGGATGATGTCTTCCTGCATCTACCTCATTCCCATGTGCAGGCTCCGGATGCGCCCGTTGCAAGAATTCCTGGATGCGCGCTGGATCCAGACGACGGGCAGCTTCGAGGAAAGGATCAAGCTCGACGAGAGTTTCCGACGAGCGATACGGTGGTGGGGCACCCGTGCGCATCTGACGGCGGGCATGGACTTCCAGACCCCAGCCCACCAGGAGACTGTGACCACGGATGCCTCCCTGGAAGGGTGGGGAGCGCACACCGAAAATCTGCACGCAAGGGGACTCTGGCTCCCGACGGAGAAGTCCCTGCATATCAACGTCCTGGAGCTCCGTGCAGTGTTTTGGGCCCTCAGGTCCTTCCTTCCGTCCCTCAAGGGCAAGGTGGTGAGGATCTTCACCGACGACACCACCACCATGTTTTACATCAGGAAACAGGGCGGAACCAGGTCCCCAGCGCTGTCCAAGGAGGCGCAGGACCTGTGGCATTGGGCCGTTGCCCAAGGGATTTTTCTGGTGCCGTTTCATCTGGCAGGGATAAAAAACACCATCGCCGACTCACTCAGCAGGGAGCTGCGCTCGTGCCACGAGTGGGAACTACGGCAGGATCTGGTGGATCGCCTCTTCCGACGGTGGGGCACACCCCAGATCGACCTGTTCGCGACGGCGACGAACACCAAGTGCCGGAGGTTCGCCAGCAGGTTTCCCCAGACGAGGAGCATGGGCGATGCTTTCTCGTTCCCCTGGGAGGGCCTGTTCCTCTACGCGTTCCCTCCCTTGCCTCTGCTAATCCGGCTCGTCAACCAGCTCAAGAGGTCACGGTGCAGGATGATCCTCGTCGCACCTGCGTGGCCGAGGCAGATATGGTTCCCGGACCTTCTGGACTTGTCAGCGTCCCCGCCGATCAAGCTGCCGGCGGACGCGGATCTACTCTCCAGGGAAGGAGGCGCCATCCTCCACCACGACCCGAAGTCGCTGAACTTGCAGGCCTGGCTCCTGCAGCGCTAGAGTTTGGAGGATACGACATACCGGCCGATTGCAGAGAGGTTCTTGCAAAGGCCAGGGCGTCCTCGACTCTTAAATGCTACGGACACAAATGGAAGAGGTTCTCTGTCTGGTGCCACGCACAGAAGATTAACCCTCTACGGATTACGGCCCCCCCAAGTACTGCCGTACCTGCTGACGCTGGCCAAAGCTGGTCTGGCACACGCGTCCATCAAGATTCATCTTGCTGCGATCTCCCGATACACCAGAACCACGGGGCGGACGTCCTTGTGGTCTCATCGTCTGGTGAAAGAGTTCATGAAGGGACTGTTCAGATCGTTCCCGCCGGTGAAGGCTCCGGCCCCGGCGTGGGAGCTCAACGTGGTGCTGACCAAGCTCATGGGACCTCCGTTTGAGCCTCTGCACTCGGCCCCGTTGAAGTTTCTATCATGGAAAACAGCTTTTCTTGTGGCCATCACCTCCGCACGACGAGTGGGAGAGATCCAGGCCCTTTCCTGCAAGGCCCCGTACTTGACTTTCCACGACACGAGGGTAGTGCTCAGGACGCACCCCTCCTTCATGCCCAAGGTACCGTCGGACTTCCATCTCAACGAACCCTTGGTGTTACCTGTGTTCTTCCCGTCGCCTTCGTCGCCGGCTGAGAGGACTTTGCACTCGCTGGATGTAGCTAGAGCGCTGAAGTTCTACGTGGACCGCACAAAGGGTTTTCGGAAGACGTCACAACTCTTTGTGAACTTTGGACCTGTCAATCAGGGGAAGGCTCTCTCGAAGGCTTCCATTTCCAGATGGCTCTCCGGCTGTATCATGTACTGTCATCGGTTGGCAAACCGACCGCTGCCTGGCCGTCCGAGAGCCCATTCCACCAGAGCGATCGCAGCTACCACAGCGTTCCTTTCTGGTGTGCCCCTGCTGGACATATGCAGGGCTGCTACGTGGAGGTCGACGCACACCTTCACAAAGTTCTACTGCGTCGATCGGGATTCCAGGGAGGAGTCCAGGGTCGGCCAAGCAGTGCTGCGCAACCTGTTCGCCTGAGGTGAGCCTGGTGAGGAGGTAAGATGCTTAATGTTGAGTTTGATGTAATGCTTAATGTTGAGCCTTTGCCACCTCCCGTGGTTGTGCATGTGTGTACTGCTATGTATTCTTTATTCATGAGCATGTGAATCCATGCCAGACCCCATGCTGGAGAAGGAACAAGTTACTTACCTGTAACTGTTGTTCTCCAGCATGGGTCTGGCATGGATTCACATGCGAACCCTCCCGCCTACCCCTCTGCGGCTCTTCACTTGGTCATACTGCCACTTCACGTGCTTCCAAATCTGAAGATGGCTGCCAGAGGCGGTGCTTAGGTAGAGGGCAGTCATTGGCTGTGGTCAGTATGACGCAGAGACCAGTGATTGGTTATCACTACGAAAGACAGATCAGAAACGAAACTGATACTGGTTTTTTCTTTACCGAGGATTCCCAGCCTGACGACGGGGAATATTCATGAGCATGTGAATCCATGCCAGACCCATGCTGGAGAACAACAGTTACAGGTAAGTAACTTGTTCCTTCTCAAACTCTACAATATTTTGTATAACACAATACTGGTTCAATCAAGAGGTAAGAGGTAACAATCAGTCTGTGATTGACGAGCATCTTTGCGAGATTGCTGCATGACACTGACAATCAAATTTAAAGTTAATAACTGAAGAGTAAACAATCATAAGATTTTGGTTATATTCATTGACTGAGATATTTCCGTTCATCATGCTCCCATAGCCCAGGCTCATAAAAAAGAGGGACTTGTACAGAGTTAAAGACGGGGCGAGACACAGACTGGAGCTGGGGTGTGCTAGGTGAGGCGAGAGACAAATACAAAAAGGGACACAAAGTTCAAGACACACAAGAAAAGGGAGAAATATACAACTATGCAAATGTTCACACAACGTGAGATGAGTAGAAATGGCTCGAGGAGCACCGCTAGGGCCCCAGTGCGAGAGCAATTTTTGGACCCTGGTGGGGCTTAAACCCTGGACCACTTCAAACCTAGGTTGGCGAGTACCTGCACTTCTTTTTTCCATTAAAAGTACTGTCCAAGGTGATCACACAGGTTTAGCATCTAACACCTTACATGGACTAATGTGAGATGTCTTTAATCTTCCCGCTGGGTTAGACATGTAATATTCACCTGCTCTTAGCTGTTTGAAAAAGGAATGTTGCTTGTTCTTATGCGTGATGTGTATACAAACAAGAGACAGGATACTTGTAATGAGAAAACATCACTCATAGTTCAACCACCTAATAGTTTGCACTCCACAAGAGACAGTTTCCTTTTAACTAAACAGATACTGCTGCAGGCTGTTGTTCGAGATGGCGCTTAGCAGAAGAGACACCACTCCCAGCTCAGCTGCAAATAATAGTCAGCCAGAAACAAGTCAGTCTAATAGAAGAGATTTCACTCATAGCTGTTTTAAATGATAAGTAGTCAGACAGTTGACCCGATTACGAGGTAATGTTGGCAGGATCTGTTACCGTTACCACATGTGGTCATTACCGGGTCATTTGTTTGCATGACCGGTAGTTTTGCATGACTGCAAGTTATGCGACCTTTCCCTTAATTCATATTTTGGAGTCCAATAGTCCAAGCGCTTTGAAGCACTCCACGTGTGTATAAGCACTGAATAAATAAACAATTACATTGGATTAACGTACATCGGGTCCAGTAGTTACTGCTCCCAGTAATTACTTTATGAAGTACTGCTTCTGTCTAGCAGTAATTCCCACCAAACAAAAGGTAGCTGGTAAAAATTGTTTCCAAACCAAAACTCGGATTTTGGCAGAGTGGTAAAACACGCTCTAATGGTAGTTTGTAGGTGTTTTACCACTACTGTCTGGCTAGAGATTAAACGTCATTGACTATGAAGTGGATGGTGGTAAAGTGGTAAAACACACTGTGATGGTAATTTGTAGGTGTTTTACCACTACTGCCAAACTCGTAATCGGGCACACAGTCCTTTTAATACATCAAATATCACTGCTTGGCTTTAAGTACAGGGGTAATGTGGGCAACTGCTCCCTTTGGTCATTAGCAATGGAGGCAGGAACCTCACTATAGCCCTGTAGACACCACGTTCATAGTTTCCACTTTCTGAATGTATATCCCCAACTGACCCTGCACAGTGTCAGTCTGGCTGGAGATTAAACTTCATGGACTATGAAGTGCATGGTTGGTAACAAAGTGATTTTGAGCACAATAGGGGATCCAGATCGGATGTTGAAGTTGTGGAATGTAGAGTGCCACGTCTTGAAGTAGAAGCTACCAAGGTAACTCAGCAGTTGAGCGGCTTATTGAGATGATACAAGTTTAAAGCTGGCTGTAAAATCGTATGGCTTTTTGCAATTCCTCATAATTATAGGTGCTGTAAAATTCACTATTGGGCCAAGGTATGGGTTGGGCTGGCTGCTTGCTTCTATTCATTGCAGGGCTCGGGGAAAGGTTGGCGCACATGAAGCCACATCTCAGTTTCCCAATGATTGCTGTCCGCACATTATAGCAATTTCCTTTCAACTGAGCAACTTGACAATCAAATAACATCTTTAGAAGTATACCCTGCTAGAAAACTCAAAGGTAGGTGCACACAAATCACAAGTTATTTGTGGGGTAGTCCAATAAAAAACTGAAACAGTTTGAATAAAACTGGTAGATTTAAGTTTAGGAATTATGTTTCACTTTAGAAGTGTCTTGCTTTGTGCTTTCAATGAAATTGTAGGCAGCCCATTGGCAAGATAATAGTGTGCCCTGCGTGTGGGAAGCCTGTTTTTAACATAATTGCCCATTCACAATTAAATTCATGGCCCATCTATTGTGTCCCTTCAGGCCAGAAGAAAGAGCAAGCTCAGCAAGCAAGCTCAGCAAATAAGAAGGATACAATGTTTGCCAGCGATCCCCACAGGCAGCCCTTTAACCATGCAGTGCCTTGAGTGAAAGGGCTTCCTGCTGGGGGTTACTTCCTCTCACTAAGAAAGAAAAGGAAAGGCTGGGCACACTTCTATAATCTCCATTGGTGCCCATGGCCTCTACTTTTGTTTCTTAAAGAGAGGAGATAACCCTCCCAGCAGGTAGGCCTTTCACTCAAGGAGCTGCATGGTTAAAGGGCTGTCTGCAGGTGTTAGTGTTTCCGATTAGAAAAGAGAAGCATTGGTGTCAGGAATAAGGGTTGTTTGCGGCCTAAAGAGGGCCGAGGACTGCCATACGGGCAATTGCCTGGTAAAGCAAATGTCTGCTTCGCTTCTGGGTTTCAGTACATGGAAGACATTTATCAAGTGTATGTCACCTTCCGTCATGGCATGCATGTGGTGAAATCCAAACTGCTCCCCCTCTGGCTGCCTCCTTTACCTCGTGCCACCATAGGCGACTGTCCCGTTTTTTTGGTGTTGTATGGATTTACCTAGTGTTGTGTAGTTTGCCAAATTCAAGGTTTAATCTAACAGTATAATAAAAGGCCAGATGATTTGCCCCTGTACATTTGGCTGATGCAGTCATTGCTCCACCTGTTGTCACCGCTAGCGGGAGCTGTTGCCTTAGGATATATAGTGGTCCTACTGTGTCAATGAAAACCTGCACCACTAGTAGAGGAATAAAAGCAGGAGGAGTTTATTCGCATTGCTCCACCTGTTGTCACAGCTAGCGGGAGCTGTTGCCTTAGGATATATAGTGGTCCTACTGTGTCAATGAAAACCTGCACCACTAGTAGAGGAATAAAAGCAGGACGTGTTTATTCAGCAAGTGCTGAAGAGCACGTTCTCTCTGATGCAACTGGAAGCAAACCAACACCACCTTCCAAATGACTAGGCTCTCTGAGTACCATGTATTCATAGATTTTCCATTTCTTAAATGCTGGGGCTTCAAACCTGGTGCTTTTTGCTGTGATGAAACCAAACTATGGTTTCGTTTGCTTTCATCTTCGGTGTCTTGGCTTTGTGATTGGCAGGGACTGTCAACAACGGGTTTTGCCTATCACTGCTCATTATTGCAGGCAATGGGGTAGTGACTCATAATCAACAAGGTTTGCTAGTGCAGTTCTGTAGACACCATACATCACCCCTCCATTCGACAACCATAAGCCAAGTTCCCCCTATGAAAGCAGATCCACGATAATAAGGTGAAATGCCCCCAGCACCACACTGCAGACGCAGCCTGTCAGAGAAGTGAAAACTCGTGCACAACCAACAGCTATTGCAGACCCAGACACCCAATCGCTTCTTCCACGCGCAGACTCCGGACGCTCCTCTGTGAAAGGGGAAGGTCAAAGGAACTCACTAAAACTGTACCTAAAGAGTGTCCTTCGAGACTTCAGGCTTCCTTCTCGCCACTGAGCGTCCTCATCCGCAGGTTCGAGTACTCCATCCAGGATATGTTGCCAGAGGAAAAGTCCTACAAGAAAAGAGCAGGTCTTTATTCCAAGATATTGCAATGAAGCCCGAGTGATGAAAGATTGTCAACGTTTAAACTTAAGGCCTTGCAGTTGTGTTTCTGTAAAGTGTGCAGCTAACTGGTGAGAAATCAGGAGGGATGCTTCACACAATGCATGCCCCCAATCGCTACCAAGATGAAGACTCCTTAAACTTAGGGGCCGAAATGGGAGGAGCCTACAATGATTCCATATGGGAATTCAGGGTGAGACCCGTTATTGAGGTGGTAATAGGTCACGACATTCCTTTTATTCACACTTTAGTATGGGACACAGGGTGCACCCTGGCAAAGACGGGGCTATGACACTTTTAAAGTTGTCTGAGGCTCTGCACCCTAAACATTATACATACATACATACATACATACATACATACATACATGCAAGCATTCTCAACTTGTTCATGCTTTAACAATGAAACTGTAAAGGAATGTAATTTAAACTAAATGAACATCAATGCAACATGCAGATGCATTCCTTCCGAGGACTGGCTCAGCTTTTCTGAGCTTTCCAGTCAATCACATGACCCCTCTCCCCCCCACCTCAACAGACACTGGCGAGGAATGAGGAAGTGTTAGGTTGGTGTTGGTGCAAATGCAGAGAAATCGAAACAGGAAGGCTCCTTCAGAGAAGACTGCGAATTTAGGTTTAAAATGGAACAAGTTACTTACCTGTAACTGTTGTTCTCCAGCATGGGTCTGGCATGGATTCACATGCTCATGAATATTCCCCGTCGTCAGGCTGGGAATCCTTGGTAAAGAAAAAAAACAGTATCAGTTTCGTTTCTGATCTGTCTTTCGTAGTAGTAACCAATCACTGGTCTCTGCGTCATACTGACCACAGCCAATGACTGCCCTCTACCTAAGCCCCGCCTCTGGCAGCCATCTTCAGATTTGGAAGCACGTGAAGTGGCAGTATGACCAAGTGAAGATCCGCAGAGGGGTGGGCGGGAGGGTTCGCATGTGAATCCATGCCAGACCCATGCTGGAGAACAACAGTTACAGGTAAGTAACTTGTTCCTTCTCCAGCATGGGGTCTGGCATGGATTCACATGCTCATGAATAAAAGAATACATAGCAGTACACACATGCACAACCACGGGAGGTGGCAAAGGCTCAATATTAAGCATTACATCAAACTCAACATTAAGCAATCTTACCTCCTCACCAGGCTCACCTCAGGCGAACAGGTTGCGCAGCACTGCTTGGCCGACCCTGGACTCCTCCCTGGAATCCCGATCGACGCAGTAGAATTTCGTGAAGGTGTGAGTCGACCTCCACGTAGCAGCCCTGCATATGTCCAGCAGGGGCACACCAGATAGGAACGCCGTGGTAGCTGCGATCGCTCTGGTGGAATGGGCTCTCGGACGGCCAGGCAGCGGTCGGTTTGCCAACCGATGACAGTACATGATACAGCCGGAGAGCCATCTGGAAATGGAAGCCTTCGAGAGAGCCTTCCCCTGATTGACGGGTCCAAAGTTCACAAAGAGTTGTGACGTCTTCCGAAAACGGTCCACGTAGAACTTCAGCGCTCTAGCCACATCAAGCGAGTGCAAAGTCCTTTCAGCCGGCGACGAAGGCGACGGGAAAAACACAGGTAACACCAAGGGTTCGTTGAGGTGGAAGTCCGACGGCACCTTGGGCATGAAGGAGGGGTGCGTCCTGAGCACCACCCTCGTGTCGTGAAAAGTCAAGTATGGTCTGGATCTCTCCCACTCGTCGTGCGGAGGTGATGGCCACAAGAAACGCTATTTTCCACGACAGGAACTTCAACGGGGCCGAGTGCAGAGGCTCGAACGGAGGTCCCATGAGCTTGGTCAGCACCACGTTGAGCTCCCACGCCGGGGCCGGAGCCTTCACCGGCGGGAACGATCTGAACAGTCCTTTCATGAACTCTTCACCAGACGATGAGACCACAAGGACGTCCGCCCCGTGGTTCTGGTGTATCGGGAGATCGCAGCAAGATGAATCTTGATGGACGCGTGTGCCAGTCCAGCCTTGGCCAGCATTAACAGGTACGGCAGTACTTGGGGAGCCGTAATCCTTAGAGGGTTAATCTTCTGTGCATGGAACCAGACAGAGAACCTCTTCCATTTGTGTCCGTAGCATTTAAGAGTCGAGGACGCCCTGGCCTTTGCAAGAACCTCTCTGCAGTCGGCCGGTATGTCGTATCCTCCAAACTCTAGCGCTGCAGGAGCCAGGCCTGCAAGTTCAGCGACTTCGGGTCGTGGTGGAGGATGGCGCCTCCTTCCCTGGAGAGCAGATCCGCGTCCACTGGCAGCTTGATTGACGGGGACGCTGACAAGTCCAGAAGATCCGGGAACCATATCTGCCTCGGCCACGCAGGTGCGACAAGGATCATCCTGCACCGTGACCTCTTGAGCTGGTTGATGAGCCGGATCAGCAGTGGCAGTGGAGGGAACGCGTATAGGAACAGGCCTTCCCAGGGGAACGAGAGAGCATCGCCCATGCTCCTCGGCTGGGGAAACCTGCTGGCGAACCTCCGGCACTTGGAGTTTGTCGCCGTCGCGAACAGGTCGATCTGGGGTGTGCCCCACCGTCAGAAGAGGCGATCCACTAGATCCTGCCGTAGTTCCCACTCGTGGCACGAGCGCAGCTCCCTGCTGAGTGAGTCGGCCATGGTGATTTTTATCCCTGCCAGATGAATCAGCACCAGAAACATCCTTTGGGCGACGGCCCAATGCCACAGGTCCTGCGCCTCCTTGGACAGTGCTGGGGACCTGGTTCCGCCCTGTTTCCTGATGTAAAACATGGTGGTGGTGTTGTCGGTGAAGATCCTCACCACCTTGCCCTTGAGGGACGGAAGGAAGGACCTGAGGGCCCAAAACACTGCACGGAGCTCCAGGACGTTGATATGGAGGGACTTCTCCGTCGGGAGCCAAAGGCCTCTCGCGTGCAGATTTTCGGTGTGCGCTCCCCACCCTTCCAGGGAGGCATGCGTGGTCACTGTCTCCTGGTGGCCTGGGGTCTGGAAACCCATGCCCGCCATCAGATGCGCGCGGGTGCCCCACCACCGGATCGCTCGTCGGAAACTCTCGTCGAGTGTGACCCTCTCCTCGAAGTCGCCCGTCCTTTGGATCCAGCGCGCGTCCAGGAACTCCTGCAAAGGGCGCATCCGGAGCCTGCACATGGGAATGAGGTAGATGCAAGAAGACATCATTCCGAGGAGGGACTTGATGGACCTCACCTTGGCCGCGTCGGCAACCAACATCCGCTGTACCTTGCCCAGGATGGCCCTGGTCCTTTCCTCCGACGGGGAGGCCAGAAGGGACACTGTGTCGAGCTTCGCTCCCAGAAACAGTGCGTCTTGCGCGGATACCAGGTGGGACTTGGCGTAGTTCACCGAGAATCCCAGGAACGTGAGGAGTTGGACGGTCCTTGCCGTGTGCTCCACGGCGAGCTCCCTCGTCTTGGCTCGGATGAGCCAGTCGTCCAGGTAGGGGTAGACGTGGATCCCCTCTCGGCGCAGCTGCGCCGGCACTGGTGCAAGGCACTTGGTGAATACCCTGGGTGCCGACCGTAGACCGAAGGGAAGGGCTCTGAACTGATAGTGACGCCCTTGGACCACGAACCTGAGAAATTTTCGGTGCCCCTTTAGGATGGGAATATGGAAGTAGGCATCCTCCAAATCCGACAACGACAGGAAGTCGCCCTCCTCCAGCTGACCCAGGACGTGCTGGAGGGTGACCATCCGGAACTTCTGTGCCTTGATGAACTTGTTCAGCCGTCGTAGGTCTAGGATGGGGCGCCATCCTCCCGTCTTCTTCTTCACAAGGAAGTATCTTGAGTAAACTCCGGAGCCCCGAAGCCTCTTTGGGACGAGTTCGATGGCACCCTTCCTGAGCATCGCCTTTACCTCCCGGAGAAGCTGAGGGACGTGAAGCTCTTTCCTGGCCACAGGGGGGACGCGCGGGCACCTTCTTTGAAACTCGAGCGCGTGGCCCTGGGCTAGGGCGTCCAGCACCCAACTGTCGGTGGAGATGGACTCCCACACGCTGACGAAGCTCGCCAGCCGGCCTCCCACCGGGGTGCTTCGGTGGGGGCCCGACCCCACGGCGGGTTCAATCCTGCTTAGACGAGGCTTTGCCGCCTTGTCCTCCTTGGCGACGACAGCGGGGTCCGCCTGACTTGCCTCGTCCCCTGTAAGCTTCCTGAGACGACGAACGGGCCGCTTTGACGGTAGGTGGAAAATCCGCCGCCGGAACCTTTGGAGGCGCCCTTGCCTCCGCCGCTCCGAAAGGGCGGCCGCCGTAGCTGGGGAACCCCGAGAGCCCGGGCCGTCTCCGTGTCCGCTTTAATGGCTTGAAGGGAATCGTCCACTGTTTTCCCATCGAACGGCATGTCCAGGACTCTGGTCTGTACGTCTTGACGGAAGTCAGTAGACTTGAGCCATCCACGCCGCCTAAGGCACATGCCGTTGCCCAACTGGCGAAATCCAGTGTCGGCGATGTCTGTCGCAATCGTGATGGCGTGGTCCGACGCCACCTCACCTTCCTGCAAGATCTCCAGGGCATCCGCCTTCTTGTCGTCCGGTAGGAAGTCCAGCAGGGGAGCCAGTTTGTACCACAGTTCCCGGTCGTAGCGGGCTACGATAGCCAAGGCGTTAGCCGCCTTAATCGTCGTCGCTGCAGACGAGATGACCCTGCGCCCCATCGTGTCCAATTTCTTTCCCTCGCTGTTCGGCGGGGAAGTCGACGTGGAGGCCGCACCCCCCCCCGCTTTCTTCCTCGGAGTCCGGGGTAGGCTGTGCCCAGAGGCACAAGGAGGACACGTCCGGGACCCGGTACTACTTCTCGTACCGGTCTCTTCTAGCCGGTGTCGTGGATGGGTTCTTGAGGAGGGCGAGACCCTCATCCCAAATATCGTCCAGTAGAGGTACCGCGAGGACCGTCTTCCTCTTGGCCTCGCGTCGCTGATAAAGGAAACCTTCCTTCTTCTCCTCCGGGCAGAGCTGGAAGAGCTCGGCTGCCCTGGCGATCATGGAGTGAAAAGATCCAATCTCGTCGGGCGGGGAAGCCCGGGTGGGAGGAGACGACGGCAGATCCTCGTCGTACACCTCGTCGTCTGTGCCCGTCGCGGCCGTGTCAGTCCCCGTATCATCCCCTCGAGTCGTGGACGGGGAGGAGGGCTGAACGGGGCGCGACGGCTGAAAAGGAGGTGGAGGGTGAATCCTTCTTTTCTTAGGAGGGGGGCTGCCCGAAGGGCCTGGTTCCGGGTCCCCCGACGGGAGTGGGTCCTCCACTGGTAACGGCAGTCTCGTCCTTATCTCTGAGCATAAGGACTGTATCGCCAACAAAATGGCGGCCGAGTTGTCTTGCGGCACTGGCAGAGGGGAATCCGACGGGCGGTCAGGGGCCCCGTCGGTACCCTCGACGATGTCGTTGTCTCCTGCGTCGGGATCCCTCCCGACGGGCTGGTCTTCTTCCACGCCAACACCGTGGCTTAAGACCTCGATCTGTTCTTCCTCAGAGGTTGAGGCCGGATCCACGACGACCTCCTCCCCCCCCCCCTTTTCTTCTCCGTCGGAGGTTTCACGGGGGTCCTGTCGATGGGCAGAAAAGAGGACTCCCTCCGCGGTGGCAGGGAGACTCTGAGCCCCGAGGTCGCCACCACTGGTGTAGCCTCCACAGGCTGAGCCAGGGCCGCCGCGACTGTCTCGATAGAGGCCTTGGCCGGATGGATTAAGGCTTTCACCACCTTAGGTGCGCTCACCGCCTTCTCCTTGAGGGGGGGGGGGAACACTGCCTCGCTCCCCCTCGGCCTTCGAGCTCGACCAGGGCCTCTCCAGGAGCTTTGCCGGGTGCTCGGCCTTCCTCTTACCCGACCCAGAGCGTTGGCTCGTGGTTGATGGTGTCGGGGAGGGTGCGCCCTGCCTGGCGCCCGTAGAGCCCGACCGTTCGGCGCTCCCGGTGCCAGCGGACTCGCGGTGCTTGGCCTTATGTTGGATTCCCGTCACCGGGGCGTCCTCAAAGGTCTTAGAAGACCGCTCGGATTTCCTCTTCTTCTCGCTGGACGGGCTCTTCCCTTCCAGCCAGTTGGCGAGACGTTGATGGCGGTCCTTCATGGTCCGCTCCGACATGTTGCCGCAAAACACACAGTCCTTCTCCACGTGCGTCTTGTCCTCATGTACGCAGTAAAGACAAAAGGAGTGTTCGTCTTCCTTAAAGACATTCTGCAGCTGGCATCCAGGGCAGACCCTGAACAGCTTTCCGGGCGTCGAGCTTCCCTTCTTCTGGGCCATGACCGAGATGGGCCTGAGAAACTTCTGGAGTCCTCCAAAAGCGTAGCTTGACGAATCTTCACCCTTGAGGGGCACAGACGAATCCGACACGGGTCCCCGTTGATCGGATGGAGAGTCGGTGGAGCTTGAGGCTCTTTTGTCCGAAAAAAACAGTGTTTGAGAAAAACGTGAAAAAATAGCACTAACGCTCGAGAGCAATAGCACGAGGATCCCAACACATGAACGTGCGGTAAAAATCTGAAGATGGCTGCCAGAGGTGGGGCTTAGGTAGAGGGCAGTCATTGGCTGTGGTCAGTATGACGCAGAGACCAGTGATTGGTTACTACTACGAAAGACAGATCAGAAACGAAACTGATACTGTTTTTTTTCCTTTACCGAGGATTCCCAGCCTGACGACGGGGAATATTCATGAGCATTTGAATCCATGCCAGACCCCATGCTGGAGAAATATGTTTCATCAAAGACAGATTTAGATGTGGGCCCTACAGGACTTGGACGAGGAGCATGCCTGTTTAACATTCTGTGATAGCGCTACAGGTATTGGTAGAAAATAACAACGTGGACGTGGTGGAAGAATACCAATGTAATACTACACCTACGTCGCGTCCCCTTTCCTCCATACTTGTGGGTGTCTGTCTTTGGGGACGGGAACAGAGCACCATTTGCACAGCACCAAAAAAAAAAAATGTAAAACCCCTTTTAAAAACGTTCGTGTTGCGTGGGCGGCACTGGGCGCGGCCAGCCCCGCGGACTCTTCCAGGTTGTGCAGTTGGTTCTTAATGTTTCTGTTTCTTTGGCTCCCGGCAGCACTGGTCAGATTTTTCTGTGACGAGCGTAATGGGATTCACAGCCTGCGCTTCCTGCTTAGGCCCCGAACACAGGTGGGTGCCGTGTTCTTTGTGTGGAATGCGTTTTCGTCCCGGGTCGCCCCGGCTCTCAGAAGATTAGCTCGCTGAAGGGAAGTATTCTAGGCATCACCTGCGAACATATCAACGAAGTCAGCTCTTCAAAGACCTCAAGGTTTCAGGTAAATGTGGCACCCCGCACAAGTGGGAGTGGCCAAGTCCATCACCGACTAGCCACCGCGTCACTGGTGTTCACTGCGAGGCAGAGCCGGCTTCTACTGGTGTAATCGTCGAAGTTCCCTCAGGAACATCTACCGGAGCACACCCATTATCGGTGGAAACACAGGGACCTCCCAGTGTCTAGCAGTGGGTCTTCCAGACCTGAGGTGATGCCCCAGCGCCATAAGCCTACAGGGTCCATTAAACCAGAGAGTTCACCCGAGTTCGTCCAGAGGACCCACTGGATCTCGGAGGAAAGAACTCTGCATTGAGCTGGGCTCATTACTCTAACGTACGTCACGCAGCAGGTTACAGAACAAAATCAACCTGCAGGGTGATTGCACAACCCTCCAACGGAGTGCCGCCATTACAGGGGCTGCAAAAGAATTTCCTTAAAATGGCCGCCAAAAGGCATGACAAACAGACTCCTCAATTTTGGTGTCTCATTCACTGAAGACATATGCGAGATTTCCTCACCAGAGTCTGTTCATTCCTTGACCTCAACATCTCCTCAGATTCCTCTGCCTCCAACAGTCAGCAAAGAGGCTTTCGTGAGGGTTGACTGGTCGCCAATGTTGACGACATACCCCATACCATCTTCATCCTTCAGATTTGGGGTACCCCTTTTACTGAGGAAGCCCTCCACCGGGGCACACTACTACCTGGTATCTGGTGCCATCTTCTTGGTGGACATTATCCTCCTCTTCTTGGACTCCTGCAGCCTCTATGTCATCGTCAGAAAATAGATTCTTGAGAGATTCCAAAGAGTTATGCACTCAGAGCGTATGGTAGACTATTTCAAAATCTTACAAGGGAAATCAACCTTCAGACCATTCCTACCCCACAAGTACCATGCACTCTTTCAGGTCCGTCCACCACAGGAACAGTGGGCCCTACACAGCTGGGACACCAGCTATCTAGACAACGGACCCAGCGGTAACATCTGCTTCAGAGTTGGTGCCTCCATTGCCTCCTATTCTGGAGGAGTCAAGGGTCAATGCCCTTGGTGCAAGAACCTGCAAAGGTCCCGGAGACACTGATGATGGAGAGGGCGAAGAGGAATCTTTCTATAGCAGGTGGGACTTCTTGAGCGTTCCAGTTCGAAAAATCCGAATCTGGGGTTCTTGCAGGCATACTCTTAATAAGGCGAAGATGTCTTAGCCGAGGCCAAGTGCCTGTGGGAAATTCTTCACTCTATTCCCACAACCAACAAAATAATTGATGCCCGGTATCAAGAGCTTCAGTCCGATCCTCTGTGTCTTTCCTCAAATCCTCAGCAGCAGTCTTCGGTGGTCGCAGTGGCAACTATGTTTTTCAAGCCGGCACAGTCTACCTCCTTCGGGACTCAAAGCTCTAATCCCGTACCTAAAGGAGATAGGATGGTGGATGCATATGGAAAAAAGGTATATGCAATCGCATCACATTATTTGCGTTAAACTCCGATACGCTTCTAGACGACATTCAACAGTATTTGCCCCAGGATAGCGGCTTTAAAATCTGGACTGGCTGGGGCAAAATCTATTGCTCACGACTTACTGGAGGCATCAATGCACCACTTTGATACGGTCTCCAGGGCCACAAGCATTGTGGTTAACTTGCAATGCAAAGCTTGGGCAAACGCAACCCATTGAAACAAGGATGTACAGGATAAAATTCATGCTCTCCCGTTTGAGGGATGCGATTTATTTCATTTGTCAACTGATGACGAGTTAAACAAAAATAAAAGTCTTCTACCCTGACAGCCAAATCACTCTCAGTCCTGGCTAAAGGCCGCCAGAAATTCTTTCAGACAACCCTGCTCAGATTTCAAATCCAAGAGCTTTGGTGTATTCGTGGCTACCACGAAAGAGTAGGCAGCCAGAGAGATCACCTAGCACTCACAGAAGAAAACAAAGAACCTCAAACAGGGATTTTCTCCTCTTTCTCAGCAACAGCTACAGAGGCTAAAAAATCTACACCCAGATCCACTCCTCCCCGGTAGGTGACAGAATTTCAGAGTTTCGTCTTAGCTGGCGCACCATCTCGGGGCATTCCTGGACCCTCTCTGTGGTCACCAGGAGTTACCCACTAGCCATTCCTCCTACCCACCTCTCATCTCCCCCTCTTCTGCAAATGGGGTTGGCTATTTTCTCCAAAGGAATTACAAATCTTCTGCAGATTAGAGCAATAGCAGAGGTTCCCCTTCTGGAAAGAGGATGCAGATTTTACTCTCGCCTGTTCACTATCCCCAAAAAGATCCAGGTGGTCCTGCGGACAGTTATGGATCTTTCCTTTCTAGCCATCTCCCTTCCCCAAGAAAAATTCAAGATGGTCATGCCAGTCCATATCTGTGCGATGGACCTAAAAGGACACTTTCTGCATGTCCCCATCTATGCTGTGCACAAGAAATTCCTGGTTTTTCCCTTGGTCGACATCGCTTTCAGTACTGGGGACTCCCATTCGGTCTGAATTTTGGCCCCCAGTGTATTTACAAAATTGATGAGCCCTATAGCATCTCCCCAGAGGACGAGTGGCTCGTCAGGGTAGAGACATGTCCGCGGCAGCACCACTCAACAGATTGCCAATTGGGCTCTTGATCAACCACAGAAAGTCATGTCTAGTTCCAATTTTGGACATGAAGTTCATAGGGTTCAGGTGGAAGTCAGGCGTGGGCAGAGTATTTCTCACGCATGAGAGAATACAGGACATAAAATTGTCAGTATCACACTTCTTAAATTGGAAATCCACCTCAGTGTGGTGGTTCTAATAATTGCTGGGCCTTATGGCATGGTCTACCCTGACCCTTCCGATGGCTCACCTCAAGATGAGACTTGTTTAGCTACATCTAGTGGAATCATGGAATCAGTAGAAAGAAGCTCAGTTGAAAAGGATGCCGATACTCCCAGAATCAACACCTTATCTACTTTGGTGGAAAGGTGATGCAAGATAAACCAAAAGTTAAATGGATGGAAGATTTTGAATAAATCAACCACTGGCATGCTCTGGGCAACACGTTTTTCAGCCAGCCAAACCATTACAGAAGGGGAAAACCATATGCAAATCAGGTTTGGTCCTAGCCCAAAAGGGGCAGTCCAGCCCGAACTGCTAGGTCACATCCCTTCTGCACAAATGCACACACATTCCCAGACATGTTTCAGCCTTGTTGGGCATCATCAGTAAGGAGTAGCTTGGGTCTCTAGGCTCAGTACCCACGTTTGGGCATACCCATCCCACTCGTAGTGACTAAAGCAAAACCAGAAGTTGATGGAAAGGTGATGTAAACCTTCAGAGAGGAGTCTCTTTTCAGAAGCCTTCTCAGGCACACACACCAAAACTTCAGACTCGTTAACCGGCTGGGGAGCCACCTTGGGTCAACTTCAAATGCATGCACTATGGTCCTCGACAGAAAGCTAACAGCACTTAAATGTGCTAGAGCTTTTAGCTATCTTGAGGGCACACAAATAGTGTATTTATAAGAACCAAAAGCATGACTGCCGTGTTCTATATCAACAAGGAGGCAGGTACAAGATGTTGACCCCCTTTGTCAGTTAGAAAAGATTGATAATCACCATGCACACTTAGTCCTCATTTGTATTTTTTGCATATAGGAGAATAGCTTTGAGTAATTAGTTGGACAATCGAGTACAATTTAAGGTGCAGGGGAGATGTGCTCAGCCTTGGTATCTAGGCTGGGAAAAATACATTGAACAAATGGTTTCCTGATTAAGGAAACTCGCGTCCCCTGCACACTAACAACAAGGGCCGTGGCCCGTATAGAGTTTAAGGGTACAAATAGTAACCTTCTTGTTTTTTACAGGATTTGGTTCTTAAGTTTAGTAAGTTTCTGTGCTTTGCTATGACTGCAAAATATTCCGAAGTGTCTCAATTAATACTTGACAATTCATCTGTTTATCAGAAGAACAGTAATTTATTCAGATTTTTAGCAAAAAACATTCAAAGTATAATCTGGCCCAACGCGTTTCGAGTATCAATTTTCACTCTTCATCAGGGGCAATCTGTTCTGTATTCTTTACATTAAGTATAAACACTGAAGAAAAAATAAATTAAATTAATAATCTAATATTCATATTAATATTCATATGTACATTTAAGACAGAAAACAGGGTTCTTCAATAACCAGTTAGAAGCACATATATATGTTTCTATGTACATCATTACTTCATTCTTTAAATTCAGGATCAGTTACATTGCTCAAAAGAAAAATGTATTAAGAGATTAGCTAATGCTGGGAGCCTATTAAGATAAAGGACAAACCAATCTTATCTTGAATATGCCATTACTTCCTAATAATAGCAACATTTTGGATGGTAGCTTGAATACTAACCTGAACGGTTGAATAAAAATAGTTCTGATCTACTGGGCTAAGTGCTGATATACTAAAGGCACTTACTTAAAATAATCCATAGGTTGTAATAGAGTTTATAGATTATGTGATAAATATTGAAGTAAGGGTGGTATAATAGGATTAATTAGTGCAAGAGATAATAGAATAGATCTTACTTGTAAAAGAAATGTAGGACTCCACAGGCAGTCATCTAAGGCTTCTCTGTGGATAGGATGTCCCAATCTAGTAATTTAAGAAAAGAGAAAGCAAGGTCTATAAAGGAAAAGGGTGAACATTGGCTGTGAGGCTCAATGTGGTAGCTGAGTAGCCATGCTTACAAGTTGAGATGAAGAAAAGCAGGTTTCCCAGATGTAGTTGTTACCCGAGACTCTCCATCCGCTTCCGAGTGAAAAATCGGAGTGGATCGAGTATTTATAGTCGCGGGTGACGTCACCCGCGCATGTGCGTGATGACGTCACACCGCGGCCATTTTGTTTGTTTACCTGTATGTGCGTGTGTCTAAATGCTGAGAAAAAGGTGTCTCAACCTTTATAGGAGATCCAGGTAGTGAATGCCAATATGTATTAGCTATACATCTAAACATCCAATGCATGGCAAGTTGGAAATAATTATGAACTGGTGGTAGTGAATATATTCTGATATGGAAATGTGAGCTAATCGAAAAGCTGTGTGCCCTGCCCCCACGTAAGAGAAGATAAAAGAATAAATGGATAAGCTAAAAATAGATTTAAAAGATACAAAAAGGAAAAGATACGATAATGGCATTAGGCTGTTTGTCATAGAAAAATCAAAAGAGGCTCCCTTGCATTAAAAACAATAGCATAAAAACAAAAACATTGTCTGTACATACAATAGATTTAAGTAACTTTTCATCTGGCCCACTAGGGGGTGTACATTCTTATTGTCTAGTCATGAGATTGTAATTTCTTATGTATCTCTTCTGGATCTCTAACCAAAGTGAATATAGGATTATAATCCTGTTTAGTTGAATGAGGTATATTTTAGTCTAATTCTAATTCAAATTAAAACATAAGGATGCCATGTCTATGTTTGCAGACATGCCTACACGTTTACAGAAATGGACCTAAGTAGTAATCCTCATTTAGCCCCAGAGGGAACATAGCATCTAACTTTTGGATCCAATAGAGTTCTCTTTGTGCTAAAAGTTTTTGAAGATCACCTCCTCTTGGTAAGGGATGGACTACTTCCAGGACTACCATCCTCATTTGTGGAATATTATGTTTTTGGTCACGGAAATGTCTGTAGATAGGTGACTGCACGTTTTTAGTTCTTATGTTGGACTTGTGTTCTGTCCATCTTTCTTTCACTCTCCGATTGGTTTTTCCAACGTAATACATTCCACAGGGACAACGGATCGCATATACCACATTCTTTGTATCACATGTTGCATATTCTCTCAAAGTAATTTTTTTGCCTGTGTTTGGATGTCTCACATGGTCTCCATTTATGATATTATTGCAATGTTGGCAATGTAAACAGGTGAATGTTCCCGTTTTCTGTTTAGAGTGGTCTGTGTTGGTCTTTTTGGTTTTTCAGCTTTGATAAGTTGGTCTCTGATGTTCCTCCCCCGTTTATATGCCATCATCGGGGGATCTGGAAAGAGTTCTTTCAGGGTATTATCTGTTCTTATTAGATCCCAATTTTTATGGATGATCCTCTTAACTTGAAAACTTTGACTTGAGTATTTCAACGTATGTATTAAACTTTTGGTTTTGGTTTCTTTGTGTTGCCTTGGAGGAGCTCTTCTCTTTTTTGTAAATTGATTCCGACTATTGCTTTATCCACCGTTTCTGCTGGGTACCCTCGTTTTAAGAATCTGTTTCATGAGGTCATATTCATTCTGTAGAGTAGCCTGGTCTGACGTTATCCTCGTGAGTCTCAGTAGTTGACTGTAGGGTACATTTTCTTTTAGATGTTTTGGGTGAAAGCTGCTATGATGAGGGCACACAAATAGTGTCTTTATAAGAACCAACAGCATGACTGCCATGTTCTATATCAACAAGGAGGCAGGTACAAGATGTTGACCCCCTTTGTCAGTTAGCCATCAAAATCTGGGAGTGGGCACTGCAGCATCAAGTATTTCTCCAGGCTGTTCATTTAGTGAGAGATCTGAGCACAAAGGCAGACACATTGAGTCGCCTTTCCCACTTCAACCACGAGGGGGAGATGAAGGACGGTCAGGCTCCAGGGTAACAGAAGGCATTAGGTTAGAATTAGCCAGGTGTTAATAGTGGCTAGGTAGGGTTAATTTTATTGAAAAGACATTTCCTTAACTTAATCATTCTATCAGCCAGCAGCTATTGTTCCAGCACAAGATGGTGGAACACTTCCTGTTCAGAAGTGATTGGTTAATGAGTTCAGAAGTGATTGGTTAATGACTACTATGATGCAGTGTGGAATCTAAAGAAAGGTTCCAAACTGCCTTTCATTCAGGTTCTGTTAGTGTATGGTCACAGTGCATTAGAGCCCCAGGGAAATCTGAAGTAAAACTAAAGTTTTAAAGTCTTCAAAGAAAGCCAGAGAAAAGAAAACTCAGATAAGTGACTGAAAATATACAAAAGCAAAGTTGTGAGAAAATGTTTTATGTTACAATTTAAGTTAGTTCAAGTTCAGCTTTGGATTGTCATTTATTTTTTCATAATTTTGAAGAATAGTCAAAGTGTTAATTTAACAATAAATTAAAACGAGCTGGAACGTTAACGCATCGCAATGTACTTTGAAACATTTGTTTTTATTGTGCGTGTGTCGGCGTATATGTAATTGAATTTCTGCTTGCGCACAACCAGGAAAGTGCATTAGATGTAATTTGAAAGCGTTTGTGTACGTATTGGCTGCTTTAGAATAAAGGACCCTGAAAACATAACGCAACGTGACCAGGAAGTATTGCAGGCGTCGCGCAATTCGTTTTGTCGGCTCTGTGGAGAATCTTCTAATCCTGAGGCGGCGTACAATTCAGATTGAGAAGCAGCTTTCAGTTAATCAGCTGCTTTAAGAAGTGGGCAGCGTTCAGCGATCGATCAGATTTAGTAGCGCGAACCATTGACAACATTGAAGTCCAGTTAGCGTGTGCAAGCACGTTATGAGAAATCCTGCAATATAGGAATTTACTACGTTAGGATTGTTTTTGAGTTAATCTTAATTCTGAAAGTTGTTTAATAAGACTTAATTCATGTACAGAAGAAGTTTCAAAAATGAGATTTACGCAAGGCAAGCCATTGAATTTCATGAAGCACAGAGAGATCAATAAGTAAACACATAAAATATACAAGTTAGTAAAATTCAATACAAGTTTTGTGCTTATTGAAAGGAAGTTCTACACAACACTGAAGTCATCCTTATTGTATATGAAGATATTGAAATCTTAAAGAATCCATCTAAGGAAAGCAAGTTACTATAAGGATTTATTCATTCAAGACTCTCTCAGTAAAGTAACAGACTGTCCGGTAACAAGGGAACTTGGGAAGGTGCATATTGGAAAAAGTTAGTGAAGTTAATTTCAGAACTAAATTGTTACTATGTCATTCGCAGGTATCCAGAGTTCCGAGGTGTCAAGCAGTTAAGGATTACAGTGTTATCCTGACCGTTTGTTATTTTCTCCAATTCCCCTTTTCCCCCACTCTGGTCAATCCAATAATTGTTTAATTGATTGTTGGGTATACAGGTTTGACGGACTAGGTGGGCTATTCATCTGCTCCTGCAGGAGATCTGCGCTGGGACCTGATAAGGATGCAGTTCTTCAGGAGGTATTTCTGAAATGGGGTTTCCATCATGTGGACCTGTTCGCAGCTTTGCATAACTGAAAATGTCCCGACTCACCACGGAAAGAACTACAGATATCATGGAATGGCGAAATATGCTATGAATCTCCCCCATTGGCACCAACGCCGAAGATACCCTCGAAGTTCAGAACATCAAACCACTGCAGTCTGATCTTGATGGCGCCAAATTGACCAAACTGGACTTGTTATTCAGACCTGTTACAGCACAGGGCAGTGAGTCCATTATTACTAGCAGCGACTCTGGACCCTCAGTCCCAGTGTGGGGTGCGGGTCGGATGTTGCACTTCTCCCCAATATCATTGAATTTAGGGGCCTGGTACCGAGGAGCTAGTATTCGCCAATTTAGGTCTTTCAGGTCCGAATATGCAGATTATACAGGCGGCCAGGGAACCATCTATGAGGTCCAAATATAAATGCAAGTGGACCCATTTCTGCTGTAGGATGCTGGAGCATTTATTGAATATTTTCATCCCTCCTTAGACAATATGACATGCATTACTTATCGTAAAAGCATTTCTGATGTATCTGCTTAGATTCACATGCTGTGCATAGCCCGACATCCAGTGGTAACTGCAGAGTATTGCATCTCGTCTTTCGAGAATCGAAAGGGGACGTAGACATGGGCGTGCCTGTAACACTATCCCTACGTGACGTGTAGTGTACCCAAGATCCCTCACGCGTCGAGGTCCCTCCCATTGTATTTTTTCTGCCACGAGGGAGCCTTATGACTATCGTGAGCGAGTACAGAAGGGAGAGAAATTAGTAAGACGTCTATGTTCCTTCCATCCGAGCGGGGAGGAAGGGTGGGTGCATATGAATCTAAGCAGATACAACCATCAGAAATGCCTTTACGGTAAGTAATGCATGTCTGCTGATGTTGTCAATCTGCTTAGAATCACATTCTGTGCATAGACTAGCGAGCAGTACCCGGAGATGGAGGTGGGTTGTGAGAAGGAACAGTACTGAAAAGATGTCTTAGTACTGCCTGTCCCACCTGAGAATCATACCCAGAATGAGTGTCTAGGCAATAGTGTTTTGAAAAGGTGTGTACAGAACTCCAGGTTGCCGCTTTGCAAATGGACTCAAGGGGAACATTTGCAATGAATGCTATGGACGCCCCAGTGCCTCGAGTGGAGTGTGCTCTAGGCTTGAAGGGCAGTTCTTTCTTAGCAAGATAGTAGTAGAGTGTAATGCAATTGACAAGCCATCTAGAAATAGTGGATTTAGAGACTGCATCTCCTTTTCATGTGGCCACAGACACGAAAAACGGATTAGTCTTCCTTAGTGGACGAGTTCTTTCCATATAGAACGGGACAGCTCTGCGTACATGCAGTGTGTGCAGGGTCTTTCCCCCAGGCTTGAGGGATTTTGAAAGAACGTTGGTAGCTCTATTGACTGGTTCACATGGAACTTGGAAATGAATTTAGGCGCAAATCTAGGGTGAGTGCGCAAAACCATCTTGTCTTTGTGAACTGTTACCAAAGGATCTAGAATAGAGAGTGCCTGCAGTTCACTTACCCTCCAAATGCAGGTGATTGCTATTAAAAAAGCAGTCTTGAGGGTTGGTGTCATGATCTCTGCTTCCAAAAGGTCAGGGTTTTCCCAACTCCCTTGGAAGCAGATCCATAACCCAGGTTCCGAGGGCCAACCAGTCCCAATTGGGACCTTTTGGACCCAGTCCTGGCGCCAGTGGCACCAGGCTCATAAATGTGCCCAGTCCCAGCGCTGGAAGCGCCGGGCTCATCATGCTTGGGTGGACTTACCTGCAGCAGACCATGCTGCTTACTTGCCTGCCAGCTGAGCCTCTGATCCTCTTCTGTTTGGAACTACTTTTCCTGTTGGGTGGGGCAGGAGCCACTCCCTAGATTCAGAACACTGGAACTCTTCTGGAAAGCAGGAACTCTTTTCTTACCTAGGCGTGGCTGTGGAAGGAGACACCTAAGCACTACAGGAGGCTATTTAAACCACACCCGGTGGATGAATCTTGCTTTGCGTTATTCTGCATCCTCTGCAGCAGAACGCTCATCGTGTCTTCTGCATCGGATCCTGGGCCTAAGGAAAAAAACTTACCATCCTGAATCCAGTCTTCAGCAACACCTATAAAGACAAGAAAGAACAGGTTAGCATTCCGGCATCTGAAAGACAAAGGCTTACCGACTCTTCGCACGCTCCGGAGGCCTTCGGCGCTGCATCCTGCATCTGAAAGACAAAACAAGGTGCGTTTAAAGACATTGGGGAACTTTGATACTCACGTGCCATTACTCCTTTCCACATCAACCCCAGTGGGTATTCCGGCACCCTGCAGCCGCTCCGAACTCGTACCTGCAAAATAAAAGACAGTTAAGAGCGCATCGTGAAGCAGGCAACAAGCGCTTACTTACGTGCTTCCAAGCGCTTCTATTCATCATACGGACTCCATCTTCAACTCACTTCAGCCCGTCATCCGCCATCGCAGGAACCTGCAAAACAAGAGACATCATTGCTAAAGACTTTAAAGACAATAGAATTACTCGAAACTTACCGTTCGTGCAGTAAACGACGGACAGCAGTCCTCTGAAGTCAAGAGGCCTGCGCTACCGATCCAGTGAAGAAACTGGTTACAGCACCCTGCCCCGAGGCAGATGGAGAGCTCGGCATTCACTTACCTAAGGTGAGAGCGTTAACCTTTGGGGGTCTACAGGAGAGCAAAAAAGGGAAGAGATAGGGACACCAATAACCCCAGTTCATTAATCCCATATTTTCTGTCTGCAGACATCTTACTCTTGAAGTCAGGCATACAGTGCACAGAGGTCCAGCCCAAAGAGCCAACCGGGTGCTACACATCACCTTTGAAGATACGGTAGTCGCCCAGTCAAGACCGGCGCCTCTGCGAGAATCAGGTGAGCGTTACAGTTGGGTTCTTAAGGCTTGCTTTGTGCATGGGCTTGAAAGGAGCTCCCATAAGCCTAGTTAACACCACATTTAGGTCCCATCCGGGAGCCAGGTTAGAAATGGGAGGGTGAATTCTTTTTACCCCTTCCATGAAAGCCTTAATCACTGGTATCTTCCACCACAACACCTTCTGTTGTGATGTTGTATATGCTGAAAGTGCCGCTAGGTGCACCTTTATTGAGTTGAAGACTAAGCCTGAATCAAGTAAGTGAGTTAGGTATAGGACAATGTGAGTGGGAGGGCAGTCGATTGGGTAGATGCTCTTTGAGTTACACCAAATGACAAACCGTTTCCATTTACTAGAACAGCAATATCTAGTGTTAGGTTTCCTTGCCTCCTGGAGGATGTCCACACATCTTTGAGGAAGCTGCAGGTGTCCGAATTCTAGGCCCTCAGGAGCCAGGCCGCTAAGTTCAATGTCTGCGGGCATGGGTGAAGCGTCTCCCCTTTGTCTTGCGACATGTTGTACGGGCAAGGCAGTTTGACTTGAGGAGATAGGGACATCTCCATCAGATCAGCGAACCAGGCTTGGCTGGCCTACATGGGGCTACCAATATCATTGTGACCGGTTCCTGGTGCATCTTGTGCACAATCTTGTTGAGAAGGGGAGTCGGGGGGAGGAAAAGTGTAGACAAAGTTCCCTGACCATGTTATCCAGAGTCCGTTCCCCTTGGATCGGTTCTGGGGTTACCTGGTGTCGTAATCTTGGCATTGGGCGTTTTCCAGGGTCGCAAACAGATCGATCTCTGGAAAACCCTATTGTGTGAAAACGTTGGCGACGATGTCTCAGTGTAATCGCCATTCGTACTCCCTGGGCAACGGAAAGTCTCTGCCAAGTAAGTCTGCCAGAAGATTGAGTTCCCCTGGAACATGTTGTGATAACAGGAACATGTTGCGTTTGAGAGCCTGTCTGGACAACCCTGGAGAATGAGTGCCTCCCTGTTTGTTCAGATAGTACATGGCCATGGTGCCGTCTGTGAGGATTAGGATAGTCTTTCCCTGTAGTTGTGTTTCGAACGCTTTCAGTGCTTTCAACACTGCCAGCAGTTCCAGCAGGTTTATGTGGTTGGACGCTATGTCTGGCAACCGAACTCTGCTTGCTGTCTGCAGGAGCAGGTGGGCTCCCCACCCTGTAAGGGAGGCATCCGTAGTTGAGTGGTGGAGTGGCTTCCACTGCGGGGGTGGTGATGGATTTCCCTTTCAAGAGGTTTTCCCTCGACCACCACCGCAGCGAGAGAAATAGGGCCAGCGAGACCACTACTAAATCATCCCACTGTCCGTTGGCCTGACACCACTGGTTGCTTAGCCACTCTTGCATTGGACGCATGCGCAGGCGCGCATGAGAAACTAAGTAGATACATGACGCCATCATTCCTAGCAGACGCATAGCCTTACGTACTGTTACCTCTCGATAGTGAGGGATTTGAAACAAAATGTTTTGAACCCTCTCTTTGGAGGGGAAGACAAGGCCTTTGTTCGAATTAGAGCCCCTAGGAATTGTTTGACTTGATTGGGGTCTAAGCTGGATTTTTTCTCGTTGATAGAGAAACCCAGGCTGAATAAAAGATCTATCGTCTTTTGGGTGTTTGACAGACATGTTTCGTAGGAGTCTTCTGTTATGAGCCAGTCGTCGAGGTAAGGATAAACTGGAATGGATTGCCTGCGCAGGTGTGCTGCCGCTACTGCTAGTACCTTCGTAAATACCCTTGGTGCAGATGCAATGCAGAAGGGTAGTACCTTGAACTGATGATGTTTGTTTTCTATCATAAACCTGAGGTACTTTCTGTGCACTGGCAACATCGAAATATGAAAGTATGCATCTTTCATATCCAGAGTTGCCACGCAATACCCCTGTGTGAGCAGAGGAATTCCTTCCTGCAGGGTGACCATGTGAAATTTCTGTGGTTTTACAAACTTTTTCACTGGGCGCAGATCTAGAACAGGACGCATGGTTAGATCCTTTTTGGGTACCAGGAAGTACACTGAATAAATACCCTCCTTTACCTGTGATAGAGGTACGATCTCTATGGCTCCTTTTTGTTCCAGTATCTCGACTTCTTGAAGTATGCAAAGATGTTCTGGTGTTCGTCTTCGTTGACGTGGAGGTCTGTATTTTGGGGATTGATTGAACTCTACACAGTACCTGTGGGCTATGGTCTTTAGCACCCACTGGTCCGTAGTTATTTCCTCCCATGCTTTCAGGAATGAGGTCAGCCAGACCCCAACCGGAGAGGCATGGGAGGGGACCCGAATCTTCGAGTCATTTGGAGCCTGAGGCAGGAGAACCTTTGGGGTTGGTTTCCAGCCTCTTCCCTTACAATACCCCATACCCCAAAAAGGGACAGCGGCGTGGTAAGTATTGGTTCCCTGTGGAGAGTTCCAGTTGTTTCCTGAAGGGTATTGTTGGTGAGTGGAGCGTTGGCCACTAAACAACCTTCTGTTTTCAAATCCTCGCCTTGTGGAGGGTCTCTGAGTAATTTGGTCCAAACTCTTCAGGGTTTCATGTTCTTTTTTCACGATCTCCAAGGCCTCACCGACCACCTTTCCAAACAAGTTGGATTCCTCCACAGGTTTGTTTATAAGAGACGCTTGCGTTTCAGGTTTAAACCCCGAATTACGAAGCCACGCGTGTCTTTTGAGCAGAATGGATTCCAGCCAAGCCCTCGCTCAGGGCAAAGTGTTTTTTTTAATACTTTGGTTAACTTGCCTACCTTCAGAGACTGTGGTAAGTAGGCGGGGACGTAGAGGTTCTGGAGCCTCTTGTAGGCCTTTTATTAAAACCCATTGCACATCTGCGTAACTGGCCAACAGAGTGGTGTTATTGGCGATGCGCATAGAGTACGCTGCCGCTGTGGTAACCCTTTTACCCAGGGCATAAAACCTTTTCCCTTCTTTGTCACGGGGAGCCTCGCCGGTTAATAAAGGAACCTCTGCACTTTTCCTTGTGGTAGTGACTACCAAAGAATCTGGGGTGGAATGCCCTCTAATATATAGAGGGTCTGATGGAGAAGGGCGGAAGAGGTTTTCAATTCTTGGGTTTACACCTCTCGTAAGAGCCGGTGTCGACAAAGATGGAGCAAGGCGTTTTCTAATCGAATTGAGCAGAGGGATGGCTTGGCTGGTTGGCAGCTTCTCTGAGTAGATCTTCAACGAAGTCGGCTTCAGGAGCTGCCTCTTCAGTGGCCATTTTAAAGTGATCAGCTGCTTTACATAACATTACATTAAATGTTTGTTGATCATCAATAGGAGTAGGATCTCTTGTAGGGGTGTTCTGAGGAGAGTCCAAGGCCAGAATATCTGGGTCTGGGTCTTGTGGTTCTGGGGCCTGCCATGGTTGAGGGTCACCCACATCTGGGTCCTCCCCCCAACCTTCCATCGGTTCATCTTCATTGGGCTCATCTCCAATGGGCTCATGTTCCTCCTCGTTATAGAAAGCATTCTCCTGTACCTTAACTGGTAGAAAGTCTTCATCAGTAAGGTCATAATTATATATGTCGTCTTCTAAAGAGGGGTCAAAAAGCCTTGGGAATTTAGATCTAGGGTTATCAGGGCTTTCCTCCCTTGGCCTTCTTGGTGTAGGTTGTTCTGCATGTGAAACAAACCTGTCCAGCCTTTCCATGCAGTCCTCAAACTGTTCCCTAGTCCAGACTGACGATCCAGAATGGTCTTGGGGTGGAAAGGTGTCTCTCAGTTTTCTTTTGAAAAAGTGTCCCTAGCACTCTCTTCCGTCGAAAAAAGTAGAGCTCTGTGCTTTAGCGTCGAAGAAAGTCCTTCCTCTCCCTCAGAGAAGTCCTCTGGCGGGACCGATGAAGGTGGGGCATCCCTGTGCCCTTCCCTCGACTTTTGCATGCTATCCTTAGATCTCGGCGGATCTTTGGATCTTTTGGAGGCTTTCGGAGAGTCCCTAGCCTGCCGTTCATGGAATCTGCGGCCACAATTCTAGCCAGACTGACCTAGACGTCCTCACCAGTCGGGAGGCGCGTAATACATCTGACGGTTGTAAGGGAGACTGTCGGGGGAATCGGGGCCTTGCCCCCATCGGCCACCTTTTCCGGCAGTGCCGTAACTTTCGGAGGTGGTAAGGCCCTGTCTCGAGTCCTTAGTTTGTCGTTGCTGTACGCTTTCCTGTGATGCGTGTTGACGGAACTATGTGTTTTGGGGGTAGCGCCCGTTGTCTTGGATTGCCCAGTCGCTGGGCGCGCATGCGGCTGCAGGGAGGGCTGCTAATCTCGGCGGGTATCACCGGAATTACCGGTGCACCCGTTGCCGCCAAGGTCTTTTTCGACGTAGTCGAAGTAAGGCTAGGGGTTGTGTGCTTAGTGTTATGCACATGTCTGCATTTGTCACCGGGGTGGGACTTCCCCTTAGCAGAGCTTACGCCGTGCTTGTCGGGCCTGGGGACAGACGATGCGAAACGCAAGCGTTCCGTCGAAAGGTCAACAACCTCCGGTTCAGAGGCCTGATCGTCACTCGCCGTCGTCACATTCAGTGGTAGAAGTCCCGGCCTTGGACATACCGTAGGCCGCCCATCGTTTTACTCTACGCTCCTTCAAAGTCTTGGGGCGGAGGAACTTACAGGCCGCACACCCTTCCTCTTTATGATCGAGCGGCAAGCACCGGTTACACCGTCTGTGCTTATCCTTACATGGGAATTTTCTCTTACAAATAGGGCAAAACCTAAATGGAGTCCTCTCCATAGCTGAGGTTACACAGAGTGACTAAGACCAACTGGGAAAGAGGGAAGAAAGGGAAAGGCATTTTCAGTTTGAAAAGAAATGTCCACCCGACCTCACTCTCCCTACTGTATAGGCCGGCGGAAGGCCCGGCCACGTGGTTGTTAATGCCGACAGGATCACCTTCCGTCGAATCTCGCAGGTCTTTGGTGGAAACTGGAACAGCTGTAGAGACAAGGGACGGAAGGGGCGATATTAAATATCTTTATAGAATAATTCGACCAAAGGTTGTTGGACAAAAGCAATGTTCTTTACGAACTCCGCATAAGGACGACCAGTTATCTGGGTGGAAAAAAACTATCCGAGGGACCTTGACAGCGAGGGATCTTGGGTAAACTACACGTCACGTAGGGATAGTGTTACAGGCACGCCCATGTCAACGTCCCCTTTCGATTCTCGAAAGACAAGATACAATACTCTGTGGTTACCACTGGATGTCGGACTATGCACAGCATGTGATTCTAAGCAGATTGACAAAACATCAGAATCTATCTTT
The DNA here is from genome assembly GCF_040938575.1 of Ambystoma mexicanum. NCBI lineage: Eukaryota > Metazoa > Chordata > Amphibia > Caudata > Ambystomatidae > Ambystoma > Ambystoma mexicanum. The sequence goes on from NC_090936.1 coordinate 1,167,206,802, forward strand.
CTTCTTTTACCTGGCTTCAACTGGCATGAATATTCAGTCTTGCCCTACATACTCATCTGCAGTTGGAGCTTACGCCAGTTCATCAAAGCACAATGTTTCTACATCTAACCCTATTATTAGGAGGCATTTTGAGGACATTCTTTGGCTTCACCCACAGTATCTAAACCACACCTGGCTTTAGATCACAACCTAGTATTGGCGGCAACCTCACACAAGGAGCTAAAAATCATATCTATGGCAGACAGAAGACTGGTGTCATGCAAAACGGATGTTTTAGTAGCAGTTACTTCGACTAGAAGGATCAGTGAAATTCAAGCTCTGTGAGCATCAGAGCCCTAACCTTGTGGAACACTCCCGTCCCATGCACACCCTAATGTTATAAAGACAACCAAAACTCTCGAATTTTTATAAAATAATCAGTGAAATTTATATACATTTTTTTAAAATAATATTTATGAAAATTTTTTTATAGTTCAAGTAAACAAAGAAATGGTGTGCAAGTAAAACATTTAGTCACTCTATTTAGATTGTTGACATACTCTTCCAATATATTTGAGCAATTAATATTTCAATATAACATTTAATTTTTCAGGTAAACATTTGCATCCTGTGTGTCAAAATACAACAAAAATCAGCTCTTAATTCATAGTTGTGCATGATCACATTGTTCTTAAAATATAATGCACTTGACGCGTTTCGGGGAGACTGAAACCCCTACTTCAGAAGATGTTTGCCCGTATTTTCTTCCTTTATGTATCTAGAAAGGTATAGTAAATAAATAATTTCAGTACTTTCTGTAACAATTTATTTGTATCTGTCATGTCTATGTCACTCAAAAATATATCACCTGGATGTGCCATTCTTTAATTCTATCTTGTGATTATATTAATTCTTACTGTCCTCATCATATGTCATCATATATGGCCAATCCTAAAGGAAAACAAGTGAGAGACTGATATCGGTCTCCACATGTCAAGACCTAATCATTAAGCCTTCTGGTTGGAGATAATAAATCATACTGATAGTTACCTGTGTATCCAGGTTTTCATGTCCTTCATTCAATAATGCTAGAGCTTATGTGTCCACGTGTGGTACAGGAAGTATTAAACATCCATGGGCCTGGATTAGCCACTCTGTGTTAACTCATCTGGAATAAAGATAGGGTTCACTATAAATCACTCAACTCAACTAGTCAGAAGAATGGTTTTAAACGAACTTGGTAATTGTCTTTTAAAGTTGGTTATTCTTACCATTTAGTACAGGTGAAAAGTCGAATGTTGACCGGTAAACAATAATTCTCTGTAGTCCATCACTTATGGATATGTGTCCCTATTAATTTCCTAGAAGAAATATATAGAAATAATTCTATAATATATCTACTTATGTTTTTCAGAGCCTCCCTTTATGTATAATGTTAAGCTGGCTTACCTGTGAGGGAAAGAAATCTCTATTGACTCTGTAATTGGTCAGCAGTAGCGTTTCAGGTAAATGACCAAAGTTCTTGTATTCAAAAAGTTTCTCCACAGTCTACAATGTAATACAGATGGGCATTTATTGAAGGGTCCTCTCTAGGGATCTCGTTAAAATATGAATACATTATAGTAGCCAGAGTTTTCAGGTGTTATAATCACTCACCTTAGAGGTAAATCTTGCGTGAGCCCCGTTTTGCAAAATAGAGAAAACGCCATGTCACAAAATGGCCGTCTATTTATTTGTTACGCGTAACGTAATGACGTCATCACGTTATAACGCGATGATGTCATGTTTACATGTTTCCGAGATTCGTCAGTGGAAATAATCCCGGGCACAGTAGAATAATCAATATGTTTTATCTACTGGAATCTCTTTAAAATGCAGGGAGATAACTTTTAATAGGTAGCCAGGACCTGTGGCACTATTAGTTTCAATGAAATGGCTAACATCTTTTATATTTTTGTGCTATTCCAAAAATATGGCTTTTATTGAGTGATCAAAACATATACCTCAGTTCGTACTTATGACCAATATGTACCCAAGTGATGACCTAGTAGGTTAAATGGTACTGTCCAATATAGAGACCATTCTTAGAAATAGTGAAAAAAGTTACCTACCTAGTCTAGAATATTTCAACATATAATACAATGGATTCATCACTCACTGTATGGATGAAATTAGGTGTTTTAATACTAGATCCATATTTCTTGTAAAAATACTTTATGGCAGTATCCAGTGATAGAAAGTATACACAGCATGCTCACAATCTATTGTCTCTTTGGCAGTATATGCAGTTATTAGTACAACATTACCTTCCAAAGTTCCTTGACTCTTCCCACCCTAGCAATATATGTTCAGTGCTCAAATATTGATTGCTTAGAGGAAAGAACTCAAATTGTACTCTTCATTCATACCATGAGGGGATAAGCTATTTAATTTCTCAATCCAGTATAACACTCTCTGGTTCATATGTTTAACATGGTTGCCCCCTCTTTGGGTTTTTTTGACTACTTCTAGAATAATCACTTTCCATTGAGCAATATTGTGTTTGTTTTGAGCAAAATGTCGTGCTACTGGTGAATTTGTGTTCTTTGTCCGTATATTACTCTTATGTTCATTCCATCGTTCTTTGGCCTTCCTAATGGTTTGTCCTACATAAAAAATGCCACAAGGGCAGCTCAGTCCATATATTACTGACTTTGTGTCGCATGTTGCATAATCTTGTATCCATTATCCGGGTGTCTCACATATCCACCTTTCATAACGTTGTTACAGTTACAGCAGTTAAGACATGGGTATGTGCCTATTTTTCTCTTGCCTATAGTTTGTTGGTTATCTGTTGGTGTTTGTTCCGCTTTTACCAACAGGTTTCCTAAATCATTTGAACTCATTAACCACCATCAGGGAAGATGATATACTAGTTTCATTCGATGTACAAAGTCTTTATACATCGATACCGCATCAGGACGGTTAAGAAGCCCTTGAATGGTCACTCTTGAAAAATAATTGTGTAGCTAAAAAATCTTTATTTTGGAATTAAGTAAGATTATACTTGTTAATAATTACTGCAGAAATAAAGCACAGTTCTATTTACAAGCCTCGGGTACATCTATGGGCTCTTCCATGGCCCCAGCTTACGCTAATCTCTTTATGTACTATCTTGAGAGTAACAAACATTTAAATGAGACTAAATGGGAAAGGAACATTGTGACATGGAAGAGATACATCGATGACATTTTTGTCATTTGGAGAGGAATAAAAGGATTTGGACATATTCTTGACCTTTATAAATAATATACACAATCACATAAAATTCACCATGGAAATAGGAAACCCCAAATTACATTTCCTGGATGTAGAACTACAAATCTCAACTAATGGTAAAATTATCACTAATATCTATCATAAGCCTACTGATGTCAATAATTCTTTACATTATTTGAGCCACCACCCAGGTCACCTAAGGAATAATTTACCTTACAGCCAATTTTTACGACTGAAGAGAATAACATCTGATATAGAAACACTACAGCAAGAAAATGTATTGATGATGGACAAATATGAGAAGAGAGGATACCCAACAGAAATAATCAAGCAGGCTAAAGATAAAGTAGATAAACTTGAAAGGAAGGAACTCCTCACAACTAAGAGTAAACCAAAAGAGATTCCTTTTCTCTACACATTGAGATATTCTGCACAAAGTCATCACATCACAAGGATTATTAAAAAGAATTGGCGAATTATTAAAATGGATCCCCAACTGGACAGATTGTTTCCAAATCCTCCAATCGGTGCTTATAAGAGAGGTAGGAATTTCAAAGACCTGTTGGTCAAAGCGGAACGAACAACAACAGATAAACAACAAACTATAGGCAAGAGAAAAATAGGCACATACCCATGTCTTAACTGCTGTAAGTGTAACAACGTCATGAAAGGTGGATAGGTGAGACACCCGGATAATGGATACAAGATTAAACTTAAAGATTATGCAACATGCGACACAAAGTCAGTAATATATGGACTGAGCTGCCCTTGTGGCATTTTTATGTAGGACAAACCATTAGGAAGGCCAAAGAACGATGGAATGAATATAAGAGTAATATACGGACAAAGAACACAAATTCACCAGTAGCACGAAATTTTGCTCAAAACAAACACAATATTGCTCAATTGAAAGTGATTATTCTAGAAGTAGTCAAAAAAAACCAAAGAGGGGGCAACCATGTTAAACATATGAACCAGAGGGAGTTATACTGGATTGAGAAATTAAATAGCTTATCCCCTCATGGTATGAATGAAGAGTACAATTTGAGTTCTTTCCTCTAAGCAATCAATATTTGAGCACTGAACATATATTGCTATGGTGGGAAGAGTCAAGGAACTTTGGAATGTAATGTTGTACTAATAACTGCATATACTGCCAAAGAGACAATAGATTGTGAGCATGCTGTGTATACTTTCTATCACTGGATACTGCCATAAAGTTTTTTTTACAAGAAATATGGATCTAGTATTAAAACACCTAATTTCATCCATACAGTGAGTGATGAATCCATTGTATTATATGTTGAAATATTCTAGACTAGGTAGGTATCTTTTTTCACTATTTCTAAGAATGGTCTGTATATTGGACAGTAGCATTTAACCTACTAGGTCATCACTTGGGTACATATTGGTCATAAGTACGAACTGAGGTATATGTTTTGATCACTCAATAAAAGCCATATTTTTGGAATAGCACAAAAATATAAAAGATGTTAGCCATTTCATTGAAACTAATAGTGCCACAGGTCCTGGTTACCTATTAAAAGTTATCTCCTTGCATTTTAAAGAGATTCCAGTAGATAAAATATATTGATTATTCTACTGTGACCGGGATTATTTCCACTGACGAATCTCGGCAACATGTAAACAAATGACGTCATCGCGTTATAACGTGAGGACGTCATTACGTTACGCGTAACAAATAAATAGACGGCCATTTTGTGACATGGTGTTTTCTCTATTTTGCAAAACGGGGCTCACGCAAGATTTACCTCTAAGGTGAGTGATTATAACACCATAGAAACTCTGGCTACTATAATGTATTCATATTTTAACGAGATCCTTAGAGAGGACCCTTCAATAAATGCCCATCTGTATTACATTGTAGACTGTGGAGAAACTTTTTGAATACAAGAACTTTGGTCATTTACTTGAAAACGCTACTGCTGACCAATTACAGAGTCAATAGAGATTTCTTTCCCTCACAGGTAAGCCAGCTTAACATTATACATAAAGGGAGGCTCTGAAAAACATAAGTAGATATATTACAGAATTCTTTCTATATATTTCTTCTAGGAAATTAATAGGGACAAATATCCATAAGTGATGGAATACAGAGAATTATTGTTTACCGGTCAACATTCGACTTTTCACCTGTACTAAATGCTAAGAATAACCAACTTTAAAAGACAATTTACAAGTTCCTTTAAAACCATTCTTCTGACTAGTTGAGTGATTTATAGTGAACCCTATCTTTATTCCAGATGAGTTAACACAGAGTGGCTAATCCAGGCCCATGGATGTTTAATACTTCCTTTACCATACATGGACACATAAGCTCTAGCATTATTGAATGAAGGACATGAAAACCTGGATACACAGGTAACTATCAGTAGGATTTATTATCTCCAACCAGAAGGCTTAATGATTAGGTCTTGACATGTGGAGACTGATATCAGTCTCTCGCTTGTTTTCCTTTAGGATTGGCCATATATAATATATGACATATGATGAGGACAGTAAGAATTAATATAACCACAAAATAGAATTCAAGAATGGCACATCCAGGTGATGATATATTTTTAAGTGACAGACATGACAGATACAAATAAATTGTTACAGAAAGTACTGAAATTATTTATTTACTATACCTTTCTAGATACATAAAGGAAGAAAATACGGGTAAACATCTTCTGAAGGGGTTTCAGTTCCCCGAAACGCGTCAAGTGCATTATATTTAAGAACAATGTGATCATGCACAACTATGAATTAAGAGCTGATTTTTGTTGTTGTATTTTGACACACAGGATGCAAATGTTTACCTGAAAAATGAAATGTTATATTGAAATATTAATTGCTCAAATATATTGGAAGAGTATGTCAACAATCTAAATAGAGTGACTAAATGTTTTACTTGCACACTATTTGTTTACTTGAACTATAAAGAATTTTTCATAAATATTATAAAGAAAATATAAATTTCACTGATTATTTTATAAAAATTCGAGAGTTTTGGTTGTCTTTATAACATTAGGGTGTGCAGGGGACGGGAGTGTTCCACAAGGTTGTGGTCACCTGCTGTTTATACATTGTTTGATACAACCTAGTGTCAAGGTTGTTATTCTCCCCCGCGCCCCACAAAGCAGTTAAAAAGTCTAATTGGATCTAAAACAGGTGTTCTAGGCTAACTAGGTAGCATCAGAGCCCTACACAGCATTTCACAAGGATAAGGTAGTTCTTAGAACACATATGAATTGTTTACCCAAAGTCGTGTCTGCATTTCACTTCAATCAGGCGATTATTTTACCTACATTCTTTCCCTCACCTCAAACGGAAGGAGAAAAGACCTTACATTTACTGGATATTTGGCGGTCAAGAACTTATACGAAATCAGACCGTATTTTTGTTACTTTCGGTGGACAACAGTCGGATCTTCAGGAATAAAGTCTTGCATTGACTTGGATATGACAGATGTTTCCACAACCACGTCTGAAGGAATTGTAATGAATTTAGCCACACATCTCGGAATGCCCTTCACCTTCTCATTTACGACACGTTGATACAGACAATATGCAACCTGAGCAAGTTAGGCGCAGGCAGTGGCTTCATGTGAAAATAAATATCACCCGAGATCTTAATTTATGTACCAATTCAATGAGTTTTGTGCTTGGATTGATTCATTAGATAACTGTGTGCAACAGGCCCGGCCGGACAAGTCTGATAAGATCTGTCAAACGGCTTGTCCACTCTTGAGATGGGGAGGTATTGAGGCCAATGTAGACACACTAATGGAGTTCTGGGCCGAGGCTGCCACAGTTACGGAGGATATATCTTGCCAAACAAATGTTCCTCTTTTGGTAGATAAATCTGTTAACACAGTGGAGGTATGCCCTGATGATTCAGCCCTGACGCCAGTACTGCCGGTGACATTGAGCAGGCGCTCCCAAGCATCTTTACGTCCTGTCTGCTCCATCTCTTCCATCTGTAAACTCCACCATTGTAAAGATTTACGAGCTCGCAAAGAATGTATGCCTGTGATTGCTGATAAGACATCTACCTTTGTCATGGACAGAAGAAACTTTGTGATCACGGATGGTAAAAAAAACGACAGAGTTCGAATCAAAGGAGGCCCTCAAAAACGAAGTGATGGCCAGGTTACGTGCAAAAACTGGGCCAGGCATTAGAAGATCGTCAGACTTTAGGATTCTGCGTAGGGTAGAAATTCCCAATTGGTGCTCTCAGAACGATAGGAACGGTTTTGGTGCGTTGTGGTGGCAATAATCTGCCTCCTTTTTTGAGTGTATTGAAAGATTTTCCCAATGGGTTGTCCAATCTGAGACTCGTGTTTGATATGGGCTTGAATACAGCTGTAGCCAACTATTGATTTACTTAATTCTCCCCTCGATGTACCAGATATATTGTTATTTTTTTGTCTAGCGCTTCTAGGCCTTTGTTTCACACTATATAAAATGAATAAATAAAAAATAAAAAGCCATGAGAGCATGATGGATCGTCTCCTGCATTGTAGAGGCACACAAACTTCAGAAAGAGTCAGTGCCCAAAGGATTGCATGCCCACAAAGTTAGGGCCAAAGCTACAGCTATTCCAGAGGAATATTCACTGGGAAGTGATTAGTGAAGCAGATACCTGGTCTTCCCTTATGCCTGTTGCAAATACTACTGCATGGACACAGCAGCTAGATCAGATGCTAGATTTGGACAGGCGGTCCTACTGAACCCGTTTACCTAGGTTTAGCTTCCAGCCATCCTGGGTGATTAGTGGTTTGTAATTTCTCACAAGTATGGAGGAAAGGGGACGGGGCGTAGGAGTAAGAACAAGTTACTCACCATAGTGACTTCTGTACTCCTAGTCCATAATCCTCTTTCCTCCATACACCCTGCCTGTCGTCCCTGTATAAAGAAGTGGTTAGTCAGGTGACCCAGCTGGCGTATGCAAGAACTCAAGGGTGTTGCCGGTAGGCAGAGTCACCGTGGCTGGACACATACACACTACTGTACCTTCCACGCAACACAAACGTTTTTTTAAAGTTGAATTACATCTTTTTGGTGCTGTGCAAAAAGTGCTCCTCTCCTGTCCCAAAGGACAGACACACAATTATGGAGGAAAGGGGACTATGGTCTGGGAGTATAGAAGTCACTACAGTGAGTAACTTTCTTAATTGGGCAAGGAGAACTGAAAGGACTCAATGCTGATCTCCTAATGGCAGACACCACAGGGATTTAAGTAGGTTGGGGCCCCCAGAGCCCCCCCATTTCTCATGTGCGCGTGAACATGCATCAAGGAGATCGCACCTGAAGAAACAAATGGCTCAACTTGCCTTCCGATCTGTTGGGTGAGGAGGGGACGAGAAGGAGATTATCACTGCTGGCAGCGGGGGGTAGCAGCACTGCATTTAGGAAAAAGAGGGAGGTGGGCTCAGCGCTTCTCGTTCCTTTTCTGCAAACAGTCTGTGTCTAAAAGATTCTTCAGACAGTGCTCTAACGAAATTTCAATAAGCTTAACATGTTTCTTTTACTAGTTCAAATGGAGCACATTTCACCCAAACATAAAACAGATAATAGTTTTGTTTCTGAAAACATTGGAAAAACATCAACCTTGATGCAAGAAGGACACGCCCGTTGTGCTCCTGTTGCCCTATGCAACCAACAACTGTAGAGTTAGCCCTCGTGCCTGCACAGATGAGAGGGTGAATCTTAAATCAGAAGCCTGCCACAGCAAAGGAATTTGGACTTCAGCACAAGGCACGGTTACAAAATTAAGTTTCAATCCCACGGACAAGCACAGCACACAAATAAATGCAGGGTTCGAAATTGAAGGGACCTGGGAGCTATTATGCTCGTGCTTCTACCATAGTAGAGCCTGGTTAGATCGAAACCAATATCTACCAGGAGCTACCTTTGGCTCCTACAGCCAACTGGTGCCTTCCAAACATGCAACTGTGGCATCAACTTTGAGTATTTGAGAATGTTAATAAAGAAAAAATAGAACACATCTAAATACACACTTAAACCCAATGCTTCATAAAAAAGGGACACAAAGTTGAAGTACCATCTCCTGGTAGGTCCAGGTTCCTCTGTGGTAGCTCCTGCCTACAGAGTGATGTTCAACACCCAGAAGCTGGTTTTAGCTCCTGCTCATTGAATCTCTATTTCGAACCCTTAATTGCAGCCTCCTCTTTAGTGAAGGGAAAAACAGAACCCAGCTCTATCACTGCCCTGTGCTAAGAGCTCCCTGCATCTGTGCCATTAGACTCAAATCTGCGTACAATAAAACAAAACAAACACAGAGGGAATGCAGGAACAAGAGATGTATGTATGTGTGCAGTGGTGCAGGACTGGGGAAAGACAAAGCTATATAAGGGGTTACTAGTTTCTTATCCTGAACGCAATTTACATTTGAAAAAAACAGTTAATTGTTTTCCACCTGTGTGAAGGATGCCCAGCATCGTCACCCAGAGATTGTCCAATGACCAGTGGAATAGTAACTCATTTTGGAAAATGTAAGTGACAGAAAAACCCTGAGAAGAAGCTTGACCTTAAGCATAACATGGGCACTACTGAGCCCCTTCTTGATCAGCAGTGAAAACATACAGACTATCAACAAACATTCTTGTTCTCTTTAGTTTGCCTTCTTGGCCTCTTTCAAAGTTCATATACTTACCCTTTTGGGAAAGTACACATACTTTACCCTTTTGGCATATTCAGAGCTCACATACTTTGCTTTTCACTCATTTAACTTGCTTTCGGGATCGAGATTACTTTCTTGCCCTTGGTTCCCAATTAACTCACAGAGACTTTCGAATGTGCGATTTCGCCACGCAGGACCACTCTGTTAAATTGTATCCATTCCTTTTACAATTCAATAATTGTCCTTTCCATTATACGTTTTATCGGCACACACGCGACCTTTGAGTTAGTTACTTTTGCTTTTAACACAAACCAGGCTTTTGTTGCCTTCCATAACTCACCAGTGGGGTTAATCAGTCTCCTTTCATCAACGCTCTTCATGCAGCAGTCAAGGCTGTTTCCAATGCCTCCTTCCCAACTCCGATGTTCAGCCGGGAGGGTCGCAGGCTGCTTTGAAGTACCTTGAAAGTTTCTTTCTTCTGCTCACTCTGTTTCAGTCTTGGAACGCTTACGGCTTCCCCAAAGTGTGGGTTTCTCGCCTGGCTCTCTCGCGATCTTCGCAACTGCTGATCAACCCCTTCACTTTCCAACTTCCATCGCCTGGTTCACATCAGCCCTGAAAGAGCTGTTCCTTCTCGCACCTAGCCTTGCTTAAGAGTGTGCACAACCTTTTAGTCACCTGACCGGGATTGTCCATAAGTGGCAGGTGTATATTGGTAGGATTACATGCCAGACTCTGCCTGGCCTCATTACAGGGACAGAGCCATTGCAAGTCAGTAGAGGTAATCTGTGACCTTATTCCTCATCTTACTCGGCTCAGTAGTGTTGTCAATATGTGGGCGGAATTATGGGAGCTGTAGTTTCCCATAAAATATGCAGGGATAGTGGTTAGATGGGTTGTGTAAAAGGGAGGCAACATGTCTCACCATTGGGTGCAACACCATTGGGTGCAACATGTCTCACCATTGGGTGCTTCTTCCCCACTCCCCGAGGACCCCCTACCCAGGTGATCCTTCCTCTATTGTCCACCCCCAGGGTTGGGATTGTATTGCATGGAAATTGATTAAAGCGCAAACAAAGACCGGTAAGGGCATTAAGGCGCTACTTGGGGAAGCAAAAGGATGAAATCAACATGAGAACTTAAACAAAAAAAGTCTTCAATTGCTTGCGAAAAGCAAAAAGTGTGGAATAGACCTGATCTCAAACGGAAGAACATTCCATATGGTAGAAGCAAGAAAAGAAAACAAACGTCTCCCAGCCCTTGATAGACAGACTTGTGGGATGCAGAGCAAGGAGAGGTTAGCTGACCTAAGAGCTTGGCAAGGCTGATACGGAATCAGCTTAGATTGCAAACATTCCGCTCCCTCTATGTGAATTGCTCGATACACCAGGCATAGAACCTTAAATTTGATGCAGCTTTGTACAGGAAGCCAGTGAAGCTGACGCAGGGGTGCCTGAGAATGAGCCAGTCTAGGAACCTTAAAGGCCAAACGGGCCACTGAATTTGAACCCGCTGAATCAGAAATTCGGGCTGACCCAGATAGAATCCATTGCAATAGTCAATAGAGCCCATAATGGAGGCTGTGACAATTTTAGATCTTAGTTCGAGTGGAAGAAAGGGGAGAACCTTTTTTTAGTGTTTTAAGTTTAGCAAACCCAGTTTGACAAATGGCCGACACCTGGGCAGATCTAGAACCGGACGTCATCATTTTTATGGCCAGACTTTTTACTGTCGTAATAGGTGCAGCACATGTGCTCCCTCCAAATAATTGCGCAAACAGGAGAATGGAAGGCTTTCCTTCTGGCACACACACACACACTGGGGTCGATTTGTAGGAGTGTGCAGCTGTGGAAAAATCACATACTGCCCGAGTGTGGCGTTTACCACTCCACACATTTTAGTTTTAAAGGAAATACACCACATATTTTAGTTTCGGCTATTAGATGGTTCTTGAGCGCCACATATAAAGTCAAAAATAAGGGCTTAGGAGTACAGATAGGAGAGATATAGGATGTGATGTTGGACACAGCCTATGGCAGTGTTTCGGATTTGTGCCCACTCACTGACCGTCCATCTCTGTGCTAATCCTTATGGCTATTCCCAGCAACTACCCACCCAAGAGACACCCTTCTGAGATCTCTAGCTACCACTAACACAGGGATACCAAAATGTGGGCTGTTATGGGGCTGCCATTGTTCTTTCTAAGCAGTCTTCTGAAATGTAATGGCTTAAGCGCAGCTGTAAATTAGTTCCTCGTGTAATAAAACAACCGTAACCAGGTGTGCCTTCAGCCACTTCATTTTTGCGATACATACGTTTCTTTGCATTTGTTTTTGTTGCATTGAATTCCTGTTAGAGCAAGTATACCAAGGCGAACAGCATTTGTCTTTTTTATAGGAGTTAAATAAGAATTGGTCAGAAACTGCCCTCATATGCCCAAGTACTTGCACCGTTTGCCAACTTGCCAACTTATAGCCAGTTAGTATCATTATGGCAGTGCGTGGCATATCCCATGCCTACAGAAAAGCCAGAACTGTTGGCTTTCCCAATGCTTGTTCCTTTTTGTGCTTCAGTTGAATGTACACTAGGAACTGCCATGGCCACAGGTTCTGCCATTTACAGCAACCGTTTGAGATGCAGTTCAGCATCAAGATGACCCCATACACGTTATTTGTATGTTGAACGGCAGTAGAAATGGTAGGAGCAAAAGTTGGCATAATAGACCATCCACTGCTGGAGGGAGAAAGGGGCAAAGGGTCATGTGACCCTGGGAGAAAGGGAAGCGAGAAGAGTTCCTGTGAAGCACTTTTTTTTACATGTTTATTTTAAACCGTTTGCACAGATGAAGTCAATACAAGAATGCATACAAAACCCCAATTCCACATAAGCGAGTATAGTCCAGGGACCCTGAAGATCTCCCCTCCCCACCCTCCCTTTTTTCCTGGATCAATTGTCTTCCTGGCTCGGCAACGCAGGAACATCTGTAAGTAGCTCACTGCCCGAGGGTAAGGTCCATCTAGCTGCTAGGGGTTTGTGGGTTATTGCTGAGAAGTTCTGATCATATCTAGGAGTGGGGCCCAGATTTCTGTAACTTGATGTAGAAGGCCCGCCTTGGCTGCCATAATTTTTTCTGAGACCAAGAGGTCCCAGAGTTTAATCCACCAAAGAGTTATTGAGCGGCCATCCGCAGTCTTTCAGGTACGAGCTACCGTAATTTTACCGGCCAATAGGAGTTGTGTAAGTAGTTTGGCCATTCTCCCAGATCTCGGGTACGCCCCGGGTGCTGGCGAGCCTTGCAGGGTGATTTCTGGTTCTCTGGGGATTACCACCTGGGTGATATCTTCTACAATAGAAATGCATTGGGCCCAGAAAGCTTCCACGATTGAGCACGACCACCACATATGAAGTTATGTCCCTGGGTGTCCACATAGGCGCCAGAATTGTGGGTCGAGAAACCGGTTTAAGTGATGGAGGCGTAATCGGGGGGTAGTACCATTGTAGAAGCAGTTTGTAGGCACATTCCCGGTTAGTGATACAGAAGAAGGAAGAATGGGTTCTCGACCATATGTTCACTCACATTTGGTCTTCCAGAGGATGCCCTAGGTCTGCCTCCCACTGTGCCATGTAGGAAACTCTTGAAGTGAGCGCATCCCCCTGTAGCAGTTTGTAGAGCGTGGTGATTTCCCGCCCCACCCCCCCGCACGCCTCCGAGGCAGCAGGTCCTACAAGGTGAGCTCAAGAGGTGCGTGTCGCTGCTTGACGGATTTGTGGGCGACAGCACCATTGACAGAGTTGCGTGTAAGAGAACCGGTCTTTCTCCGTTAGGCAAAAGGCCACTTTACATTGCTCAAAGGAGTGGGGCTGATTATTCTTGAAGAGTTGTCCCCGAGATTTTAGTCCTCCCGCAGTTCCGTTTTTGAAATTCAGCGGTTGGGTCCCAGGAGTGAAGGCTAGGTTATGGAAAATTGGGGAGGAAGGACCCAGGCCTCATGGAATGCCCTTATGTTTGAGTGCCCAGTCCCATGCTTTTAAGAGTGCTAATAGTGGAAGCCAAGGTCAAACCACAGGTTGGGCGAAGTGTAACTGGGATGTGTGGGAGGAAAGCGTAGGGGGAAGAGTAAGGCGGATTGCTCAAGTTCTACCCATTTCGGGCGTCCAGAGGTCACGACCCATGCCTGTATATATGCTAATTGTGATGCCAATTGGTACTTACGTAGGTCGGGGACCCCTAGGCCTCCCGGTCTAGCATTACCCATCATAGCTTTTTGGGAAATTCTAGCTTTCCTACTCTTCCAGATAAACCAAAGCATTTTCATCTGTATGCGAAGGGAGGAGGGGCTGGGGGGAGGGGGAGGGGGGGGGGGAGGGGGTGAGGGGGTGAGGGGGGGGGGAGTGGGATCATGATGGGGAGGGAGGAGCAGGCATATAGGAATCGTGGAAGAAGGTTCATTTTACATGCGGCGATTCGCCCAACAAGCGAGATCTCTTGCGAGGTCCACCGTTCGAGGTCCCTCTCCAACTCCCGAAAGAGCGGGGGGAAATTTGCTAGGTATATGTCTCTAGGACGAGCAGGAATATGGACCCCCAGGTAGGGAATAGATTTCTCATTCCATTGGATTGGGCATAGGGGTTCTCGGGATTCCCGTTCCCCAGATTCCAGGCCAACTCCCAAGGCCACCGATTTCCCGAAGTGAATGGCAAAACCCGCCACCCTCCGAAATCTGCTGAGCTCTTTAAGGGCTGAAGTTAGAGAGGGGCGAATTTCCATTATAGATAGCAGCACGTCGTCAGCATAGACATATTTTATGCCGAGAGGCTCCGACGGGTAGGCCTTTAATGTTTGGGTCCAATCGAAACTCGCTGGGCGAAGGTTTCCATTACCAAGGAAAATAAAAGGGGGGGGGGGCAGGGGCAGGCCTGCCTGGTACCACCGGTTAAAGAAATTGGTTCAGAAAGATTGCAGTGGACCCTGAGGAGAGTTTTAGGGGGATTGGTAATTTGCCAGGATGAGTTTTCAGAAATTCGGGCCAAAGTGAAAGGCCTCCAGGGTAAGTTGTAGGAAGGCCCAGTCCACTTTGTCAAATGCTTTGGGGGTGTCTAGAGCCAATAGTGCCAATTTATGGGAGTCTTGTGTCGCGATGTCCACTCGATTCAGGACTCTACGAATATTGTCCCCCGTTGATCTATGCATTACAAAGCCCGTTTGGTCTGGATATATTAAGTTGGGTAGGACTTTTGCTAGGCGGTTTGCTAAGACTTTCGAGTAGATGTTGGCATCAATGTTTAGCAAAGAGATGGGCTGATATGATCCAATTTCTATGGGGTTTTTGCCAGGTTTAAGCAAGAGGATAGTTATAGATCTTGCATCGATGGAGTGATCGATCCCGAGACACTAAACAAGTTGAAAAGGGCTGTTAACAGGACTACTAGTTGGGGGCAAATTTATTTTATAAAATCTTGTTGTGAACCCATCCGGGCCTGGAGCTCTGGGTATGAGGGACTTAATGGCTGTTTTGACCTCCTCACCTGTGATTGGGGCATCCAGATCCTCTCTCTCTTGGGCTCCTCGAGTAGTGGGAGAGCGGCCCCCTGTAATATTCCTATTCTGTTTGGTTCCGGAGTGATGCTGACATTGTTTCATAAAGATGGGCTGCAGCCAGTCGAAGTTTATCAAACTCCCCATTTTGGACCTTGCCTTGGGGGTCGCGGAGGCCTACTATGGTATTCTCTCTCTTTGCCTTAGCTAGTTTCTCTACCAGGAGACTGTTCGCTTAATTGTTCCTAGCGTAGTAGCCCTGCTTGGATTTAGCTAGCAGGTGTGCCGTTTCCTCTGCATAATGGGCCTCTAATTTTCTCGCAGTTAGTAGGGCGTGATGGGACCTCAGCGACCAGCCTTTGTATTTATGATTTATCCTCAGCTTTCCGGACCTCTTCTTCAAGAGTCATTCGGGTGTTTTGTTTGCCTCTACGGTATGCCGCCCCATGTGTGATTAGCAACCCCCTTACCACTGCTTTCATAGCGTCCCATGAGCTCGCAGGGGTGGTGTCTTCAGGAAGTTTTATGGGAGAATCCACCCAATCACTGTGGCTATGGAGTCCCTTGGCAGCATTTCGTTCAGTATGGGGTCATATAGGCTCCAACAGCGTCGGAGGGGGGGGGGGGGTGGCGGATCAGAGTCGTGGGCCTCAGAGCGTCAACGTGACAGGGGCATGGTCAGAAAGTACCTTCATTCCTATGGTCACGTTGTCCACAAAGGCGAGGATTTGTGGGGAGGCCAGAAAGATCAATACGGGAGAAGGTCCTGTGCACATGTGAAGAAGAGAAAAAAAAATAAAAAATAATAAAATCAAATAAAAAAAAAAAAAAAAAATTAAAAAAAAAAGTCCTTTTCACTGGGGTCAAGCACTCTCCATGTGTCCACCCCCAGGGTTCGAAACAGTTACAGCAGGCCTGTGGCAAGCTTAAAATCTCTGGGGGCTGGGGTGTGCGATCTGTCCCAAGTGGGGTCTGGGACCCCATTGAAGTCCTCTCCTATGATGATTTGGCCTTCGACAAAGGGAAGGAGTGTTTTGCCCAGCGTTTCATAGAATGCCTCTTGTCCCTGGTTGGGGGCGTAAACCGACACTAGGGAGTAAAATTGTCCAAATATAAGGCCCTTGACTGCTATATAGCGGCCCTCCGGGCACAGTAGTGGCTCTAGTATCTGAGGTCGCACATGTCTGACAAAGAGGATAGCAGTGCCCCCTTTCCAGGTTCCATTAGAGGCTAAATGTTGTAGTGGGCATCAGGCGGGGAAGAAGACCACTGAGCTTTCCATGTCCTGAAGCCGTTTCAGTGCAGATTTGCGTAGGGGGAGTTCAGGCCTTTGATATTCAACGAAAGAAGCTTCAGTTTCTGATGTGACAGGGGTGTCCCCGGGGCGGCGTCAGTATTTTCTGGATGTGGGGTCCGGACCGGATGTGATTCAGTCGCCATTCAGGGGCTTTATTATCCTGTCATCAAAGTGCAACTGGGATTTTAACAAAGGACTCAACGGGAAGCTGCAACAATAATTTTGCGGGGTGCTGAGTTTTTTTCTGTCGGCGTGTCCCCTAGCCAACTGGGCTAGAACTGTCCGTACTTCACTCCAAGGGATTCTAGGGGACATCCATCTCGGAGTCGGGCATGAGCCGGGCAAAGCCTGCATCTGGTAGAAAGTTTGTGTCTCCAAGCCAGTTGACGCTTATCAAACTGGCTTAATGAGACAAACTGGTGTGAGAGAGCCGGTGATCAGGGCAGTGGGTGCCCTTTATTTTTAGTTGTTAGGCATTCCACGGATGCTCGCCTCGCATTCCGCCTTTTATCCAGGTGGTGCGTCTCGGTTTCAGGGGTAGTTCCACAGAACCACCCATTGATGGATCAGGCGAGGCTTCATCTTGCTTTTCAGGAGCGTTGGGACGCAGGAGCGAGTCTGCATCCTCCAGGTGCGCGATCATCCGGAGAACCCCTTTGTAAGAAAACTCGAGAGCGGTGGGGAATAGCCACCGATATCGAATGTGTTGGTCTCGAAGGAAGAGAGTTAAGGGCCTCGGAGCTCTCCGTTTCTGAATCTTCGCCATTGCCAGGTCCTGGAAAATATGCAGGGGGGTGGGGCTCCTTGAAGAGTTAGGTCATCTTGGGAGCGATTTAGAGCCATAATAGTTTCTTTAGTCGTGTAAAAAGGGACCCGGGTGATGACAGCTGGAGGGGAGTCCGAGTCCACTCCCCGTCGGGGTCTCTGGGTATGAGCCAGGGTGAGTTGAGCTTCATCTAGCTGCGGTAGAAGAGATTGGAAGAGGTCTCCCACATTTTCCGCCAGGCTACTGTCCGGGACCGAGGAGGGGATCCCCCAAATACATATATTGTTCCGTCAAGCTCTATTTTCAAGATCCTTTTGTTTGTGTTCCAGGATGTCATTTTTGTTGAGAAGGGACTGCATTGTATCTGCAGAAGCGTTGCTGAATGCTCTTGGGGCAAGTCCTCCACTTCCCCCACCCTTTGTTCCACCTCTACGACTCTTTGCTCGGCTGTTCAAGTTTGGTGGTAAGCTCTGTATGCATGATCGAAATTCAGTTTTGATGTCTAGCATGAAAGCTTGTATGTCATTCTTGGTCGCCAGCTGACTAGCACCGTCTGAAGAGGATAGTAGCAGAGATTTTGGCGTTTCTGGCTTTTTCCCCTTGTTAGACGGGAGCATCGTAGTGGTAATGTCAGCACTCTTCGGAGGTTTAAGGTGTTTAGCCATCTCCATCGAAGCTTGGGATGCCCTACTTTGCGGTCCTCTCTGAATGGTAAGCGGGAGAAAATGAGGATGACCCTGTGAGAGAGATCGGGTCACCTTTCAGAGTGGGCCTCTAGCAACTCCTCCAGGGCAAGGTTGAGAACAGTGCTGCTGTCTCAGCTTCACTTTGTTGCCACCCAAATGATGATGTTGTATCCTCCTAGTTGTGGCAGGGCTGCAGGCCCGCTGAGGAAGAGGGAGAGCTGTTGTTGTCTGACTGCTGGGAGGAAACGTGGGAACTTGTTCAAAGACGTTCTGCAAGAGCACTACACCCTGGCTAGTCGTGATCCCCCAAGTTTAAAGGCACGGAGAGACCTCTTAAGTGGGTCCCCGCATCCGAATTAGGGCCAGAATAGACAGTCTCTACATTGGCGTGGCGGTTGGCCTGGGCAGGAGCGGGCTGGCTGGTTGGCTGTAGCAAAGCAGGTTAAATAGGGCGATTCAGAGAGAGGGAACCCCTCCTTTGCGTTAGCGAGGGTTAGATGGGCAAAGAGTTGGGTGATAAGGAGGAGCTAGTCAAATGTCCAGGTAAGTCTTTAGCATTCAGGGTGTTTATGATGCGGGGTCCATACCTCCATGTAATGATGAGAGTCTGAAGTTTCCCCTAGATGTGCTGTGGTGTGTGAGCATCCTGTGGCAAAGAGGGTTCTAGTAGATAAATCAATGTGGGACTCACTATGGCTGCAGGCTGCGATGGAGGGTCTGAAGAGGAGGCAGCTGTCTGGCAGGGTGCCGGTCCCGAGGATGGGCCCGTGAAACAAGTTCCAGGCTGCAGCTGCAGATCGCGGGCTCGCCGGTGCGCATAGGCCAAACGTCCTGTGTC
The DNA here is from genome assembly GCF_040938575.1 of Ambystoma mexicanum. Lineage (NCBI taxonomy): Eukaryota > Metazoa > Chordata > Amphibia > Caudata > Ambystomatidae > Ambystoma > Ambystoma mexicanum. The sequence goes on from NC_090936.1 coordinate 1,167,225,810, forward strand.
TGCGTGCCGTGAGGAGCTGGGGGAGGAGGCTCTCCCCACACCACTGCTGAATTCGCCTGCTCTCCGGTCACTACCCAAAAGCCGGTGCCGAGTCTGGTGGCCCGTTGGGGCCAGCAGTGCTGGGCGGGAGGTGCTAAGCTTGATGGCGGGTAGGGATACCGGGGCGAGCCAACAAACTCTGCCCACGCAGAGCCTCTGCCGGCGGGCTGGAGCTGCAGAGCTTTTCCTCCTGCGGGAGCTACCGGTGAAATGCTGCGTGTCCCGGGGGAGACGCAATAACAGGTGGCTCGGATCCTGAGAGCTAGGAGCCCTCCAGGACTCAACTAGGCTGTGGTGACCAGGGTCGGTCTCACTCCTCCTCCCTTCTTACTTTGTACGTCTGCCATCTTGCGGTCTGCCACAGCCGGGCTTATTGAAGGTCCGCTGCAGGCGGGCAAACGGGAGGCTGTTGGCGGTTGAAAATGCTACCAATTGAGCACCAGATTTTCCGAACGTCAGCTGTCCCTCACTCAGGCGGTTTCGCAAGGCGGGACCGTATCATAGAAGTCGTGAAGCGGGCTTCGTACGGAGGTTATCAATGGAGCAGCCTCATCGGTGGCGCTCCAGGCCACAACCCTCTCACCCCCCCCGGGGAAGCACCTTTTGCCAGAAGGGTGGTGCTTAGGCCCAGCAAACAGCGATTAGAGAAGAATGACCCACCATCCTGAGGTGGGAATGTTTTTGCCAAATATTGATTTGCTTTCAGAAGCAAGACCGACAAGGAACCAGAGTACTACACCCATAGGGACTCCTATGCCCGACATTTGACTGGCTCTGCCTGCTTCATACTAAACCTTTGTAGGGAGAATGAACACTTGACAGACTCATTCCTTTTCCTGCCCGGCCAGACCTTCTCAGGTAATCCCGACACGTGACTTGCCTCCTCTGGGTTTTGCCCCAATCTCCGATATAATTTCAGGCTTCGAAGCACAGATACAAACTAACACAGTGAAGAAATAAAATCCATGTCAATGATAGAGTTCAATGGTGCACTTTACCGAGCTAATTTACTGGCCAACTTCAAACACGAAATGCCCATTACTGAAGCGATCAGTGGAGATGTGCGAGTGGGTCAAGTACAATTTCAGAGCTCCGAAGGTGTAACAAGACAAAGCGAAGTTCTAAAAGGGCAGGGATGGCTATTATGACATGAGAGCGGGAACCCGAAATGTAGAGGAGACTACGGATGCTGCGGAGACTACGTATGGTATAGGAATCAAATTGAGGATTGGGGACACCTATAGAGTAAGTATTGAGTGGAAGACTACAGACTATATATAAACTGTAGGAACCGACCATGGGCCTTCTTTTTGAGGCAGTCAATGGTCCAGTGTAAATGGAAGAGAAGATGGAGGCTTAATGAACACTTGCATGCGCTTCTGCAACAACCCAGATCAAGCAATTTACAGCTCTGTTAATTAGCCACGATTCCTAGAGGTACCCCTTTGCCTGATCCTCAGAAATCTTCAGCGGATTTCATGACACAACTCCACCATGGTTCTCGGCTAAGGAAAAAACTAAGGCCAATGCAACATAGTCGAGACAAAATAGTTTACGGTCCGCTCAAATGTAGATATAAAATTTTAAAAAAATACTAATTAGGTACCAGAGAAGGTTTTTGATGGAGATGGGAATTTAGTACCAGACCCTTTCTGTAATGGTAGCCCCATAAAGGTCTATTGCAGCTCAAAAGTCCTTGACAACTCTGGCGTATCCTTCAGCATGAACTTAGCAGGAAAGGAATCAAAGTGCAGGCCAGGTCACAAGTGGCCCCAACTAATATGTAGAGCCAGGCTGAACAGCTACCAAACTACAAACAGACATTTCTACCTGCATGTCCTGTGTGAGGGTGTAGAAGAAGGAAACTGACAATTAGGGGTCATGTTGTAGGCTATACACTTATATTAAATAAATAACCCATCCCTCCCTACTTCTAATGGGCTTGCCTTGCCTCAACCTAGGAAAACGTTAGTGAGCTGGTCTGTCAAAATGAAATGCTCTCCGTCAGAAACCAACTAATCTAGCCCTATAAACATACATCTTTAATAAAAGTGAAGTTTGTGTTTCCTTCACCAGGAGAATGAATCCCTTTTCCTCGCTGCTTCAGTCTCATAGTAGAAAGAAACTCCTTCAATGTTCTATTACAAGGGATGGGGGTAATGCCTCCCTTCTACTGGTCCTTCTGTCCATGTTCCACACAGTATTCTTCAAACAGTCTTGCAGATAACTTGAATTAGCCTCTTTAACTCCACCCAGGAGGTACAGAAGCTCACAGCCTTATTTGGCTTCCATTTAACATTCTTACGAGGGGCATCTTTCCCAGGGTTCTGTGCGTCTTCCTTGTATGTCTCTATTTGTTTCTTTATCGTGATGAGCAATTTGTTTCCCGAAGCACTCTAGATTTTCCAATGATCTTTGTGGGGCCACTGTGCCGAGGGAGATGGCTCCCAATGCCTCAGGTCTGAACTGTGGTGTAGAGGAGCAGCTGAATGCCTCTGCAGGAAGTCCTGCCCCTATTCTGCTTAGGCCAGGAGGAAAGCTCATGGCAACATGCTCGCCTTGGAAGCAAGACGACACGGAGCAGCACAGGTTCGATCCCGGGGTCGCCCTTAGAAACCACTGGGTATTAAGCGCGTTATAAATAACCTATGATATCATATCATAGGCTGAAAATCGGAAATTGCGACACGCGCAACGCCAGTGATGGTGCCTATACCACAAAGAGTCCCTGAAACAAGGTATCCACTGAGAAAACCCTACATGATGTATACGCGAAGAGTGGACGGTCTCCTGAGGGAGATCCCCAAAGAAGTATGAAGATGTGAAGAGAAGAGGCTGGTGACATCACATGAAATGAGCGGGACGCACTGAGAAGGATGAACGAAGAAGAAAATGCATAGACCTTATAGAATCTGATGGCGAAATAAAGAATCGAGAAGACCTTCATGTGAGGAATGAAGACTGCACGTGTGAAGAAGCACTGCAGAAAATGTCTAACTGTACAGATGCTGGAATGCAAGTAGACTAAGTAATCGTAAAGGCTGGCTATACGTAGTGAATAGACAGCAGGCGGTGCCACCAATATATATAATCTGGATATTCAATGTCACAACCTTAGTAAGCTCAACCCATAGAGAAAGGAGGATTGATAGCTGTGTGTGTGTCGCAGCAAAGAAATAAGCTGCAGCTCGAAGATGGACCAAAGGAAGGCTGTTTGGCTTGGTGTCAAAGGCTAAGGCAGCACAAACTGGTTATCAGTCCTTGAAGAAAAGTGAATGCGAGAGGCTGAGGTATTCCTTGTTAAGTTGCAAAGAGAAAAACACCATGAGTGCCAAGTTTCTTTATTCAAGACAATTAAATGCCATGAAATGGGTTGATTCACGGTCTCCTGTCACGTGAGTCCAGGATGGAAATAGAAGTGGGCATGCAGATCTGAACCTTCATAAAAACATGCTCACACTCCCTTATGTTCCCAGAGAAGAAAAGTTACTGCAAGGCCAAGTTCAAAGACAAAGGCATGAGCGATAAGAGATGATGGGCTAATTGGGTGGGGTGGTATGATCAAGTCCACCCACCAGCACCTAGGGGAACCAGCTCACGGGCTGCTAGAGAATCAGATGTTCCAGAAGGGTACAGGCATGCTAACTGTTAGGGAGAATTCTCATAAATGGCCGATTCTCCGTACCTAATGAGTCCCTCAGCAGCTTTGCTGGATTTATAGTTTTTCACTTGGTAAGAGTGTGAACCTTTTTCCCCACTCTTACATGTGTTTTGCTGTGTGTGTTTTCACTTTGTGTGATCTTGAGCACTGGCGCCTCACCTACTCCAGGGCCTCCTGTTTTTCATGGGCGTTACACAGCACCTTCAGTGCAGTGACACAGGGTTGTCTTTGAGACTTCCCACCGACTCCATTTTCTGAGGCGGACTACTGTCCCTCAGAAAAGGTAAAGTTGCCATTAACTGTACTTTAGTCACTTTAAACCACAGATCCAGTACACCCCATCTTACATGGAGTACTGGAGAGGGTTAATTCTTTTCCCTTTTTGTCTGTCTCTTGGAGCCTTGTTTCGCTCCCTTTACATCAAGACTTGGCTGGTGGCTTTGGTAACTACCCTAACTTTGCTACCGCGATTCTCTTATATAAACGTGGTAATGTTTTAGGCTATTATATTAGCCTTGAACATAACCCCGCTTGACCAAATACATTTTATTATGGCTCCGGCTGGGTTTATTCGCCATTTCTTGTTGTTAAAGTCTTTCTCGTGTCAAACCGGGGAGGATTCCTTTGTTCGCTGTCTTTTCACTGGCTTCTGCACAGAAGCTGTCCTTACGGCCCCTGAAAGTCTAGGTAGGCAGGATGTGAGGAAGGGGTCTTCGGACCCCTGCTATGGGTTCCCTTGGTAACCCAAGTCGCACTCCTGTTTGATTGGCTGAGGGGACTGTCCTTGCCAGGACAGCCACCCTGCTGTGTGATTGACAGCCAGGCTGTATGAATGGGGGAAAACTGCATAAAAAGCAGGTCTCTGGGACTGGAAAGTCAGAGTCGCCACTGGAACAAAAGAACCTACGAGGAGCTGATGGAAGAGGACCCCTACAAGACTGAACCGCCCGGTGAAGCCCTGCTGCAGGTCCGAATCTCCTCCAGGAAACGTCTTCCCTTGAGCTGGTGGGACCAACCAGTTCGCCCAAACTGCAAGCCAGGACCCCCTTCTCTGGTCGAATTCGCTGTACAGAGCTACAGTGAGCCGAATAGCCAGGAAGGTCGGACCCTGCTTGGGTTTTAAGGAGCACACCTTTTATTCGTGGTTTTGCTCTGCTGCTGGCTTCTTCCCTGGGTGGCGCCGGACCCTTCAGCTTCCTACTTCGTGTCAGTCTGACAGTCGCTTCAGGAACCGAGAGCCTGCAAGAACTACCAGAAAAGCCTGACTCAGCTACAGCTCTGTCTCCGTCTTAAGGTACTGTGCAAATCCCGTTGGCAGTTTCGGTCAACCGCAGTGAAAGGGTTTGAAATCTTTCTGCAATCCGAGGGCTTGTCCTTCTCTTCTAACTAACTTTTCTATCAACCAACCTCGTCCGAAATCTGTGCCACGAACTTTACCGCGCACTACCCTGAATTGTGTGATCTTGAGCAAAAGACTTTGGACCCATTGACTTTGGCTTTAAGCCTTTTCTAGCTGATCTCCTCACTGAAGTTCCTCTTGTTCAATTTCCCTGAGTACTTACCTGTTGGCTTGATTTAATTTCTAATAACTTTGTCTTTCCCTCGCTTTTAAATTACTGGAGTGCCATTTTGCTCCCACTTCATTTTGTGAGCTTAACTTGTCTGGAATTTAAGGGAAGTGGTGTGGAGTATTAAGATTGTGATTTTTAACTTGCTTATAATAGTGTAATGTTATACAACTGAAGAGTGAAATAAATATATACTCTTTTACTTCGAAACCTTGAGTCAGTCTTTGCCTTAATCATAGTAATTGCTGTCCTTTGTGTAACTATTTGATACTGCTCACTTACTCTTGAGATAAGTCTGGCTGCTCTGCTACTGCTACCACTTTACTGTGTAGTACAGGCTTGAACCAAAGGTGAAAGTGTACTGTCACTTGTAGTCTTAATTGTGTGTGGTGTTCCCAAAGGGTACTGCATATAATTCTGCCTAACACCAACCAATTGTAGAGGGCCATAGAACGAAGGGCCTTATTGTTTGAGAGTCAATGATATGTTGTGTACTTAAAAACTGTTGAAGATGACTTGCACCAAGGGAGGGCATGCATTGTCCACCTGACTGTAGAGATCCAATCACAATCCAATCCCTTATAGAAAGTATACTTAGATATTCCCCTTAGTCCTATCACAATCTTGCCTAGGTTTCCTTAGTTTGCCATGTAGTATGACGAATCTCTGTTACGTAAGGATGCTTTTTTATGAAATGCGTTGAGATTATGCTGTGCGACGTCCGTTGTAACTCCGTTTAGATAACTGCGAATAAAAAACAAACAGACATTTTGCCAACTTCCTGAGTCAGTCTTATTTTTTGGTGTACAAGTAATTCTCCATCCCATCCATCATACGATGTGTTGCCTTGATTAAAATAACCATAAGGGTTCACTTGTATTGGGTGGACCACTGCGATGAGGGAATACTGCATATAATTCTGCCTAACACCAACCAATTGTAGACACAGTCTGCTTGGGCAGTGATATTGGGCTGATCACTACGATGAAAGAGGACTCCCCGATGCACTTTGCTTAAGCAGCGGTATTTGGCTGACCACAATGATGAAGGAGATCACCCCATATACACGCTGTCTTCTTGGTTTGGCTCCCCGGACTCCTCCCAATCTTCCTGCCATTCCCATTACCTTGTTCTCTGTTGGGACACAGCTCCGGTTCTTCCGGGGGTCACTGGTTCCTTCCTCTGCAATTTACGACACCTGCATGGCTCTGTGGCAGGCTCCAGCTTGTGGTCTCAGCACTGTTTCCAGAACTCACACCCCACCTTTCTGCTGTCGAGCCACCACCTCAATCGCTTCTTCCTTCCGGTGAGTTGGCCTCCAGCGGACTCCTACGATGTAGCAGTGTTCTGATCTTTACGGCCTCTGACTGGGGGAACAGCTTCTCTGCGTCTCTGGTCCTCTCGGTTTGAATCTCACGGGCAGCAATTGCACGCCGAGAGCCCTCTAGTCTGTTCTCGCTTTCTACTTTATATTGTTGACTCCCCCTTGGCGTAACATCAACACCATCTTGGGAAGTTCTCTTTGGCACTCTTCATGCCTCCAGTGAGCCACCTCGTTACAGTACTTGGCTGACTTGGCATCTGGTTATAACAATATAGTGTCCTTAAGCGGCGGACACTCGGTCCCCTGCACACCATAAGTATTGATCAAAATAAGGCAAATCTTAGTACAACATTAAATGTGTTACCATCATTATATAGAAATTATTAGGAGTTAATGTTACAAAATATTTGTACACATTCATAATTGAATCCATTAAGGTAAATCCCTTCATCAGGATACGGTCAGTATCCTCTAATTAACAATTTTCAAAAGGAACTGATATTTATTAGTAGTCTGGCCCATATTCGGTTCTCATTCACCTAGCTGACTCTCGGGGTGATCCTCAAGATAAAATCTCTTGAGATGGGTAAGTGGCTCAGTATCCTAAATATCTTAAGCGTTTCTGCACCTATTCATAAAAAGTGCCCTCCACCTAATGACACTATATTGGTTTTTCTCATTGTAGCAACTGCTTGTGCCAAAGTTGCATTTTTCTCCCACGCAACGTAAATCAATTCATATGGTTCTAAGCATTCTATTTGAATACCACAAACCAACATAGGAAAATATAGGTGTGCGCACTACATCACTACCATTTGGCATATGGTTATTCCAGATGCTTCTCATGTTCTAATTTGTCCCAGTAGGTTTTACATTTGTCACATTACAAAAACAGATTGCATTACCATAAATTGAAGAGGAGGAAGGAGACAACAATTGTAAGGTGCCGTGTGGTGAGATGTTTTGTGACAAGGTGTTGTGGGGGTGTTTTCCTAAATGGGCGTCCTTATCACTAAGAGGGGAGTCCCTCCATATGAGGTCCTCCTGCATATTACCACCACCGGGGGGATTATCGAGTAGTGGCCTCACCATCCTAGCCTAATAAAGAGTAATAATTGAGCAACCCTCTTATTTTTACTATAGTTACAGGTAAGGCAAATCTAGCAATAAATCCCATACTTCTGCAGTACTTGGAAGGACAAGGAATCCGGTATGATGTGCGGTGTGAAAATAGGATGCCAATATAATCATGCAAATGAATGCCTAAATTTCAGGTCCCGTTTTCCATCTAAAAACATTGATACCTGCATAGAGTGCTACCTCGGGGCTCTGAATAAATAGTGCTGTGTACATAGTTGGAGATTGAAGTGACAACATCTCTTTCATTACAGCAAATGTGCTTTCAATGAGATTAGTAGTACAATTCAGGATGTGTCAATTGCAATGTAGGTTGTGCCTCGGGTGGCTGCATTGAAGCCTGCTTCTCCAGGGACTGCCATTATGAATCTTACTTATGTTTAGCCTTTTCTATCGAGTTATGGAACAGTTTTTATCAATTTCAACGCGATTTGGAATTATTTTAACAATTTCATGTAGGGTTGAATCATCACTCTGATACCGAAGTCCTGTGGCTGCATCAATACCGGGTGAGTTATGGCTGTTGTGTGACAAGCGAGGGGGAGACTTTAATTTTGGACTGTGTGAGAAAAGTTTGGGGCTTGTGGGAGACAGCAGGGTAAACATCTGGGAGAAACACGCAGGGATACTGGTCCTTGCCCTGACTATGTTCTGATGCGTTGCCCAGCACCCGAGCATGTTATGAGGTATAAGACATATCAGAACGGCAACCAACATACTAAGGAAGGTGAAATGGGTGTCAATGGCCCTCAAATTCAAATCAGAACTTAATCTGAATGAAAGGTTCTTGCCTCCCGCAACCTTAGCAGGCAGTAAGGTAGTCAATGTTTGGGGTTTCCAGACTGCCCCTTTCCCTCATCTGCCAACTCACAGAGGCTTGTTTTTGTTCCTCATGCGATAAAATGTATCCATTTGAGACAGACAGGGAGAGCAAAAGTAGGGATTAACAGGTAGCATTTCTGAGCTAGAAAAGGGGAACGATCCGCAAATGGTAAGGGGTAGGCGTACAGGGTTGCACATTGTTTGCCTTGTAAGGCATACTTTCAGTTTTCCCTGACCAACTGACCCACCACTAAGATCTCCTTGCACCTTACACTACGCACAGGAACCCCCCGCACAGATGGCAACCACATGCCTAGCTATTAACACATGAACACAAATCGAACCACGACTAAGCTCTCCTCTTTATTTAGCCCTACCACATTCTCCCACATCAGCAGCTAACCAGATCCACAGTGCTGTAGTCCATGAGACCCTGAGTTCTTATGGATATCATAGTCCCAAGTTCCACCGCCAAACCCGCAGAAAGCAGATTGGCACACAGGAACAGGGTACTTCTGACCTGCACCCATCAGCACCACAAGTTCCTCATCACGGGTCGAAATTGCTGCGAGCTGGGAGATTTTGCTCCTGCTTCTAGCCTAGGAGAACCTGGTTAGCTTGAAACCAGCAGTTGCCAGTAGCTACTTTTGGTTCCCCAGGCCAACTGATACCTTACAAACCTGAATAGATCACATTAACTTTGCGAATTTGAGAATGTTAATAAGAAGAATAAGGATTTTCAAATATAATGGATCATACATAATGGGCAACAAGTTAAAGTGATCCTCTACTTTGGAAGTTAGATTTGTGGTGTGTTGTGTACTCACTCGTGGTGCCCTAGTGGTAGCTCCTGCCTAGTGAGGGATGTCCGACACCCAGCAGCTGGTTTTAGCTTCTTCTCCTTGAATCTTAATTTTGGACCCTGCTGATCTGCCTCCCCACTAATGACTCCAGATTCCCATCTTTTTTTCTTACAGAGGCAGGCGCAGCAATGCCACTAAGAGGCAGAAGACCATGTTGGGGTAGGCAGGAAGCGTCCCCTTAATATGAAGGGTTCATGTTGCTCGCATCATATTAATGACTGGGGGTTCCGCGAACTGACCGTGAATTTGCAACTTCATATATATAGAATGTAGTTAATTGTGAATGATATATGTTAATTTTAGTGTTACTTTTTGTTCAGAACCCACAAATATTAGCTTGCACGCGCGCAGAAAAGTATTAAATCCACCAAAAACATACATGTACATTAATATACATACATGGGGAATTCATGAATCTCAATATAAGTGGCCTTTTCACAATGAATCAAAACACAGTCTTACATCTTACCCAACCTGAGACAGCGGGTCGACTGAGGAACTGCCTGCAGGCTATTCGTGACTGGATGGCCTCAAATTGGCTTAAGCTCAATGGAGAAAAAACAGAGGTGTTGGTGGTGGGCACTGCATCGCCCGCTCTGTTTTGGACCCCCAGGTTTTGGCCTGAGAGTCTTGGTTTATTTCTCTGTTAGGTCTGTTCGATTAAAGATCTCGGTGTCAAAATCTCGGCCTCTTTATCTATGGCCAATCAGGTCTCCCTGACCTGTCAAAAAGCACACTTTAAACTTTGGAAAGTCTTGCCTTCTATTCCAGAGAAGTTCCATGCACCAGTGGTCTCCTCCTTGGTCATCACCAATATGGACTATTGCAATGCTTTATATCTTGCCCTCCCGAGACAACTGCTTCAGCAGATTCAGCTATTGAAAAATGTGGGGCCAGGGTTGTTCTTCATCCCCCTTTCGGTGCCCGTATGGCACCGCTTCTGCGCTAACTTCATTGGCTCTCTGTTGAGCAGCGTATCAGATTCAAGTGTTTGTGCTTGGTTCATAAGGCTCTCTATAAAGTGGGAGCAGAGTTTCTTCAGGCAAAGTTTTGTATTTACAAACCTGCTAGGCCGCTTCGCTCACAATCCCTGAAGACCATTCAGCTCCCGAGGGCTAGGCTTGCCCGTGTCGGCAGCCGCCCTTTTCAGTGGTGGCTGCGAAGGCCTAGAATCTACTTCCATTCTCCCTGCATAACATCAAGGCCCATTAGCCCTTCCGTCGGGTGCTGAAGGCCTTTCTTTTTTAGTCTCTGATGCTTTGGTCCGACCTTACCTCGTTAGTTCTAGTGCCAAGATGCCTTTGGGCTTACGCAGCACTTCATAAGTGTTATTAAGGTAAGATAGTGATTGGGGCTCTTTTGCAAAATGCAATTTTGACTTATAAACTAACCTTGCCAGGTTTTCAGAAGGCAGGTGAATGAGTAACTTCAACCTTCATGGTCAGCAGCTGCAGAAACAGCCTTGAGTTTCTATGTTCTGATAAGTCTTATAGATAGTAAATGTAATCTCCTGCTGATTGAGAGCGTGACCAAAGGAGTTTCGTTATTTATCTTGGTCAGTAATAAAACGCAGGGTAAGCTAGTGTCTAAAATCATTTAGGAGTTTCAATATTGCGATGAAATTTGAGTTTTTGTAGATTGGAAAGTTTCAAGGGAATGGTGACCTGGGAAATGAAATAGCATCACGAATAAAGAGAAATCATTGACCCAGCTTCTCATATTGCAGGGAATGTCCATGCGAGCCATGTGCAAATCAAGAGTTAGGGTTTAAACGGCTTAGGACAGTTATTGCTATTAATGAACTAAGTTTTCTGTACCAATGTTTAACCATGTGTTGTCTTCATGACCTACTACGGACAAATTATAAGAAGGTGTGTTAATGAATATAATCTGAAGATAATTATTGAGATAAACCTGGCCAATGAAAGTGTAGGAATTAGGAAAAGATGTGATTTCTTTGAAGAGGGTTGTGTCCAATCATGTTTGGGGGTAGACTGCAATAAAGTATTTTGGGAGTGTTTTAACTGTTGCAAAATTGTATAAAAAGATGTGAACCGATGTAGTTTAAGACTTGGGTCAGTTTGGTCCTGCAACAACATCTAACTGCTCCCCGGAATATTGCACAATAAACTTGCTTTATGTACAACTGTGTACTCACTTCTTAAGTGGTGGGCCCGTTTGGGTTAAGGTGATTTAAGCCCCATCTGCACAACCAATTACATTACATTTTCAATCTCTAGGCTGGGATGTGTAGTACTCACCAATAGCAGCCTTGCCCCAGACCTGAACCTGAAGTTCAGTCGGCTCATTGCGCGACACCAGGATTTTCAGTCTTTCAGTGTCTTGCTCATATTTCTTCTGCAGAGCTCGCTGTTCGGCTTGCTCATCTTCCTTCCATGGGTTCCAGACTTCCTTCCCCAGGGGCAATGGTTCTGTGGGTGTACAAGCTGCTTAAAAACCCATGACGACGAGAGCCGAACTTCAAAACGTGTGCGATTTTAACATATCATTTCACAAAACAGGTATTTAAGTACTGCTTAAAATGTATTTGATGGTGTATAGAATGGTGGAAACAGCCACATGTGGTGAACATATCACTTAACTTTCAAATACACACGTACGACAATATGACGTTAGCCAGGCAAGCACTGACAAAGCCAAGTAGTCTGTCTTTCTTGTGGCGAATTGCTTTTGTGTTTTGAACATCAGAAGGTATTCTGAATATTGTTTTGCAAGTTTGTGCTTGGGAAGAGAGATGGAGGACTTGCCAGGAAGTGACATTTGCTAAAGGGTCTGTACAGTGAGACTCCACAATTTCATTTTTATATTAAGGGCATGTCCATTGAAACATGGTGCATAACCCTACTCTTTTTAAAATCAAATGTAGTACCAGTGAAACGTCGAGTTTTATTGTGCCTGTTCAATCACCCTGTGTGCGTAAATTCTCCATCCCGGGGCCATGTGCCCTTTCTCTAACCCTCAGAGCCTTGCTCCCATCTCCGTCTGCAGCCCTATTTTCTCTGTTTCAATCTGTCCAGCCAACTGTCTGCGAAAAAAAGATGATGAGGTGCTAAGGGGAGGAGGATGCATGTGGTGGCTAATTTGTCTACTGTGGAACCCGAAGACCAGAGTTCTGATCTTGGTGGTCTCTCTTGATCAAACTGTGGGATGCTTGGCAAATCAATACATTCGGTTCTCGTTGCTGCTATACGCAGAAATGACATCTGGGGGGGCGGGGGGTGGAGTAGCAATATTTTTTCTCACGGTGGGGCTCGGCAAGAACATTTTTACTCAGGAGGGCTCACCATAAAAACGTTTGAATACCACTGCACTAGAGTGGGTTTCACTCCAGAGGTTCCCAACTGAAATCCCTGCCCTGTGCCTGCTGTACTGGCAGCCCGCTTATCAGTTGCCTTTAGGGGTGCCACTGGTGTTGTGAAGACAGGGGCTATCTTTCGTCAAGGAAAGGCTTTTCCAGACCCTCTCTTTCAAACACCCCCCTTGCCCCCCATCATCCTTCAGCTCCAGTTAGTCCCTTGTGTTAGATGTGGAGACAGGGTGAACCCTGAATGTATACAGAACAGAGTTGGTGACATTAGAAGCCCTGCTCGAAATACCAAAAGCTGTAGGGTTGAGGTGGTTTTCGGGTCAGTCCGGACAGAAAATTAAAACATATAGTAGCTGAGGTCTTGCACCGGGAGACACCGTAAGTTAACAGTGCCATACTATAGCAACTACTCTATCAAGTATGCATTTTCTCAGTGTGATATGGACTGCTGGGTCCCACCTGTAGCTTTCATTGGCTGTTACGGTGACTTTGGAAAACGTCTACTGGCTTATTTAAAAACATTTCCAGGACAGTGGCTCTTTCAGTCATTTGCAATGTCCGAGATATTCACACGGCTGATAAGATACAATAGGCGAATCGCCTGCAGATCACAGTAGAATACTAGCACACCGAGTCAGCCTTTTATCCTACTGAGTTTGAAAAGATCAGTACCAGTGAGAAGACAGTGAGGATGAAACACCTATTGCTATTCAGGTACCCACAGACAGTTCGTTTTGTGGCACAGTATATAACCATCATCAGTAATGTTCCCTGAAATGGATACAACTTCAATAAAATCAGCTTTAAAGGGTTTGAGAAAAAATAAATGGAAATACTTTTGCACTGACAAGATCTGTAAAATAAATAAAATTTGAGCAAAAACATTTTTTTAAAGAAATCAAATTTTCCTTAATGGCCAAAAACAATTATATAAACATATACACCTTAAAATGTGTTCTCTCTTTTTTTTTTTTTAATCAAGTTTCTTTATTTTGAATATACCTATATTTAGACCCTCTCAGTTTAGTCATTAGCCCTCGTTTAATGCCCAATAGTTTGACTGGATTTACTTGATTTACTTATTTGAGATTACAAATGACAAAAATATATAGGGGGAAACATTACAAAATTAAAATGTGGACTATTATAAAGAAAATAATCATGATAAGTGAGGAAGAGGACCAGCCGAAAAGGATACTGCAATTAATGTTGGACAAAAAGTGGAGCAAATCAATGAACAACAAAATTGATATGCAGGGAAGAACTTACAAAATTACAATTTGGACTATTTTAACAGCAGAAATCATGAATAAGTCAATCCTCAAATGAAACATGTGCACATTCAATGAAGGCTAATAGCTAAACGATAGGAGAAACCAAGCATAGTCAAAATAAAGAAAATTGATTTATTGTATAAAAGGACAAGACATTGCAACATGTATGTGTTATATAATAGTTTCTGGATATCGAGAACAATTTGACAACATTAAAATACAAGCCAATCTTGTCAGCGCAAAACTATTTTCAATTTCCCCTCAAAACTTTCACAGTTCAGAAACTGTGCAAATGTAATCTCATTGGAAGTACATGAAGCATTAGATGTTTTCTTGTTGGATATACGCAGAGCCCACTTGGACAATTGACATCTGCTATTTTCCAAAAACACTTTAAAAAGAAGAATCAAAAAAGTTCCCGAAAAGCAAAATGTATTTTTCAAATGGATCCAACGATTGGAAAAGATTATGAAACGGTTACTTTATTACATACTAAATATCCCCTGCTTCACTCCCTCAAAGAAACTGTCAAAATCTAGGCTGTTTTACTGGAGGCTTTCATTTTCTCCCCACCACCCCTGCTGATAAAACGCTCCCTTTTTTTTCGATGACTAAACTGATGGTAGACTACTAATGCTTTTTAATGCGCCGATAACACAGCGACCACTTGAGAACAGCGAAACATAGGCAAGTATGGCTCAATCAGCGTAGTGCACAATCATTCATTATACGTACATTTTGGAGTTATTAATTCTGCAATTCACTGCCTTGGTACAGATATCTTGATTGGCGAGTTGGATGTTGGTCATGCAACCAGGCTCCAAAATGTGCACCTGTCATTGGCTAGCGTTAATCTACTTGTGGTGCGTAAAAAAGGGTGTGTTGCTCTGTATATGTGGAGAATTGAGAGGGTGAGGGACTTTATGCATGCCTAGTAGTTTGCCACCAGATGCAATTACGAAGGTGCCATTTGGTATGCAAAAGATGGGACACTTGTTGGAGCTCAGTCTAGGGATGTACTAATGCAACAGAAATCCACTAGGCATTTACACGTCACTGAAAATATTTAGCAGGTCTCAAGTCTCTCGACCAGTCTGCTGGGAGAGTCAACTATCTTGATAAAAGGTGGTAAAACTACAAAAGCAAACATGAAATAAAACAATGCACAAATAGCTTTACAAAAACCTACTGCTCATGAAACGTTAAGACATTTTGGGGTACCTGCAGATCATTTCCTTGACACAAACAAATTAAATGAAAAAAATATTTACCTCAAAACTGTGGCTAACCAAGGAAATAGTGTAGTTTTGCAATGTTCACCCACCCCTAGGAGGGAGGAAGGAAGGAAGCGGTGCGAGAAATGTCACATGCAAGAAGGGCAGCACTGGTCAGCAGTGTGGGGAAGACACGTTGCAAACCCCCTCAAAAAGGTAAAGCAGAGAATCGGTTTCCTTCAAGGCTTCATGAACAGCACTGGAAAGCATTTAAAGAGCAGGCAATGCCCCCTCCCCAACAACCCGCCACAAGCAGTTGCATGGTCACCAACTTGGATTCAAAGAGTAACCATTAACAAACAAACAAAACAAAAAAAAAAAAAAAAAAAAGGATTTATAATGCTTTTTATTTAAAGCCATTTGTACATGTTTCGCAAGCCAAGGATTTTAGTTTGTGGGTGCCAAAAATCAGAACATTTAATTAAAACAAAAAACAACATAGGGGAAAAACGAAACAATTTGCAGCTCATGCAATTCGCAATTAGTTCCCTTTCCTGGTTAGGTGCATTTTGGCATTGCAACACGCTACTAAGATCTTGGGTTGAACAGGTCTGGAAAATAGGTTCCTTAAACCGCTCAAGTTATGTTAGAAGGAAAGTCTAAGAATTTTAAAAATTCTCTTTTGAAACTGAAATGGTTTTGCAGATGCTACGGCGACTTAGTGAGATCATTCCGAAGCAAAAGGACCTTGTTCTAAATGGAAGCAGCAAGCAATCAGACTCGTCTGTCTGGGTATGTTGGAATATTTTCATGATGGGGATGGCTCGGAAATTTGGAGAAAAAAAAAAAGAACCGGCCAGGTCTCCTTCTCAAGACATGCCTCAACAGTGTTTAATTTTTAAAAATAATAGGTGTTGATGCCCAAATAATTTATAGCATGCTTGGTACACCTCCACACAGGCAGCTACCATCCCACCACCCATGGTTGCTCCACACAGTGTTAACATTTCGAATTTATTGTGTCCTCCCGCGTATTCCTGATCTTTGATATTCATTTCAAGCTTACTGGCCTCAGAATATTTTTTTCAGTAGAGGTCGCTTTGCGTCGATGTCCCGCGAGTAGATGTCCCTCAGAGGCCTCCGGATCGGCGTCATCATAGGTATAAAATAGATGCGCGCAGCGTCCGTTGATCAGTTCAATTTTTCTGCGCTTCGTAAGCCTCAGAGACGTAACGCTCGGTTCCACAGTGAATAAAAACTTCCACTTTGTGAATAAAAAACACTGAATCTTCGATCCACGATGGCATCTTCGTCAGCTCCATCGACGCCATGTCAGGATTGTGGTAAAAAGATATTGTTGACTGATCCCCCACAGGATCAGTCTATGGTGCCTGGGCACAGAGCAATTGGGTTCAGAGTGTGAAGAATGTCCTTCTATGACAGCGAAAGCCTTGAGGGAGCATAGGGGGAAGCTGGTTAAAGGTAAGACTCCTAAATCTGTTACACCCTCAAAATTGACCTCTGACGAGTCGAGACCATCGTCTCCTCATCGAAAAAGAAAGCATTCCCATTCGAGATCTAGAAGCGGATCACACCACTCATCCGCTTCGAGACACAATAAGAAGAGGCGCCATAGATCGCCCTCATCTTAGTCCTCCAGAAAAAGTTGCTCGCCCCACAAAGTACAGCTCCCCGGCTCAGTGGGAAGATTTTCGTTTGAAAATGTTAAGGGTCTTCGAGAACGCAGCCTTGCCCCCCTCGGAGATACCTGCCTGAGAATGAGGGGTCTGCAGTGGGCTCCAAGGACCCAATGGTCACAATTCTCAGGAAAGATGTCAGATTTCGTACAAATCCCAAACAGTCGCACGGGACCTTCAGTGGAGGGCCTGTCGGGAGAACATCTTCGAAGGAGAACCATTTTGGCAACCATGGCCGGAGATGACAGTAGTGACGGACGCCTCACACACGGGGTGGGGAGCACATGCCAACGATTTGACCATCAGCGGTCGATGGTGTCCATCGCAGTCCAAACTAAACATCAACCTATTGGAGCTGAGAGCAATCAGGCTAGCACTGAAAGCTTTCCTGCCATCAGTACAGGGAAAAAATGTTCTGATAATGGACGGACAACACAGTGGCCATGCACTACCTCGACAGAAGAGGCGTAGTAGGGTCACTGCCACTGTGCAGAGAGGCAATGCAGCTCGGATTCTGGGCAATTCGAGAAGGAATCTCTCCATCTGTAGTCCACCTACACGGCGGCGGGCGCTCTGAGCAGGCAGACCACAGTCTCCCACGAGTTGGAGATAGCTTAGGAAGTCCTTAAAGAGATCTTCTCCCTTTGGGGAACCCCTCAGGTGGATCCGTTTGCAACAGGTCTCAACAAGAAATGCGAACAGTACTGCTCCAGGGAATTTCCTCAGAGAGGAGCTCTAGGAGATCGGTTTGTGGTGGACTGGGAGTATCTGCTTCTTTATGCATTTCCTCCAGTCCCCGTCGTTCCTCACGTAATAAGGAGGTTGAGAAGATTCCAGAAAACCATGAACCAAGTCTCCCTGAACTGGGCCAGGCGGACATGGTACCCAGACCTTCTAGACATGTCCATCTGTCCTCTGATTCGTCTTCAACAAAGAGAGGATCTTCTCTCGCAAGAGGACGGTCAGGTTCTCCATCCGGATATCAGAACTCTCAACGTTCACGCATGGCTTCTGAAAGGTTGAGATACAAAGATTGAGACCTGTTGCTTTCGGCCAGAAGACCAGCAACCAAATCACTTTACTGCTGCCATTGGAACAAATTCTGCAGCTGGTGTAGAGATAAGAATTTTGACCCTTTTTCATGCAACACACCGATGGGATTATCTTCCCTATTATACCTAGCAAATTCAGGTCTACCAGTCAGTGTAATTAAGGGTTATCTCGCTGCGCTATCCATTTTCAAACGCACGGCTGATGAACCCTCATATTTCAAGATGCCTTTAGTCATTCAATTTCTGAAGGTATTGACTAATGTCTACCCACCAACTCCTTTTCAAGTTCCCCTGTGGGACCTAAATCTAGTTCTTAAATTTCTAATGGACACTCCTTTTGAACCTCTCCATTCCTGCCCATTAAGATTTCTCACTCTCAAAACAGTGTTCCTAGTGGCTATAACTTCAGCCAGGAGAGTGAGCGAACTACAAGCTTTATGTTGCGAACCTCCACATACTACATTACACAAGGATAAGGTAGTCCTTCAAGTGAAGCCCAATTTCCTCTCAAAGGCTGTGTCAGAATTTCATATTGCGCAAAAAACATTACCTTCATTCTATCCTCCCCCTCATCCTGGGAAAGAGGAGGAAAGACTGCACAGACTTGATCTAAAGCGTGCTTTGAGTTTCTACATCAGCAGACTCGCAAGACTTAGGCAAGCAGGCCAGTTGTTTGTGGGGTATGCAGGACATAAACTAGGCCTAGCCATCACTAAACAAACCATCTAAAGATGGATCATTTTAACTATCCTAGAATGCTATAAATTGGCAGGAAAGATCCCCCTCAACACCCAAGGGCTCATTCAGCCAGGGGTATCGCAGCTTAGTCAGCTCTCCAGAGGGTAGTTCTAATAAAAAGACTGTGCAGCTGCCACATGGTCGTCTGCACATACTTTTACCAAATTCTATAGTCTAGACTCCTCCACTAGCCAAGAAACTAAATTTGGGAAAGCTGTATTGCACTCTGTGCACTCTTAAAACCTTACTAAATTTGACTCCCGTCTCCTGTACACATTACTGCTTTGGGTGTCTATCAAAGATAAGGAATACGTGGGAGGACACAATCCATTCGAAGAACAAGTTACTTACCAACTGTAACATTCTTTCGACTGGATGTTCCTCCCACATATCACCGCAGTAAAACTTCCCTTTTAGTTGCAGCCTGCGCTCCCTCAAGGGTACTAACCATCTCATACTGGACAAACACTTCAAGACGGAACTGAGCAACGGACGCTGCGTGCGACTATTTATACCTATGAAGAGGTCGATGCCGATACGAAAGCATCCGAGTGACATCGACGCGCAGCGCCCTCAAGCTGGAAATGAATATCAAAGATAAGGAATACGTGGCAGGAACATCTAGTCGAAAGAACGTTACAGTTGGTAAGTAACTTGTTCATTTGAGTTAAGGCTGCAACATCCACCGTCTCCTAGAGTGTGATTGATGCACTTACTATGGTGAATGCGAAATTTAGATTACGATCAACAGAACATAATATACTAGTTGTGTCTTGAAATAAGATCCATATTTAAGTGTTTGTTCACATCATCATAAATCAGTGAGTGGCAAGTGAAATGTGTTGACCATCAAGCCACTGAAAACAGAGCTAAATTATTTTCCCCCAATGGTAATGGACAAATGCAGGAAATATCACTGAACTGATGAACCTGCCTGTCTAACACCACAGCAAGATGATCTTGTACAGGTTGGCACTCATGAAAGCCACTCTTCAGCAGTGGGCTTTTCCTTGGCATTGCTCCTGTAATGGTGCTGGCGACTGCCCTGTTTTCAACCCACCCTGCTCTGGCAGTACTGCTGGTTATTATAGTAGCGGAGCAGCTCCAAACTCATACCGGCTGTGCAGAGTGCGTGCAGCACCAGCATGAGCACCCAGCATTGTCACCTTGCAACTCGTTATCCAGGAAAATGGACAACTAGCCCTGTCCACCTGGTTCATCACGCTAATGAATGACAAGGAGACAGCCGAAGAGGCAGAGATTCTGGCCAGTGCACACTTTTTGTTGCTTATTGTACTGTTGACAAAACCCCACATTATAATCAAACTGAGTCTGAGGCAATAAGTGCCAGATCTCAGAGGAAAAGTGTGTCAGGGCTGATCCCTGGCAAACACCCCCCATTAAGCACTGTGCAGCCTCAGTCTCTCGGCCTCCACATAGTTTGTGCTTTAAGCCTTGATTTCTATTGTGCAGGCGATGGTGGCAAAGAACCTCACTCCCGAGTAATCCCATACTAGGATCGTGTTTTTTGTTCCACATGGTGAGCAGCGAACCACCAGTTCCTTTGAACTTTCCTTTGTGCGTGTAGGTTTCAGGCTCTGCCACTGCAGAGACTTTAAACTGTTGCATCTAACTCTTGAGGGATTAAGAACATGGTTTACAAAAGATTAACTTCACAGCAGTATTCTTATTTTCAGAAGGTTTGGTGATTCTGGATCTACTTCCAACCAACTACAGGGCCAGGATTTCAGCAAGTCACCATCGTATATTGATGTATAGCTCTGGCAGCTTTGCTTCCGATGACGTTACTGGTGCAGTTCTTTGAAAATGAGATCCTGTGTGTGAATGAACACATTGTAGACCAGAGAACAATGGTCTTACTCATCGCCTCTCTATTCGGACCATCTCTGTATGGCTACTGCATGGGTTGGAGGTCTGGGCATCTTCATTATTTGAGTAAAAGTAACAAAGGAGTGACACAACCTTTAAACCCACTCCCATTTGAGTAAAGTGGTGGGCAGGGTGGATGGTAGAGTGCCTACTAGAAGGAGAGGAGTAGAAAATGACTGATAAAGTCAACAAGAAGCATTATGTCCACAGCAATGAGCGACACTTGTATCTTGAGTGTTCAATTGAAATACATTTGAGTAATAAAGGTGATGTGATGAATTGTGGTGGACAGAGAGGGTTCAGACCTGTTTGTAGGTGTCCAAGGGACTAATCAAACATAGCAAAACATTATTCCAGATCCATGATCCACACATTTACTGGGAAGGCGGTGAAGTGGCAGTGAAGGATACCTATTCAGAATATCCAAGGCCATGTTCAGGAAGGAAGAGACACTTAGCCATAGAGAAGCCACTCAAGGCAAGAGCAGGGCGTGTACACGAGGGCTTGCAAACAAAATGAATGTTAATAGGAGTGTGGGAGCCCCTCTACTGAGAAAGAACATGGATCAAATACCCTGTTCTATAGAATTTCATCCACTCAGGAGGGTCTACAACCACGTTTTAGTTCACTGCACCCTTCAGAGGCGAAATATCAATTTGCAGATCAATCTGTTCCTACCCACGTGGGCAGTCCAGCACCGAAATGCAAAGGCAATTCTCCTCTGAACAAGAGTACCATCAGCACCACAAGACAAAACAAAAGGTGCAGGAGGTATAAGCCCATAGAGTTATTGGAACAGCTTCCCCAGATTGTGCCTGCACATTAACAGAATGGAGACAGAGGGCTGAGTCTTGACGTTCACAGAATAAAACAAGAACATGTAGACGGGCAGCCAAGCAGGGCCAGCAATCCACGATGTCCACCCTTTGAATGCAAAGATTTTACCATGCTTCCTTTTCCAGTTGTGTAAAGTCCAATGCCAGTTCTCACAGCTCATTTGTGACAATTACAAGTTTCTATGTAGGTCATCTGGCCTGGCATCAGAAGTATCTCATCATCATACAAACTTTATTCGGCTGAGTGGCCATCAAAGTGCATCCCGTTACAGAAACAACAAAAACATTTTACGACCTAGCATACCATGGGAGAAAGCGGGAAAGTAAGCAAAAAGAATCCAGCCCCGTACAGGAAATCTGCCGAGTCCAGCGGGTTCATCTACATTGGGCCCGAGTTATCATCGCCCTATGGGGACGAGGTTCGCACCGGTTAGGGATGTGAAAGAAGGGGTGGGTTTGGCTGCTACAGGACGACCAGCATGGTCTTGCAGAAGGTACTGGCTCATTGAGATCCAACCGCCATCAGGACGATCATGCCACCCAGATCTTCCCAAAACCCCTTTAGCCAGTCTCCAGTTCCAGAAACTCAGTTTCACAGAGTCATAGGGACTCGAGCCAAATTTTCGAATTCTAGAACATCCCTCCAAGGATTCTCTAGATACAAAAAGTACATCCTTTTGTGGACCGCAGCCAGTGCAGACATTTGTTCAATAGAACATCCCTTGGTTCTTTCTTGCTCTGTCAGTTTTGGTACCCCATGGAGATACACTATGCAAGGGCCAGACCCCTCCCTTGCCGTGGCGCTCAATCAGACTCCCCCTGCCAAGTGAGTCATGTACTGCGGGGGCTTTCGCACTTACAGGGCAGGGAGGGTGCCCAACAGTTGGGAGAGCATTGGGTTGGGATAAGGCCCTCTATAAAGCGTTTGATGCGAGGTGCAGTGCTCTTGGGGCGAGGTACTGGGTTCTCGAGGGGCATTTAGGTGAGGTGTTATTCTCGGTACCCTACTGTAAGAGGCAGAAGGAGTTACTGGGTGTGCACGATCCAAGGCCATAGCGTGTTCCAGGGTTAGATTGGCAGGGCCCTTGTCCCCCCCCCTGACCAGCAATCAAAGGCTCCCGTGGTGGCGTTATACCTCCCCTCCCCTGGTTTTCTATTAGGGCCTTGAGCATTTTCCTGATGACTATCAGCTCAGTAAGAACCTGGTCGCATTTGGATCCCTTGGTAGGGCAAAACCTGAGGTTGGTCGAGTTGGTGCCATGGGCGGCCATGGTGTCAATGGATTTGAGAGCTCTGAATGAGGTTAAGTGCAAAAAGGAAGAAAGACACTCACTCCAGGTACTGCTGGAGGAGCCTGCAGTGTCCAGGGTACTGGAGGCGAGCTTAGCGATGGCGGCACGGGTCGTTGTGTCCTCGTTCGTGGGCTCAGAGCCTTGGTACACGCAGGAAGGTCAACCAAAGAGACTGTACTTAAAGCTGGAGCCAAACCAGTGTACCCTAGGGTGGAACCTGGTAGCGCAGTGCTATCAACGAGAGTCTGAGGTGGAGAATTCCCCAGGGCGAGGTCGCTAGGCCCCAACATAGGTAGTCAAAAGGCGAGTGCAAGGTGGGCAAGTCAATCAGATTGAGGGAGGGGGCTTGAGAGCCGGGAATACCGGCTAGCAGAGGAGTGGGGGGGGGTCAGTTCCGATGTCACTTTTGCCTTTGTCCGCTCCATTGTTCATACAAAAGGGAAGACTTTTTCATGGCAGGGAGGGGCAGAGTCTTTGTCAGGTTCAACCAGGCCCCCCCCCCTTGGACGGGAAGTCTCCAGCTGGATGTTGAACTGGATGAACTGGATTCCATGGTGGCATGCATGCAGAGCTATTGGTATATTTCCTAAAGGAGCAAGGCAACCCCCCCTCCCAGGGGATGGCAGGTTTCTTTACTCAATAGTTCAACTTCTCATCCTGGGTCAGTGGGATTCTTTACAGGGCCCAGTGAGTGCCTCTCTCCCCCCTTTGCGTCTCGCGGCCAGGGTCTTGCATTTTGTTTTGGGATCAAGCTCTTGGATGGTTTGTAGGCCGTACAAGAGGACAGATTTAGGCAAGAAGAGTGGAGAAAACGGTGAAGAAAGTGAGGGCTCCATTGTTGTGGAGGGTTTTGCTGCTTGAGGTTTCCCCATTTTCCCTATTTCCAGAAGTTACAGCAGCCTGTTGGGGCATTTACCCGCCTCAATTGTCCACAGAACTCCCCCCAATCAAACCCCCATTAGTGTTCCTGCTCACCTTGCTTGGGGGAGGTTGAAGATTGTCCAACCTAGCAGTTCAGGAGACACCCTGCTGAGCAGCGAACACTCCGTGCCCTTGTCCCGCGTGCTTCACCCTGGCAGGCCAGCGCGAGAGCAAAAGAAGGTGAAAGGGGCATGGCCAAAGTTCGTTAAGTATGGAGGCCCTCGTGGGCCAATTCGAATTGAAGAGAGGAGCGGGAACCAACACCCCGCGCCCTTGCCACAGAACAATACATATTTTATTTATGGAGTGTCTGAGATGCAAAGCGTACTTTCTGGAAGTGACCTACACACGCACAATAAAGTCTTCGAAACAAAGCTTTCAAAATGGAGAGAAAACTAGTAGAACACTAAAGTGGGCAACTGCAAATTCCACCAACAAGGTAGATTGTTTAGTTTACAGCATTGCGAGAGCATCAGACCAAAAATTAAATTGGTCAAGAAGTCGGTCAAGTGCATCATCCAAAGTGTGGGGAGAAAAAAAAAATAACTCACTGGTGTGCCGGAGTATGTTTAAGTATCGTATAAAATTAGCAGGGTGGGCGACAGGGGGGCGGTGATTTCATTCTAGTGATAAAAGTCATCTCCATAAAGGAAATCTCTCAAAAAAGATGTCCAATTTTCTTGGGACGAAATGCATCAAGGCCGTTTTTTCGCCATAATTGAAACACTGCAGTTGGTGAGCAGGTGCAAGTGGATCTTGGACAAGTGACCTAAGCCCCAACCACCTGCTTATCCCTATCCTTTCCGTGCTCAACTCTTAGAACAAGAGCATTTCTCGGCCAGGCAGGCGTAGAAAAAGGGAACTCTTTTTGGACAGGTTTGGACCAGACCTCTGCTCCTCGAACACTGGGTAAGCTCCCTCGAATATGTGTTTCACGCCTCTCTGCCAACAGCGCATGCCTACAATCACCTCTCAACAGCAATCATACCGAACAGCAGCAACATTAAGGACACTGCATCGCAATAAACTTGCCTGCGTCAACATAGACCCTATCAGCACTCCATCATCCACCACTACCAGAAAACTGATGCTCAGAAATATCCCCTCAACACCACACATGGCTTGGATGCCATCTTCATTACTGAGACCTGGATGACATCCACCTCTATCCACATCCTAGATGTCCTCATCCCTAACGGCTACAGAATTCTACAACGTGACTGTTAAAACAACATCGGCATAGACCTCGCCATGATTCACAAGGCATCACGGCTATGCACCCAACTGGACGTCACTACCATTCGCTCTTTTGAAAACCTTTCCTGGCGCTTCCCTCTTTCCCCAATCGACAGTCACTTTTCACCGCATCTATAGACCACCCAAGCCCAACACCACCTTCATCACCGACTTGGTCAACACAATGTGCCTGATGCAAGCCAACAACATCATCATCATCATCATCATCATCATCAGCGACTTCCATATCCCTGGCAACCCAGCAACCTAGTAAATGAAGGAAGATCTCAACTGCCTGCTCGACACTCTGAACCTCACACAGCACAAGAAAGTGAATATCCTCAACCTCATCATCACAGCCCTGACCACCCTCCATCAAAGCGCTCCAATCCTGCTTGACTGGTCAGACCATGTGCAATCCCCTTCGATATTAATCAAATCACAACAGGCAACACCAATATATCGGACACCCAGCTAACAAGCCTTCAGATCATCCAAGAACATAGCAGTGGAAGTCCTCACATGGGCTGATCTCAATAGGCCAAACCAGAACTGCGACCAGTTCTCTAAGGACTCAACACCACCTTCACAACCCACATCTACAGCCATGCTTGTTTGTTTGTTTGTTTGTCTATTTATTTAGTATAGCGCGCAAAACCCAGAGGTAACAGGGCGCAACAGAGGTCAGGAAGATAGAATTACATAAAAACTTGGTTACAGAATAAGATAGGCATGAGAAAAAGAGCATTACATTTACAGTTACATTGTGTGGGATGTGCATATATACATATAATTGAGCGAAAGCTTACAAATTTACATAATTAGTGCTGTGCATAGGGGCAGTTCGGTTGCATTTACATATTTACATATTTAAGGCTGTGCATGGTAGTCAGGTTATAGCACTGGCATGATCAGATTAGATGGCAGGGTTAGTCGTGAGGATCATTGGCCCGCAGCCAAGTGAGGGTGTTTCGCCTGAAGCTATAGTAGGATTGGTCTGTCCTAATGTAGAGTGGGAGGGCGTTCCAGTGTTGGGCTGCCAAGACAGGGAAGCTGCTGCCGCCGGTTTTCTTTTGTCTGAAATTGGGTACCTGCAGGCAGTAGGAATTAATCGATCTGGTGGGGCGGGTGGACGTTTTTTTCTTTATTCTGGATGCGAGATAGGGGGGGGGCTGCGTTGTTTAAACATTTGTAGGTGAGTGATGCCGTTTTGAGGGAGATGCGGTCGTGGATTTTAAGCCATTTGTGTTCTCTCCTTTTGTTGGAGATGTGTTCCTTGGAGGGTAGGTTGAGGGCTGTTCTGAGAGCGTTGTTTTGTAGTGTCTGTAGTTTGTTGGTTATGCATTTGTTGGCTCCTAGGTACATGGCGTTGCAATAGTCCAGTCTGGATAGTATTAGGGCGTTGGCTATGATGATGCAGCTAGCTTGGGTGAGGAAGGCTCTACTTGCCCTAATTAGCTTGCATGTGTAGGCGGTGGAGGATGCTAGTGAGTTAACTTGTTTTTTTAGTGACATGGTTGCATCAAGGTGAAAGCCTAGTGTTTTCACTGTTTTGGCCACTGTGATGGTGTTGCCATCAATGTTGAAGGCCTTATAGTTGGAACTGAGTTTTTTGAGATTGGTATTGGATCCGAGGAGCAGGATTTCGGTTTTCTCATCATTTAGACATAGACCGTGTGTGGCCATCCATGCCTGAATGATGAGATATATTTTGTTTACCAAGGCCGTATCTGAAGCGTAGTTGCCTGAAAGGGGTATGAGGATCTGGGTGTCATCTGCATAATTGGTATATGACACACCCAGTCTGTCCAACTTGTCAAATAGGGGCTTGGTAAAGATGTTGTAGAGGGTGGGAGAGACGCAGGAGCCTTGGGGCACCCCACAGGTTATTTTAATGGGGTCTGCTGAGGCTAGGGTGGAGAAGGCCCTCATAGTTCGGTTGTCCAAGAATGATTGGATCCAGGCTATGGCCTCTTTCGAGAAGTGGGCTGCTGAGGCCAGGTGTTCGCACAGGACTGCGTGATCTACCAGGTCAAATGCTGCCGACAGATCGAGGAGTAGTAACATGGCAGTGTTCCCTTTGTCGTTAATCTCATTGATCTGGGTTTTAAGATCGATTAAGGCTGTTTCGGTGCCGTGCTTCGGTCTGAAGCCTGATTGGTGGGTGCCTAGTAGTTTGTGAGTTTCAAGATATTGCTGAATCTGCAGGTATGCTACTCTATCTATTATCTTTAACAGGAATGGCACCGTGGTGATGGGCCTGTAATTGGTGGGAATAGCGGGGTCTAGGGTTTGCTTCTTGAGGAGAGGCAGGACCCAAGATTCTTTGAGGTTACTTGGTATGGTGTTGGAGGAGAAGGATGCGTTGATCAGCTTGGTTATAAAGGGGGCTAGATCCCTAGCAGCATCCTTGATTATCTGGGGAGGGCAGTTGTCGCCTTTGCAGTTAGATGGTTTAAGTGAGGCTATAACTTTTTCTGTTTCTGGGATAGATATTTTGGTAAATCTGAAGAGATTCTGGCCTGGACGGTTGGCTGTTTTGTCGTGGTTGCTGGGAGATGCTTCATTGGTGGTGAGAGAGTCTTTTTTCAGAGCGATTTTGGTTTGGAGAGTTTTGATTTTATTAGTTAGGGCGTTTTGGACGCTGGTGCACCATACTTTATCTTTAATTATATTGTCTGGTGGGGGTATAGGGGATTCTAGTTCCCTTAGTATAGCAAATAGTTCTCTGGTGTTGGAGCTCGATTTTTCGATTCTTTCATTGAATAGTTTCTTTTTGGTGAGTAGAATTTCTTTTTTGTAGTTGTTTGCATAAAGTTTGAGTTGTGATTTGTTCTCTTCTGTAGGGGAGTTGCGCCATTGGCTTTCAAGTTTTCTTTTGTGCAGTCTAAGTTCTTTCAGATGTGGGGTGAACCAGGTGTTCAGGTGGGCTTGCTGTTTGCTTTTTTGCAGTTTTAGAGGGGCAATGATGTCTAGTCCTTTTTTTATGGTATTGTTATAGTTTTCTACTAGGCGTTCTGGTTTTAGATTATCGGGGAGAGCATTGAGGGTTGGCAGTAGTAGTGGTAGGAGGTTGTCAGGGGTTATGTTTTTTTTTGCTCTAGTGGGTAGTGGTGGTGCCATGATTTTTCTTTTGTTGACTTCTTTATTGAGAGATAAGGTGAAGTCAATGAGGTGATGGTCTGTCCAGTGCTGGGGAGTGGTTTTGGTAATGACGGTGTCGCAGTTTAGAGTGGCGATCCAGTCCAAGGTCCTACCTTTATTATGGGTGGGGGTGAGCACTCTTTGGATTAGGCCGTGTTCATCTAGCATGTTGGCTATAGCTTGTGCTGATTTGTCGTCAGGGTCGTTTAGTCCTAGATTCAAGTCGCCTAGCAATAATATTTGGGTGGTGTCTTTTATGTTGTTGGCTAGGAGGCTGGATAGGTCTGCTTCGAATGAGCCAATGGGGCTGGGTGGCCTATATATTAGAAGGATGGTTAAGGTGCGACAGTTGGAGATGGGTAGTTTGGTTACTAGGAGTTCGCAGGATTTGAGAGGTGCTTGAGGCAGTGGTCTTAGCTCGAGGTTTGTTTTAGCTATGATGGCTAGGCCGCCTCCTCTGTTGTTGGGCCTGTCCATTCTGATTATTTGGTAATTTTCTGGAATGGCTATTGAGAGTGCTGGGCCTGCTGCTTCGTGCAGCCATGATTCAGTGATAGCTAGGAGGTCGAGGTTGTTTGAGGATAAGGTGTCTGCTATTTCTGTGGCGTGGGCCATTATCGATCTGGCGTTGATCAAAGCTCCGGATATAGTGGTAGTGTTGGGTGTATCCTGGATTGTTATAGGGATGAGTTTGGGTTGGGTGGAGTTGTAGCAGGGTGTGATGTGGCTCGGGTGGATTTTGGTGTGTTGCAGGGTGGGTCTCTTGTTGTGGTAGATGGGCTCGTAGAGACGGGGTAGTCTGGCTCGTAGTCTAGTGTTTCTTTCTAGGGTTGGACAGGGTGCATTTTCTGCAGGGTACATGGTTATGGTGGCAATGAAGATGGTAAGGTGTAATATATGTATGAGGAGATACAGTAGGGTGGCTGTTTGGCTCTTGCTGAGGTACATTGTACGGTTTGGCATGTGTAAATAGACAGGGGGTTTACCTGAGTTCGCAACTCAGGCTAAGAAAGGCATGTGCAAATAGATGCAAGTAGGCAAGGGGTTCACCTAAGAACAGTAATCACATTTGGGCTAAAGGTGGCATGTGCAAGTAGATGCAAGTAGGCAAGTAGTTCACCTAAGAACAGTAATCACATTTAGGCTAAAAATGGCATGTGCAAGTAGATGCAAGTAGGCAAGGGGTTCACCTAAGAACAGTAATCACATTTAGGCTAAAAATGGCATGTGCAAGTAGATGCAAGTAGGCAAGGGGTTCACCTAAATTCGGTAATCACATTTGGGCTAGAAATGGCTACAGACATATAGATAACTCTGCAAGTTGGACCAGTTAGTAGAAAAAGACTACCACATGGTCGGGGGGGCGCATGATACCAAGAAGGATCTGTGGTGTTGAGGGCATTGCTGTGTATGAGTAAACATGTATTCGTGTCTACTGTACTTGCTTCTTGAGTACTATAGAATGATAGCTGTTCAGTAAGTGAGAGAGCTCCAATCACACATTAAGAAATGCGTACAATTTGTTTAACGTTAGAAAATCTCAGAATTTGCGCAGCTGGTGATTGTTACCGCTTTTGTTGTTAGAAAATCAACAATTACAAATGTAGGTGTATCGCTTCAGTTATTTCTTAAAAGAACTTAGCCGTCTTATGTAGTTAAGCATTACTCACCAAAACAGTTCAGTTAAGCTGATAGGTATCATGGTGCTGTACATGGCCAATGTACCATACATGTTTAGAATCAGTATAATGCGGCTGAGGGCGTCTCCAACTTCTGATAGTGAGAGATCCTGGAGTTGAAAGGGCAGAGATCCTGGCCCCTGGCTCCTACGGCTCCGAACAGGCACCCAACAGGCCTTAGAGTGGCCTTGGAGCTGGCCGCCGGCGTGATCCGCCTGCCGGCGGTTACCGCTGATGTAAATGAGGCTCAGCCTCGGTTTCAGGCCGCGCTGCGCCCGGCATGGGCGAGTCAGGCGCCGTGTGGGGACAGGGTCAGGCAGGCCCTGTCCTGTTCCCCGCTTGTCGCGTGGTTCCTCTGCTGTGCCCCAGTGAAAGAACGCACCCTCAAGCCTAAATCTTCCGCACCTTGGTACACTCAAGAACTTCAACAAACAAACCATCAGAAAACAAGAAAAGACTCTGCAAACATCCTGCTGCACATGCAACCTTCATTGCCACCAAGCACTGTATCAAAACTTTGCCCGACCCACCTGTACCACACTCCATTGAAGAAATTACAGCAATCAACTCTTCCTTCATCATCAAGATCAGCATGATCCACCAACAGACACCAATGCCACAACTGAGCAAACACTACACATTCAATCTTGTAAAATCATAACTACCCGGACAACTTTCAAGACACTCACTAGGGAAGACCTCACTGCCACATCGTACGTGGATGAAATCCTCCCTGCCTCTGTACTCAAGACTCTTCCGATTTAAGCACTCCACCCTTACCCAACATTCATTAACAGCTCCTATCTCAAGGCTGGACAAATTCTCTTGCTTCTCAAGAAACCAACACTGGATCCCAGACTACCTCAAAAACTACTGCTTCATTAAATCTTCCCTTCCAAGGTAAGAACCTCTAGAAAACAGTAGCCACGCAACACCTTCAACACATTGAAGCCATTAACCTCCTTCAGTCCTACCAATTTGGCTTCAGGCCCAAATGCAGCACAGAAACGGTTGCCATCAAGGTGATTAACTATGCCCTTAAAATCCTCAATGATGGGACCTCCCTGCCTCCTGGTTCTCGTTAGCCTCTCAGTAGCATCTGACACAGCAGACTACCAGGCACTCACCGACAATCAACATTGTCACATGGGGGGTGGGAGGTGGGGTAAATCAGCAAGATCGTCCTCAGCTGGTTCAAATCTTACCCTGCTAATTGCCACCAGTTCATACAAATGGATTACCCCAGGTTACCAACTCTATCCATCACCTACGAGTCCTGCAAGGATCTATCCTCTACCACCCAATTTCATTCTTTACATGGAACCGTGCTGAACCCTCCTCGCTCCACACAACATCCACACCCACCAATAACACAGATGACAGGCAGCTCTACCTTAAAATATAATCCATCAAAGCCGTCCAGAGGCTCAAGGCCTGCCTCACTTTGATCTAGTCATGGATGTCCAGTGCTTAACTGAAGCTTAACCCCTCCAAGACTGAATTCCTACTGCTGACCAACAACACCGAACACCCAGACATCCATACCTGACTCCCGGCTATGAATCTTGAGGGCATCACACCCGAGCTGGCCAAATGCACAAAGAACCTTCGGTTTGACATTGACAGACTCCCTCAAACACATAGTAAGGAAGACACAAATGGCTTGCTATGTACTACTTCTGTTGAAAATCAAGCCCTTTGTCCCAGGAAACAACTGTAGATCTGCTGACCAAGCCTTGGTCCCCTTCCGCCTGGATGGTGGCAATGCCCTTTTGGAAGACCTTCCTGCGACTATCCTAGCATCTGTGAGAGGTTTCCTGCATGCTGCAGCACGGCTCAAAGGACTGTGCAAATTCGACCACAGTCATCTAACTGCACTGGCATCCGCTGCAAGCCAGTATCATCTTCAAATCCTGCTGCATCATCTACAAAGCTATCATTCTCAAGTTCCCAAGCTACCGCACTGAGAAACTCAACATCTCCGGATGCCTATGATCCACTAGAAGTGAGGACATGTGCAGACTGGAACTCTGCTGTTGCGTGAAGGAAAGAACCAGAAGACAGGACTTCTCCGTCTAGGCCCAAATATTCTGGAACATCCTCCCAGTCAGTACCACACTCAATCCCTTGCTTCTGCAGTTCAGGAATTAACTTAAGGCCCTCCTCTTCAAGGAATAGCTCATCCCCAACGATTAGGGGCACACACCCACCACTCCCCACCATATCTGAAACTGAGTCATCTGCTCCCAACTGTTTCCTCCCCCGGTTGCTTGTAGATCCCTTGCTGCCAATTGACCATACTCCCCTGTTAGTTACCCAACCCCTCGTTGCTCTGCTTCCCTCACCATGTTGTTCCCCTTCGATTGTAAAGCACTCCTGGGCCTGCACTCAGTAAATCCTGTAATAATAATAACTGTGCAGGCATCTACTCTCACCCCTTTCGAAATGGATACCAAAGGGCAAAATTGCAGGTCGCAAGCTACTAGCCAGCCACAAAAAAAAAGTTGCCACCTTCATTCTATACTTACACACAACACACCATTTCTTACTGCCAAGAGTCACATAACCCTAGCAATGGTTAATTTAAAGATTGCACCCTGTGTATACGAAAAAGTCAGGAATGAATTTTGCGTATGTTATAGAGGTTGTGCCGGCACGAAGGAAGGTAACTAATGTATGCGTTGGCATTTTTGCCCCCCATACTCAGTAGGAACAGAATTCTTTCATCTCACCTGCCCTCCGTTTCCTTCATTGGCTGCCGATTGGGCGACAATCCGCTATCAACGCTATGATGTGCATCACCCACTATGCAGAACTAAGGTCCAAAATATCTACAACACAAGCTCACACCTTCTTGCCATCTGTGATGAATCCAATGGAGTCATAACGGATTCCCTGGTGACCTCCTCCCATGTGGACAGAGGTCAGCAACCGCTGCCTGATCCTGACCCTGGAGGCAGCCATACGAGAGAGAATCACATGGGAGGAAACAACTACTGTGGAAATGTCATGACTGCATTAGACGAGACGCGGTATCCTCCCCCTTTCACATGAGGAAGGCCCTTTAATGCCAAAGACATATTGCCAGGTGTTTGTTCCCCCTTACAGGAAGTAAACAAATCTCTTCCCAATATTCTTTAGGTCATACCCCCACCTATGACCTGAAGAATAAAAGCTCCAACAAAATGCTTCTGGAGCATCTTTATGAGAGACTGTTCTTTCATATAAAATCATTGAGAAAGACTTTCCAAATTATGTGTATCCAATGACAACCATGGACTCCAACTCCCATAACCACTGAGACAAGAAGGATGAAGGAGTTGGTACAAGGTAAGAGGAGCCTGAAGCTCAAGATGCAGACTAGGTGTTCTACGAAACTACCTGTGCATGGGACATTTAAAGATGGCAACCGCACTACGATGTGTGGTGGTGCAGGAGAAGACGTGAGAACTTTCGCTTAGCCTTGCAAATGCTGGAGACACAAATCAGTGCGGCAGAGCAGTGTAGATCGCCGGGGCAGAAGGAGAGAAGCAGTGCGTGAGCAGGACATGCCATGTTGACCCCAGGAGCCGTGAGAGAGTTCCTGGGTGCGTGGCAGCTCGAAGGGGCAGCGTTTGCCTTACCAGGACCTGAAGGGAAGCAGGCGTGTGACAGTAGAGCTGCAAATGAAGCTGCAAGGAATCTGCACAACCCAGAGTAGGAAGCGAGCGGCAGGACCCCGCTGCCAAAACACGAACACCGAAGACGCTGCAGAGAACCAGTGAATCAGCCCAAAGCAAGTGGGCACCCCGGGGTGTTTGAATGTTAGGAGATTCCGTATACAGAAACTATAAGAAGATTATTTGAAAGAAGAAAAGGCAAGTACAGAACCAAACCTCAACAAGATACAAATGTATGAGATGCAAGTGTGGGGTAAAGTTTGAACACACATTACAGCAGACAAATATACCGTGCCAGGAACGGTACATACAATTTTGGTGATACATAGGAACTGTAAAACACATAAGTAGTCCTGGCCAGAGAAGAATACCAGGCATTTGAAAACACAAGTCCTGACAGGAGAGTACACCAGACAGTTGGCAGTGCATAAAGAGTCCTGGCAGGGGAGTATACCAGGCGATTTGCAAAGCTACAAGAAATGTTAAAGGACAGTGTTTTTTAGACAATCCTGTGTTAAAGAAAAATTGTTACAGAACTTGTTGCCTAACAGGAATATTGTGAATCAAGGAGAGACACAAAAGAACTGTTAGTAAAGAGACATTGCCATCCCATTCGAGAATCCAGGGGTAGGGACCCACCCTCCAGTTCCAAGGTCTTTTCACCTTGCAGAATAGTTTTCGTTGGAGTTATTCTAATTTTCATTTATGAACACTTTTTGCCAATATCAGGTCTAAGACATTTCCCTTCTCACTTGTTATTTTAATTATAGTGCGAGGGTCATGATAGGACGTTTTGGACACAATGATGGCTTTTTAGTTTCTGGCATCCTGACAGACAGATCCTTTGTTTTTTTTGGTTTTTAGGTAGGGCAACTCCTCTTTAGAAGAAAGGTCAGAGGCATTTTCCCCAACCCATTTTCATTTAAATAAAAGTCTTTAACCAAAAATATGACAACTTTGCGTCTGTCTTTCATTTCTGACCCCTCGCACATTGCAGTCGCTAAATCGGCTCGAATAGGGGGACCCTCTTCTGCATCCAAGCTGCCACCATCTGGAACTCGATCCCATTTAGTATTCACTGCATAGAGGATGCGCCGCTATACGGTTGAGTCCGTTATGAGTGTCATACAAAATCAAATCAGAGGATCACCTCACCTTCCGGAAGGCTCTCAAGACCTGGCTCTCCCCTTCTGCATCTTAACTGACCTAACCCTCTTTCAGGGTCAACTCCCACCCCTGACAGGTAGGTGGGAACACCAATGATCCACTTGATGAGACAAGATAGCTCCTAGCACGCACAGAAAGGACTCCAGTCGAACCATATGTCACGATCCGCATACCCTCATTGCAAATAATCAGCCATAACTCTTTGGTACGTATAGCACTCTATCTCAATAGAACAGCGCCATATCGCTCCTGGGCCGCAGCCGCCCATCCACATACATCTGCAACAAGCCACTAGTCGGCTTCATAACGCACATCACCCCAGCTATTAGCATACAACGGAGTCCCACGAGAAAAATTCGATCCAGCTGGGCACATAATCCGTCTTCTTGACTCGCCTACTCCGACAGCCTATGTTGGGTTAACAGGGACTTAGCCAACCCTACCTACTTTCATGCTGGCTAAAATACACACACGCATTGTAAATTCTTCCTCAATTCTCATACCTCAGACTTCAGTCCGCCAAGAGCGTTCACCCACTTTGAGACGATTAGGCGCTACTGTGGAGAACCAGAGGGCGTCCTCTCTACTCCCCCCCCCCCAATATCCTCTACTCAGGTGGCCAGGGAAGGGCCATGGCTTTTGGATCCCGACACTGGTGGAGTATATGCGAGGGAGGATCACCTGGGTGTAGGAGACCTGGGGCGCTGTGGGGCGGGGGCGTCCTAGGCGAGATGCAATATCCCACATTTCCATTCCAGGATGGACCTTCAGTCCCAGCAGCCTTTATGGGACCTCGTCACCCTTTTCTTCATTCCAGGATGACTCTGGGAAATGCCACTAAGGTAGGAGAAATAGGAAGAGGTTGAACAAGAGGATGTCCACAGGCAAGACATGGTATCCCCCCTTTTCATTGCGATAGCCAACCTTGCCCAACCTTGCCCTTCCCCTGCCCCTGCATTTATAAGCTGTTGCCAATCACTTCCCTGCATTTCCCCTCATTCATATCACTATAATACTGGGACAAGGAAGAGGTGACTAGGAGTGGTACACACCAACATGTCATTTCACCACTCTGGTACTGAGATGGGGAAGAGGCCTGGGGACTGTTTTGAGGGTCAGGCATGTCCCGGGAACATCACTAATTATAGTCAGGCAATTGTACACAATGTCTTACACCTGCAATCTGTTAAGGAGGCACGGGTGTTTAAAATGTGAAGCTAACAGCATGAGCGGGGATGCCAGAAGGAAAGATGCCGGGCTGGGAGAAGCGGGCCTGAGAGGGTTGAAGTTCTGCAACAAGGAAAGCTGGCGAGGATCCTGTCTGGAGGCCAGGGTGTGCTGTCAGGAAGCTGCGACTGCGGGGCCCGAGTGGGCCGGGAAAGGAGTAAGCCTGAGGGAATCCCCCTTGCCGAGTGCCGACACAGCCGGAGCTTTGGGGCACGGATGACTTGCAAGCTATCCGGGGCACCGATAGAGAGAGGCAGGGTGGATCTCATAGGGAGGGGAAACCCTTCATGGGATTGGTGACAACGAGCATGGGAGAATGCAGTATTCAAACACCCCTTTGGTGTTCCCACCTTCCTTATCCCCACACCACTATTTGTTACAATTTAGCAGATGGCATCCCTAAAAAGACTGGGACGAGGAAGTGGGAGGCTCATCCAAGCCAGATGCAGAATATCACTGGCAAGGAAGATGAAGCAAGGAGGCAAACGCCCAGTGCGGAACCAACACACGCAGTACAGCCGCCCGAAGGCAAGGATGATAGTAAAAAGAGAGGAAGGAATAATTCTGTGTTTGAACAGCCAGCCCTGCAGGAGCAGGGAAGGAGACAGATCCCGTACCGAGGAACCCAAAGACTGGAGGCCGGGACGTGGACTGCCACAGATAACCGAGAGGTCTTAGCGAGGTAGACCTGCTGGCAGCAACAAGGGACGCCGGACCAGCGAAAACTGACCAGGGAGAGACACGCTGGTAGCCGAAGGCGAGAGAGAGACACTGGAGGTGCAGAACCACGAGGAAAAAGAACGCTGAGCGCAGCAGGAACGGAAAAGCTTCGTGCCAACCCTAGAAGAGACCAGAGACCGCCCTGAGAGTTTCCACAGGCAGGGAAAGGGACAGACCGGTCAGGGTGGCATTGAGGGAGTTCGGGAGGCTCATGAAAACATCCCGTAAAGCCCAAGGGTGTGAAATGGATCCTGTGCAATATAACAAACTTTGCAAACTGTATAAAAACACCGCGGAGTACAATGGGATGAAAAGAGTAGCATACAAATAGATATTAACTTTATTAACCCAATAAGAACATCTGAAGAGCACAAGGGGGTGAGAAAGAATCTACAATATAATACGAACTGTGTGATGCAGATCGAAACGTCCCGAGGGGCAGAAGGAAACAACATAAGGGGCTAATTAAATTGACACTTTAGTAGTAAAAATAGCTATTTAAGTTGCCCAGTTCAATGAAAGCACAGCTCACCCTGTATTCCTCTCTTGCACTCAGGCCTCTCGCCGCCCTTTTTTCCTCGGTTCACTGCAGTAATCATCTCCTCCACTCTTAAGTGCCGAAGGCTTGTGTGGGAGTGCTGGTCAAGAATGTCTTTTCTTCAAATAACTGCAAGCCAGAATTAATCGGGGTGACACTTTTATGGAGCCAATTATATCCCGTCTGGCAAAGACCAGTATGTGTTAACTTTATATTTTTTTTTAAAGACAGTCATGCAGCTCCATTCCTTACATAAAGCATAATTGCTTCTGTAAAACACTGCAGTGTCTCCCTGCTTTACTGTAATGTTTAGGTTGGGATATTTAAATCTCAGTGCCAACTAGATATTTTATTGGGGAATATGCATCATATAGCCAAGTGAACAGTTTTGAAAATGTGCACGATTACACGGGCAAATACTTAAGATGGCAAACCTAGTTCGGTGTCCTACTGGTTGAATACATATGCACTGGTGCTCGGCCCATGAGCTGAACCCATCCTGTTGCTTTATACCAGCTACCCTGAAAGTGAGATGGCCACAAACTACAATTTTCAACCTAGTTTGTCCAATTCTCTGCCTGCTACGCCATCTACTCTGCTTAGTCTATTACTTTGCTTCCTCTTACATGGTGAATACACAAAACTAACTACATATGTACGCAAAGTAGCGATCAAGAGTTCCATCCAGTCTGTACATCTACAGATCTGCAGCAATACCATCCACTGTATTTAGCCTCCAGAGCTCACTTTACTCTATGATTATGATTGCCTTGTATAACAGCATGAACATGAGGTGGCCAAACTGTTTCCAGAGCCTTTGTATTTCATCTATTTGTGTCCATTTATGGAGCCAACCTTTTACAGACACTCGTCCAGTGCACGCAAAGTCAAGTAGTTTTTACGACGGGCAAGTACCATTTGCAGGGGACGTTTCAAACTTTTATTTAATATTTACTTTGTTTGCAGTAAATGTCAAATAAAAGTTTGCTGTGCATTTCTGGCCTCTGGGTGTCAGCAGTGTGCCAAACAAAGTGCGTTTTTAGTGACTTGCACTATTTTACAGAAATCGTATTTACATTCGTCGTCATCTGTTGCCAAGGGTTGAGTACATTTCTCTTAGGTCGAGTAGGTAAACTAAGTTGCTAGACCTACAGGTCTAGCGGAATTTTAAAGAATTTGCAAGGCACGACTTTTTCACAAATGTCTTGACTTAAGCGGTACACAAAAATGCTGTATTGTTGCTTGTTTTATGTCTTGCGTAGAAACAACTTTTGGTAACATATTATATTAGTATACCATTAGCAAACAAACGCATTTGATTAGCAATCAATAACATTATAATTAGCAAACTCTGCTAATCAATTTTTTTAAACCGATTTATGCCTGTAGGTGGGACAGTACCTGGCAGGGGAGTATACCAGGTCTCTCCAAGTGGAGACTAGATAATGAGGGGACGAGGAGCCCAAAACACAAATATCTTTGAAAGTGAAAATTATGGAAATCAAGTCTGGCAGGCGAGTAAACCAGACTTAATACCCTATTGGAAAAGTCTACAGTGATATCTGTCAGGTTAGTGAAGCAGACCTGACAAGAGACTGGGAAGGATCATTTTTTGTACTATGGACTGAGGAAGAGGACTTCTCCAGAGGATTTTGAGAAACAGTATTTTGTGAAACTGAAGAACCAGGAACCCAGGAAGAGGTTACCCTGAGGAGAGCAGGGAACTGGGTTATCTTTCAGTTGGCTGATTTTGTGAACATTGAACTATTCCTATTCTTTTACATAATAACTGCGCTTTGGTGTCGGCATCCAGAACGGGAGCGGCCTCATTCTGGAATCGAGAAGACACCCCTTTTTCTGTTAGACCGATTGACATTATAAGGGATGGAAATAGGTTTAGACACAGGACAGTGGACATTTTAGTTTGACGAACATCCTAACCGGGTTTACAGTGTTCTTTTGTTGAGGCAGGGCAACTACGCTCATAGTAGTTAGGGACAGTTACGCCTTTCCCCAACCACCTCACCTTTCTTTTTGTGTAAATAAAAGTGTCTAGCCCAAACAAATATGCCACCTGTGTCTAGTCTCCCTTTTGGATGCTCACCTTCTGCACCATTCCTTTTGGACAGATCACTTAGGCAGAGACCGTGCAAGTGGGTTAGAGGGTGGTTAGAGGGTATCGGGAGAGGTATGAAGAGAAGTGCTCGGTCGAAGGAAGACGGCCATGGGCGAGCAGAGAAGGTATAGGTCATTGTAAGAATGAGAAGAGATTGGAATATCAGTCAGAAGGGAGTGGGGACAGGCAGACAAACTTTGGACCTAGACAGGAGATCATCACATAGTGCATGCTTTGAAATAAGCCATTGAGTGGTGCAGCCAACTTGCAGTCTGCAGGAGGCCGCCCCTAATGATGTAATCCATGTCAGTCTGATGAACCAGAGCCCAGTAATTCCTCCTACCCCAATGTCTGTTGACACAGTGCTGGGCCCTGGGATGTCAAGATATTCCATATGAATAGATACCTACTACAAACTGTGGCGAGAAGGAATACACCATGCTGGTTGGATGTGAAAAAAAGCACTGAAAGCAACCATTGGCTTATAAACCAACATCCTGCACAATGATGCCATTAAAGCCACCCATGAAGCACTAAGAGCAAACGATAGTAAAAGGAGCGCATCATGAGTTCTTTGTTCCCCTAGTGAGCAGATCATTGCATCATCATTTCTGATTCAAGAACACATTGTAGAAGTAGGTCAAAGACGTGTTGATGGGTGGCAAGGTATGACTTATTAACGTATTTAATGAATGACTAGGAGAAGAAGAAAAAAAAACACCACATTTCATTCAGAAAGGTGGGTGGAAAAAAGAAGGGTCTTTGGGCTCGGCTCCCTTTACTGAAAATATATTACTATTGTGGCAATAACGTTTTTTGAGTTGTCTAAACCAGGTCCACTCGTCTGTAACATTAATATATAACATAAATCCCAAACAAATCAGCAATGTAGAGGCAAATGTTGACATCAGCACCAGTCAAATTTAGTTTGCTACATGAAAAGAAACACTGAAGGAAATGTTAGTCTGCATGCAACTCCATTGCATTCAATCAACGCATTACATACAGTCTCTATACTCTCAATTATCGAGAGCTAAATGTAGAACCAGCTGATTAGAAGTAGTTGTCCTTCAAATGACAATGTCTTTTTGAACGCAATATAGCTATGCAGTACTGGAAAGATCTCTACTGAAAGTAGAATGAGTTACATAGACAGAAGCTCTTGTACCGCACGCCAAGGATCCATTATCTAACCAAATTCATTAAAGTACAGCCACAACATTCGTTCACACTGAAAATTATCTCAGTCAGACACATAATGCCGAGCTACGAAAATGTGCATGTAAACAAATGAGCAACTAATCGAACATCTTAATACAAATAGGCATGTTAACACCACAAGATAGCCAAAGACACACAGTTACGGATAAATCTTTGTTTAAACTGCTCAAGTTGCCACAATATATTCGAAAGTGACCATCACATTTACAAAAGAGTGAAGTGGAAGTTCAAAGCTTGCCAAATATAAAAAAATCCATCTGAATCAAGACCTTGAGTGTCGCTGGATGTTTTTGTGACATGAACCATTCTATTAGCCAATTAAGAGGACAGATTTTGTAGTAATTAATATTCAACCCAGAGGAGGAACGTGCAGAAAAGAGAGACCTCTGGACGTTTTATTTGTGGAAAGAAGTCCCAGAAGGTATGAATTAGTATATGAAGTAGTTTACCAACTAGTATGCAATTGGCATGGGCTGTTTCCTTTATGCAGTACATCTTCGGGAAAAAAAATAAAACTCACCTTTTTAACTGACACTGCTTTTCCCTCTGTTGTATCCTCACCATGTTATTATCCTATTGCCTAACAGTAACCAGCGCCCAGATGCCCAACAGCAGGGTGTGCTTATATAAATGCCCAAATAAATAAGTAAAATAAATGAAGTTCTACAGGGATTGAAATAAGGATTCGATTAGTAAGAGCTACAAGCAGCCCATGGATATCCTCGATCACCCAGTAAGCAAGAGCTACCTTTGGGAAACATAAGCTATTATATAGAGTGCTGAAAATTTAACACCTAATGTTCATTTATAAACATCCCTAAACGCAGAGGTTTAATGTCGTGTGGATATGCTTGCAAGGCAAGTTATTTAACTCAACGACAAAACAATGATATTTTGAATATAATTGATACAAAGAAATAATTGTTTGAGAGCTACAATTCTTTTTTCTCCTAGTAATGCAATGCTAGCAAGGGGCATAGAATAAAACACGAGCCTATCAATCCAATCGAGGGTGGTCGAAATTCCAAGCTTGGTGTACAGTAATGATATTCTTTGCAACTGTGGTGGATGGAGGGAATCTCAAGATGGGTAAAATAAGGTGTTAGAAGAAGACCCAAGACGAGACGTTTTAGTATTTATTTTAAGAACAGGGATGTCAATTTCGAACATAAATGACTTGCAGAGGTGAAGAGTGCCTCTACAATAGCACAATGATGAGAACAAGTATTGCGTCCGTTTATGAGAGTGCAAAGAAGTGGGATATATACCAGGGACAAAAACAGAAAAAAACATGGAAGAAAAAAACTTTAAAAAGTAACATTAACCTGAGGGGGCAAATGCTTCAAACTAAAGAAGGGTACTATATAGATGTACAAAATGACATTATTAAGCATCACTGGAGGCAGTGGTGGGGGTCAGGTAGGGAGGATGGAGCGAAAGCAAGGTGAGCTCCCTCTTTAGCAAGAAGTTTAAGCCGAGCTTTGAAGAGATCCACAGTTGGACTGATTTTGATGGTTATGGGCAGAGGGTTCCAGTGCAAAGGGGTGAGTAGGGAGCAAGAGCATAAGGGAGATGTAAGGAACCCATGGTGGTAACAGTAGAGAGAGAGACACGTGATTACAGTTCAAAGGAGTTTATTAAACTGTATAAACGGGTGAGAAAAACACCTAATCTAAACCTAAGATGGGAGCAAGCTACAATCCTCAAATAATTATATCCTAGTGGAGTCTTGACAAATGAAAAGGGCCTATACTAAAAAAACGATTGCCAATCCTTACCGCTAAGTTACAAAATAGTGTAGGATAATGTTCACCAGAAAAGAAAGAAGTGTTCACAAAATTGGGATGGTATAGCTGGGGTCTCCCTCCCCATTGTTTTTAAGCACAGGACAAGGCGGGACTCCTGAGCACAACACACACCTGGGCTTCTCCAGCATGAGGTTACAGTTCTTTACAGCGACAAGTCTTTTTCATACAAAGTTAAAAAAAATAACAAAACAAAAGTTCCTTTCCATAATCTTTTACACACTTCACCCCTGGATCCCCATCAACCGGACTCCAATCCTTTTGACAATATTAGCCTCCCTCTGTCGGGTTCAGCCTTTTTCACCTGTAATGTCCATGAGTCTAAATGTCTTTTTAAACTATCATTCACTGTGGACATCCCTTAGCCTGGTTCACTCTCGTCATCACAATGTTCACTGGCTTATTATGTTTCACCCCGACTTGCAGGCCTCCCTCATCTGGGTTCACATATGCCAGATACACCATTTACTTTTCTTTCATCAAAATGCAGGATTCACGTCCCTTAGCCTTCGATTGTACAAGGGGTTTTGCTCGACGCTTGTATGACCACTTTGACCTCTTACGTTGGGCTCTCCTAGGGCCTCCTGGTATTTGTAGTTTCAACAAAAGGGGACCAGTCAGTCTTTCGAGACCAGTCAAAGTCTTTCGAATGAGCGCCCACGTGGCGCCGGACCACTCTACAGCTGGTCTTTTCCTCGGCTTTCTTAAAAAGGTCAGTAGCACACAAGTTCTTTGTTCACAAGTTCTGTCAATTTATATCATGTTGCCGTTTGCAACCTTCGCTCAACACAGTCCGGTTTACTATCGGTTCTCCCTCCGACTCATTGTCTGGGTTGAAAAGGGCAAGGGCACTTCCCTCCTTGTCGTTCTCTCAGCTCTCCGCCTTTCTCCTCCGTTTGAACTGGAATGGGTGCTTCCTCGTACGTTTGGCCTTGCTCAAAGTGTGCTCTCGTGCTCTGCCTTTTATCCCTGTGGGGAAGGGATAGGGCCGTCAGGTGTGTGTCGTTATTGTAATGATTGAAATGCCAGAACTCCTTAGCCCCATTTCTATTTAAAAAATGACTCTGCAAACCTTAAGGGGAGAGGCTTCCTTGGCAGGAAGTGTGAGAAACCTGAAGGTGTCTCACCCGCTAGTCCCCGGGGATATGTCATCCAGGTGGCCAGGACACGGCCATCGCTTTTGGATCCAGTTCCAGTGGTGGACCAGTGCGGGAGGATCACCTGGATGAGGGGTCTTTGGGGAGTGCAAGACGCTGTATTTGGGGATGGTGGGACGCAGCATTTCCTTGCCTGCAACACCTTTACCCTTTACTACCAGGTAGGATACTAAGGAACTCAACCCCGCCCCTTTCCAACACAACCACTTCCTCGCGGACAGCTCACTGTGAGAGAAAACAGACTAACACCCGGGCCGTATACCCGACATGTCATTATACAATGGTCAGGCAGGGTCAGGTAATTACTGACCCTTACACACACACCCGAGTTCTATTACACTTCCCCACACGGATAAACGGTGGTGCACGAAAGCACACTGTGAGCAAGGCAAAGCACACGAGGAAGCAGCAGTTCCAAGATGGCAGTTTAATACAAGGTGAAAGACGGCAAGACCGAAGAGGATTGCAAAGAGGGAAGTGCTCTTGACCTTTTCACCAAAGACTCAAACTTTGAGTCTTCAGGAAATGGAAACCTGGCATCAAAGCTGAAGGATCCTGCATTGTGTGTCAGAGGTACCTGGGGCTCTCCGTCGTCGATAGACAAGACGGGGAGTCGCTGTGGTACTGTCCTTGGCTCCTACAACAAAGCATCACCAGTGAAGTCAGTATAGCCGGTGAGTTGGGGAGACTGATACCAGACCGGTCTGTGTGGAAACCAAGGTTGCAAGCAGTGACATTGTATAAAGAAGATTGAAGAGAACAGTGCATGAAAGCGTATGTGTCAAGCCACGCAAATATAATTATAACAGCAGATGAGCAAATTAACTTTGAAGCTAACATATGATACCGTAGACAAGAATGGTCCGGCGACACGCAAGTGCTCATTTGAAAGATATCTGTAACGCTCACCTGGTATCCACGGGGACGTCACTTAGCCTGTTCTGACCTCTTACGACCTCAAACCCTTCCCTGGAGGCTATCCGACTGGAGACTGGGCCTTGTTTTCTTGGATAGTGTGCTCTCCGTCCTGCTTTCAGCACAGGGGCGCGTTGATTGATGCGGGCTCGTTGCTGCCTAGTTACTTCACTGGCAA
This sequence comes from Ambystoma mexicanum, assembly GCF_040938575.1. Classification (NCBI taxonomy): domain Eukaryota; kingdom Metazoa; phylum Chordata; class Amphibia; order Caudata; family Ambystomatidae; genus Ambystoma; species Ambystoma mexicanum. The sequence goes on from NC_090936.1 coordinate 1,167,270,228, forward strand.
GAGTCCGACGGGTAAGTATAATGAGTCTTTTGAACAGTTCTCTATCTTCGTTCTTTTCCTTCCTTAGATGATGGCCGGCGTCCGGGGATGGCGGAGTGCTGCTGAGATGAGTAGCGTTGAAGGTGAGTGAGAGCGCGATGTGCGATGCACCCCTATCGTATTTGCATTGAACTGAGTTATTTTTCTCTGTCTTTTAGGTGCTGCAACGTTTTCAGCGTGGATGCCGGTTATGAAGAACAAATGCGGTGGGTAAGCGCGGTATGCAGCGCCTCTAGATGTTTCCACGCTAACCTGGAGCATCTTTTCCCTCTTGCAGATGGATGAGAAGTTCCGGAGACAAAGTTCCCCTAGAGCAGCTGGGATTCAGGTAAGCGTTTGAAGCTTGTACAGTATTTAAAAATAAGCGAAGATTTGCAGAATGCTTACTAATTCCTTTTTTCTGTTCTTTTCCCTTTTCCTTAGGAAGCGGCGTGCCGGGATGGGAATGACACCGCCAAAGATGCCTGCGGAACAGAAGGAGCGATGAATGATGGGCAGAAGCGCCGCAAGGTAAGGCTGTTCCTAATGGTGTTCTTGTTCTTGCAGGAGCTGAGCGCAGAAGAAAGATGCAGGCTTACTGGAGACTGATCCGAACACGGTGAGTGTCACGCTGCAGGTGCAGAAAACGCAAAGCATGTTTCTCAGCCCGAGTGTGGCTTAAATAGTCTCTGGGTATCCCAGGTGTCTCTGGGCTGAACCACACCCAAAAGACTAGACCGCACATGCAGTTCTGGGAACCGAAATATGTGGGGGCATCCATCTTGTCCCCATCAATGCACTACAAGTCCAATCCCCAATGTTATCCTATGGGAGTGAGTGAGTCAGGTGCCACAAGCACCAAGTCTGACTCAGAGTGGGTCTTTGGAGGGATGGAGAGGCCCTTGAGGGCCATGTAGGTGATCATGGCCTGGCTGCAGCCTGACATCTTGGAGGGCTGGGGACATGAGGGGCAGGAATCATGACAATATCCAACTGAAAGGTGACAAATGTTAAAAGAAGAGGAATCGTGAAATCAAACTGGTCTTGCAACGGGTCAAGTCAAACCCTGAGCACATTCCAAAGTCTTCGATACGTGATGTAAAATTGAAATTGGTCCGAGCCCGGTGAGGGAGACTAGGGAACTGAGCCCGGCTGGGGGGGATTCGGGGTGAACAGTGAGTCACCTAAAGTGAACACTTGTGAAAATCTAAAGAGGAAAATAACTTAGGTTAGGTGAGAGAATGGGTGCCGTGACTAATTTTGAAGGAGCTGGGAGAGTCAGAAGGGTCAGGTGATGTGTATTTCTTGCCATAATTGTGCGTGTGTCTAAGCTGTATGTGTTTGAAGTTTGCCATGCATTTTTTCGGTGTATGTAATCCATTAGTGTTTATTGAGAAGTGTGAAGGGGAATGGGTTGTGCACGTGCTTAATACGGTTATGTTTCGTTGTGATGGGAAGCTTGACTTTACATTGAAGAAAGACTGGAACCTGGATATAAAAGCTCTTGCCACAGTAATGCCATTATACGATCAATCATTTCACAGCAAGTAGTGTTAATCCCGCAAAGTACAAATCAATAACCCAATACTGCCAAGACCCAGAGAACAAACACATGAGCTCACACCCAGCCTCTCCAACACCCGTAGCACAAGCCCTATATCTTGCATCCATCAAACCTATCACCAAACAGCCATAGCAGAAACTCAGTACTGGGCACCTATTGGTGCCTAGATGTAAGAATATAAGTGGTTTAGCCTAGTTTTCAATGCTGGCTTTCTCCATAGAGAGGATGCTAGCACAGAAATGCACCTGCCACCTGGGTGCATGTTTTGGTTGTATTTTATGAACCGTTACTATCAGGGCAGTATCCAGCATTGCAAGAGTGCGGGGCCGGAATGGGGGCAGTGAGCCATGAATCCATTCCTGCTACTTTTCCCCTAAAAAATGTTCCAATGTACCTTGCTAAATGAATGCCGTCACCCATATGAGAACTTTACCCCATACAGTCTCCATGCGACATTTGGAAAGGAGTGGCGCATGTAGCTGGGTACTCCTGCTCTGAATGTTGCTGCGGCCCTTATTGCAGTGCAGTGAACAGCCTGGAGAGGGACACAGATCGTGCTCCTGCTATGGCCACCATTGTCCATGGAGGGTGCAGAGCAAGAGCACATGGCCATGTTATTATGTGTGTCCTGCTTCAGATCGCTGTTATACAGGCAGCTAGGCCAAGCAGAAACACACTGCTGTCCCGGACAGAATACCCAGAAAAAAAGTCCATCATGCCACGATAAGAAAGGGCTAGACTGGCTGCCCCAAAATCCCAGTATAGCCCAGTAATAACACATACCATAATTGGTTTATCACAGATGCTCACCATTTATTTTTTTATGCCAATGTAAGCAGGCAGGCAGCTGGTGCCTGCATGGCCCGTATGGCAACGGGGCCCTGGTCAGCCGCACATACTGCAAATGCCTCGGGGCAGCCCTGCACATAGCAATGTCTGGTGTCCATGTCTTGCACCGTTCCAGGCTGCAACTGCTGCAGTGGCCCACAGCTGGGTGAGACATGGACACCTGTATGCAATGTGCTCCTGCTCGGGCAGCACCCGCATTGTCCTGGCAGAGGGACACCTCCTGTTCTGCACCGCGAGGGTACAGAATGGGAGAGGTGTCTTGCTGCAAAATGTCCTGGTCTGGCTCTTAAGCACAAGGGGACAAGCTGCACAACCGGCCCCACGCTTGGTACGCCATTGGTTACTATTGTAGTAAACTCACAGTAAAGAGTGGGTGTGATTTATTTATTGTACATTTGTATGGCACCTATACACAATTTCACATTTGCCACAAGGCAAAAATGTGGGGTGAGGGGTCAGGGGAGGAACAATCAATGGTCCTACGAGGCGTGGCTTGAAGCGCCGGCTATGCGGTCGCTTCTGTGAGAGCTCCTGCGGGCTCCGAGCAGTATCAGCAATTACATGGGCTCAAACCAATGGCACTGAACAAGTGACAGCACTAAAAGCGGTGGTACCCCCCACTGCATAAATTCCCAAAGTTGCAGGGAAAATCAGAGCATGCAACTCCGAGAAACTGGAGCCGATGTACAGGTCAGCCCGTCAACAGCCTGCCCACAACATTGCAGCCTCCTGAAGTGACGCGCGACGAACCTTGCACCACCGCAGGGGAGCACAGGAACATGGGTGCCACTCCACTGTGGTGAAATGAGAAGCGGTCCACCCAGTCTACACTTCGAGACGGCAGCCAAGAACCGGCGTTCGTGGAGGAGACAAGGGGGAGAAGAGATCCGGAGCGAGGAGGCGAGCGGGCGACGCTGTGCAAGGTGAAGAGGGGGCCCGGGAGGGCTGAGAGCAGGACCAGCTGACCGGCAGCAATACTGGTAGATGCCTGCAGCGACGTACCGCGGCGACCCATGACCGCATGAGCCGGTGCGGGAGGAGCAAGGCTGCTGCTGCTGCCATACCCCCTCAGTGAGAGGGAGAGAAACAACACTGAGGCCCGGCATACCACGCCATCAGCGGAGGAAGCCAATTCCGTGAGGCAGCAGAGACCTCCCGGGGATGCAACATTGGATGCCACCGTCAAAAAGTAAGTTCGACCCACCCCTAACCCCCTTGCAAACGCTCCCCAGACACGCATGCAGGCACACGAGTAATGGCCAACCCCCTCCCCAGGGGCTCCAAAGTGGCCCACCGCCGAATGAAGAGAAACTGAAAGGGGGAAGGAGAAGCCCACTTCCAACAAAGCACAAGGGCCCCCCCCCACCACCACCCCCGGCCACGCCAGCATCATTGGGAGCAACTGAGAGCCTCCATAGAAAGGGGGCAAGAAAAGAAAGGAAGAAGGGAGACGCCAGCAGGCAATAGAGTCAACGTGGGGCCCCACTTTAGCAGCCAATGTTAACAGAAAGGTGCTAGCAGCCAATAGTAATAGAAAGGCGAAGGAGGCGATAAACTGAACCTAGGAGCAACCTGAAAAGGAAGGAAAGGGAGGGGGAACCAACTCAGTGACCACTGAGCCATCAAGAAGCAAAGGGGGAGGCAAGAACCTCTCCTCCCCCACTACTAAGACTCCAGCCGCATTAACTCCACACAGGGGCAATAGGAACAGCGAAACAACCGCGAGTGCAGCCGGTATCAACAGAACCTACACCAAATCATTCCCACAGCCTGAGGCATCCCCTAATTACAATGGCCAAGAAACCCCAGCAGGCAATAGACATCGTTGCCATGCTGCACCATGACAGGAACAAGAAGTCAAACCAGGGACAAGTTGCAGCCCACTCTCCGGATAGACCGACAGGTCACTGGGCCACCAAGGAAGACATTCAATCCCTTCTGGCGGACATAAAGGCGGAGTTCAGGAACTGCATGACAGAAATATCTTCTAAGGTGGAAAGCCTGGATGGCGCATGGGGGAGGTGGAACAAAGAGTTAGCGAAACGGTGGAACAAGCCACAAAAAAGTGCAAAACCTAGAAGTTAACAGTGAAGACATGGCAAATAAGCAAGACGACATGGAGAACAGGGCCCGGAGGAACAACATTCGCATCGGAGGGATCCCAACAACGATTACAGACCAGACCTTACAAACATACGTACGCTCCTCCCGGACTTCGACAAACCCCTACTGCTACTTTGTTTGTTTGTTTATTTGATAAAGCGCACCAAACCCTTAAGTAGCTGGGCGCAAAGTGACAACTAGGCTCAAAGCTTGGTTACATAATAATTGGGATACATAGATACGGGTAATATACAGAATGCTGCCACAATAATATGTACAGAGAGTGGTGGTAGCATATGGCAGTACAAGATTATAGTCATTAATATGTACAGTGAGAAATGGTCACGTATGGCCTTACAAGACTGCAATCGAATAAGAATGCAAAGTCCTGTCTGGCATAGGTGGCATGTGTAGTCACACTGCCCTTACCGGGCAAGGCCGGTTAGGTGTCATTTGTTTGTATGCAGGTGAGGACTTTCCGTAAATCTGGAGTAAGGTTGATCTGCTCTGGGATCTGAAAGGAAGAGCATTCCAGGATTGAGCGGCTATGACCGGGAAGCTAGAGCCGCCAGCAGTGGAGCGTTTAAATCTAGGGATCTCCAAGGAATAGGCATTGGCAGATCTCATAGGGCGGGAGGTAAGTCTCTTGTTAATTCTTTCTACGAGGTAGGTTGGAGCTAAGTTGTTCAGGCATTTTGACATGAGTGAAAGTGTTTTAAGAAGGATCTTGTCATTGATCTTCAGCCAGTGGACATCTCTTCTAAATGTAGAGATGTGATCTCTAATGGGGATGTTTAAAGCTGCTCTCAGGGCATTGTTTTGAAGTCTTTGCAATTTGTCTTTGATGTACGCGTTAGCTCCCACATACAAGGCATTACAATAGTCCAGTCTAGATATTATAAGTGCATTGGCCAAGGTGATACAACTAGTATCGGAAAGAAAAGGTTTGCAGGCTCGGATCAATTTGCAAGTGTAAACTGTTGTGGATGCTAGTGAGTTGACTTGCTTCTTGAGGGTAGAGTCAAGGTAGAAACCTAAGGTGTTAACTACAGGCATCACCTTAATGACGTTATTGTCAATGTTGAAGGCGGCATAACTAGGGTTGAGTTTAAGGGCCGTCTCTGAACCCAGGATCAGTAACTCTGGTTTGTTGTCGTTAAGGCAGAGGCCGTGAGATGCCATCCATGCCTGAATGAGGAGGTATATCTTATTTACTAATGCCGAGTCCTCCAGGAAGTTGCCCGTAAGGGGAATGAGGATCTGGGTGTCATCTGCATAGTTAGTGTAGGTGACGCCCAGACTATCCAACTTGTCAAACAAGGGCTTAGTAAAACTGTTATACCTAGCAGGTGAGACACATGATCCCTGAGGTACACCCCATGAGATTTGTATGGGGTTGGCCGAGGCTATAGGGAAGAAGACTCATTGTACGGTTGGCTAGGAAGGACTGAACCCAGGTTATGGCATCACTTGAGAAATGGGCAGCCGAGCTAAGGTGGTTGCATAAGACTGCATGATCCACCAGGTCAAATGCTGCCGATAGGTCAAGGAGGAGTAGCATAGCTGATTTTCCGCTGTCCTTCAACTCGTCAATTTGTGTCTTAAGGTCTATTAAGGCTGTTTCTATGCCATGGAGGGGGCGGAAGCCAGATTGGCGTGATCCTAGTAAGTGGTTAGCTTCCAGGTAGTCCTGTATTTGTAGGTAGGCTACTCTCGATTTTAAGTAAGAAGGGGACCGTGGTGATGGGTCTGTAGTTGGTAGGGATGGCGGGGTCTAGTGTTTGTTTTTTGAGTAGTGGGAGTACCCATGATTCTTTGAGATTATTAGGCACTACGTTAGTCTTGAAGGAGGCATTGATAAGCTTCGAGATTAAAGGGGCTAAATCTCTAGCTGCATCCTTTATAAATTTGTCTCCTTTGCAGTTTGAAGGTTTTAGGGAGAGTATAATTTTTTCAGTCTCATAGATAGAGATTTTCTTAACTGAAAGGTGAGGTAGTACTAGTCCGAGAGGCTGGTGGGGGTTGTTGCTCAGGTAGGAGCAATGAAGCTTTCTTATTGGCAATTTTAAGCTGGAGGGAGGCAATTTTATTTGATTTGATCAGACCCACAGACTGCGCAACAGCAGGAGACCCTTGATGAATACCCCCCCTGGATGTAATCACTCTGGTCCACTTTTTCTCCACCAAACAAGACATTATGACCTAACCCATCAGGGAGCTCAAATCCACATACATCAGGACCAGGCTGCAGCAACAGTGCAAAAGCGGAAAGCGCTAGGGCCTCTAACGACGTTCCTCCAGGACCAAAAGATAAAATATTGCTGGCTCTTCCCGGCAACACTCAGCTTCCCCTTCGAAGGCCACCTTCGCACAATCAATTCTCTGGGAGAGGCCAAATGCATACTGTCAGGTGGACCTTCGACCCGGATGAAGACCTGACAAATCCTTCACCCTCACATAGCCGGAGAGAAGACCCTATAGCCCAGCAAAACTCCTGGGCTAGAGTGGTGCGCCGAGGGAAAACAAAATTCTCACCCTTCAAATCATGAATGTTTACCCCCGATCTCTCCGACAAAGTCATGCAACCCACCGAATCCAACAACACCAACCGTAGTCCACCGGGATAAGACAGGAACGCTCAGCGCATGGCTCACCCCAGCCCTAGAAGTGTACGCTTCGGCCCAAAGACTGATGGGCCCAACTGGAAGTTAGTTATTAATCAAAGTTATACTGTTGGAAATGTTCCATGTTCACAAAAAGTTAAACCCTGGTTGCAACGGATATGCAAGATAACTACAGACTTAAGGCAACAATGGAATCCCCCCAGCCTCCAGGACTCTTTGCACCCTCTGAGAATGTAGACCCACCAGGGGACAATTCACCTCATCAAAAACTTTGCTTTGTAACACTTAACACCAGAGTCCTAAACACCCCCAGCAAGAGGAAGTCAATCCTGCGTCGTCTGAGACTTGTCAAGCTCAGTGGTCTTTTTACAGGAAACCAACCTTATCCCAACCGACCTTCATAGGCTAAGGAGCAGAGCCTTCCCAAAACAATATCTAGCGTCCAGGATTTACAAACAAGGGGGCATGACGATCTTGGTGGCCAGAGGGGTCCATTTACAGAGTTAGAGGTCCTCAAGAGCTCAGGAGGGTGCTACATCGCGGTGAGGGGCAAACTATTTGGACAGCTCCACACCCTAGTCTCCGTATATGCCCCCAACGAGAAGCAAGAGGCCTTCTACCAAGACTTGGAATCAAACCTGCACCCATTCCTCGACAGCCACATAATGATGGGTGGAGACTTCAACGGGGTCCCGAACCCACTGATGGATAGAAAATCACACCCGCCAGCACCGAAAGACTTCAAAATCGCCCTCGCCCTACTCCACTTTTTCAAAATCTGCAAAGTGGTGGACGCCTAGATGGTTCTGAATCCAGATATAAAAGACTTCTTATTTTCGCAGGTGCACCGCACTTCCTCTCCCGTATTGACCTACTGCTCGCTAGCCCCCAGCTGCTCTCCTTCACAGACGAGACACTAATTGGAGTAAAAGCGATATCCGACCATGCCCCGGTATTCCTGTCGGCAGGTCTGGATCATATACCCGTGCTGACAAGACCCCAATGGTCACTCTACGACCCGATATTGAACCATCTGTCGCTGCGGGACACACCGACTACAGCCATTCGCAATTATTTTGGAGAAAACCGCACTGAAGACACATCTGCTGCCACAAGATGAGAAGCAATGAAGGCGGTCATAAGAGGGGAGCTAATTGCCCACCCAACGGCTTACCGGAAGCAACGCTCAAAGCTACGCGAGGATCTGGAGAAAGACGTGGCACTGGCAGAAGCAAAACAGCACAAAGGCTGGTCACCCAAGGCAGCCTGGGCCCTATGTCTCGCCCGCAGAAAACTTTAACTCACTATGCGGAAGACACAGCTCAAATCCTCAGCAGAACCAAGCAATCTTACTTTGCCAACAGCAACAAAGCCAATACATTCTTGGTCACTAGCGAAAACCCACTCCCGGAACTACATTACAGGCCTGAAAGATACTGAATGGGTAACGTAGTATGCAGAGGCTACCACGTTACAAATAGCAGTGGAACACCTACAATGCACCATGACGGCTTCCCACAGATCAAAAGACCAACAAAAACAACAGTATATTGAGGAAGCCACCCTTCCCCACCTCTCGGAAACAAACAGGCTGGCCTTAGACCTGCCGATCTCAGCTGAGGAAGTAGACACAGTAAGACTAAAACCGATCACCCCGGCCCAGATGGCTTCTCGCCCAAATTCTACAAACTCTTCAAAGCCCCCTGTTAAAACCGCAAACAGATCTCTAACTCATTCCGGGAAACAGGAACAATAACTCCATCAATGCAAGAATCGACCACAATACTCCTTCTGAAGCCCGGGAAGGATCCAAGGAACGAAGCCTCATATAGACCCATATCACTTCTAAACATAGATGCAAACATATATTCCAAGATTCTGGCAAACAGATGAGCACAAACCCTCCCAGACCTAATAGACACTGACCAGACGGGATTCATTTTGGGGAGAGGTGCCAGAGATAACATCCACCGTGCAATCAACCTAAACGAACAGCACACAAGATGGCACTACTATCCCAAGGTGCCACTAAGGCTTTCTACAAAATAGACGGGGTCTTTAATGGTCCTGGGCATTCCACTCAGCCCGCTCTTCCGCAAAATGATTCTGGCCAACTACAAAGCCCTGAAAACATCCCTGAAAATGAACCAGAAGCGCTCATCCCAAATCCCTCTTTCGTGTGGGACAAGGCAGGGATGCCCTCTCTCCCTCCTGGTCTTCGCACTCATAATGGAACCTTTTTCCCAAAGAATTTGCAATAACCCGGGTATCAGGGGAGTAGATGTAAAGGACAAACAATACAAAGTATCCCTTCATGCAGACAATGTAATGCTCTCCCTTAGAGACAGTGTCTCCTCTCTACCGAAATCCTTGGCCGAGCTGAATCGATTTGAACAAGTGGCAAGACTTTTCTGTCAATTACCCCAAATCTGGGTCCCTAGCAATTAGGGGTGTCACGGTATTAGTTTTATGACGGTACGATAACCTTCTTGCCAAATGACGGTAGATCATCGTTATCGCGGTATAGCAGGTGGAGTTAACTAATCTTAAATATTTTCTAAAAGGTCATAAATTGTCAGATTTATTACAAACACAACCAGACACCCATGGCCAGAATTGGGCTTTTCAACATACTTTCCACTGAAATGCCACCCCTTGCTTCCACCACACAAACACACTTGTGGAGAGGAGGAGGTGGGGGGGGGGGGGACCTGCTGCGACTGGCAAAGCAAACTGAATAGCTTTTCTTAAGTGGTCATTTAGGCTTTTAGCTCCTCCACTGGCTACTGGTGAAGATGAACATGTTGCCTTCTTGATAACCTGCATGCCACAGATCAATGGAGGCTGATGGTAGTATACGCTTGTACACACTCACACACACACTCTTTACGTTACAGTCTTTAGTTTACTTGCGGGCCAAAAGGTGTTCAGTAATCACGGACATGTTACCCTTTGGTATGGCAGCAGGGAATACCCACAGAGATTAGTGAATTTCGCAGTGTGACTTATTATATGTAAATTCAATGATAGAACCAGGGAAATCCCCCATTGTCATATGTTTAGAGAACATTATCCATTATAAATCTATAAAACCCAAAGCCGCCAACCCAAAGTAAACCCTTTTCCTTCTTGGCATTGTATCTATGCTTCCTATTGCTAACATATTGATTTTGTGTCAGGCACGTGTGGTTTATGGAATGGCATTAAAAACTGCTCCAACTGAAACTACTTGGCAGACGGCACAGCCAACAGTACAAGACCAAGACTGCGCAGCACTTGCTTACTGCAGCCTTTCCAAATCAGATTGAAAAGCACAAATAACGGTATAAACAATGTGACGGTTATTAAAGTGGTTCACGGTATCTTTAACGGTATATCGTTACACCGTTACATACACTAAACGAGCTACGCCAGATATGCCTGCTAGCATGGAACACGAACGCAGTGAAATACTTGGGAGTACAGATCACAGCAAGCCCTAGAAACCTCTATGCAGAGAACTTCACCCCTCTGTTCAACGACCTAGAAACAGACCTTAACAGACGGGCAGACCAGGAGATCTCCTTACTGGGAAGGGTCAGCCTGCAAAATGAACCTTTTGCCCAGATTCCTATAAGCATGCTCGACCCTCCAAGTGCAAATCCCTGTCAAACCACTTAGACGCCTCCAAAGATTGCTCCTCCGGTTTATTTGGATGAAAAGGAAGGCCCGAATCCCAAGGACAGTAATGACAAGGATGGCCAAATCGGACCAAATGGAAGTGCCAAACCTGCGCCACTATTATGTGGCAGCGCAACTCACACAAACAGTGGCATGGTCATTCCCCACCCATACCCTGAAATGGGCATAGATAGAAGAAGCCAGATGCCCTCCACCATAGCTCCCTTCTACACACCTCGAGGCCACCTCGAGGCCAGCCCGCGGACACTAGACAACTGCCCTCTCCTCGACGAGAACCTCCTGGAAGGCCTGGGAATGGGCCCTACGAAAGAAAGGGATTCCTAAAGGGCTGAGCCCGAACTCTGCAGTCCTACTAAATCCAGATTTCACCCTGGGCCTAGCAATGGCCAACTTCAAAAATTGAAACGAGGAGGGCTGGAAAGGATCTCACAATTGTACAAGGGCAACACCACCCTAACGTTTGAGGAATGCAAGGCCAAATTCGCTCTACTGGAGAAAGAGATTCACATACACACAGATTCGCCACTGGATCTCCCCACCGCAGGTCAAACGGGAGGCCACCAGAACGTTGAGCCCCATAGAACTAACACTGCAGGAGAGCTCCAGAAGAGACCTTGTCTCAAAGCTATACAAACTGTTACAAGAGGACCTGCTGATAGAACGCCCCCGATACATGATCCAATGGAAAAAAGATATGGACAAGGAACAATAAAGCCACCAGATGCGTAACTAATAAAGAATGCCCACTTAAACTCTTTTACAGTTGGTACTACCCCCCGGGAGCACCTGCACAACTTTAAGAGCTTGTTGAATCCGGAATGCTGGAGACAATGTGGGGCGCGAGGTACTGACCTCCACATGTGGTGGGACTGCCCAATAACTGGAAAGTTCTGGGAGGAGGTGCTCCGGACCATCAAAACAATCATGCACCGCGAACTACCACGGGATCCAGAGGTAATCCTACTGGGAGCTCCAGCTGCAGACAGCTACCCAAGGAATGGTCGAACAGCGAGATAGTGACCCAACTCTTCTTGGCTGCAAAGATCACCATAGCCCGGGAATGAAAATCACACGAGGGCCCCCTAACAACACTATGGTGGGTGAAAGTCTGGGACATCTTGGTGGCAGAGAAGATCACAGCTGCAAAGGAGGGAGCTCTGCATCGCTTCACAGACTGTTGGTTCCCCGTGCTAGAATACGACTGGGAATTCCCAGCACTCACCTTTAAACCAAAACTTGCGGAATGGACCTTGCAAGCCTAATGGAGAAGAAGCTTGCACCACAGACTGTTGAGGGGGTGGGGGGGGAATGGACGTTAAGGGGAATGGGAGGAGCCGTGATAATTATGTAAAATTCAAAATAATGTTTTCTCACAAATTTCAGTAACCATTCTGTTGCAACCGACTTTAAATAACATTTTAAAGAAAATGTTTTATAATATATATGGACCCACTAGGCCTTGTGACATTCGAACCATGCAAGTGCAGTGACAATAAGTGCTGGGGGAGGGGGCAGGACAGAAACGAGGGGTGAAGTGCAGGGGGGACGGGACCCCAGGGGCAGCGCAAGTGCTGAGGGGAGGCCAAGTGCTAGGGGAACCAGGGGTTGGGGTCAAATAGTGCGAGGACGGGAGACCAGACTTCGGCTAGTCGGGGAGGGTGCCCGGGGCAAGTGCTGGTAAGGGATGCTGGGGAAGACTGGACGAGGGGGCCTGATCACTATAAAAAGGCACACGAGGGACCGGGCGCTAGCGGCAGGGGGACATTAGCAAGGGAGGGGGGTAGGAAGGCTGTTCCAGAGGGATGCTCCTGCCGAAGAAAGATCTACCCCCCACTCTCTGCTTGGAGAAACATCTGATCTGAAGAGAGTTGGACCTAGACGACCGAAGGACTCTAGCAGGGAGGTATTTTGGGAGAGAAAGTCCCAGGTCCCAGAAAGACTTGTGGATGATGCAGAGGGTCTTGAATTGGATGCTTGCAGCCACCGGGAGCCAGTGGAGAGATTTTTAGGGCTGGGGAGATGTGACCCCTGGGCTTGAGGCCTTGGATACGTCTTGCAGCCCTGTTCTGGATTAGTTGAAGAGGGCACAAGGAGGAAAGAGGCAGATTAAGGAAGAGGCTGTTACAGTAGTCAAGCCTACAGAGAACCAGGGCTCTGCTGACGTTGAGCTTCTGGGGAACGTGAGGAAAGGGAGAATGCCTCTGAGGAGGTGGAGCTGAAGACGGACTTCTTGGCAAGGTCCGTGATGTGTGGGTAGAAGGAGAGAGCCGAGTTGAAGATGACTCCAACGTTTTTTGCTTCACAGGAGCGGGGAGGGGTGGTGACCCAAAGGAAGGCCGCCAGAGAGTCAGAGGGAAGCAGGCGTCCCAATGAGAAGTATCTCAGTCTTACTGGCATTAAGGCAGAGATCATTAGCAGAACACCATGCCTGGGTGGCAGTCGGTCAGTTATGAGAAAGGTAATAGAGGAGGGACGCTTAAAGGAGAGCCGAGTGCCATCAGCATAGCACTGGAAGTGAGGAGAGAAGGTGGAGATCAGGTCAGCCAGAGGGGCAAGGTAGATATCGAAGAGCCACAGCGATAGGATAGAGCCCTGAGGGACACCGCAGGTAGAGAGTGAGGTGGCGGAGGGGAAAGAGCCCAATTGCACTTGGGAAGGTCGGTTTGAAAGGAAAGAAGTCAGCCAGGCCAGTGCCCGGGCTGTGATGCCAAGGGTATCACAGAGACGATTGATGAGGATGGCATGATTGACCATGTGAAAGGCAGCGGAAAGATCGAGAAGCATCAGAACAGAGGGAGTGTTGGAATCAAGATTTAAGAGCAGGTCTTCAAAAGTGTTCAGGAGAGCAGTTTCTGTGTCTCTAGGTGCAATGAATCCAGACTGCTAGTGCAGAGACAGCCAGCAGACTTGGTGTGGTAAGTCCATTCGGGGGATGACCAACTTCTCTGGTAGTTTGACCAGGAAAGGGGTGATGGAGATCGGGTGGCAGTTAGTGGCAAAGGAATGGTTACAGAAAGTCAGCCACGGCAGGGGCGAGAGAGGAGATGTCCTGGAAGAGCAGGGGAGCACCTGTTTGGAGGAGACTTCTCATAGGAGCAGACAACTCTAGCGAACTGGTCTAATCAGGGCTCAAGTTGAGGGTACATGCAGGTGGACAGAGTCCCCTCACTTTTTTCAGAGCGCTGCTTCATATGCTACTTTCCGGGGATGCCACATTCAATTGGTATGTTAATGAGTCCCCCCACCTTTCTTTTTTTAGGACTTAGACCCCTCTATCTAACGCAATGGGAGAAAAGGAGGGGGGAATGGGGGAGAGGTGGGCCAAGGGAGTCAAGAGTGGAGGGGTTTGGGGGAGTGGAGTAGAGTAGAGTGTGGACAGGATGTTCTGAGTTTTGGAGAAGTGTGTGGCCAATGCAGTGCACAGGGCCTAGGAGGGAATGGGAGAAAAGGAGACTGCAGTAGGATTGACAAGTTCATTGCACATTTTGAAAAGTGCAGCTGTGTTATTGGAGGCCCCAGAAATGCGGGCTTGGAAACAAGCCCTCTTCTTGGAGCGGATGGAGAGGCGATATTGCCTTTGAGCAGGTGGCAGGCCCGTTTGACAGAGGATGTGCTTGAGGCCTGCCACTTCCATTCAGCAACTCTGCACTTGCGATTCACAGTCATACCAAGAGTTGCACTTGGGGGCAGGCTTCATGCAGATCCTCATGACTGGGGCAACGATGTCCATGGTGTTGGAGATGGAGGTTAGCAAGTGCTAAGTCGGAATGAGAGTCAGTAGCAGGGGTGGGAGGAGAAATGAAGGTGCCGACAAATGCTGCAACTGACGCACGCTTCATCGGTCGAATGACTGAGTCAGAGACTGGCAGAGAGCTCCAGATGGGGAGGAGATGAGAGAGTGATCAGACCAGGAGACAGGGGTAGAGAATTGGAGAGAGTGATGTCAGCTGAGATGAGAGCATCCAAGGTGTGACCAGCAGAGTGGATCGTGCCGTGGGGGAGGGGGGGCAACAAAAAAAAACAAAAAAAGAAGAGAAAGAGAGAGACTGACGAGAACAATGGCCGCATCAGTAAAGATGAATATTAAAGTCATCAAGGGAGAGAGGTTTGGGGGAGGAGTTCAGGAGAGAGGAGGAGGGGTTTGCCCATTCAGAGAGGAAAAGGGAGGTAGCTCCAGGGGACCTATAGATAGTGGTGAGAGTGAGGGAGAGGGTAGAAGAGACAACCAACCTACAGACGAGGCATTCAAAGGGAGAGTAAGATTGGGTGGGAATGATAATAGCAGGAATCTATTCAGGGAAGACAAGGGCAACTCCCTCTCCAAACCCAGGACTAACCGGTCTGGAGGTGATCTTGTAGCCTTCAGGAAGGAGTGTCAAAGGCAGCGACATAGCTGCCATTGAACCACGTCTTGGTAAGAGCAAGGACATTGAGGTCAAAGTCTTCAAGGAGACGACAGATGTCAGAGGAGTGATTAACAGCAGAGCAAGAATTGAGTGTAGCTAAGTGAATCTGGTTGCCACCTTTAAAAGGTCTTCCGAGGTGGGGTACAGGGACGTGGTACACCCATCAGTGGGGGCGGAGAGGCCAGGGGGGTGGCAGGAGAGGGAAAGAAGTTAATGAAAGACAAAAAGGCGCCTATCCAGCAGAAGGAGGTTGGGCTGAGAGTCCTGGGCCATGATAGTGGCATTTTGGTAGACATTAATGATACACCTAGATGATGAGAAGTATGCCAAGGAAAGTTCCCATCAGTTTCCACCATTAACGGGCGAGGAGGAAAAAGGGGATAGGACAGAGACCATATGCGGAGTCCATAGGTGAGGAGAAGGGACAATGAAGAGGATGTCAGTGATAAGTCTGTCTGGCGGAAGCACTGAATTAGGTATCGGCAATGGGGAGCCCTAGTTTGTTGGCCAGGAGCGCTTTCAGTGTTTCAAATGGGTTGAAAGGCGTTGGTCATAACTGATTGATTTTGTTTCTTTTTTAATATAAGTTATAATAGATTAGCATTGTAAAACTGGCTGAGCAGATGTAAAACCAGTGCACTCCCACGTGCGCTTGTAGTCTTGCTGGTTAAAATTATTACAATATTTAAACAAGGTTTGATTAAAAAAAAAAAAGTGTCAAGCGATAGTAAAGTACAAAGAAAATATGAGCTGCTTTTGGAGAGCAACAAGATTTTCGTATTTTCACTAAGGAGCATGCAATTGAAATTGGAAGATAATATTGTTCATTTTTGTGATCATACAGAAAACAAAACCTTAGTAAACATTTGACAATTTGACCGTACAATACAGAGTGTCTTTGTTATTTGTCCTTGCATCCATTGTGCTAACAATTTCAAGGACACAATGTGGCGAGTAAGCACAAAGAAATGATAAGATTCACTATAATGAAATAGAACGTAGTGAAGTTACTAGTCATAAAAGCGGCTGAACGAGAACATTCTCCAATTTTAAATTGCTGAAGTGGAAAATCAGCAAATAATGGATATAAACGTAATTATTACCATAGTATTTATGCAATTGTGTGCTTGATTAAAAATAAAAAAATAAAAAAAAAAAAAAAAAAAAAAGTGCTGCATTGATATTCAAGTTGACGCAAAGACTGGACACCGTATATGTAAATGTTACTGCTAAATTATTTTTGGGTTAAAATGTTGATTTATTGTCCAACTTATTTTGCAAATTGGGAACTGAAATATATTTGTGAGTTCCCAAGTTTTCATAGTTACATTGTTCGTATGTGCATGTGCCATGGGAACAATCTGCCAGTGGATGGGTTCTTTAGCGAGAACTGGAGCATAATAATCAAAAACAGAACTATAATATCAATATTCTGGGACAATCGTGATGCACTGGTTTGCACATTTGCGTGGCCAGTCATCCGAAGCAACATGACAGCTTTTATATTACGACGACGTGGGGATGGCAAAGTGCTGCTTGTCGACGTGTAAGTAGAACTCACAAACAGAACGCCATGTGCTTCGATACTTTTTTTTTTTTTTTATTTACACATCACTTGGTTTTAATTAAACCTTAGATGCAAACATGTACAAAACAACATGAAACAGATAAAAATCATCGTCATCCTCAAAGGCCCATTCTACATTCAATGGAAAAAATAAAAAAATAAAAAAAGAGAAAAGGGAAGAAGAGAAGAAGGAGAAAAGTAAGTCTAGGGCTGGTTTCATTCCACAGCTAGGTTTGTAGTGACCTCCATAGCAGTGAAGATTCTTCTAACCAGCTGTAGTACGGCTAAGGACAGAGAAAGCCGTCCACCCCATCTTATGGAAGCCCACCAATCCTCCTGCGATTTTGTTGACGATTCCTCTATAAATCTTCCCAGGAGATTATTTCTTATAGAGTTTAGGTGCTCACATACTAGTACTAGATGCTGCAGAGTCTCCTTACTTCCATTACATATTCGGCAGTTTAATGTTTTTCCTTCATGGGCCTTTGTTCTCCTTGCTATAACCTCTCGTGTTGGATAGAGATTCAAACGAAGTCTCAGGAAGTTTTGTCGCTCCAATTTTGAGGGGAATCTGGCAAGGTAGGACATTACATGTGCTCTTTTATAGTGTTCCTCAGGATCGTCAGCAAATGATTTGTAGGATTTCACTTTCTGCCCAATCTGGATCCAAAAGTCCAATCATTTATACTTCACCCTCGTTGGATTTTCGGCGAGTGTCTTTTCAGTAAGAGCAATGTTTGTCAATATGGAGGAGCAGGCCTCATACCAGGAATTTAAAATTGCTACCTGCTGCCCTTCCATAGCCTCCTTAATAATCGAGAAGCCGCTCGCTGCTGGTGGTGGTTGGAGACATTTCCTCATTAAAGATAAGGATTTCCATTCCATATGGGAGCATAAAGAAGTCAGGCCCAATTCCCTTCGAACCCGTTCAATAGGTAATGAGTTAGGCAACATCATAACCCTCTTCCAAAAGAGACTTTACAATCGGTTCCAGATTTTGGGATCCATAAATAAATTGGCTTCAGCAGCATAGGTTAGTATTGGCGCCACTTTCAATTTATAGAAATCCAAAATAGGTACCATGGAAATTTGCAGTATCGTCTTTTGCTGAGTAAAGCTTGCGATGCCAGGTTTGCTTCTCAAATGGGCTATTCCTGGAGCGTCATTCACACTGTTATTTAGAGACGACCCCAGATACACCATAGAACCAACTACTGGTATCTGTTCTCCATTTAGTGTCAAGGTCCATTTCTTCCGCCTCCTCGCCCTTCCACCGTCTCCCAGAATCAGTATTTTGGATTATTTTGCATTTATCTTTAGGGCATTTTTGTCGATGTAGTGAGACAAATCCATTAGTTGTCTCTGCAGCCCAATTTCCATCTGATCAAGGAGCAGCAGATCATCTGCGAATAGTAAGCGCCCCACAGAGTGGCCGGCTATTTTCGGTGGAAAAGATCTGGTTTTTATAAATGCTTCTGCCATATCAGATATAAAAAGACAGAAGACCGCTGGTGCCAGGCGACAACCCCGTTTTAACCCGTTTTCTGAGCGAATTTCATCAGACAATAAACCCTTTCTGTCCAGTCTGATTTTTAAGGTGGTGTCCCTATGTAGTGCTTCCATAGGTTCTCTCAGGGATTGAGGGCAACCCCATTTCTTCAATTTGTCCCACAGAATTCTGCGGTCGACTGAGTCGAAAGCCTGTTCCAGGTCAATCGAGGCGATGTAGATTGCCCTTATCTTCTTCTGGTGGACCAGGCACTTAAGCATATTTATAATGAAAATATTTAAATTAGTGCCTATCCCTTTACGGAAGCCGTACTGCCACTGATCCTGATGGTTGAATTTGGCACTCCATTCATTAAGGTGTCTCAAAATCATTGCTGCGAAAATCTTGCCCACCACATCTAAAAGGGTGATAGGTCTATAATTACAGGGGTTTGACCCATCACCCTTCTTAAAGATGGGGACAATTATGGAACAGGTCCAGGATTGTGGTATTTTCTTCTCCCTTACCACAGTTGTAAATAATTTTAACATGAATGCAGCCCATCTGTCCGGAACTTTCTTTAGGATCTCGTTGGTCAGGCCATACGGGCCTGCCGCCCTTGAATTTTTTATCAAATCAACTATTTCTCGGTGATCAAATTTAAAGTCCCATGGCGCTTCTGTGTGTAGTAGTGACTCAATTTGCTCCCCTCCTTTCACTGCCTTAGGCGATTACCTCCCGATGAAACCTCAAAATTAAGATCTTCCTGATGGTACTCCTTCAAGGGATTTCCAGCTGCCCAGTCGGTACATACAAGCTCAAGAAGGTTGTGATCACCCGAGTCTGTAGGTATCACTTGCAATGAAATCAGTTTTGCTAATAGGTCTTCTGTGGCGAATAAATAATCGATGGTACTTGTTTGTGTCCCCCTCTTCCATGTTGCTGCGGCTGGTTTGTCACCCTGCAGATTGCCGTTAACCATATAGATGTTTCTTTCAGTTAGCTCTGCCTCCAAGTCCAAGCCCCTTCTTATATTTGTAGTTGCATCTATAGTTAACGTTTCTATTTTGACCCCTTTTTTTATCGAAACACTCCATATTAAGATCTCCACAGAGAAGTAGCGCCGAGTTAGGCCAGATTGACCTTATCTCGACAATTTCCCTTAGCAATGTGTTTTTGGTACTGTGCTTGGCCCCTAGGCTACTTCGCCAGTATATATTACAAATTAGGAGCGTCTGTTTATTTGGTATCCAGTATGGAGAAGTGATTTGAGCAACAGTGACTTGAATTTCAGAATTTACGTTTGTAGAGTTGATTAGAGTTAGACCACTCAATTTTTTTAAGGCCGTTAGGAGACCAGCCATTGGACGTCCTTTTCCCCCCTTTGTAGCTGGATTTATATGAACTTGGTAACCTTCCAGGACAGGTGTCTCCCTTAACCAGGTCTCCTGGAGACAGATGAGGTCGTATTTCGTTAAATTTAGATCACTTCTGCCAAATAGGTGTGCAAAACCCCTAGTGTTCCAACTAACTATTTTCTTGGTAGTAGGGGAGTTAATATTGTTCCTATTCTGGCGTTATAGTGAACCTGCTAATGCTCCCGGCAACCAGCTCCAGTCTTCCTCACTATTAACCTTTTGCCCCGTCATTTTCTTCAGGGTAATCTGCCTGCTGCCCTTATGGATGCTTCGATACTTCATAGATGTTGGAACACAATTGCATTATATTTTAACACAAAAACGTTGACTTCACAATTCAAGTACTGTGATGAAAACTTTGATGAACCCAATCTGAAACATTTGATGGATTGTAACAGTTGACTGAAATATTGGAAGTATGCCTTGTAGTAAACAATGAGTTCTTATTAGGTTCTCAAAAAGTTTGATTGATTCTTTGGATTTATTATACTATTTTTACACTAAATTAAAAATATAATTGTGATGCTGGAAATGCATCGGAGGGACAGGGCCTCTGTATCCTTGTCCTTTACTGCCTTTTTATCGTGTGTTCTGTCGTGTTTTCCACGCAGGAGTTCATGTGGGACTCCTGGCGGTGCAGCTCTCTCTCTTTTTGTTTGGTGAACAGAACTGTGGGATACCCTTACGGCACCCATGGGTGGGGGTACAACCCTGTGCCCCTAGTGTATGTTTTTGGGCACCTGTGGGTGGCCCGCAGAGCAGGGTATGGGCTGGTGGCAGCTCCATGCTGACATTGACAGGTGCGCTGAGTAGCCTCCATTTTGGGGATCCCCAGGCCCTGCCATTGGAATCAGTTTATTCCTGATGGAAAACAAGATGGCCCCTGTGGCCTCTTGCTTTCTATTACCTATTACCTTGTTTTCCCAAAGTCCTGGGAAGCCCTCACTCTGTCCCTTCCCACTGACTGGCTGTTGGGTGAAAGTTCCATATATGGTGTTGTTGTGAAGTCCAGTCCAGACTGACTGGAGCCTTCCCAGTGACTGTATGTTGTGGGTACCTCCTGTGGGTGGGACCTGGGTGAATGGAGTGTGTGACCAATATGCACTTCTTGTTGTGGCTGTCTGGTTTCTGGTATGAGAGACAAAGACTGAGACATCCCTACCCGAAACTGGCCTGAATGCAGTGTGTAGTGTTGAATGGCTGGAGTGTGTAGTGTTGAATGGCTGGGTACTTGTCCCAATCCACATTCCTTGTTGTGAGTGTCTGAGAGGGAGGAGGATGGCCTGAATGCCCTGTGTGCCTGATTGGCTGACTGACTGCATGAATGCCCTTCTGTATGATCGGCTGCTGAGAGTGACCCAGCAGTGTGGATGAGAGACAAGATAGTATATCTGGGGACCTCTCACCACTGGAAATTGTTCAGAAGCTGTGTCTACACTTGAAGAGTAACTGGAACTGCTGATCCTCGACGCCCAGCTGGAAGACGAAGACTTGCTGTTGCATTTGCTTCGACCTGATCTGAAAGCTGCCGAACTCGCCAAGGACTGATCCGAGAGAGGACCTGGTAAGGCGCCCTCTTCCCGTGCTCCGAGGGACCATCGAGCACCGCTAACTTTCACCGAAGCTCCCTGGAAGTCAGACCCTCGAAAGGCTGCCGACCCGAGACGAAGCAAAGCACCCGGACTTCGCCGCTGTCAAAGTCCATTGCCGTCGACCAGGGTTCGCAGGTTTGTGTAACCGCTGGAGGCCCGTCGACGTTGTGTTGCTCAGCCGTGGGGACCACTTGACGCTGTGCCGCCGACGTCCGGAGCCGCCCGCTCCTTTGCCTAAGAACATTTGAATCCAAGGATTCCCTTGTCCGCAACGTCGACCGCTTTGTCCCGCCGGAGAAAGTCGAGGACGACCAACGCGCCGAGGAGAATCCGCCGGTGGGTGTCCCCCCACCTGAAGGCCACATAGACTTCGACGACTCGACGCCCTTATTGGGCCACAGTTCTTCTGAAACTCTTTGCAGCCCTGAACAATCCATCGCCGAGGTGCCCCGCACACCTCATCCTCGCAGGATGTCGCTGACGAGCACCGCCTGGATCGACATCAGGGTCTCGGCACCCTTGAACTTCCCATTGCTGCCGTCGACGACAAGTTCACCATCTTCGACACCTCTCGACGATCAGTGGCTCCTGCTTTAAAGGGAGTCACTCAAGAAGGATCCTTCGACGCGTCTTCGAAGAACTCTACTCCACCAGGTACATTGGGGGGTAAAACCTTAATAGGAGGAAATAAGGCTATTGAACAATATATGGACTGGGCTTGTGCGATATAATCTTTCTTTTACAGGTTGCCCAGGTGGGGGATCTCCACACAGAACTGTGTCTATCGGTAGAGGCCAGCATTCTGCCTAATTTTTCAACCATCTTACGTTCCTTCCTATCTCTATTGCTGGTTTCCTCTTTATTGATCTGTGACATTTTAACCGTACAGTTGATGCACTTTAATGAGATTTGATAACATTGGTGGTACCACTTTAGAATTGTAGATATTTATCATTTTTGATTTCCGAGTACAAAGTGCGTTATTGTGATCGTGTACATACCTTTGAATATTAATTATATAAAGACTGTGTTTTCAGTAATACAGTGTGTGGACATTCCTTTGTGGGGGTTCGGGGACTACACTGTACTTAAGAACCAGCCTGCATCACCTCCTGAGAAGCTAGGCCTTGATTGCTCGTCCATTGCTACCGTAATAGAGAATCTTGGCTGGGGTCTTCTGTGCCTCTCCTCTACCATATAGAGAGAAGAAGTACAGACACCCCCCACCGGTATCTTCACAATAATGAATTGGCACATTCCCGACTATTGTTATTTCATGAAAAGAGCAAGTGTTTTCCTCTTTTTTTGAAAAGAAAGTAAAAATGTCTGGTGTATGGGTGTGTGTTGCTCTTCCCGTTTCGCATTAGGTAGCGCGATGACATGGTAAGTTTGGCTTCGCTGTTCACAAATATAAGAAGGGGTGGATCATATCTGTTTGACATTTCGCTGCCGACTTGTGGGGCGGACGGCACTTGAACATAGGGTGATGGATAAATGGCTAAAATTAGCACAAGATGGCAGTATCCGACCAGTGGGTTTCGCATGTGTAAATGTATGAAAAACAAAAGGTAAGATGCATTGGAAAAATGTTCAGATCGATCGTGATATGCTAAAAAGTACATGCACTATCCATTGGTCCAATAAAATTCCTCAGATAACTTACTCTTTAATAACTGCAAAGGAGCAGTATGTTTGAGATGCATGTAGGCTTGGGGCAAGGACTTCCATGCCTAAACGAAGGAATGTTTTGCACCTAGAAACACTTGTGTATAGGCGCGTTAGAAATGCCCTATTATATCATACCAAACGCTGTAGCCACACTATCGTGTCAACCTTTCCAGGGCTCCTACTTTCGTATGAAAGTTCGAGCCCCGGGCAGCAGGGCGGCTCTCCCAGAGACCTGACACGTTGCATTGCATCAGCAGAGCATTGCAATGGGAGCCGTTAGACATTAATGGGAGGGAGCGGCGCTATTAGCAGGGACTTTTGTCCCTTAAGAAATGTGAATGGGGTGATCAGAAGCGAGACAGGTGCATAACGTTGCATGCTTTAATGAAATTAAATAATGACTACTGGCTTTAAAACCTAAAGGGGATTTGTTTGACTCACATTAATCTGCATGATGCTATTGCACTTTGCATGCAGGATGGGGAGAATAAAACTAAAGCTAAGCCCTTTCATATTTCTATGATGATATAGTGTAAAGTTAGTTTATTATAAAAGGCTAGTTTGTTTTGTAATGCCGTTTGCTTCCAATGCATTATATAATAAATATCTATATCAACTAGACCTGGGAAGATGTGTTCAGTTGCTTAAATTGTCCACATCCCGGTTTCACCATTTAAGCAAAGTGTGTGATCCTGAGCAAATCATTTAATCGCACTGTGTCTTATCTGCAGCTCCATAAGGGATTCACTTCATAACTTGTTAATTTATCATGCTTTTATACAAAAAAAAAATCCTAGTTACTATAGAGTTGCTCCATGCATAATAATAGTACAATTTAGGTATTTTAAAGTCACTTCCATGGTGCCCACAAGTATAAAAGACTGAGGATGCTCCTTGCCATGTCCTTTTCTGTGAAGTCACATCTGTTGGTGAAATCCATATGCAAATTAGGAGGTTTGCGTGCATTCTGCCCCACAGAGCTCTACTAGAGGAGTTTACTTCATCTGTAATGGCCCTGCAGTTTTATTATGTGTAAAAATCCCATCTGCCACTAATGTTACCAAAAAACGTTGATTGGGTGGGTGGGAATGATACTGCATGTAATTGCCTGCACTGCATTTGGGGGGAAAGTAGCAGGATGTATTCGTAGTTCGCCCACCGCCCCATGTCGCAATGCTGGATACTCCCGTGAGCATACCCATGCATATTCAGGCCCGCAGGGCGGCATAATTATCCTGTGCCGTCATCTTGCGTAATTATTTAGTGTGATGGGACACTTTTCAACAGGCTATATTTTGCACACGCCTACCTCCTTTGCAAAAACAGCCGTTCTTGCCACATGAGAACTGGTGTTAGTCTTTTGTCATATGCATTATCCAGTTCAATAACTGGTTAAAAAAAGGGGGGGTGCTTCTCACCATTGGCCAGACTTTCTTTCTTGCTCACCACCCTGTGCACCCGAGCCACCAGCTGGGACTTGAAGAAAACGCTGTATGCGGCATAGACGGAGAAGAGGCAATACACGAAGACCAGGAAAGAGCAGAGGCGCTTGCGGGTCAGTCGCATCCTTCACTGCCCCATGGGGCTCCGTTTATTCCGCAGGGGAAACGGGGCAGCGGAATCTAAAACCACAGTGTAACTCTCCTTTCCTTCTACCGGGAAAGAGGCAGGCGCCAGAATCCCCAGAGTAGCGGGGAAGCCATCTGCAATAGCAGCCCATCACTGAACCCGGAAAAACTCCCAGCAGCTTGTGGCTGCGCCTCTGATTGGTCCAGCTCTTCGTGTACTTCCGGCGAGCGCCTCTTCCGATAGGACCAGCCCTCTGTTTACTTCCGCCATGCTGCTTTCCATTCGAAGCTCGCGCACAGCCTGCCCCATGGTTGATACTATTTCCCATCCGAGAAACGGACCATCGGTTGTTAGGGCCATTTCTCAGATGGGAAATAGCTGCTTCAGTGTGAGTGAGCTAGTTCCCATTAGAGAAATTGCCTTTTTTTGCCCCCTAGTGGCTAAGTCCTGCATAATAATGGGAACTAGCCCACTCACACAGAGAAGGCTAGTTCCCATTAGAGAAATGGCCCTTTTGCCCCTAGTGGCTAAGTCCTGCATAATAATGGGAACTAGCCCACTCACACAGAGAAAGCTAGTTCCCATTAGACAAATGGACCTTTTTGCTCCCCTAGTGGCCAAGTCCTGCATAATAATGGGAACTAGCCCACTCACACAGAGAAGGCTAGTTCCCATTAGAGAAATGGCCCTTTTTTGCCCCCTAGTGGCTAAGTATGCATAATAATGGGAACTAGCCCACTCACACAGAGAAGGCTAGTTCCCATTAGAGAAATGCTCTGATTACTTACCAGTAATCTTCATTACTCCTAGTCCTATTCTTCCTCGTCACAGTTTTTACTTCATGAGGCCCCTGCCTCCGACACAGGACCTTCTTCTATTTCTTTAAATTCCTATAACTCCTCCCCCACATCCACGTCACTCAGTTTCATATTACCAAGCCAGAGCATGGGACCTTCCCCGCAGGGAGGGTGAGGAGGGTCGTCAGTACTGTGACGAGGAAGAGTAGGACTAGGAGTAATGAAGATTACCGGTAAGTAATCAGAGCATTACCTCCACGTCCACTCTTCCTCGTCCCAGTACTTACTTCATGAGGTATACCAAAGCAGCAACGGGGAAAAGGTCCCAATGAGAAACAGCTAAAAACAGTGCAGCAAACACACCCACAATAACTCTTAATTCACATCCCCACAGATAAAACTCCAACCACGAAGGAACTAACCCCCCCTCGAGTGGGAGAAACTCAACCCATAGCGGTTGATGGAAATCCCTAGACCAGCCAAGGCGGCAGCCATACAAATCTCTTGCAGAGAAAAACCCTCCTTGCATCGGCCCAGGAAGCCGCCAAACCCCTGGCGGACCGCCCCTGATCGTGCGCAGGCACAGGCAGGCCAAAAGCCATATAGGCACTGGGATCACAACCCGGAACCATCGGAAAATGGAAAACCACAGATGCGTTTTGCCCAGCCCCAGCCGGACCACAAGCAATCAGAAGACTATCAGATTGGTGGGAAAAAGCAAACCTAGCCAAATACTCCAACACGTCCCGCCGGACATAATGTTAAGCCAAGCCACCTCCTCATGCATTCTCGGATCATGAAAGAAGTCAGGGAGAACCAGATCCTGAGAGGTATGAAAACCGAGATACAATTTAAGGGAGGAACTTCGGGCCACACCTCAGCAGCACCGAGTCTGGCAGCACCCTCAGGAAAGGAGGGTGACATAAGAAAGCCCCAATCTCCCCAAGCCTACGGGCAGAAGCGAAGGCAATAAGAAAAGCAGATTTCAGTGTAAGATGTTTGATATCAATCTCGGAAAAGGGCTCAAAAGGAGGCCCTTGAATGAACCGTAATACAAGAGGGAGATCCCAAGGGGGAAGCCCTTTATCAGAACACCTTCAGAGTGGAGGGTCTAAGAGCATCCATTATGTACTCAACTACAGGATCTGAGAACCCCCGAGATATCAACCTAGACTGAGCAATAGCCACACTGCCCATTGCATCCAGTGGAATTCCAACCGCAGATCCCCTTGAAGGGGACACGGCCACCTCAGAATCAGCTAAGGTTCCTAGGACCGAAGCTCCAACAGAGAGGGGAGCCAACTCCGGCGGGACCAGAACTGAGCTAACGACAACACAGTCACCCTGGACACTCTGATGCGCCAAACCATGCGGGGCAGAAGGGGAATAGGTGGAAAGGCATAAAGGAAAACCCCAAGGCCACTGTACAGAGAGGGCGTCCATTCCCCAATCCCCCCGGCCTGAAACCGAGAGCAGAAGAGGCGAACTTCTGCTGAGGCCGGGGATGCAAACAGGTCTAGAACCGGGGACCCTAATCTGACACAAGTCACTGCAAATACCTGGGCCAACAGGACCAGTTCCGCTGAGGAGTGAAAACCAGCATCTGAGAAGATCCGCTCGAACATTGTCCACCCTTCTGATACGTGAGGCCACCAGAGACACCAGATGAGATTTCTCCCAGGTGCCTATCAGCGCTGCCAGAGCATGCAAGGAACAGCTGGAACCCCTTTTGCATTTGACATATGCCAAGGCCGTCGTATTGTCCGATCAGATCAAAACCGCCGACCGTCCAGCAACTCCTTGTAGTACACCAGAGCTTGGACAATGGCACAACTCTTGCCAATTGGATGATCGCCGGCTCTCCCCAGATCACACAACCCTTGAGCTGAGAGGACCCCCAATGTAGACCCTTTCTGCTGGCGTTGGTAGTAAGAGAGGCCACAGGAGGATGGACCATGCACACCTCAGCCTGTAGACCTGAAACCCCCCGCTACCACAGCGGGGAGACTCGCAGCGCTGGGGACATCGAAAACACAACTACGAAAGCCGAGACGTCGGAAACCAGTGGGAGAGAGTATAAGACACCAGGGGACATAACTGAAGACAGGCTCAAGGAACCGAAAAACGCAAGACGCCACGTGCCCCGTAACTTCAGCAACAGGCGAGCCGAGACACACTGCCTTCTGAGAACCCAGCGCAGACCAGCCAGCAAGCGCCCCCCCTGCACAACATCCAGAGTACACTCTCCCCAGACGTCCGGACAAGCAGTGCAGGGTCTGCAGACCCATAAGCAGTTGACACATCCTAGAAGGCATAGGGACCAGGAACACCCACAAGTAGAAATCTTGACCCTGAACAGGGAGAGGAACGGGCAAGACGGTAACTACTTGGACCGTGAGCTGGGTACCAAAGTCCTAACCATGCAAACCTGGACAGGAGGAGACAAGAACTGCAACCGATACCCCCCTCCGGAAGGAGCCCATTACCCAGGAAGCCGAACCCCACCGGTCCCATACACCTCAGAGAAGATAGAGACGAGGAGCCAGGGAAAACCGCCAGTCACTGCACTTGCACCAGAGGAAAATCACAGGACGTTGAAGCATGCCTGCGCCACAATATAACAGCATGCTTGTCAGCCCACAAAAAGATCCGACTTATCAAAAGGAAGATACAGGACAGCCCAGAAGTCCAGCAGACCAGGGCCCCCCCAGCCGACAGAGGAGCCACCAGGCTGGTGTCAAAAGGGCAGAGTACTGTCACAAAGCAGGGCAAAGCAATCCATCCCGGATAGCAGACATCAAAGGCAACCCCCCACCTGTGGTATTCCTACACTGGAAAAACCCACTGAAGTGACATCCCCCTCCACCGGCACCAGGGGCTCTGAGAACCCCTCTAAGCACAGACATGTGCCACCATGTGCCATATCACTTCCCACAAGTCTGAGAGGAGGCGTGAAAGCAACACGTCAGCACCGGAGGACCTAGGCCCTAAAAGAAGAGACACTGGGAACCGTCTGAATGGCCATTACTTCCATGATGCATTTTATATAATTCCATGCCGGACAAGGGAAAAGAAAATCATCTCCTTTGACCTTCCCTCGTGCAGTTCAGAGGAAGAGGACAGGACAAGGAGTCTGCGTCCATAGCTAGCACAGACCCAAACACACCACTAACTCGCCACATTACTGAGAGGTGGCTTGAGCCCTGTATCCAGTAGCTGGTAGCCCCAAGCTCTAAATCGTTCCAATGCATCCGTCTAGGAAGGATGAAATGCTGAGTCAGCACCGCAGAGACTCGAACCCAAAGTGTAGACTATGCCAGGCCGGTTGCAGACGTGTCCAAATCTGCGCCGTTTCACAGGCTGCACGCAAAGAATGCAGCCAACATCCGGTGCATCCTGGGCTGCGTGTGTCTGAGGAGCGGGTAGTATGTGACATGCCTGTGACAGAACAGAGCCCCAGCACTTTCAAAAACTCTCTGCCACTGTCACCCCACGACAAGAAGCAGAGAGGCCTCACAACAAAAAGGGAAGGCTAGGCCATACTGCCAAGTGCTTGCCATTATTTCCAATAAAGATGTGTATACAGAGCACGAGGAAACGGCATGTTGAAGGAGTCAAGATGGCCATACCAGCAGGAGAGGGGAAAAATATCAAGCACAGTCCTCCCCTCTCCTTACCTTCCCCCAGAGAATGCAGCTAACATCCGGTGCATCCTGTGCTGTGTGTGTCTGAGGAGCGGGTGGTATGTGACATGCCTGCGACAGAACAGAGCCCCCGCACTTTCAAAGACTCTCTGCCACTGTCACCCCACGACAAGAAGCAGAGAAGCCACACAACAAAAGGGAAGGCTAGCCCATACTGCCAAGTGCTTGCCATCATTTTCAACAAAGGTGTGTACACAAAGCACGAGGAAACGGCATGTTGAAGGAGTCAAGATGGCCATACCAGCAGGAGAGGGGAAAAATATCAAGCACAGTCCTCCCCTCTCCTTACCTTCCCCCAGAGAATGCAGCTAACATCCGGTGCATCCTGTACTGTGTGTGTCTGAGGAGCGGGTCGTATGTGACATGCCTGCGACAGAACAGAGCCCCCGCACTTTCAAAGACTCTCTGCCACTGTCACCCCACGACAAGAAGCAGAGAGGTCACACAACAAAAGGGAAGGCTAGCCCATACTGCCAAGTGCTTGCCATCATTTCCAACAAAGATGTGTACACAAAGCACGAGGAAACGGCATGTTGAAGGAGTCAAGATGGCCATACCAGCAGGAGAGGGGAAAAATATCAAGCACAGTCCTCCCCTCTCCTTACCTTCCCCCAGAGAATGCAGCTAACATCCGGTGCATCCTGTGCTGTGTGTGTCTGAGGAGCGGGTGGTATGTGACATGCCTGCGACAGAACAGAGCCCCCGCACTTTCAAAGACTCTCTGCCACTGTCGCCCCACGACAAGAAGCAGAGAGGCCACACAACAAAAGGGAAGGCTAGCCCATACTGCCAAGTGCTTGCCATCATTTCCAATAAAGATGTGTACACAGAGCACGAGGAAAAGGCCTGTCGAATCAAGATGGCCAAAACAGGAGGAGAGGGGAAAAACATCAAGCCCAGTCCTCCCCTCTCCTTACCTTCCCCCGGGCCATGCAGGACCCGGGACACAATGCTCACGCTGCGGTCCGGAGCCCAGCAAAGAACCGAGCGAGGCAATCCCGCTCAACTGTGACCCCAAGCCCCGCAGGTGGCCCAGGAGCAGCGCCGCACCTGAGGGAGCCGAGGGCCCCGCCACACAGCCCCCCCCCCAGGGGGCCAGCAATCGGTGCTCCCCAGTGCCCCGCACCGGGAAGAAAAAGTCCAACCTGCCGGAGGCAGGAAAAATTAAACTGAGTGACGTGGATGTGGGGGAGGAGTTAAAGGAATTTAAAGAAATAGAAGAAGGTCCTGTGTCGGAGGCAGGGGCCTCATGAAGTAAGTACTGGGACGAGGAAGAGTGGACGTGGAGGTAATGGCCCTTTTGCCCCTAGTGGCCAAGTCCTGCATAATAATGGGAACTAGCCTACTCAAACTGAGAAGGCTAGTTCCCATTAGAGAAATGGCCCTTTTTGCTCCCCTAGTGGCCAAGTCCTGCATAATAATGCGAACTAGCCTACTCACACTGAGAAGGCTAGTTCCCATTAGAGAAATGGCCCTTTTTGCCCCTAGTGGCCAAGTCCTGCATAATAATGGGAACTAGCCCACTCACACAGAGAAAGCTAGTTCCCATTAGACAAATGGCCCTTTTTGCGAACTAGCCTACTCACACTGAGAAGGCTAGTTCCCATTAGAGAAATGGCCCCTTTTGCCCCTAGTGGCCAAGTCCTGCATAATAATGGGAACTAGCCCACTCACACAGAGAAAGCTAGTTCCCATTAGACAAATGGCCCTTTTTGCTCCCCTAGTGGCCAAGTCCTGCATAATAATGGGAACTAGCCCACTCACAAAGAGAAGGCTAGTTCCCATTAGAGAAATGGCCCTTTTTGCCCCTAGTGGCCAAGTCCTGCTATTTCCCATTAGAGAAGTGGCCCTTTTTGGCCCTAGTGGCCAAGTCCTGCATAATAATGGGAACTAGCCCACTCACACAAAGAAGGCTAGTTCCCCATAGAGAAATGGCCTTTTTTGCTCCCGTAGTGGCCAAGTCCTGCATAATAATGGGAACTAGCCTACTCACACTGAGGAGGCTAGTTCCCATTAGAAAAATGGCCCTTTTTGCCCCTAGTGGCCAAGTCCTGCATAATAGTGGGAACTAGCCCACTCACACTGAAGCAGCTATTTCCCATTAGAGAAAGTGCCCTCTGACCTGGAAAGGCAGAAAGGTCCTCTTGTCTAATGGGAACTAGCCCACTCACACTGACGCAGCTATTTCCCATTAGAGAAAGGGCCCTCTGACCTGGAAAGGCAGAAAGGAAAGGCAGAAAGGTCCTCTCGGCTAATGGGAACTAGCCCACTCACACTGAAGCAGCTATTTCCCATTAGAGAAGCGGCCCTCCGACCTGCAGAGGCAGAAAGGTCTTCTCTTCTAATGGGAACTAGCCCACTCACACTGAAGCAGCTATTTCCTATTAGAGAAACGGCCCTCCGACCTGGAAAGGCAGAAAGGTCCTCTCGTCTAATGGGAACTAGCCCACTCACACTGAAGCAGCTATTTCCCATTAGAGAAACGGCCCTCCGACCTGCAGAGGCAGAAAAGTCCTCTTGTCTAATGGGAACTAGCCCATTCACACTGAAGCAGCTATTTCCCATTAGAGAAACGGCCCTCCGACCTGCAAAGGCAAAATGGTCCTCTCGTCTAATGGGAACTAGCCCACTCACACTGAAGCAGCTATTTCCCATTAGAGAAACGGCCCTCCGACCTGCAGAGGCAGAAAAGTCCTCTTGTCTAATGGGAACTAGCCCATTCACACTGAAGCAGCTATTTCCCATTAGAGAAACAGCCCTCTGACCTGGAAAGGCAAAATGGTCCTCTCGTCTAATGGGAACTAGCCCACTCACACTGAAGCAGCTATTTCCCATTAGAGAAGCGGCCCTCCGACCTGCAGAGGCAGAAAGGTCTTCTCTTCTAATGGGAACTAGCCCACTCACACTGAAGCAGCTATTTCCCATTAGAGAAACGGCCCTCTGACCTGGAAAGGCAGAAAGGTCCTCTCGTCTAATGGGAACTAGCCCATTCACACTGAAGCAGCTATTTCCCATTAGAGAAGCGGCCCTCCGACCTGCAGAGGCAGAAAGGTCCTCTCATCTAATGGGAACTAGCCCATTTACACTGAAGCAGCTATTTCCCATTAGAGAAACGGCCCTCCGACCTGGAAAGGCAAAAAGGTCCTCTCGTCTAATGGGAACTAGCCCATTCACACTGAAGCAGCTATTTCCCATTAGAGAAGCGGCCCTCTGACCTGCAGAGGCAGAAAGGTCCTCTGGTCTAATGGGAACTAGCCCACTCACACTGAAGCAGCTATTTCCCATTAGAGAAACTTCCCTCTGACCTGCAGAGGCAGAAAGGTTCTCTCGTTTTATGGGAACTAGCCCACTCACACTGAAGCAGCTATTTCCCATTAGAGAAACGGCCCTCCGACCTGGAAAGGCAAAAAGGTCCTCTCGTCTAATGGAAACTAGCCCACTCATACTGAAGCAGCTATTTCCCATTAGAGAAGCGGCCCTCCGACCTGCAGAGGCAGAAAGGTCCTCTCGTCTAATGGGAACTAGCCCATTCACACTGAAGCAGCTATTTCCCATTAGAGAAACGGCCCTCTGACCTGGAAAGGCAGAAAGGTCCTCTCGTCTAATGGGAACTAGCCCACTCACACTGAAGCAGCTATTTCCCATTAGAGAAACGGCCCTCTGACCTGGAAAGGCAAATGTCCTCTCGTCTAATGGGAACTAGCCCATTCACACTGAAGCAACTATTTCCCATTAGAGAAGCGGCCCTCCGACCTGCAGAGGCAGAAAAGTCCTCTTGTCTAATGAGAACTAGCCCATTCACACTGAAGCAGCTATTTCCCCATTAGAGAAGCGGCCCTCCGACCTGCAGAGGCAGAAAGGTTCTCTCGTCTAATGGGAACTAGCCCATTCACACTGAAGCTGCTATTTCCCATTAGAGAAACGGCCCTCCGACCTGGAAAGGCAAAAAGGTCCTCTCGTCTAATGGGAACTAGCCCATTCACACTGAAGCAGCTATTTCCCATTAGAGAAGCGGCCCTCCGACCTGCAGAAGCAGAAAGGTCCTCTCGTCTAATGGGAACTAGCCCACTCACACTGAAGCAGCTATTTCCCATTAGAGAAACTGCCCTCCAACCTGCAGAGGCAGAAAGGTCCTCTCATCTAATGGGAACTAGCCCACTCACACTGAAGCAGCTATTTCCCATTAGAGAAACGGCCCTCCGACCTGGAAAGGCAAAAAGGTCCTCTCGTCTAATGGGAACTAGCCCACTCACACTGAAGCAGCTATTTCCCATCAGAGAAGCGGCCCTCCGTCCTGCAGAGGCAGAAAGGTCCTCTCGTCTAATGGGAACTAGCCCATTGCCACTGAAGCAGCTATTTCCCATTAGAGAAGCGGCCCTCCGACCTGCAGAGGCAGAAAGGTCTTCTCTTCTAATGGAAACTAGCCCACACAGACTGAAGCAGCTATTTTCCATTAGAGAAACGGCCCTCCGACCTGGAAAGGCAAAAAGGTCCTCTCGTCTAATGGGAACTAGCCCATTCACACTGAAGCAGCTATTTCCCATTAGAGAAACGGCCCTCCGACCTGGAAAGGCAAAAAGGTCCTCTCGTCTAATGGGAACTAGCCCATTCACACTGAAGCAGCTATTTCCCATTAGAGAAGCGGCCCTCCGACCTGCAGAGGCAGAAAGGTCCTCTCGTCTAATGGGAACTAGGCCATTCACACTGAAGCAGCTATTTCCCATTAGAGAAACGGCCCTCCGACCTGGAAAGGCAAAAAGGTCCTCTCGTCTAATGGGAACTAGCCCACTCAGACTGAAGCAGCTATTACCCATTAGAGAAACGGCCCTCCGACCTGGAAAGGCAGAAAGGTCCTCTCGGCTAATGGGAACTAGCCCATTCACACTGAAGCAGCTATTTCCCATTAGAGAAGCGGCCCTCCGACCTGCAGAGGCAGAAAGGTCCTCTCGTCTTATGGGAACTAGCCCACTCACACTGAAGCAGCTCTTTCCCATTAGAGTAACGGCCCTCCGACCTGGAAAGGCAAAAAGGTCCTCTCGTCTAATGGGAACTAGCCCACTCAGACTGAAGCAGCTATTTCCCATTAGAGAAACGGCCCTCCGACCCGCAGAGGCAGAAAGGTCTTCTCTTCTAATTGGAACTAGCCCATTCACACTGAAGCAGCTATTTCCCATTAGAGAAGCGGCCCTCCGACCTGCAGAGGCAGAAAAGGCCTCTCGTCTAATGGGAAATAGCCCATTCACACTGAAGCAGCTATTTCCCATTAGAGAAACGGCCCTCCGACCTGGAAAGGCAAAAAGGTCCTCTCGTCTAATGGAAACTAGCCCACTCATACTGAAGCAGCTATTTCCCATTAGAGAAGCGGCCCTCCGACCTGCAGAGGCAGAAAGGTCCTCTCGTCTAATGGGAACTAGGCCATTCACACTGAAGCAGCTATTTCCCATTAGAGAAACGGCCCTCCGACCTGGAAAGGCAAAAAGGTCCTCTCGTCTAATGGGAACTAGGCCATTCACACTGAAGCAGCTATTTCCCATTACAGAAACGGCCCTCCGACCTGGAAAGGCAAAAAGGTCCTCTTGTCTAATGGGAACTAGCCCATTCACACTGAAGCAACTATTTCCCATTAGAGAAGCGGCCCTCCGACCTGCAGAGGCAGAAAGGTCCTCTCGTCTAATGGGAACTAGCTCACTCACACTGAAGCAGCTATTTCCCGTTAGAGTAACGGTCCTCCGACCTGGAAAGGCACAAAGGTCCTCTCGACTAATGGGAACTAGCCCATTCACACTGAAGCAGCTATTTCCCATTAGAGAAGCGGCCCTCCGACTTGCAGAGGCAGAAAGGTCTTCTCTTCTAATGGGAACTAGCCCACTCACACTGAATCAGCTATTTCCCATTAGAGAAACGGCCCTCTGACATGGAAAGGCAGAAAGGTCCTCTTGTCTAATGGGAACTAGCCCATTCACACTGAAGCAGCTATTTCCCGTTAGAGAAACGGCCCTCCGACCTGGAAAGGCAAAAAGGTCCTCTCGTCTAATGGGAACTAGCCCATTCACACGGAAGCAGCTATTTCCCATTAGAGAAACTGCCCTCGGACCTGCAGAGGCAGAAAGGTCTTCTCGTCTAATGGGAACTAGCCCACTCACACTGAAGCAGCTATTTCCCATTAGAGAAACGGCCCTCCGACCTGGAAAGGCAAAAAGGTCCTCTCGTCTAATGGAAACTAGCCCACTCATACTGAAGCAGCTATTTCCCATTAGAGAAGCGGCCCTCCGACCTGGAAAGGCAGAAAGGTCCTCTCGGCTAATGGGAACTAGCACATTCACACTGAAGCAGCTATTTCCCATTAGAGAAGCGGCCCTCCGACCTGCAGAGGCAGAAAGGTCCTCTCGTCTAATGGGAACTAGCCCACTCACACTGAAGCAGCTATTACCCATTAGAGTAACGGCCCTCCGACCTGGAAAGGCAAAAAGGTCCTCTCGGCTAATGGGAACTAGCACATTCACACTGAAGCAGCTATTTCCCATTAGAGAAGCGGCCCTCCGACCTGCAGAGGCAGAAAGGTCCTCTCGTCTAATGGGAACTAGCCCACTCACACTGAAGCAGCTATTACCCATTAGAGTAACGGCCCTCCGACCTGGAAAGGCAAAAAGGTCCTCTCGTCTAATGGGAACTAGCACACTCAGACTGAAGCAGCTATTTCCTATTAGAGAAACGGCCCTCTGACCTGGAAAGGCAGAAAGGTCCTCTCGTCTAATGGGAACTAGCCCATTCACACTGAAGCAGCTATTTCCCATTAGAGAAGCGGCCCTCCGACCTGCAGAGGCAGAAAGGTCCTCTCGTCTAATGGGAACTAGGCCACTCACACTGAAGCAGCTATTTCCCATTAGAGTAACGGCCCTCCGACCTGGAAAGGCATAAAGGTCCTCTCGTCTAATGGGAACTAGCCCACTCAGACTGAAGCAGCTATTTGCCATTAGAGAAACGGCCCTCCGACCTGCAGAGGCAGAAAGGTCTTCTCTTCTAATGGGAACTAGCCCATTCACACGGAAGCAGCTATTTCCCATTAGAGAAGCGGCCCTCTGACCTGCAGAGGCAGAAAAGTCCTCTCGTCTAATGGGAACTAGCCCATTCACACTGAAGCAGCTATTTCCCATTAGAGAAACGGCCCTCCGACCTGGAAAGGCAAAAAGGTCCTCTCGTCTAATGGAAACTAGCCCACTCATACTGAAGCAGCTATTTCCCATTAGAGAAGCGGCCCTCCGACCTGCAGAGGCAGAAAGGTCCTCTCGTCTAATGGGAACTAGGCCACTCACACTGAAGCAGCTATTTCCCATTAGAGAAACGGCCCTCCGACCTGGAAAGGCAAAAAGGTCCTCCCGTCTAATGGGAACTAGCCCATTCACACTGAAGCAGCTATTTCCCATTAGAGAAGCGGCCCTCCGACCTGCAGAGGCAGAAAAGTCCTCTCGTCTAATGGGAACTAGCCCATTCACACTGAAGCAGCTATTTCCCATTAGAGAAACGGCCCTCCGACCTGGAAAGGCAAAAAGGTCCTCTCGTCTAATGGGAACTAGCCCATTCACACTGAAGCAACTATTTCCCATTAGAGAAGCGGCCCTCCGACCTGCAGAGGCAGAAAGGTCCTCTCGTCTAATGGGAACTAGCCCACTCACACTGAAGCAGCTATTTCCCATTAGAGTAACGGCCCTCCGACCTGGAAAGGCAAAAAGGTCCTCTCGTCTAATGGGAACTAGCCCATTCACACTGAAGCAGCTATTTCCCATTAGAGAAACGGCCCTTTGACCTGGAAAGGCAGAAAGGTCCTCTCGTCTAATGGGAACTAGCCCATTCACACTGAAGCAGCTATTTCCCATTAGAGAAGCGGCCCTTTGACCTGGATAGGCAAAAAGGTCCTCTCGTCTAATGGGAACTAGCCCACTCACACTGAAGCATCTATTTCCCATTAGAGAAACTGCCCTCCGACCTGCAGAGGCAGAAAGGTCCTCTCATCTAATGGGAACTAGCCCACTCACACTGAAGCAGCTATTTCCCATTAGAGAAACGGCCCTCCGACCTGGAAATGCAAAAAGGTCCTCTCGTCTAATGGGAACTAGCCCACTCACACTGAAGCAGCTATTTCCCATTAGAGAAGCGGCCCTCCGTCCTGCAGAGGCAGAAAGGTCCTCTCGTCTAATGGGAACTAGCCCATTGCCACTGAAGCAGCTATTTCCCATTAGAGAAGCGGCCCTCTGACCTGGAAAGGCAGACAGGTCCTCTTGTCTAATGGGAACTAGCCCATTCACACTGAAGCAGCTATTTCCCGTTAGAGAAATGGCCCTCCGACCTGGAAAGGCAAAATGGTCCTCTCGTCTAATGGGAACTAGCCCACTCACACTGAAGCAGCTATTTCCCATTAGAGAAGCAGCCCTCCGACCTGCAGAGGCAGAAAGGTCTTCTCTTCTAATGGGAACTAGCCCACACAGACTGAAGCAGCTATTTTCCATTAGAGAAACGGCCCTTTGACCTGGAAAGGCAAAAAGGTCCTCTCGACTAATGGGAACTAGCCCATTCACACTGAAGCAGCTATTTCCCATTAGAGAAGCGGCCCTCCGACCTGCAGAGGCAGAAAAGTCCTCTCGTCTAATGGGAACTAGCCCATTCACACTGAAGCAGCTATTTCCCATTAGAGAAACGGTCCTCCGACCTGGAAAGGCAGAAAGGTCCTCTCGGCTAATGGGAACTAGCACATTCACATTGAAGCAGCTATTTCCCATTAGAGAAGCGGCCCTCCGACCTGCAGAGGCAGAAAGGTCCTCTCGTCTAATGGGAACTAGCCCACTCACACTGAAGCAGCTATTTCCCATTAGAGAAGCAGCCCTCCGACCTGCAGAGGCAGAAAGGTCTTCTCTTCTAATGGGAACTAGCCCACACAGACTGAAGCAGCTATTTTCCATTAGAGAAACGGCCCTTTGACCTGGAAAGGCAAAAAGGTCCTCTCGACTAATGGGAACTAGCCCATTCACACTGAAGCAGCTATTTCCCATTAGAGAAGCGGCCCTCCGACCTGCAGAGGCAGAAAAGTCCTCTCGTCTAATGGGAACTAGCCCATTCACACTGAAGCAGCTATTTCCCA
This sequence comes from Ambystoma mexicanum, assembly GCF_040938575.1. Taxonomy (NCBI): domain Eukaryota; kingdom Metazoa; phylum Chordata; class Amphibia; order Caudata; family Ambystomatidae; genus Ambystoma; species Ambystoma mexicanum. Next base: position 1,167,308,410 of record NC_090936.1, read on the forward strand.
TTAGAGAAACGGCCCTCCGACCTGGAAAGGCAGAAAGGTCCTCTCGGCTAATGGGAACTAGCACATTCACACTGAAGCAGCTATTTCCCATTAGAGAAGCGGCCCTCCGACCTGCAGAGGCAGAAAGGTCCTCTCGTCTAATGGGAACTAGCCCACTCACACTGAAGCAGCTATTACCCATTAAAGTAACGGCCCTCCGACCTGGAAAGGCAAAAAGGTCCTCTCGTCTAATGGGAACTAGCACACTCAGACTGAAGCAGCTATTTCCCATTAGAGAAACGGCCCTCTGACCTGGAAAGGCAGAAAGGTCCTCTCGTCTAATGGGAACTAGCCCATTCACACTGAAGCAGCTATTTCCCATTAGAGAAGCGGCCCTCCGACCTGCAGAGGCAGAAAGGTCCTCTCGTCTAATGGGAACTAGGCCACTCACACTGAAGCAGCTATTTCCCATTAGAGTAACGGCCCTCCGACCTGGAAAGGCATAAAGGTCCTCTCGTCTAATGGGAACTAGCCCACTCAGACTGAAGCAGCTATTTGCCATTAGAGAAACGGCGCTCCGACCTGCAGAGGCAGAAAGGTCTTCTCTTCTAATGGGAACTAGCCCATTCACACGGAAGCAGCTATTTCCCATTAGAGAAGCGGCCCTCTGACCTGCAGAGGCAGAAAAGGTCCTCTCGTCTAATGGGAACTAGCCCATTCACACTGAAGCAGCTATTTCCCATTAGAGAAACGGCCCTCCGACCTGGAAAGGCAAAAAGGTCCTCTCGTCTAATGGAAACTAGCCCACTCATACTGAAGCAGCTATTTCCCATTAGAGAAGCGGCCCTCCGACCTGCAGAGGCAGAAAGGTCCTCTCGTCTAATGGGAACTAGGCCATTCACACTGAAGCAGCTATTTCCCATTAGAGAAACGGCCCTCCGACCTGGAAAGGCAAAAAGGTCCTCCCGTCTAATGGGAACTAGCCCATTCACACTGAAGCAGCTATTTCCCATTAGAGAAGCGGCCCTCCGACCTGCAGAGGCAGAAAAGTCCTCTCGTCTAATGGGAACTAGCCCATTCACACTGAAGCAGCTATTTCCCATTAGAGAAACGGCCCTCCGACCTGGAAAGGCAAAAAGGTCCTCTCGTCTAATGGGAACTAGCCCATTCACACTGAAGCAACTATTTCCCATTAGAGAAGCGGCCCTCCGACCTGCAGAGGCAGAAAGGTCCTCTCGTCTAATGGGAACTAGCCCACTCACACTGAAGCAGCTATTTCCCATTAGAGTAACGGCCCTCCGACCTGGAAAGGCAAAAAGGTCCTCTCGTCTAATGGGAACTAGCCCATTCACACTGAAGCAGCTATTTCCCATTAGAGAAACGGCCCTTTGACCTGGAAAGGCAGAAAGGTCCTCTCGTCTAATGGGAACTAGCGCATTCACACTGAAGCAGCTATTTCCCATTAGAGAAGCGGCCCTTTGACCTGGAAAGGCAAAAAGGTCCTCTCGTCTAATGGGAACTAGCCCACTCACACTGAAGCATCTATTTCCCATTAGAGAAACTGCCCTCCGACCTGCAGAGGCAGAAAGGTCCTCTCATCTAATGGGAACTAGCCCACTCACACTGAAGCAGCTATTTCCCATTAGAGAAACGGCCCTCCGACCTGGAAATGCAAAAAGGTCCTCTCGTCTAATGGGAACTAGCCCACTCACACTGAAGCAGCTATTTCCCATTAGAGAAGCGGCCCTCCGTCCTGCAGAGGCAGAAAGGTCCTCTCGTCTAATGGGAACTAGCCCATTGCCACTGAAGCAGCTATTTCCCATTAGAGAAGCGGCCCTCTGACCTGGAAAGGCAGACAGGTCCTCTTGTCTAATGGGAACTAGCCCATTCACACTGAAGCAGCTATTTCCCATTAGAGAAATGGCCCTCCGACCTGGAAAGGCAAAATGGTCCTCTCGTCTAATGGGAACTAGCCCACTCACACTGAAGCAGCTATTTCCCATTAGAGAAGCAGCCCTCCGACCTGCAGAGGCAGAAAGGTCTTCTCTTCTAATGGGAACTAGCCCACACAGACTGAAGCAGCTATTTTCCATTAGAGAAACGGCCCTTTGACCTGGAAAGGCAAAAAGGTCCTCTCGACTAATGGGAACTAGCCCATTCACACTGAAGCAGCTATTTCCCATTAGAGAAGCGGCCCTCCGACCTGCAGAGGCAGAAAAGTCCTCTCGTCTAATGGGAACTAGCCCATTCACACTGAAGCAGCTATTTCCCATTAGAGAAACGGTCCTCCGACCTGGAAAGGCAAAAAGGTCCTCTCGCAGATGGGAACTAGCCCATTCACACTGAAGCAGCTATTTCCCATTAGAGAAGCGGCCCTCCGACCTGCAGAGGCAGAAAGGTCCTCTCGTCTAATGGGAACTAGGCCACTCACACTGAAGCAGCTATTTCCCATTAGAGAAATGGCCCTCCGACCTGGAAAGGCAAAAAGGTCCTCTCGTCTAATGGGAACTAGCCCACTCAGACTGAAGCAGCTATTTCCCATTAGAGAAACGGCCCTCCGACCTGGAAAGGCAGAAAGGTCCTCTCGGCTAATGGGAACTAGCCCATTCACACTGAAGCAGCTATTTCCCATTAGAGAAGCGGCCCTCCGACCTGCAGAGGCAGAAAGGTCCTCTCGTCTAATGGGAACTAGCCCACTCACACTGAAGCAGCTATTTCCCATTAGAATAACGGCCTTCCGACCTGCAGAGGCAGAAAGGTCTTCTCTTCTAATGGGAACTAGCCCATTCACACTGAAGCAGCTATTTCCCATTAGAGAAGCGGCCCTCCGACCTGCAGAGGCAGAAAGGTCTTCTCTTCTAATGGGAACTACCCCATTCACACGGAAGCAGCTATTTCCCATTAGAAAAGCGGCCCTCTGACCTGCAGAGGCAGAAAGGTCCTCTCGTCTAATGGGAACTAGCCCACACAGACTGAAGCAGCTATTTTCCATTAGAGAAACGGCCCTTTGACCTGGAAAGGCAAAAAGGTCCTCTCGACTAATGGGAACTAGCCCATTCACACTGAAGCAGCTATTTCCCATTAGAGAAGCGGCCCTCCGACCTGCAGAGGCAGAAAAGTCCTCTCGTCTAATGGGAACTAGCCCATTCACACTGAAGCAGCTATTTCCCATTAGAGAAACGGCCCTCCGACCTGGAAAGGCAAAAAGGTCCTCTCGTCTAATGGGAACTAGCCCATTCACACTGAAGCAGCTATTTCCCATTAGAGAAGCGGCCCTCCGACCTGCAGAGGCAGAAAAGTCCTCTCGTCTAATGGGAACTAGCCCATTCACACTGAAGCAGCTATTTCCCATTAGAGAAACGGCCCTCCGACCTGGAAAGGCAAAAAGGTCCTCTAGTCTAATGGGAACTAGCCCATTCACACTGAAGCAACTATTTCCCATTAGAGAAGCGGCCCTCCAACCTGGAAAGGCAAAAAGGTCCTCTCGTCTAATGGGAACTAGCCCACTCAGACTGAAGCAGCTATTTCCCATTAGAGAAGCGGCCCTCCGACCTGCAGAGGCAGAAAGGTCTTCTCTTCTAATGGGAACTAGCCCACTCACACTGAATCAGCTATTTCCCATTAGAGAAACGGCCCTCTGACCTGGAAAGGCAGAAAGGTCCTCTCGTCTAATGGGAACTAGCCCACTCACACTGAAGCAGCTATTTCCCATTAGAGAAACTGCCCTCCGACCTGCAGAGGCAGCAAGGTCCTCTCGTCTAATGGGAACTAGCCCACTCACACTGAAGCAGCTATTTCCCATTAGAGAAACAGCCCTCCGACCTGGAAAGGCAAAAAGGTCCTCTCGTCTAACGGAAACTAGCCCACTCATACTGAAGCAGCTATTTCCCATTAGAGAAGCGGCCCTCCGACCTGCAGAGGCAGAAAGGTCTTCTCTTCTAATGGGAACTAGCCCACTCACACTGAAGCAGCTATTTCCCATTAGAGAAACGGCCCTCTGACCTGGAAAGGCAGAAAGGTCCTCTCGTCTAATGGGAACTAGCCCATTCACTCTGAAGCAGCTATTTCCCATTAGAGAAACGGCCCTCCGACCTGGAAAGGCAAAAAGGTCCTCTCGTCTAATGGAAACTAGCCCACTCATACTGAAGCAGCTATTTGCCATTAGAGAAGCGGCCCTCCGACCTGCAGAGGCAGAAAGGACCTCTCATCTAATGGGAACTAGCCCATTCACACTGAAGCAGCTATTTCCCATTACAGAATCTGCCCTCCGACCTGCAGAGGCAGCAAGGTCCTCTCGTCTAATGGGAACTAGCCCACTCACACTGAAGCAGCTATTTCCCATTAGAGAAACGGCCCTCCGACCTGGAAAGGCAAAAAGATCCTCTCGTCTAATGGGAATTAGCCCATTCACACTGAAGCAACTATTTCCCATTAGAGAAGCGGCCCTCCGACCTGCAGAGGGAGAAAAGTCCTCTTGTCTAATGGGAACTAGCCCATTCACACTGAAGCAGCTATTTCCCATTACTAATGGGAACTAGCCCACTCAGACTGAAGCAGCTATTTCCCATTAGAGAAACGGCCCTCTGACCTGGAAAGGCAGAAAGGTCCTCTCGTCTAATGGGAACTAGCCCATTCACACTAAAGCAGCTATTTCCCATTAGAGAAGCGGCCCTCCGACCTGCAGAGGCAGAAAGGTCCTCTCGTCTAATGGGAACTAGGCCACTCACACTGAAGCAGCTATTTCCCATTAGAGTAACGGCCCTCCGACCTGGAAAGGCATAAAGGTCCTCTCGTCTAATGGGAACTAGCCCACTCAGACTGAAGCAGCTATTTCCCATTAGAGAAACGGCCCTCCGACCTGCAGAGGCAGAACGGTCTTCTCTGCTAATGGGAACTAGCCCATTCACACTGAAGCAGCTATTTCCCATTAGAGAAGCGGCCCTCTGACCTGCAGAGGCAGAAAAGTCCTCTCGTCTAATGGGAACTAGCCCATTCACACTGAAGCAGCTATTTCCCATTAGAGAAACGGCCCTCCGACCTGGAAAGGCAAAAAGGTCCTCTCGTCTAATGGGAACTAGCCCATTCACACTGAAGCAGCTATTTCCCATTAGAGTAAAGGCCCTCCGACCTGGAAAGGCAAAAAGGTCCTCTCGTCTAATGGGAACTAGCCCACTCACACTGAAGCAGCTATTTCCCATTAGAGAAAGGGCCCTCTGAACTGGAAAGGCACAAAGGTCCTCTCGTCTAATGGGAACTAGCCCATTCACACTGAAGCAGCTATTTCCCATTAGAGAAGCGGCCCTCCGACCTGCAGAGGCAGAAAGGTCTTCTCTTCTAATGGGAACTAGCCCACTCACACTGAAGCAGCTATTTCCCATTAGAGAAACGGCCCTCTGACCTGGAAAGGCAGAAAGGTCCTCTTGTCTAATGGGAACTAGCCCATTCACATTGAAGCAGCTATTTCCCATTAGAGAAGCGGCCCTTCGACCTGCAGAGGCAGAAAGGTCCTCTCATCTAATGGGAACTAGCCCATTCACACTGAAGCATCTTTTTCCCATTAGAGAAACGGCCCTCCGACCTGGAAAGGCAAAAAGGTCCTCTCGTCTAATGGGAACTAGCCCATTCACACTGAAGCAGCTATTTCCCATTAGAGAAGCGGCCCTCCGACCTGCAGAGGCAGAAAGGTCCTCTCGTCTAATGGGAACTAGCCGACTCACACTGAAGCAGCTATTTCCCATTAGAGAAACTGCCCTCCGACCTGCAGAGGCAGAAAGGTCCTCTTGTCTAATGGGAACTAGCCCACTCACACTGAAGCAGCTATTTCCAATTAGAGAAACGGCCCTCCGACCTGGAAAGGCAAAAAGGTCCTCTCGTCTAATGGAAACTAGCCCACTCATACTGAAGCAGCTATTTCCCATTAGAGAAGCGGCCCTCCGACCTGCAGAGGCAGAAAGGACCTCTCATCTAATGGGAACTAGCCCATTCACACTGAAGCAGCTATTTCCCATTAGAGAAACGGCCCTCTGACCTGGAAAGGCAGAAAGGTCCTCTCGTCTAATGGGAACTAGCCCATTCACACTGAAGCAGCTATTTCCCATTAGAGAAGCGGCCCTCCGACCTGCAGAAGCAGAAAGGTCCTCTCGTCTAATGGGAACTAGCCCATTCACACTGAAGCAGCTATTTCCCATTAGAGAAACGGCCCTCCGACCTGGAAAGGCAGAAAGGTCCTCTCGGCTAATGGGAACTAGCCCATTCACACTGAAGCAGCTATTTCCCATTAGAGAAGCGGCCCTCCGACCTGGAAAGGCAAAAAGGTCCTCTCTTCTAATGGGAACTAGCCCACTCACACTGAAGAAGCTATTTCCCATTAGAGAAGCGGCCCTCCGTCCTGCAGAGGCAAAAAGGTCCTCTCGTCTAATGGAAACTAGCCCACTCATACTGAAGCAGCTATTTCCCATTAGAGAAGCGGCCCTCCGACCTGCAGAGGCAGAAAGGACCTCTCATCTAATGGGAACTAGCCCATTCACACTGAAGCAGCTATTTCCCATTAGAGAAACGGCCCTCTGACCTGGAAAGGCAGAAAGGTCCTCTCGTCTAATGGGAACTAGCCCATTCACACTGAAGCAGCTATTTCCCATTAGAGAAGCGGCCCTCCGACCTGCAGAAGCAGAAAGGTCCTCTCGTCTAATGGGAACTAGCCCATTCACACTGAAGCAGCTATTTCCCATTAGAGAAACGGCCCTCCGACCTGGAAAGGCAGAAAGGTCCTCTCGGCTAATGGGAACTAGCCCATTCACACTGAAGCAGCTATTTCCCATTAGAGAAGCGGCCCTCCGACCTGCAGAGGCAGAAAGGTCCTCTTGTCTAATGGGAACTAGCCCACTCACACTGAAGCAGCTATTTCCCATTAGAGAAACGGCCCTCCGACCTGGAAGGGCAAAAAGGTCCTCCCGTCTAATGGGAACTAGCCCATTCACACTGAAGCAGCTATTTCCCATTAGAGAAGCGGCCCTCCTACCTGCAGAGGCAGAAAAGTCCTCTCGTCTAATGGGAACTAGCCCATTCACACTGAAGCAGCTATTTCCCATTAGAGAAACGGCCCTTTGACCTGGAAAGGCAGAAAGGTCCTCTCGTCTAATGGGAACTAGCCCATTCACACTGAAGCAGCTATTTCCCATTAGAGAAGCGGCCCTTTGACCTGGAAAGGCAGAAAGGTCCTCTCGTCTAATGGGAACTAGCCCACTCACACTGAAGCAGCTATTTCCCATTAGAGAAACGGCCCTCCGACCTGGAAAGGCAAAAAGGTCCTCTCTTCTAATGGGAACTAGCCCACTCACACTGAAGAAGCTATTTCCCATTAGAGAAGCGGCCCTCCGTCCTGCAGAGGCAGAAAGGTCCTCTTGTCTAATGGGAACTAGCCCATTGCCACTGAAGCAGCTATTTCCCATTAGAGAAGCGGCCCTCTGACCTGGAAAGGCAGACAGGTCCTCTCGTCTAATGGGAACTAGCCCATTCACACTGAAGCAGCTATTTCCCATTAGAGAAACGGCCCTCCGACCTGGAAAGGCAAAATGGTCCTCTCGTCTAATGGGAACTAGCCCACTCACACTGAAGCAGCTATTTCCCATTAGAGAAGCGGCCCTCTGACCTGCAGAGGCAGAAAGGTCTTCTCTTCTAATGGGAACTAGCCCACTCACACTGAAGCAGCTATTTCCCATTAGAGAAACGGCCCTTTGACCTGGAAAGGCAGAAAGGTCCTCTCGTCTAATGGGAACTAGCCCACACAGACTGAAGCAGCTATTTTCCATTAGAGAAACAGCCCTCCGACCTGGAAAGGCAAAAAGGTCCTCTCGTCTAATGGGAACTAGCCCATTCACACTGAAGCAGCTATTTCCCATTAGAGAAGCGGCCCTCCGACCTGCAGAGGCAGAAAAGTCCTCTCGTCTAATGGGAACTAGCCCATTCACACTGAAGCAGCTATTTCCCATTAGAGAAACGGCCCTCCGACCTGGAAAGGCAAAAAGGTCCTCTCGTCTAATGGGAACTAGCCCATTCACACTGAAGCAGCTATTTCCCATTAGAGAAGCGGCCCTCCGACCTGCAGAGGCAGAAAGGTCCTCTCGTCTAATGGGAACTAGGCCACTCACACTGAAGCAGCTATTTCCCATTAGAAAAACGGCCCTCCGACCTGGAAAGGCAAAAAGGTCCTCTCGTCTAATGGGAACTAGCCCACTCAGACTGAAGCAGCTATTTCCCATTAGAGAAACGGCCCTCCGACCTGGAAAGGCAGAAAGGTCCTCTCGGCTAATGGGAACTAGCCCATTCACACTGAAGCAGCTATTTCCCATTAGAGAAGCGGCCCTCCGACCTGCAGAGGCAGAAAGGTCCTCTCGTCTAATGGGAACTAGCCCACTCAGACTGAAGCAGCTAGTTCCCATTAGAGAAACGGCCCTCCCACCTGGAAAGGCAAAAAGGTCCTCTCGTCTAATGGAAACTAGCCCACTCATACTGAAGCAGCTATTTCCCATTAGAGAAGCGGCCCTCCGACCTGCAGAGGCAGAAAGGTCCTCTCGTCTAATGGGAACTAGCCCACTCACACTGATGCAGCTATTTCCCATTAGAGTAACGGCCCTCCGACCTGGAAAGGCAAAAAGGTCCTCTCGTCTAATGGGAACTAGCCCACTCAGACTGAAGCAGCTATTTCCCATTAGAGAAGCGGCCCTCCGACCTGCAGAGGCAGAAAGGTCTTCTCTTCTAATGGGAACTAGCCCACTCACACTGAATCAGCTATTTCCCATTAGAGAAACGGCCCTCTGACCTGGAAAGGCAGAAAGGTCCTCTCGTCTAATGGGAACTAGCCCATTCACACTGAAGCAGCTATTTCCCATTAGAGAAGCGGCCCTCCGACCTGCAGAGGCAGAAAGGTCCTCTCGTCTAATGGGAACTAGCCCACTCACACTGAAGCAGCTATTTCCCATTAGAGAAACGGCCCTCCGACCTGGAAAGGCAAAAAGGTCCTCTCGTCTAATGGGAACTAGCCCATTCACACTGAAGCAACTATTGCCCATTAGAGAAGTGGCCCTCCGACCTGCAGAGGCAGAAAAGTCCTCTTGTCTAATGGGAACTAGCCCATTCATACTGAAGCAGCTATTTCCCATTAGAGAAACGGCCCTCCGACCTGGAAAGGCAAAAAGGTCCTCTCGTCTAATGGGAACTAGCCCATTCACACTGAAGCAGCTATTTCCCATTAGAGAAGCGGCCCTCCGACCTGCAGAGGCAGAAAGGTCCTCTCGTCTAATGGGAACTAGCCCACTCACACTGAAGCAGCTATTTCCCATTAGAGTAACGGCCCTCCGACCTGGAAAGGCAAAAAGGTCCTCTCGTCTAATGGGAACTAGCCCATTCACACTGAAGCAGCTATTTCCCATTAGAGAAGCGGCCCTCCGACCTGCAGAGGCAGAAAGGTCCTCTCGTCTAATGGGAACTAGCCCACTCACACTGAAGCAGCTATTTCCCATGAGAGTAACGGCCCTCCGACCTGGAAAGGCAAAAAGGTCCTCTCGTCTAATGGGAACTAGCCCACTCAGACTGAAGCAGCTATTTCCCATTAGAGAAGCGGCCCTCCGACCTGCAGAGGCAGAAAGGTCTTCTCTTCTAATGGGAACTAGCCCACTCACACTGAAGCAGCTATTTCCCATTAGAGAAACGGCCCTCTGACCTGGAAAGGCAGAAAGGTCCTCTCGTCTAATGGGAACTAGCCCATTCACACTGAAGCAGCTATTTCCCATTAGAGAAGCGGCCCTCCGACCTGCAGAGGCAGAAAGGTCTTCTCTTCTAATGGGAACTAGCCCACTCACACTGAAGCAGCTATTTCCCATTAGAGAAACGGCCCTCTGACCTGGAAAGGCAGAAAGGTCCTCTTGTCTAATGGGAACTAGCCCATTCACACTGAAGCAGCTATTTCCCATTAGAGAAGCGGCCCTCAGACCTGCAGAGGCAGAAAGGTCCTCTCATCTAATGGGAACTAGCCCATTCACACTGAAGCAGCTATTTCCCATTAGAGAAACGGCCCTCCGACCTGGAAAGGTAAAAAAGTCCTCTCGTCTAATGGGAACTAGCCCATTCACACTGAAGCAGCTATTTCCCATTAGAGAAGCGGCCCTCCGACCTGCAGAGGCAGAAAGGTCCTCTCGTCTAATGGGAACTAGCCCACTCAGACTGAAGCAGCTATTTCCCATTAGAGAAGCGGCCCTCCGACCTGCAGAGGCAGAAAGGTCTTCTCTTCTAATGGGAACTAGCCCACTCACACTGAAGCAGCTATTTCCCATTAGAGAAACGGCCCTCTGACCTGGAAAGGCAGAAAGGTCCTCTCGTCTAATGGGAACTAGCCCATTCACACTGAAGCAGCTATTTCCCATTAGAGAAGCGGCCCTCCGACCTGCAGAGGCAGAAAGGTCTTCTCTTCTAATGGGAACTAGCCCACTCACACTGAAGCAGCTATTTCCCATTAGAGAAACGGCCCTCTGACCTGGAAAGGCAGAAAGGTCCTCTTGTCTAATGGGAACTAGCCCATTCACACTGAAGCAGCTATTTCCCATTAGAGAAGCGGCCCTCAGACCTGCAGAGGCAGAAAGGTCCTCTCATCTAATGGGAACTAGCCCATTCACACTGAAGCAGCTATTTCCCATTAGAGAAACGGCCCTCCGACCTGGAAAGGTAAAAAAGTCCTCTCGTCTAATGGGAACTAGCCCATTCACACTGAAGCAGCTATTTCCCATTAGAGAAGCGGCCCTCCGACCTGCAGAGGCAGAAAGGTCCTCTCGTCTAATGGGAACTAGCCCACTCACACTGAAGCAGCTATTTCCCATTAGAGAAACTGCCCTCCGACCTGCAGAGGCAGAAAGGTCCTCTCGTCTAATGGGAACTAGCCCATTCACACTGAAGCAGCTATTTCCCATTAGAGAAACGGCCCTCTGACCTGGAAAGGCAGAAAGGTCCTCTCGCCTAATGGGAACTAGCCCATTCACACTGAAGCAGCTATTTCCCATTAGAGAAGCCGCCCACCGACCTGCAGAAGCAGAAAGGTCCTCTCGTCTAATGGGAACTAGCCCACTCACACTGAAGCAGCTATTTCCCATTAGAGAAACGGCCCTCCGACCTGGAAAGGCAAAAAGATCCTCTCGTCTAATGGGAATTAGCCCATTCACACTGAAGCAACTATTTCCCATTAGAGAAGCGGCCCTCCGACCTGCAGAGGCAGAAAAGTCCTCTTGTCTAATGGGAACTAGCCCATTCACACTGAAGCAGCTATTTCCCATTAGAGAAGCGGCCCTCCGACCTGCAGAGGCAGAAAGGTCCTCTCGTCTAATGGGAACTAGCCCATTCACACTGAAGCAGCTATTTCCCATTAGAGAAACGGCCCTCCGACCTGGAAAGGCAAAAAGGTCCTCTCGTCTAATGGGAACTATCCTATTCACACTGAAGCAGCTATTTCCCATTAGAGAAGCGGCCCTCCGACCTGCAGAAGCAGAAAGGTCCTCTCGTCTAATGGGAACTAGCCCACTCACACTGAAGCAGCTATTTCCCATTAGTGAAACTGCCCTCCGACCTGCAGAGGCAGAAAGGTCCTCTCGTCTAATGGGAACTAGCCCACTCACACTGCAGCAGCTATTTCCCATTAGAGAAACGGCCCTCCGACCTGGAAAGGCAAAAAGGTCCTCTCGTCTAATGGGAACTAGCCCACTCACACTGAACCAGCTATTTCCCATTAGAGAAGCGGCCCTCCGTCCTGCAGAGGCAGAAAGGTCCTCTTGTCTAATGGGAACTAGCCCATTGCCACTGAAGCAGCTATTTCCCATTAGAGAAGTGGCCTTCTGACCTGGAAAGGCAGACAGGTCCTCTTGTCTAATGGGAACTAGCCCATTCACAATGAAGCAGCTATTTCCCATTAGAGAAACGGCCCTCCGACCTGGAAAGGCAAAATGGTCCTCTCGTCTAATGGGAACTAGCCCACTCACACTGAAGCAGCTATTTCCCATTAGAGAAGCGGCCCTCCGACCTGTAGAGGCAGAAAGGTCTTCTCTTCTAATGGGAACTAGCCCACTCACACTGAAGCAGCTATTTCCCATTAGAGAAACGGCCCTCCGACCTGGAAAGGCAGAAAGGTCCTCTCGTCTAATGGGAACTAGCCCACACAGACTGAAGCAGCTATTTTCCATTAGACAAACGGCCCTCTGACCTGGAAAGGCAAAAAGGTCCTCTCGTCTAATGGGAACTAGCCCACTCACACTGAAGCAGCTATTTCCCATTAGAGAAACGGCCCTCCGACCTGGAAAGGCAAAAAGATCCTCTTGTCTAATGGGAATTAGCCCATTCACACTGAAGCAACTATTTCCCATTAGAGAAGCGGCCCTCCGACCTGCAGAGGCAGAAAAGTCCTCTTGTCTAATGGGAACTAGCCCATTCACACTGAAGCAGGTATTTCCCATTAGAGAAGCGGCCCTCCGACCTGCAGAGGCAGAAAGGTCCTCTCGTCTAATGGGAACTAGCCCATTCACACTGAAGCAGCTATTTCCCATTAGAGAAACGGCCCTCCGACCTGGAAAGGCAAAAAGGTCCTCTCGTCTAATGGGAACTATCATATTCACACTGAAGCAGCTATTTCCCATTAGAGAAGCGGCCCTCCGACCTGCAGAAGCAGAAAGGTCCTCTCGTCTAATGGGAACTAGCCCACTCACACTGAAGCAGCTATTTCCCATTAGTGAAACTGCCCTCCGACCTGCAGAGGCAGAAAGGTCCTCTCGTCTAATGGGAACTAGCCCACTCACACTGCAGCAGCTATTTCCCATTAGCGAAACGGCCCTCCGACCTGGAAAGGCAAAAAGGTCCTCTCGTCTAATGGGAACTAGCCCACTCACACTGAACCAGCTATTTCCCATTAGAGAAGCGGCCCTCCGTCCTGCAGAGGCAGAAAGGTCCTCTCGTCTAATGGGAACTAGCCCATTGCCACTGAAGCAGCTATTTCCCATTAGAGAAGTGGCCTTCTGACCTGGAAAGGCAGACAGGTCCTCTTGTCTAATGGGAACTAGCCCATTCACAATGAAGCAGCTATTTCCCATTAGAGAAACGGCCCTCCGACCTGGAAAGGCAAAATGGTCCTCTCGTCTAATGGGAACTAGCCCACTCACACTGAAGCAGCTATTTCCCATTAGAGAAGCGGCCCTCCGACCTGTAGAGGCAGAAAGGTCTTCTCTTCTAATGGGAACTAGCCCACTCACACTGAAGCAGCTATTTCCCATTAGAGAAACGGCCCTCTGACCTGGAAAGGCAAAAAGGTCCTCTCGTCTAATGGGAACTAGCCCATTCACACTGAAGCAGCTATTTCCCATTAGAGAAGCGGCCCTCCGAACGGCAGAGGCAGAAAAGTCCTCTCGTCTAATGGGAACTAGCCCATTCACACTGAAGCAGCTATTTCCCATTAGAGAAACGGCCCTCCGACCTGGAAAGGCAAAAAGGTCCTCTCGTCTAATGGGAACTAGCCCATTCACACTGAAGCAGCTATTTCCCATTAGAGAAGCGGCCCTCCGACCTGCAGAGGCAGAAAGGTCCTCTTGTCTAATGTGAACTAGCCCATTCACACTGAAGCAGCTATTTCCCATTAGAGAAGCGGCCCTCCGACCTGCAGAGGCAGAAAGGTCTTCTCTTCTAATGGGAACTAGCCCACTCACACTGAATCAGCTATTTCCATTAGAGAAACGGCCCTATGACCTGGAAAGGCAGAAAGGTCCTCTCGTCTAATGGGAACTAGCCCATTCACACTGAAGCAGCTATTTCCCACTAGAGAAGCGGCCCTCTGACCTGCAGAGGCAGAAAGGTCCTCTCATCCAATGGGAACTAGCCCATTCACACTGAAGCAGCTATTTCCCATTAGAGTAACGGCCCTCCGACCTGGAAAGGCAAAAAGGTCCTCTCGTCTAATGGGAACTAGCCCACTCAGACTGAAGCAGCTATTTCCCATTAGAGAAGCGGCCCTCCGACCTGCAGAGGCAGAAAGGTCTTCTCTTCTAATGGGAACTAGCCCACTCACACTGAAGCAGCTATTTCCCATTAGAGAAACGGCCCTCTGACCTGGAAAGGCAGAAAGGTCCTCTCGTCTAATGGGAACTAGCCCATTCACACTGAAGCAGCTATTTCCCATTAGAGAAGCGGCCCTCCGACCTGCAGAGGCAGAAAGGTCTTCTCTTCTAATGGGAACTAGCCCACTCACACTGAAGCAGCTATTTCCCATTAGAGAAACGGCCCTCTGACCTGGAAAGGCAGAAAGGTCCTCTTGTCTAATGGGAACTAGCCCATTCACACTGAAGCAGCTATTTCCCATTAGAGAAGCGGCCCTCAGACCTGCAGAGGCAGAAAGGTCCTCTCATCTAATGGGAACTAGCCCATTCACACTGAAGCAGCTATTTCCCATTAGAGAAACGGCCCTCCGACCTGGAAAGGCAAAAAGGTCCTCTCGTCTAATGGGAACTAGCCCATTCACACTGAAGCAGCTATTTCCCATTAGAGAAGCGGCCCTCCGACCTGCAGAGGCAGAAAGGTCCTCTCGTCTAATGGGAACTAGCCCACTCACACTGAAGCAGCTATTTCCCATTAGAGAAACTGCCCTCCGACCTGCAGAGGCAGAAAGGTCCTCTCGTCTAATGGGAACTAGCCCACTCACACTGAAGCAGCTATTTCCCCATTAGAGAAACGGCCCTCCGACTTGGAAAGGCAAAAAGGTCCTCTCGTCTAATGGAAACTAGCCCACTCATACTGAAGCAGCTATTTCCCATTAGAGAAGCGGCCCTCCGACCTGCAGAGGCAGAAAGGTCCTCTCGTCTAATGGGAACTAGCCCATTCACACTGAAGCAGCTATTTCCCATTAGAGAAACGGCCCTCTGACCTGGAAAGGCAGAAAGGTCCTCTCGCCTGATGGGAACTAGCCCATTCACACTGAAGCAGCTATTTCCCATTAGAGAAGCCGCCCTCCGACCTGCAGAAGCAGAAAGGTCCTCTCGTCTAATGGGAACTAGCCCACTCACACTGAAGCAGCTATTTCCCATTAGAGAAACGGCCCTCCGACCTTGAAACGCAAAAAGATCCTCTCGTCTAATGGGAATTAGCCCATTCACACTGAAGCAACTATTTCCCATTAGAGAAGCGGCCCTCCGACCTGCAGAGGCAGAAAAGTCCTCTTGTCTAATGGGAACTAGCCCATTCACACTGAAGCAGCTATTTCCCATTAGAGAAGCGGCCCTCCGACCTGCAGAGGCAGAAAGGTCCTCTCGTCTAATGGGAACTAGCCCATTCACACTGAAGCAGCTATTTCCCATTAGAGAAACGGCCCTCTGACCTGGAAAGGCAGAAAGGTCCTCTCGCCTAATGGGAACTAGCCCATTCACACTGAAGCTGCTATTTCCCATTAGAGAAGCGGCCCTCCGACCTGCAGAGGCAGAAAGGTCCTCTCGTCTAATGGGAACTAGCCCATTCACACTGAAGCAGCTATTTCCCATTAGAGAAACGGCCCTCTGACCTGGAAAGGCAGAAAGGTCCTCTCGCCTAATGGGAACTAGCCCATTCACACTGAAGCTGCTATTTCCCATTAGAGAAACGGACCTCCGACCTGGAAAGGCAAAAAGGTCCTCTCGTCTAATGGGAACTATCCTATTCACACTGAAGCAGCTATTTCCCATTAGAGAAGCGGCCCTCCGACCTGCAGAAGCAGAAAGGTCCTCTCGTCTAATGGGAACTAGCCCACTCACACTGAAGCAGCTATTTCCCATTAGTGAAACTGCCCTCTGACCTGCAGAGGCAGAAAGGTCCTCTCGTCTAATGGGAACTAGCCCACTCACACTGCAGCAGCTATTTCCCATTAGAGAAACGGCCCTCCGACCTGGAAAGGCAAAAAGGTCCTCTCGTCTAATGGGAACTAGCCCACTCACTCTGAACCAGCTATTTCCCATTAGAGAAGCGGCCCTCCGTCCTGCAGAGGCAGAAAGGTCCTCTCGTCTAATGGGAACTAGCCCATTGCCACTGAAGCAGCTATTTCCCATTAGAGAAGTGGCCTTCTGACCTGGAAAGGCAGACAGGTCCTCTTGTCTAATGGGAACTAGCCCATTCACAATGAAGCAGCTATTTCCCATTAGAGAAGCGGCCCTCCGACCTGCAGAGGCAGAAAAGTCCTGTCGTCTAATGGGAACTAGCCCATTCACACTGAAGCAGCTATTTCCCATTAGAGAAACGACCCTCCGACCTGGAAAGGCAAAAAGGTCCTCTCGTTTAATGGGAACTAGCCCATTCACACTGAAGCAGCTATTTCCCATTAGAGAAGCGGCCCTCCGACCTGCAGAGGCAGAAAGGTCCTCTCGTCTAATGGGAACTAGCCCATTCACACTGAAGCAGCTATTTCCCATTAGAGAAGCGGCCTTCCGACCTGCAGAGGCAGAAAGGTCCTCTCATCTAATGGGAACTAGCCCATTGCCACTGAAGCAGCTATTTCCCATTAGAGAAGTGGCCTTCTGACCTGGAAAGGCAGACAGGTCCTCTTGTCTAATGGGAACTAGCCCATTCACAATGAAGCAGCTATTTCCCATTAGAGAAGCGGCCCTCCGACCTGCAGAGGCAGAAAAGTCCTGTTGTCTAATGGGAACTAGCCCATTCACACTGAAGCAGCTATTTCCCATTAGAGAAACGACCCTCCGACCTGGAAAGGCAAAAAGGTCCTCTCGTTTAATGGGAACTAGCCCATTCACACTGAAGCAGCTATTTCCCATTAGAGAAGCGGCCCTCCGACCTGCAGAGGCAGAAAGGTCCTCTCGTCTAATGGGCACTAGCCCATTCACACTGAAGCAGCTATTTCCCATTAGAGAAGCGGCCCTCCGACCTGCAGAGGCAGAAAGGTCCTCTCATCTAATGGGAACTAGCCCATTCACACTGAAGCAGCTATTTCCCATTAGAGAAACGGCCCTCCGACCTGGAAAGGCAAAAAGGTCCTCACGTCTAATGGGAACTAGCCCATTCACACTGAAGCAGCTATTTCCCATTAGAGAAGCGGCCCTCCGACCTGCAGAGGCAGAAAGGTCCTCTCGTCTAATGGGAACTAGCCCACTCACACTGAAGCAGCTATTTCCCATTAGAGAAGCGGCCCTCCGACCTGCAGAGGCAGAAAGGTCCTCTCTTCTAATGGGAACTAGCCCACTCACACTGAATCAGCTATTTCCATTAGAGAAACGGCCCTATGACCTGGAAAGGCAGAAAGGTCCTCTCGTCTAATGGGAACTAGTCCATTCACACTGAAGCAGCTATTTCCCATTAGAGAAGCGGCCCTCCGACCTGCAGAGGCAGAAAGGTCCTCTTGTCTAATGGGAACTAGCCCATTCACACTGAAGCAGCTATTTCCCATTAGAGAAACTGCCCTCCGACCTGCAGAGGCAAAAAGGTCCTCTCGTCTAATGGGAACTAGCCCATTCACACTGAAGCAACTATTTCCCATTAGAGAAGCGGCCCTCCGAACTGCAGAGGCAGAAAAGTCCTCTTGTCTAATGGGAACAAGCCCATTCACACTGAAGCAGCTATTTCCCATTAAAGAAACGGCCCTATGACCTGGAAAGGCAGAAAGGTCCTCTCGTCTAATGGGAACTAGTCCATTCACACTGAAGCAGCTATTTCCCATTAGAGAAGCGGCCCTCCGACCTGCAGAGGCAGAAAGGTCCTCTTGTCTAATGGGAACTAGCCCATTCACACTGAAGCAGCTATTTCCCATTAGAGAAACTGCCCTCCGACCTGCAGAGGCAAAAAGGTCCTCTCGTCTAATGGGAACTAGCCCATTCACACTGAAGCAACTATTTCCCATTAGAGAAGCGGCCCTCCGAACTGCAGAGGCAGAAAAGTCCTCTTGTCTAATGGGAACAAGCCCATTCACACTGAAGCAGCTATTTCCCATTAAAGAAACGGCCCTCCGACCTGGAAAGGCAAAAAGGTCTTCTCGTCTAATGGGAACTAGCCCATTCACACTGAAGCAACTATTTCCCATTAGAGAAGCGGCCCTCCGACCGGCAGAGGCAGTAAGGTCCTCTCGTCTAATGGGAACTAGCCCACTCACACTGAAGCAGCTATTTCCCATTAGAGAAATGGCCCTCTGACCTGGAAAGGCAGAAAGGTCCTCTCGTCTAATGGGAACTAGCCCATTCACACTGAAGCATCTATTTCTCATTAGAGAAGCGGCCCTCCGACCTGCAGAGGTAGAAAGGTGCTCTCGTCTAATGGGAACTAGCCCACTCACACTGAAGCAGCTATTTCCCATTAGAGAAACGGCCCTCCGACTTTTCTGCCTCTCCAGGTCAGAGGGCCGTTTCTCTAATGGGAAATAGCTACTTCAGTGTGAGTGGGCTAGTTCCCATTAGACGAGGGGACCAATTGATCTCCTGTTGATCATCAACTTGTCCCGAATGTCCTCTTTCTGATAATGTTCAAAACAACACTTCATAGCCAACCCTCACAGTGCTGTAACAAACTCCTCAATGGTCTCACAACATTTCTGTTGTCTGATGGAAAATTGATAACAAACCAAAATGTTATTCCCCTTCACCTCGTAATGCTTGTCCATCTTGGCTATGCATACATCAAGCTGGTTGCCCATCTTGATGCATTCAGCTAGTTTTAAGAAATTGTTGTCCAGCCCGACCTCGAGAAAGAAACAGTGCCTCTTTCTTTTTACTCAAATAATTAGGACCATATACTGCTAACATATACTTCTGGAATCTTTCTTTCGATTTAATAACCTAGGAATAACCCAGTGCCTGGTATATTTCCCATAATCTTTGAATTCATTTCTGTTGCCTCCCTATTTTTGTGCTCTTGGTATGTGCCAACTTGTTCACAGGGACAAATGTCTGTAATCTCCCTTTTAAGGTGCAATGAAAAAACACCTCTCAGAGTAACAGCCAATTGTGCTACGGCATGCTCCCTTCTTTATGTGTGCAAGTGTTTCTTTCGGTCACTACAGTGCACGTGGGACAGGCACAGCACGGAGCGCAGTGTCCGCAGTGAAGGCCTTCAGCTTGTTACATAGCTAAGCAACAGACATGTCAACTCCTTATCATGTCTAAAATTGCCAGGTAACAACTTGCAACACCGGACGATGCGTCCTTGGATCACGTGTTCTGTCGTCTGCATGCACGGCTATGCTGCTAGGGTGCTTCCTGTGTCCTCATAGGCTCACGCACAGCCCAGATAATCCCCAATACATGCCTGGAGAGTCCCACTGAGTCACCATTTTGACTGTGCAACTAACCCTGTACCTGTTCAGCCAGGGCAACCACACTCAATGGCAAGTGCAGGCTCTTTGTCATTGCCGCAACTCATCACCAGTTAAGGAAGTGAACCAGAACACAGCCAGTATGTGTGACTTAATTTCTTTTAAGTTCATTTTTATGCTGTAACAACTCTCTCTGTCCTCACCCTTACACCAACCACCATACAACTTGCCTTGCATTCTCTTCTAGTGTTCTCTGTTCACATTCCACACCCATAAGATTCCCTCTGCTGACATTCCTAACACTGTAAGGAGTCCCCCTTTCTTCTAGAGGACTTTAATCCCATGGCCACTTTCCGTATTCTAATATTACTCAACTAGAGTTGTATTGCCAAGTGGGAATGCTTCAGTTAGTCCCCCTCTAGTGCTCTATATGAGCATGGGTTGATCCTCCTCGGATTGACGACGCATTGGCCCGATTGGGCATGAAGATTTATTTGCTCTCCTGGCCAGAAAGGCCATTTGTTTGTCCCGGGCTTGAAGATGCGCTGGCACTCCTGGGCTTGAAGACAAAGATAGGTCCTCCCAGGGGCCAGAAACTGATGATGTGATGCATCGGCAGGGCCAGAAACCGAAGACAGGTCCACTCAGCTTGGTGTTGAGAGTTAAACCACGGTCAAGTTGGTTTACCCAGGGTACTGCACTCCACCTCATCTTTCCAATACCCCTCTCTACTTTTGATGGGCTAGGTATTAGGTTAAGATGTACAACCAGGCACCAGCTAGCATAATACTTAATGGACACAGGCTTTCGTCCACAGCATTTACCTTATTTTCAGGGTCCACCTTCTGCACTTCCTCCTTCCTCCACCTTCCTTTTCTTCCTCAGTACCTTTCCAAAAATGTTCCTCCATCGGTGGCCCTCATCTTCCTACACCGATTTTGTCTGTACCTTTTAAACTGTTCTCCAAGTAATTTCTTCCTTTCTCTTGTGTCTCACCTTCCATCTCTGCTTTTTCCCCATTGCTAGTTTTCCCCTTTTCACGCTGCTCTCCACTTTCCCTTCTTTTGTTGCATCTTCACCTTCCTCTCCCATCCACCTCAAGTCTTACTCTCCTTCAACTCCCTTTGCCTTCCTTCTTCCTCTTTTACTCCGCTCTTTACTGCAACGCTTGTTTCCAAACTCCCATACTAGGCCTTCTACCAAAGCCTCCCTGTATAGTCCTGCCCCTTTTTATACTGGAAAAGGAAAGGTGTTAATTAATGTGCCCAACTCCTTGTGTGTAGGTGACAAAGTGATTGGCTCTTCTGAGTAACTCGCCATCTTCAGATCTAGTCAGACCTTCCAGGATTTTGCGGCATGAAATGGCAAATTTTGCGGCATGAAATGGCAAATTTTGCGGCACAAACCTTTATTTATTGCGGCATTTTTGCGGGACATTTTGTATTAACTGGAGGGTGTAAGATTGCCACATTGCAGGAAATAGGTAGAGTGCAAGGCTAGAAGAGAGCCAGGGTATCATTATTATGTGTCTTTTGTATTAATTTAATAGGAAGAGTCCCAGATGTCTCTGGCTTGGCAGAACAGTGTTTGATTTGGCTACATTTCTGGTTTAATGTTCATGCCTATTTAATAGTATTAACTAAATTGATCATTATCAATTGTAATGCTGAAAATATTCCCCTTCTATGTTCTCCAATCCCCCAAACACCCACAAACATCTCACCAACTCTCTATCATAACTTACATTCCTTAACCTCTCACTCTGTCATACAAATACTCACGTGCTATGTCACACTGTCAAGTCACAATCTGCACTGCCCAGCCCCTGCCACACTCCAAATCATACTCCCAACTCACACCTTACACTCTACAATTCCTCCCTCAATATACAGTCCTTCATTCTTTTGTGCTGCTTCTGCATCTTGCATCTTTTCTCCCATTCTATCACATTCTTCCCTCATCCTTTTTCCCAATCTGCAGCTCACTGCCTCTTTCTGGCCAACCGCTTCCTCTACTTTCTGTACCTCTGCTCGCTCTCAGATTTCTGGCCCACCGCATCACTGCTTCCTCTGCTCTCTTGTGCAGCACTTCCTCCTCTGACCCACTGCTCTTCCTCTGCTTTCTTGCCCATCACTTCACATCTCACCCATCACTCTCCCTCTCTCTCATAGTGTAACCATTTTTATTATTTTTTTTTAAATGTAGATTTTGTCCCAGTTCCTCTAATGAGGGGGCATTTAAAAAAAGAATGGAGGATATGCTATTTTTAGACAACCCATTTTTGAAATGAGCAGGTCACCTTATTCTCAAAGGTGACCGGCGCATTTCCACAGGCTTAAGCTGTAGCGCAAATTGTGCGCTGGCAGCTGCCTTGAATGGTGTTCTGGGTTGTTTGACCGAAGTGTAATTATTTGCGGCGGAATTGACCGTAGTCAATTTTGCTGCAAATTGATTTGCACTTCAGCCAAACAACCCAAAATGTACCTTTCACCACCACCCGACCCCCTCCCCTACTTAACCGCTTGGTCGCTGCAGCTTCCCCTGCAACCCTGCGGTGCCAGATCCGTCCCTCTAACGCGGGTTGGATCCGTCCCTCTAACGCGGGTCGGATCCGACTCTGCAGGGTCCTTTTTTCGTTATTTTCCTTTTTTTTCTGTCCCCGCCTCCAATTTTGAGGAAAAAGGGGAAAACACTTCTGCAACCACCCTAGACCAAAAATACTAAACAAGGGGAGCGGGTGACACCCCCGCAACACATGTTCAGTATTTATAAAAATCGATCGAATAGTACTGCACGTAATTGGTCAAATTGTAACATTCGATAGATTTTTGTCATCAAAATGGGGAGTACTTTGAATAGAATCGCTCTCCCGACAGTGTTCTGCAAGCTCCCAGCGCCTTTCACAGGGACAGGCACTCTAGGTGCCTGCCGCTGTAAAATGTGACCCAAAAAATGCATTTTTATCCTGTTTGAGGAACAGAAATGCAAGCGACTCAGCAGCGGTTCATACCTTAAAAGAAATGCATGACAGGGTCAGGAAAGACCCTGTCATGCAGTGGCAGCCCCACATCCCGTGCGCGTAGGGTTGCCTACAATTTCTGCACATTTAAAAGTGCATCTTGCTTGGAAATGAGGGATGTGCTTTTAAATTGACAGAAACGCCACTTTATTTGATCAAGGAGGTGAAAAAGGCCATCTGAATGGGCGCGCATATAAAATGTGCCCATTCATGTGTCCCTTGTGGATTGGGCTGCAATTTTTGGGGCGCAAGTGATTTCATTTCTTGTGTAAATAAAAACAAAAAAAAAAAGTTGAGCACCTGGCACCCTGAGGATTCTTTTTTTCAAAACAGTAATTTTTGCAGATTACTAAAAAAAAAAAAAAAAATTTTTTTTTTTTTTAAAAGATGCTGTTTTTGCACAAAACGGCCATTTTTGCGGCATTTTGCGCAAAACGGCCGTTTTCGCGGCATTTTGCGGGATCGCAAAATCGCAATAAGCTGGAGGGTCTGTCTAGTGATTCCTATCAGTTATAAATTGTCAGCTGCCAACTTGAAGTCAAGCAGCGCTGTCATGGTAGCTGCCTGAACCCACCATGGTGCCTCCTGCAGGCAGCTGCGCAATAACTCTGCCAACCTTGAACCTCCTCATATGCCAACTTCATTGCATACCCAAGCTCAAGTAGGTCTTTTCAACAGTCCATCCTGCAGACTGTGTATTCAAATGTGCTTTTAGTGGTATCAAAGACGATACCCACAAAACTTTTGACCTTCTAATGCAGAGTTGTTCATTCTTCAAAACTCTACCAGGTCTTGAATTACAGCTTGAATTACAGACTGGTACCTGGCAAAGGATAAAGTGGATAGGGTAGACGCCTTGGGAACACCTTATATACTGGCTATTATCTTTATTAAAGTACAGACCCCTCCTGGGTCTCGTAGCTCCATTCCCATATGTCCACCTAGAAACATGGTTACAGTTCTCTCCTTTTTTATGCTGTCACTCAGTTCATTGTTGTACTTAATATGTTATTCTTTTCATTGACAGTTTCATATTTTAAGTCGTTTATATTCCATGAAAGTATTTATATTGTTAAAGTAGGCCTTATTTTCATTTATTTTATTACTCGAGTTATCAGTTCATGGTTCTTACATATTTATCACATTCAAGATTATAACCATTTAATTGGACCAAAGTGTGAAATATCTTAGCCGTTGGCATAGTTATGGATCTATGTGTTGAAATTGAACCTGAAGTAGTTACATTTTTTCCAAATGTTTTGTACCCATTTTTTTAAATATCAGATTTTGGGGTAGGTCGCTGCCACTGCACTTGAGGATGGTGGACTCACATGGGAGACAGATGCCGAAGGCCGGGGACATCACCTCCAGCCGTCCTTGAGTTTTGGCTGGGCTACATTACAGCTTTTCCCTTCGTGGAGGTTTTGGCATACTGCCGGGGCTCCCTGGTGGGGGAAAGCTGTAACATAGGCCAGCCAGAGCTCCAAGATGGTTGCAGGTAAAGTGCCCGGCCTTGGGCGGCTGTCTTCCCATGTGGGTTGACCATCCCGCAGCCCAGCAGCGGTTCCAGGAAGCACCAGAAGGGTGCCACTCCCTCAGGGTAGGTGACCCTCTCAGTGCTCCCTGGGACAGCCGCTGCACTTGGAGATGGTCACTCCATATGGGAGACAGCTGCCCAAGGCCAGGAACAAACTATCCTGGAGTTCTGGCTGGCCTGTGTTACAGCTTCTCCCTCTGGGAAAGGTCGGGGAACCTGCCGGGGCTCCCTGGGAGTCCTGCTGCACTTGGGGATGGTGGACCCACATGGTAGAGTCATCCAAGGCCGGGGACATCACCGCAGACCATCCTGGAGCTCTGGGTAGGCAGCATTACAGAATTTCCCCTCAGGGAACGGATGGAGACCCTGCTGGTGCTCCTTGGGAGTGCCGTTGGACTTGGGGATGGTTAACACTTTTTCACACAGGTAGGTACACCCACACGAGGTACTGTTTTCATCCAGACACCTTTGGGAAGGTAGGCCATGTGTTGGCGGTATGTTTCAATAGTTTCCAGGAAATGTCTGAAAATTGTGTTTATTTTCCCTAAATTTCAGACTTTGCCGGGCTTTTGGGTAATAAATTCTTGGGCAATTGGCACAAGTCAGACCTCTGTGGGTTCCTACAGGAGTCTGCTCTCCTGAAACGCTTGGGTTACCAGTGGTTTAGCCCTTTCCATTTGCACCCAGGTAGTTGCACCGACACATGAGGTACAGTTTTCGTCAGGACATGTGTGGGTATATAGGATGGTAGGACATTTGTTGTTTTCTCTTGGTTTAACATTTTCATACATTTGCTATTGCACTTTGTTACACAACCCTTTCATTTCCCAAATGTGAACAACATGTAGTTGCTGATTTAAACACTGTATGCTTTTGTAACCTGCTCAAGTCACCTACCCTTCAAAAGGGCTGCCTGTGCTCTTTCAAAAATGGTATGCTTGCCATTCCTCACATTTATTTTCTTTATTTACACATGCTAAGTATGTCTGTTTAGGCCGTCAGCATAAAATTCCTGTGTACTATGGCTCCGTTTTTGGCTTATGGTACATGCGATTTCCTAACTGGAAAAGTCAGAGGAATGTAGCGGGGCACTGCTTTTCTAAATATTCATAGAAGCCATTACCTTACAGGTCTAACCATGTCCAGCACATACCTTTTTTAACTGTAATTTTTCAAATCTTACCCAAACTATGGGCATTTTCCCTACATAGATGTTGCCTCACCTGCGCAAATCACCCTTTCCTAAACTTGGAATTTTGTCTACTTTTCAGAAATGTATGCTTTGGTCTTCCCTTTCAGCTTTCCTACCCTCCTCTTCCATTCCGTCCCCGCATGGACTATTGGGTGGGGGGGGGGGGTGGAAGGGGTAAACCAGCATAGCTCTCACAAAATTGATGGTAACCTTATTTTTTTGGTTTTCACTCAACCTGTTCTTGAAAGCCTGGAAAATGGCAAATTCAGCACAGCAAATCATTTGTTCCTAGCTCTTACAAGGAAACACCCATAAGGCTTCTTTGTACATAATTTTATAACCATTGTCTGAAAAAACACGAAATGTGCTCCGTTTTCGGTTATTTTCTCTCACCCCCGTACAGCAAACTAGGATTCCTAGGTGGCGTTATGATCACCTACATGTGGGAAGAAAGGGGGCCAAATTTGAGCGAGATACACATGTAAATAAAGCATTACAAGGGATTGAATGGCGACATACCGAAACCACCAAAAAAGGGCTTGGCGCGTGGGGGGGTGGGAGGCATTGGCAGTTAAGGGGTTAAAAACAAATAACACATTAGCTTAAAGAAATAGACAATTGGGTAATTGAAGTGTTTTTATTATGACAAGTGCTCACACTGTAAAGCAACAAATAATACATATACATGTGTAAACCAAAGATCAAATTGGTGGAGCCATATGGAGTGAACCTGCTTTACCTGGGGGATTGGAAGGAAAAAGAAGCCGAATAGTGAAACATTTATGGAAAAACAGTTCTCATAACTGCACATGAGTCACTGCAAGAATTGGATAAAAGAAAAAGTAAACTTTATTATTGCAAATGTTCACAATCTTTTGTCACAATATTTCCTGTAAGGGCTCAACAGATATCACGACTTCACACCTTCAGCAGGGGAACGATAATACACAGTGCCGGAGGTTTGTGACGCAATTATCGATCTATAAATTATTTGCTTTTCATAATGGTGCTGTAGTGTGAATAAGTACAGGTAAACTATAGACATCTAAAGGTCTCAGTATATTTGCAAGTAAAAAATGTCACTCGAAATATGGATTTATAGGACAGTGGGCCTCATTACAAGGTGGGCGGAATGGGTTTAACAGCGCCGGTAAACCCAATCCACCCTATTACGAGGTTCCCTTGCGGGACCCCCCTCGGAACGTCTGGTCAGACCAGACGTCCTTTGCGCGTCCCGCAAGGGGACCATTCCCATTGAGCCCTGTGGGGGCTGAAATGGGGATGGGTTTTTTGAATGAGGAATTACCGGATCCTCCAAGGTTGGAATGGCCTGGTAATTCCTCATTCAAGGAACCCGGACCAGAGTTTGGAGGCAGCCATGGCGCTAATAGCCCCATGGCTACCTCCAAACTCGTAATGCGGCCCAGTGAGTTAAAATAACATGAAAAGCAACTCACACTGCCTAAAATTAAAAATGCGATTAGAGTGGAAGGAACTCAGAAACACTTGACACGTTTCTCAAGCGCACCTGGCACTTTTTGAATCCGTTATACTCTTGGCACTTTAGTCAGGCATTTGCAATAGTTACGATTTGCCTTGAAGTAATACGGTTCTGCTTTGACTTTATGACGCATTTGCACACAGCACTTTTATATGGATGTATAATGGATTTATATGTGCAAGGCAGTTTTGTCAGTATTTAATATCAGGCATTCCAAGCGGAGTGGCCGAGCACGAATGTACAAACAGAATTTGGCCTGTAGACATTCTGCCCCAGTTCCATAAAAGGCATGATGTACTAGACATTAGCCCTTGACCTGAAAGGGCTTGGCCATGGGTAGCCAATGAAGATGGTGCACACATGGAGTAATGTGAGCACAACTAGGTGTGTAAGTGGCTACTCTGGCTGCAGAGTTCTGCAGGACCTGAAGGTGCCATAAGAAGTAGCCAGTTTGTGCCAGAAATGGGGCGTTGCAGTGTTCCATGGAGGACATAACAAGTAAGGACACCACAGGGGCACGTAATTGAGAAAGGAGTAAACAAAGAACCTTACTATGGGGTTTTCAGTTGAAGATGGCCCCTTTGACATACTAGACTTAGCATTTCTGTCTGCGGAATCTCAGATGACATATTTACCCCTAAAGATGGCCAAAAAGAGGGGGTCCAAAAGGCAGTAGAGGAAGGAGGGCCCACCACCAACACCTCATTTTTTCCCCTTGAAGCAGCTATTACACATTACACCTAAATCTGGTTGCTGTCTCGACAAGAGAGAGATCTAAACGGACCAGGATCTATGTGATCTGTTAAGAATAACAGTGGAAGCCGTGAGAGCAGATAAGCTTGGTAAGAGGTTACATGTACATGTTAAACAAAACCTGGAAGATGGAGGAAATCTGAGGGAATCCACATCTCAAGGCAGACGGTACAGAGTGAAAAGGGGGGGGATGGAAATTGACTGTTCGGTTAGAGGAAAGCAAAGAAAACCAGGAAAGTACGGCACCAGAAAGGCCGGCCCAGACGAGCAAGGCGGCATGGTCAACGGTATCAAAGGCGGCAGATAAGTCTAGTAAGTCTAGTAATAAGCACCGACGCTGCCAGAGTTGTGCAGCCAAGCCGCATCATCAGCGTTGGAGACCAGCACCCCCTCTGCCACATCCTGGACGAAAAATGGATTGAGAAGTGTGGAAGAAAGATTACTCAAGAAAGGGCAGACGAAGGTTCAAAAAGCTTCATAAGAAGATTCCAAAAGGGACCCCGCGACCACCCCACCGTGAGGAGCGCGCTCCTCCCCGGCCATCCGAAAAAGGAGCAATAAGCGGCGTTACAAGACCCCAGGGCAGCAAAAGCAAAGGGGACGACCCGTGAAGCGAGCGGTCCCCAAGAAAACTTCAACTGCAGCGTTTGGGGGCAGAGTTAGTGGACCTGAGACTGCCAGCAGCGATGCCTGTGTGGGGACTGGCAGTCGAGCCGGAGGAGATCAGAGAACCCACGCGGGTGGTGCAGAAGACGCAGGGTGCCCATTCAGCCAAGGCAACATAGGCGAGACTGGGGCGTGTGAGCGGACCACCGCGGATCCACTGGCAATACAGCAGAGCCGGCGCAGCCCGGACACCCAGCTACAAATGAGAGGGAGCGGGTAGTATTCCCCTGAAATCCTGCGCCTGCCTCTGCCCCATACAGCAAGCCCGGCTCCACGCAGCGCAGGGCCTTCACGAACCACGAGGCGCAGGGCCCCCATGAGCTGTGATGCGCCCCAGCTGCCGCAGGGTAAGTAGGCATAATTAAGGGAGTTGGCAGCCATGAAGCAGGCGCACGCAAGACGCTCCTCTCACAAACAACGGACATGGAGGTTTATGAAAGCATCTGCCCCAGCGCACCATAACCTACACTTGGAAGGAGACCCCCCCTATGGCAGGAGACCCGCAGCATACCCGGACCCCAGCAAAGGCCCATGCCCATACCATTCAGCAACATCAGAGGCAAACTGCAGTAATAGAAGGGTGACAGCACTAAGTCTCCTGCAGCATCCCCCCCGCTAACGGCCAGGGAAGGAACCCGGGGCGAGGGGTGGGGACGGCACGTGCCCCCAACCCTCAGCATTTGACTCTGCAGGAGAGCGCTGCTTCGCTCCACCACCCACCCTTATGAAAAGTAACCCTGCCATGCAAGATTAACCGAGAAGGAACCTCCATGGGTTCAAGAGCATACTTCGAGGCTCAGGAGTGGTGGGAGCACGGGGGCCCCCCGGGAAGAAATTCAAGAAGCTCCTGGGCTCCAGGCCAGTGTGACACTGCGACCATAACCACTTTCACCTTTGAGCGTATTAGCCCCACAGCCCCCAGGGCGCATTTTTCGTCACCAACTCCCAGAGTCGGGATTGGGTAATTTCGGCGCCTGCTGCATTCCTTGATGTGGTAGCCGTTTCTCAGGCTCCCTCTCCAGAATCAAACCCCGATTCCCCATTGCCCGTGGTCACCAAAGTACCATCGAGAGTTGACCTGAATGCATCGTCACGGTCACATGGATGTGCGATCGGCCTGAGGTTATTTAGAGTCACCAAAGCGGCCGGGCGAGCCCGGATTGGTCTTGGTCTGATAAATGCATGCATCCCGGGAGGTCCGCGCTCGTCGGCATGTATTAGCTCTCGAATTACCAGTTATCCAAGTAACAGATGGCACGATCAATGGAACCATAACTGATTTAATGAGCCATTTGCAGTTTCACTGTACCAGTCGTTTGTACTTACACGTGCATGGTTTAATCTTTCAGACACGCATATGCTACTGGCAGGATCAATGAGGTAGCCGCACCTGATGGAGGGTGGCAACGGGGGGCGCCGCACGACTGCCTCAGAGCCAACCTGCGCACCCTCTTGGGCTGTCTGCAGGACCCGAGCGCCAAAGAGCATCCCTAGACGTGTGCGTGTCGGGTGGACAGGTTGGTCACGCAGGCGCCGGCGGCCGGGCCTGCTCAGCCTTGCCACAGGGTGGGTGGGAGGGAGAGGCCAGGCACAACTTGAACCGGTAGTGGGGTTTGCCAGCACGCTGCCACTGGTATGGCGACAGAGGGTGTCAGCAGCCAACGTGTGTTCCGAACTGCTGGAGAAACGTGCTTGGTGGAGGAGGGGCCGCGTCGTGGCTTGCGAGGGGAACCCGTCTGATCTGACCACTGGGGAGCTGCCGGGCTGCTTAGCCTTCGCTTTAGAGCTGCCCAAACGAGTGGGACCTCCCCGAGGGAAGCAAACCCTTGACACGGTCCCAAGGCGGGTGGAAGCAAATTGCTTGAAACAACCGAGGATGGCCAAGCAGTCCAACCCTAGACAGACCAAGTGCACCAAATCGATCCCATGGAGTGCTCGGAAGAGCACCCCCAGCAGGCCAGTCTCTGCTGGGGCATTGCGTGGGGCATGCCCCCCGGCTGGCCCGGGTTTTCACCATAGAGCCCGGGTTGGGCAACGAGAACCAAGAGGAGCGCAGACAGGTCCCTCCCACCCTGTCTATAGTAATCCGGAGGAAGGAGACTACGTTTCGTCATCTGTGTACCCAGAGTGACAGAGCGGGACCTCTCGGCAAAAGCCTCGGGCTCCTTAGAGACCCAACTGGAGAAACATTTTAAACTGACGCCCATCAGAACTTCCAGAGCAGCCAAGCCGCCTGGTCCTTGCAGACATTCCTCTGGCCAATAACCAGATGGCCGGGCTCGGAGAGCGGCCATCTGGTAGGTCAAAGCATTCCAATGGGCCTGGATGGGAAGGGCCTTTGGCCCCCTTACCTGACAAAGGACAGGGCACCGGCAGGTGCCCAAAGGCATGGGCCAGCACCAATCGTCATCCTCGAGCTCTGGCAAGGCCACCTTAGAGTCCCCCCCCCCTCCACATAAGAGGTTTTTGATCCACCCTGGAGCTTATCCCTCTGGGGAGGGACAGTCGCCCCACATGTGAGACAGGTACCCAAGGCTGGTTGCTTGGAGGGACCAGCACCCCCCCAGCCATCCTGGAGCTTTAGCAGGGCCCATTTAGAGCTTCCCCTTCCAGGGCTCCCCGCAACTACCGCAAGGCTTGGGGACTCCACCCACACGCACAAGGCTGGCACCCAAGGCCAGTGGGGGCAGCAGCCCCAGCCACCGTGGAGCTCTGGTCCGGGCCGCCTTAGAGCTTCGCCCGCCACATTAGAGCTTTACCCTCCAGAGAGGGACAGGGCTCCCCACGATCATCACCAGGCTTGGGGACAGTCAACCCAGACGTGAGACAGGCACCCAAGGCCAGGACACCCCTGCCGCCAGCCACCCTGGAGCTTTAGCAGGGCCCCTTTAGAGCTTTTCCCTGTGGGGAGCGATGCGACTACCACTGGGTCCGGGGGCTTTCACCCTGGAGCTCTGGCCTGAGCTGCTCCCACAACATTAGAGCCTTTCCCTCCAGGACTAACCCACAAACACTGTGGAACTCAGGGCCGGCCACTGCGAGAGCATTTACCCCCACGCGGAGGAAAGGGACCCGCTCAGGGCGCTCCTTGACACACGCACCTCGTCTTGGACCTGACCACAACTGGTTGATACTTGCCAGAGGACCGGAAGCAACCCACGAACGCCATTGAACTAAAGCCGGTAATTGCGCCACGGCCGCCCTGAAGGCCGCAAGGTGGCACTTCCATGCCAACCGTAGACAAATTTCAGGAGTCAGCCGTGGCAACCACAACTCAGGCCATCTGGGCCTACTCCCCGGGCCAGATGGCCCAGCGGCCGTACCTGCCCCCACCGCCCAGGGGCACAGGCTTAAGGTACCACCCCGCGTGCTCTGGGGTGGGTGCTTAAGCTGCTGCCTCTCTTCCCCGCCCTGGGCTTAAGGCACCAACTCAGCGCTCTCGGGCCGGGGAGACACTTCCACGCCGACTATTAAGCTTACGGAACCCGACCGGAGACAAATGCAGGAGTCAGCCGCAACTCGGGCATCTGGTCCACCAGCCACAACTTCGGCCATCTGGGCCTACTACCAGGCCAGGTGGTCCAGTGGCCAGCCGGGCCTGCCCAACCCCACTTTCCAGGGGCACAGGCTTTAGCTACAACCCCGCGCCCTGGGGTGGCTGCACCCTCTCTTCCCCTGCCCTGTCGGGGGCTTAAGGCACCACCTCGAAGGCCCAGGCCCAAGGCCATCTGGTCTGCCAGGCTGACCAGGAAAGGTGAGAAGAGTGCTCCCCGCCCAGCCCGCACACCCCCACAGGTGCGCCCCTAGGGTGGGTGGTATTTTCCTGTGCACCCCGCAGGCCCCAGGAGGAAGGATGGAGAACCTTGGCGGTGCTGCCGCCTTGCAACAAAAGCTTGGCTCAGAGGATGACTTCCAATAGATTGCAGCGACGTAGCTGCTCTGCTACTTACGAAACCCTGAACCAGAATCAGGTTGTCGATGAATGATTTAGCACCAGATTCCCACAAACATGCGGTGCACTATGGGTGAGAGAGGTGGCCCCTATTCTGTCCACACTCAAGTCCTGAGGCAACCGGCTCTACACACCGGCCCCAAGGCCGGCTGTCCTAAGCTAACTGATGCTCGACAGTGCTGCAGTATCACGGTCTGGGGTGGAGGGGGGATTTTGGATGTAGAGGCGTTCAGTCATAAACCCACAGATGGTAGCTTCACCCCATTGGCTCCTCAGCCAAGCATGCACACCAAATGTCTGAACCTGCGGTTCCTCTCGTACTGAACAGGATTACTATTGCAACAACACAGCATCAGTAGGGTAAAACTAACCTGTCTCACAACGGTCTAAATCCACCTCACGTTCCCTATTAGTGGGTGAACAATCCGATGCTTGGTGAAATCTGTTTCACAATGATAGGAAGAGTCGACATTGAAGGATCAAAAAGCAACGTCGCTATGAAGGCTTGGCCGCCACAAGCCAGTTATCCTTGTGGTAACTTTTCTGATACCTCCTGCTTGAAACCCAAAAAGTCAGCAGGATCGTGAAGCCCTGCTTTCACGGTCTATATTCATACTGAAAAATCGAGATCAAGCTAGCTTTTGCCCGTCTGCTCCGCGGGAGTTTTCTGTCCTCCTTGAGTTCGCCTTAGGACACCTGCGTTATCCTTTGACAGGGTGTACCACCCCAGTCAAACTCCCCACCTGCCACTGTCCCCGGAGCGGGTCGTGCCCGGTAGGTGCCAGTTGCTTGGAGCCAGAAGCGAGAGCCCCATGGGGCTCGCCCCCCGCCTCACCGGGTATGTGGAAAAACAATAAG
The DNA here is from genome assembly GCF_040938575.1 of Ambystoma mexicanum. Classification (NCBI taxonomy): domain Eukaryota; kingdom Metazoa; phylum Chordata; class Amphibia; order Caudata; family Ambystomatidae; genus Ambystoma; species Ambystoma mexicanum. The sequence continues at coordinate 1,167,341,158 of NC_090936.1, forward strand.
AGTAGTGGTATTTCACCAGCGGCCTGAGGGCCTCCCACTTACCCTACCTCATGTCTCTTCACAGTGCCAGACTAGAGTCAAACTCAACCGGGTCTTCTTTCCCCGACGATTCTGTCAAGCTTGTTCCCTTGGCTGTGGTTTTGCTAGATAGTAGATAGGGACAGTGGGAATCTCATTCATCCATTCATGCACATCACTAATTAGATGACGAGGCATGTGGCTACCTTAAAGGTCATAGTTACCCCATCCGTTTACCCCACGCTTCATTGAATTTCTTCACTTTGACATTCAGAGCAGTTGGCAGAAATCACATTGCGTCAACACCCTCCACAGGCCTTCGCAATGCTTTGTTTTAATTAAACAGTCAGATTCCCCTGGTCCGCACCAGTTCCAAGTCAGCTGCTAGGTGTCGGCCGAGGCAGAATGCCGGCCCTGAACCCCCAGAGGAAGAACAAGATTGGCAAACACTGCAGCTGGGGTGATCCCCAGGAAGGGACCGGCTCGCATCCAGAGGCTGACTTCCCGTACCTACATTGTTCTGACATGCCAGAGGTTGTCCGCCTTGGAGACATGCTGCGGATATGGGTACGGCCTGGCGCAAGATTTACAAAATCTCACCCAGATTTTTAAGGCCCAGCGGGAGCTCACCGGACGCCGCCGGAACAGCGACGCTTTGCAAAGCTCGGGCCCCTTTCTCGGGGCAAACCCATTCCAGGGTGCCCTGCCCCTCACAAAGAAAAGAAAAGAACTCTCTGTGAGGCTGGGGGCGTGGCTACAGAGCCATGTAGGAGGACGTGTTTCCAAGGAGGCTCCTGATGATCCTGAAACGATCCGAGAAAATGTGACACCATCCTGGTCTGAATACATCGTTTGCCCGAGTTCATGAACTAACACTGCCCAACTGGAGCTGGAGATGGTGAGGATCAGCGCTGTGATGCGAGCGAAATCAGCCGGAAGAATTTTGTGGCGCTGCGCTTGTGAGGAATCTAAAATGGCGATCCGCCAACAACAAAGAGGTGTGGAGGACAGCTGACTCGCGAGCAGCCCGTTGTAGGAGAGAGAGCTGCGCTCAGATCGGGTCTGCCAGAAGGGGCCGCAAGTAGAGCGGAGCTGTGAAGACCCCCTGTGACCACAGCGCGGGACCCGGGGGAGAAGCCCGACGTCGGAGTAAAACGGCAAATGAACAGTGCCGTGATTGAAAAGCGCATGCCCGGTGCGTGACGAAACGGGACTGGAACCCCAAGCAGTCCACGTGTATGCGTGATAGACTACAAGGCTGCTCACCCATGAATAAGTGACAGTACAATATACACTGCAATACTCGCAAGTGTATGCGCAACACATACGAGGCACCGGCGTGCCCACAAGCAGCTGTAGCGAAGTGACGGCGTGTGAGCCGTCCAAGCATTATAGGCGGTTTCGCTTGCAGCCGCAGTGGAGACTTGGCCATTAGACAGGCCTATGACGGGGCAGCCTTTCGGGTCGCGCATGGTGTCCACGGCTGCAGGCTCCGTGTTGCGGCCATCCGGACCGTGGGTAACGCAATAACACGGATGTACAGGGCCAGCTTAATATACGGAGTGCCACACAGGAAAACCCTGAAACGGATGCAATCAAGTTTCACTGATAATAAAGCCGAGCACAGCCTAAGGGTTGCCTGAGACCTGACGGAGGCACACAGGGGGACCCTGATTAGATGTGATAGCAGCTCCTAGCAAAACAGATGCCAGCTTAATCATATTACCCTTTGCAATGTGTATAAGTTCATGCATCCACCGGGGACAAGGGAGTTGATCTTGCAATTGCAGCACAGGGCAGGGTCATGCAGAGCGCTGACCCTGCAAACATGGAACTATTGCATGGTGGAATGTGGAACCAGTAACTAGAATGAACCGGTGGCGACCAGAGCACTACTGACTTATATTGAACTAACTTTCACGTTGCCAAGCAATTCTTTGAATGGGCTGCGATGCGGAGCTTGGATAGCGCATTCAAAATGGCGCCAATGCGCGCGTGTATATAGACGCAGGGAGCTGCCCGATACGCTGTGCACCAAGCGGATCGATCAGAGGGAGGCGACGCTGGGAGCGTCTGTCTCCTTTAACGAGGTGATGGGAGGAGAGAAAAGAGCACCGTTGCTGCTCACAGACAGCTGATGATAAGCTGAAATGCCCATGACACAATAAACCCAGCGCCGCACCGTGAGACGAAGAGGCGCAGGCACACATCGGCAACCCAACCTGCAACAAATTCCACTAAACCATCCTGTGGAGGCTAGTAAACACAATAGCACAACGAAGAACAAGACATGCCTATGATTGATTTACGAATGCTGATCCAGCCACCCGAGGGGCACAGACAGGCTTAGACAGAAACAGAGACTTGCAGCCACCTGAAGTGGGAACAAGGAGACGCAGACAATGTGCCCGAGGTGGCCGCAAGAGGTAACTGCAGATGAAGGTGTACGGGGTTGCCCCATGAAAGTGGGGACCAGCAAGAGTGGCCACCGGAGCCCGCAGAGCCACACCAGCGCCAGGTAGACAGCCCGGGGAGCTAGATCGACTGGGGCAGGGTCCTTAGTCCTGTGAAGGCTGAATGAACCCACATGGGTACGTGGGAGGACACAGTCCATTCTAGAAATAGGGGAGGTCGCTGGAGGACACCCCTGATACGATCAGGCCAGGCCTAGACATTTTGGGCAATTTAGCACGTTCTAAAAGAGGACAGCACGTTTTGGGGCCGACTCACTTTACCCTGACGCAACAAGATGTCCAACAAACCCATCAGACAGAAAGGCAAGCAGCCCACACTGGACGATTTTGCCAAAACACCACCAGGTGCAGAAGGGGCCAGGAAGAAAGCTGGGGGCCCAGACATTATGGGCAACCAGGAGGTACTTGCGGCGATTGCTGACCTGAAAGTGGCCTTGGAGACCAAACTGGGCCTGGCAATCAGTGAATTGAAAGCTGCACGTGAGCTCAAAGTTGGAGCGGTGCAGGAGGACGTAAATCTTCTCCGGCAAGACGTACAATTGTTGGCTGAGCGCACGGAGGACCTGGAAAAAGAGGTGGCCCCGAACACAGCAGCCTGTGCTGCCCATAAATCTGAACTTCATGCCTTGGTACAATGTGTGGGCAATCTGGAGAGCAGGTCGGAAGAGGCGGAGGGACGCGCCCGAAGGAACAATATTCCCATTGTCGGAAGGAGCTGAGGGAACTAACCCTACGAATACATTGATTCTATGCTATTACAGGAGATAACCGGGGGAGCCCTGCCCTAGGGGTTCGCTGTAGAGAGGGCACACAGGGCCCTGATGAGGAAGCCACTGCCGGGGAACCCCCCCCCACCCCAGGCCGGTGATAGAGAAGATCCTAAACTACTGGGAAAAAATCCTTGAACACTTTCGGAAGGGCGGCACGATACAAAGAGGTGCTGTGAACATAACGGCATACCCGGATTATACCTTGCAAGTACAGCGCAGCCGCATGAATTTTGGGTCCGTGAAAAGAAGATTGCGGGATGCAGGCCATAGGTACATGCTGCTTTATCCAGCTAAACTGAAGGTTTTCTACAAGAGCAGAACCTTGTTTTTTGACACCCCAGAGGACGCCATGGGATGGTTAGATGCGCAGAGCTGTCCCCAGAAACCGGACATCCAGGGAGCAGAAGGTGGAGATAAGTAACATGCGTCGGTAAAGCGCCCTAGGTGCTGCAGCTCATGAAAATGGGACTTGAATATAGCATTGCATATACCGGCAGAGGAGTGTGTTCAGAGCTACAATTATAAATATGAGACGGTGGCACTGGAAACCTTGATATAGATATAGGAGCTATACGGAGCATGACCTTGCACCCCCATAGCGAATAGTTTAGTTAGGTCACTGGTAGTTTGGTGACACCCTGCTGGGTTCTGGGCTGGGGCCTTTTAGGGCAGAACCAAACGCAGGGGGGCCTGAGATCCAGGGATGGAGCTGGGCACTTGTTGGGGTTGGGGTAGACGAAGGGGGGGAGGTGGGAGGGTGAAAGGGGTGTGCAGTGGTTTGAAGTTGGGGAATGGGGAGTTGGGAAGGGGGTTGGAGGGAAGTTTGATGGGAGGGAAAGGGTATTGAGCCAAAATGTGACCCTTAAGAGGCGGGATATCATGGTGATGGCGCCAGGGTGCCTTACAGTGGTTACCTGGAATGTCAGGGGCCTCAACAGCTATCTGAAACGTAACAAGGTGATGATGTATCTGAAAAGGATGAGGACCGACATAGCATTATTGCAAGAGACCCACCTCACTAGGGAGAAATTGGAGGTGGTTAAGAAGAAGTGGAGGGGGTGCCTGGTGGGATCCACATACTCGGCCTACGCTAGAGGAGTTATCATCTGGGTGGCGCCGCAGGTGCCATTTCAGCTGCTTCAGGTCACGGGTGACCCAGATGGCAGATTGACTGTTGTGAAGGGTATATTGGAAAACCGAGAAGTGTGTATTGTAAATTTATATGCCCCTAACCAGGACACAGCGGCTTACTTTAGGACCCTGTACGGTAGAGTCGGCCCTCTGCTGGGTGGTGGGATTATTTGGGGAGGTGATTTTAACTGTGTACTTAACCCTAATGTTGACAGATCGGATAGTAAGATAGACAAACCAACCCCAGCAGCAAAGGTGCTACAGGCCCTCCCGAGGGACTTCGACCTAGTGGATGTCTGGAGGCAGTTGCATCCAGTGGATAGACAATACTCGCACTATACGGCACCACACACCCTTCACACAAGATTAGACTATGTGTTCGCCTCCACAGAGTTGGCAGGAGAGATGGAAGGTGCGGAATACAAAGCTAGGGTGCTTTTGGACCACTCCCCCCTGGTCCTGGAGTGGCGGCATCAACCTCCCAGGGCACGGATTCCCACTTGGGAACTCAGAGCCGAGGCTCTGCAGGACCCGGGATTCAGGGAGGATTTAAGAGAGGCGATCACTGAGTACTTCGAGATAAATACTGGTAGTGTAAGCTCTATGGGAACTGTTTGGGAGGTGTTTAAGGTGGTTTTGCGGGGGGTTGCCATTTTGAAGTCCAGGGGGATCCAGGGGGGCATAGAGCAGAGTGGAAGGGAATTGAGGAGGAGTTGGAGGGCAGGATGCGTACGGAAGGCACCGCTGATGAGGACAGAGACAGGATAAGGCAATTACAACAGGCCAGTGGGGACTGCTGGGACAGGTTATGTAAACTAAGCTATAAGAAATATGTGGAGAGACAGCACGCAGGGGGAGATAAGCCGGGCAGGTTGCTGGCCTGGCTATACAAGAGTGAGACGCCGCGAACGGTGATCAGGGAAATTAAAGGCAAGGGAGGGTGGACTCAGAATACCCAGGAGGGGGTGAATGAGGAGTTCCTGAGATTCTATAAACATCTTTATGAGGACCCAGGTGGCCATAGAGACCACGAAATTCGGGTAAGATTGGAGGACATGGGCCTACCCACCTTAGATGAGGCAGAACGCGCAGACATAGATGCCCCTATTACGATGGAAGAACTCGAACTAGTGGTTCGCTACTTGCCCACCTGTAAGGCCCCTGGGTCCGATGGGCTTCCAAGTGAATTTTATAAAACCTATGAACAAGAGTTGCTTCCCCTGCTGCTGGCCATGCTTAACCAGTCTTATGAGCAAGGCAGGCTACCAGAGACCCTGTGAGAGGCGGTGAGTATCCCGCTTCTGCAGCCGGGCAAGCCTATCACTGATTGTGGGACGTACAGGCCCTTATCGATGCTCAATCAGGTTAGTAAAATCCTCACTGCTGTACTGGCAAATAGGCTTAAGGCTGTCATTCGTAAACTGATACACGCCGACCAAACGGGCTATGTCCCGCGCAGGAACATAACTGATAATCTCAGAAGACTGCATCACATCCTTGACCAGACAAAAAATGACCCAGGTGAACTGGCAATAGTTTCACTAGACGTGGTCAAGGCCTTCGAGCCAGTGAAAAGGCCCTAGTTGATCGCGACCTTTAAGAGCTATGGAATGGGACCGGGGTACCTCAGGTGGGTGACAATGTTATACAGCTCCCCGATCGCCAGGGTCAAAACGGGTGCTTTCATTTCGGACAAATGGTAACTAAGCAGAGGCACTAGACAGGGCTGCCCGTGGTCGCCCATGTTATACATATGGGCACTGGAGCCATTGGCCACCTGCCTGAGACAGCAATACGAGGAGATAGGTATTCGCACTGCGGATGGCATGCACCTTGTTTCTTTATATGCGGACGACATACTGTTATATTTACGCTACCCAGAAGAGAACATGCAATATATTCTAGACATGATGGAGCAATTTGCCGTTCTCTCTGGCATTGCGGTTAACCCCAAAAAGTCTAGCGTTTTCCCTCTGGGGAGATACAAGCTTGTCTTGCCCAGGAGTCTGCCAGTGTTGCCGATTACCCTGGCACACAAAGTCGTTCCGATATCTCGGAATTGACATATACCATATGGCAGAAGAACATGCACGCAACACGGTTAAAGCAGTAGAAGGAATTAAGAACAGCATGGGATTCTGGTCCAGGTTACCCCTGGCTATAGTGGGGAGGGCTGCTCTGCTAAAAATGGTAGTTTTGCCTAGAATGTTGCATTTCTTTGTTAACATCCCGCATGGGATCCCGAGGCGCTTTTTCGACAGCCTCCATAGCTCAGTGTAGGAGCTTCATCTGGGGCAACTCCAGGAACAGGGTGGCCCTCTGGAAACTACAGAACTCGTGTGATAGGGGAGGGATCAACCTGCCAAATTTTGAGCTATACTATCTGGCAGGGCAGCTGCAGTATGTAGCAAGATGGCTGTCTGGCGAGGAGACGACAGAAACCAGGCTGCTGTGCAGGGAACTGCTCCCCTTCTTTCACAAAGAAGTGGTGTGGCTGTCCAAGTCAAGGGCCCGGGACATGGCGGGGCTGCTGGTACTGGGATGGGAGATATGGCACAGAACGTGTCAGATTGCGGGACACCCGGTTCCGTACTCTATGCAGGTGCCGCTTGCAGCACTATGTGGAGAGGATCCCCAACTGATACAAGGGGTCCGCAAGTACTGGGAACCAGTGGGCCTGGCCACCCTGGGAGACATATGGCTGGAAGGGGAGGCATTAGAGTTCCCGAACCTGATCGAAGATACTGGGGTGCATAAAGGGCAGTACATAACTTACACCAGAATTGTCAAGAGAGTACGAGCGAAGTGGCCAACAGAGGTGCTCACCGGACAACCGGATGCCACCATGGAGGCTATATATGATATTTCAGAGGGTAGGCATGAGATTTCCCGCATATACAAGCTGTTGGGGTCCAAGGTGGGGAAGGACTTGACCCAACAGACAACTTTGGGAGGATGAGGTGGGAGAGCCCATATCGGATGGGCGCTGTAAAAGAGCCCAAAGATATAAAAAAGTGTCCCGGAACGCAAGGCTCCAGCAGATCCAACTATATGTCACACATAGAGCATAGCTCACCCCCAGTAAGATCGCTAGGTTTGGTGGCCATACGACTCAGAAATGCCCTAGGTGTGGGGTGGAGGAGGCTGGGCTACTCCACATGTTTTGGGCCTGCCCTGAGGTGGGGCGGTTTTGGCAAGAAGTGAAGGCACGCTTAGCAGGAACCGGTATTACACTGGAGGTGGAGTCGGCCTGGGCATGCATGCTGGGGGGATTCCCTAGGCCACGTAACTTAAAAGCACATAAGCAAAATGAAAGATCTAGCATATGTTCTGGCCAAACGAAGGATAGCAATGTGCTGGAAGGCAGCCCAGAGGCCGAGGATAGAGTTGTGGTGGGCTGACCTCTTAAAATGGGCAGAGGCAGAAACGGCTGTTTGGTGGGACACGGTTTGTAGGGGAGGGGAGGAGGAGGTAGGACCCCTAATTGAATGGAGGCAGCTGGTGGCTACCATGAGTGGCCCCCCCAGTCTGATCAGAGCGATGATAAAACGGATAAAGAGATGACGATAAACCCGCCTGAAAAATCACAGGATGATGACATGGACATATTGGCTCAAGTTAGGGGGGAGGGAGGGAATGGGACTGGACAATGCTGATTGTAACACTCTGACGCTGAATCTGATGATGGAAGTCCCAAGAATTGTGTGTTGTATAAAATAAAAATTATTTTAAAAAAAAGAATCTCTGTGCGGCTCCTGCTGGCTTCTCTGGGATCATTTGCATTACCGCACTGGACGCCGCAAGGGCGCCCGTCCCTGCCACTCTGGATTTGGGGATCTGAACCCGACTTCCTGTCGATCGGCTGAGGGCAATGGAGGCCATAGCCCATCCCTTCCGAACGGCGCTCGCCCATCTCTTAGGACTGACTGACCCATGTTCAACTTCTGTTCACATGGAACCCTTCTCCACTTTATTCTTCAAAGTTCTCGTTTTAATATTTGCTACTACAACCAAGATCTGCACCTGCGGCGGCTCCACCCGGGCCCTCGCCCCGGGCTTCTGTGCGTACTGCAGCAGCCCTCCTACTCGCCTGACTTAGCCCCCGCGGCTCTCAACGCCGGCCTGGTATGGGCCTGATGCTCCAGGGCCATCCATTTTCAGGGTTAGTTGATTCGACAGGTGAGTTGTTACACACTCCTTAGCGGATTCCGACTACCAACACCGTTTCTGGGGACTGATGAGCATCTGCATCATGCGCCTTAACCCCGGGTGCGGTTCATCCCGCAGCGCCTGTTCTGCTTACCAAAAGTTGCCCACTGAGCACTTTCATACAATACCCAGCTCCACGCCAGCAAGCAGGGCTTCATACCCATTTAAAGTTTGAGAGCAGGTTGAGATAATTTTGGCCCCAAGACCTCTAATCATTCGCTTTGCTAGATAAAACTGGGCTATCTTGAGTGAAACTTCGGAGAGAACCAGCTACTATATCATTCGATTAGTCTTTTGCCCCTATACCCAGGTCGGATGACCGATTTACACATCAGGACCGCTACGGACCTCCACCAGGCCGAGTTCACCATTTTACGGGTCCTATCACACACGCTCATGCATCATCTCTGACAGAGCGGGGGAGACGGGTCGGTGGAGAGCCCACCGTGACAGGATGCCACTGCAATCGCCGGCACCGGCCCTCAACATCATTACATCACAGGGTTTCATTCATCCCTCTGACTTGGGCAGGCGTTATATTCTTAGTCAGTGTTTCCAGACAGGTCGGGTGGTTAACCGACCCCTGGCGCCCTTTGTGGGCCTCCCCGCCCGGCAGCACGACGTGGTTGGGGTGTATTGAGGGCAGTCCACCACAGTCACATCGGGAGCCCCGTCTCCCGTGGCCACTCTAGCAACCCCCAAGAGGGGCCAGGACAGTTGCCGGATAAGGGCCCGGTGGTGGTCTATCTCCCTCAGCCCCGTGGACACAGCAAAACTGCTGTCAGGGGGCTGTAACACTCTCTGCTAGAGCAGAGAGCCACCTGCCCCCTGGGGCCTTCCCAAATGCACCCTGCTGGGGCTGGATGTGCCCGGGCCGCAGATCCGCAAGGGCCTCCACCGTTCCAGGTGACCAACCTGCCTGCCGTGTTGAATCCTGTGGGTGGACTGCACAGACCCCACCAGTTTACCGCTCAACCGTTTCACACCCTCTTGAACTCTCTTCAACTTTCCCTTACGGTACTTGTTGGTCACCAGTCTCGCGCCCGTATTTAGCCTTAGACAGAGTTTACCACACGCTTTGGGCTGCATTCCCAAGCAACCTGACTCCAAGAAGACCTGATCCCGGTGTGCAAGAGACCGCTATCGGCCTAACACCATCCGCGTGGGGAGACTCGATCAGAAGGACTTGAGCCCCCTGAGCGATGCCGGGGAGTCGGTCTTCTGTACGCCACATTTCCCACGCCTGCTGCTGAATGGGGATTCGGCGCTGGGCTCTTCCCTTTTCACTGGCCGTTACTGAGGGAATCTTGGTTAGTTCCTTTTCCTCTGCTTAGTAATATGCTTAAATTCAGCAGGTCACCATGTCTGATCTGAGGCCGTGGTCGGGGAGCACAAAGCTCAGGGCAGCTGGCCTCGGGCCCATATGGGGGGTTGCCCCAGCCCTTGGCGCAGGCGAGTGTATTCTGTCCCAATCTGTGACCGAAACCCACATGGTCACGAGGTCCGTGCTCCATGGTCATCCTGAGCCGGCAGCCGTGGGACACCAAAGACAGTCACACACAGCACGGCCAGGTGCCCCGGGGTAGGGTGAAGGTGTGCCAGGCTTTTTTAAAGCCTGCTGCCGCCGCCACCACATCCGGGGTGCGTCGGCCACCCGGCCCTCCCGAAACCAGCATGAGGTGGGGAAACTGGGGAAACCAGGATGCGTCGGCAATGAGCTTGCGCGCCAGATCCAAGGATCCAGCGACGGTGCTGATCGGGGTCTGACCTTAGGGGGATGAAGGGAATGGGGTCCCTGCAACAGCCCTAGCCACGCCCCTGGGAGTGAACCTCGGGGCGACTGATGTACAAGCGACCCTCAGACAGGCGTAGTCCCGGGAAAAACCCAGGGCCACATGGTGCGTTCGAAGTGTTGATGAATGTGTCCTGAAATTCACACTAATTCTCGCAGCTAGCTGCGTTCTTCATCGATGCACGAGTCGAGTGATCCACCGCCAAGAGCCACAGGCAACTTTTTTTGTCCTAGATGTCGGCCTGACCCTGCCGGTGCAGGAGAGGTTGGGGGAGGCAGCGCTGGCTGTGGCAGGACAGCCCAGCTCCCTGTCTAGCTCGGCCGAAACCATTGTGGTTTAAAAAAAAAATAATAATAATAATCCAGGTGCTCAGCCTGACCGCCAGCTGCAGCAGCACAGTGCTTCCCAGGGGGATGGAGGTAGGCCGCTCCGCCACCTGCCCACACGGCCCGATCCACTCATCCTTCCCCGACCCCTTCCGCTTCCCTTTTGGGAGGGGGGGCTGGGAGATGGACAACGAGGCAGGCCAGAGACAGCACAGACAGGGGGTCGGGTGGGACCACTAGAGTCTTTAAACCCCAGCCCGGCCGCATAGGACCCAGCTCCAGGTACCTGGGCAAGAGGGAAGGTCACCCACTGTGCCAGCGGGCCTGGCCATTGCTCACACACAGATGTGGGCGGCTGGAACCTTGGCGCCCACCGTCAAGTGGGCCAGCTGCACCATGGCTCATGCCTGCCTTGCCCGGGTGCCTGTCTGCCTGGGGAGGCACCCCTCGAGAGCAGTCAGGTTTCCCTCGGCTCCCGACTGCCCCCAGTCAGGGCTTCCCTGGTGACCGGGGTGTGCCCAACAATGCCCAGCCGCTGGCAGGTCAGAGAGAGGAGCGTGCGCCCCCGGCCAGCGCAGATGCAGGCTCAGTGAGGAGAGGGGGCTGGTTGACCACGCGCACCGGACCGCTCTGCGAGAGGTGCCCCGGGCTGTGGGTGTGCACATCTGGGATGCAACCGAGGTCGGGCCCACGGCTCTCCCTCCCGCTGCTCCGCTGTTAATGATCCTTTATGCCCCCACCCACAAGCAGAAACCATTCACACTCAAATGCCCCATTTCTCTTTCCAAACACGTTCCAGATTCAAATGCCATCTCCCTCCTGACCTACATGCCACCATCCCTCCATCCGAACCCACACAAAAACACCAACATCTGTCCCTCCATACCTACACCAAGAAGCTCCACCCCTCAGAGCCACACCCATATGTTTCATCTCTACCTCCACACTCAGATGGCCCCATTCGCCCTCTCTCTATACCCACACCCGATTACCCCATCCCTTCGACACACACATTGTCCCACCACTCCAATAAACCAACATCCTTCTCTCCAGACAAACATACCCCATCCCTCCATTGACACCCAGATGCCCCCTTCCTTCCCACCAGAGCGCTCCAGCCCTGACCCACATGCTCCACCATTCCCTGACATGCCCCCATCATATGCCCATTCCAGATCAACAATGCCCCCTCCGATCCAGACTCCACGATGCACAATCCCTTCCTCAAGACCCATACCATGATGGCCCATGCTCCCTCCACACAGAAAGATGCCCCTATCCGTCCTCCGACCAATAAGCCACAATCCTTCCCTCCAGACCCACACCAATGTGCCCCATCCCTCCCTCCAGATGCACACCAATGTGTCCTATGCCTCCCTTCATACCCAAAGCAATGTCCCCATCCCTCCCTCCAGACCCACACCCATGTGCACCATCCCTTCCTCTCAGAACCACACCAAGATGCCCCATCCCTCCCTCTAGACCAATACCATAATGCACCATCCTCCCTCCACATAGCAAGATGCCCCTTGCATCAGATGCCCATGTGCTGATCCTGAATCACATGCAGATAGCCCCAGCCAACCCCCTCTAAAACCACCCATCCGAGTATGCCCCCATCCGCCCAGACCCACACCAATGTGCCCCGTCCCCTCCTTCCAGACCCACACCAATATGCGGTCATCCCTCCCCAGACCAATGTCCCCATCCCTCCCATCAAACCCACACCAATGTGCCCCCAACACCTCCCTACAGAGCCACACCAAGATGCCCAGTCCAACTTCCCAACCCACACCTAGATGACCCATGCCACCCTCCAGAACCACTGTGCCCCATCTCTCCCTCCAGAAACACACCCATGTGCACCATCCACCTCCCTTCAGAGCCACACCAATGTGCCCCACCACCTCCCTCCAGAGCCACACCAGGATACCCCATCCAACTTCCTAACCCACACCTAGATGACCCATGCTACCCACCAGACCCACTGTGCCCCATCTCTCCCTCCAGAAACACACCCATGTGCACCATCCCTCCGCCAAGATCCACACCAATGTGCCCCACCACCTCCCTCCAGAGCTACACCAAAATGCCCTGTCCCACTTCCCAACCCACACCTAGATGACCCATGCCACCCTCCAGACACACTGTGCCCCATCTCTCCCTCCAGAAACACACCCATGTGCACCATACCTCCACCCAGATCCACACCAATGTGCCCCCACCACCTCCCTCCAGAGCCACACCAAGATGCCCCATCCAACTTCCCAACCCACACCTAGATGACCCATGCCACCCTCCAGACCCACTGTGCCCCATCTCTCTTTCCAGAAAAACGCCCATGTGCCCCATCCACCTCCCTCCAGAGCCATACCAATGTGCCCCACCACCTCCATCCAGAAACACACCAATGTGCCCCCACCACCTCCCTCCAGAGCCACACCAATGGGCCCCACCACCTCCCTCCAGAGCCACACCAAGATGCCCGTCCCACTTCCCAACCCACACCTAGATGACCCATGCCACCGTCCAGACCCACTCTGCCCCATCTCTCCCTCCAGAAACACACCCATGTATACCATCCCTCCACCCAGATCCACACCAATGTGCCCCACACCACCTCCCCCCAGAGCCACACCAAGATGCCCCATCCAACTTCGCAACCCATACCTAGATGACCCATGCCACCCTCCAGATACACTGTGCCCCATCTCTCCCTTCAGAAACACACCCATGTGCACCATCCCTCCACCCAGATCCACACCAATGTGCCCCCACCACCTCCCTCCAGAGCCACACCAAGATGCCCCGTCCAACTTCCTAACCCACACCTAGATGACCCATGCTACCCACCAGACCCACTGTGCCCCATCTCTCCCTCCAGAAACAAACCCATGTGCCCCACCACCTCCCTCCAGAGCCACACCAATGTGCCCCCACCACCTCCCTCCAGAGCCACATCAATGTGCCCCCACCACCTCCCTCCAGAGCCACACCAAAATGCCCTGTCCCACTTCCCAACCTACACATAGATGACCCATGCCACCCTCCAGACACACTGTGCCCCATCTCTCCCTCCAGAAACACACCCATGTGCACCATCCCTCCACCCAGATCCACACCAATGTGCCCTACCACTTCCCTCCAGAGCCACACCAAAGTGCCCCACCACCTCCCTCCAGAGCCACACCAGGATGCCCCGTTCCACTTCCCAACCCACACCTAGATGACCCATGCCACCCTTCAGACCCACTGTGCCCCATCTCTCCCTCCAGAAACACACCCATTTCCTCCATCCCTCCCCAGACCCACACCAATGTACCCCAACCCACACCAGTGTCCCTATCCCTCACCCAGACCCACACCACTATGTCCTATCCATCCCTCCAGATCCACACCAATGTGCCCCCTTTCTCCAGAGCCACGCAAAAGTGCCTCATCCCACCAGACCTACACCAGCATGCCCCTATCCAACCATTCAGACCCCAGCAAGATGCCCAATCCCTCCCTCTAGTCCAATAACATAATGCCTGATCCTTCTTCCAAATAGCAAGATGCACCTTCCCCCTTGCAACAGATGCCTGTGTGCCATCCCGAATCACACGCAGATAGCCCCAGCCAACCCCCTCTAAAACCACGCATCCTAATAATCACACCCCCATAAAACATTAAATCACTCTATTAACCCCTGTTGATCAGTTAAACACAAGCATACACTGTCTTCCTGTTCCTTTTCTTAGCCCTCCATACCTTTCATGTTGGATAGCTGAGCATGATTTTTAAAGTAAATGTAATTTCCTGCTCCCCCGTCTAAATCAGGTGTCTTGCAGGAACGTTCACGGTATCCGGAAGAAAATTCCAATTTACAGCCAGCCAAAAGCACACGGGTTGCTGCTGTTCCTGCAGCCTGGCAGCCAGAGCCTTGCCGCTCAGGACGCTCCAGGGTCTCCTAGAAATGTTCCCGGTGTTGAAATGCCAACCCCAAACGCTGCAAGCCAAAGGCTGGCAGGGTCCGGTTGCACTTGCACCAGCGGCAGCCAGAGTATTCAAAATTCCCGCTCATCCCCAGCCCACTTACTGAACGTGCTCCGGAACCGCTTCTCTGCTCCGGAAAGCACACGGATGACATCAGAGGTCCGTGACAACGAGGGGGCGGGCCGTTGCTATGGTCCTTTTCTCGGATGGGAACTAGTCGCTACCCTGCCCCACTGCTCTGCAGCCTCTGGCTACCCATACAACACCCACTAGCCCTTGCTAGCAAAGCCAGTAGTCAAGGATATCGGGAGTTGTAGTTCAAAGAGTCTGGAGAGTCATAGAGAATGTTTCTGTGTACGGTATAAGAGGCTTAGTTGTCTTCATGTATACCAAAAGGGTGAAATGTCTGTGAGGATAGCTCAGGGGCAACCCGTTTGTCTTGGACGCAATATAGTGCTTAGATATAAAAACATACAAGCCAACACACCTAGGAGGGAGATTTCGTCAGAGAAATCGAGAGACATACATTTTCCCATAGGAATGCATTGAGGCTAGAATTATTTTTTATTTTATGCTGGAGAAAATAAGTGATATTTTTCACTGAAAAATCGGGAGTCTCCCATCTAAATCGGGAGGGTTGGCATGAATGCATACAAGATTAGTTCATTAATAAAGCCAGCCTCACTCATTTCAAAATAAGTTATTGAAAAAAGATGCATCGGCAATACCACCGGTACAAAGGCAAAGGATCAGGGCGACCTGGTACAAAAGGACACACAAACAATTGAAAGGTATTCATAACACACATTTCATACTGTGCATTACCAGACATGCCAACGCTCCCGATTTAGGCGGGAGACTCCCGATTTTGAACTGAAAATTATTGCAAAATATTGCTCTTTTTCACATTCTCCCACCTAAAATAATTCTAGCTCCAATGCATGCCTATGGGAAAATTAATTAATTCTCTCGTGAAATCTCCCTCCAAGGTGCCTCAGAATGTTGGCATTTATGCATTACATGCAAGCAAAATCGTCGCCACAGGTAGGTGAACCCAGCACATTCCCAACAGAGAAACATATACAGAAAACCTACAGAACAGTTAATAGATTTCTTTTTACTATCTGGTGACTATCATCAACATAATACACATTGGTGTTGAACTGAACATCAGATATTCGGTGCCGGGTGTGTGTGGAGGACACTAATATTCATAATAAGTCAACACGACTGTGTTTAGGCCTATAGCAGTTCAGATGGCTATCATTAAAAACGGGTTTCATCAGGACCAGGAATTGTGTTTAGGGTTCTCAACCTTTCTTGTGGTGTGACTTGTGCTTCAGTGTTGTAACACGTGATATCAAACGTAGCGGCGCAGCTAGCTGCGGCCATGTACTCCCAGAAGTGGAGTCTGCATGCTCGTATTCATCCCCGATTATGGAGTGTGATCCACAGCTTGCAATGAAGTGTGGCAGGAGGGTCCTCTATGGTCCCTATACATCCACTCGAGATTCATTGGTGCTTCCAAAACAGAGAACTCTCGTGTTCAATCTGTGTAGTGTAAGTACCACCTACATCCAGCTAATGTTTTCTAATAAGAAGCTAATTACAGCGTCATTTCCCGTTTTTGGTATTTATGTATTTTCTATTGTGTAGGCGCAGTCTGCTGTTGAGGCCTTAAATTGAATATAACTTTTTCTTTGTATTTTATGTGAAATATTGCTTATACAGCACAGTCTGTTTAGCACCAGCTGCAGTGCAGAGATGCATTTAATCTGTTTCCAGTCATAGCTTTCATTCCATGTAAGCGCAAGTCTGACTGTTATCAAGCCACGAAAGTTGTCATGTTTCTTGGATTCTTGTCCCACGATACATACATTATAACAGAGGTATTCCCATGGAGCTCCTGGAATTTCGGAACACAAAGTAAGGGAGATTGTTAAGGAGGCTCTAACAAAGGAAACTGTGTCTCCCTCTTTATTTCACAGTAGAGGCCACCACACCCATGAGGGAGCTACTGAAAAAGGGTGCTGAGTAGCAATGGGGAGAAGAGAAGCTTAAAGCATTTGATAAAGTCAAAGAGAGTATAAGACACGCTCCCTGCCTGCAGCCGTTTAATCCCCAGTGGAAAATCATAATAACCACTGACGCCAGCTCGTACGGTCTAGTGCAACGTTGACCCAGAAGAGGGGCGATGTTGAGCACATAGTTGCCTTTGCATCCAAAGCGCTTTCCCAGGCAAATAAGAACTACTCTACAGTGGTGAAGGAAATGCTGGTGTGTGCATGGGTGGCAGACTATTTCCGAAAATATGTGTGGGGCACGAATATTTCAATTGGTAACAGACCATAAACCATTAGTACAAATGCTCAGTCCAGGAAGGACAAGTAAATCCACACCTCGCCTTGCCCGCACTGCAGATAAGTCACAGCAAAATACCTACGAAATTGTGCACATCGCAGGGGGGAAAAAAGTCCAAGCAGACTCCTTGTCCAGGCTGCTGGAACGAAGGGATGCAGCAACCAGTTTCCTCAAGGACAAGTGTGTAGTAGCATCCTTGGGAGATCTCAGAAGCAAGGAATTCCCGAAAATGAGTGAAACACATTGGAAAGAAGAGTCGTTGAGTGATGCAACAACGAGGAATCTCACTGAATGGGCCAGAAATGGTTGGCCGGGCGGAAGAGCGACCCCTTAAGGTCTGCACCCTTATTGGAAGGTTAGAGAAGATCAAGCCATCCCACCCGTTGCGTTGAGGAACACCATCATGCGCAGGAGCAATGCAGGGCATTTGGGGAGCAACATGACGATGAGACGAGTGAGAGAGTTCTACTGGTGGCCAGGTATGGACCAGGATATAAGAATAATGACAGAAAGATGTCATGAGTGCCTTAACAGTGATAAAAGGCTGAAGGTGAGACAAGCTACATTGCACCCCACAGAGATACCGGAAGGTATGTGGCAAAAACTAGGACTGGACATTATAGGTCCCTTGGAGCTAATGCAACTGAAACACAGGCACAACATTGTGGTACTCAACATTCTATCGAAGTGGGTAGAAGTAGAGTGTGTGCCTGACATCACGATGTCCACAGTCATTGGTATTCTGAAAGAAATCTTTCAAAGGGAAGGATTGCCCTAGGAACTTGTCACAGACAATGGAGTCCAACTCGTTTCCAGAGAGATGGAAAAGTTCTTGAAGGACAATAATATACATCAGATGAAGGCTGCGCTGTACCATCCCCAGGCTAACGGGCTGGTAGAATGGACTAATAGAGTCATCAAAGGGGCAATGAAACTGGCCACGGCGTCTGGCATGGACCTGTACAGCACTGTCAAGGAGGCAGTCGCGGCCCATCACCTGACCTCCAATGGGACTACACATATTTCCCCATCTCGCTTATTGAGCGGGCACAAGCAGCATCTACCTTGGTTCCGCCCTGGCTGTCAAGCGTAAGGGAAGATGACCCCAAATACATGGATGAATAAGTCTGGAGGATGAGCGAAGATAACACCCACATGAAACTCTGGAACGACAAAAGGAGGGCTCCCCAGAACAATGACGTACAGGAAGGGGACCTGGTTAAAATAAAGTTGTCTCATAAGGACCCTGTGACAGGGTCAAAGTTCAGCAGACCTCTCAGAGTTTCTCAAAGAGGGACCAACCATGTGTGCACTCAGGATGGGAGAAGATGGAACTTGGAATGTGCCGCACTATTTGAAAGGAGATACAAAGAATTGCATGACCCAGTGAGTCACGAATCAGTGCACAAGAGGAAGGAGACAGAGGGAGACAAGTCGATCAGCAAGGCGCAGCAGGTCCGTGGAAGGGAGGTGTCAGAGAACCCCATAGAGCAAGAAGAGATCTGTCAGACAGGAGGCAAGTTGCAAACAGAGGTCACTGAAGAGGCAGAGAACATACAGCTCAGCATGGAGACTGGAGGGATCCGCCCTCAAAGAGCAGGGAAGAGACCAGCACGATTTGCATATTTTGTTTTGGAGCAGCACCATGCTACTCAACAAAACGAGGTATGTAGAGACTGAACCTCGCGAGAAGTTGGACACCCGACCTCTCTCGAGACTTGACAGAGCCAAGTGATGCAGGTGCAGGAGGACGGCATTATGAGCGCAGGCAGAGCACGGAAAACACTGTGGTCCTGACACTCCACCTGAGGTTTCATTCATCTAACCTATGAACGCTCTCCTGCTATCCCACAGTGAAGTAACTGTGGCATGTGCATTTGGTTGACAGAATAAAGCCATAACACCAAACCGAGGGCTCTGTGTAATTATTGGGGCCACAACACCCATACAGAAATACCAGCAGACTGTTCGGATAGGTCTTCCGCTTATTTACTCCATTAAGAAGGTATTGAAAGATTGTAAGGACTCTGAATAATAATGCTTCAATTCATTTTGAAGCTTCATCTCTGGTGGGAGAAGACGATTCTAGACTCGATATCATCAGGATGGCCTCCCCTTTGTCCAGATTGGCTGGGAGGCCATCTAGATCTACAGATGATTTCACTGCTAGGGCTCTGCTTGACAGGGGGTGCAGGCAGTGTTTATAAAGAACATTTATACCACCTATTCCACTTCTTCCAGTCTGATTTCCAGTATCAATAAAAAGCTATCAGTGATGGCTCTGAATGCTTTAGCTTGCTGAATAACACAGTATTTACAGATTAAGCACATTTCGGACTTGATGTTCAACATGATGTGAGGTCATCTGCTCTGGTCATTGCAGCTTCAGTCATGGCTAAATGACATACATAGTCATTTAAGAGAGACACATTGGAAGATTGGGGATACATGGTCTCCAAGGAGCATGCACAGACAGGATCCCCCAGAAGGAAGACTGGCGTTGCAGGGAGATGTTGTCAGAATCCCCTTGGCCGTCACTCAGTTGAGACAAAACCCCTTCCTCCTCACTGTGTCTTCTGAACTGCTTGGGGGATTCTTGCCTTTCTTCTTGTGGGTATTCCTTCTTTTTTTGAAGAGATGCGGTCTCCCCCCGAGTCAAAGCTACTATGATGTCTAGATGCACAAGACCGGCAAAGGACCCCTTCCCGGGGAAGCCAGGGCAGAGGAAAAAGCCAGATGGCGGAAAAAACCTCTATAGTAATATGGTCCTTGATTATTAGTAGTACATAATCCAATACCAGGGTCTTGGTATGGAAGGTAGATTGTGAGGTAAAAAGTCCACAAGGTTAGCAACAGAAAGAAGAACTCTGAAGGTCGATGGAACTGGAACTGCGGAGTAACCCCACAGAAAGATGACTATAGAATAACAAGTCAGCTGTAAAGATGCCTGGAGAGTGAAGATGGCAACAGCAGAAGGGGCAGAACAGGGTTACTGCAGCGGAGGGATTGATTGGAACTCAGAAGACCGAGAGAGATGAGTCAAGATGAGCAAACTTAGGCCGGCTCCGGAGCAGAGCGGCAATCGCAGGAAAGAGGAAGCGCGAAGAGAAAGCAAGGCAAATGTGGGGAAAAAATGGCAAAAGCCGAAAAGTAGGAAAGGTGGAGAACGAACGGAGGAACGGCGAACGCCGAAAAGAAGGCAGAGTGCGAATGCCGCCAAAAGGAAGAAACAGAGGTACGGAGGAGTTCCAAACAGGAAAGAATAGAATGTTGAGGGATGCCGGAAACACAGAGAATGAACAGAGGACAGAAGCACGAAGCAAGCACAGAGTGAAGTGGGGAACACTAGCATTAACCCAAGAAGCCGAAGAGAAGTCAGGGGGTTGCAATGCAAAGAGCCGGCTGAAGCAAAGCCACTAAGTAGGTTGGGAAGGTGGCCATGACAGGCAGAACACTAGAGCGCTAAAGTAACATGGGCCAGACCGTGATGGCACATTCAATGGCGGTGGTAGTGCAATGGAGTCCACAAGAGGCTGGTGGGCAGGCGCGTGACAAATGTAGAGAAGGACCGTCCTTTTAATGATTATCCAATGCTCACTTCTCCAGAAGGCATCTATTTAAGTAAGATGCAAAGAGAGCAGCACCACCTCAGCCGAACAGAGGGAGGTTCTTCTTCACAAACCTTTTTGGCATAGTCACCCTGAGTGGGACGGATATACCCAGACGTGGGTCCCGTGCTTGCTGAGCCTAGAGACCCAAGCTACTCCTCACTGATGAGGCCCAACAACGCCAAAACATGTATGGTGATGCTAGTGGTCTAGTGCAGAAGGGATGAGACCAATGTAAGGGAGGCATGGCACCACAAGTATGACATTGACACAAGAGATATAATTTCAAAACCTTTATTCAATTTCTGGGGTTTGGAAAAACTCCTACTTTGCCCTGTAGCTGTGATGGGAGTCGTCTCTACCATCAAATAATAAAGAAAAACACAATCTTAGTCAGTTTTTGTCAAATGAAAATTACCTATACTAACAAAACCTAATACCTGCCCTATCTCTTATACAAAAAGTGTGAAAAGGGGAATATGTATGCAAAGGAAAATCAGTGTTATAACAAAAGGGATCAAAATTGCTGAGTCAGCTCTCCTCCCCACGTTGCACAGCACAGAGTAAGGTGGTCCCTGTAGACAGGATGACACACTCTGGCTCAGGTTCTCAAAAACAAAGGCAGTTAAAAACGTGGATCGAGGCCTGCCCGGCCTTCCACATTAAAGTCACTTATTCCAGCGCTCCAAAAAAGTTATTTTACAGTTCAACCAAAAAGTTCACAGTTCAACAAAATGTTCACGTAGGTCTCCGTCTGTCAGGCTCAAACCTCTCAAAGCTTTAACAGTTCACATAGGTTTCCCTCAACCAGGCTGGGACCTTTCAATCACAGCACTTGCAGGGGTTCCCTTCCCCAAGCTTAATTCACATTCGTTAGGGGTGCCCTTCCCCTAACATATCACACTTCCGGTCTCCCTCAGTCAAGCTCAGAGCTTCTTGCTGATGTTGAAAACCTTTGAATGTGCAAGGCTTTTATTTTAGACCTCCGCAGGACCACTTCGACTTTCTCTTCAGCTCACACTCATGTTATTTGCCCCAGTGTCTCTTGTTCTTGGTAGTTCAGTACCGTAAGCACAAAAGTTCAAAGAAATCTTTCTCTTCAAGCATTCACCTTTTACTTCCCAGTTTGCCGGGTTTAATCTTGACCACTACGCATTTCAGAGTTTGTTCACTTTGCCGCTTTATAACAAAACATTTCACATTTTGCAGAGACTTTCGAGTGGGCTTCTTCCTTTCACCGGACCACTCGCTACTCTGTATTACTGGCTTCACAGTTATCAGCCACTTAAAAGTTCTTCACTGGTTAGCTTTCTTTCACGTCTCATCAGCAATGACCTTCTGCAAGATCTCCTGGGTTTCTATACCCTTCGTTCTCGTCCCTCGATCGGTAGTTCTGCTCCATTAGGTTTGCCTTCACCCCGGAAAAATCCTATCCTACTCGTGTTCCACCTTGCTCATAGTATGTCTCTATCTTCTGTCTTTTATCCGTTTGGGAAGAACTAATGGGTATCAGATGTAGGTGATTAAAGTCAAGTGCCTGACTTTGCCTGACCCCATTAGCGGGACATTTCCAATGAGATATGTAAGGATTAGTCTCTTTACTCGCAGTTGCCCTCTTCCTCGGCCCAGTGTTTGTGCAGAAAGGGGGGGGAGTTGGGACGTCAGATAATCCGATAAGATAGGATGAGATATGGGAATGAGAAAGGTGGAAATACTGCGTCTCACCATTGGTTGCCTCATCCCCTCTCCCTGAAGCCCTCTCACTGAGGTGATCCTCCCGCACTCGTCCACCCCCAGGGTCTGAATCCAAAGGTGATTGCAGTGCCCTCGCCACCTTAGAGAGAGAGATCCCCGGGAAGTACTATGTGAGACAACCATTGGTTTCTCACATACCATTCCCCTATGCGATGTAGCTGCATCTGTTTCATAGGGAAACCGGGAAGGGAAATCAACATTCCCCTGTTCTTTTCGGTGTTCCACAGTGAAACGGTAGGGTTGCAGGTCTAAGAACCATCACATGACTCGAGGTTTAGAGCCTTTTTGTTGACTTATCCATACCAAAGGTGAGTGGTCAGTGATGAGTGTGAATTTTCTCCCTAGACGGTAGTATCTAAGATGGACAATTGGCCATTTGATGGCAAGGGCTTCCAGTTCCAACACAAAGTAGTTCTTCTCTTGGGGGAAGAGTTTACAACTAGTGGATAGTATGGAGTGTTCTAATCCATTGTGTATTTGCGATAGTAGTGCTCCTAACCCTGTGAGGGAGGCATCGGTCTGTAATATGAATTCCTTTCAGAAGTCTACTACTGTTAATATTGGTGTTTGGCATATGTTTATTTTCAGGTTATTGTAACAAACATCGTCCTCATCAGTCCAACAAATCTTATGGGGTTCTGCATTTCTGTGTCTGTTAGTCTGGCTGTTCTATCTGAAAAATGTTGGATAAACCTACGATAATATATGAATGCCCTGAGATCCCTCTTGGTCTTGGCTGTGGGAGCATCTAGGACGGCTTTCACTTTTTCTTGCTGGGGCTGGGCGCTGCCATTCCCTACAAAGAAGCCTAGGTATTTCACCGCTGACTGCGCCAGCTTACATTTTGTTGAGTTGGCAGTTAAGCCGGCCTCTCAGAGGGTTCTCATAATAGTAGAAAGATGGAAAAAATGGTCTTCCCAAGTTTTACTATGAATGCCTATGTCGGCCATATAGGTCTCACATAAATCGGAATAAGGCTGTAATATCCTGTCCATGAGCCGTTGGAACATTTCTGAGGCACCATGCAATCTAAAAGAGAGGACCTTGAAATAGAATATGCAGTTTTTTCCTTATCAGGTCCATGTGCAGGGACCTGCCAATACCCTTTGGTTAAATTTAGGGTTGACAAGAATGTGGCATTTCCAAGTTTATCTATTAAATCACTGATACATGACATAGGATAGGCATCGAAGGCGCAGATGGTGTTGACCTGCCTAATGTCTATGTAAAACCTCCAACTGTGATCGGGTTTAGTCACCAACACAATAGGGGAGGAACACAGACTGGAAGAGTGCTTGAGGATATTTGCTTTTAACATTCTTTTAACCTCATCAATCACTACCTGCTTTCATGCTTCTGGGAGTCTGTATGACTTCAAATGGACCACTTTCCCTTTCAAATTCTAATATAGTGGTAAGTACCATGTACTCTCCCTGGTTTCTCACAAAATACATCGATGTATGCAGTAATAAGGTCATTCAAATCCTTTTGCTTAATTAGTTCTTGGGGAATACGTTCAGAGTTTTCTATCTCCTCGGCTACCAAATAAGACAATAAAGAGGAGGTAGTAGCGCAAGGATTTTCTTTCTACTCTTTCAGGAGATTTACGTGGTAGAGGTGGGTCTTTTGCCTTCAATCAAGTTGGGCTATTTTATAGGAACAGGTTCCTATTAGCTCTAGTACTTCATAGGCGTGCCACTTTGAAACAAGTTTATTTTCAGAGGTGAGTAAAAGGATTAAAACTTTCTATCCTACTGAAAATGACCTTAGATTTACCTTCTAGCATAGGTAAACTTTTGTTGGGCTTGAGCTTTCTCTATATGGGTGTGGACTGGAATCTGGACGAGTTTCATGTGCTCTCATAATCGGTTAGCTGTCTGTGAGAGGGGGATTGGTGCCTCTTCTCTTTCTTCGCAAGTCTCCCAGAGCACGTCTAAGACATCACTTGGTTCCCTACCGTAGAGTAACTCAAAAGGGGAGAAACCAGTGGATGCCTGAGGGGTATTTTGCAGTGCAAATAGGGCCCACGGGATCATACGATCCAAGTCCTTCCCATCCTCGTCTACTAACTTTCTCAGAATCATTTTCAGGGTCTTATTAACTTCTCTACCAATCCGTCTGTTTGGGGATGGTAAACTGAGGTTCTTAAGGTGGTAATGTGCAGTAGTTCCTTAACTTCACAGTGAGCTTACTCATGAAATTGGATCCCTGATCCATTAGAATTTCCTTGGGGAAACAAACCCTAGAAAAAAATGACAACAGGTGTTTTAACATTTGCTGGGTTGTGTTGTTCCGCATGGGGAAGGCTTCTGGGTAACAGGTAGTGTAATCAACAATTACGAAAACATGTTTATTGCCCAGTTTGGAAGTTTCCAACGGTCCAATGATATCCATCCCGAGTCTAGAGACAAGGACTTCTATTATTGGTAATGGGTTTAGAGGGGCAGGTAGTGGAATATGTTAGCTAGTTGTTGGCATATCTCGCATGACTGAATAAAGTGCTTTATGTCAGCATGGATACCCGGCCAATAGAATTTCCCACTGATGTGAGCTTGGGTTTAAGATTGTGTCATGTGTCCCCCTGGCAAATGCGAGTGTGCAATCTCTAGCACAATCTTGTGATGGGTTTTGGGTATTACTAATTGAGTCTTACTTAAGCCTTCCCTGGAGGCTTCCCTTCTATAGAGTAATACCTGTTTCAAATGCATTGTGTCCTCCCACGTATTCCTTATCTTTGATATTTCCAAATATCTAGCTTGCTGCTTCGGAAAAACGTTTTCCCAGTAGAGGGCGCTGTGCGTCGATGCCTGGTCGAGTCGATGACCCTCAGAGGTCTCCATCCTGATGTCAACATCATAATGGTATAAGTAGCGCACACAGCGCCTGTTGCTCAGTTCCGTTTTTCCATGCTTCACAGCTTTGGTAACATAACGCTTGTTCTGTGATTCTTCGAATTTCTTGAGAAAATTCTTCAGTTGTTCGACGAGATGGCTTCCTCATCGGCTCGGTTGACTCCTCGGTCCGGTTTAAAAAAATGCTGTGACTGTGGTGCTAAAATGTCCATGACAGACCCACACAGGTTCTGCGCAGAAAACCCATGTTCGGAGTGTGACGAATGTAAACATAAACATGTCGATGATGACCAAAGCCTTGAGGGAGCGCAGAGGGAAGTTGGAGAGAGGTAGGCCTCTAAAATCTATTACCCCGTCCAAATGTAAATCTTCTGACGAGTCGAGACCTTCGTCTCCCTGTCATAAAAAACATAAACGCTCCTGTTCCCGGTCACAAAGTGGGTCACATCATTGCTCGTCTTTGAGGCATGGCAAAAAGAGGCGCCATAGATCGCTGTCCTCTTCCTCATCCAGTTCACCCAAAAGGGTTGTTTGTCCCTCAAAACATAGTACCCCAGCCCAATGGGAGGAATTCAGAATGAGTATGATGAAATTGTTTGAGAACGCAGCCTTGCCCCCCTCAAAAACACCTAGAGGCGGTACCCCAGACAAACCTGGGAAGCACAGAAGCGGGAAGTCCTCGACCCCAGCTGTGGAAACTCCTTGAGAGAAATCTATTCCCTCGAGTCGAGAGAAAGCCTCAGTCATACATAAGAAATTGTAGTCATCAACGCTGAAAGAAAGCCATACGGCAAGCCCGAAGAGTGCATCAATCGATGCCCTTGGCCCAAAAATCAAAGGAAAAACTAACAACTCCTCGATTGTCGACCTCCTTGACGCCTTATATGACAATTACCTCGATGTTATTGTCAAAAACCTCAACGTTTCTGTCGAAGCCATTGACGACTTCGGGGCAACCTTTGAAGCCGTCGCCGTCAACATCGACGATTTCGACATTGTCAGCTCCCATTATGACATCCATAGCGCTTCTTCATCTTTTGAGAAGAATTACACTCCTCAGCCTCGTTCAGAGTATTTTAAGACTCTTTCCTCTATTTATGAGGATGCTGAACACTCATCTGACGAGGAAAGACCATTTGGTCTAGAGTATTGTACACATTCTTTTCCAGAAGACCTTGTATCAGAAGAGTCTCGGATAAAGAACTTACAGGACTCCCTACATGAGGCAAGTGGCATTGACACTTCCCCTGAAGTTGAATTTGGTAAGGCAGATCCAGGGGATCATGCTGAAGGTAACTATAGACTACTCATGACTAGAGTTATGGAATACATGGGACGGTGCAGGCCCACACCTGTTTTTATTTATTTATTATTAACATTGATAAAGCGTGCAGCAGCCCAGGGCATCGTGGCGCTGTTACAGACATCATAGAGACATGCAATACAGAGGAGAGGCACTGTACATACTTGGTTGCAAACAAGGAGAGGGGAGAGGTGATGGGATGGTCAGGGTGGGCCTCTATGTTAGTTAAAGGGTGTTGTTTTGAGGATTTTCTGGAAGGCCGTGAGGGAGATCTCGGCTCTGAGTGAGTTAGGCAAGGTGTTCCACAGTTTGGGTGCTAGGTGTGGGAAGCCGATTCCACCTG
This sequence comes from Ambystoma mexicanum, assembly GCF_040938575.1. NCBI lineage: Eukaryota > Metazoa > Chordata > Amphibia > Caudata > Ambystomatidae > Ambystoma > Ambystoma mexicanum. The sequence continues at coordinate 1,167,368,076 of NC_090936.1, forward strand.
CTTTGGCTCTTTTGATAGGAGGGATGTGCAGTTTATTGGCGTGGCAGGTTCTTTTAGGGCGAGAGGAGGTGTCTCTGAATATAGTTTCAGATAGGTAGGGAGGGGCAGAGAGGCTTAGACATTTGTGTGTTAGAGTGAGAGTCTTGAAGGTGATTCTATCTTTTACGCGAAGCCAGTGGGCATCACGTCTAGCCTGTGTGATATGGTCTCTTTTGGGTATCGTGAGGGCTGCTCTGAACATGTTATTTTGGACTGTCTGGACTCTGTTTAGGTTTTTGACCGATGTTCCTGCTAGGAGAGCGTTGCAATAGTCTAATGGTGGATAGGAAAGGTTTGACTGCATTTATGAGCTTGGTGGTGTGGGCGGATGCAGAGACGATGGCACTGACCTGGCGGGTCATAGATTGTGTCGTGTCAAGGAAAACCCCTAGTGTCTTGACTGCTGGTGATACTGGGATGATGGAATTGTCAATGGAGAAGTTGCGGTAGTGTTGGCTAAGTTTAGCTAATGTCTCTTTAGGGCCCATGATGATAATCTCGGTTTAATCGCTGTTGAGACACAGCCCATTTTCTGCCATCCATGCCTGGATGGTAGAGTAGATGTGGAGGAGAGCTGTGGCATCCTGGTCGTAGGTGCTTGTGAGTGGGAGGAGGACCTGTGTATCATCGGCATAGTTGGTATAAGCTATGCCGAGGGAGTCCAACCTGTCAAAGAGTGGTTTTGTGAAAATGTTCTATAGGGTGGCGGCTGCGCAAGAACCTTGGGGAACTCCTCACTGGATGGTGGAGGGGGCTGCGTTTGCCCGGTCAGAAAAGACCTTCATGGCTCTGCCTTCCAGGAAGGATGTGATCCAAGAGGAGGCTTTGTTGGTGAAATGGGCAGCATGGGCGAGGTGGGAGGTGAGGGTTTTGTGATCCACCAGGTCGAAGGCGGCCTAGAGGTCCAAGAGTAGGAGGAGGGCCAGTTTGCCTTTGTCCATGATGGTGGTTATTTGGTTTTTAAGGTCCAAGAGGGCGGTTTCTGTGCCGTAGCCTTTACGGAACCCTGATTGCCTTTTGCCGAGGATAGTGTTGGTTTCTAGGTAGTGTTGGATCTGGTTGTGGGCTGCTTTGGTAAGGATTTTGAGGAGAAATGGGACAGTGGTTATGGGGCGGTAGTTTTTGGGGGAAGCAGGATCTAGGGATGTTTTTTTTTTAAGAGGGCGGACCCATGCTTCTTTAAGACTGGATGGGACAGTGCATGATTTGAAAGAGGCATTAATAAATGCCGTAATTAGAGGCGCCAGGGAGTCAGCACATTCTTTTATGATGTTGGGGGGACAGATGTCTCCTTTGCAAGTCGATGGTCTGAGGTGTTGGAGGAGTGCAAGAACTTCAGGTTCTGTGACGTCACAAAATGAGAAGAGAGGGTGGGTGGGATTGGGAAGGAGAGCTGGGCATGGGGGGTGGTCAGTCTTGGGTAAGGCTTTTGAGCTTGTATTTTCTCTTGAAGTAGTTTGATTTTATTAAGCATAGCAGCCTGTATGCTAGCACACCAAGCTTCATCCTTAATGATTTTGTCTAGGCTGGCGGCTGGGGTGAGGAGGTCTTTAAAGTTTGAGAACATTTCCTTAGATTGTGAGTTGGCCTTGGAGATCCTATGGTTGAGGGATTTGGACTTGGCTTTGTAAATGGCATATTTATACTGGGCTGAAAGTTTTTTTTAATTCTTCCTCAGTGGAAGCACTGTGTATAGCTTGCCAGTTAGATAGGGCGTTACGTTTGCATGTACATAAGGCAAGCAGTTCATCCATGAACCAGGATTTGGTGTGCATGGACTTTTTTCTTTTTTGGATTCCAATGGGGCTATGGTGTTGATAGCTCGGGTGAGGGCAGTGGAGTAACTTTGCTGAAAATGTTGGGGGGGACATGACATCTGAAGAAAAGGTGCCCCAGCCAAATGAATGGAGACAAAATGGTGTGCCATGAAAGTTGGGGGGGGACAAACACCCCTGTCCCCCCTAAAATTACGCCGATGGGTGAGGGTGTTGGTGTAGATGTCTGCAAGAGTGTTAGGGTCATTCGAGAATGGGGCTCGAGTTCAGCAACTTCCAGGAGGGGAAGAATGTTTTCCTTAGTATGTTTTTTTTTAACATTTTTTTTTTACTCACTTTATTTCAGTTTTGAATAAACAGACAAAAAACAGAAACAAAATCCAAATGTAATACCAATACATTGTATAGACCGTAAAATACAGTACCTCAATAAAGGTTCGAAAACATTCATAATATTTCATGAAAACAATAAATCAAGCAGATCATAAAAAAAAATAATTTACAAACCAACTAGTTAACAATTTTTGGACTCACAACAAACAAGACAAGACCACACTAAAAAGCACAACAAACAACTATGTATAACTCATTCAATCCAACCCCCTGACCAATCTACATTCGCTATCGTACACAAGACATTGGAAACCTAGTCGTACATTTCATTAAAGGACCCCCACAATCGTGAATAACGATCCTCTCTTTATACTGGGCTGAACGTTTTTTAAATTATTCCTTGGTGGAAGCACTGTGTATAGCTTGCCAGTTAGATAGGGCGTTACGTTTGCGTGTACATAAGGCAAGCAGTTAATCCGTGAACCAGGATTTGGTGTGCATGGACTTTTTTCTTTTTTGGATTCCAATGGGGCTATGGTGTTGATAGCTCGGGTGAGGGTGTTGGTGTAGATGTCTGCAAGAGTGTTAGGGTCATTCGAGAATGGGGCTTGAGTTCAGCAACTTCCAGGAGGGGAAGAAGGTTGTCCTTAGTACGTTTTCTTGAGCATCCGACCTTTGCAGGCGGGGCATAGGTGAGAGCTTTAGTGATGGGCGAAGTGGGAATGGTGAATTGGATGCAATTATGGTCTGTCCGTGGGTAGGCAGAGTTGGAGGTGAGAGAGGTGAAGCAGTTGTGGTCTGCCACCCAATCGAGGGTGTGGCCTTTGTAGTGGGTGGGGCTTGTAATTTGTTGTATGAACCCTAGATCTTTTAGTTCTTTGGCCAAAGTTTAGGCGGCTTTGTCCTTCGGGTCATTCAGACCTAAATTAACGTTCATGAGTATGATGGATTTGGAGGAGCTTTTAAGGTTGTTGCCAAGTGCATGGAGGAGTCATCCTTGGAATTCTGCTGCTGAGCCAGGGGGTCTGTACAATAGGTGGATATTAATGGTGCTATTAGGAGATAGTGATAGTTTGGCTGAGAGTAGGTCCGTATTACCTTCCCATGGGTGGTTGCGGAGTCTGATAGACAATGCGTCCTTGGTGATGAGGGCTACACCTCCTCCTTTAGATGTTAGTCTGTCTTGGCAGAGGATGGAGTATCTGTCCGGGAGGGCTAAGGCAATGGGGCTGATGACTCATGGAGCCATGCCTCTGTGATGGCGAGTAGGTCTAAGTTTTGCATAGTAATAAGATCGTTGATTCCTAGCGCGTGGGCTGGGAGAGAGCGTGCGTTTATAAGGGCACATTTAAGAGCATGTGGGGGACAGTTCTTTTTGGCACTTCTTGTCGAAGGTGGCACATTGGTGGGTGGAGTGAGAGGGGTGCTCAGGGGGGAGGGTTTGTAGAGTTGAGATATAGTTGTTTGAGGCGTTTCGAGGGTGCGTGCAAGAAGCTGTGGGGGGTGTCTGTGGTGTGGATTTAAGTAGGAAGTGAGTTCCTTTGATATTGAGGGAATACTTGGTAGTATAGGCAAGGTGGGTAAGAGCGGCCAGCTTCAGGTTCCTTCTGGTTGTGGGGTTCGGAAGGCACGGCAGAGCGAATGTTGCCGTGCGGGACCTAAGCCTGTGAGTTTAGATGCTAAGTGCTCCTGGGAGCTATGTGTGGTGAACGTGCTCCAAAGGGCGGGTCTGCCTACTTGGGAAGAGTACTGACGTGGGGTGATGGGAGGGCGGTCTAAGTCAGTGGCTGCCATGGTGGATTGAGAGAGAATCAAGACAGAAGAGAAGGAGAGCAAGAGCAGGAGGTGTCCAGAGAGAGTGATGAAGTGAGTGAACTGTTGGGCACGTGGAGCTACTGAGTCTACAGTGGCATATATTGAGGAGACTGAAGCAGGGAGCTTGGTGTGTGCTAGCAGGAATAAGCCACTGGCCTCGATGCTATGTATAGCGGCTGGAGTATGCATAGCAGTACTGTATCCTGGTGATGGCATATAATGTTGGTACACAGTCAAGTGGGGCGTGAAATACAGTTAAGGGCAAACAATCAGTGCAGGTTTGGGCACACAATCAAATGCAAGTGTAGGATAAAATGCACACACAGAAAATGCAGGTATGGGCACACAATCAAGGCAGGTATGGGCACACAATCAAATGCAAGTGTAGGATTAAATGCACACACATAAATTGCAGGTATGGGCACACAATCAAATGCAAGTGTAGGATTAAATGCACACACATAACATGCGGGTATAGACACACAATCAAGGCAGGTATGAGCACACAATCAAATACAAGGGTAGGATTAAATGCACACACATAAAATGCAGGTATGGGCACACAATCAAGGCAGGTATAGGCACACAATCAAATGCAAGTGTAGGATTAAATTCACTCACATCAAATGCGGGTTTGGGCACACGATTTAGTGCAGTGGTGGGCAGAATAGGATGACTTAACTGACATTCTGGATAAAGGATCACAGGAAGACCCTATTGTCCCATTTCATAGGGCTCTGCAGAGGAGGGTAGCTTCCAACTGGGAAACACCCGAGGCCATCCCGGCAGTCAATAAGAGGCTAACAGCCAAGTACAGAGCTTCATCTTCTGACCCTCTGTACCTTTGGAAACATCCGACACCAAAAAGCCTGGTAGTACAGGCAGCTACCTCTTCTGGCAAACAAAATGCCAATCCCACAATACCACAAGACAGGGAAGACAAAAAATATGATGCCATGGTCAAGAAGATTTTCCCAGCCGGTAGTATGGCGTTTAAGTCTGTCAATGCGACATGCACGCTGGCGAGGTTTACCCACAACATTTAGGACTGTATTTCGATGGCGGCTGACACATCCCCGATGGGAAGGAACAAGATGGTTTCTTGAACATTGTCAAGGAAGGGAAGGACGCTATGTGCTAATCCCTCCAGACCGGTCTCAACTCTGTTGACAGCATCAGCAGAGCCATGTCGGCTAGTACGGTAATCTGCAGATATACTTGGTTGCGGAAGTCAGGATTTTCCTCAGATGTTCAGTCCAGACTTCTCAACATGTCCTTTGACGGCACTCATCTATTTGGGAATAAAGCTGATGAAAGTTTGGAGAAGCTGCAAACTTCCAAGGCAGCAGCAAAATCCCTTACAGCTGCAATAAGGCAAACTCTAAACCGCCCCACAGGTGCGCCCTGGAGGGGCAGGTCCATTTGCTATTATTCTGCATCCGGAAAAGGCAGAGGACAGCCAGCTTAAAGAGGTCAGAGACGATTCTCACATGGTCGGCGGGGTAGAGGTACTAAGACAGCAACAGCAGGGGCTGCTTTACCCTCAGCCTCTGCAACAGCTGCTCCAAAACCTCTGTGAGGTCTTACATCACAAGACGGCAGTAGGAGGCAGGTTATCACAGCATCTGATAGAATGGCAGGCTATTACTTCAGATGCGTGGGCATTGGAAACAGTTGCCCAAGGTTACTGCCTTCTTTTTCTGGTAAAACCTCAGTCATCCACAGGGAGACAACTCTTTGAAGATTCTGGATCCGCTCCTTATGCAGGAGATTTTAATCGTGCTGGAGAAAGGTGCTATATAAGCGGTACCTGTAGCGGAGAAGAGCAAGGGTTGGTACTCCCCTTATTTTCTAATTCCAAAGAAGGACGGAGGAGTGAGACCCATCTTGGACTTAAGAGACTTGAACAAGTTCCTCAGGAAGGACACGTTCAAGATGGTAACCCTTTCTCAGATCCTTCAGGCCCTCCAGCTTCAGGATTGGTTGGTATCATTGACCTCCAGGATGCTTACTTTCATGTGCCGATCCATCACAAGCACATGCAGTACCTGAGGTTCGCCATTGGCAACTCTGCCTATCATTTTTGGGTTTTGCCATTTGGGCTAACCTCCGCCCAAGGGTTTTCACCAAGCTAATGGTGGTTGTGGCAGCGAGTCTCAGGAGAGGTGGGATTCAAGTCTACCCCTACCTGGACAATTGGCTGATCAGGGCCAGTTCCCCAGAACAAGCACTAGATCATCTCAGCTATACTTGCCACTTCCTCCACAGGCTGGCCTTCTCCCTCAACTTCAAGAAGTCCCACATGATACCATCACAAAGACTCCAATTCATTGGATCAGTCCTGGATGCATCCCTGGGGAACCCCTCGCCACCAGAGGTGAGGGCTCAAGTCATTCTGCAGATGGTAACAAAATTCCAGAATGCCCAACATTTTCCGGCCTTCGACTTTCTAAGGTTGCTCGGTGTCATGGCATCCTGCTTTTTTCTGGTGCCAGAGGCTCGCCTGAGAATGAGATCTCTCCAGTGGGCTCTCAGGACTCAGTGGTCACAATTCTCAGGAAGGATGTCAGATCTCCTACAAATCCCAAGCAGAGTCTCACTGGATCTTCAGTGGTGGGCCTGTCAGGAGAACATCTTGAAAAAAGAACCCTTTTGGCAACCATAGCCGGAGATAACAGTGGTGACGGACTCCTCACTCACGGGATGGGGAGGCCATACCAACGATTTGACCATCAGCAGTCGTTGGTCTCCATCGGAGTCCAAACTACATATCCTACAGCTCTAGGAGACGCGTTTGTGGTGGACTGAGAGTTTCCACTTGTCTACGTGTTTCCACCAGTCCCCGTCATTCCTCAAGTAATAAGGAGGTTAATTGCTCTGGATTGGCCCAGTAGGACGTGGTAGCCAGACCTTCTGGACATGTCCATCTGCCCTCCGATTCCTCTTCCATAAAGAGAGGACCTTCTCTCTCTCTCTCTCTCTCTCTCTCTCTCTCTCTCTCTCTCTCTCTCTCTCTCTCTCTCTCTCTCTCTCTCTCTCTCTCTCTCTCTCTCTCTCTCTCTCTCTCTCTCTCTCTCTCTCTCGAGAGAGAGAGAGAGAGAGAGAGAGAGAGAGAGAGAGAGAGAGAGAGAGAGAGAGAGAGAGAGAGAGAGAGAGAGAGAGAGAGAGAGAGAGGAAGGTCGGGTTCTCCATCCGAATATCAGGATTCTCAGCCTTCACACACGGTTTTGGAAAGACTGAGATACAAGATTGGGACCTCCTGGATGACGTAATGGAGGTGTTGCTTTTGGCCAGAAGACCAGCAACCAAATCTTTATACCGCTGCCATTGGAATAAGTTCCTCAGGAATGACACTCAAGATGGTAACCCTTTCTCAGATCCTTCAGGCCCTCCAGCTTCAGGATTGGTTGGTATCATTGACCTCCAGGATGCTTACTTTCATGTGCCGATCCATCACAAGCACAGACAGTACCTGCGGTTCGCCATTGGCAACTCTGCCTATCAGTTTTGGGTTTTGCCATTTGGGCTAACCTCTGCCCAAGGGTTTTCACCAAGCTAATGGTGGTTGTGGCAGCGAGTCTCAGGAGAGGGGGGATTCAAGTCTACCCCTACCTGGACAATTGGCTGATCAGGGCCAGTTCCCCAAAACAAGCACTACATCATCTCAGCTATACTTGCCACTTCCTCCACAGGCTGGGCTTCTCCCTCAACTTCAAGAAGTCCCACATGATACCATCACAAAGACTACAATTCATTGGATCAGTCCTGGATGCATCCCTGGGGAAACCTTTGCCACCAGAGGTGAGGGCTCAAGACATTCTGCAGATGGTGAAAAAAATTCCAGAATGCCCAACATTTTCCGGCCTTCGACTTTCTAAGGTTGCTCGGTGTCATGGCATCCTGCTTTTTTCTGGTGCCCGAGGCTCACCTGAGAATGAGATCTCTCCAGTGGGCTCTCAGGACTCAGTGGTCACAATTCTCAGGAAGGATGGCAGATCTCCTACAAATCCCAAGCAGAGTCTCACTGGATCTTCAGTGGTGGGCCTGTCAGGAGAACATCTTGAAAAAAGAACCCTTTTGGCAACCATAGCCGGAGATAACAGTGGTTACAGACTCCTCACTCACGGGATGGGGAGCCCATACCAACGATTTGACCATCAGCGGTCGTTGGTCTCCATCGGAGTCCAAACTACATATCCTACAGCTCTAGGAGACGCGTTTGTGGTGGACTGAGAGTTTCCACTTGTCTACGCGTTTCCTCCAGTCCCCGTCATTCCTCACGTAATAAGGAGGTTGAGAAGGTTCAGGAAATCCATGATTCTAATTGCCCTGGATTGGGCCAGGAGGATGTGGTAGCCAGACCTTCTGGACATGTCCATCTGCCCTCCGATTCCTCTTCCACAAAGAGAGGACCTTCTCTCTCTCTCTCTCTGTCTCTGTCTCTCTCTCTCTCTCTCTCTCTCTCTCTCTCTCTCTCTCTCTAGAGAGAGAGAGAGAGAGAGAGAGAGGAAGGTCGGGTTCTCCATCCGAATATCAGGACTCTCAGCCTTCACACACGGTTTCGGAAAGACTGAGATACAAGATTGGGACCTCCTGGATGACGTAATGGAGGTGTTGCTTTTGGCCAGAAGACCAGCAACCAAATCTTTATACCGCTGCCATTGGAATAAGTTCTGAAGCTGGTGTAGAAGAATGTTGACCCTTTCTCATGCAATACACCAATGCTACCTATCTTCAAGCGCGCTGCTCAGGAAGTCTCCTATTTTAAGATTCCTCTGGTAATCCAATTCTTAAATGGATTAACTAATGCTTATCCTCCGACTCCTTTCCAAGTCCCACTGTGGGATCTCAATTTAGTTTTACACTATCTAATGGGTGCTCCTTTTGAGCATCTTCATTCTTGCCCATTCCGACTTCTCACGTTGAAAACAGTTTTCTTAGTGCCAATAACATCTGCCCGAAGGCTACAGGCTTCATCCTGCAAGCCTCCTCATACTGTTTTTCATAAAGACACAGTGGTATTGAAAGTAAAGCCTACAGTTCTCACTAAGGTTGTTTCTGAATTTCACATCACTGAGAAAATAGCCTTACCATCCCTTTATCCTTTGCCACACCCAGGAAAAGAGGAAGAAAGTCTTGCAGACTCGTCCCTAAGCGTGCACTCAGTTTCTACATTACCAGTTTGCCAAGACTGAGACAGAATGATCAGTTGTTTGTGGGCTTTACAGGTCATAAACTGGGTCTAGGCATCACTACACAAACCATCTCTAGATGGATTCTTTTAACAATTTCAGAGTGGTACAGACTGGCCGGTAAAGACCCCCCAGAACATCTAAGGGCTCACTCCACCAGGGGTATTGCAACTTCGTCTGCTTTGCAGAGGGGGCTTCCAACAAAGGATATTTGTGCAGCTGCCACATGGTCGTTTACACACACCTTTACGAAATACCACAGCCTGGATTCCACCACTAGTCATGAGTCTGTTTTTGGAAAGGCAGTACTGCACTTTGTGCATTCTTGATCACTTCAATTTTACTCCCTCCTCCAAATAAGGTAACTGCTTTGGGAGTGTATCAAAGATAAGGAATACATGGAAGCACACAATCCATTCGAAGAACAAGTTACTTACCCATGGTAACATTCTTTTGACTCAATGTTCCTCCCATGTATCCCTTATCACCCCTCCCAGCCAACCCCGCAGTAAAACCTCCCTTGTGGTTAGAGTCTGCGCTCTCTCAAGGGGAGTAACCGTCTAACTCAAGACAGTGCTTCGCTCCACAAAACGGAACTGAGCAACGGGCGCTGCACGCGCTACTTATACCAGTGATGACCTCGATGTCAGGATGGAGACCTCCGAGGGACATCGACTCGACCAGGCATCGACGCATAGTGCCCTCTACTTGGAGAAAAAAAATTCCCAAGCAGCGAGCTGGATATTAGGAGATATCAACGATAAGGAATACGTGGGAGGAACATCCAGTCGAAAGAACGTTCCCATGGGTAAGTAACTTGTTCTTCAGTAAGTAAAAGGGGCTTCCCTTTTCTTGTCCTTCTCCTTCAGGAATCATTTGTAAGAAAGCCTCTGTGAGTACTGGATCATTTCGCTGGGCGTAGGCTAGTTCGGGAAGGATAGTAGATTCCTCTTCCCTTTTTGCTCCAGTGGTACACATCTCATCGGCCTCTCCAAAGCCTAAGTTGCCACTCTCAATTTCCTCTGGTTCATGTCTTCATGTGGATATGTAACTAAGAACTTTGGAAATAAACTTACCTGAAGAAATCTTAAAGAGCCTGGAACCTCCCTCAAAACAGGGAAATAGATCTTTCTCAAGAATTCCCAGTTCAATTTTGTCCCTGGGACCTATTTCAAATGTGGTCTCGCCATGGTTCTGGAAGAGAATTATCATGTCTCCCCAAAAGTCTCTATCTTTAACGCCTGCTAGGACATCTAGACCAAATTTCCAGGCTAGGCCAGATTTTGGAGTAAATCCTGTATAACAACCTGCAGGGGGTATTAGAACTAAGTCAGTGGGAATCATCCCTCTTTTCCCAGGAGGGATAGTGGCTTCTCTGCTGCTACAAATATCAAACCCTATGGATTCTTTTGTGGAAGTAGAGGGGTCTGAGGCTCTGTGACTAAGTGTTATAACAAAAGTTATCAAAATGGCTGAGTCAGATTTCCTCCCCCCTTTGCACAGCACGGAGTAAGGCGGCCCCCATAGACAGGATGGCACACTCTGGCTCAAGTTCTCGAAAACAAAGGCAGTTCACATGTGGATTGAGGCCTGCCTCACCTTCCACATTAAAGTCACTTATTCCAGCGCTCCAAAAGTTCTTTTACAGTTCAACCAAAAAGTTCACATTTCAACAAAAAGGTTCACGTAGGTCTCCCTCCGTCGGGCTCGGACCTCTCAAAGCTTTAACAGTTCACATAGGTCTCCCTCAACTGGGCTCGGACATTTCACTCACAGCACTTGCAGGGGGTTCCTTCCCCAAGCTTAATTCACATTCCTTATGGGTTCCCTTCCCCTAACTTATCACACTTCCAGTCTCCCTCAATCAGGCTCGGAACTTCTTACTGTCAAAGACTTAAGAATGAGCAAAAAAGTTCAAAGAAATCTTTCTCTTCAAGCATTCACCTTTTACTTCCCCTTTAGTCAGGGTTAATCTTGACCATTATGCATTTCAGAGTTTGTTCACTTTGCCGCTTTATAACAAAACATTTCACATTTTGCAGAGACTTTTGACTGGGCTACTTCCTTCCACCGGACCACTCCACTACTCTGTATCACTGGCTTCATAGTTATCAGCCCCTTAAAAGTTCATCAATGGTTAGCTTTCTTTCGCATCTCATCAGCACGCACGCAATCTTCAATTGTGAGATATACTTTTGCAACTTCACACACCAGCATTTCATGTCGTTCGTTAACTCACCGGTTGTGTGCATTCTTCTCTTGTCTTTTTCAGCTTTAATTCACGAGTCAAGGTTAACACCACAAGCTTGTCCTCGCCTCTCCAACTCTGTCATTCAACCTGTGGGTCGCTGACATCCTTGAAACACAATGCAGTCTTCTTGTCTAGTATTTGGCCTTCTCTGCGTATCTTTTACGGCTCTGCGGAGGCAACGATCTCCTGGGTTTCTCTACCCTTTGCTCTCATCTCTTGATCGGTCGTTTTGCTCCAGTAGGTTCGCCTTCGCCCCGGAAGATCTGCTCCTTCTCGTGTTCCACTTTGCTCAGAGTGTGTCTATATGTAGAGCCTTTTATCCGTGTGGGGAGAGCTAATGGGCATCAGATGTATGGGATTAAAGTCAAGTGCCTGACTTTGCCTGACCCAATTAGCGGGACATGTCCAATGAGATATGTAAGGGTTAGCCTCTTTAGTCTCAGTCGCCCTCTTCCTCGTCCCAGTGGGGGAGTTGGGACGTCGGAGAATCCTATAAGATAGGATGAGATATGGGAACGGGGAAGGGGGGAATACCGCATCTCACCATTGGTTGCCTCACCCCCACTCCCTGAAAACCCCTCACCCAGGTGATCCTCCTGCACTCGTCCACTCCCAGGGTCTGGATCCAAAGTCGATGGCTGTGCCCTGGCCACCTGAGAGAGAGAGATCCCTGGGAACTAGTAGGTGAGACCCCCTTTGGTTTCTCACACCAAGCAGTTCGGGCTGGACTGCCCCTTTTAGGTTGGTACCCGGCATGATTTTCATATGGTCTTTCCCCTTTTATAATGATGTGGCAGGTGAAGAACGATGGTTTGGAAAGTTGCCCAGAGCAATGCCAGAGGTTAAGATTTATTCTAAACCTTCCAGCCATCACACCTTTTGTTTTGCCATAGTCACCCAAAGTGGGACTGGTATGCCCAGACGTGGGACCCGTGCCTGCTGGCCCTAGAGACCCAAGCTACTCGTCACTGATGAGGTCCAACAAGGCAGAAACATGTTTGGGATGCTTATGGTCTCGTGCAGAAGGGATGTGACCAAGCAGTTTGGGCTGATTTGCATATGGTCATTCCCCTTTTGTAATGGCTTGGCAGGCAAAGATCGATGGTCTAGAGGGTTGCCCAGAGCAATGCCAGAGGTTATGATTAATACTAAACCTTCCAGCCATCACCCATTTTGTTTTGCCACAAACAAAGGCTCAGCACTTCTAACTATGCCAAGGAGTTTGATATTTGACAGATGAGAGGCTGTCACAGAGGCTTGAATGGCGTCAATGGATGCTTGAAGTTATCGTGATTACAGGACGGTGGCAGATGCAATTGTAATCTACTTAAATTCTGTTGATATTCCCGTTGTGTTTGCAACTTGTTTGAGATGGGCTTGGAGTTTTAGAAACAGGAAAATGCTGCTGTGAATTGTACATGATCTAGATGTTAATGGTATATGTGGCCTCTTTTCCAAATCTGACATGGTTAGTGTATTCGTGATTGTTGATCACTATCCTAAATTGTATTGAGTTACTGTAACTGAATACAATCGACTGAATGACGTATTGTGGCCTAATGATCAGATCAATGGAAGACTAGTTGCAGATAACTATGGAAGCTGTGAGCTTTGCTCTCCTCCAACTTGGTGCCTATTCTCCCTTTTAACTTGTTCTCCTGATTCCAGGAAGTTACAGGTTTTTTTTTACCTTCCTGAATGTTGTAGACAATATTTAGTGTTTATATTTTATTCTTGAAACAGCTTGCATAGAATTCATAAACGTTGTAATTTTTCAATGTTATCCTTTTTTCTCCATCACATTGTATTTTGTAAGAATCAATTTTATTTCTTGTTTTATATGTATTGTATGGCGTTTATGACTTATATGTTGAAATAAAGCAGAATGAAATAAAGAACAAAATATTATTGTTATTGTTATGGTATTTATTGAGCACAGACCTAGCTTCGACAAGCAACAAAGTGCTTTACAGAGGTATATAACAAAACAGATATACAGTGGGGGTGGGATACAGAGGGGCTCAGAGGAGGGGTACAGATGTACCTGGTGGCGGGAAGGAGAGTGGCGTGTGTTGTCTAGTGGATCAGGTGACAAAGGGGGCGACGTGATGGCCTAGGTGTTGAAGAGGAGAGACTCCTTAAAGAGGTGGGTCTTGAGTTCTTTTCTGAATTGTAGGAGCGTGGGGGCGAGTCTGATGCTGATGGGGAGGGTTCCGTAGTCTTGCGGCGTAGGCAGAGAAGTCTTGTTTTCTGGTCCTTTCTGTTAAAAAGCATGTTCCAGGCTCTTTAAGATTTCTTCAGGTAAGTTTATTTCCAAGTTCTTAGTTACATATCCACATGAAGACATAAAGGACATAAGCTGTGACAACACCTGCTCCCATCACCCAGGGCCAGCCAGCTGTAACCGCATCTACACAGAACACTCACTCAGGATATTCCATCATCCACACATAAACATTCCACATGACATCTCAAGCTACCTCACCTCAGACAGGCACACTACAACACACCTCCCTCCTTTACTAAACCATACATGCACAGACAGGGCTGTCAGAAGCTGTGGTGAGGCCCGGGGCAAAACATTTGGTGAGGCCCCCTTACAATTTTTTGCACTCGGCCAGCGGTGGCACATCCGCAAACAGGAGACTTGAGAAATCTACCCTTGAGTTTGTGTGCAGGATCCCAAATATGGTTTATTACTACAATTCCAAATCATCTACAGCAAAGTTAGATTTCTCTACTGAAGAAAGGTTCATGCAAGACTAACTTTTTTATCATATGAATAAATATATATAAGATGGCATGAGCTCTCCACTGCACCACCTCCAATTCTCTGAGAGTCAGTCACTTTTCCAAGCAAAGAGTTGAAGGCAGATCTCTTTCTTCGGCTGGGGCCTCCCCCTGGAAACAGCCTCCCGGCCTCGCTGAAACTTGAGGAGAACCATCTCTGGTTCTGGAAGCACCCCAAGACCTGTCTCTTTGCTTCTGCCTTCTCTCTTCCTCTCCCTTGCTGATCACTTGTCTGATCCATGCACTGGTCACCTGGTCAAGCTCTGAATTCGGGCCCAGGTCCCTGCCTGACCTGTTGCAATCACGCACTGCCTCTTGGCTCCCCTGCACTTGTGGTCTGTATCTGTAACCCTACAGTCCCCGCTCTTGCTCTTATTCTCCACCAGTTGGCTGCACTTATGAGTACCCACACTTGCCACCTGTTGGCTGCACTCTTGTTTCTCCTTTATTACTGCACTTCTGCATCCTGCCACACCCTCGGCACTTCTCCCCTCACCCCTTCCCTGCTCTTGCGCGATCTGAATGACACAAGGCCTAGTAAGATCTGTGTTTTGTCCTACTCTTTTGTTTCTCGCTCCTTGCCTTATCGTGCCTAGAAACACTTGTAGACAGGCACGTTTTAAATGCCATATCATATCATTAAGGAGCACTCTGCCCCTGTGTGCACATTAAAACACACGTCATACACAGTGACAAATGATGTACAGTGGAGGCTGGTACATTTCTAAACTTAAGAGGCTTAAATATTTGTGCCAATTAGGCAGGATCAACAGAGCACAATGAGGGAGCCCAAGCCAAACACGGGTTGCTTGAGGGGGGTTCCCACTCCCAAGAAAATGTTTGAAACATTGGGTTGAAAGTATGCATTTTAGAGCACTTTCTTTGAAAAATTGGGTAGAAATCCATACAATTTGCAATTGTTTTTTTATGGAAGCACATGGAAATTCCCAATAGTTGCAAATCACACATTGTGCATAGGTACATTTTCCAATACATTTCATGCCGCCTTTCCACACGAGATATGCTAGTATAAAAATATATTCATGCTGGTTGTTCTAATTATGTCGATGCAGGCTGCATCAATATATGCCATTATTACCATGTACGGACTCCCACCCAGTAAAAATGCCATGCCACAGAAAGTATATCCAGGCTGACTGTGTACCATAAGTGTTATTACTGGCTATATTGGCCTACATTCAGTGTGGGCCAATTTAGCCAAGTAGTATGTTTGCTTTAACCTTGATGCATAGTCCTGTGTAGTGGTATTAACTGGCCATTGATAGTGCCAGTGCAAACTGGTTTCAGTACCTGAGCATCTAATAGCAGTGCCTGGTAAATGCCTAAAACGTATACAACAGCCCAAAACGTATTTTTTTTAAAACTTCAGCGAAACACACGCAGGGTGTTTTTAAATTGAGTGGCCACAGGCAGACCTGATTAAGACATTTTTGCGTGTTTACAACTCCAATGAAGTCATGAACTCTCAGAAGACTCCTTTGAGGAAACACTCGCAGGCACATTGAGGGCAAAGTTTGATGGCAAGGCATGTTTAAAGCTAGCTCAAAGAGTTCTAGTAAGGAGGTGTTTTGAGTGGGGAGGGCAGGAACTGGATGAGAATTGCCATATGGATTAGCATGGCCATGAGAAGTCATTTCACTGTTAGCACCTGCATTCATATCCATACATTTTCAGGTAATTGAAATCGTTATGTGGGGTTAGCACTTGCATGCTAGGGGAGTGATTAGAAGGGAAGTGGTGACATGAGACATCTCATTCTCATAGCAGTCCTTAAGTGTGACGTTTCAGAAATGAAGGCAAGAGGTAGCTGCTTGTAACATTGAAGCTTCACCAGAATAGTCTCATTCGAAATGTGGAAAGATGTTAGGTGCCCCCACACAAGGAAATTTGCCCCTTCCTCACAGCCTCTGACGTTAGCGCCTCTCCCAACATTTGAAGTTTTAGTCCCCTCTCCCCCCTGACATTTTAGCCTAGGTGCACCTCTGATGCCATGAACCCACCACTTAATGAAGTGGCCCCCAGGGCGGCTACATTTAGGCGTGGTGCTGAACACTCACTCACAAAAACACTTTCACCCATGCATTCATCCACCAGTTACACAACTCCATACATGCATGCATGCATACATAAAACCAGACACAGCATTGACACAAACACCAACATGCATGCATGCATTCATCCATACACATATACATACTAATTTAATTTAAATACACATATACACTTTTAGTTTAAAATAAAAAAACTTACCTTACCTCCATGCACCCTTAAAAAGCAACCACGCAGCCGACACGTAGACATGCTGCCTGACAAGAGAGAACTCCTCTCCCATCAGTCAGTGTGATCACGCTGACAACATGAACACACTGGCTGACAGGAGAGGACTCCTCTCCTATCAATCAGTGTGGTCATGCTGAGCAACGTGAACACACGAACTGACAAGAGAGAACTCCTCTCCCATCAGTCAGCGTGGTCACGCTGAGCAACGTGAACACACTGATTGACAAGAGAACTTCTCTCCCATCAGTCAGCATGATCACGCTGACAACATGAACACACTGACTGACAAGAGAGAACTCCTCTCCTGTCAGTCAGCGTGGTCATGCTGAGCAACGTGAACACACTGCCTGACAAGAGAGAACTCCTCTCTCATCAGTCAGTGTGGTCACGCTGAGCAACATGAACACACTGACTGACAAGAGAGAACTCCTCTCGCATCAGTCAGCGTGATCACGCTGACAACATGAACACACTGACTGACAGGGGAGGAGCCCTCTCCTGTCAGTCAGCATGGTCATGCTGAGCAACGTGAACACACTGCCTGACAAGAGAGAACTCCTCTCACATCAGTCAGCGTGGTCATGCTGAGCAACATGAACACACTGACAAGAGAGAACTCCTCTCTCATCAGTTAGCGTGATCACACTGACAACATGAACACAATGATTGACAAGAGAGAACTCCTCTCCTGTCAGCGTGATCACGCTGACAACATGAACACACTGACTGACAGGAGATGACCCCTCTCCTGTCAGTCAGCGTGATCATGCTGAGCAACGTGAACACACTGACTGACAAGAGAGAACTCCTCTCCCATCAGTCAGCGTGGTCATGCTGAGCAACGTGGACACACTGATTGACAAGAGAGCTCCTCTCCCATCAGTCAGCGTGGTCATGCTGAGCAACGGGAACACACTGACAGTCAGCGTGGTTATGCTGAGCAACGTGAACACACTGACCGACGAGAGAGAACTCATTTCCCATCAGTTAGCGTGATCACACTGACAACATGAACACACTGACTGACAGGAGAGGAGTCCTCTCCCATCAGTCAGCGTGGTCACGCTGAGCAACGTGAACACACTGACTGACAGGAGAGGAGTCCTCTCCTATCAGTCAGCGTGGTAATGCTGAGCAACGTGAACAAACTGACTGACAAGAGAGAACTCCTCTCCCATCAGTCAGCGTGGTCACGCTGACGGACAGAAGAGGAGCCCTCTCTTGTCATTCAGCATGTCCACGTTGTCAGCTGAATAACGGGAGGCAGCTGAGCTCACTTCTGAGCCCTGCTGTCTCCCCTTATTTTGCTGTTTGTTGCGGAGCCAAACGGCTTCGCAACAAAAAAGCAGAATCATTGCAGGGGCAGAGAGCAGACAGCACAGTCCCCCGTGTAAATAATGGACACCGGAGACTGTGCTGCCTTCCACTAAGGAGAGGGGGCTGCGAGGCCCCCTGCAAGTGCGAGGCCCGGGGCAGTTTGCCCCCCCTGCACCTCCCTCGTGACGGCCCTGTGCACAGAACAAGTCACGTACCAGAACAACACAACTACCACCTTCCAAGATATACGCACACGTAACACTCAACTGGCAGACAGACACTTCCACGGCCAAACCCAACCATCAAAACATCACACCCTGACAAACTACATTCCATGTACCAATAACAAAAATACTGTAATCCATCTGCCTGTTCCTGCCACAAACAAGCAACTGGGCTGTCACCCCAGGACCTGGCCAACCCTGAAACTGTAAAACAGAAAATGTGGATTAACGCGTAGAGGTCTGTGCGCTGGTGTTCACTGATTATGTTAATAATTCAGTTAAAATTAAGGAATTGGAAGTGTAAGCTGCATTACCACCTGCACCAACCAGTCCACCCTGGCTGGTACTGAAAATCGTACACAAAAAAGGGGGTGAGGTGGAGATGCGCTAAACACTATGTAAATAAGGGACACTAGTAGTACAGTTGATGCTTTAATTGTAGCAGGAACAGCCTAATTGTAGCAGGAACAGCCGACACGTGTTTCGACACGCAGGTCGTTTTCAAGGCTGAATAGTTAAATGCAATATTGATATTACATAACAAAAGCAAGATCCAAAATGTCACAATCACATTAAATATGAACAAAAACAACTGCATCACATTACAGTAGATAATGATTTAAATAAGACCGAATAACACAACACATTGTATAATAAAAAGTCGTTGGCATACCGTAAACCCTGGTTGGAGAGTGGAACAAGCAGAAGCACAGGCAGTTGCAAATATTAAAACAAAACAGAAGATATACGGTAAGTAACATGCTTTAGCAATTAGTGAATACATCACTCCGGGTATGGGGGAACAAAACAAAAACAGAAGTCCTCTTGAACTGTGTGCAGCCACACCGGAGCCTCCAGTTATGCATAGTGTGCACAAATCACCCGAAAAAACAGTGAAGTAAAAGTCTATTAGGCACCAAAGGAAAAGGCCACAGATTGGCCAGAAGCCAGTGTCCGATGGACAAAATAGAATACAAGTAATAAACTAAACTTACCACAAGCAAATCAAATATATCGAAAAAGTCGATGATGGGTAATCCCTGTGCAAAATAATCATCAATGTCAAATAGGTGGCACGGCATAAGGAGCGGTTCTAACAATTGTATGGAGGTATAAAATATAAATCAAAGTATTCGAGTCCACATACCACAAACAACAGGACGTTGTAAGTAGCATGCTGATGTCACATTCAGAAATTGAGTCCGTGCCATAATGGCCGTAACCAATATATAGCCTAAAGAAAATCAACAAATTAGCTGAGTACTACAGCCAGATTAGATAGAATCAATTTACCTAATACTGAGCAACAAGGAACCAAACTTACTCGCTAGATCGAGCGTTCACAATCACAGAGGAAATCCCCGAAGCAGCCGTCCAAGCAAAAGGTAAGAAAGAAATGAAGGAGAAGCAACCGACGTCACAGCAGTGACGTCGGTGGCGTTGCACGCATCTGGCGTCGCGTTGATGACGTCAGTTGTAAACAAACAACTGAATTAAGAGTGAGGTTAAAACTAAGCCGACAAAACCGTCATGTTGGAAGAATGCAAAGAAGACCAATAATGAGAGGCTGGTACCTGAATAATAATAAAAGGGTAAGGAAGAAGTAGAGGAGAAGCAACCGACGTCACAGCGGTGACGTCGGTGGCGTTGCACGCGTCTGACGTCGCGTTGATGACGTAAGTTGTAAACAAACAACTGAATTGAGAGTGAAGTTAAAACTAAGCCGATAGAAACGTCATGTTGGAAGAATGCAAAGAAGACCAATAATGAGAGGCTGGTACCTGAATAATAATAAATCAGAAATTGGTTAATAAGCACAAAAATAGACAGACAGTATTTCGAGAGTATATTCATACTTAAACAAAAAATATATAGTCCGGACTCGAAATAGCAATTAGAATCATTGCCAAAATATGAAAGACAGGGTCAAATCACAATTGCAGTATAAAAAAGAGGACCAAAGGAACTAAATATTGCAAAGGTAAGACATATGAAGTATATAAGTCAAAATGAGAATAAAATAGGTTAAAATTAGTGGGTGCTAGTGCCCACGAGCATGATGGAATGGCTCCGGCGTAGTGCAACTCCAAATACTGATTGAAAAACATAAAATCCATTGTGACTCTTTTAAGAAAATTATTATAGAAAAACAGACATCTCGTGGTCTGTGTTTAGACCCCGTGTGGTACAACGTAATAAACAAATAAGTTTCGCCTCCATTTGGCGTAGTTTCAACTGTAGGTTGCCACCCCTTTTCCCCTTATGCGCCTTCATCAGACCATTAAAGCGCAAATCAGCAATATTATCCAGCTGGTGTTCCAATTGCCAGTGAGCGGCCAAAGGTGATTTTGGTTCAGGCATTTTGAGGCTGGACAAATGTTCCCTTATTCGGATACGAAGTTGGCGAATGGTGCTACCCACATACAACTTCTCACAGGTACAAATGATGGCATAGAGCACATAGGTAGTCTTGCAGTTAATAAAATCACGTATTTCAATTTGTGTTCCAAATTTGTCGCAAAAAGTTTTGCATTTGCTAACAGCCCAAGGGCATTGGTTACAATTGCCACATTTGTGAAAACCACCCGGTTGTTGTAACCACGTGGAGGAGCTTGGTTGGTTATCAAAAACTGAAGGACTCACAATGTTTTTGATCGTAGGTGATCTTGTGAAAGTGAATTTGGGTTTCGGAGTCAAAAATGGTTGTAAATCTTTGTCAAGTCTTAGAATGTGCCAATGCTTGGCAACCATTTTGTATAGCAATGAGGAATCATTCGTGAATGGAGTGATTAGTGAAATATATGGGGGATGTTCTTTTGACCTGGTCACATTAGTCAGGAGGTCACGTTGATGAATTTAAGTAAATTTAGAGTACGCCTTATAGATAACAGAACTCTTATACCCTCGATTGAGGAAGCGTTGATTTAAGATATTGCATTCTCTTTTGTAATCACTAGATAAGGTACAATTAAGTCTAGCCCTATGAAATTCACCCATTGGAATATTATCAATGGTGGCGCGTTGATGGTTGCTCTGGGCAGCCAAATTTGAATTAACTTCAGTAGGTTTTCTGAAAGTACTGGTGTGTACATTATTTGCTTCATGAAAAATATGTAAATCCAGAAAATCAATTTTACTTGGGTTGCAAAGGCCTGCAAGGTGAATTCCAAACCCATTGGTGTTAGCATAGCATAAAAAAGCAGTGAAAGAGTCTTCAGACCCCTTCCAAATTAGAAAAATATCATCAATGTAACGACGCCACATCACAATGTTTGACACAAATTGCACTTGATTGAGGATATGCGTTTCTTCATAGAAGGCCATAAAAAGATTAGCCAAAGAGGGTGCAAACTTAGCCCCCATGGCAACGCCCCTCACCTGCAGGTAGAACTGGTCATTGAAAATAAACATATTGTTTGCAAGTACAAATTGTAAAAATTGCTTCAACATGAAAACATGATCAGAATAAGATGCTGAGGTGTTCCTAAACACATAATCAATTGTCTGCAACGCTAAATCATGATTAATATTGGTGTAAAGTGCAACTACATCAATTGTTGCCAACAAGTAATCTGGTTCCCAAATGATATCTTGCAAAGATTGTAAAATGTGAGTACTATCACGAATATAGGATGGCATTTGTACAACAAAAGGCTTGAGCGCCTCGTCCAAATATTTTGAGAGGCCTTCAGTAGCCCAATTAATACCACTCATGATGGGCCGGACCTCAGGTAAGGTCTCAAAGGTTTTATGTATCTTTGGCAGAAAATACATGCTTTCCAAAAAGACAATCACAACCTCACTCCAACAGGGATTCACAAAGTGGAAACATACAACATCACTGAGATCACAAACACCCATGGTCTTAATACCATACTCATTACACCAGACCAGGATGTACAAGTCTTCCAAACACATTGGGAGTGGTGGCCACGCACTCCCAATGCCAACATCAATGACTGGTAAAAACTAAACGATCTTATAACAAGAATGAATGTCTCGTGTAAGTGCTTGATTGAAGGTTTCAATGACATTGTCTGCAGACAGTTGAGGGGTAAATTTAGACTTAGATTTTAGTTCTAAATGTAATTGAGACCTTAGTCACCCTAGATCGTGAGGTCTGTTCACAACCATGTGATGTGGTTCAAGATTTAAGAATCAATCCACTTCATTTGAATCTTAAAGAACTAAAATCTAAGTCTAAATTCACCCCTCAACTGTCTGCAGACAATGTCATTGAAACCTTCAATCAAGCACTTACACGAGACATTCATTCTTATTTGGATAAGCAGGTTAACTCATATAAAAACAAAAAAAGTAATCTCACTACTAAACATTCCACATGACATCTCAAGCTACCTCACCTCAGACAGGCACACTACAACACTTTCCTTTTTGGAGCGGCAGATTTCAAGTGAATGTGTCCTGGTTTCTGGTGATGCGCTGTCTGCCAGAGATGCTGAGTTTCTATGCGAGTGTGAGAATGGCCTTTAATACATGAATGATACTCAGAGCCAATACGTAGGTTGTTTGGATTACAACGAGAATCCAATTCTTTTATTAATGTAATGTTTACTTTCTTTCTTTTTTTTTTTTTAGGTACTGAAAAGGATACAACTTCTCTTGATGACTTCCAGCTTCATGTGGACGGAGGGTTTTGGTCAGCAGATCAGGTAAGAGTCTATAGTTTTCTTCCTTATAAAGTTTTAAACTTCAGTCACAAACATATAAGTCTCTTTCTCAAGGTTTCCCTTTTCTTCTTTCTCTTTATGATCTCCACTTTTGAGTTGTTCTTCTCTCCTTTCTCTGCCTTGGTTTCTAACTATTTATCTTTCTTTTTTCTTTTCTCTCTTCCTCAACTTCACACTCGTCTCTTCTTGTTCATGAGCTCTGATGTCGCCTTTGACTGTAATGCGATTCAGCTTCCTTTTGTTACTCAGCCTTTCTCAGAGGGGAATGTTCTTTCCCCCTTTCATAACGAATCACTTTATATATTAAATGTATACTCTTCTAATAAACCCTGTAGTGCCTGGGTGTTAATTTTTCCCACACTGGTATAGTCTTAAACCTTTTCTTTTCTTAACAGTTCCCAAACGTTGATTGCGCAACGGCGCGTATTTAAACTTATAACATCCTTTCAACTTGGTTGATCATACTAATGTCTCTAGCCAAAAAGCGCAACGGCGCTAACTTCCTTATGGTCTTTCGAGCGACAACGGTCGCATTTTCTATACTCAATCTGCCTCTGAGTAAAGCGGTAGAGTTTTCCTTTCTCTCTCTCTCTCATTCGCTCACTCACCTCCGACTACGTATTTTCAGTCAGCCTTGATTACACAGCTGACGGCCGCAACTGACTTTGCATCGGCTCGACTGAATGTTCACCTTGTCGCTTTCCCTTTTCAGGTTTTCATACGGCCTTGGTTGTCAGGGAACAGCGCTCCTGAATAAAATTATGATAGCTCGCTACGACCAGCTTCACACTCTTGGGTCTTCTCACACACACCCGTACAGGCCCGCTTCCGACTCCCCTCTTCAGGTCTATCCACTCCGCTCTTCAGTACGCCCAGGATAAACCGTCCGTCTCGCTCCCGTCCTCCCGCTCTCTCATCTCCTAGGCGACCAAGAACAAAGATTTTCAGGCATTAGAGGAAAGGCCATACAGTAGGGACTTCCTGGTTCTCAATATCATCACAACTCGGTATAAGTGTCTATATAAGTTACATCAGAACGTCACAGCGAGGTAGCTGGGTGACTTGAGGACGACTGTCTTATAGATGATGCAGCAAGACTTGAAGGTGAGAGACCTGCGTGCAGTCGGAGCCAGTGAAGGTCAATGAGGGCTGGGGTGATTTGGTCATATCTGCATACACTGTTCATGAGGTATGCAGCCACATGTAGGACACTTGTCAGGGGCATAAGGGAGGAGGGCATTGACCCTATCCAGGTGGGACAGGACCAAAGCTTGAACGGTGGATCTAAAGCTGTCTGGAGGGAGGAAGGGCTTGGCGTCCCTCAGGCGGGAGAGCTGATACCAAGCTGTTTGAGTTTTCATAGCTATGTGTGTCTTGAAAGAGAGATGATTGTCGATGTGGAACCTGAGGGACTTGACTCCAGAGGTGAACTCGGGTGTGATGCCCTCAGAGTTCATGATTGATAGCCAGGTCTGTATATCTGGGTGTTTAGTGTTGTTGATGAGGTGTAGGAATTCGGTGTTGGAGCGGTTGAGCTTAAAGTATGTACTGGACATCCAAGACTGGATCAGCGAGAGGCAGGTCTTGAGCCTGTGGACGTCCCTGATGGAGCCGATCTAGAGGTATAGCTGTGTGTCATTGACTTATTGGTGGATGTGGATGTTGTGTGCGGCTAGGAGGGATCCCAGTCTCTCCATGTATTCTTGAAGAACACTGGGGAGAGGATGGAACCCTGCAGGACTTCACAGGTGACAGGGGAATTGGAGATCTGGAGGAGTCCATCTGAACAAACTGCTTGGGGTTGTCAAGGTAGCACTTTAACCAGTATAGGACAAGGTTGCTGATCCCCTTACGCTGATGTAGGGTATATGTGGGGGCCTCGTGGTCTATTGTGTCGAAAGTGGCAGGGGTGGTCGTCATCAAAGATGTTGAGGGCTTTGTCGACCACCGGTATGGTCCTCATTGCCATGCTGCATCTGGGTCTGAACCCGTATTGGTAAATTTGAAGTAGATTGTTGGTGTCAATGTGTTGCTGCAGTTGCACGGCTACTGTTTGCTCAATGATCTTATCTAGGAAGGGAAGATGGGTGATGGGGCCATGGTTACCAGGCTTGTAGTGATCCAGAGTGGGTTTATTTAGTAGAGGGTGGATTTGTCCTGTCTTTAGGGTTGATGGGAAGGTGCCTTGGTTTACAGAGCTGTTGATGATCTCCAGATTGTTAAGGAGAGCTTCTGCAGGGAGGGTCTTGAGAATGGATGCTGGGAGGATACGGTCTGTATATGATGTGGTTATGAGGGCAGCCAGGGTTCCTACCTGGTCCTCTGTAGAGAGTGTCTTGAATGTTGTCCTGGGTGTGGAGATTTCACAAGTAGGGACATGAGATGGGTCTGTGGATGTAGAGCTGGTGTCTATTTCCTAACATATCTTGCTGATTTTGTCGATCAAGAAGGTGTTGATGGCAGTGGATTTTTCGATGGAGTGTTGTTTGTCAGGGTTGGGTAGTAGGTTGACGCATTGCTTGACCGTTTTGAAGAGGGCTCTGCTTTTGTTGTGGGCTTCTGCTGTAGTGTTCTGATAGTACAAGGCTTTGGTTGTGTTGATTAGTTGTCGGTGGGTTTCTCTGAGTTCCGTGAGGAGTGCCAGGTCACATTCGGTCCTGGAGCAGTGCCAGGTTTTCTCTTGTTTTCTGATGACTCGTTTGCTCAGGTTGAGTTCTTGCGTGTACCAGGGTGCTGAAGGTTTCAGCTTGCAGGTGTGTTGTTTAAGAGACCTGTGTCCATCGATGGAGACTGAGAAGGTGGTGTTGAGTGCTTCCAGTAGAGAGTCGCAGTTCGGTTGGGGGTGCTTGGTCCATATGAGGTGGAATTTGGTGAGGTCTTCCGTGAGGGCTTCCACTGGGAAGTTCTTGAAGGATCTGAAGTTTTGTCTGCTGGGACTGCTTGACTGGGGTGGTGTACAGGATTTTGAAAGGCATGGCTCGGTGGTCAGACCAGTCAAGCAGGAGAGGAGAGCTGTAGTGGAGGGAAGACACTGCAATGATGATTAGGTCAGGGATGTTACCCTTGTTGTGCATTGTGTCTTTCATGTGCTGTGTGTGGCTGAGGGTGTCGAGAAGGCAGAGGAGAGCATCCTTCCTCGGTTTGGTGGCCTTGTTGCCTGGAAGGTTGAAGTCACCTAGGAAGATGTTGTTGGCATGCGTGAGGGATATGTGTTGACCAGGTCGGTGAAGTCTCTGATGAAGACAGTGTTGCGCTTGGGTGGTCTGTAGATGAGATGGAAGGTTACTGTCAGGAGAGCGGGAAGTGGCAGGAGAGGACTTTGAAGGAGCCAATGTTGTCAACGTCAAGTCTGGTGCAGGGCCACACGGTCTTATGGATGACTTCCTAGGCCCCCGCCTATTTTTTTCGGCCGGTCTCTATGTTGGATGCTGTAGCCGTCGGGGATAAGGACGTCTAGGATGTGGGTGGAGGTGGTTATTTGCCAGTCTCAGTGATGATGAGGGCGTCAATGTCGTGTGTACTGATGAGGTCGGCGATGTCTGCTCCTTGGGTGATAGATGAGTAGACGTTGGCAAGTATCAACTTCCGTGTTGTGGTGTTGAATGGTGCTGATGGGCTTAAGGCTGATGTGGGTGAGGTTGCTGAATTGCAGAGTCCATGACTTAGTGGAGGGGCGATGTTGTTGACGTTGCCTGGTGATGGTGTGCAGAATGGAGTTTTCTTCCTCCCACATCGCACACCGACAATGCTTATACCCTTATGCCAAAGCCAGACAGGATAGCTCCTTCACCCAGTGATATCTCAGAATTGTACAACCAGAATGTTAAAAACCTGGTGCCAGTGGGTCTGCTGGGAATGGAGTGGTGCTACATCGTTTTCCCTATGTACTGAAGATTTTGGGAGGATAAAGAGCTGCCCTCGATTTAAAGATCATCTTACAATTTACCAAGAATATCTGCATCAAACTGGAGACAATGCAACATATCATATGCCTACATTTCCAGACATATTACCTGGAAACTCTGGATCTCATGGTTGCCTACCTCCACATCCCAATCAGAAACGTTCACCGGTAGGGTCTGTGTTGTGGTATAGAGAACTATATTTTTGGATCTAAATAATTACTGCGACTCCATCACTGCGACCCTGAAATTGCTGACTTTTGATTTTATTTCAACCCCCTTTACACTACATATATATGCGGGGGAGACCCCCCGCAGCCCTCCATACTTGCATTATATACCATTACCCCCCCACATATATAAGTGTGGTGTAAAGAGTGACGAAATAAAAAAAGTCAACATTTTCGGCGGTCGCAGTGTGATGGGGGCGTAGTAATGGTGTAATTCCTATATTTTTCATTTTCTGATTCTACTCTTTAGTGTGAAGTCTATTCTGAGAGTTTTAATGAAGATCCTGGCTCCTGTGGTGGATTTGTTGCACAAAATGGGAATAACGATGTTTCCCTCCATGGTCAAGACGCAGGTGTGCGCAATGCTAGTAAAGCGCAGCCTCTTAATAAATTGGATTAAGTCCTGTCCCATTCCAACTCAAGATCTTCAGAGCAGTTTTCTGCTCACAAGTTCACAACTGACCAGAACGGAGGCACCCGAAACTCAAGCCCAAGAGAGTCTGCCGGGGCAGGTGAGTGAAAATAACAAAACCTGCCAATGACCCTGACAGGGGAGATAAATACTTGATAAGCTCATGGCAATGCCCTGGTAAGGGAGCAGGAGGATAGCCTCCTCAGGCAAGGGGAAATAATTAATATTTTCTGGTAGGAATACCTTCATGGTGGTCAGTCATAATTTCGAGAAAAAAAAATTCGAAAGACAATAATGTCGAAACAATAATATCGAAGAAAAAAAATATCAATTTTTTTTTAATTATATATTTATTTTGGGGTCTGGGAATAAAGAAAATGGGTAAAACAATTTTTATTTTTAAAAAGGGGTGTTGGGGGGGGGAACCCCCCCATTTCGAATAAAAAACGTAATAAAAAAAATGTGACTTTTTTTTCTATATTTTCTTTTCGATATTTTGACTTTCGAAATATTTGTTTTCGAAATGATCACTATAAACCTACCTTCATAGCCTGAAGGATGAAAATACCAGTGCAAGAAGAAATCCCGAGACCCTGAACACAAGCAAGAATTGTGCTGGATGCTAAAGCCCTGAGACTTTGGGGCTCATTTTCTATGTGGCGTTACGTTAATGGAAGGTGCAAAAGCCATGCGTAAGGCTTAAATGCTTTCCATTAACTTCCCGCCACATTTTCTTTGATTTATATGGCAGCGAGGAGGGCCGGAACGCAACTTGTGTTTCCATCGTCTCCCTTCCTCTCTGGAGGAAGGATAGCTCAGGGGCAACGCGTTTGTCATGGAAGCAAGACAATGCAGCTTAACACAGGTTTGAATCCCAATCCTGCGCTTAGAAACCAATCAGTATTTGGTATTAAGCGTGTTATAGATGAACAATTATAATAATGTATATACAAAGGCACCAGCCTCATGCCGACGCAAATGCTGGGGATCCCTATGGAGCCCGCTGGCTTTATGCACTAGCATAAAGCAGTCGGACTCCATAGGAAAGAACAACAATATGGACCAGTGGATGGAGGATGACAGCTAGCACTTATTTATTGTTTCTCATATATCGATACATTTTTCAAGTCAATGTTCATTTTATTATATATAAATCTTTAAAAACAACTCAGTTTACATAAATCATTTTCCAAACAATATTAGCACAACATTTATGGGTAACATACCTATCCCTACCATTCATTTACTCTCATTCCACCTTCACACACTTTCCTAAATTCACACATAAATGACCGTCTAACCTCAGTCACTATCTACAATTCTTAATTTCAACAATATTTGGTTCCCTTTGTCCATTATAAGGTCACTCTCTCTGTATGTGATTGTGCCCACAGATTTTTGGTTGACACGTGTTTCGGTTGTCACGGTTGGACTCTGTGGATTGTGTCCATTAAATCATGCAACCTTCATTAGGACAAAAACGGGAATCTCAATGTGTCCTGTTTCACACCATAGGGGTGAGCCAACCCACCTATTAAAACAAATAAAACCCATTGCCATCTCAATCTTTCTGTCACCCCCCCCCCCCCTTGTTCATACAGCACTTTTAATGCCTTTCAAAGTGACTCTTAACGGTAATCACATCATCTGGCTCTCCTCCATATAACATTTATGAGGGCAATACAGATGTGATGGACGAATCCCAGTTCCACTCATATGTTGGCCCAAATCTTTCTGGTCTAACCTAAAAGGTGAAGTGACGAAGACTGCGTTTTCTATGATCTCCTCATTTAGGTCGGTACAGCTCAATCCTGATGGCAAAAAAAATATTACTCATACCACCAAATTAAATACAGAAATGTGTACTGACTTCTGTTACAGAGGGCACTGGTTATTGCCTCAATGTTGCGTATCCACTGCCCTTCCCTCTCACGTAGTGATTAGAACCCAACAATGTTCATTCACCTGTAAATACATATCCATTCTTCAGTAATCTTATATATTTCTTTTTATCTTTTTAAATCATTATATCTCAGAACATGCATGTAAGAGAGTATGTACTTACTCTTACACTCCTTGTTAGTTGATACAGCCAAATGATTCTTAATTGGGTAGATTATCTGTCTTCTCCTCCATTTGGTATTCTCCTGCCAGTCATTTACCATTAAGTCCGGGTCCCTAGGAGACAGTAATTGTAAGAATGAGCGGTCCTGCATTAGGACCGTCCTGTATCCCACATCTATTCCATATTTAGCCACAAGATCTCTCACTTTACTCAATGCTATCGCTGGCTAAGTCCTGTTTATTCAGTGCACCCAGTACTATTGAAGATTGCTCTCTTCTTGCATACTAGAAAAAGAATGAGAGAATCGGGTCTCTTAAGACTCTCCTCCTGCTAGTCTCTAAACAATCACCTCATATTAGTCTCCATTACGATAGCCACTCTCCTGCCTTTCTCCCAATTTCCTTCTACGAGCATTCTTCAGCAACATTTCTCTAGCACGGCACTCCCGTATCTCTACTACACACTTCCTTGCTATTGCTGCCTATTTGTAAATGAAAACACAAGTGGGGTATACCTGTCCCTTTTAAACCTGTTCCTTTCACTAAGTCCTGCACCCCCCCCCCCCCCGTCCAGACTTAGCCAAGATATGGGACGGTGTATACCGCATTTTTTGGATTCAATAAGCAAAGAGCAATACGTAAGTATAGCATTGAGTAAAGCGAGAGATCTTGTGGCTAAATATGGAATAGTTGTGGGATACAGGACGGGTCCTAATGCAGGACCACTCAGACTTAACTAATCGAATGCAAAGTCCCCATGTCGGTAAATGACTGGAAAGAAAATACCAAATGGAGGAGAAGACAGTTCATCTACCCAATTAAGAATCATTTGGCTGTATCAACTAACAAGGAGTTACATGCATGTTCTGAGATATAATGATGATAAAAAGAAATATATAAGATCACTGAAGAATGGATATGTATTTACAGGTGAATGAACATTTTTGGGTTCTATGCTCAAAAGTTCTACTCAACCTAACCGCCTCCTTGCCCCAACAACTAGCTCATCTCCCAAGAGGGCGATCCAGAGTCTTAAAGTGCTATCAACCCTGCTACCCCATCACTCCCAACAACCGTCATCACTGGGTTTCATGTCTGCAAATATCTAAAAATACTGTAATTACTGAAAGTGCATTTAAAGCGTTCTTCTCTAGCCCCACCATCATCAACTAGCTACTATGGTGCCATTCGTTTGTAAATGTTTGTAAGGCGCCCAACAATGGCACGCTCCAGCAGTTGTAAAGTGCTGTATGGCAAAAAAACCTCTTTTCATTTTCAATAAATAAATACAATTAAGGACAGTTACAGCTGGCATATTCTCTGGGACGAGGTACACCTCGTATCTCTTTTTGCAGTCCACATCGGAAGGCTGGACAGTGTGCAGCTGATAGTTTGACTTCTTAGACACATCAGAGATGAGAGGAGAGAAGGAGAGGGTGGAGTCGAGGATGACACCCAGGTCCGTAGCCTCACAGGAAGGAGCAGGAAGAGGGCCCAGAGCTGGCGGCCAGAGAGAGAGAGGGAGCGGGTGTCCCAATGAGGAGTATCTCAGTCTTACTGGCACTAAGGCAGAGATCCAGTTTAGGTCATGTCTCTCTGCTCAGAGGTTTAGCACCAAATTTGGAATACCAGTACTGGATCCGTTTGCTCCCAGGGCATAGCCTTAACCTCCCGAAAATGTGCTCAAGAAGATTCTCTCACCCTCAGGCCTGGGGGTGGCTTGCCCTGACTCTAACCAGCGAGCAGGATCACCTAGCAGCTTCAGCCCTTCCTGTGCAGGATCGGGGTGCGGCGCAGCAGAGGTAATGTTAGTGTTCTATTCTGGCTAAGTAGGGGGTGCTTCCCATTAGTTCAAACTCTATATCGCTGATAACCATGCTTTAGTGTGCTCAATTAACTGGACCAGTCCCACGTAAAGGGCGTCATCATCAACAATCCATGACTAGACAGTAGGTTCTTAAAAATGGACGCCCTTATTTGGACTGGGCAGGGTTGGCCTAGGGGCACTGGCTGAGTCCCGAAACGGTGTATCATTCAAATGTGTCGCGTCAAGAGCCCCATCGTTCTTAAAAGGCCAATGTTGTCAAGTGACTTGTTTAGAAGGCTAGTACAGTCAGTCTACATTTGTAGATTTTCCTCATCCCTGTCCCGCGTGCTCAATTCGTAATCTTTTACCTAATGGCTATTTTGGGAATTCAATCAGCAAAAGTCTAAGGGCCTCATTATAACTTGTGCGGAATGTGTTTAACCGCGCCGGTAATGGTGCCGGCGCCGTTAAACCCACTCCGCACTATTACAAGGTCCCCTCGCGGGACCCGCTCTGGACGTCTGTTTTTTCCAGACGTCCATAGAGGGTCATGCGAGGGGACCAGGGAGCTAACAACGGGCCCGTTCGTAATGGGCCCGTTGTTAGCTCCCTCCCCATTCCCATCAAGCCCTATGAGGGCTCGAATGGGAATGGGGAAGGACCGGGCCCGGGTTCCCTGAAGGAGGAAACACCGGGCCCTCCATACT
The DNA here is from genome assembly GCF_040938575.1 of Ambystoma mexicanum. Lineage (NCBI taxonomy): Eukaryota > Metazoa > Chordata > Amphibia > Caudata > Ambystomatidae > Ambystoma > Ambystoma mexicanum. Next base: position 1,167,399,926 of record NC_090936.1, read on the forward strand.
CGGAATGGCCCGGTATTTCCCCATTCAGGGAACCCGGACCCTGACACGATTCTGGAGGCAGCGATGCCCTTACTAAGGGCATGGCTGCCTCCAAAGTCGTAATGAGGCCCTAGGTTTGTTAAGGAACGCAGCATTATACAAACAGAACAGGCCTCCTTCTCAGAGCAGAGGATCTGGTCCAACAAAAGAGCCCCTTTTAACCACACAATGGCCTTACTGGCAACACACCATGTGCAGGTAACTGTGTTTACAACCTCCAGTCTCATAGGGCTACTTCTCCCCCTCTTCCTAGTTCCTATTCTTGGATAGTCTTCTATCCATGGCTTGGCGGTCCCCCAACCTTGTGTTTCCTGCATCTGAACATTAGGGTTCAGGTAGGGTAAGGCAAACTCCAAGAGGACCCTGGGAACTAATTAGCAACAAAAGGAGGGAGATTTCTCAAGGAAAAGTGCCAGAATGGATGGTTTAGTTAATTTAAGAGAAGGGCCTGTGCTAAGTGGACATAGGTCCTCATTACGATACTGGCGCTAAACCATGGCGCTACTAGCACCATGGTTGGTGCCGGTATCGTAACGAGTCTGCCAATGTTCAATGGGGAATTACCGCCCCATTCCAAGGTTGGCGGGGCGGTAATTCCCCATTGAACATTGGCCCTTCCCCATTTCCATTTTTGCCCCATAGGGCTCAATGGTACTGGGGAAGGCGCTAAGTACGGTACCGCAAATTGCGGTACCGTACTTAGCACCAAGGTCCCTTTGCGGGTCCCTACTTTAACGGCTGGTCTAGACCAGCCGTTCAGGTCGGGTCCCGCAAAGGGACCTCGTAGTAAGGCGCTAATGGGTTAACGGCGCCGCAGCCTTTTACGGCGCTGTTAACCCATTAGTGCCAGGGTCGTAATGAGGCCCATAATGTCCAGATTCCAATGTCTAGTGCAGATATCACAGTTCTGGGATGCCCACACCCAGGAAAGCATACTTTAAAGCACTCACATTCTTAATGAGGTTTTTAGTGCCGCAGAACACTTCTTGACTTGACCTTGGCAGGTCATGCCAAAGAAGAGCAGTATTCTGGGACTCTGTAGTCATGACGTACTCCTACCGCGGTAAGACCTGCTCAATTACCGCACTTCCCCTAGAGGTCTTAGGGTCCTCTTTTCCAGAGAAGTATCTGTTCAATTAATCCTCTTGCTGTTGGCCAGCTGGTGCAAGTGGATCTAGGTCACATGACCTCTGCCCCACCAACCTGGTTAGCTTGGCCCCTTTCTTATTCCTACGTTCCATCCCTATTCCTCCATACTTATGGGGCATTCCATCCTTCGGGACGGGACCAGAGCCTTATTTTGTAGCACCAAAATAATGTTAGTCCATTTTTTATTTTGAAGCGAGGCCCGGCGCATGTGTGGCCCCAGCCCCGCCTTCCTGAGCCCTGCCCCTAGCCTTACTCTTCAGTCCTTAATTCTGCACAGTCAGGATCGGACATGCAGGTAGCACGTGCAGGATGTTTTCTCACCTTTTTCCAATCCTCCCAAATGGTCTTTTCTTCCTGGCTGGTTCCCTCGGTTGGCTTGTTCCTTACGCCTATGCCATAGCATAAAGGGTTCACATCGTTTGTATCCTGCAGGAATCACTACGTGGCAGCGAATGCTGTTAACGTTTGCCTCGAGTGCTTAGGGTCTGAAACCTGTGTATTTATTGTGACTTGCTATTCGTATGGGCACTTGAAAGGAGACTACAGTGGTGGGCAATGTTCCCTCTAAGCTGTGCGCATGTGCGCTTGCCCAGCATGCTTCTGGGTGCCGCTCAGAAGATTTTTAGCAGCGCACACAGACAATTCTCACCTAACTAAAACGATTTAATAAGGTACAAGCTACAACAATTACCTGGCATTTGCTTTCTCTTAAAATAACTAATCTTAATATTCTGGCATAGCTCGTTTGCATTACTCTACTATGCAAGTGTGACCCTAAAAACCTACAAACCCCAACAGAATACATCCACAAGAGGTTAAATACTAATATGAAAAAGTGTCTCCATAAACAGCAGAACCGAAGCAAGATTTGCCTGGACACATTACCCAAATAATGTTCCCTCCCCACCTATGTCTCCGATACTTGGCTCTACCATGCTTTTACCTTATGACTCTTCCTTGTGCCTTGTGCGCCAGAACACATTTAGATATCAACCTGGACTCTTCCTCTTTTCGCTCTATGAAAGGTTACCAGACCTGTACTGAAATCCACTTGTTTTATATTTGTTGTAATATGAATAACGTTCAAGTACCAGAATTGCTGTTGCTCATGGTGCCTTACCAAAAGGGTCACCCACACTATGTAAATGAACTATCAGCCAGAAATTCTACTTGGATGTGTAGCCTCATCCGATGCTTCCTCTTCTTTGTACATATGTCACGCAAGTGTTTTGCAGCGGTCCCCTTGCAAGTTAAAACATTATGAAACTCAAATAATAATTTGCCATCTAAGGATTTTGAGTAGACAAATGTTATGCTCAGCATCTCCTACTTTAACACTGCTAACAATACCCTATAGGTGGAGAGCAACATTGCAATATCATTTTCTTGGCCTGTAAGGGAAAATGGATGTCAACTATGCCTAGCATTATTCCTCTATAATATTAGGGCGATGGATAGTGAGATAGTTTAATGATGTTCACAAAATCTGCATCCTTTCCAAGTGTTCAGAAACAGCTTCACTGATAACTTATTTCATATTATAGGGGTGCGGATGTGGGGTATGTCACAAGAAATCTTGGATGCACTGCAAAATAATTATGTGCATGCCAAATGATGACACTGGGCCTCATTACGAGAATTGCGGAATGGGTTAACGGGCACCGCTAATGGTGGCGGCCCAGTTAACACCATTCCACAATATTACAAGGTCACCTCGCGGGACCTGTTAAGGATGCCTGGTAAAACCAGGCGTCCTTACCGGGTCCTGCGAGGGGACCAGGCAGCTAACAATGGGCCGGTCGTTATCAGACCGTTGTTAGCTCCCGCTCCCATTCCCATTGAGCCCTATAGGGGCTCAAATGGGAATGGGGAAGGTCCGGGCCCGGGTCCCTGAAGGAGGAATTACCGGGCCCTCCAAACTCGGAATGGCCCGGTAATTCCCCATTCAGGGAACCCGGACACGGTTTTGGAGGCAGCCATGCCCTTATTAAGGGCATGGCTACCGCCAAAGTCGTAATCATGCCCATTGTCTTAGAATGCACATAATGTAATGAGACATTAAATATGTTTTGCTTGCAAAGTATTGTTGGTATGCAAATATCCCAGTGAGTTTTTTCTGCGACAATCCCTCACTTTGTACAGTGCTCTCTCAAGTAGTATTGGAGGTAGCACAGAAGCCGGGGATGCGGGAGTACAGGTGGAAAGGCAGGGGAGAACACTCCTTGGTGATGAACAAATTGGCAAACTTAAAAAAACAAGTTACACCTTTCAGCAGGACAGAGAAGGAAATACGTTTTTTGTTTGCTGAAGGGTAGGCAACGGCACCTTGTGTTTCTATCTATGCTCCGCTGCTGAAGCTTTACTATATAATCATTTGTTCTTCCATTTATTGACTCATGCATCCCCCCGCAACTTATTTAATTGATAACGAATAACAGAAGCGGGGTCCCTGGTTACAGAAGAAGGCACTCAATCTGTTTTACTGATGACCATTGCTGCTACTAACTTAAAAGGCATATATATATGGGATTTTCTTCACGGGCTCCATTAGAAACCTCAGTAATGCACTTGTTGCATTTTGTCTTGGCTGTGGTGAGGAATGGAGGGCACACCTATGGGCTGTATTATGAGCCCTGTCATTTCACTTCCTATGTCAGGGTTGCAAGCAAGGCGCTGTTAGGATGTTGCTCCCTACTTGGATTCAAATAATTCTTCAGAGAGTAAAAAACTAATTAGCTTTGCCATTAAGGATACTTTTTGCTTATTAAAATGTGTTCTTTCCTCTTAAAGAGCATCAATCTTATTGGAGCTGTTTCCTATGCCACTGGTCTGTTGGTAACTAACTTGAAAGCATATCAGTGCAGCTTTGTGAGTAGAAGCAGGGGGTATGCTCCCATGTGTTCATTGTTTCCCATTTTTCTTGGGCACATTTTCCTGTTTTTAGGGAGTAAAAATGGATGATGTATATGTCTCTTAGATATATGGATTGTTTTGAGTAAGTGTTGTCACAACTCACAGGACAATGTAAAGTGGATAGTAAGCAGAAGCCCAGGAATTTTGACAGTCATATTCCGAGGTGCAGTTATTCTGATGCAATTATCATTATTACACATCCTTAGACAAACTATGCATGTTAGCCTGGCCCTTGGACAGGGCTAACATGCATATGCATGTTAAAATAACATGCATAACACACAAAAGCATATTAGAATGTGTTCTGACACATTCCTTTTCGTTGCCATTATTCCATCTGTAAATATTGTATTCTGTCCGAATAGTTAGACATCCACATCATTTATGCAATATGGGTTTTTCAATACAGATGAGTGTTTTTCCAGTGGCTTAAAAACACACAGTTTCCTCTGCACTGGAGTACTTTTGCTAGGTACTGGGGCAGATCTTGAAGTCTTGGACTAGTTGATGAGTGGTCTTTATAATATATAAAATATTTTTTAGCCTATGCGTTTGGAAAAACGTGTTGCAAGATGCAACTTTTAAACAGATTTGTAAAGAATTGCAGTGGATGGGAAGCGGAAATTCCTTTCCGAACTCGATTCAGAGACAGTAGCTGACTAACTTTGCATGCTCACAAAGTGGCTTACCTCATTAGTCAGTTGCACCCATGGAAATAAATGTATGCACGGCAGCCAAACAGTTCTGCACATAGAGAAAAGTAATTAGAGGGAACAGTGGTGGTGGGAAGAAGTTTATCACTGCATTTCAGGGGTCAAAATTAAGATTTCATGAGCAGGATATCTGGCATTACATAGGAAGCAGCATCTACTCCTAAAACATCAGGAGCTAGTAGATAGCGGGCCACAAATCGAGCTTTTATGCAAGATGCAAACTTTAACGTTGTCCATTATATATAATTCATAATGCTTTACATGTCTTCTAGATGTTCTATTGCTTCTTTATACCCATTCCCAAATACAGAAAGTAAATGTCACATAGGTATGTTTGTTTGGCACCAGTTAGTCTCGGGAGCCAAATGTAGCTCCTGGAAGACTCTACGGGGCTCAAATCAGGAGTTAAATTGCTTCTTGCTCCCAGCAATTTTGAAGCCTGCAATTCTCCATTCACCTGAAAGAGTTAATTGAAGAGAAGCGCCATAGAGTGGTGAGTACTCCCCTTTTCATGGCCCCCTGATCCAGTGACTCCTCTCTGGGGTCTTCTTGTGCTGGGATGTTTCACGTAGACCTGAGGTACACAAGATACTTGAGGTACCACTCAAGGGGACTCAGCTAGAGACCGGCAGTTCCTCAGAGGTTCCCTATTCTGGTGCTGAAGCAGCCAGGGTCAGCCCAGAGGTTCCCCTCCCAGAGGCTACAAAATCTGCTGGCAAGGCCGTGAATCCCTGACCCGTGGCTTAACTAACCAGAGTGACCTCTGAGGATTCCCTGAAAGGGGCTAAAAAATAACCGGCCAAGCCGAGGTTCCTGCAAAGGCTAAAAGATCAGCGGTTCTCCAAAGGACCCAAAAGACCAGCATTTCTGAGGATCTAGTTTAACAGGCTAATGTTTCTCCCAAGAAAAGGATTCAATGCAAGCTTTGAAACCTCAGAGGGTTTAAACAAAGGGGTTGAAATTAGCAGCTAAGTCACTTGATCCCTCTGGTAAAGCTGTGACGCACTACACAACAACACAACGCAAAATGGCGGCCCTTTAGGATTCATCGGTTGTAGGGCATTTCCTCTATGTCTTCAGCACCTGTTCTTGTTGATACCAGAAATAGATTGGTTCCAAGTGTGTCTTTAGGCACAGCTCCCTTTGCACCTAGGATGAAGTGGTTAGAACATACCAGGAAGTCGTTCTAATCTACAATAACTCTTCCACCCACATCGTCTCCTCTACAATATGTGGACCCGTGGTTAGGAGATCCTTCATGGCAATGTTATCCGTTGATTCTTGGAGACAAAACCCATACCCTCTTGCCCACCACATTTATACCCTTTGTTCTAACTTTCAGTGGTATGCGGATGACACATAGCTCTCCTTCAGGCTCCCCTCAGCCTCCTCTGCTCCTTCTCTCATACTTGAGTGTCTGTCCACAATTCAGGAATGGTGTACATCCAACAATCTCTGCCTTCATGCCAGTAAGACTGAGATCCTCCTCATTGGGACACCTGCTCCCGCCTTCCCTCTCTCACTCTGGCCGCCCACCCAGGGCCCTCTACCTGCACCTTCCTGTGAAGCTAAGAACCTTGGTGTCATCTTCGACTCGACCCTCTCCTTGTCTCCTCACATCTCTGACATCTCTAAGAAGTCACATTATCTTCTGCATTCTTCCTTTTCTCACCTTGCCCCAGAAGCTCACTGTCTCCAGAGCCCTGGTCCTCTATAGGCTGGACTACTGCAAGAGCCTCTTTCTAAATGTGCCTGCCTCTACTCTTCGCCCTCTACAACTAATCCAGAACAGGACTGCAAGACTTGTCCGTGGCCTCAAGCCCAGGGATCGTATCTCTTCAGCCCTGAAATCTCTTCACTGGCTCCCTGTGGCTGCAAGGATCAAGTTCAAGACCTTCTGCATCATCCACACGGCTTTCTGGGGCCGGGGACCACACTACATCCAACTTTCTCTTCCTAAGCATTCTTCCTTCTCGGGCCCTCCACTCATCTACCTCCAATTCTCTGAGGGTCAGGTGCTTCTCCGGGCAGAGAGTCAGGGGTAGATCTTTGTCCTCGGCTGGGGCCTCCCTGTGCAACAGCCCCCCTGCCTCTCTCAAACTTGAGCAGGACCACCTAGGGTCCAGGAAGCAATTCAAGATCTTCCTTTTTGCTTCTGCTTTTCCCTCCCCTCCCTTGCTGATGTCCCTGTCTGCTGCGCATTCTGATTACCTGGCCACCCACTGAACCTATGTGAACTGGCTCCTGCACGACCAGTTGCCTTTGCACTGCCTCCAAGCCTCCCAACCACTTAGGGACTGTATCTGCAACCCTACAGTCCCCTGACTATCTGCACTTATGAGCCACCTCCCTGGCAGCACTTAAGAATTCCTTTGCACTCTCCCCTCTCTCTCTCCTATGGCACTTCTCCCTCTCCCCGCCACACTTGCGTGATCTGAATGACACAAGGCCTAGTAAGATCATTGTTTTGTCCTCTTTTTGTCTTCCCTTCCTTGCCTTGTGTACGCCTAGAAACACTTGTGTACAGAGGCATTATAAATGACTTATATCATATCATACCGGTTCCCGTTCCTTAACTGCAACCGTTAGCTAGGCAATCTTCCTACTAGGCCTTTCTCGCAAGGTTTCAGGCACAAATGCACTCGGAGCCCATGAAAAACCATTTCACTGACCTTTTCAAGGAACTAATTCTGTAAACCACAGCAGGCCTCAAAACATTGGGAGATACTACCTCCACTGCCTCCTGTAGCTCCAGAGGACCATCCACCAGAGCCAAA